>NC_140580.1:1131798897-1133238688 GCF_964204655.1 Triturus cristatus | reverse complement strand
AGTGGCTCGGGATTGGAGCATTGGAGACATTCACCCACTATTAGCGCATCACAGTCCCGAAGAGCTGATAGGCTGTAGAGTCTGCATGTGCCTTTTGGTTGGACACACCAGGGTGTACTGCTGCCGCCTGCTATTGGGGTGGAAGGAGGATTTGGCACCCAGTGATAATAGTGAGCGATAAATTTGTCTTTGAATTCTTTACGTGGGCATGTGCACCCAGCTCTCGTTTTTTGCAGTAAATTGAGAGTTTGTAAACTTTAAAACAAGCAGGAAGGGGGTGGCAAATGGTGTTCACGGGCGCTTTGATGTCCTCAGTGGCCGCGCGGCTCACTGAAAACATCAAAGCGCCCGCGAAATGTAAGTGATCGCAATCGCGATTACACTTCAAAGCGCGGCTGTGTGACAGGCGAAAGTGAAAGAAAACGAGTGCTTTCAGGCCTCCAAATGGTGCGCGCGCCCGGCACACATGCACTGTATTTGGAGGCCTGAAAGCACTTGTTTGCACTTCCAAAACTCGCTTACTATAAGTCTCGCCAGAGCAGAGCTAAAGCGCTGTCTCAGGCGAGACCTAAAAACCAGAATTAACACCAACAATGTGTTCTAGTTTTTTTGTTTATGCAAGGAAGGGGGCAGTGGGGGGGTGGGGGGAGTGGAGGTGCAGGGAGGGAGGGGGTGGGAGGAGGGTAGTGGAGGTGCAGGGAGGGAGGAGGTGGGGCGAGGGGGCAGTGGAGGTGGAGGGAGGGGGTGAGTGAGGGAGGTAGAGGGAGTGAGGGGGGAGTGAATGTGGGAGAGTGGAGGTGGAGGGAGGTGGGAGTGGAAGTGGAGGGAGGGGGAGAGGAGGTGCAGGGAGGGAGGAGGGAGGTGGAGGTGGGAGTAAAGGTGCAGGGAGGGATGGGGGAGTGGAGGTGGTGGTGGGAGTGGAGGTGGAGAGGGGGATTGGAGGTGGAGGGAAGGGAAAGGGGAGTAGAGGTGGAGGGGGTAGAGGGAGGAGGGAGTGGAAGTGGAGTGAGGGGAGAGGAGGTGTAGGGAGGGAGGAGGGAGTGGAGGTGGAGGTGGGAGTAAAGGTGCAGGGAGGGAGGGGGAGTGGAGGTGGAGGTGGAGGCGGTAGAGGTGGAGGGTGGGAGCGGACGGAGAGAGGAGTATAGGTTTCGAGAGGCGGAGTAGAGGTGGAGGGAAGGGGGAGTGCAGGTGGAGGGAGGTGGGAGTGGAGGTGGAAGGAGGGAGGAGTGGAGGTGGAGGGAGAGAGGGAGAGAGGGGGGTTGGAGGGAGAGAGTGGGGAGTGGAGGTGAAGGGAAGGGAAAGGGGAGTGGAGTTGGAAGGGGTAGAGGTGGAGGTGGAGGTGGATGGTGGGAGTGGAGGGAGAAGGGAGTCGAGGTCCATAGAGGCGGGAGAAGAGGTGCAGGGAGGGGGTAGTGTAGGTGGAGGGAATGGGAGTGGAGGTGGAGGGAGGGGGGAGTGGTGGTGCAGGCAAGGGGGAGTGGAGGTGCAAGAAGGGCAGAGGGGGTCGAGGGAGAGGGAGGGAGTGGAGATGGAAGGGGAGTGGAGGTGGAGGGAGGGAGGTGGAGTGGAGGTGGGAGTGATCACGGAGGGAGAGAGGGGGAGTGGAGGTAGGGAGGTGGGAGTGGAGGTGGAGAGAGGGGTGGAGTGGAGGTGGAGGGAGAGAGGGGCGGAGTGGAGGTGGAGGGAGAGAGGGGGAGTGGAGGTGGCAGGAGAGAGGGGGATTGGAGGTAGGGAGGTGGGAGTGGAGGTGGCGAGAGGGGTGGAGTGGAGGTGGAGGGAGAGAGGGGCAGTGTGGAGGTGGAGGGAGAGAGAGGGAGTGGAGGTAGGGAGGTGGGAGTGGAGGTGGAGAGAGGGGTGGAGTGGATGTGGAGGGAGAGAGGGACGGAGTGGAGGTGGAGGGAGAGAGGGGGCGTGGAGGAGGCGGGAGAGAGGGGGAGTGGAGGTGGAGGAAGAGAGGGGGAGAGGAGGGAGGAGTGGAGGAGCAGGAGGAGTGGAGGAGCAGGGGGAGTGGAAACTAGTATCACCGAGCATGCTGGGCTAAACCATGTTTATAATGGATAAAAAGTAGTTACACAAGTCACAGCAGGCTTACTGCGGGGTGGTTGGTTGAAAAAGACAAGACTGCATGAAAGTCACCTTGCAGGCGGTTCATTTGCTCCATTTTGATCCCACCTGGTTTGCGCTGTCTTCTTCTTGGCTTTATCTTTTTAACCTCTAAGAATTTTCTTTTCACGCCAAAATTAAACATGCTCCAATGCCGCTCTCAATGCTGCCAGGTAAATCTGTGAGTAGCTAAACCAGTCCGTTGTTCTCCTCTGCATAGTACCACCAGGGGCACCCCTCTGTCCCCCCTCCCCCAAAATGCATACCCAAATAACACACACACAGACTGTTGAGTTGGGTAAAATTGCTGCAGGTTTATTACATAATCCAGATATGTAATGGGTGGGTTATCTTACGGGCGATCCAAGGGCAGGCAACTAACTGGGCCGCCTGCCCGCCTGATGAGCCGGGCAGCGCGGGGGCGAACCCTGTCTTTGCTGCCATCCAGGTGATTCTTTCTACGATCACGTGCCGTTGGTAACTTCCACTCACGCCCCCCTCTCGGGGCGGAGCGTCGCATAGCAAACCCCCCGGTTGTTCAGGCCCACAACCGCCCGCAGGACTAGTGGGGCGCCGACACGGCTTCCGGGACCCTCCCATGAGGCTCCTCGGTTTTGGCTCAGGCACCCCCTATGGTGCCGCGCAGAGGTACCCTTTGTACCGGCCTGCTTCCAGATCGCCCTGTAACTCCGCCACAGCCCTGGAGGCGGCTCACCGTCGCAGCCAGGGCCCCCCACCTACCCGCTATAGTCTTACCTGCAACCTCTCCTGTCTAGGGCTTCCTGCAACTAGCTGGAAAGGAACCATCCCTGCAGAAAGAAGAGTTTGAAATTATGCCACCTTATGACACTTTGACAGCGCTAGCGGGACTCAAACCCTTGTCCTGTGAGATCCTTTACAACTACAGGCACAAGACTTACAAGTGAGCTATAGCTCCTGGTGTTGTAGATGGCCCCATCTATGTCCCCAAAGCCCTAGACGCTATCCTGGGTCGGATAGGGTCTGCTAAAATAAAGGACCCGTTGGGCCTGTGAAGATGTGCCAAGAACTATTCGCCCCCCTGCGGGAAAGTTACACCTCTTCACAATTCTGGGCACCCAGTGCCTACGCCGGGTAAGCGGTAGGGAGGGATGCGGCGTGGAGGGCGACAAAGAGGTCGCCAGGAGGGTGGGGAAAGGCTAAATAGCCTCCCCTTCCCCACAGGGGCCAGGAAGTGACGCGCTTCTGCGTCCCATCCGGCCAACACAAGGAGAGGGGGGGACACCGGTCTGCGTCCCCGCCCCCTCCCCTTGGGAGGGTGTGGGGAGGGGTGACCGGTGCCCCGGTGGCACTAGGGCACCGACCGCTGTAGTGGCCCCCTGCGGGGGCCGCGGTCGGCGGCATTCTGGGCCTCGTAGTCTTTGTTTAATAATGAGCTAAACATGGCCAAAATAACAATAAAAATCGAATGCCCTGGACAGCTAGAATTCGATTTGAGCTTTTCACTGACTGAGATGCTGCCCCATTACTAGGTGACGTTACGTCCGCTAGCCCTGGCATTTTGGTGAATTGACATCAGTGTGGTCGTCCCATCCTAACTGTAACCCGTCATTGCTCAAGTGGGACCTCTGTATGGGGGTGGCTCTGAGGCAGAGGCGGGAGCCAAGCGGGTAACCCGGACTCTGCTGGCAGGGCAGGGGAAGCGCACCCTTTCCAATGTTCTGACCCGGAATGGAGGGAAGGATTGAGGTCCTTTGGCGGAGTTGCCTGTCTCCGAGTGCCGGAGAATAGCCAGAGTGACGTGCGCGGCCGAGCTCTGTGGCATGATCCCTGCATGGCAGTAGGGATGCTTGAGTCAAGATATACCATGGCGGGTCGAAGGGGACTGGCAGAACCGTCGGTGGCTCTCAGTACCGGACTCGCGGGGGTGCTGAACCGTAGAGGGTTGAGGCAAAACCACCAGTGGGTTTAGTCCTGGACCCGTGGGGGAGAGGGGTGCTGAAGCATAGAGGTCTGGGGCAGAACCGCTGGTGGGTCTTAGTACTGGACTAGCGGGGGTGCTGAACCGTAGAGGGATGAGGGATCTGGCAGAGCTGAGGGCTTTGGAAGAGCTCTCAGCGGCTCTCAGTACCAAACTGGGGGGTGGGGGGGGGGCGCGGTGCTGAACCGTAGAGAGCTGAGGGGCTCTGGCATAGCTCTCGGCGGCTCGCAGTACTGTTCAGCTGGTTAGGCTGAGGGGCTTTGGCTGAGCAGCTCCTGCAGTTGGGGTTCTCCCCGCCCCTCGGCACTCAGGCCCATCCATCACTCCCGTGCTCTGAGAGTAACCCCCACCTCAGCCTCCCGTACAACAGCTGCATTCAGTGGGCTGGGAGAACACGGGCTGCTTTTCCCCCCTGACAAGCACTTTCACCTCTAATTATTTGCTGCCACACGGGAAGAAAGCAAGCAAATTGTCTTTTAAAGAACTGTGAAGAACTCGGGTGCGGCTGTGTGTGTGCCCGGGAAGCTGTCTCAGCCCGGGCTGCTACACACGACGGGGGTGAGGGGGGTGGCTGAAGCCATTTAAGCCCAATGGGCGTTGTACGCCTGGTGTCCAGTGCTACTTATCATTCGTCCACCAGACAGATGTGACTGAATCTGAACCAAACCACCCCCAGCCTTTTATTGCCACACCTGTCACACGACTCACACTTGCCACGCGATAGTGGTCTTTTCCAGGAGATCCTTGCACGTGACCCCTCTTCCCTGCTTCTGGCAGCCTGCCACTGCTCCAGGCATGTCCATCCTTCAGACATGATCCCGGAGGACGGCCGCAGAGCTGCCTAGCTGCCCATTTCACGCACAATGCCTTCAGCCAGTCTGGGTTTTTTAGCCAGAAGCGCTATGTCTTCTGGGACTTGGAGTTGTGCTTTCTTTCTCTTAAGAATGTTACACGTACTTGTAAAGCTCATGCTCACTGGGCAGTTTCTTAGTGTTGTGTTAAAAAAAACATTACCCACACATACAGTTTAATCATATGCTAGCCTAAAATCCATGGGGCAGATTTACAAGAAAGTCAAACATCTGTAGAGATGCACCACTTTCCCTGCACCAACCGGAGAAACCCTTGCGCCACCATGGATGCGCCGAATTTACAATATGACACACCATGGCTCAAGGATTGACAGATGCGTCAGAAATTCTGACGCATCTGTTGGAGCAAAAGTCATGCATTGCTGGAGTTGTGTTGCAAACACGAACAAACTCCAGCAATGCATTTCCAGGTCTATTCCCACTACACTGCGTCACTCCTTATGCCTGCTTCAAGCAGGCATAAGGTTTTGACGCAGTGGCGTCCTAGAAGTGACGCAGTGAAATCTTATAGATTTCCCTGCGTCACTTTAACGAGGCTTTCCTGCGTGGGAATGCCCACACTATAATTATACCAGATGCAGGTATAATGTGACGCAGGGCTTTACAACGTGACGCATCGCACTAGATGTGTCACGTTGTAAATTGGCTGCAGTTTTTACGCCGCTGCTGCATCACAAAAGTGACGCGACGGCGGCGCAAATGTGTCGCAAGGGGCTTGTAAATCTGCCCCTATGTCTTCAAGAGTTTCCTGAATTTAGAGTAGCAGGTGCGGAGCTTATATCAGATGGGAGGGTGTTCCAGATGCGGCAGGTGAGTACAGAAAATCTAGAGCCACCAAGTTAATTTTTTTTTAATGATGAAATAATGAGGAGATGCGAGTGCATAGATCACAAATTACAAGTGAATGTGTATACTTTAATGCGGGCTGGATTAAGAAAAAAGAAATTAAAGAAAGGATGAGGCAGAAACAATTAAAAAAGAAAATAGGGTGAGAATGGAGGAATAAGTATGAAAGTACCAAGGGAGGAGACTGTAAGGAAGCAAAATGAAGGCATGCATGGAGGTGCCGAGAAAGACAGGAAGGAAAGGAATGAGATGGGGAGAAGGAAAGAACAGAGGACAGAAATGAATATGAAATACACTGGGCCACGGAAGGACACAGGGGGTAATGAAGGTGTAATTAAACAAGGAAAATGAAAAACAAAATATTAGAAATACATTTCTGTGTCTTTAACACACCATGTATATTTGTAAAGCACATATTCGCCAGGGGGGACCGAGACACTGAATTAGGATTCTGTTACTCAACAAAATGGTACGCATTTTGTCGACCTCAGAAGAATGAAAGGCTAAGTGTGTACACCAAATTTCAAATCTATGACCATGAGATCAAACACAGCCTCCTGTGGCACATCGGAGGCGACACTTTTAAAAACGTAACTATAGTGGTTTGGAAGCAGCCACGGCAGAGTCTGGCCCAGATTGAGGCTCCCAGGCTTAAATTAGCCTTTCCAGACACTACAAAAGTGAGCACACTCTATAGTCTATGGCTGCTGCAAATGGGAAGATATTGTGGCTACTGGCTAGAGCTGTGGACCTTGAGAATGGTAAACGGGGTCAGAATTTGGGCCATGGCTCAACATCCCGCTATTCTGGGCAAAACAATGAATCGCCCTGTGCCTAAAACTAATGTATAACTACCATGTCTCTCTTTTAAAGCACTCTAATTACACCAGGTCACGTTTTCTGCATATAAAACATAATAAGGAACAAGCATTGGCATAGCCAATAGGTCTCGCCTTTGGGGCCTTATAAATGTTTAGAGAGATCTATTGGCTTTGTTAACATTTTTAATCTGTGTTGCAGAGCATTGTGAATGTTGTGCAGCAAGTTTAAAAGTTATAAGTTATAATTAAAAAAGTGTTATAACTATTTGTCCTTGTATATAACCTAGAAAACCTTATATGCAACTGAAGTATCCTAATAAAAACCAGAATTAACACCAACAATGTGTTCTAGTTTTTTTGTTTATGCAAGGAAGGGGTCAGTGGGGGGTAGGGGGAGTGGTGGTGCAGGGGGGAGTGGAGGTGCAGGGAGGGAGGGGGTGGGAGGAGGGTAGTGGAGGTGCAGGGAGGGAGGAGGTGGGGCGAGGGGGCAGTGGAGGTGGAGGGAGGGGGTGAGTGAGGGAGGTAGAGGGAGTGAGGGGGGAGTGAAGGTGGGAGAGTGGAGGTGGAGGGAGTGGAGGTGGAGGGAGGTGGGAGTGGAAGTGGAGGGAGGGGGAGAGGAGGTGCAGGGAGGGAGGAGGGAGGTGGGAGTAAAGGTGCAGGGAGGGATGGGGGAGTGGAGGTGGTGGTGGGAGTGGAGGTGGAGAGGGGGATTGGAGGTGGAGGGAAGGGAAAGGGGAGTAGAGGTGGAGGGGGAAGAGGGAGGAGGGAGTGGAAGTGGAGTGAGGGGAGAGGAGGTGTAGGGAGGGAGTGGAGGTGGAGGTGGGAGTAAAGGTGCAGGGAGGGAGTGGGAGTGGAGGTGGAGGTGGAGGGGGTAGAGGTGGAGGGTGGGAGCGGAGGGAGAGAGGAGTATAGGTTTCGAGAGGCGGAGTAGAGGTGGAGGGAAGGGCGAGTGCAGGTGGAGGGAGGTGGGAGTGGAGGTGGAAGGAGGGAGGAGTGGAGGTGGAGGGAGAGAGGGAGAGAGGGGGGTTGGAGGGAGAGAGTGGGGAGTGGAGGTGAAGGGAAGGGAAAGGGGAGTGGAGTTGGAAGGGGTAGAGGTGGAGGTGGAGGGTGGGAGTGGAGGGAGCAGGGAGTCGAGGTCCATAGAGGCGGGAGAAGAGGTACAGGGAGGGGGTAGTGTAGGTGGAGGGAATGGGAGTGGAGGTGGAGGGAGGGGGGAGTGGTGGTGCAGGGAGGGGGGAATGGAGGTGCAGGGAGGGCAGAGGGGGTGGAGGGAGAGGGAGGGAGTGGAGATGGAAGGGGAGTGGAGGTGGAGGGAGGGAGGTGGAGTGGAGGTGGGAGTGGTCACGGAGGGAGAGAGGGGGAGTGCAGGTAGGGAGGTGGGAGTGAAGGTGGAAAGAGGGGTGGAGTGGAGGTGGAGGGAGAGAGGGGCGGTGTGGAGTTGGAGGGAGAGAGGGGGAGTGGAGGTGGCAGGAGAGAGGGGGATTGGAGGTAGGGAGGTGGGAGTGGAGGTGGCGAGAGGGGTGGAGTGGAGGTGGAGGGAGAGAGGGGCGGTGTGGAGGTGGAGGGAGAGAGAGGGAGTGGAGGTAGGGAGGTGGGAGTGGAGGTGGAGAGAGGGGTGGAGTGGATGTGGAGGGGGAGAGGGGCGGAGTGGAGGTGGAGGTAGAGAGGGGGAGTGGAGGAGGCGGGAGAGAGGGGGAGTGGAGGTGGAGGAAGAGAGGGGGAGAGGAGGGAGGAGTGGAGGAGCAGGAGGAGTGGAGGAGCAGGAGGAGTGGAGGAGCAGGCGGAATGGAAACTAGTATCACCGAGCATGCTGGGCTAAACCATGTTTATAATGGATACAAAGTAGTTACACAAGTCACAGCAGGCTTACTGCGGGGTGGTTGGTTGAAAAAGACAAGACTGCATGAAAGTCACCTTGCAGGCGGTTCATTTGCTCCATTTTGATCCCACCTGGTTTGCGCTGTCTTCTTCTTGGCTTTATCTTTTTAACCTCTAAGAATTTTCTTTTCACGCCAAAATTAAAGATGCTCCAATGCCGCTCTCAATGCTGCCAGGTAAATCTGTGAGTAGCTAAACCAGTCCATTGTTCTCCTCTGCATAGTACCACCAGGGGCACCCCTCTGTCCCCCCTCCCCCAAAATGCATACCCAAATAACACACACACAGACTGTTGAGTTGGGTAAAATTGCTGCAGGTTTATTACATAATCCAGATATGTAATGGGTGGGTTATCTTACGGGCGATCCAAGGGCAGGCAACTAACTGGGCCGCCTGCCCGCCTGATGAGCCGGGCAGCGCAGGGGCGAACCCCGTCTTTGCTGCCATCCAGGTGATTCTTTCTACGATCACGTGCCGTTGGTAACTTCTACTCACGCCCCCCTCTCGGGGCGGAGCGTCGCATAGCAAACCCCCCGGTTGTTCAGGCCCACAACCGCCCGCAGGACTAGTGGGGCGCCGACACGGCTTCCGGGACCCTCCCCTGAGGCTCCTCGGTTTTGGCTCAGGCACCCCCTATGGTGCCGCGCAGAGGTACCCTTTGTACCGGCCTGCTTCCAGATCGCCCTGTAACTCCGCCACAGCCCTGGAGGCGGCTCACCGTCGCAGCCAGGGCCCCCCACCAACCCGCTATAGTCTTACCTGCAACCTCTCCTGTCTAGGGCTTCCTGCAACTAGCTGGAAAGAAACCATCCCTGCAGAAAGAAGAGTTTGAAATTATGCTACCTTATGACACTTTGACAGCGCTAGCGGGACTCAAACCCTTATCCTGTGAGATCCTTTACAACCACAGGCACAAGACTTACAAGTGAGCTATAGCTCCTGGTGTTGTAGATGGCCCCATCTATGTCCCCAAAGCCCTAGACGCTATCCTGGGTCGGATAAGGTCTGCTAAATAAAGGACCCGTTGGGCCTGTGAAAATGTGCCAAGAACTATTCGCCCCCCTGCGGGAAAGTTACACCTCTTTACAATTCTGGGCACCCAGTGCCTACGCCGGGTAAGCGGTAGGGAGGGATGCGGCGTGGAGGGCGACAAAGAGGTCGCCAGGAGGGTGGGGGAAGGCTAAATAGCCACCCCTTCCCCACAGGGGCCAGGAAGTGACGCGCTTCTGCATCCCATCCGGCCAACACAAGGAGAGGGGGGGACACCGGTCGGCGTCGGCGTCTCCGCCCCCTCCCCTTGGGCGGGTGTGGGGAGGGGTGACCGGTGCCCCGGTGGCACTAGGGCGCCGACCGCTGTAGTGGCCCCCTGCGGGGGCCGCGGTCGGCGGCATTCTGGGCCTCGTAGTCTTTGTTTAATAATGAGCTAAACATGGCCAAAATAACAATAAAAATCGAATGCCCTGGACAGCTAGAATTCGATTTAAGCTTTTCACTGACTGAGATGCTGCCCCATTACTAGGTGACGTTACGTCCGCTAGCCCTGGCATTTTGGTGAATTGACATCAGTGTGGTCGTCCCATCCTAACTGTAACCCGTCATTGCTCAAGTGGGACCTCTGTATGGGGGTGGCTCTGAGGCAGAGGCGGGAGCCAAGCGTGTAACCCGGACTCTGCTGGCAGGGCAGGGGAAGCGCACCCTTTCCAATGTTCTGACCCGGAATGGAGGGAAGGATTGAGGTCCTTTGGCGGAGTTGCCTGTCTCCGAGTGCCATAGAATAGCCAGAGTGACGTGCGCGGCCGAGCTCTGTGGCATGATCCCTGCATGGCAGTAGGGATGCTTGAGTCAAGATATACCATGGCGGGTCGAAGGGGACTGGCAGAACCGTCGGTGGCTCTCAGTACCTGACTCGCGGGGGTGCTGAACTGTAGAGGGTTGAGGCAAAACCACCAGTGGGTTTAGTCCTGGACCCGTGGGGGAGAGGGGTGCTGAAGCATAGAGGTCTGGGGCAGAACCGCTGGTGGGTCTTAGTACTGGACTAGCGGAGGTGCTGAACCATAGAGGGCTGAGGGATCTGGCAGAGCTGAGGGCTTTGGAAGAGCTCTCAGCGGCTCTCAGTACCAAACTGGGGGGTGGGGGGGCGCGGTGCTGAACCGTAGAGAGCTGAGGGGCTCTGGCATAGCTCTCGGCGGCTCGCAGTACTGTTCAGCTGGTTAGGCTGAGGGGCTTTGGCTGAGCAGCTCCTGCAGTTGGGGTTCTCCCCGCCCCTCGGCACTCAGGCCCATCCATCACTCCCGTGCTCTGAGAGTAACCCCCACCTCAGCCTCCCGTACAACAGCTGCATACAGTGGGCTGGGAGAACACGGGCTGCTTTTCCCCCCTGACAAGCACTTTCACCTCTAATTATTTGCTGCCACGCGGGAAGAAAGCAAGCAAATTGTCTTTTAAAGAACTGTGAAGAACTCGGGTGCGGCTGTGTGTGTGCCCGGGAAGCTGTCTCAGCCCGGGCTGCTACACACGACGGGGGTGAGGGGGGTGGCTGAAGCCATTTAAGCCCAATGGGCGTTGCACGCCTGGTGTCCAGTGCTACTTATCATTCGTCCACCAGACAGATGTGACTGAATCTGAACCAAACCACCCCCAGCCTTTTATTGCCACACCTGTCACACGACTCACACTTGCCACACGATAGTGGTCTTTTCCAGGAGATCCTTGCACGTGACCCCTCTTCCCTGCTTCTGGCAGCCTGCCACTGCTCCAGGCATGTCCATCCTTCAGACATGATCCCGGAGGACGGCCGCAGAGCTGCCTAGCTGCCCATTTCACGCACAATGCCTTCAGCCAGTCTGGGTTTTTTAGCCAGAAGCGCTATGTCTTCTGGGACTTGGAGTTGTGCTTTCTTTCTCTTAAGGTGGTGTTTCCCAGTTCGGTGGCCGTAAAGTGTTTGCCAAGAAGCCAAAACAGACTGTGGGTTCAGCACTTGGCATGCAGCCACTAAGCACATAAGTGAATGACTCATCCCCAACCCTCATCACCCTTACAGGTGGGTTAGGCAGTAATAGTCATACATGCAATACAATACTGACTATTTTATTAGCACCAGCAGTCAGACAAGTATTAATTATGCTAATGCACGGGTTTTTTAAAAATACACACGACAACTCTGAGCATTGCTTAACAAGCTGTTTGATCCGTGGAGTGATTTGATTCCCTCGGCACATAAAAGACGAGCAAACACACAAGAGCTCACAACCAAGTCCTTGACAACCAGACTTTCAACAAGTAAAAGCGCGGCACCGCACGTGTAACCTGAGACATCAGGAATGCAGCTGGCAGCCAACTGGCAGCCTGTGCGCCCCTGCTCGCTCCCGAGCTCCGTAGGCCAGGGTAGAGAGAAGGCGGGACATGCACCTGCCTTTGGTCAATTGCGTGCTGTCTTTCTTAGAAAGATGCATGCAAAGGCCAATCAGTGTGATGAAACAAAAAGCACCCCACAAGCATGTGGTGCGAGTTGAAAAGCCCTTACTAAAAGCCTCGCAGAGCAGCGCATGCGCGCTAGCTCAGCGAGACGTAAACAGTAATGATGCACTCTGGTTAAAATCATTTGTCGTCCGGTACAACCCTGAAAGGCACCACATATTGCTGACAATCTCAGGCCATTGCGGGAATGTGAAAAAAGTACTGAAGTGTGTTGGGCTAACACAAGATGCCTGATACTTGGCAGGCCTACACTGACTACTAAACACATTCCAACTCATGCTCATGAACACTCATTCGACACTAAAGTACTTCACGCACCAGACATTGCAGACCTTATTACCTAGCACAAGCTTGACAACCTCTTCATCATGGAAACATGGTTCACTACCACATCCTTGTGATGAGTGCAGGCCCCAGCTAGGCCCGCAGAATACAAGGGTTCGCTCTCCTGTAACAAAAGCTAGAAGGAAGTTGGCACGGAAACTGCAAATACAAAGACAAAGTTTATTAACCCTTAAGGGTGGTCCTACAACCTACACAACACT
The DNA here is from genome assembly GCF_964204655.1 of Triturus cristatus. Classification (NCBI taxonomy): domain Eukaryota; kingdom Metazoa; phylum Chordata; class Amphibia; order Caudata; family Salamandridae; genus Triturus; species Triturus cristatus. The sequence continues at coordinate 1,133,226,186 of NC_140580.1, read as the reverse complement.
CTTCAGTATTGCATAGAGTAGCACAAAGAACTTGCGTACGTGGTCCCCTTTTATACACAACAGAGGGGCTCATAAGTGGGTGGATACAACATAGAGCAAAATTCATTACCATTTATGGACATTTTCGATACAGGATCAATATGTGGGCGGAGTTAACAATTTCCTGAGCCCGTGAAAACGTGGTCAAACAAGGACTAACTGATAACAGATGTGGTCAAGTCTGGACATGCGCCAGACGGACAAAGGAGCTATTTATAGACTGTTACTAGGCAGATTACAAGAGCAACTAGCGAAAAGGTAGGACTCTTCTCGTGCAAGGCACGTGGAGACATGACAACACAAAATGGAGTCCAGACTTTAGTCAACATAAGACAAGAAACATGTTTTAACTAGAGAGAATTCATGTCTTTAGTGAATGCTTAATCATATCGCTGTTTTAGTTTTCAACACTTGTGCATCCTAGACATCCTACACCCCACTGCCTACAGCATCCATTGTGTAGACCGCATACATCAAAAAGATAACTCGCTGTCATCCATAAGTTCTTCTGGTCCAGCACCCTAGGCAAGCAAGTAACACTCAAATCATTTAAGTATGAAATGCCATTTCCCCCTAAATGCATCTCACGCCACAACCTTCCATCCCATCTACAGGTCCCTCAGGCAGAACAAGGAGTTCATTGAAGAATTCTAAGACCTTCTTGCAGTCCCGTCCATCTGACATGGCCACACCACCTTTTTGGGCAACATCAACCTACAAGAAAACACAAGCTAAAAAAAACAAGAGCTACATCTCCTCAACTTCGTTGACACACATTTTTCTTTTAATTGTATTTTTAATTTAAGAGTTCATATAGCTATCTCTTCAAATGTAATTAAAACTTTACATCATAAAGGTGAAAAAAAAGAGATAAAATCCCATTATATAAATTCCACTTTTGGCAGAAGCGTGATGTATTACAGTCACTAGAAAACCTTAAATTGCATATTGTCCCAGTAATCACATTAATTAATTTTTAATATTCCACTTTTCTCGTCAAAGAAAAAAGAAAAAAAAACTCTTGCCGTTCCTCTATTCTAGCTCCCCCCAGAGTCTCTGAAATTTGTTATATGTTCCAGACCTTAGCGCATAGCGATATTCTAACCCCTTAATTTTTTACATTTGAGGCTGCCATTGTTGGAAAGAAGGGGTCACTTTCGACCCCCAGTTTTGATGAATTGCTTACCTTGCTATTAAGGGAACTACAAATAATTGTTTCTTCTGCAGTGGTTCTGTTTTGGCATCCTGTGAATACCCCTAGACCGCTGTTTGAGCATCAATTGAATGTTCTATCTCTAATGTGTGGAGATAATATTCCTGAATCTCAGCCCAGAACTGATTTATTTTTAGGAAGTTCCAGGTAATGTGCCTCTAATTACCCCCGCCCTCCATTGAGCACCTAAAATAGCTTTCCGATACTTCGGGATTAATTCTATGCGAATAAGCGGAGATTCTATAGAGCAACCATTTCACATAATATTGCATTCCGTGAAAAATAGCCCTCTTCATTAAAGACAAATTAAACAAATTGATGTTGTTCCAGGTGTCTACCAACACCTAGAGGCTTTCCTTGGACTGCCACTTCTCCCGACCCTTCAGAAATACCTTAGTGCCTGATAATAGGCTCAACTTCAGTCCAATCTTTCCAAGAATCTAAATTTAGGAAGTCCATGATATTTCAATATCCATTACTTTCCCATCTAGAGATGGTTTTCTTTTCTGATAAAGGTTGATACCCAATATATATCCACCAAGAGGGTGACTCCTCTAATAGCCAGAATATCATACGGTTTGAATAATTGTTCCTTACGCTTTAGAGACAATTGCAAATCATATCTGACCTTTTTGGGTGATCTGGCAAGGCGTAAAAGATAATCTATCTCATATTCCTGAAAGATTACATTTAGAAAAAAAATTAACTATGCAATTTATTCCTGGGGACATAAAATATCTATAAGAACAATGTGCAAAATTCATGAAATAGTATTCTTTTAAATCAGGCAGGGCGAGACCCCAATCTTTAACTAGCCTATATGAGTGCCTAATGCCAATCTACGTGTTTTGTTGGCCTAGATGAAGGCGGAGAATGATCCCTCCTTTTCTTTAAAAAATGTAATCTGAAAAGTGCAGGATATTGCACCCAAAAAACTGACATCCAGATTAGTGTGATATGGCCCATTATCGATATGGGTAGATTAACCCATCTTTCAAAAAGCACCTCAATTTTATTAATCAAAGGGTAGTAATTCAGACTGTATAGCTCATTGATATTCTGCGTTGTATATATTTCTAAATAGTGCTTGGGCCTGGAATTACAAAGAGAATGAATTTCTGAAAGTAAAGTTTTGAGTATGCACTTTCATTATAGCATCTCAGTTTTTAAATTATTGATCTTGTATCTGCCTTGTGCTTGATACTCCTGAAAATGTTGATACCCCCTCTTTTGATTTTCTAAAATCGGCTTTAAAAATAGATCTATATCATCGGCATATAATTTAATATTGGTCATCTGCTTATTTGCGGCTATTTGCTCATATCAGTCCTAACATCTACGGCTAATGGCTCTACAAAAAAAAGAGCAAAAAGTGTAGGTGAATGGGGACAACCTATTCTCATACCCCTTTTAATTTTGCAGTAACCAATATTGATAGAACTAATAATCAATTGAGCAGTTGCGCCTTTATACAATCGAGATTTAATCTGTATGAAACTAGTGGGGAATCCGAATTCTCTACGGATGACAAAAAAACTCTCCCAGCAAAGTAGGTCGAATGCCTTTTTGGTGTCTAATAGCAAAACCTGGGTGGGAATTTGTGTTTGTTGTAAGTAGCCTAAGGCCCTGTGAAATAATTCATATTAGAGAACAGCTGTCTGCCAGAAACATTACCACAGTGGTCCAGATGGAGAATGTAGGTACTCTAACATTGTTAATTAAACCACTAACCTGGACCCATCTCTCTTCTTTATCTGTTTGGCAGAAGCTAACATGGTGCAGGAAATTTCCATTTACATAAATTGCAACCCCCCCTGTGGGTAGCACTCGCACTTGTAACACACTCTTACCCTGCCCAGTGCTTAAACATGTTATAATTCATCTTCTTTTTGTCCCAAAAGTGTATCTCCTGAATAAGTGCAATATTATTATTATTAAGCATTTATATAGCGCATAGCTACCCTCAGGCATCCCAGCGCTAGCAATCAGGCAGATGATCAGTAGGAATTTATGTGGCTGTTTGTGGGAAGAGCCAGGTTTTCAAGAGTTTATGAAAAGGCAGGATACTGGCTTCAGAGTGAATGTGTAAAGGCAAGAAGTTCCTTAGTTTTGCCACATTATACGCAAAGGAGCTTCCTCCCGCTCTTGTCCTTTGGATTTTGGGGACAGCTAGCAAATTAAGGTTAAGAGAACGAAGCTCCCTCGTGGGCCGATAAGGAATGTTAAGGGATTTGTTGATTTCCGGGCCCATTCCCCATACAGTCTTATTGGCAAGACACAAGGCCTTACATTTTGTTCTTTCCAAGATATGTAACCAGTGTAAAGCTTTTAGAGCTGGTTTGGCTGATTGTGACCTAGGGATGCCCAGAAGCATCCTGGCAGCTCAATTCTGAGCAATCTGGAGTTTCCTCAAAGTCGCCTTCGGAGCTCCCAGATAAAGGGAGTTACCATAATCCAGGCGTGATAGAACTAAGGCTTGGACTAAGGTGCGCTTGGCAGTCAATGGCAACAGGGGGAGAATTTTCCTAAGGGATCTAAGTGTCCCAAAACAGACCCCTGTCACCTTCACTGCTTGGTGGTCAAATTTGAGAGCATTATCCAACCAAACACCCAAGCTCTTTATCTTGGTTCTGGGAGTTGGACGAGGACCGAGCCACTTTGGCCAAATCTGGCCAAGGTCCATGTTGGAATGGTTCCCTAGCAGCATGAGTTTGGTTTTACCTCCATTGAGACGAAGGCAGGAATGCTCCATCCAAGAGGCAACTTTCTCTAAGCAGATCTCAAAGTCTGAGGGGAAATTGCGTGGCCCATTAAGAGTGATGACCAATTGTGTGTCATCCGGGTAGGTTACAATCTTAATGTTATAACGTAGAACAATGTTAGCTAATGGCTGCATATAAACATTAAAAAGTGTGGGGCTAAGTGAGGAGCCCAGCGGGACTCCGCAATTGAGTTCAAGTTTCTCAGAGGAAACATCCTTGGAAAAGACCTGAAAAGTTCTCTTGTCGAGATAAGATTGTATCCACAAAAGTGCCTTATCTTGAAGCCCCAGTCTTTTAAGTCTCACTGCCAGAATGAACAAGTTAACAGTATCGAAGGCTGAGCTTAGATCGAGGAGGATAATGGAAACTGCTCCTCCTTGATCCAGGATCTGTTTAGAGTGCTCCATCACAGACAGAAGGGTAGTCTCAGTTCCGTGATTAGGACGGAAGCCCGCCTGCGTTGCATGCAGAAGGTCATAACTTTCCAAAAAATTGGAGAGGATGGAGTTCACATATTTTTCTAAAGTTTTTACAATTGCTGGCAGCAGCGAGATTGGGCGATAATTGCCCAAATCTGTTGGGTCCAGGCTTGGTTTTTTTAATAGAGCCCTGACCATAGCGTGTTTCTATGGACCTGGGGCGGATCCTGAGGACAAGGATATATTTACCATCTCCAGGATACTGGGAAAGATCGCATATCTGGTGAATGCTCTTTCAAAGCTAAATTGCTCGCGCTTTGCGCTTATTGTTCAGGCCATTGGCATTAAATGAAGCAATTCACAGTTGGTCTTTATGTAACCTCATCTAAATACTGGGTTTCAACATATAAAAGCATATTGACCTAAAGTGCAAGTACCATAAATACCCAAAAAAGACTTATCTCTTTATATATAAATTCCCCATCCATTTGTCTGCTTATTGTACATCACATACTTAAAGTGCTGAAATACATATACCTCTGTTTGACCAGCAATTAAAAAATATACCGCATTTCCTGGGATAAAATAAGGGTGAGGGAACCTATAGATATTCATAGCTTTCAGAAAAAAAGAAGCATGTCTAAATATATACTGTGCCAAAACTAAAGTTCACTGCACAAATATACACATGCTTGTTCTCAAACACTTCAAATCGTTTTGGTTCATTTCACCTCTCTAGGACACTGTTCCATATGTAAAGTGCCTAAGTGCATTTCCCTGTGCCTCAGTAGAGCCTACAAGTAGAAAAGTGTATTGTACTTCTTAAAGTAAAATAAAGGCATAGATGTTCACAACTTTTCAAAAAAGAAAACAATTCTCAAAAATGTAAAGTGCTAAATCCTAAAGTGCATGTCCATAGATATACATGTGCTCCTTAATAAACAATTGACAGCATTTTGCGGCCCTACCGCTACTCTCCTTTGCCCTTTTCCATTGCAGCATTCTGGATTTAAAGTGCCTAAATACATTTAGCTAACATTGATAAACATTGCTCGCCTAACCCTTTCTTCACAGATCTGACCTCATTTCCATTTCCATTAACCATTGGACATCTCCGCCAATCCAAGTATACTCTCTTCCCTTTTTAGGTCGAGCCTAGAACAGCGCATGCGCTGTTGCTCGACTTTTAGTAAAGTGGATCTCAAAAGTGCTACCCAGGCATTTGCTGGCTGGCTACAAGCTTGAGTGCAAGTGCGCGTGCACGCGCGGCCATCTGCCTTTCGTGTGCACCATCTGTCTTTCCTCTCCCTTGCTCCCTGCCTGCGCCCCTCCCCCCACTGCTGCATGCGCATTCCTAGCGTCATCGCAATCACTTTCGCATTCAGAGTGATCGCGATGACTTTCGCTTTTATGGCCGCACGGCGTTACTTTTACTGCTGCGCGGCCAAAGCTTGTTAACAAAGCCATAATCGAGCTATAGTCAATCTAAACTTGAATACAGTGTTAACAGCATTTGTGCGTGTATGTGTTATTGTTGATGAAATGCAAAACATTTAATATAGAAAAACGAATTCAAGTGCATCCAAAAAATACTGTGCATGGCATTAATGTATACCTGTTAATGAATGTAAAGGGTGCTGGGACGCCACTAACCTCCAAAGGATGCCACAGAAAGCCAGAGCTTTTAACACAGGATCTTCCTGGGCAGAAGTGCAATTTCTGCAAAATTACACATATTTGCAGATATCACATATTTAAGAGTTTACTCGTCCGCAATTGTCGGGACAAATAAACCTGTACTTGAAAGCGTCCATCGAGTACTCACCCTATGCAAGGCACCACTTGCTCACATTTGTGCAACAGTGTGTGTGTCACATAGAAAACTTTTTTTATGCATTACGCAGTCGATTACATCAGCACGCTTCTTTGTAAATATAGCGCAATTTGTTTTATCCTTCACGCAGTGGTGTGGTATAGACTTTCATGCCACGCGGCCTGTGTGTGAATTTTAGTAAATCTAGGCCCATCAATCGAGAAACTGCACAAATATGCACGTGCCATACTGATGACGTCTCCAACGTAATAGACAAGGTATTCGTGTATAAAAAGAAGAGCAGGGATCTCGTGTGAGGAAGCCAGTCTTCATGTTCACCTTAATATAGCACTGCTTGTCAGAGACATGTCCTTAACTACGACATAGACGTTGCCCTCTAATCCCCTTTTACATTCTTTCTTTAAGTGATAGCCCCGGGTGCAAGTCACAAGCTTCCTAGAGGGCCACAAAGCAAGCAAATATTTTCTCTTGGCGGGTTCTATGAATACATTGGTCTGTTAGTGTTGGCAATGTGTAGATGTGATCGGTTGCTCTGTGTTTGGAAAGGAAACCTGTTTCACTTCTACCTGAAATTCTTTTCTCCTTCAAGAGCATAAGTACTGTTTGATTTACAGCATTGCAGAAACAAATCTCGCTGCTGGGCAGTCCATTCCGATAATGGAACTCATGGGAGCCAGGCTTACAAAGTTATTGGCGGGGCCTGGTACAGATAACCAATTAAAACATTTTTTTTTAATGCAGGTGTTCGGAGGGCTTATTCACTCGTGAAAAATCTATTTTAAGATTTAACAAAGTCATTAATGTAATGGTAATATTACAGTCACACCACCCGACTCCTACCTCTGCCTACAGGCTGCCCCTCTGTTCACACACTGCCCACTAATGCTCATTGCCACCTCTTTGCACACTGCCCCTATGCTGCTGACTCACATGTTTGTTTATTTACTGCCCTCGTTGCTCACTACACAGTGCGCTACCATACCATGCATACTCAGCTTTACGCCACTCCACTCTGTACCACTCCACATCACTGCACTCTACTCTGCACCACTCCACTTTACACCGCTCCACGGCACTGCACCATGCACCAGTCCACTCTATGGCACTTCACGCTATGCCTCTACTCTACCCGGTACCACTCTACTCTATGCCAATGCACTCTTTGCCACTCTACTATTCACCACTGCACTCTTTGCAACTGCACTCTACACTTCTCCAGTCTAGGCCACACTAATCTGCTCTGCACAACTCCACTCTGTGCTACGGTACTCTACGCCGTTCTGTAACCATGCACTCTATGCCACTGCACTCTGTGGTAATACACTGCGCCAATGTACTTTACTCTGTAACACTGCACTCGGTGCCCCTGCACTCTACACCAGTCCACTGTGCGCCACTCTACTCTGCACCACTGCGCTCTATGCTGCTGTACTCTACACTACTTTATGCAATTACACTTTATGCCACACTAAAGAACTGCACTCTACACTGCACCGCACCACTTCACTCTACTCAAACAATCTACTCTACACCACTCTACTTTCTACACAACTGCACTCTCACTGAACTGTACTCTGCATCACTTTACGCCACTTCTCCACTCTACACCCTGATACACTACTCTGCAACACTGCACTTTCCGCCACAGAACTCTATGCCACTCTTTTTTGCGGAAATATACTCTACTCTGCACCACTATATTCTACTCTACACCACTGCACTCTATGCCAATCGACTTTATTGTGCACCCTAGCATTGCCCTCTGCATCACTCTACCACTGCACTCTACACCACTCCGCTCAGCGCCACTATAATCTACACCACTTAATTCTTCAACGGTGTGCTGCATGCCACTGTATTCAATGCCACTGCACTCTACACTACTATACTCTTCAATAGCCAATAGGTCTTGCCTTTGGGACCTTATAAGCTTTTAGTTATGCAGCACAATATCCTTACTGCAACAACATTAACTGTTGCGTGGCTAAACACTTATAAGGTCCCAAAGGCGAGACCTATTGGCTATGCCAATGCTTGTTTAACTGCAGTGACCCCTCGCCCCCTCCCCTTTAACACTCACACTGTGCTACCACCCGAGGGGGGAATTGCCCGCACCTCATCCCTCTCGTCCCGCCAAAACCAGAGTTCCCTGTCACTGCACCCCACTCCACTCATGCCCTGAAAGTACCCGCACGGGTGGAAGCAAATCACTTATCTAGGAGTATAGCCCCTGCTGGAGCCATATATATAATTATGGAGGGATCCTCAGGTGCAAACCTTCCAGCCAAATCTTAAGTTCAACTGCACTCATTCCCCGAGGAATGCCCATCCACGCCCCCAGAAGGCATACCACACCTTACGGAATGTTGACCCCACTGGAAGCAAAATATCATATATAAAGGGGATCCAAAGGTGGAAACACTTGGCCCAACGAATACTCAAACCCAGTTAGATATCTTCTGGAGATGCCCTTGAGCTTCCCCAGTGTCTGAAAAGAGATAGAATTGTCCTTCCACCGACACCTTAAGATTGGCCTGCTGCACAATAGACACCAAAGGTTTCAAGGAGTCAATCATCCTAACAAATTCTCTCTGTCATCGTTCCGTGGGAGCAGACATATCTGAAAACATTCTGAACATGTGCACCTCCGTAGTTGAGAAGCTTCTCTTTTCTATGGCTTTAGACCAAATGTGCTCCTCAACCCGGTAGTCGGCAAAGTTCACCAATATTGTGCAGGGATACTTAGCATTAAAGGAGCATTGAGATGGGATCCTGTGAGCCCTAGTCATAGTCAAGTCTCTCATTAATTCAGGGATCACTTTCTTTACCAGGGAGCCCACCCATTTGGGCACCTGCTGTCCTTCGCTTCTCTAAGGTACTCCTACGATTCAGAGATTTGACCATCTGTTATAATTCTCCAAAACTTGTAACTTATTTTCCAGAAAGACTTTGTTCTTTTCAAGCTGGAGCACTTCCTGCTACATAGATGTCACCATGTACTCCAGCACAGAGATTCTAGTTTCTGCCTCCCTCGATCTCCCAGGGAGCTGAGCCATATCCTCTTCAATTTTTGTTAGCCATTCATGGAGAACAGCAATTTCCTGCACCTAAGATGTTTTCAATTCTCTAATTTCAGCTATTATAATTTCGAACATACTTATGATAATCTGCTCAGGTCCACCTCCATTACTCATAGTTCCTGTTGCAGATTTTGTCCCTTTAGAATATCTTCATAGTCCAATGACACCTGTGTCTTAAAATTGCTAGCCTTTGTGGTCTGAGCTGCATTTACTAAAGGGGATTCCTGCTGGGGAGAGAGTAAGGCTGCTGTCCATTTCTTTCTACTGCTTGGGGCGTTGCCTGTATATCTGCCTGCTCCCCTAAAGGTCTGGTCAAGCTTGACAGTCTTTCTCTCCATTCGCCTAGTGCTGGAATGGTGGATTTCAAATGCTTTGAGAACAACGGATATTGTTTAGGCTTAGCGCGACTTGAAGGTGCTTCAATAATGTTGTCAGCTCCCAGTTCAATATTATTATCTGTGCACTCCAGACCTGAAGGGTAGGATCCCGAGTACATTAGCTGAGGATCTGAGGACTCTCCCCAGCTCTCAATTTCTGATCCCTTCTCGACCTCTCTTTGATTGCTGCATCCTTCAGACTTCTCTGCCTCAAGCAGTTCTCTAACTTTAGACTCCATCATTTGCTGTACATTGACATTTTGCAGGGCCTGCAAGGCCCTGCACAACAAAGGACCAACATGTATCAACAAATGCCTGACCCTGCACCAACCAAGCAGACACCTTCGTTCAGCTTCTCTCTCCCTCACCAACACTCCACGGATCCGTCGAGCCAACAGTGGAGGACACTCCTTCTTGCACTTAGCAGTCAAGCTTTGGAACAACCACTTCCCGCATCTCAGGACTGCTTGATTACTCCAGCAATTCTGAAGAGAAATAAAGACCTGGATGTTTGAATGATCAAACCTCCACACAGCAGCAAACAGCTACAGCATCTCTAGACCCTCACAAGTGAGTTGCTGTGCTCTATAAATGTTTGAATAATTGATTCATCCGAGTTGTGCCTGGTTTTGCTTGGAGCCCTCTGCATTCCAGCCAATAAACCGGAGTGGATTGACTAATTGCGGTACCTGTGATATTCACAGTTTCAGGTTGTTGTGATCGTATACTGCAGTGAGAAGATCCCTCTGATTAGAGCCCAATACTTCTCACCTACTATCTATCGAAGACACAAAGTCGCCATCCTGGGAGTCACTCAGCCTGTCAGATACCAATTACGATGCAGAGAATAACAGCTCCCACCAAGATATGGCCTCTGGAGTCACTTGAGGAGAGTCTCAGACTTGCGGCCAGGGAAGTGAAGGATGGGTGACAACACCATTACCAAAAGAAAGCCTCGAGCCACCTCGATCATATTCTGACCAATGACGACCGCCCCATTAATGCTATGTCAAGATATCCAATTCCACCTGGCCTTCCTTGTCACTTTGCAATTTCCTTTATAGTAAGAGTTATATACCTCCTATTAAGGCATATTCTACTGTCACCTGCTGCAGTAACCCCTCCTGGTGGTGAGTCCTGATCAGCCCCGACTCCTTGTGGCTGACTGCATTCACCTATACTCACGGGAGTATCGTTACAATCATTTGCCAGGAATAGCTCAAAAGTCTCTTGAAAGTTCCCTTGTCATGGTTGAGCGAAGGAAGGAGTCAGCAGCCTTTAAATTTCACTGGCTGTGCTCTGCTGCGGCCGTCAACTCAGGCAAAAACTCCTCGACATCTCCTGCAAGCTTGGTGTCCGTGACCCGCTGTATGTGCTTCCAGGGAGGGGTAGGGCGAAGTGCATTAGTGGCAGAGATACGGGCTGCATCTTCCACCTTTCCTTCGTTGACACAATCAATGTAGTGAGCATGTCACACCACCAACACACTCTAAAGGTCACATCCTCAAACCTGTCTTCTCAACATCACCAACAAACCATTGCAAGCGACTGAAAGCCCTGCACTGAGCCATCTACTTTACCATCCTGAGCTCCCTTCTCACCGTCCTACCCACATACCAAGGTCATCCTAAAAGAAAAGACCAAACTTTCAGATCCCTCGAATAATTCTCCGTAGACAACTTAGGTCCTGATTATGATCTTGGTGGATGGGCTACTCCGTCGCAAACATGACAGATATCCTGTCCGCCAAATTACAAGTTCTATAGGGTATAATGGAATTGTAATTTGGTGGATCGGATATCCCTCACGTTTGTGACAGGATAACCCTGTCCGCCAAGATCGTAATCAAGCCCTTAGTGTTTGAACTCATCCAATATCAACACTGTTCTAAACAACTGCAACACTGTTTTGGAAGACTATGTGAACATCCATGTCACAATTAATACATTTAAGTGCAAGCCAAAGCTTTATGGACCCTCATACTCTGAAGACTTTGCTGACAAGAAAATGGATGAAAACTCCTGATGACCCCATGATACTTGTGGACTACTGTGCAACATACAGACATCTCACCACATCAGCCATGGTAATGTACTAGATCAACACCATACCAAAGCCATCAACAGAATCAGATCATTTTGTAAGACAAGCAAGCACTTCATCAATTCCCTGCTCGACCAACCTATTCATCAATCTACTGAAAAGTGCAATGCCATCAACCTGTGCTTCAGTGAAAAAATATGGATTAGCCAACAGCACATTACCAACACCAATCCTGGTAATTTCTTATGCCCACCCCTTCCAGTAGAATACTCAACTCCTTCAAAGCCACTTAATATAAAAATGATGTCTAACCCTGGTCCTTCACCAAAGCTCTCACTGGGGATGCTGTCTCACCTTCACTCACCCTTGTCAATGCTACCCCCAATCTAGGCGTCTGCCCAGAATCTCTCACGAAAGCCAAGATTTTCCAGTTCCTAAAGGATCCCACACTAGAGCCGGATGACCTTTCTGACTACTGGCTCACCACTCACAAACCATTCATCGGCAAGATCATTGAAAATCAGTCCATGTTCAAATCCAAGATCACATTAATGCTAATTACAAACTGCACAACTTGCAGTCTATCTTCAGATTACACTGCAGCAGGGAGACCACTACCTTGCACACAACAGAACATGCTCTCCTGACCAAAGACAGCTGGAACTTTCAGCTGCCTTCGACACAGTTGACCCTCTGACCATCATATGCAATCTGGAGTCCACATTGGGAGTCACTGGCAATGTCCTTCACTGGTTGTCCTCCTACTGTTCCAATCTAAACCAGTTTCGCCTGTGGATTCCTCCAGGTTTCAATACAGTCCCCTGCCCTCTTCAACCTCCACATGGAGTCGCTTGGTGCTCTCCTCACGAACAACAGCATCAAAATTCAACACTATCCCAATGATGCAGAACTCTACTTGGAAGTCTCCTCTGCTCCAGACAACTAATGCCTCAAACACTGCCTACACACCATCCAAACCTGGATCCCCAGTGCCTACCTGAAGCTCAACCCAGAAATCCCGTTATTTTCCAAGAGCAACAGACAAGAAGCAGTACAAACATTGCTCAGTGACACAAACCTTGACAGCTTCGAACACAACATTTCACTAAACACCAAGTCACTTGGATTCACCCTGGACACCCACTTCACCCTCAAGGAACATGTTATCAAAAAAACAAAGACAGCCTGGTATTAGCGCTCTCAAAAAGGTTTCTTTCAGAAAGCAGCTTCAGAGACGCTGATAAAGACCTTATCCCAGATCCATGGTGGTAACACCCAACTCTCTGGCTTTCCAGACTTCACAGTTGGCACTCCTTAAGGGCATCTGACACGCTGCAGACTGACTCATCCAGGGCCTGAAGAAATATGATCACAACACACTCATGCTGATGGAGCCCCATTGGCTCCCGTTGCCAGCTGGCATCATCTTCAAAACCAGCTGCATCAATTACAAGCCATCAGGGCCAGCACCTCCTGTCATCTTGCAGCCAAGTCTATCTCCGGTGGATCTCAGGACACCTGCAGCCCGGACACAATCAGACTTCAGACTAAGAAGAAAGAAAATAAGAAGAAGGTGGCAGGCCTTTTCCATCTACACACCCAGGATCTGGAACACATCCCCCATATTCATCTGGACCAAATACACACTTCTGTAAGAACACTGCATCATAATGCATTAACAGTTAGAAGGCCATCTCCCTTTCCTATCACTCCTGGAGTGTATGCTTGTCTCTAACCCTGACCCAGTACTGCCCTCCGCTGCCTTTTGCATAGGTTCCCGCCATAGAAATGCCACACACGTACATATATACTGAATCATGATATGACATCAGGGTATGTAATTGTTGTGCTACTTTCTCCTTCTTGCCTCGGGTTCAAAAACTTTTCCCCATCTAGGGGAAAAGAGAAACTTTCTGCATAACAGGCCCGGGATTTGCATTGTCTCTCTGTACGTAGCATTGATTGGAGGACCTGTACCCCTGCCACGGCTCTCATCAAGAACTACTTTTTTCTTTTTCTTTGTGCACTCCTTGGGAGGGCATGTGTTTTCTTGAGCCCTTCCCCATGTGCTCCCTCTCCCCTCACGTGGGGGCATATTATCAAGCATGGCGTTAAAATTATCACCGCTTTAGCGGCAAGAAACTGCCGCTAAAGCTGAGATAATTGGCTTGATAATATGCTGCAGAGAATTCCCATAGAAGCCCATGTTGACACCAGAACATGGACTTCTATGGGAATTCTTTGCGGCATATTATCAAGCCCATTATCGCCATTTTAGCGGCAGTTTTCTGCAGCTAAAGCGGCGATAATTTTAATCTTGATATTATGCCCCATAATTGGCCCCTTGCACTCTCCATGTTTCTCCCCACTCCTCCAAGCTCTTCCACAGAGGCACTGCAAGAGGTATGTTTTTGCCAGGTTTGATAAAGAGCAGTCTTTCCGTGTTTGCTTGAGAGCCCAAGCCATGGCATATGAAGACAACATTTATGGTGCTGGGGAGGGGCAGGCTGCTGCACTCTGAGTTTGAGACAGAAGACTTACTGGAAAAGTGTCTCTAATTCGCGAGGCCCATACATCTGCTCCCGGGGCTGCTGCAGGTACCACATGGCGGGAGTATTTGTTCCAGTTCCCAGTTGCTTGGACATTAAATGGCAAGTATTTCTTTAAATTCTGACACTTTCTCACAGGGCTGTAATGTTCTTTTAAGGGCCAGCAACTGGTCATCCGGGCTATTTTCAATCTAGGTCACCTGCAACGGGCTTTACAAACAGATACATTTCCTGCAGAAAATTTGAAAAACAAACCATGCCGTTTATAAAGATTGAAAAAAAACATTGAATTTAATGTTAACTTTTGAGAATACTTAGGATACATGTTTGGTATTTGATTTTAATTCTTTTACATTTTTAACCACACTTTTCACACAGGTATTGCCAAAGCCAATGGCTTCACTTGCATTAAAATGGCCAACGCTTCTTTGATATTACGGTGCCGCTACTTGCTAAATTTACTTCCGAAAAGATACTGCTTGATGGGGGATCATTGTGTCCAAGCTTGCCTGTGATCTAACAAGAAATATGAGCAATATCTAAAGGTGCAATTGGTGAGTCTCACAAGTAGAAAAAGGTGTGGTCCGGCCAGGTAGAAAGGGCTTACACGCTAGAGTTACCTTTTGGTTCACGTTAAGGATTGATGTAATGATCAGGTGCAGTCTGATGTTTCTTAAGGGGGCATTCTTATTTTAATCGGATTATCCCATAAATTGCAGCTTGTGTGCCCCAGGATGTGTAGCCGCACTTTACCACACTTCAGGTACTGCTTAGCCTGGGCAACAACTCCTCTTGAATCCTTGGATTGAACTCTGCCCCCGTAGAAACATTAGACATAGACGAAAGATGGAGTCAGACAGTGTCCGAAAGGTGACATAAGGGGCTTGGGAACCAGCTTCTTCCAGAACAGGATCCAACACTGAGCCCTTCACTGGGCAACTTATCTTCTTGGAACCCTGAGGCCCTATTACACATAGGGTGCACTTTTCCTGTTTGCGCCATGGCACACCTTAAAACAGGTGCTCCGGGCAAATAGGGAAAGTGTGCCTATTACAATGAATGCCCTGCCCCCAGGGCAATCACAAACTTGTGCTGCCCTGGGGGCAGCGCATTCAACTGAAAGACGGAGCAGCTTTGAAGTTGTGGATCTGTGTTTCACTGTGAAGGCGGCAACCTGACTGCACTTTTAAGAGGGGAGAGAGATCCCCTTGCAGGTGGGTGCAGTAAATGACTGCACCTGCCTGCCAGGAGATGTCTGTGGGGCCCATAGGACCCCCTTCCCCAACTCCAGAGGGCTGCCATCAGGGGGACACTGACAGTACGCCGCCTGACAGCTTTGTTGCCTTTGCGTCTACATCTATAATATGGCGTGGCGGCTGAGGCAAAGGGATTCCCTCATTTGTATGGGGCCACATCTCCATGCAAATGAGGTAACACCCTCTGATGATAGCGCTGGCGCCATATGTGCACCAGCACTATCTGTATTACAAGTGTCTGCGGCCCTTTCTGTAATACTAAAGTGCCCCGGGGGTGCGTAAACCAAGTGCACATGCCCGTTGCACCCCCGCAGCACTTTCCATAATACGTCCCCTAGTCTGAAATAAAAAATGTATTAACAGAAAGTGCTCACTCAACAATTGCATAATATTGAATATTAGAATATCACAAGAAAACTATGACAATTCACTTTTTCACTCACAGTGGGTGGATGCACAGAAAGGCCTATGGGGCGCCTTCCCAACACAAAGTAATACAAGGTAGTGCTATGCGCTGCAGTACGTTACTTTTTTTTTTACAAAGTCCCGCAAAACAACGCAAATTGTGCGATGGGGTGCATCAAATAGAATGCAACCCTGGCACCAAATGTTAGTAAATCTGGCCCTACATGTTTGAATAAGAACAAACCCACTGGCCTAAATGGTTGCAACTCATTATTTTGTAGTTTCATAAAGTTGCAAAATGTTGACTTTTTTTTATTACCCCTCTGTCAAATTTATGTTGTCATTGGTAGAAAAGGTTTCTGCAAAAAACTCAGGGGCAGATTTACAACTTCTGGCGCATCTCTGCAAATCAGCAGGGATGCGCCAGAACAGATGCGTCACGTAATCCCCCCTTGCGCCACCACGGATGCGTTGCATTTACAATGCGGTGCACCATGGTGCAAGAAGGGGAAGATGCGTGACGCATCTTGTGGCGTACGGCTGGCGCATTGCTGGAGTTGCGTCGCAAGCGCGACGCAACTCCTGCAATGCACAGGGGCCGCCCATACTTAACGTGGTGCGTCACTCCTTACGCCTGCTTCGACACAGTAGCGGCGTAAAACTGACTCAGTGAAATCTTGTAGATTTCACAGCGTCAGTTTTACGGGGCTTTCCTGCGAGGGAACGCCCACCCTGCAACAGAACGCCCACATGAAACCTGATGCAGGTTTCATGTGGCGCAGGGCTTTACAACGTGGCGCATCTGCCTAGATGCGTCACGTTTGTAAAAGTGTCGCAAGGGGCTTGTAAATCTGCCCCTCAATTTGTTGAATGCTACTCAGAAATAAAGACAATTTGCTAATTATTTTCCAGGAAAAATATTTTCCAGAAAATACAGCAAATTGGCAATTTTGGTTACTTTTCTTTTCAGTCAAACTTTGCGTTTTTTCACAAATGTTAAAAAAAAGTCTATACAAACTTCGTGAAATGTGTTAAGTTTTCAATGTTTTCAGAAGACCACAATGTTGTGTATTCACTACCAGTCTCAATGTGCGCCACTGTCCTGAAGATGGAAGCGTATTTTGTGACGTGTGCATTGCCTGGTTTGTCTGCGATATTAGAAAAACCCTCTGCAAAATGACGACAATCACTGATGACGCAACGTACCCCCAGATGTGCGCTACAGGAGCTAGTTAAATGTTTTTTCACAATGGACACGCGGTGCACAGCCGCACAGCTGACCTCTAGAAGGCTCTTAAATGGACTGGTTCCTAAGACAACCCTGCTTTTGACTGCGTACATTGTTTTATGTGAGAAAAGAATTTACTATAATCGCCTCCGCAACACAGAGCAACACATAAGCCTCTTAGATGGTTTCTCACAGTCCCTCCCTCACCTTTCAAGCTTTTTGGCTCAGAACTTACATTTTTTTCCATTAAGAAAACACTTCAGCTGGAACAGTTTCAATGTGCATTTTAGCACTATGACTGTTTACCTATTACTATTCTATGCCAAAACTTTGTTTGTGGTGGCAATACAGCTGTCCGGCCTGTGCAGCAAAGTGGCTTTAACCCATGCACTTCTGGAAACGGCACGCATGCCTCATTACAGAGCAAAAGACACACAAATGATGCACAGAATGCGGAACAAATCAAACATTCACACCCCCTCAAGAAATCTGGGTTAAATCCATCATTCCTTTGCTCACCATGCCACCCAAGTTCAGACCCAGCCATATGCAAATCAGTCTTGACCCTGTGCCTCATGGGAACAGTCCAGCCCGAACTGACAAGCCAGGTCCTCCCTCGACCAGAAACCAGCAACCGGCCCCAGGATGCTTGTTTTCGGTCCAGGGAGGACCTGGCAGCTCGGGCTGGACTGTTAACCATGAGGCACAGGGTCAAGACTGATTTGCATATGGCTGGGTTCAAACTGGAATGGCATGGGGAGCAAAAAAACGATGGACTTAGGCCCAGATCCCTGTACTGGGGTGAATGTATGACATTGTTCTGCATTCTGTCCATCAAACAGTTCTTTTTGCATTTGTCACCCCGAGTGGGACGGGCATGCTCGGACGTGAATCCCGTGCTCTCCATGCCACTGGAATCAAGCTATCCTGGATGAAGAGGGGTGAAACCCCGAAACCGGTCCTAGAATGCTTGTTTCCAGTCCAGGGAGGACCTGGCCTGGCAGTTCGGGCTGGACTGTTCCCATGGGGCACAGGGTCAAGACTGATTTGAATATGGGTCCAAACTGGAATGGCATGGTGAGCAAAAAAACGATGGATTTAGGCCCAGATCTCTGTACTGGGGTGAGTGTATGACATTGTTCTTCATTCTGTCCATCAGTTCATTTATACTGACCCAGAGGCAATCTGTGTGAATTGTGTCTATTGGCTTGTATTGTGGCAGAAAATCAGCATTTCATTTTTGTCAGTTTAATAGCCTAGCTCAAACATGCCTGTCACACGTTTTAATATCCCACTCCAAGAATTAAGGACAAAGCTTTAACCTTTGATGTCAGAGGTAACTTTTGGAGGGGAAATGGGAGCCTGGGCCACAGGCATCACCTTCTACCTTTTACCTTGTGCCTTGTTTCCAGCAGATCATAATTCAGCAATCCGAATGGGGTTTCTGCTCGCAGGAATCAGAGGCTGGAGACAAAGCTGGAATTCAGTAGTCACCCGCCTGAATGGAGAGGGTTGGCATGTAAGAAGCTGTTGCTGCAAACCCCATAACGCTTATGTGGGACTAGTGGCTTTTTAACAAATTTATTTTAAAAACCCAATTAGGAGAACCTAAAAATGTCCTATTGTTTTACATGAAGATAATTTTACTTTCTATTATTTATCTGTAGGAGAGCAAAATACTTTTTCATTTACAAAGCCATGGGAACCTAGGCTTTGCAACAGAACGCCCACATGAAACCTGATGCAGGTTTCATGTGGCGCAGGGCTTTACAACGTGGCGCATCTGCCTAGATGCGTCACGTTTGTAAAAGTGTCGCAAGGGGCAATCTGCCCCTCAATTTGTTGAATGCTACTCAGAAATAAAGACAATTTGCTAATTATTTTCCAGGAAAAATATTTTCCAGAAAATACAGCAAATTGGCAATTTTGGTTAATTTTCTTTTCAGTCAAACTTTGCGTTTTTTCACGAATGTTAAAAAAAAGTCTATACAAACTTCGTGAAATGTGTTAAGTTTTCAATGTTTTCAGAAGACCACAATGTTGTGTATTCACTACCAGTCTCAATGTGCGCCACTGTCCGGAAGATGGAAGCGTATTTTGTGACGTGTGCATTGCCTGGTTTGTCTGCGATATTAGAAAAACCCTCTGCAAAATGACGACAATCACTGATGACGCAACGTACCCCCAGATGTGCGCTACAGGAGCTAGTTAAATGTTTTTTCACAATGGACACGCGGTGCACAGCCGCACAGCTGACCTCTAGAAGGCTCTTAAATGGACTGGTTCCTAAGACAACCCTGCTTTTGACTGCGTACATTGTTTTATGTGAGAAAAGAATTTACTATAATCGCCTCCGCAACACAGAGCAACACATAAGCCTCTTAGATGGTTTCTCACAGTCCCTCCCTCACCTTTCAAGCTTTTTGGCTCAGAACTTACATTTTTTTCCATTAAGAAAACACTTCAGCTGGAACAGTTTCAATGTGCATTTTAGCACTATGACTGTTTACCTATTACTATTCTATGCCAAAACTTTGTTTGTGGTGGCAATACAGCTGTCCGGCCTGTGCAGCAAAGTGGCTTTAACCCATGCACTTCTGGAAACGGCACGCATGCCTCATTACAGAGCAAAAGACACACAAATGATGCACAGAATGCGGAACAAATCAAACATTCACACCCCCTCAAGAAATCTGGGTTAAATCTATCATTCCTTTGCTCACCATGCCACCCAAGTTCAGACCCAGCCATATGCAAATCAGTCTTGACCCTGTGCCTCATGGGAACAGTCCAGCCCGAACTGACAAGCCAGGTCCTCCCTCGACCAGAAACCAGCAACCGGCCCCAGGATGCTTGTTTTCGGTCCAGGGAGGACCTGGCAGTTCGGGCTGGACTGTTAACCATGAGGCACAGGGTCAAGACTGATTTGCATATGGCTGGGTTCAAACTGGAATGGCATGGGGAGCAATAAAACGATGGACTTAGGCCCAGATCCCTGTACTGGGGTGAATGTATGACATTGTTCTGCATTCTGTCCATCAAACAGTTCTTTTTGCATTTGTCACCCCGAGTGGGACGGGCATGCTCGGACGTGAATCCCGTGCTCTCCATGCCACTGGAATCAAGCTATCCTGGATGAAGAGGGGTGAAACCCCGAAACCGGTCCTAGAATGCTTGTTTCCAGTCCAGGGAGGACCTGGCCTGGCAGTTCGGGCTGGACTGTTCCCATGGGGCACAGGGTCAAGACTGATTTGAATATGGGTCCAAACTGGAATGGCATGGTGAGCAAAAAAACGATGGATTTAGGCCCAGATCTCTGTACTGGGGTGAGTGTATGACATTGTTCTTCATTCTGTCCATCAGTTCATTTATACTGACCCAGAGGCAATCTGTGTGAATTGTGTCTATTGGCTTGTATTGTGGCAGAAAATCAGCATTTCATTTTTGTCAGTTTAATAGCCTAGCTCAAACATGCCTGTCACACGTTTTAATATCCCACTCCAAGAATTAAGGACAAAGCTTTAACCTTTGATGTCAGAGGT
This sequence comes from Triturus cristatus, assembly GCF_964204655.1. Taxonomy (NCBI): domain Eukaryota; kingdom Metazoa; phylum Chordata; class Amphibia; order Caudata; family Salamandridae; genus Triturus; species Triturus cristatus. The sequence goes on along the minus strand of NC_140580.1, from coordinate 1,133,205,439 downwards.
AACTTTTGGAGGGGAAATGGGAGCCTGGGCCACAGGCATCACCTTCTACCTTTTACCTTGTGCCTTGTTTCCAGCAGATCATGATTCAGCAATCCGAATGGGGTTTCTGCTCGCAGGAATCAGAGGCTGGAGACAAAGCTGGAATTCAGTAGTCACCCGCCTGAATGGAGAGGGTTGGCATGTAAGAAGCTGTTGCTGCAAACCCCATAACGCTTATGTGGGACTAGTGGCTTTTTAACAAATTTATTTTAAAAACCCAATTAGGAGAACCTAAAAATGTCCTATTGTTTTACATGAAGATAATTTTACTTTCTATTATTTATCTGTAGGAGAGCAAAATACTTTTTCATTTACAAAGCCATGGGAACCTAGGGGCAGATTTACAAGCCCCTTTTGCGACACTTTTTCCATGTTAAAAAATACGCAAAAGTAGCGCAAGGGGCTTGTAAATCTGCCCATTACTTTGTAAAAAGGGGCCGAGCCGCTTCTCTTTGGAGACGGCCACAATAAGCCTTTGGGGCTACCATGATTTATCGGTTCCAAAAGCCATGGGGGTGGCCAAAGTCCATCTGGAGCTATGGATTTAGGGTTCATGGGCTTATAGCAAGGGTGAAAGCCTTAACCGAATGGCACATTCTGTGCTGAAGTCCTACAGTGATATTAGAACATTCCATCCAGGAGGGCAGAGCTATCTAAACTGAAGAAGGAGAAACAGAGAGACAAACACTGGCATGTCGGAGCTGAAGGTGTATGGTCCCTTTGCTACTCTGTTGGTTCAAGGGAGCACACTGCATTCCAGTGTTCTAGAACCATCCACAGGCTGCAGTGATCAAGTGACGCAAGCACGTCCTGCTTCCTCACACTCAATGAGTGCTCCTTCTGAGAAGGTGTTGTGAAAATTGGGTAAAAAAGTGCGATTTACAACACAATATACAGGTAAATTTGGTTAAAATCCCCAGTCTCTGAAAGGGTACACATGGAAAATCTGAGTACTTTCATGGTGTGCCGTTTCTACCTCCAACCCCCCCCCCCCCCGCCCCCCCCCGCCCCACTTCCCCCCTCAAGAGTGGTGCTGCTTCATGCGCCCTGAGAAAATTGTTAGACAACAGTGAAATTTTTCAGCACAAGTTCCATAAAAAGCATAGGGGCATATCAGCAACAACCGGCGATAATTATCGTTAAGCGCCCTTTATCGCTAGGATAATTATCGCCGGCTAGCGTGGATTTTTATCGCTGAGATAGCGTGCTATTAGCAACGCTTATCTCAAAAGCGATAAATATCCTCACACTAACTGCCTAACGTGAGATTATCGCTGGAAACCCAGCGATAATCTCACGCAATGTGGCGTTAGCTTGATGATAGGGACTCACAAACTTAGCCATGATATCCACCTTCCAAAGGATATCAGGGCTCAGTCAGTCCTGAAGCAGGCGTAAGGAAAGTAGTGATAACAGGGGTTATCGCTACTTTTCTTGCCGCAATGCTTCATAGCGTGGGGCTTGATGATAGGAGAAATGTCGCTTAGCGACATTTCTCCTGTCATGTCAGATTAGGAACGCCCACTTTGCATCGCATTAGAGATGCAAAGCTGGGCGTTAGGAATTCCAACGCTAATGCAAGTTTTTACGCGTTAGCGTGAGCTTGCTAATTAGGCGATAAAATTAACGCCGCTTTTCGTCCGAAAACAGCCGCAAAAGCAGAAATAATTATATCACCTCGCCTTGCTTATATGCCCCATAAAGAGTCATGCAGTTCCGAAGATGTAGTTTCATGCGGCCTGCATTTACCATGTCACCTGCCTGTACCTCTACACTGCACTTCTTGCAACTTTCCCATCCGTCCGTTTCTATTAGATTTTTAATATCAATTGACTGAAAAACTCCTTGATCAGGGAGGAGTGCAGAAATGAAACACTACAAGGTCTCACCATATAGAATTTCAAAGGCCCACATAACAGCAATAGCGCTCAGGTTACATTCATTACATTTAGAGAAAAATAATTCAGGGCCATATTAGCAAGGACTTGCAATAATCATCGCAAAGCGTGCTTAGCGCTGTATTTGTTATCGCCGGTTTAGATCGCGGAGATAACGCGTTATTATCAATGTTTATCTCCATGGCGATAATAAACCAGCGATAGCGGCGATTCTCCATCAATAACGTGGGAATTCCAGCGATGAATTCCCATCGCTAAGGAAAAGGTCGCTAATAGGCAGGTGTGGATTCAGCCATAGAATCCACCTCCCATAGAAAACAATGGCTAAATCAGGATTTTAGCAGGTGTTAAAATCCAGCGTTAATCGCGGTTAGCGCAAGTTTTTTTATCGCTTTGCGGGCATTGCTAATAGGGAGAAGTTGTGTTAGCGACTTCTTCCTATTACTTTTAGTGTGAAACGCCCACTTTGCATGTCATTAGCGATAAATATCGCTGACATGCAAAGCGGTAAAAAAACAGCCACTATCGCCATTAAGCTGTCGCTAACAGTTGTTAGCGACAGCTTGCTAATAGGGCGATAAAAATATCACCGCTTTATCGGCAAAGTGCCGATAAAGCGGCGATACTGCCCTTGCTAATATGGCCCTCAGTTCCCCCCAAACAAATACTTATGACTGGCATGAACACAATTTCCATTCTGAAATACTAGATTTTGGCTTGAATGCTCCTGTGTTTTCACCTAAGGTATGGATCTCCCCAGCAGACCAGGAAGTTCCACAATTATGCCAGGCCAGCATTATTCCAGAGGGGTAAACAGCCATAACCATGACATTTTCAGAACAAATACCATTTAATTCGCAATGCCATTACAACGCATGACATTACAATGCATATGCATTTACCACGCATGCCTTTACAACGAATTTAGTTTTAAAGTCATGAATGGTAAAGGCATATGCATTTTACATGTAAGTATAAGGTTTAGGGTGGGTTTGGGTGTTGGGGTGTAGGGGTATAGGTTTTCGGGGTATTTTTAGGGTTGAGGGTGACTTTGGGTTTTGGGGTGCACAGGATAATTATAGGGGTCAGGGTGGGTTTGTTTTTTGGGGTGCCCAGGGTAATTTTAGGGTTCTGGGTTTGTTTGGGTTTTGGGGTGCCCAGGGTAATTTTAGGGTTAAGGGTGGGTTTTGGTTTTGGGGTGCAAGGGTATTTTTAGGGTTGAGGGGGATTGGGTTTGGGGGTGCTCAGGGTAACTTTAGGGTTCTGGGTGGGTTGTATTTTGGGGTGCCAATGGTAATTTTAGGGTTCAGGGTGGGCTTGGGTTTTGGGGTGCCAAGGGTAATTTTAGGGTTCAGGGTGGGTTTGGGTAATTTTAGGGCTCAGGGTGAGTTTGGGTTTTGGAGTGCAAGGGTATTTTTAGGGTTAAGGGTGGGTTTGTTTTTGGGATACAAGGGTAATTTTAGGGTTCAGGGTGGATTTGGGTTTTGGAGTGCAAGGGTATTTTTAGGGTTAAGGGTTTGTCTGGGTGTTGGGGTGCCAAGGGTAATTTTAGGGATAAGGGTTTGTTTGGGTTTCGGGGTATAAAGGGTTCAGGGTGAGTTTGGGTTTTGGGGTGCCCAGGATAATTTTAGGGTTCAGGTTGGGTTTGGGTTTTGGGATGCAGGGGTATTTTTAGGGTTAAGGGTGTTTTTTTTTCCTTTGGGTCCCCATGGTGATTTTAGGGTTCAGGGTGGGTTTGGGTTTTGGGGTGCCAAGGGTAATTTGAGGGCTTAGGGGTTATGGGTATTGGGTTGGTAAGGGTAATATTACAATTTTGGGGGTGTATAGTTACTGGCTTTCCCTTTTCCCGTCTCTGTATAATCAAGCACATACCTCGGCACTCGCAACGTACTCCTCGGGTCCTTTGACTCGGCGGGGTGTGTTGTTGCACCTTCTGGCAGCCTCTCGCTTCTCCTTCAGGTAGCGTTCATGCTCTCCTGTGTCTACGAATTGGGGGGGCGGTGGTATTCAAACAGACTCCACGTTTGCTCCGGATAACCCACCACCTCCAGATCAAAGAGCGCGTCGGCGTTACGGACCTCCGAAACACGGTCCGAAATATGCAGCACACTTCCAAAAAAGGAAAGTCGACGCCTTGTCGTTTCGTAGCAAATTCTTTATTGTCAGCTGATAGTGTTAGATGCATTTCGCCTGCCCAGCATGCTTGCTCATTAACATTTCAATAACGTTTTTTGCGTATTTAACTGAGAATACATCCGTGTCACGTGTGAAACTACAAATATAGATAGTGAAGGCAGACTAGTAGTTCTTTGGGTTTATGTGCATATGTAACCTGAAAATTATTAGCCACACAGGCAACAACAAGGTTAGCCACATGAATTGATTATTGTTGAGATATGTGTATTTTCGGTCAAAATACTAATTAATTCATTGGAACTTACTCAAATTTCAAACTGATCGCGCTTCAACCAGATTAAAAATGTTGCTTAAATATGTTAGCGTTCCCCGCCCCAGTGGGCTGTGTATTGCTGAAATTGCAATAGTTCATATCGATAATCAATACAAGACGTACATAATGCCTCATGAATACATCATGTGTCAATCATACAGTGTCCGCATCATATTGCCTTAATACCCATTCTATCAATCCTGCCCAAGTGGGCTTACTGATTTAATTCAACAGAAAATATAAATGGCCTTTTAGCATTTTAGCACTTACATAAAAAATTACATAATACATAGCTCTCTGCCTACACAATACTGGTGCACTAAGTGAAAACTAAAAACCTGTTGAAAACTGCAGGGTCGGGGGGACATTACAGGTGTGTATGGAGATCTTCCTCCATGTTAAGACCCATAGGGATATTTGTATTGAGTTTTATGATGTAGCTTGATTCAAGCCTGCAAAATGTCTTCTGACGGTCACCTCCCCTTGGACTTAGGGGTACAGCATCAATTACAAACTAAAAAATCCCTCCCACATCTTTGTTGTGATACTTGTCAAAATGGCGAGCCACGGGATACGACTTGTCCCCATTCTTGATGGCTCGCAGGTGCTGTAGCACCCGTTTATGGACTGGGAGGATGGTGCTGCCTACGTACCGCAAGCCACAAGGGCACTGAAGTATGTAGACAGCAAATTCCGTTTTACATGAGAATTGTCCCTTTATTTTTTTACCATTTTTTTTCAAAAAACCCAAGGGATAGTTGAAAGTGTTTTTGCCAAATGTGCACGCCTTACACTTAGTGCATTTAATGAACCCATCCTTTCTGTTAAGCCATGATGTACTAGGCTTATTCCCAGACTTGGTTGGTAACATATTACTGACAAGTGTTTATTTAAGGGAACGGGCTCTTCTGAAGGTGATCTGAGGCTTCCTTTGGACAAGTTTACCCAGAATGAGATCATTCCGGATGATGTGGCAATGTTTGTATAGGAAGCTTCTCAATTCACTCCGTTGGCTGTTATAAGTGGTAATCATTCTGCATTGGTTGCTCTCTTTGATTGACTGCCCTCTCTTATTTCCAGGCTTGAAGAGTATTTCCTTCCTCAATTTCTGTCTGGCATTCCACATAGCTTCATCAATCCATTTCTGGGAATACCCTCTCATGGAAAACCGTTTTGTGAGACATTCCAATTCTGTCTCCAGATCTTTGTTGTTGCGGCAATTCCTCTAAGCTCTGAGGCATTCCCCATAGGGGATGCTTCTAACTAAGTTAGCCGGAAGAAAACTTGTTGCATGCAGCAACGTGTTGCCATCTGTGGGTTTGCAATAGAGTTTGGTTTGCAGTTTCCCATTATCGATGTACACTGTTAGATCCAAAAAATTGACTTCTGTCTCACTGATGACACTGGTGAATTTTAAATTGAGGTCATTGGTTTGCAGTTTTTTTTAACAAACTCCTTGGCACTTTTTTGATCTCCCTTCCACACCACAAATAAGTAGTCAATATAACGACTCCATTGGATCACATTGTCCTGCCATTCTGTTTGCCATAGGGACTGGACCACCTGCTCCTCCCACCAGCCCATATGCAAATTAGCATAGCTGGGGCGAAGCAGGTGCCCATCGCCGACCCGCACATCTGGTGCTAAAGTTGTTCACTGAACAGAATTTTTTTATTTTCAAGGCATGTGGTGATTATGGTTAGTTACATTTGCATGTGGTGCCAGAGATTCACACGACGATAAACCGTGAAGTGTTTAACAGCATTCAGCCCATCCTTATGCCGTATGCTGGTGTACAAGGTTGTGACGTCAATGGGCATCAGAAGAAAATCTGGTTCCCATGGGATGTCATGCACTTTTCGCAGGAAGTCCCCTGTGTCTTGGATGAATGATGGAAGCTTTCTGACTTAGGGACATAAAAATGAGTCGACAAATTTAGATGTACTTTTAAAGACACTATCAATAGCCGAAATGATAGGACGGCCAGGGGGATTTGCAATGTCTTTGGGGATTTTGGGGATTAGGTATGACACAGGGGTAGTAGAATTACTTATTTTTAGGAAAGACAATTCATCTTGACAAATGAGGCCTTGCCTAGACCACTCCAAAAGTAATGCATTATACATATGATGACTCATATTTATTGCATCTTCTTTCACTTTTACATAGTTGGCTCTGTTCTCCAGCTGTTTATATGCCTCAGTGAGATATTGTTGCCTACCCCAAAGAACCACATTACCCCCTTTGTCGGCATTACGAACAATACAATTATCATCATTGCTGGGTAAATGTTTTTTTTCTTTGCATTTATTGTTTGGCATAAATTCTTAACATTATTAGTCGCCAATTCATTAAATACACTAAATATATCTACAGACATCTGCAAACAGAGGAATTGCAGCAACAACAAAGATCTGGAGACAGAATTGGAATGTCTCACAAAATGGTTTGCCATGAGAGGGTATTCACAGAAATGTATTGATGAAGCTGTGTGGAAAGCCAGACAGAAATCGAGGGAGGAAATACTCTTCAAGCCTGGAAATAAGAAAGGGCAGTAAATCGAAGAGAGTAACCAATGCAGTATGATTACCACTTATAACAACCAACAGAGTGAATTGAGAAGCATCCTATACAAACATTGGCACATCATCCGGAATGATCCCGTTCTGGGTAAAATTGTCCAAAGGAATCCTCAGCTCACCTTCAGAAGAGCCCGTTCCCTTCAACAAACACTTGTCAGTAATATGTTTCCAACTAAGTCTGGGAATAAGCCTAGTACATCATGGCTTAACAGAAAGGACAGGTTCATTAAATGCACTAAGTGTAAGGCGTGCACATTTGGCAAAAACACTTTCAGCTATCCCTTGGGTTTTTCAAAAAATTATCAAAAAATAAAGGGACAATTCTCATGTAAAACGGAATTTGCTGTCTACATACTTCAGTGCCCTTGTGGCTTGCGGTACGTAGGCAGCACCATCCTCCCAGTCCATAAACGGGTGCTACAGCACCTGCGTGCCATCAAGAATGGGGACAAGTCGTATCCCGTGGCTCGCCATTTTGACAAGTATCACAACAAAGATGTGGGAGGGATTTTTTACTTTGCAATTGATGCTGTACCCCTAAGTCCAAGGGGAGGTGGCCATCAGAAGACATTGCGCAGGCTTGAATCAAGCTACATCATAACACTCAATACAAAGATCCCTATGGGTCTTAACATGGAGGAAGATCTCCATACACACCTGTAATGTCCCCCCGACCCTGCAGTTTTTAACTGGTTTTTAGTTTTCACTTAGTGCACCAGTATTGTGTAGGCAGAGAGCTATATATTATGGTATTTTTTATGTAAGTGCTAAAATGCTAAAAGGCCATGTATATTTTTTGTTGAATGAAATCAGTAAGCCCACTTGGGCAGGATTGATAGAATGGGTATTAGGCAACATGATGCGGACACCGTATGATTGACACATGATGTATTCATGAGGCATTATGTACGTCTTGTATTGATTATCGATATGAACTATTGCGATTTCAGCAATCACAGCCCACTGGGGCGGGGAACGCTAACATATTTAAGCAACATTTTTAATCTGGTTGAAGCGCGATCAGTTTGAAATTTGAGTAAGATCCAATTAATTAATTTGTATTTTGACCGCAAATACACATATCTCAACAATAATCAATTCATGTGGCTAACTGCTTTGTTGCCAGTGTGGCTAATAGTGTTCAGGTTAAATATGCACATAATCCCAAAGAAGTACTAGTCTGCCTTCACTATCTATTTCAGTAGTTTCACACGTGACACGGATGTATTCTCAGTTAAATACGCAAAAAAACTTTATTGAAATGTTAGTGAGCAAGCCTGCTGGGCAAGCGAAACGCGTCTAACACTATCAGCTGACAATAAAGAATTTGCTGCGAAATGACACGGCGTCGACTTTCCTTTGTTGGAAGTGTGGTGCATATTTCGGACCGTGTTTCGGAGGTCCGTAACGCCGACCCGCCCTTTGATCTGGAGGTGGTGGCTGATCCGGAGCAAACATGGAGTCTGTTCGAATACCACCACCCCCGCCCAATCCGTAGACGCAGGAGAGCGTGAACGCTACCTGGAGGAGAAGCGAGAAGCGAGAAGCTGCCGAAAGGTGCAACAACACACCCCGCCGAGTCAAAGGACCAGAGGAATACGTTGCGAGTGCCGAGGTAAGCGCTTGATTATACGGAGACGGGAAAAGGGAAAGCCAGTGGAGACAATTTCACACCGCACGTATTGATCGTTTGTGGACACTGGCGGTTCTGTTTCGCGTAGAGTATCCTACGAGAACATTTGTTGAATTAACATGTCAGCTGCAGAAGTAAGGGATCGGGAGGAAGCAGCGTTGTTGATTTTCAATGATAATATATCGACCAGCAATAAGAAAACGGCACCAGTAAGCACAAATACAAAGATAACGGATGTAACAGTCACCGTTCCCTTTAAGGCGCGCGCGCGCACGCGCTTGCACCTCTCCTGACGTCAGCGCGCACTGCCGTCTGTGGAGCGTGCACACAGCCAGGACGTCGCGAGAGAGAGTCGCGCCGCCGCTTTAACGAAGCGAGCGGCACGGAAAGCAGGCACTTTTGAATGCGGTGTGCATGCTGGAGGAGTCGTGACAGAGTGCAGGTAAGGGGGATTGTGGCCTTAGGGGCTTGTGGTATTGGGGGCTTGTGTGCTTGGAGGCTTGTGGGCATGTGGGCGTGTGGCTGCAGAGCGCGGGGCAGATTGTGGGCTTTTGTTTAAGTATTGATGGTAATCACAGCCCGTGAAGGGGCTCTGATTAACATCAATACTTAAACAAAAGGCCACAATCGTCCCCGCGCTTTACTAACAAAAGGGTAGAGCCAGTTTCAAAACACAGGGTGTACTTTGGTACACGCTGGGTTTTTAAACTGGCTATACTCTTTTGTTAGTAAAGCGTGGTGCGGGGACGATTGTGGCCTTTTGTTTAAGTATTGATGGTAATCAGAGCCCCTTCACGGGTTGTGATAACCATCAATACTTAAACAAAAGGCAACAATCGTCCCCGCACCGCGCTTTACTAACAAAAGAGTAGAGCCAGTTTAAAAACACAGCGTGTACTTTCAGAAAGTACACGCTGTATTTTGAAAGTGGCTCTACTCTTTTTGTTAGTAAAGCGCGGTGCGGGGACTATTGTGGCATTTTGTTTAAGTATTGATGGTAATCACAGCCCGTGAAGGGGCTCTGATGAACTTTGGTGCTGGAAACCAGAGTTCGAGCCTCGAGGTTGCGTCCACATCCTGTGATTGTGGGCAAATCACTTAATCTCCCTGTGACTGAATATGTAATGTAAATACGGTGCTGATGTAAAGCGCTCCAATACCTTCGGGTCAAGTTCGCACTATATAAAGGATGCAAAAACAACAAAAAACAGTGGGCGGGCTCCCAGAGGCCTCCCAGGACAGTAACAGAAACTAAGTGGGGGCGGAGGGGTAGACGGACAAATGGGGAGCTGGGGCCAGAAGCGTGAAACGTACCCCCTCACCCCATATCTAACCCTTCGTATAGCCTCCGCAGAGGGGTAGTGGGGACCGACCAACATCGTGGTGACACAAGCAACATCGTGGAAACCACTCCGCCAAGACTCAGTGTTGTCAGTCTCGTGACCACTTTTAAGACAATGATCAGGCTGCATATACACGTCATTCCACAAAAAGGTCTATAAAGGACAGAACAAGAAATGAAAATGCTGGAATAATGTACATATGAATAAAGATAATGAATCTAAAGGGTGGGAAAATGAGACAAGACTGTTCTGCAATCTACAGAGATTAGCACAAAACTGATAGATGCGCAATAAGAAAACATACCATAGAAATAATACAAATTAAAAGGAAAGCTGACATAGGTGTGCATATAAGCACACAAGTCGGCACAGACTATTTTGTTAAGCGTAAAGTGGACAAATTGTTCCCTCTCCAATCCCACAACTGGCGTGTCATTTGCACCGCAGATTCTATCCCCACTAGCTCTTACAAAACACACCATAAGCACAGCCATTCATTGCTTTTTAGCAAGACAACAAGGGTGTCTGAACCAGCGCCTCCATACGAGCGATGGTGTAGTAGTGATCAGCACTTTGCACCGGGTGAAATGAACGGGTGAGGTTTCCCCTTATAAGGTGGCCGATTAAGGGGTTTATGTTCCGCCCTCCAGGGCGGACTGCTGCTGCTGCCACGGACCACTAAACATGCTCATAATGACCCTGATGTAGGTAGGCAAAAATAGAGAAAACTATGGTACACTAATGTGAAACATATTGCATGGGAAGTTATTTAAATGCTGGTGGGGGTTTAAACGGATGTATGCTGGGAGTATTGATGTAAATTTAACTGACTGTTTAAAAGGCCTCTATAGACTGCGAGGTGTTTTGGCCTCTCTCCTGATGCAGGACTGCTCATTCCTATAGAATGTTGGGGATTCGTTAATAGGCTTGTTAGTCCCTCCTTAGTACGGCCTTGTCTTCATTGTACCCTCCCATGGTGACTGGCCCTTTTACTTCAGTTGTTACACGGGACCTGTTATTTAGTCTTGATGCACTATTTACTTATTGAGTTTCTCTTACTGCAAGCTGGACATGCGCTGCTTCAGCTGAAACCGCTTGAGTTTTTTTTTTAAGCAGCATGGCCACCCCTTTAACACGGATGCCTGCTTTCGATCACTTTAACCAGCATTATTTCATGTCTGTTTCTAGCCCCCAAGTAAAATGGATTTCGAAATGATTAGCAAATGAAGTCATGTGAATTCTAGGTAGCACATAATCCTGTGCTAATGGACTGAAGCTGACAACAGCACATCTGTGTTACATGTCATCTGTACTTAAGCCATCTGACGGATTGTTTTCAAAAGCCTGTTTTATTAATAACACCACCACCACTCCCAATATCCCCACCAGATTGTTGACCTTTGTGTAAGTATTCAAGTTAATCACAGCCCGTGAAGGGGCTGTGATTAACATGAATACATAGCTGCCACCTCCTCAGCAATCATTTTGGCAGGTGAGAAGAGAAGCTAATGGGTGGACTAGTGTGAGTTCCAATTAAAAAGCTCCTAAAAAATTTGTTGGTGAAAACCCCCATAATTGTCCCTTTGAACAAGAAGGGCAGCCAAAGCAACCCTGTCAATTACTAACAAAAGAGTAGAGCATGTGTAAAAACACAGCGTGTACTTTCTGAAAGCACATGCCCTGTTTTTAAGCTTGCTCTACTCTTTTCTTAGTAAAGTGAGCATAGCTGCCAAGGTTTCAGACTGCTTATGTGTGACATTTTCATAATTTCAATGTACTTATGATGACTAGCATTCGATGGCTAAGGGTGACATTTTCTTGTGAACAAAATCAAAGCAATGAAGATGTGGGAAATATGCAAAAATCTCTGCAAGTAAAACAAGATTGAAGGTTATTCCTCTTGATGCAGATATTTTAATTTAAGGCTGAATTTTTTTATTTACTGTTCGAAAACACGCTTACCTTCTTACAATAAAAAGCTATGTTACTCTTCCGCTCGGGTGGTCTGTCGCAGGTTTTCTGCCAATGCAATGAATGGAAATGCCGCTCTTTGGTAGTTAATAGCTCACTGTTCAATATTCGGATTTAAACTTATAAACTGCAAGTAACAAAAGGGGCTTTCTGACAGAAGCAGTAATTTATTTATTTATTTTGTGTGTTTTATAAAGCGCACAGCTGCCCCAACGGGGCGTCCCGGCGCTGATAAATCTGGGGACAGGGAGGATCAGAACAGAAGAAGCATTATCAATCAATCAATCAATCAATCAATCACTTATAAAGCGCGCTACATACCCGTAGGGTCTCAAGGCGCTGGGGGGGGGGGGTGCCGCTACTGCTCGAACAGCCAGGTCTTCAGCTTCTTCCTGAAGGAGAGGTGGTCTTGGGTCAGGCGCAGGTCGGTCGGGAGGGAGTTCCAGGTCTTGGCGGCCAGGTAGGAGAAGGACCTTCCTCCTGTAGTCGCTCTTCGGATGCGGGGGACGGCGGCGAGGGCGTGGTTGGCTGATTGGAGGTGGCGTTTGGGAGCGTAGAAGTTGACTCGGCTGTTGAGGTAGCTCGGGCCTTGGTCGTGTAGGGCTTTGTGTGCGTGGGTGAGGAGGCGGAAGGTGATTCTCTTGTTGACGGGGAGCCAGTGAAGGTCTCTCAGATGTCCGGAGATGTGGCTGGATCGTGGGATGTCGAGGATGAGTCTGGCTGAGGCGTTCTGGATCCTCTGGAGTCTCTTCTGGAGCTTGGCGGTGGTACCGGCGTAGAGGGCGTTACCGTAGTCCAGTCGGCTGGTGACGAGGGCCAGGGTGACGGTCTTCCTGGTCTCTGTGGGGATCCACCAGAAGATCTTCCGTAGCATGCGTAGGATGTTGAAGCACGCCGAGGAGACGTTGTTGACCTGCCTGGTCATGGAGAGGGAGGAGTCCAGGGTGAAGCCCAGGTTTCGTGCATGGTCCGTCGGTTTGGGTGCGGTGCCCAGGGCGGGAGGCCACCAGGAGTCGTCCCAGGCGGAGGGTGAGGAGCCCAGGATGAGGACCTCCGTCTTGTCCGAGTTCAGTTTCAGGCAGCTGGACGTCATCCACTCGGCTACCTCTTTCATCCCTTCGTGCAGGTTGGCTCTGGCGGCGGCGGCGGGGTCGTTGGTCAGGGAGAGGATCAGCTGGGTGTCGTCGGCGTAGGAGATTATGCTGAGGTTGTGTTTGCGTACGATGGCCGCGAGGGGGCTCATGTAGACGTTGAAGAGGGTGGGGCTCAGAGATGATCCTTGGGGGACGCCGCAGATGACTTCGGAGGCCTCTGACTTGTACGGTGGTAGGCGGACTCTCTGTGTTCTTCCGTCGAGGAAGGAGATGATCCATTCCAGCGCCTTGTCCTGGATTCCGATGTTGCTGAGGCGCCGTACTAGGGTGCGGTGGCAGACCGTGTCGAATGCTCCGGAGAGGTCTAGGAGGATGAGGGCCGCTGTTTCTCCATTGTCCATCAGGGCTCGGATGTCATCGGTGGCGGCGATGAGGGCGGTCTCGGTGCTGTGTTTGGCTCGGAAGCCGGACTGTGAGGGGTCGAGGGATCCGTTCGTCTCGAGGAAGGCGGCCATCTGCTTGTTGACGGTTTTCTCGATGACTTTGGCTGGAAACGGGAGAAGCGAGATGGGGCGGTAATTCTTGAGGTCGGTGGGGTCCGCTGTTGGTTTCTTGAGTAGAGCGCTGAGTTCGGCGTGTTTCCAGCTCTCAGGGAAGATGGTGGTGTCGAAGGATGTGTTGATGATGTCTCGCAGGTGGGGTGCGATGACAGCGTCGGCCTTGTTGAAGACGTGGTGAGGGCAGGGGTCGGTCGGTGATCCGGAGTGGATGGAGTTCATCGTGCGGATGGTGTCTTCGGTGCTGATCGGGGTCCAGGCGTGGAGGGTGGTGGTGGGGGGGGGTGGTTGGTCGGTCATGGTGTGCGTTGGTTGGTTGTTGAAGCTACTGTGTATGTCCGTGATCTTGTTGTGGAAGTATGAGGCGAGGGAGTTGCAGAGGTCTTGCGATGGGGTGATGTCGTTGTTTCCTGCGCTGGGGTTGGAAAGCTCTTTCACGATGTTGAAGAGTTCCTTGCAGTTGTGTGCGTTGTTGTCCAACCGGTCCTTGAATGCTGTTTTCTTGGCGGCGCGGATCAGCTGGTGGTGTTTCCGGGTGGCAAGTTTGTAGGAGGTCCTGTTGTCCGGTGTCGGTTCCCTTTTCCAGACTTTCTCGAGGGCTCGGCAGTTCTTCTTGGAGCTCTTGAGTTCCTCGGTGAACCATGGGGCCTTCTTGCTGCCGGGTCTGCTCGGCGGGGTCCTCAGCGGGGCGAGTTCGTCCGCGCAGTTGCTGATCCACTTCGTGAGGTTGTCGGCGGCCTGGCTGGGGTTCGCTGAGCTGGCAGGAGGGTGCTGGCTCAGGGAGGTGGCGAGCTGGTCTGCTGTGATCTTGTTCCAGCTTCTGCGGGCGGCCTGTTGCTGGTGATGGTGGGTCGTCGTTCTCTTGAAGGTGAAGTGGACGCAGCTGTGGTCCGTCCATTGAAGCTCTGTGGCGTGGCTGAAGTCGATGTCTGTGCTGGATGAGAAGATGGCGTCGAGTGTGTGTCCGGCGAGGTGGGTGGGGGTGGACACCAGTTGCTTAAGTCCCAGGTTGGCCAGGTTGTCGAGCAGGGTGCTGGTGTTGTGGTCGTTGTTGTTCTCCAGATGGAAGTTGAGGTCTCCCAGGAGGATGTAGTCAGCGGAGGGGAGGGCATGCGGGCTGACGAAGTCGGCGATGTCCTCGCTGAATTGTGTGCGTGGTCCAGGGGGTCGGTAGATCAAGGTGCCTCTGAGGGTGGTGTTCGGGTTGGTGTGGATCTGGAAATGCAGGTGTTCGGCGCTGGTCAGGGTGTTGTCGGTGCTGGTCGTGAGACGGATGGTGTTCCTGTGGATGATGGCGATGCCTCCTCCCATCTGGTTGGTGGAAAAGAGATGAGTCTTCAGAGACTTTCGGAATGCTGATTCTGTTTGACAGGCACGTAAGGCAACCGGAAGCTTGTTCCAACACTGAGTGGCGCAAACCTCGAATGTTTTCCCTCCAGCACGAGTTTGTTTGAATCTTGGGGTTTGCAGGAGAAGTAGAGAGTTAGAACGTAATGTCCTAGTGTTGACATACGGCCTCAGAGTACTTTTCAGGTGGGCCGAGCCATTGCCCTTAGAAGCGCGAAAAGCCAGAGTCATGGCCTTAAATACACATCTCTTGGCAATGGGTAACCAATGCAGTTTACGGAGGTGAGGGGAGATGTGATGTCTAGCAGGAATTCTCTCCACCAGCCGAGCAGCAGCATTTTGGACAGTCTGTAGTTTATGACATAGGCCTGCTGTGATACCAAGGTATAGTGCATTGGCATAGTCGAGATGCGATGTTATCAATGCTTGTACCACAGTCTTACGGCAGTCCGCCGGCAGATAGTTGATAAGCCGGTTGATAGTCATGATCTTAGCAAAACAGGATGCTGCTACTGTTTGAACCTGGGCATTAAAACTTAGATGATTATCCCAGCGCACTCCCAGATTTCTCACCGAGTCTTTAGGCGTGGGGGCTTGGCTCAGATCCTCTGGCCACCACAGGTTGGAATCTAAAGGGGATGGTGAATTAAAAAACAGAATCTCCGTCTTTCCTGCATTGAGTCGGAGGGAGTTAGAGTCCATCCAACTAGAGATGTCTCTGAGACAGGATTTCAGCGGGTCGAAGGCAGAGGCGGAGGGTGTGTCAAAGGTAAAAAGTAACTGAATGTCGTCAGCATAGGAGGTGGATTTGATCCCAGTTTGCGCAATCAGTTTAGCCAGGGGGGTAAAATAAACATTAAACAAAAGCGGGCTCAGGGATGAGCCCTGTGGAACTCCCCATTTGAGTGGTCTAGCGGAGGAGGTGTAAGGAGAGGGATATACCTTCTGTGTGCGGTCGCATAGATAAGAAGAGAGCCACCTCAACACAGTTCCTCCTATACCCAGGTCCCTCAGCCTTCTCAGCAGGATCTTATGAGAGACGGTGTTAAATGCTGCTGAGAGATCCAGCAGCACTAACACCGCCCTCGACCCCCGGTCCAGCGTCCATCTCACCAAGTCAGCCATTTCAACAAGGGCTGACTCCGTGCTATGGCCTGACCGAAAACCGTGCTGAGAATCATGTAAGAGCCCATTGGATGCGATGTAATTCGCCAGCTGGGAGTGTGCCAGTTTTTCCAGGATCTTAGCTGGGGCAGGCAGAAGAGAAATAGGCCTGTAATTACTGGGGTTGTCAGGGTCTAAATTGGGTTTCTTCAGAATGGGGACCAGGGAAGCATGCTTCCATTTGGCGGGGAAGCTGCCCATTCTCAAGGATTCATTCCAGATATGATTCAGGTAGGGATTGAGCAGGGGTGCCAGTTTTTTATATTGTTTGGCTGGCAGAGGGTCATTTGGAGAGCCAGATTTGCATTTGAGTAATTCTACCATAGTGTTGGCCTCAGAAATATCTGCAAATTCTAACAGAGTGGGCGACTGTAGCGTGTAAGTAGTAGATTCCTCTTCCAATCCTTCACTGTTGGAAATAGGGAAGGAGGTGTAGATAGTCTCGTTTTTTTTCCTCAATGAATTGCGAAAGTTTATCGCACAGAGACTGGGAGGCAGGTTGAATTCGAGTCAGCGCGTTGGGGTCCGTGAAGGATCTGACTATGTTAAAAATCTCCCTAGCGCCGTTACTAGCATGTTTAATTCTGGAGGCCAGAAAGTCCCTTTTGTGCTCCTCAATCATTCTGCGGTATTCTTTGAGGGCTGTCTTATAGGTGGTTTTGCTATCCAGGGAATAGTTCTGCCTCCAGGATCGTTTGAGAGATTTGCACGAGGCCTTTTTTTGACGAAGCTCGTCGGAGTACCATGGTGCTGATGGTGCAGCCCTGTAGGTTTTGATAGGTTTAAGAGGGGCCAAAGCCTCTAGGGCTTGACCGATCCAGGTGTCCAAATGGTCAATACCACTATCTGGGTCAGACGACGGGATGGGTTGGGAGTTTTATAAGTATTCCTGGAGCGTTTCTGGGGTAATGCGGCTCCAGTTTCTGCCGGATGCTTTAGGAGTGATAGTGGGTCTGATGGGGCAAAAAATACCAATCTCAAAAGGGATGAGGAAGTGGTCCGACCAGATAACCGGGATGGGAGAGGCTGCCAGAATACTTGGTAGGTTGGAACAGATCAAATCTAGTGTATGTCCCGCTTTGTGCGTGGGAAAAGCTATTTTTTGAACTAGATTGCAGGCTGCTAGCATAGAGATAAAATTTTTGCTGTGCGTGCAAGATTACTCATTTGCGTGGAGATTAAAGTCCCCTAAAGCAGTGAAGTTGGCGTAGCGTGTGCTAAGCTGGATAATATAATCCGCCAGAGCCGGCAGGTAGGAGATGTTGGAATGGGGGGGACGGTAGATAAGAATTCCCGAACAGGAGGTAGACGGGGAGATTTGAACACTGAAAGGGAGACTCTCTATGCAGTCAATTGGGTCATATAGAGGGAAGGTAGCCGTCCATTTGGATTTGTGGATTAAGGCAACGCCACCCCCCTGTTTACCGTTGGGTCTATTGGCACAAACGATACTATAGTCCTCCGGTAGGGCAAGGGTGATGATAGGGTTCGTGGTCTCATTCAGCCAAGTTTCTGTTAAAAAAAGCAGATCCCAGTTGTTGTCCCGAAGGGACTGCCAGATGTCAATGGCATGTTTGCTCAAAGACCTGCAATTAATCAGCGCAGCTCTGAGGGTCAGAGAAGGGCGGGCTCCCCTAATGGAGGCAGGACTCAGAGCGTGGGCCGGACTATAAGTTAAGTCGAGGGATGGAAGGGAGAAATGGCAGACTTTACATACGTAAACGTGGCTCCGAGCGTCAGGGATAGACCAGAGGCAGGTCGACCATGGGGAGGGTCTCAGGGACATCATCGCAGTCCGAGAGTATGTTAAGGTGGTATTGCTGGTGAGTCGGGCAGGGGGACCGGCCCCGGTCACGTCAAGATCGCGGACGAGCGCAGACGAGCTTGCCTTAGGCGCGCCTTCGGCGAGCAATCGTCGCGCCCGCTGCGCTCGTCTGCTGCGCTTCCGGTAGATACACATGTATATAGTGAGGGGGCAGGTGCAGGGGGCGTGGCCTCGAAGTGGGCGTGTCCCTGTCTCGGCGAGGGTAATGGCGGGAGAAGCAGGTCGGCGATTTCGCCCTTTCCAGCGCTCGTTCCGCTTTGTGAGGGGTGCCTGCACACTGTAATCGTGTGTCAGGAAGGGTAGGTGATTGATTTTAAAAAGCTATATTTTTCTGCTAAAAACAGTGAAAGCGCTAAATTCGGCCTACTCCCGGCTGTGCCTCAGGAGGTTCCAAGAGTTATCTGCTGCGCTAGTGAGTCAGCGCGCCTTTGTAATGCTAGCAGGGGGCGTGGCCTCGAAGTGGGCGTGTCCCTGTCTCGGCGAGGGTAATGGCGGGAGAAGCAGGTCAGCGATTTCGCCCTTTCCAGCGCTCGTTCCGCTTTATGAGGGGTGCCTGCACACTGTAATCGTGTGTAAGGAAGGGTAGGTGATTGATTTTAAAAAGCTATATTTTTCTGCTAAAAACAGTGAAAGCGCTAAATTCTGCCTACTCCCGGCTGTGCCTCAGGAGGTTCCAAGAGATATCTGCTGCGCTAGTGAGTCAGCGCGCCTTTGTAATGCTAGCAGGGGGCGTGGCCTCGAAGTGGGCGTGTCCCTGTCTCGGCGAGGGTAATGGCGGGAGAAGCAGGTCGGCGATTTCACCCTTTCCAGCGCTCGTTCCGCTTTGTGAGGGGTGCCTGCACACTGTAATCGTGTGTCAGGAAGGGTAGGTGATTGATTTTAAAAAGCTATATTTTTCTGCTAAAAACAGTGAAAGCGCTAAATTCTGCCTACTCCCGGCTGTGCCTCAGGAGGTTCCAAGAGTTATCTGCTGCGCTAGTGAGTCAGCGCGCCTTTGTAATGCTAGCAGGGGGCGTGGCCTCGAAGTGGGCGTGTCCCTGTCTCGGCGAGGGTAATGGCGGGAGAAGCAGGTCGGCGATTTTGCCCTTTCCAGCGCTCGTTCCGCTTTGTGAGGGGTGCCTGCACACTGTAATCGTGTGTCAGGAAGGGTAGGTGATTGATTTTAAAAAGCTATATTTTTCTGCTAAAAACAGTGAAAGCGCTAAATTCTGCCTACTCCCGGCTGTGCCTCAGGAGGTTCCAAGAGTTGCACTGACCTATTTACATTGCATGTAATTTGTGATCTGCATGGTTCACCAGCTTTTCATCCGGCTTTTTAACCTCCTCGGCTACTTGATGATGAGTCAACTTCCACTAGACAAAATGTAGATCTTTCTGCAGCAGGTCCATCATTCTTCAGAGTTATCTTGACATATTTATGGTTGCCTGAAAATTGCTAGAACCTGGTTATCACATTTTTTGCACGCCACTGCAGCATCTTCAGGTGGGATCTTTTGATGGATTGTGTGCTGCTCAATCCTGTCAATTTCCTTGTTCACCCACATCAATCATTTGCGCAGTTTGACTGCTAGGGAAAAGCTGCATCACTGAAGGTGTTACACAAAATACAGATTTATAGACCGGGTTTAAGTTAATGGATGATAATAATGAAACACATGGGCGCACGCCTGTTTGTCCTAGACTGGAATCCCAGGTAATTATTTGGTCATTTTTCCTATTGGGGTCTCTAGATCGGTCCCATTCATAGTTTGTAATTCTTCAAGCATTTGCTGACTATCTTGTCTTCAATTGCAGGTTTCCAGTCTGTAAGGTATTTGGATATGAGTGGTCAGGTGCGAGTACCCACAAAGACAAGGTGATTCTGTGTACATTCCTCGTTGGGTTGGGGGTTGCTGGGTAAATAGATTCACAATTTGCACCCCTTTTCTTTTGCAAGTTCGTGAGACCGTACTACGAATACAATTGCACAGGCAGACGAGAGTACAGGCAAAACAAACAGGTAATTGTTTGGTAGAGTTAAAGTAGTGCATCTTCTGTTGCAGGTTTCGCAGCCAGAACCCCACACATTTAAACGGGCGTACATGAGTACAAGCAGAAGAGGTAATTGTTTGGTAGAGTTGAACTGTGGTGCATCTTGAACATTGTAGTATAATATACTTACCCATGTTTTCTTCTGTTGCAGGTTTCGCAGCCAGAACCCCACACATTTAAACGGGCATACATGAGTACAAGCAGAAGAGGTAATTGTTTGGTAGAGTTGAACTGTGGTGCATCTTGAACATTGTAGTATAATATACTTACCCATGTTTTCTTCTGTTGCAGGTTTCGAAGCCAGAACCCCATACATTTAAACAGGCGTACGTGAGTACAAGCAGAAGAGGTAATTGTTTGGTAGAGTTGAACTGTGGTGCATCTTGAACATTGTAGTATAATATACTTACCCATGTTTTCTTCTGTTGCAGGTTTTGCAGCCAGAACCCCATACATTTAAACGGGCGTACGTGCAAGCAGAAGAGGTAATTGTTTGGTAGAGTTCAACTGTGGTGCATCTTGAACATTGTAGTATAATATACTTAGCCATGTTTTCTTCTGTTGCAGGTTTCGCAGACAGGACCCCATACATTTAAACAGGCGTACACGAGTTCAAGCAGAAGAGGTAATTGTTTGGTAGAGTTAAACTGTGGTGCATCTTGTACATTGTAGTATAACAGATTGCATTCATGAGCTAGGCGTTAACGTAAGCCATGTTCCCTTATTTTGCAGGCTTTGTGGCACAGCAGGTTCAAACCGCTGGGAACGGAAATGTTCAAGCGCAAAGCTGTAACTTTGAGAGAGTGCAGTGCTTCACCACAAAGGAAGAAATGTTGCCTTGTATTCAAGGAAGAGTGGATGAAAGAAATTGTGGAGGCTGAGACGCAGAAATCATGAAGCAAGGTCTGCGTGCAGCTCGGGGAACTTTTTCAATACAGTCCAGACGTGGGCTTGATTTGCAAAGCATGTGCCGAAGGCAAGATTGTTGGGGACTTTTCCACAGGGAAGAAATGGAGTGATGGCTATAAACTGGATTACATGAAACGCCATCTACTTAGCAAAGTACACGAGTCTGCCATGGTGATATTGAGAAACAGAAGTGCTGCTGCCAGGTTTGGTTATGGAGTGCGGGCAATGCTGACAGAAACTGCCACTGACAAAGCAAAGAGAATGGAAGTAGTTGAACGCCAAAGATCTGTGCCTGAAGAGATAAAGATTCTCATCAACAACGTGTTGCTGGCAGTCAAGATGAATACTTCAATGTTATCTGTACAAGACATCCATGACCACCTAGCTTTGTATGTCAAGATACCAGACAGCTGGGGGAGCAAGAACTATGCCTTTGAGTTCCTTGAGGCCATCAATAGCGTGATACACTGTGAAGCTATGGCAGAACTTCGGCACGCTTTGTATCACATATTGATAATTGATGAGAGCACAGATATTTCTGTTACAAAAATGCTCATCCTGTACTTCAAGTTCCGACCAGTAACATCAACAGAGCACAAAACACAGTTTGGGGGCATAGTGAAGCTGACTAGTTGAGGCTATCACTACTGCTGTGAAAGATTTCTACACTGCCAATGAACTGGACCTTATGAAAATGGTCATGTTCACATCCGATGGTTCGTCGGTGATGCTGGGTAAGAATAATGGTGCTGCTACTCGCCTTAAACAATCCATACCTCATCTAGTTGAGCAGCATTGTATCGCCCATCAAGAAGATTTGGGAGTTGATGATGCCTGGAAAAGGATTCCAATGGTTAAAGAGATGGAGACATTATTGAGGACTATCTACACTGTGTTCTCCAGATCTCCTGCAAGGAAGTCCAAGCTGGATGAAATTGCATCGGTCACTGAATGTGAAGTGACCTCTTTTTGACCACTAAATGAAGTCCGGTGGCTTTCAAGGCATTTTGCTGTTGGTGCACTAATTCGTAATTATGAGGCTGTTCTTAAGTACTTTGAGCATGAGAAAGTTAAAGAGAATGATCCAGTTGCTAAATATTGTTACAAAAAGCTATCAAACTCCAACTACCATATTTCACTTGCAGTACTTAATGACATTCTGGGTGAATTTGCATATTTGTGCAAACTATTCCAAAAAAGTTCTTTGACTACTGTTGAAGCTGTACAGTATGCAAGAGCAAAGATTGGCCAAGTTAAGCAACAGTATTTGGGGCACACTGTCTTTTGGAGCAGCAATGTAAGAGATCTGATGGTGTTGCACAAGGAAAGGCAAGAGTTTGACAGTGGGCCTATTTTGTCTTTTGTTTCCCTTCTTTGTGAGCACATGCAAAAAAGGTTCCCTGAAGATGAGCTGAAAGAATGGGCAAGTTTTGAAATCCAGGCAATAGCAACACAATCACATTTTGATTTTGGGACTGAGAATATACAAAGACTTGTAGAAAAGTATAAAAATGTCTTGGTCCTTGGTGATTGCGGAACACCAGAAGATGTTGCTCGACAATACAGAGACTATAAATATGTGGTGGCAGAACATGTAAAGGGTGGGTTATTTACCACCTTTCAAGACATGGGGAATTTCACTGTACGCGATGCTGCTCAGTATAGTGTGGCGTCTCAGCTTGCTGATGTCTGCGCAACGTTTCAAGCATCTAGTGCAGATTGTGAACGAGGATTCAGCCTCATGAATACTATCAAGATATCAAGGATAAATTGAGGAATAGACTAGAGCAGAAGCATTTGGATATGCTGACGAGGACAAAGGCCTACCTCCTGAATGGGAAAGTTGAACTAGATCGAGTTGATCACCACTGGAAAAATGCCAAAGATCGCCGTGAGAAGCAACCCTGTCACCCCTCTAGTGATGCCACTTCACATGTCTCCCTTATTGTTTATATGTGATATTGTATAGGCTCCCAACATTTCCCCACCCAATTAACAGTGCTCAAGTTAAGAATATTTATTAAAATATTATGATGGTACCACGGTTGAAGTCTTGTGCTTTTCTAAACTTGAAGTGTACTTGCCTGTGTAACCAATTCATGTTATGGCGTGTTTATCCAATTTGGAAACTGCCCTTAAGACCCTTATTGTGGCACTGTATGTGTGAAAATGCACCATCTTTTCACTTTTTAAAGTAAACTTTTGAGTGACATTTTGCGCCGCGCACACGTGCGGTCTGGTTCCTGGCGCACATAGCCATGGTTGCAGAGCACAGAGACCCTCCACTGCCGCACACAGAGGAAAGAAATTAGAGGGAACATTGGTAACAGTACGTCTTAAACAACTGGAAAAGCTTAAACAGTCTGAATTGGCAAAATGGTGGGAGGCAAACTCTTTAAATCGGTATTTAGAGGTTAAGAGAATCCCAAGAGGACTCCGAATACTGGTTGCCCCCACCTATGAAGATCCGAACACAAACATATTGCGGGAATGGGCCGAGAATAAT
Organism: Triturus cristatus; assembly: GCF_964204655.1. Lineage (NCBI taxonomy): Eukaryota > Metazoa > Chordata > Amphibia > Caudata > Salamandridae > Triturus > Triturus cristatus. The sequence continues at coordinate 1,133,182,091 of NC_140580.1, read as the reverse complement.
CAGGAATCTTCAAGTAGAATGCAACCAATTCTAATAAAGTATGCTGAGGTTGACCGTGCGAGAATTTTGGAACAAATAGAGCAAATCATGGACATGCTTAGCAAAGAGGCTGATCAAGAGATCATTATTAAATTCATGACTGAAATGAAAGAACGACTAACCAAGCTGGAAACAACAATTAAGGAGAGGAAAGTGCAGAAAGCTCTGCGAGATAAAATCGACTATGACCGAGGACAAATCTACACATTTGCCCAAAAATTTGAAAGCTTGAGGAGGCAAAGGATGAATATTGGTCGTCAAGTTGCTCAAGCACAGCAGTCCGAAAAGAGAAGTATACAGAGTTCTGAGCCTGACACTGACCTTGAATATGGGCTAAATAATTCAAGATCAACACCATTTTCATGAGTTATTGACGAATTCGATTTTTTAAGGGAGAAAAGACGTTTCAATCTCCGCCCAAGAGCACCTGTAGACTTCAGACCTCAAAGAGCAAGAGGCAGAGGAGGAAGAGGCACAAAGGCGTGAAACAATGTAATCACAGGAGAGAATCCCAAATCCAAAGTCAGCAAGTAGATGGATGCAATGAAGCAACAATTGTTAACCTCACAGATATCGTGCTTTCAGAAGAAGAAATAAGAATTCTAAGGTTAAGACTTTCCTTTTGTCCCAAAATTGACATGGACTATACCACCACAAGGGGTGATGTGTTCAAATGTGTTAGATCCTTAAAATTGAAAACATTATTTGCAGTAGCCCCCAAAGACCCAGCAAGACATGTACCAGACAATTCACATGATGAATATAACAATCTGGCAGTGAGTGAATGAATCTCATGGTGGAGCTTCATGAGCCTCAATGCAACAATGAGGCGAGGGGTGGCATCACTGAAATCCAGGATCTACCTAGCACTTCTGCCCGGGTAGTGGACTTGGCACATGATGAAAGTATAAATATAAGCAGTAGTGCTCTAACCAAGTTCAAACCTACCTCCAAATTTACACCAATAACAGTGAGAGATTCTGTAGATGTATTTAATGAATTGGTGACTAATGATGTTAAGAATTTATGCCAAACACTAAATGCGAAGAAAAAACCATTTACCCAGCAGGCTAAGAACTACTATACTTTGGTTGATAAATTGGCTAATGATGAAAGTTGTATTGTTCGTAATGCCGACAAAGGGGGTAATGTGGTTCTTTGGGGTTGGCAACAATATCTCACTGAGGCGTATAAACAGCTGGGGAACAGAGTCAACTATGTAAAAGTGAAAGATGATGCAATGAATATGAGTCTTCATATGTATAATGCATTACTTTTGGAGTGGTCTAGGCAAGGCCTCATTTGTCAAGATGAATTGTTTTTCCTAAAAATAAGTAATTCTACTACCCCTGTGTTATACCTAATCCCCAAAATCCACAAAGACATTGCGAATCCCCCTGGTCGTCCTATCATTTCGGCTATTGATAGTGTCTTTGAAGGTAAATCCAAATGTGTCGACTCATTTTTATGTCCCTTAGTCAGAAAGCTTCCATCATTCATCCAAGACACAGTGGACTTCCTGCGAATAATGTATGACGTCCCATGGGAAACAGATTTTCTTCTGATGACCATTGATGTCACAACCTTGTACACCAGCATACGGCATAGGGATGGCCTGAATGCTGTTAAACACTTTATGGGTTATCGTCCTGTGAAACTCTGGCACCACACGCAAATGTTACTGACCATGATCACCACATGCCTTGAAAATAAAAAAATTCTATTTAATGGAGAACTTTATCACCAGATGGGCGGAACGGTGATAGGCACCTGCTTCGTCCCCAGCTATGCTAATTTGCATATTGGCTGGTGGGAGGAGCAGGTGGTCCAGTCCCTATGGCACAAAGAATTGCAGGACAATGTGATCCATTGGAGTCGTTGTATTGACAACTTATTTGTTTTGTGGAAGGGAGATCAAAAAAGTGCTCAGGAGTTTGTTAAGAAACTGCAAACCAATGACCCCAATTTAAAATTCACCAGTGTCATCAGTGAGACAGAAGTCAATTTTCTGGATCTAACAGTGTACATCGATAATGGGAAACTGCAAACCAAACTCTATCGCAAACCCACAGATGGCAACACGTTGCTGCATGCAACAAGTTTTCATCCGGCTAACTTAGTTAGTAGCATCCCCTATGGGGAATGCCTCAGAGCAATGAGGAATTGCAGCAACAACAAAGATCTGGAGACAGAATTGGAATGTCTCACAAAACGGTTCACCATGAGAGGGTATTCCCAGAAATGTATCGATGAAGCTGTGTGGAAAGCCAGACAGAAATCGAGGGAGGAAATACTCTTCAAGCCTGGAAATAAGAAAGGGCAGTCAATCAAAGAGAGTAACCAATGCAGGATTATTACCACTTATAACAACCAACAGAGTGAATTGAGAAGCATCCTATACATCCGGAATGATCCTGTGCTGGGTAAAATTGTCCAAAGGAAGTCTCAGATCACCTTCAGAAGAGCCCGTTCCCTTAAACAAACACTTGTCAGTAATATGTTACCAACTAACTGGCACATGCATCAACAATGCCATTTGCGATTCCTTAATAGCGAAAAATAAGGATTCGCTAATGAGGAATAGCAAAAGGCTATGCATGTAGAAATCGCTTACAAAATAGCGATTTCTAAACATTCCTTAATTGCTACTCGCAAATTGCGAGTTGCAATTAAGGAATACCTCCCCATTGATTCCTATGGGCCTAGAGGCCCATAGGAATGAATGGGAGGACTTTCTCAATTTGATAATCTCAATTAGAGAATCGCAAATTGCTCATGCTATTTCAAGGGTGCCAGGGCGTCAAAAAGACACCCTGTTGCACCCCTGAAATCTGCATATGAATACATCTTGCACACACACATGCCCCAAGGGCATGTGTGTGTGTAAAATGGAACCTTGAAAAATGCACTTTAGTGCATTTTTCAAAGTTTTTGCAAATTACCATGAAGTTCAACTTCATGGTAATTTGCTCCCCCTATTAGCGAAATCGCTAATTTTTAAACTTTAATGCATTGCATTTAAGGAATCTCAATTTGGGATTCCTTAAATGCAATCGCAATTTAAGGAATCGCTATTTAGAGATTCCTTAAATAGCGATTTTTGCATTTGGGATGATGCATCCCAAATGCAAAAATACCGGTCGCAAAGGGGCAGATTCTGCTAATCTGCCTGTTTGCGAGCAGTTTTCCCGTTGATGCATGTGGCCCTAAGTCTGAGAATAAGCCTAGTACATCATGGCTTAACAGAAAGGACGGGTTCATTAAATGCACTAAGTATAAGGCGTGCACATTTGGCAAAAACACTTTTAGCTATCCCTTGGGTTTTTCAAAAAATTATCAAAAAATAAAGGGACAATTCTTGTGTAAAACGTAATTTGCTGTCTACGTACTTCAGTGCTTCGCGCACCGTGCGCGCACAGTAAGCACGCGGTGCGCTTCGCGCACCGCGCGCCCACTTTACGCAGTTAGTGCCGTACACGCAAGGTGGGCACGCGGTGCGCGTAGCGCACCGTGCGCACATGGAGGACATATTATGCGCTTCCTTGTGATAGGTAATCTGTTAAATTTAATTTGTAAGTGATGACAATAATACGCCATGCACAGAGAGTGTTTTTTTTTTTTATTAAAATTTTTAGCGTAAGCGCACCGTACGCGTACGGTAAGCGTAATCGGCGAAATTTTCAAAAAATAAAAATTTACCGTTTTTGGCCTTAGGGGATCTTTGAGGACTCAACTAACATGGCTATGTGCATGGGCGCTGTCTAAACAGCCCCTTTATATGTTTTTTGCCTTTGTTTACAGCCCCCCCTCAGAGTGCGAGAGAGAAAATGGCGGCCGCCGCTTCCTGGTTTCGACCGATTCGAATGTTTACTTAGATGTAACAGCCAATCAGAATCGCGCTCGCGCACGCCACCGTACGCGTACGGTAAGCTTACGGTAAGCGTACCGTAAGCTGGCTCAGATATATATATTGATTTAAAGGCTATTTTCTCAGAATCTACTGAACAGATTTACACCAAACCTACAAAAGGCACTTCCTTGACCTAGGGACTACCTCTCTGCCAAATTTCTAGTAATTCTGTTCAGCCGTTCGGGCTGTAGCCCTGTCTAAAGGTCCTATGGAAAAATGCATGGGAAAAACGCGTTTTGGGACCCCCCTTTTATCTCAGCCCCCGCTTGACGAATCCCCCCGAGACTTTCAGGGTAGGAGCGGAGCGTAGCGCCCCACCTATTTTGAGAAATTCGCGAGGATTCGTCAACCGGCGCCAAAGTTATTCAAAATAGAATGTTGCGGATTTCCTATGGAAAAGGGGTCCTAACTATAACTACCTACTGGCGACCGCCAGTAGGTAATATACATACTTACCTTAAAAGTCTTACAAAGTGTATGCCTTTACCATGCATGCCTTTGCGTTGTAATGGTATGCGTGGTAAAGACATATGCAATGTAAAAGTATGCGTTGTGATGCTTACGCGTTGTATCAGCACTTGCGTTGTTACAAATGCGTTGTGATGCTTGGTGTTGGAATGCGGGGTAAGAACATATATTCTTCCAAAGGTGCTTTCCCATATGTCATAGATGATGCAGGTACCAGTATTATACCGAGAGTGTGCTATTATTCTGCCACAGATACCCATATTGGGCTGAGGATTAGTATCAATAATATGCCAGGGCAAACATTTTGCCATGGGTGCGCACTATCATGCCGCTGATGCCCCTAATATGGCAAACATTTCCATGAATATCCCAGGCCAACAGAGATCATTTATCATGCCATGAAAACTCCCACAACGTCAAGAATTACCACCAATATGCGGGGGCCAGCACACTCATATGCATGCACACATTACACACACACACATTACACACATACACACACACATTAGACACACACACACACACACACTCTTTCTCTCTCTCTCTCATTCACTCACTCACTCACTCACTCACTCACTCTCTCTCTCTTTAAACATGTCTTCTCTTCCATGAATCCTGCCTTCATTGCTTCCTCTTTGCTCCTCTCAGAAATGCCCAAATTGCTGCCCTTTGTCCACCATTTTCCAATGCAGGAAACTCACTGCGTTGGTGGATTTACGTTATTGTCAAAGCACTTTGCATACTTAAGATTCCCCAATTCGGGATTGGCAATTTGAATTCAAAAAGTGAGGTTTTTACCAGAGGCGGCTGCTGACACTTGAAGGTGGTAGGTTGCATATTTTGACCCACTGTTCAGGAACTAGGAGAAAGCAGCAATGCCCTTAGGATCAACCCCAAAGCTTTCAATCATGGTCCTTTATAAACAGTGGGCCTCATTTACAATATTTTGACAAATGGCAGCTCAGAAAGCTTTCCTGCTGGTCTGTGGTGCATCAAAAAAAAGAGCAGAAGTGCACCATATCCACAAGAAACGGCACATTCCTGTCCTTCTCCCCTGCAACTCCGCACAAACAGCAGCCGTGCGCCAGCACAGACACTAACCCTGGGTAGACAACTACGATACGCTCGCGAAGTTTGCGTAGTTTGTGCTACTTCGCGCTACGCAAATTGCACGTAGCACAGTGCAAAATCGCGTAGCGTAGTTGCCATTTTTTGCTCGCTCACGGTGCTCAACGTCAAGTTGGCGACCGCGAGCGAGCAAAATGACATCCCGGCGAGACTTTTTCCTCGTTCGCGATCAGCAACATCAAGTTGCCGATCGCGAGCATGGAAAGTAAACCTCTCGGTGAGATTCTCAACGCGGTGAGGTCAGGTTTCTCATTGCGAGTGGTCGCGTATGCTCGCCACCGTTCGCGATTAGAGACTACCATTCCGTGTTGAGAAAGCTGTCGCTCAAGTAAAAATCTACTCGAGCGGCAGAAAACGACCGCTTCCACTGTGCAAGATGCCGTTTGCAATGATTGCACAGTGCAGACAAGCATCCAGCACTGTGCAATCATCGTGAACAGCGTACTACGCAGTTCGCGTAGCGCTACACGTATCTCGCGACGTGCACTTCATGTAGCTACACGTATCGCTACTACGCAAACTATGCCCTGGGTTAGCAGACACCCTTGCGTCATTTTGCAAAGGTGCCTGCACTGAGGGGATGATTGTTTTTGCGCAGAAAGGGGCACCTTTCTGCACAAAAACAATCATTAAAGGCATTGATAGGAGAAATAAAAGTATTCTCCTTGTTGTTTCTCCTTACGTCTCCCCTGCGTAGGATTCTGACACATTCCCAATATGGGGATGTGGAAATTTAGCTTGTAACTGAACATTATCTGCGCCATCTTGCCTCTCCCCAGCGCCACGCACAGCGAACGCACGGCCGCCATTTTAGGCACCCCACTCTCTCCCCCGCTCATTGTCGATCGCCAGCGCGTTCCCCTGGCGCTGCAAGCATCCCCCGCGCGCCGGCCACCCCCGCTCTCTCATACACGGGCCATAAACCCTCTCCTTCTGCGCGACCCTGCCATGGAACCACATCCTACGCCTGACCGACATCCCATACATGGTCATGCATCTCTTTTGATAACCCCCTTCCTCTGCGCCCCATTGTCCGAATCGATCCCAGGCCATCACCTAGCCCTGCGGATGCAGTTTATTGCCCCTACTGTAAGGGAAACACCCCACATCAAAGGGATTACAGTGGATCAAAGCCCCTACCCCCTGAGACCCGGCCGGTCGCACACACCCCCGGGAATTGGCGGAATGTCCAGCTGTGTGATAGCCATCTCCTGCTGTGGATGGGGTGGGGACTTCCACTGTAGATATGTGTGGGAACAAGCTCGAAGTGGGGATTCCGAGGATGTTCTTTCATGTTCCAAAACAATCTCAAGAATGTGCCATGTATGATAAACCTGCAATAAAGTCATAAACCTGTGTATAAGAGGCCAGGCCTCAGAGATGCAGTTAGAGCACCTCGTGACGATACCTTGCTGTCTGATCTGTTGTGTTCTGCTCCGACGGAATAAAAACTTTGTTTCCTGCCTTCCAGTCTCCGGCGCCTGCCTCTTTCATTGGTAAATTATCGAATGGTATGAGAGGCGATTACCGCCGGGCAATACTTGAAGAGTTATCGACTGAAACTGCCGCTACCATTTAACAATTGGCGTCCCAAACGTGGGGCCCATCAGCGATACGTGGATCCAGTGGGAGAGGTCCTGACGACAGAGTAAACGACTGCAACGATCGGGAGAGCTCCTGCCCGATAGACCCTCGTCTGGGAGCCGATCATCCGAACTTCACTGGTTCCGAGCAGACCTCTCTCGAGTGATCTACGGTCCTGACTGGGAACCATCAGGAGTGCCGCGGCAAATACGGAAAGTAGAGGACGATCGGGCGCTGGAGGCGGAAGACGAGAAACTGTCCACGCGGTCCGGGTAAGGTCGTGAAACACGACAAATTGCGAAATAATTGATTGATTATCTGAAATACTAGTATTGCTCATTGATTGTTCTCTTTGAGATATTCGCTGTCTACAAACGGGGAGGAGTAGAAATTCTCTCTCTCTCTCCCTTTGCAGATAGTGAAGGGTAGGTAACGCAGACTTTTGTCCCCGTTGTAACCCGTCGTGCCTATCTTTATCTCCCCACTGATTGATTGTCCGAACATTGATTGTTTTGAAGAATAGTGCTCTTTGAGATATTCTCTGTTTGCAAATAACGTAGAATAGAAATATTCTGTCTAGTCTTTGCAAATAGTGAAGGGTAGGTAACGCAGACTTTTGTCCCCGTTGTAACCCGTCGTGCCTATTTTTATCTCCCCATTGATTGATTGATTGATTGTCCGAACACTAGTTGTTCGATATTGGTTCTTTGGAGGTATTCTCTGCTTACAAATAACGAGGAATAGAGATATTCTGTCTAGTCTTTGCAAGCAGTGAAAAGATAGGTAGTGCTGACTTTTGTCCCCGTTGAAACCCGTCATGCCTATCTTCTCCCCACTGATTGGTAGTTGGTTCTGCCCGGACCGCTTATTAGAGGTGAACCATCCGGCTCCTCTGGAAGGCACCCCTAATAAGGACATGTTCACTAAAATACGAACTAATCGCCGTAGTTTATAGCAAACTATGGCATAAAATATACAAAGGGGGACCCCGAGAGTCAGTGGCCACTGGTAGGATCCTTTTGACCCTACAAAACTAAAGAAACGCTAGGAAATAGCCCTTTGTGGGATATATGGAACTAGGGGAAAGAACCAAACTCACGGTCAAGACGGCCACGAGGTAGCCCGGCCCCATCGCTCTCGCTGCCTAAACATGTCTACCCTACCACCCACCCCGCCCAATAGACACAACCGGAAGTCTGTTGATACCCACCATCAACGTCACCGAACTTGACTAGGATCACGCGCAATTGGACAATGCCATTTTCCGATTACACTAACTAGATTGCAAATATGTACAACACTCCAACAAAGTAGTATGGTTAAACATTTTTAATAACTTATAGGTATAACAATATTCCGACAAGATGAACAGGTTAAAACACGTTTTAAACAACTATTTACATGACAGTCTGCTGCGACCTGCATCCCAAAGCATTTACGTCCACGTGACACCGTCCTCGCCTCTCCTTCCTCGAAGTTGCAACATTGGCCTGTTTTGGGCGGTCCTTTTAGTCGGTTTTGGGCTATAAAAGCCATGCAAAAATCCATTGACATCAGTGGCGGACGACTGTGCGAATAGGCCGGAGGCTGCACGAAGCACCGAAGCTCTGGCAGCGCCAAGGCGGAGTCTGCCACGCCGTGCGGATCTTCCCATTTTCTTCTTCTTCCTTCAATAACGAAGGGTGCCCTGGCGGGGGGAAGCGACGCGGACGGGCTTCCCCCGCCTCCCCAGGTGGAGGCTCACCAGAAGATGAGGGCACCCCAACCATTCATTCGCCGTCCGGCTGAGTTAGCGCCCCTGCACTCGACCGCCGGACAACCACCCAAGCACGGGTTCACCAGGATTGCCACTAGCACCCGACGTGAGGAGTGGGCCCCCGCAGCCGAGTAATCGGGGACCCACCCCGGTGGCGATACCATCCAAACTGCTGCTGTCGCTGCTACTGGACCCACCCCGGTGGCGATACCATCCGAACTGCTGTCGTTGCTGCTGCTGGCCCCTCTCCGGTGGCTGTACCGAAGAGCTGCTGCTACTGCTGCCTTTGGACTCCGGCGGTCGGTTCTTCGGATCCAGGCCTAGCCCACCGTGAGACGATTCTGGACTCGAAAGCTTGTCTGCTTGGGCGTGGGCCCCACCCTTGACGAAACGCCCCCTCAACTTTGCAGAGTCTGTGGGAGTCATTGGCACTCGACTCCCGCGGACTTCCGGTAGGGACAAACCGCCGCCATTGTTCTTTGCCCCGGGCGGCAGCCACCTTGCCTCCGCTTGGTGCAGTGAGAAAGACTGATTCAAGACGTCGGCGGAAGAACCCGCCTGCTGCCCCGCCCCAAGAACGGACCACGGCATTGCTACAAGATCGCGGTGACGCCATGCTGACGCAAGCTGACGCTAACGAAAGTTCTCGAACTAACCGAAAGGAATTCTGGTCCAACAGCTAATTCATGGAAAGACTTAGACTGTACACTGGCCCGACCTCGCCCCAAAATGGCGCCGATGTAGGAGAGGCCTACAACTCCTTGTGGCGTTCCAGTCGCGTGGCATTTGAGTTAAAAGGATATGTATGTGATGTTCCCACACATGATGAGCAGAGGGACGGGAAGGGTACTGACCGAGCATACGTACAACCTTACTGATTGCTGACCTACCCATTTTTATTTTTAGCTAAGATAGTATTGCTCATGATATTCAACGCCTCTCACACCGTGGCCGGCCTGAACGGTTGTAGGCCCGTATTTGTATACTGACATTGTTTTAAATAAAGGGCTTCTTGAAAGGATTACTGAATCAGTGTCATGACAAATCATATAGGTTGATAAAGATTTTTCTTTTGAATAAATGATTGTTACTCCCAATCGATAGGAAACAGATAATGCAGACCCCATTTACATGAATCTTTTTGATTAACGGAATTTGTGCCCGTCACACCTGTCTTTTCCAAGAGTTGTCGGAAAATGGTCAACCATAGCTTAAGGTGTATGCCGAATGCAAGGTATGGTATCTTGCACCATAATACACGACCGATTGAGAAATGCATGCACGACCAGGGAACCCGAATTTAGGAGATGAATGAAATAAAGCATCTTCGTCTCGGACGAAAAGAATAATAGGTCTGTGGTATTACCCACTCCTGCGGCTAGCCTGGTACGTGGTAAGTAGAACTTTTTCGTGTCTACGCGCGCTAAGGTACTTTGAATACTGCACACCCCCTCCCCTCTTTTTCCCTCTATAGGTCACGACGAAGTTCCGACTGAAGAATGGAGTGGGCATGGACCGCACCATGTTCAATATCAGGAAAAACATAGACAAACGTTGTGGGATAGTGCGTAAAGTGCAGACCACCATTGGGACATGAGAAACTGTATGGTATGATTGTGCGTGTGTGCTACGATTATACGGTATGAATGTGTATGCATTTCATGCTTGAGTCACTTGAAGAGAGCGTCACCGTATGATTGAAGTGCTCGTCCATCGATCAAAGGGAAGAGAGTAAAAGGTCCGACACCCCCCCCCAGATAAACTACAAAATACTGAAAATACGCAGCATGCATAGGAAAAAGGACAGGAAAGGAGAGCCCCCCCATACTCAACACAGCCCTGAGTCTCCGTCTTAAGTTTCTGCGCTTCCTGCATGTACTGTCACACCCTATCCGGTATTTGTGTGTACGTGATCACCGAATTTATGTCTTTTCCCCGCTTGTGTTTTCTTACGTAGAACAGACCCATGCCACTCCATGTTGTGTGTGCACCAAGTGGCCTATTATCGTACCCATGTCTCTCTCTCTCTCTCTCGTTTTGCGTCGTACATATGCCAAATAGCCTACTTGATGCACACGTCTCTCTCTCTCTCTCTCTCTCTCTCTCTCTCTCTCTCTCTCTCTCTCTCTCTCTCTCTCTCTCTCTCTCTCTCTCTCTCTCTCTCCCTCCCTCTCTAAAGGCTTTCTTACCCTCTTTCTTTTTGAAATAAATTAACGACACATACCTCTTCGGTAAGTGTATAATTGGCCTGAAACACGGTGGTGTTCGAACAAATTGACAGAAACAAAACGACCATACTTTACCACGTTACTACCTCTCCTTTCTGCAAATGTTGAGCTCAATTGGCTGAGAAAGAAAGGACAGGTAAGACGACTGATGTCTCCCAATCTGGCCCTCATCACGGGGACTGTATGTCAGTGGTTTTCGTTTTTAGAGCTTTAACAACACCATCTCCACCGCCCAGAATTGCCCCCGCCCAATTGCCCCGAAATAGAATGTCTAAAGCACCCCGTCTCCCAAAATAACCCCAGCCCTATACTAGCCGTCTCAGAGTATTTCGAACGAAACAGCTGATGACCTTATTCTCTAAAAATACATCGCCTAAACTGATAAGGGTTACCTATTGTCTCCAGCAAGAATAATGTTTAGCTTATGTTCCTCCCCGAAATGGATACTCGTGAACGCATGACAGTAGCACCTCGCACTCTTTCATAAACTTAGCAGTTCTCGGAGGAAAATATGTATTAACAAAACTTGTGTTGAGATGAACGAGTCTCTACCGGAGAAGCCGGTTCGAATTTTTTTAATAGACCAGAAGGTTAACAGATGTCAGGCTTCCTGCAACGATTATAGGACGCAGGAATCGACACCTAGAAGGCCAGACGATGGACAGGGACACCCACAGAAACCTGCACCACAGCAATGATAATAGATTGGTAACACGCACACCAACATCAGAGTCAATAGACACCAATCATACAGCAATCGATAAAAGCATTTCCGCAACTACTCGGTGGTTGGGAGAGAGGATGAAGTATGTAAATGTCTTCCCTGCCAACTCTCTAAGATTTTTGTTTCTTGTACCCATTCAAAGATAACCCACGGCCAGCGGAAGAGAGGGGTCGGACGTGACGCACAGCCTGGCTGCGGACCATGGAACATCTATGGCATCGACCAAGGGGGAAGCATCGAAGCAAAAAGGGCGTGAAACGAGGCACCATTATCAGGATGATAAGCGTGATAAGCGATAGAACGAAGGGCTATATCAAGGCCCCCTGCTCACTGACCAGTGTGCCTGAAGTCCCAACCCATCGGGCCCGATTGATGGGCCCAGTACTGGAAGATTCTGCCCTCCTTGGTCCGCATTTTGATCCGATCCCACTCCACCCCCTCTTCCCTCGGCATCCCGAAGCACGTCACACCCTTCTCTCTCTCTCTCCCTCTTTTATATGGATTATGAATTTGACTTAACTACAGAAGAACAAAAAGCAGGTACCCTGTCTCAAAGTACCTATGATGAACTGTGTTAAGGAACAGGAATGTGATCGGAGAACAGCGAATGGTCACACCCTGCCACGCGAGAAATTGGATTTGAGCTGGACCTTGGCTCCACCGCCGGTGCTCAACAGTGCCAACGAAAGAAGAACAACAATAAGAGCTTACCAGTGATGGCTCTTTATAAAAGGACACTGGAAAGAAGAACCCATGTTAAGTCGGAAATCCTCTCCCAACCATCTTTTTATATTAACTATCTTCCTATCGAGTTTTCATGATGTTGCATCAATCACTTCCGACTGTACACTGAGAAGTTAAGAAAATCTAACTTTGTATAATGACATTCATACAACACCAGCCATGCACACGACTGTACTGACTATTTTTGATCCACACGAAGTCTGGGCCTTAAGTAATGTACGAAATATCCCTTGTTTTGCCAGAAACATTTTTGCTTTACAGTATCCTATTTGTGCTCCAACGAGCTCCCTTCCTCCTATCCCTGGGCCTGACATGCGGCGCAGCTGATGTAATTTTGTATGTACTACCTCCTCGCCTACTTTATCAACTGTATGTAACTATGTAAAAATGTGTCAGATTACTCCTGCCTGCCCTAAAAACTCTGTATCTTTAAGGAATGTATGGAAAACATTAACGATATTATAGCTGGAGGGTTAAAGAAGGTGAAATGTCGGCCAGGCAAGCTGGCGAGATATGTTAAAAGGGAGGACTGTGGAAATTTAGCTTGTAACTGAACATTATCTGCGCCATCTTGCCTCTCCCCAGCGCCACGCACAGCGAACGCACGGCCGCCATTTTAGGCACCCCACTCTCTCCCCCGCTCATTGTCGATCGCCAGCGCGTTCCCCTGGCGCTGCAAGCATCCCCCGCGCGCCGGCCACCCCCGCTCTCTCATACACGGGCCATAAACCCTCTCCTTCTGCGCGACCCTGCCATGGAACCACATCCTACGCCTGACCGACATCCCATACATGGTCATGCATCTCTTTTGATAACCCCCTTCCTCTGCGCCCCATTGTCCGAATCGATCCCAGGCCATCACCTAGCCCTGCGGATGCAGTTTATTGCCCCTACTGTAAGGGAAACACCCCACATCAAAGGGATTACAGTGGATCAAAGCCCCTACCCCCTGAGACCCGGCCGGTCGCACACACCCCCGGGAATTGGCGGAATGTCCAGCTGTGTGATAGCCATCTCCTGCTGTGGATGGGGTGGGGACTTCCACTGTAGATATGTGTGGGAACAAGCTCGAAGTGGGGATTCCGAGGATGTTCTTTCATGTTCCAAAACAATCTCAAGAATGTGCCATGTATGATAAACCTGCAATAAAGTCATAAACCTGTGTATAAGAGGCCAGGCCTCAGAGATGCAGTTAGAGCACCTCGTGACGATACCTTGCTGTCTGATCTGATGTGTTCTGCTCCGACGGAATAAAAACTTTGTTTCCTGCCTTCCAGTCTCTGGCGCCTGCCTCTTTCATTGGTAAATTATCGAATGGTATGAGAGGCGATTACCGCCGGGCAATACTTGAAGGGTTATCGACTGAAACTGCCGCTACCATTTAACAAGGAAGCCCATTGCGCTGCCGGTGCGACACTAATAGTGGCGCACTGGCGGTGCAAGGTGCTTGTAAATAAGCCCCAGTGTTTATACTGGACCACAACTAAGAGCTCTGCAGTTGAGGCTGAAAGCAGTGCAAATTAATTTCTCAAAGTCCGTCAAAAGGTATTTTGAATTCAAAAATTTACATACCCGCTGCCTCACTGCTTTTCTCCAGTCCCAGCAGTCTGTGGTTCCAGCGTGGGGTCCCAGAATCAATTTCCTTAATCAATTCACACTCTTCTCTTATGCTGTTAGTCATATTAACCAGCATGAGAGAAGTACCAGGATTGTTTGGGGCTGACTCGGCACTCATTCAGACACTAGGGGCCTGTCTCTGCTCTCCACCCGGCTGTCTATCGCAGCTCAGGTTGGAGAGGTTTGAAGTGCGCATGTAGGGCTGGCCGTAGCAAGGCAGCCGGCCAAACCGACATGCGCACTTGGGTAGCCATTAATGCTCATTACTCCTCTCTGTTGCTGCCAATAGGCTGCAATGGCCCCGCCCTGCCCACACACTCAGCTTAGGTTGGCAGCACTGTAAAACAAAATAGCAAAAAAGTAATTTTATTTTGTTGTGCTTGCAGCGGTGGGGGAGGGGCTTCAACACTCCTCCGCTCTAAAGGAGGGGCCACTGCTGGTTTTTACACACTTGAACTCAAGTGCACACAAAGCAAGCCTGACTAGGCCCACAGACCTCAAATAAGGAGGTACAAATACTCCTCATTGGAATGATGCAATCCATCATTCTGTTTCACAGGGCTGGCACAAGAATTCAGGAAGGGAGGTAGGCACGTTATGGCCCAGGCCCCTCTCTTCTCAAGGTTCCCCTGTTCTTCTGCATCATTTATACATAGTGATTTTTATTGCAAGCAAGACTACCATCTCCATTAATAATGAGGCTCATCGGGTCGCCAGACAACATGTGTATTTTTTCCCCTGAAGTAAATTATTTTTATGCTAAGAAACAGGTGCTGCTTATTGGACCCAACCACAATGGAAGAAGAATCCAGAGGGTCCCACAGTATGGGCCATATGTATGACCAAGTCACGCAGTGCAGCTCAGCAAGTCACCTTGCTGCACTGCGTGACAGGGAAATTGCAGGCATGTGCTGTATTTAAGTCAATACTGCACATTCCTGCCTTTTCCCCTGTGCTGGCCCACTTTTGGCAGCCTAGCGCCAATGAAGGCACAATTGCACCACCCTTGCACCATGGCCTGCTTTGAAAGGAGGATTGTTTCTGTGCAGGTTGGTGCCCAATCTCCTGAGGCTTTTACCACTTTCTACGTGTGCTACAGAATGCAACAGGAAAAAAAAGTTGAAATAAGCACAATTCTCCTAGTTACGCCGCCCCAGATGAGGCGTAGTTTTTTGGCTCATTCCCAGGTCTACCACCTGTGGTTTATGTGGGAATGCATCAAAATCCATGGATGCTGTATTGGAACACCCAAGTAACACCCATGAAAATACTCCTTCTGGCACATAGTAATGCAACGCAGCGATTGGCGCTGCGTTGCATTACTCAAGATTTATGAAGCCACTCTGGGCCACACCAGGTGGCCTTGCGTGGTTTCATAAATCCCAATTTTAATTTGCAGAGCTCTTGCACCACGTTGCTTGGTGCAGAGCGATGCAAGGGGCTCGTAAATATGCCCCTAAGTTTTGTCCCTAACCCATACACATGCAATGAAACATACTAATGAGTGAGACTCACATTGATAGGCTTACAAAGGTTCTTACCTATTGTTTTCTGTAAAAAAAAAAGACAAGGCCAATATACAAGATAGGAAATTGGATGAAGGGGGCACTGGAAGACAAATAGGGGCAGGAATATAAGGCAAAAGCTACTGTAATCCTAATATTAAAATATTAGAATATAGTATCAAAGAAATTAGACTCTCAGGCCCGTATTTATCACGGTTATGTGTCGTCCTTCTGCCACTTGAGCAGAGGCGGCTGCTCCGCTAAAGCAGAGGAGCATCACCTCACTGCCCTTTCAGCAGTGCAAAAAAGGAAAAATAAAATGATAATAACACAACATTATTATAATTTTATTTTTCCCTGCTGAGGCAGTTTTCAGGACAGGGCGAGGAGGGGCTGGGCTGCTCACAGAGCAAGGGGGAGGAGTGGTTGGGGTACTTTCTAAGTACGCATGACAGTTTGGCCAGCCGTCATGCACACTTTGCATGTTCTCCACCCAGGCTGTATTACAGCCTGGGTAGAGAACATGCACAGGCTCATAGTCCCCGTCTGAGCGCTGAATTACAGCTCTCAGACCAATCAGGATGCTGCTGTCATGGTGACAGCAGCATCGTGATTGGCTTAGGGGAGCATATGTGCTTCCTGCTTCCGTTCCGGGACTCGTTGGGAAGAGAATCACTGAAGAGATGCAGCCTTGAAGAGATAAGTCTTGTTTTTTTCTTCACCCCCGCCTCCCTGATCTGTGCCAGCCCCCACTGCATGCATCTCCGACCCCTGATGTGTCGGTGGCACACAGTGATGCAGCCCCATCATCTTCGCACCCTGATGTGTCAGTGGCACAATGTGATGCAGCCATTACACCGTCACACACACCGGACACACCGGACACAGAAGAAGTATCAGAGGAGTAAGATGCGGATGGTAATTACTGTGTGAGGAAGGAGTTAGCAGCATCCATCACCGACAGATGGCCTGTTCCTGCCTGGTTCTGCCCTATGCATCATGCCCTAGGACAACACCTGCCACTGTCCCCCGGAATACTCTGCGACATCTACCCGGACACCGACATGGACTGCCACATCTTCACTGCTTGACAATTACACAGCAATCCTGCTGCGGACTGCACTCTCCCTCTTCCCAATCACTTTTCAATCCACAAAGCACTCTGGTTGGCCCACCACTGGGCTTCCATGTTATGTGGGCTTGGATAGCCATGTACAGCTCCAGCTCCGTCATTCACCAGAATGTGAATAAAACATTCAAAATCACACAGATGTGTCATGAATATGTTCACTCATGTGTGAATGTATGGCTGGATGTATGGACAATGACTGCACAAGAAGGTACTCCCTGGTGAATGACGTCGATGCGCATGTTTATCCCTGAGACACATGGCCAATTGAATGACTGTGAAGGTGAGTACTGGCTGTTTCCCCATTGCATATTAACAGTAATCTCACAACCCCCCAACGTAGGCACACGTCCATGTATTGAATAGGACTGTGTGTAGGCATGACCAAATCGGTAGCAGGCCAGGAGTGGTCTCCTACATCACATGTGACAACAGAACTTCACGTCGCATACCTACTCACACACATCTGTGTGGACACATTCTGTTCTGATTTGTGAGATTGCTCCACATGGTCAGAGGTTGGACACCATACTCACATTGCTGAAGACACGTAAGTGCACAAGTCTGCCAGCAACTATCCCAATACAATGTCTGGCTCACAGAGGTGGAGCTGTGAAAAGGGACCCACCCCCATTGTACATGCGTCAGTCAGACCCTCCCTGTGTAGGGACGATGCTTATTGTGGCACACGAGTGGTCAATCTAATCAACACTCATCGCAGTTAGACACCAGTGAAGTTGCATAGACTTTATTGCCATGTGTGTGTCAGTACGGACAAGGCAAGTGCCACAATAGGCAAGGACATGCTTAAGACACTTGCACGCAGCATGGGAACCTTTCGAGGTGCAGGAAATGGGGAGGCAGAGATGACCACCAATCATTACAGATGGCAACGGTCTCAGCCCACCTTGCCTTGCTAGACGAGTCATGCATAGTTTGGCGTCTGCCCATTGACCCGTGTGAGGGGGCACGACTTACATCCCATGGGGTCTGCATAGTGCTCTGCCACCGGACTGCGCCAACTGTCTGCTCTCCTGAAATTGATCAGGTGAAAGGGTCCGACTATGTCACATGTCGTGCCACATTGCCATGTGTGTGCTTTCCCCCCAGAAGTGTGTCCGAATTGGTAACGTTGCCAAACGACGCTGTGCTGCTTCGACCATGGAACAGCATCACCTTGCACAGGTGTGTGTACTAAGGGTGGGCGTAGTGCTCCGCTCCGCCCACGGAGTGTATGTAGTGCTGCCTGCTTTGTGGTCCATGAAGTAGGTGTAGCAGGCAGCACTACGCACACGTCGCGGCGGAGCAGAGCTGCCCGGCACCCACCTCCCGCCTCCCGCCCGCCCTCATTTAAAAATA
Source organism: Triturus cristatus (assembly GCF_964204655.1). NCBI lineage: Eukaryota > Metazoa > Chordata > Amphibia > Caudata > Salamandridae > Triturus > Triturus cristatus. The sequence continues at coordinate 1,133,163,900 of NC_140580.1, read as the reverse complement.
ATTTAAAGTATTTTAAAGTAAGAAAATGCCTTACCTGAGGTGCGGCGTCCTGGGGCTCCCTCTTCCTGGTTCAACCGCAACTTCTTCCTCACAAATGCGCATGCGCGGACGCCCACGCATGCGCATTTATTTCGAGAAATGCGCATGCGCGGGGCATGCGCATTTGTGAGGAAGAAGTTGCGCTTGAACCAGGAAGAGGGAGCCCCGGGACGCTGCACCTCAGGTAAGGCATTTTCTTATTTTAAAATACTTTAAATTATTTTAAAACGAGGGCGGGCGGGAGGTGGGCAGCGCGTAGTGGGGCTACGCGGAGTGCGCGAGTGTGTGTAGATTTGGCCACACTACGTGATGCTCCACGTAGCGCCACTACGCCCACTACACCCAGGGTTAGTGTGTACACACGTGTAGATCCACACACATGCATTCAGAGTCCAGACGAAGGCACACATGTCCTCTGTTGTGGTGGAATATGTGAGCATTTCCCACAATGCAACAAGTTGTTGGAACCTGTGCTGTGGGTGACAATCTGATGTGGCTGCAGGAATGTTGTTGTCCATGAATGCCAGCGCAGCCTCATGTGCAATGTGTTCCAATAGTACGTTGTTGTCAGGTTCAAGGAACACCAGTGTAAGCCAATCCATTAACTGGTCTGGGCAGATGTGCTCAGTCCACGCCATTTCACCAATCCACAACACATCCCAATAAGAGAGCACCTCGATGTGGTCACTACACACGGGGAGTTGTGCAATCTCCCATGCGCAACTGCCAGCACATAGGTCAAAGATCAGTGCATCCGATGCATGGCTATCCCGGTGACACTCCTGTTCATGGGCCAACAGTGGGCACACTGTCAGGTCATAATCCAATTCAGCTACCGTTGCGTTGGATAGGCAGACCTCCATGGGCCACTCGAAAGTGCATGATCGACAGTGGAACCAGGACTGAACGCAGCTGACGTAGGCAAGACGGAAACTCAGATGGTAACTGATTCGCAACACCGCCATTGGTAGGGATCCCAACAGATGCAGCATTCGTGCATGGTACAGTTCCTCGTGGCAGGGGTTGTGCATGTGCCCAGGAATGCCTGCCATTGCGTTTGTTGGGCTCGTGGCACTGGCACTCCTCAGACTGGCGGAAGTTCGGTGGACGATATGCCACAGCTCTGGGCAATGAGTCGTATGTGTGTGCCACGTTTGGACGTATGGGTAGTTTTTGACTTATGTGTCAAGGGCATCCCATGCAGGTGGAAGTCATGCATGGACAAGTGTGTGCGGTGTGGGCACGTTGGTGTTTTATTAGTGCATTCATGGTGTGGACATCGTCGGAGGTTGGTAGGGTATCTCACGCAGGGTGTGCCAGCCGCATTCAGGACCAAGGTCGGGGGTTGGGTTGGCCTTCAGCCTTGTGTGTTGAGACAAAGGGGCTTTCATTCCTGATATCAGTCTGACTACTGCTTGCATTTCTTGAATGTGATGTGGACTTTGCACTGACTTTGATGCCAGGCCTGTGATTTGGGGTGCACAGATTTCAAGACACACGCAGCTGTTGGCATGTTTGCAGGAGCCAAGGGCCTGATTGGCCTTGCCCTCCTTGTTCAGTCTCCCTCCCTCTCTCTTTCTCTCTCTTTCTTTCTCTCTCTCTCTCTTTCTCTCTCTCCCTATCCTTTGATGAGTGCCCGACACACCTTCTTATCTTGGATATTGTCTTGCAGGCTGTGAGTCACAGATTGTCCAGGGATGTCCCGCCATGACTCGTCAGAATAGTTGTTTGGTGACAAATTAGGATATGACAATTTGTTTGGTCTTTCAATGGTGAATGTATGAATCAGATTTCAGTACTCACAAGTATGTTGATTGTTGCAATTGTGCGACATCAGGCGGGTGCTTTTGTTCATATTTTCGTGCCGTTGGTGTGCAGTGTCTTGGTCCAGGGGAGGTGAGAGGTGCCCAGGGTGGGGCCCGTGGGGTGGTGGTTGGGGTGTGGTCCTGGGGGGTGGTGGCGGTGGGTGTTGTGGCCCTCTTGGGTGTCCGGCACTCATGTTCAGTGGCTACATGGCATCTGTTGTTCTTCAGGTGTGGCTCTGGGCTGGGCTCCCTTTTGTGGTGCAGGTTGTAGTCCGACTTGGCACCAGGTCAGAGCAGGTGTTAGTTTCCTGGTGCTAACGTGCCTTATCTCATGTTTTGTGATCTTATCGCCGATGTGGCTGGTCGTTGAGAATGTTGTTGAGTGGTGTTGTTGCGGCTTTTTGGTTGTGAACGTCTACTCTGCATCTCATTAGTGATAGTTGCTGGGGTCATCTGTGGCGATTTTTTTTGCGAATGCTTTTGCAGGAAAAGTGGTGATATCGGCTGTTAACACCAGCTTGTGAATGGGGAAATAAATTTATCGGAACTTTGGCTGCGCTAAAGTGCCGTTAACTCAACGATAGCTCCTTGAGAATATGGCCCTATGAAAGTTAAGTATCTGTGCCGTTCCGCGTGGGTCGCTGAGGAGGGTAGTTGTGCAGAGTTGGTTTGCAGGATCTCGTGCTTTGCTACTAGCGCTCTGTGAGAGTCTAAAAGCTATGCATGTGTGCTAGGCCCTGTGGTCAACTTCCAGGCCATGGCAAGTCTGCGCTTGGCTAGGCCTATTGTCAGGTCTAAGAATTTGTTAAGATTCTTGTGACATGTGTTGAGTTCTGTTACTCCAAGCATGAAGTGTAGTCCCTGGGCCGTAACTGGTGTGCCTGTTGCTTCAGCTAATGGCTCGGATATGCTGTCCCAGTGTGCCGTTAGCTGGGGACATGTCCAGACCATGTGAGGGAACGTAGCTTCTGAGGCCCGGCATCTAGGGCAGATATCAGTGGACGTTGCGTACATACATGCCAGCCTGTGTGGGGTAAATACATGGTGTAGATAATTAAATTGCGTATATTTTAGTCTGGCGTTCATGGATATTATTTTACGGAACCCAATACATTGTGACCATTGCTTGTCAGTGATTCAGACTGTCAGCGCTGAATGCCAGTATTCACGGAGCTCTGCACCTGGTTGTAGGGAGTTGTATGGTGTGGTAATCGCCCCTCTTCTTGTACCATGTGTCAGTAGTGCCTGTGGTGTGTTAGATGTGATGGGTTTGGTCGCGTGTTCCCCCATATCTGTGACAGTTGTTGCATCAATGTCGGGTACAAAAGAAAAGTCCCAGGGGGCACTCCATAGTCGTCCATCAGTGCTTCAAAGTCGCATAAGCTTGAGTCTACAAATACATCGCCACAAGTAATAAGGCAAGTTGCTAGCCAGTCTGCCAATTCCGGTAATTTAAGACAAGTGTACGGGCCAGGGAGTACTTCAAGGGGAAGGTCTGGGGTATTTGGTGCGGGTTTGTGTCTAAATAGTACATATTGTGACCAGCTGCTATGGACTTCTGACATCAGGATATTCCCCTGCTTCTTCTGTGCTGATGTTTTAGAGTCGAAAAGCCATTTCAGCAGAACAGGCTGCCGGAGGGCTAACGCCCATGGATCTAGTTTAGCGAGATTGCTGCCTGCCAGCCATCGCATGCACCGCCGCGTAATAATGTTCACAATTGGGTTCCCCTTGAAAGTGCTACTCTGGCTCTAGAGCCACCCAAAACCGGGACACAAGAATCCACCTCAGGTCTCTGAATATTTTACTCAGGAGTCGATAGGGGAGGGCTGCAAAGAAATACAGGAGTCTGGAAAGTAGAAGCATCTTGGAAATGGCGATACGGCCCATAGGGGATAGGGGTAGTTCCGCCCAAAATGGGAGTGTGGCACCAGCATTGGTGATTACTTTGCCCAAGTTGCCTTCTATCAAGTCCACCTGAGAGTGGTATATTTGAAAACCTAGATATCTGACAGAGTTGCCAGACCAGGTGAGTGGAGTGCTTGGCAAGGGTAGTCTTTGCTCTTTGGACAGGGGCTTCGTTGGGAATAATACGGATTTGTTCCAATTTACCTTAAGCTGGAGATGCGGGTATGTTTATCCAACAGTTCTGTCAGACATTGTAGTGCCTCGCTTTGGCCTTGAAGGTAGATCAGTGCGTCGTCTGTATAAAGGGAGATGATGTACCATTGTTTGTACGCCTGAATGCCCCAGTCAATAACATGGCTTTGGAGCGCACTTGCCAGTGGCTCCTTGGCCAGGGTGAAAATGATTGGTGACAGCCCTGTCTGGTTCTACGCTCTATTGCAAGGGGGGCGGAAATAATCTGAACTGTCTTCTCCCTAGCCTGTTCTGTGGTATACAATATCTTCACCCATCCCAAGAACTTAGGGCCCATGCCGTATCTCACCAATACTGCTTGTAAGTATTCCCATCCTAGCATGTCGAATGCCTTTTCGATATCCAGAGTGGCTATCCATGGTGGTTGATCTTCTGTTAGCGCCCACTCCACCAATTTGAAGAGTCGGCGTAGATTTAGGACCGTGTTTCGACCAAGAATGAAGCCTTTCTGTTCAAGGTGGACCAGCAATTGTACCACTTCTAGTAACCTGTTGGCCAGTACGCTACCCAAGATATTATAATCCGAGTTTAGGCGTGATAGTGGATGATACAAGGCCATTTATAGTGGGTCCCTGCCAGGTTTGGGCAGCACCCCCTGTATCGCCTCGCGGAGGGTGGGTGGAAATAAGCTGTGGTCTAACACCTCCCTGTAAATAGCGCATAGAGGAGGAGTCAGTTGTGTACTAAATGTCATGTAAAACTCCAAGGGCCACCCATCTGCCCCTGGAGTCTTACCACTCCAGTTTTTGAATAGCTTCAGAAAGTTTGGTTTCTGATCTGGGGGTCTTGAATGCTGTGTATTGAGTCTATGTGATCTGTGGAAGGGCTCTGTGTTCTAGGAATTGCTGTAGTTCCTGTTAATCGCATGTGATGGGGGCTTCATAAAGAGAAGCATAGTATTTATCTCTTCTTGCGTGTTTACCAGTTGGCCGTCAAGGCCATAAATGACTGTGATTCGAGGCTGTGAGGTGTCATTTTTCAGTAACCATGCCAGTGTCTTACCCGCCTTGTCCCCCTCAGCGTGCTGCCTGGCAAGATGCGGTTTGAAATGTAGGACGCAAGTCAGTCTAGTGTTTCTTTGTGAGATAATTTAGCTTTGGCCAAAAAAGGTGTAATATGTGGGTCAGTGGGGGAGAGGCGTTCACAGCTTTGAATTTCAGTTTCTGAGTCTTGTAGCTTTTTAATGGGCTACATGCGATATCTGTATACTGCTTTTGTGACATGCCCACGCAGGACCACTTTAAAAGCATCCCATTCTATGCCAGCATGAGATGCCATGCCTTCATTGGTTTGGAAGTACGATGTAATGGACTGTAAGATGGAGGTGCACAGCGGTGCATTCTTGAGTGCTTCTAGGGTGCAACGCCATGTTGGGATGCTAGTTTTATGTGTACCCCATGTTAGCTGTAGTTGTAGGGGACTGTGGTCAGATAATGTACGAGCTATGCTGAGACACTTTGTGCATGGCAGTGACAGAGCAATATATAGCATCAATTCTCATGTGAAAGTTGTGTAGGCCTGAGTAGTGAGACAATACTCGCTCTGTGTGGTGTTTGCCCCGCCAGACATCTCGTAAGTGCATATTATTAGCCCAGGTCTTCATATGTTGTGCCAGGCCGACAGACTGTGCCCCTGGGAGTGATGGACATGAGCGATCCAAGTCTAGATCCTTAATGCAGTCGTAGCCCCGCCCCAATCCGCAAGCGCTGCCAGGTCAGAGAGCAACGATGAGATCAGTGCATGCAGACAAGGATTGTCCCGAGTTCAGCACGTATAGGGAGACCAGTATTATTGGGGAGCCGTCTAGCAGTCCCTCTAGAATCACAGAACAGACTTGCGGGTAAACGCGTGGCAGTGGGGTCCCAGGGGCCACCCATATCAAGGTGCCCCTGGCATAGCCAGAGTGCGTACTCCCAATTACTGTACCTCTCCAGCAGCTGCGCAGTGAGGTGAGCATTTGCAGGGTGAGATGTATCTCTTGTAATAATGTCACTGAGACCTTATGTCTGCACAGGCATTGATATACCTTGAGTCGTTTAGCACATCCAGTGAATCCCCAAACATTCCAGGTTATTAAAAGGAATTTAATACTCTGCATCCCCTTTGCTGGAAGTATACTGCAATGGAGTAGGTCTGTGCTTGGGGGATCGGGAGCATGTGTGTGTCCTCCTAGTAGATACAATAACCCTGTGTGTTGCTTTGTCAGGTGTGCGCTCAATATAGAGTGTGTGGTAGAATGGTATGGACAGAGCTTTTTGAACAATCTAAATACCCAACTCCCCATCCCAGGCCAGTACGCTAACGGGCGGATGGCCATCTGCACTTAGACGTGAACAAACTTAGTAGTAGGCAGCAGTAAAAAAGGAAAAAGAAATGCAGTAAGAAAAGCAATAGAAAAGAGAATGAAAGGAAAGTGGAGAAAAAAGAGAATGTTAGATTAGTTCTGTAACAGAGACTTATCATGTGTGGGGCGTGGTGGCGTATCACATTTCTAGTGCCCGCTGTGGCGATACTTGCATATTTTTGCATGCCTGAGTCAGTATTTTTGCATGCCTGAGTCAGTATTTTTGCATGCCTGAGTCAGTATTTTTGCATGCCTGAGTCAGTATTTTTCCATGCCTGAGTCAGTATTTTTGCATGCCTGAGTCAGTATTTTTGCATGCCTGAGTCAGTATTTTTGCATGCCTGAGTCAGTATTTTTGCATGTGCCCATGTTCTTGGATTGCAACACCTGCACTCCCCACGGTGATGTCCAGCCTCGTTGTTGAACATGTCTTATGAATGGCTTGCAATGGCTCACGTTAAGTCTTTGGCGGTTTGCGGAGTCACCACACGAACACCGCCTATAACTGCTACTTGTTGTGAGTCTGTTAGTTGGTACAGTGGTGTAACGAAAGTTGAGGGGGCACTCCTGCCACGTACATGGAGGGGCCCCCACTCCGGATCTAATCCGAGCTCTTGGGCCAGAGTATTGTGCTGTGGGGACCCCCCTGCCTGCAGCTCGGGGCCTGTGTTACGCCCCTGAGTTGGTAGGCTTGTTCCGACGTGATATCTGCGTCTGATCCTGACTGCGAGGGGGAATGGGAGTTTGCATGGTTTTCCACATATTTGATAGCTTGCTCTCTCTCCCTTGCTGTCTGGACTTTAGTGGGACGTTGTAGTTGCCCCCTGCCTCACGTCCCGCGTTGTCTCCCAACCTGCCGTGCTTGGCGGGGTTCCGCAGCTTATGTCAGTCCATTTTGCTCTTGCCAATTCCAGGCCTCTTCCGGAGTAGAACAGAAAATAGTGTTTTTAATGTGTTGAACGCGCTGATGTGGCTGGAAATTGCAGAGCATACTTTACTTCGTGGCTCCAGAGGCAGCGTTTGACTTCCGAGAATGAGGACCTGCGGCGCTGCACTGCCATTGTGCAATCTGGGTACATGTGCACCCTGTTATTCTCTATCTGCCATGGACCATGGGCCTTCGTCACTTGTAGGATGTGGTCCCTGTCGCAGTAGTTGAACATGCGTGCCACCACCGGTCTGGGGGACCCGCCCAGGCGTGGAGGGCCGCCAGGCACCCTATGGGCAATTTTTTTTAAATTGAAGTTATACCCATTACACATATGCATTTTTAAGGTAATTCAATCAACTCAACCAAACCAAACATGAGAACCTCTTGTACACGAATTGCAATGCTGTGAATACAATCAGTCCGCCTACCCCAGTAAGATCCTACTTCTGAGTCAGATGGCGCTTCATTGACATGTGAGCGCAGGTGTTGTTGCAGCGGTTGCCAAATGTCCTTTGGTCTGGACGTGGTCGGCAGTTCCTCAGCGTATAAAGCCAGACAATATACCACATCTTTTAACCACTGAGTAGTGGAAGGAAACCTGCAGCTCTCCCAGAACATAGCCACCCTATGTTTGGCTAGTAATAATGCTATTTTTATTAATCTGCACATCACACCCTTCAGAGATGGCACCAGTCCCAATAGGCATACTTTGGGGAGCTTTCCAGGGCAATGCCCGTCATATCCTGGATTACCGCGAGTACATCTACCCAGAATTCTGCTATTTCCCCACACTCCCATACTAAGTGCCAGAAGTCTGCGCCTGGAGCCCTACACCGCTTGCAACTGTCATGGTCTCTAAGGCTGAACCTAAAAAGTTTATATGGTGTATGGTAGGCTTGGTGTATGTACCTGAAGTGGATGATCCGCAAATTGCCATTCAATGTGAGATCTCGACTTAGCTGGCAGCAATATTCCCAGTCCTTCTGCGTAAGTGGTGGGTCTATTTTTTTATTCCATTGCTCCATACTCTTATTGTGATGCAGTGGGGTCTCGTCTCTAGCAGCTCGATAGAGCTTAGTGACCAGTTTATGTCTTGTGGGGCAGGTGAGCAGGGTGTGTAAAGATTGCAGTATCGGAGGCTCAGTCCGGAACGTTGGGTAATGGGCCCGCAGTGCTTCGCGTAGTCTGCGAAGGCTAAACCTGAATAGAGGCGATTGATTTTGTATATAACTGAGGTCTGCCTGAGTTACAAAGCTACCATCTGGAAATATGTCCCGCATTTTGTCAATGCCCGTTAGAGTTAATGTGCGCATGGCACCCTTCTCGTGTGTGATCGATAGATCCTCTTGTTGTACCAAAGGCACCAGTGGGGAGTACAGTGGAAGTTTGTCTGCGGCCTAGTGCTTGCCAAGCGTCAATAGTTGCGTTGATGGAGTTAATTTCAGTTTGTGATATCCCCTGCTTCGTATGAGTCCGTATAGAGCCTAAGGGGATGGGGTGTGCATCTCCATCCTCCACAGCCACATGCGGGATATAATCACGAGTGCTCTACCAATAATAAGCAAACTGCGACTGTGCACATAAATAATAAAGATATAAGTCGGACACACTGAACCCCCCACTGCTGTAATCTATAGTAAGTGTTGATAGGCTCACTCGTGCTTGTTTACCCGCATATCAATTTAATTTGCAGCAATCGGAGTGTTTTGAACAACTTTGCGGGGAGAGGTATGGGTATGGTGCTGAAGTGGTAAAGAAAGGTAGGCAGTATAAACATTTTGATAAGCGCCATGCAGTCAGCCAGTGATAGCGGTAGTCGTATCCATTGGTCTACTTGGTGCTCAAGCTTGGTGCAGGCCACCCCGTAGTTTTCACGGATCACAATGTCTGAGTCACGGTGAACCCAAACCCCAAGGTATTTTACTGGCTCCATAGACCATGCTGGTGGAAACTCCAGCGGGTGGAGAGAAGTGGAGACTGTGAGTGGGACCACTATTGACTTTGACCAATTTATTTTGAGGCCAGAAAATCATCCAAATCGGATATATTCTCTCAATATCGGAGACAAAAGAGTCTGGAGTTCCCTCACAAACAGCAGCATGTCGTCCGCATATAATGAGATAATCACAGGACAATGTGCAAACTGCAGCGCTGCTGCTCTATGTCTTTGCTGGATTATGCTACAAAGAAGAACTTGAAGTGTTTGCTTTTAAGTATTTACGCTAAGAACCAGGATTTAAGATATAGTTCCATACTTTGGCCCTTAATGCGTTCCGGAAGGCCCACTGTGTGCACATTGTTTTTGTGTTAGCTCCTTTCTCGGTCTTTCACTCGGTTCTTCAGATACTCCACCTCTTTTTGCAACGCCTTGACCTGTTCTGATGCCGAGGTCACCATGGGTCTCAGGGACGCCAGCTTTGATTCAGTTTCAGTTCTTCAGTTTTTTTATGGTCTTCACGCATGAACCCCATTTCTCCCTACAGTGAATCTATTTTGGGGCAAAGCGTTGTTCTAGTGTCCATGACTTCTGCCTTTAGTTCATCAAATCGTTGAGAGTGGTCTGTTGTTTTTGAGTTCAGAGGTAAAGTGGGGTCCTCAGTGCAAACAGTCTGATTCAGTGCGTCCCCAGTTTGGGGCTGTGGTTTGGCCACTCTGGGTTTGCCCATCATAAGGAGAAAGGTGGTTGTGTTATGCATCCACTGTCCGATCACGGGGTCTTGGCCCCCAAGGAAGACCACCTCGTCAGATCCAGTAACTTTCACATTCAGCGCGGTGATGGTCCCTGCTCTCCGGGGTGCGTAGTCCAGTACGGGGTTATTGGCGTTTCTTTGGGGAACAACCTTTACAACGCAACTGTTACAACGCACTACACTTACAACGCATTTTTTACAACGCATAATCCATTACAACGCACTACACTTACAACGCATGACACTACAACGCATTTTTAAAAAATACCTTTACAACGCATACCATTACAACGCCTACCATTACAACGCATAATATTACACTACACTATCCAACACTTACCCTACTGTTGCACCCCCTGGAGTTAGAATAGTAATTTTTACCCCTATACTATCCAACACTTCCCCTACTGTTGCACCCCCTGGAGTTAGAATAGTAATTTTTACCCCTATACTATCCAACACTTACCCTACTGTTGCACCCCCTGGAGTTAGAATAGTAATTTTTACCCCTATACTATCCAACACTTACCCTACTGTTGCACCCCCTGGAGTTAGAATAGTAATTTTTACCCCTATACTATCCAACACTTACCCTACTGTTGCACCCCCTGGAGTTAGAATAGTAATTTTTACCCCTATACTATCCAACACTTACCCTACTGTTGCACCCCCTGGAGTTAGAATAGTAATTTTTACCCCTATACTATCCAACACTTACCCTACTGTTGCACCCCCTGGAGTTAGAATAGTAATTTTTACCCCTATACTATCCAACACTTATCCTACTGTTGCACCCCCTGGAGTTAGAATAGTAATTTTTACCCCTATACTATCCAACACTTACCCTACTGTTGCACCCCCTGGAGTTAGAATAGCAATTTTTACCCCTATACTATCCAACACTTACCCTACTGTTGCATCCCCTGGAGTTAGAATAGTAATTTTTACCCCTATACTATCCAACACTTACCCTACTGTTGCACCCCCTGGAGTTAGAATAGTAATTTTTACCCCTATACTATCCAACACTTACCCTACTGTTGCACCCCCTGGAGTTAAAATAGTAATTTTTACCCCTATACTATCCAACACTTACCCTACTGTTGCACCCCCTGGAGTTAGAATAGTAATTTTTACCCCTATACTATCCAACATTTACCCTACTGTTGCACCCCCTGGAGTTAGAATAGTAATGTTTACCCCTATACTATCCAACACTTACCCTACTGTTGCACCCCCTGGAGTTAGAAAAGTAATTTTTACCCCTATACTATCTAATACTTACCTTAAATGCAATTAAATATTATGCGTTGTAATGGTATGCGTTGTAATGGTAGTTTTTTAAAATGCGTTGTAGTGTCATGCGTTGTAAGTGTAGTGCGTTGTAATGGATTATGCGTTGTAAAAAATGCGTTGTAAGTGCATGCGTTGTAAAAGTGTGCGTTGTAACGTCATACATCCGTTTCTTTTGATGAGCAGGCCCAGCTGCACGTGTAGGCCCAAAGAAACTCGCCGATTGCAGCTGCCGCGCCCAAGCTCCTGCGGCGGCGCAGACATCACAGGCACCAATTGAGGGAGGGAGAGCCTAGTGGTATGCTGGCTGTGCCATGCGTAGTGGTGCCGCGAGGGCACAGCTTAACAATGAGCAGGTAGTCTGCTTCATTGAGTTGCTGACGCGGAGTGCTGTAATTAATAATAGTGGCCACCCGTGCAGCCGGTTCTAGGCCAGTCTGTGTCTGAGACTCACACAGGCCCACAACCTTTTGATTTTCCCTCTGGTGGTGGCCCCACCCCGGTGTGACTCCTTGTGCGAGACGCCCGCCGGGCCCACACCGATGACAGCTGGCTGAATCTGGGCTTAGGGTCCGCCGCTCGAACAGCAGGGTCTCGATCACCTCTACACTCCCAGTCCCTGCCTCCTCCAGCACCTCAATCCATAGGGCTGGGTCGCTATCTCAGTTGAGGACGATCTAGCCAACCGCACCTCCAGAGGGGCTCCTCCGTGTATGTGTATGTGCATGTTGTTGGGAGGCACCCCAGTGCCGGGCTGCATCTGTTGCACGGGCCTGCTCGAGCGGAACCGCGCCACAGGCTTTGAGTGGCCTCATAAATCATGAGTAAGACAACGCAGCGCACATCGCTGTCTCTCCTTTCTCTGCACCTTACAGGTATTCCATGGGCATTGTGGTGGATTTTTCACACAACACCCATGGAATTTGACACTGCCCAGTTTTACAAAGTGATTTAAAGCTGGAGAAGCATCAAATTCTTGAGCCTCCCGAGGTGAGGCGTAACGAGGAGAAACATTTTCATTTCTACTTGATGTTTCCTCTTTCTATGTGTAGTGCTGCATTATGAAAAATGCCTTGTACGATTGTTTTTGGGCAGGAAGATGCCCCTCCCTGCACAAAAACAACCCTGCCTGCAGCAGCAGGCCCCGGGACAAGCTCTCCCATGCTGCTGCACTGCTCTGCTTTCTCCCCATTTTCTCTGCTTTCTCCTGCTTTTGCCTTGTTTTCACTGCTTTCTTAGGGGTATATTCACAAGAATGTGCGATAACTACCACAAGAGTAGCGTAACGCAACTTTCAGCATCGCAGCCTATCGCGGGAAAATAACCCCGTGACAACGTGGAATTCACAACAAGGTGGTAGCATTCAATTGTCTGCCGAACCCGCAGACAATGTTCACGATACAACCACCGCGATGGAGATAAAAACACAAACCACAACACCAAAAAACCTGCGATGGGCCAAAGCGTGATGAGGAAATCAGCAATAAGCAGCGCCAGGCCTGCAACACACACCTGGCCGGTGGGAAAAATCACTATAAAAGTAGAGAAAAAAACCAAACACAAACTGACCAACACCCAAGCACCATGGAGGCAGCCAGAGCAGGTGCAGAGGACGACCAGCCCGGGAAGGGCAAGGACAAGAAGAAGAGGAAGACGAAGTTCAGTCCGCAGGCAAACAGGATCATAGACACAGAGGTGATGGAACACCATCAACAACTCTTCGTCACCTCCAACGTGTCATTGGGCACCAAAACTGGAATATGGCGGGACATCGTGGACAAGGTGAATGCCATCAGAGAGCACAAGAGGACAATGGACGAGGTCAAGAGGCGATGGAATGACATCAAGCGGAAGACCAAGGAGAAACCCTCCACCAACCAGAAGGCAGCAATGCAGACTGTAGGTGGGGGCCACAGCTCGAGCTGGATGACATGGAGGAGCTGGTGTCGAGAGTAATCAGTGTGGAGACTGTGGCCGGAGTCGGGGGACTGGACACTGCTCGACAGGACACAACACAACCGCAACAGGATGAGTGACCACCAGGTACTGGGGGGAAGGGTGGAGATGGGCACAGTGGCACACATGCACAGTCAAGCAGAGCACAGTGCACACCCACGATGAATCTGGGCCCTCGCCCAGATCTACAGACACAATGTACAATGCCATGCTGTCTGATTGTCAACAAGTACCATGCGGCTACATACATGTGGACACATTGTAATACACCTTCTCCCCTTCACATCGCAGGGGCATCATCAACACCTCCTCCAGAGCAGTCCCAGCCACTCTACACTGATGACGAGGATGACAACACCAGCATTAACACCCAAACCATCCAAGACATCATTGACCTCATCCGCCACTCATCTCCAGGATCAGGGCAGCCCAGCTACATCGATGAGACCCCACCCACCACCCAAACCACCCAGCAGGAGGCACCCACAGCCCCGGCACTCTCCCAAGACCCCCAGGAACAACACATGGCCTTCCAACGCCGTGTGCTGGAGGGCCAGAGGGAGACGGGTTTGACCTCATGGCTACCAAACTGGACGCCATCCATGGGTCTCTACGTCTGCCCCATGGTCTCCAAGGAGCCCTGACTGACATCGCTGGAGTCATGACGCAGAGAGAAGAACACCTGTATGCTCAGAGTGGCTCCAGTGATGCCAGCCATGAGCTGGCACACATGTGGAGGCTCATGGAGGACATGGTGCGGATGGAGGCGGAAAGGATGGCAGCCACCGCTGCACACCATTGAAATGTAGCAGGGATCTACCATGCCCTGCAGTACATCATCATGGCATTGCTGCCACAAGGCGTGGCGCAGATGGATGCTGCTGCCCCCCCACCATCCAAATCTCCGCCACCTGGTGTGTCAGTGCCTCCCAGTGCGGCAGGCGTATCCACTCAGGCACCTGATGTGTCAGTGGCACACAGTGGTGCCGACAATACCCCACCGGCCCCTGATGTGCCAGTGGCACACAGTGCCTCAGCCGGTACTGCAACACCCACAAGTGGGGCAGAGCACACATCCGGGACAAGGACATGGAAGGGTTGTGATCAGGAGGCACTAGCATTCATTTCCACCACCTGGCCTGTTTCTGCTTGGTGCCGCACATGGCCCCATGACCGTCCACTGACCCCCGATGCACTCACCTTGGACAGCAATATGGACTGCCATATCCTGTTTAATGACCAATGGCACGGTGGCCACACTGCGGACTGTACCCTTCCTCTTCCGCAGTACTTGTCATCACCGGATGGACTCTGGCTGACCCTCCACGAGCCCATATTGTATAGTGTGCTCGGCATTGCCCTGTACCGCTCCAGCTGCATAACTGCACTGGATGTGCAATAAACATCCAGTGACGCACTGCTGTGTCATGTCTTTCATCATTCATGTGTGAATGTGTGGATGAATGTAGGGACAGTGACTTCCCTGGCGTCCATTATGTTCATCCTGTGAGATGCCAGTCAAAGGGTGCTACATTGCATTTTGTGTACCGGGTCCCATGAACACCACAACAGGGACACACGCATCAGTCACTTCCTTGTCCGGACATAGACTGAACCACGCCCAGAACCCACGAGTCATTGTTGCAATCCCTGCGCTGGTCCATCGTACGGCAGACCAGACCACTCCCCCAACGCTCCGAGGGGGTGTCCTCATTGCTACCTGTCGCAGGCATACTCGCTGGTGGTGTGTAGGGCACTGGTCTAGTTGTCAGCATGTCACGGCCACTCCCTGAGGGCAGGTTTGCACACACACCACACCCATCTGGCAAGGGCGTCAACATAAGGGGCCAACGACGTCACATTCCCCTCTTCCGGTGGTGACTGGATGACGGATGCTCCACGGTTCTCAATCATAGTGGGCCCATGAGTTTCTGCGCACAGGGTTAGTGGCACCCAAGGGCCTTCTGGACGGCATAGGCCCGGGGCCGGACGGTGACTTGAAAGCAGCCCTGGCAATTTTTTCCAGACCAGCCCCTGTCCACCGCTGAGCAAGCGAGCGTGGCGAGCGAGCCCAACCACTACTAGAGGGGTTTGGGGGGGTTATTCCCCCATGAAAATTTTCGAAAAAGAGAGACCAAAATATTGCATTTTACAGCACATTTTTCATTACATATTTACTTGTATTAACTTTCAAATCAAAGTAAATAGAAGATGATGACCTTAAAGAGCACCAGGTTACCCAGTTATATGTACCCATAGACATTCTTACAGAGAGCACCAAAAATAGACACAAATGTAGTGAATCAGAGAGCCCAAAGTATAAGTGAGACCAGCCCCCACACGGTGTTTAGTGGGCAAGTGCAGTAAGCGACCACTACTAGGGGACTTTGGGGAGTTCTCACCTCCAAGAAAATTTTGGAGACCGAAAGGCCAAAACAATACATTTTTCAACACATTTTTCATTACATAGTGTAGGAGAATAGGGTCTGCTATCCTATGGTCACCCCAAATTTTTGCTTTTTGCTTCACTGGTTTTTGACATATTGAGGCTGTGGGCCTGCTAATCAGACCCCCAGCCTGCTGTTCTCTCTAACTAAATTGACACTATGCACCCTAGGTGCATAACCAATTGGAAGTGGATCACCCTGTGAGTCCCTGTACCAGTGTACACTAGGTACCCAGGGCATTGGTGTATCTAAGGCCTACCAGGGGCTGAAGCATGTATTGTGCCACCTCTGGCCTGGCCCAACAAATCTGACACAACTGGCTGATCACTCAGCTGGGGTAAGTTGGTGTAACCACCTCTTACTTAGGTGTAGTATACCTATGCCTAACCTTAAATGGGACACATGTTAACCTATAAGTCACTCCTATGGCAGGCCTTAACAATCCTGAGGGCAGAGTGCTTGGTTCCATGTGAGATGGTGCTCTGGCATGAGCTGAGCCTGTCTGCAGTAGTCGGAACAACTTCCTTCTACTGTTTCCAGATATCGTCATACCATATACTCTTAAGTGCATTATGAACCTCGCGGTTAAATGCTATCTTTGGTTTGGCTTTATCAAAACATGTCGAGTAAGGTGTCATACGAATTGGAATACTAACCCCTCGCCAATTCTGGCGACGGGGTTAGCATTCCACCCTTCTAGAGGGACACGACATGTACAGTACCTGAAACCCGGGTAAAATCAGACATAGCCTCAGCTCCACAAAATGGATGCTGCCACCACAGACACAAGTCTGCCCTCCTGCTGCTGGGAGTCCTTCCAGCTTGGGAGGTGTGGACAAAGGGTTTCCTGCCAGGGGAGGTGCGTGCACCACCCCAGACAGGATTTTGTGTATTGGTCAGGTAGGGCTTGAAAGGAACCAGACATGCCTGAGGCTCACAAGGAGCCTCGGTGCATAGGCCAGTTCAAACCGGTCCTGGGGCACCCCAGCCCTGGACCTGGGGCGAGCTGGACAAAGGATTGGGGGTGTAACCACCCCCCTTCCTGGTCCCACCCTTAGGGAGGGACCTAGCAGGTAGTCCGGCCCCTAGAATCCGAATAAAGGTAGGAGCTGTGTCCTAAGACTTTAGACATCCTGGAATCAACTTAACTACAAGAAGAAGACGGGAACTTCGACGCTCTGCCGCACAGAGGACTGAAGCCAATTTCCCCTGTGGTCAGGGAGTGACCACCTTGCTAACGCAAGCACCATCCAGCGAATCAACGTCTGCTTTGCCGCCGCCTCCCGCCGGAGCCCGAGCCCAGAGACTGACAAGACCTGGACTTCCAGACCTCTCACCGCCCGATCCACAGTCCCTGAAAAGAAGGAACCCGTGGAGGCACCGAGACACGTGGAGCCAGCCATCTTGAAAAGACCACGACAAGCTGCAAGCGCAACAACTGAGGCTCCTTCCAAGTTGTGCTTTGGGATCTGAGAAGCCCAACACCCGAGCAGCATCTGCACCAAAGGTGAGCCCTCCAGCATCTCCACGATCTGCGTGTGGCCCCTCTGCATTTTGCCACTCGATGCGCCTAACCGGTTGCTGGCCCGTTGGCTAGTGGCCATCTTGGCGACGAACTTCAAAAACTACACCACTGGTCTGGTTGCTCCAAACTGGCCCTTGCTCCCCTCCAAAGGAGCAGTCCCTCTGACCTTGCTGGTCAGAACCATCAGCTTATTTCGTTTTCCACAACAATTGATTTTGCCAAGGCTTGTTTGCTTCGATCAAGTCGCCGACACCGCCGACAGCGAGAGCCTGCGTGGAACAGCTCGTGAACCGACTCCTGGACGTCGTCAACCTTCAGGGACCACGTGGCTGCAGAGACAAGCTACACCTTTCCTCCTGTTTGCACCCGACATTGCCTGGTACCCACCTGGTGCCACGCTGGTCACTGGCTAGTGACTGTGAACACTGTCCCCTCTGCTTACAGGTCTTCTACAACTCCGATCCACCCTTGGATCCACCGCATCTCTTCTGGACCGACCGCCTGCAGCATCTTTGTCGACAGGCTCCATTGAATCGATAGAAGAAACCAGACGCACTTCGAGACCTATGCACCCGCTTCCTGTGGGTGAGGTAAAGCTGGCACTCCGGTGCCCAAGTGTAGAGAATCATCTCTAGTGTCTGTGTTTCAAATCTTAAGATCGTAGTCCATTCAGAAGACCCTTTTTGCAGTAACTTTGTAACTTTTACGCACCCATTGAAAACCTATGGGAGCCCGCGTGTGACTATTTGCTCTGCACACGCAACCCGTGGACCTCCTGGTCACTAACTAAAGTTAGCTCCTTGTAGGCCCAGCGATTCTAGAGGCCCTAGGCCTTTTCCCTTTTCTGTTCGTGGTACTTATACCACTATTTTAGTATATGGTTCGAGTGGCCACCAGGGCCTATCCATATAAAGTGCAACTTCTGTGTATTCTAACGTATTCTTGTTTAACGATTTGTGCTCCTGTGCTCATAAAGAGTCTAGGGGATACTTTGAGAAATAAATACATATATATTTTCAATATATATCTGTGTGGTGTCCTTTCATTGGTATAAAGGGGGATTACATTTGGTTAAACAGCCTGCTTAACACGTTTCACGAGTTTAGCCTCAAAGACTGCTTAGCCTACGCTACCACTAGGGCAGCTGGTCCGAAAAGATTGACTTACAACCACACCATAAGGGTTGCTTGGCATGGTACAAGGTGGTCACTTTAACTAGTGAACATCATATACCAGGCCAACTTCTCACATTGGTGAGCAGCGGTTGGATTTGAGCTTGCTGTGTTTTACCTCTGTAATCTCTTTGTTACCAATTGACAGATCATACAGGTACCTTTAGGTACATATAAAACAAGAATAGATATACTTAAGTTCTACTGAACTTAGTTGTTGTAGAGCAAAGGGAGTAGCACACCCTGACTACAACTACTAGATAGGTTTAGTAGGTAAACCCAAGTGTAGGTAGATTGCAACACATCCACCCACACTTAAGAGCAATGGCTGGGGCAGAGGGGTCCAAGGTACCCATCTCTGTTGAGAGTGACCCCCAGAGGGCACCATCCATCTTTGCTACCCTAAATCAAAATGAGCTTAGGCAGTTGGCAAATATCAGGGGCCTTAAACAGCCCAAGAATCCTACTTCTGCTGAACTCAGAGAGCTTTTACAGGCTGATGAAGATCAGAAAGCTCTCAGGAATGCCTCCCAGTTAGGCCCCTTAGGGACAGGAACAGGAGGCCCCCCTTCTGAAGATGCTACTGAAGTACCCCTTTCCAATAGTCATCCCTTAGATGAGAATCATACAACAGAGGAGGAAAGTGATGAGGATACAGAAGGTAGTGGGGATGAAGGGAGAACTAGCCCAGTGCCAAGTGTTATACGTGGCCCAGCTAACTTAAGGCTACTGGGGACTGACAATGGGATCACCCCATTGGATCTCCCTAGTGGACTTAACCAGGGGCTTGGGAGGCAAAGGAATCACTCAGGTGAATCTAATGCTTCTCATACCTCTAGAGGCTCTCAAGGTCACTCCAGGAGAAGGATGACCACCCCTCAGAGGAGGGAACATGAGGCCAGAATGCAGGAAGCTCAGCTGAGAATCAGGAAACAGGAGCTAGAAGTAGCTCTGATGGAAGAGAAACTGAGTAAGGCTAGGCGACCTAAAGAGAGTGGGTCTATACCCACTGGTGGCAGCATTGTCCCTAAGGACAAGGATAGGGTCTTTGATAATAGGAACCTGTCCAAGGTTGTGCCCCCCTACAAAAGTGGGGATGATATCCACAAATGGATGACTGCTCTTGAGAGAGCCTGCAAAGTACAGCAGGTTCCTGAAGACCAGTGGGCAGCAATCCTCTGGCTCTCCTTTGAAGGAAGAGGCAGAGACAGACTCCTCACTGTTAGGGAGGAGGATGTCAGAAACTACAGAGTCCTGAAGAGTGTCCTAGTTGATGGGTTAGGCTTAACCACTGAACAGTACAGATTAATGTTCAGAGACACCCAGAAGACACAGACTCAGGACTGGTCTGAATACATTGAATGTGCCACTAAGGCTTTGGAGGGTTGGTTGCTGGGAAGTAAGGTATCTGATTATACAGGATTGTACAATTTGATGATGAGAGAACAGATTTTAAATAACTGTCAAAACCAGCAACTGCATCAACACTTGGTTGACTCTGATCTGACCTCTCCCCAAGAATTGGGAAAGAAGGCAGACAAATGGGTCAGAACCAGGGTTAAGCAAAAGAACCAGAACCAGGGCCAAGGGGGTGATCAGAAGAAAACAGACCAAAAGGGTGGAGATCAGAAATCTAAAGACCAGAAGTCTTCAACAGGGCCCCAAACTAGTACTAAAGAGGGTGGGTCCCAGCCTAAAGGGAAGAAGAAAGAAGGTCAAAAGAAACCCTGGTGCAATTCTTGCAAGAATACAACTCACTGGACTAGTGATTGTAAAAAGGGTGGAGCCCACAACACTGTTGCCCCTAAGGCACCTGCTCCCAGTACTACTGTTAGCAGTGTTGGTCCCCAGACAAAGGGTGTAGTGGGAATCACTATGGGAACTGAAGGAGATTCTGACTTAGACAGAACCCTGACACAGGCAGTCCTGATCTGTGATGGGGACATAGATTTGTCCCTGACTGTGAGCCCCAGTAACCTGGGCAAGTACAGACAGACTCCTTTAATTATTGAAAAAGTGGCTCAAGCCTACAGGGACACATGTGCCAGTGTCACTATGGTGACACCAGGCGTTGTGGACCCTGGACAGTACATACCAGGTGAGAATTACCTGGTGACCAATGCCAGCAATGCCACTACTTCACATAGTGTGGCAGTTGTTAACTTCTCATGGGGAGGGGTAACTGGCCTCAAAAGGGTTGTGGTTAGTGCAGACCTCCCAGTAGAATGTTTGTTGGGCAATGACCTAGAGAGTTCTCTATGGTCTGATGTGGAGTACAGGACACCGGCAGAGATGTTAGGTATATCACCACATGACCTTGCTGTGACCAGGTCACAGGCCAAAAAGTGCCTTACTGAACCTCAGGTCTTGGATCCTGGAACAATGGACCAAGCACCTACCAAGAAGAAGAACAGGAGGGTCAAGGCTGTGCCTTCCCCCTGCCTCAGAGTGATGATCCACCTTCCCAGGAAGCTGATCTAGAGAACCCTGAAGGAACTGTCCCTGAAGAGCTTGAGCCTGATCAGGTTGAGTTTCTGGGGACAGGGGGACCTTCAAGGGCTGACTTGAGGCAGGCTCAGTTATCCTGTCCCTCTCTTGAACCCCTCAGACAACTGGCTGCTGCTGAGGCTGCTGGGAATGCTCAAGGTACCCATAAAGTGTATTGGGATGAAGGGCTCCTTTATTCAGAGGCTAGAGACCCCAAGCCTGGTGCAACCAGGAGGTTGGTTATACCTCTGCAATTTAGGGGCTTCCTTCTTACCTTGGCCCATGATATTCCTTTAGCAGGACACTTAGGCCAGAACAAGACTTGGGACAGACTTGTCCCTCACTTTCACTGGCCTCACATGAATGAAGATACCAAGGAGTTTTGTCGCTCCTGTGTGACCTGCCAAGCCAGTGGCAAATCAGGTGGCACAACAAAGGCCCCCCTAATACCACTACCTGTGGTGGGGGTCCCCTTTGAAAGAGTGGGAATAGATATAGTGGGTCCAATGGATCCTCCCACTGCATCTGGGCACAGATTTATACTGGTGGTAGTGGATCATGCCACCAGGTATCCAGAGGCAATTCCCCTTAGGACCACTACAGCACCTGTTGTGGCCAGGGCCCTGCTGGGAGTATTCTCCAGAGTGGGGTTTCCTAAGGAGGTGGTTTCTGACAGAGGTACCAACTTCATGTCAGGATACTTGACAGCTATGTGGAAGGAATGTGGTGTCAACTACAAGTTCACCACCCCTTATCATCCACAATGCAATGGGCTTGTTGAGAGATTCAACAAGACCCTAAAGGGTATGATCAAAGGATTACCTGAAAAGCTCAGGCGAAGATGGGACATCCTTCTACCCTGCCTTCTGTTTGCTTACAGAGAAGTCCCACAAAAAGGAGTTGGCTACAGCCCCTTTGAATTGTTGTTTGGGCACCCTGTAAGAGGCCCACTGTGTTTGGTGAAGGAAGGATGGGAGTTACCTCTCAAAAAGCCTAAGCAAGACATAGTGGACTATGTACTTGGTCTCCGCTCCAGGATGGCTGAGTATATGGAGAAGGCATCCAAAAACCTTGAGGCAAGCCAGGCCTTACAGAAAGCTTGGCATGACCAAAAGGCTGTCTTGGTTGAATTTCAGCCAGGACAGAAGGTATGGGTGTTGGAGCCAGTGGCCCCAGCAGCACTCCAAGACAAATGGTCTGGACCCCATACAATCCTGGAAAAGAAGGGAGAGGTTACCTACTTGGTGGACCTAGGAACTCCCAGGAGTCCCCACAGGGTACTCCATGTTAACAGGTTAAAAGCATATGTTGACAGGGCAGACATGGGCTTGCGAATGGCTACAGATGAGGGACAGGAGGAAGAGAGTGACCCTCTCCCAGACCTGTTGTCTCAGAACCCTGAGGATGGCTCAGTTGAAGGAGTGACCCTTGAAGGCAACCTCACTGATCATCAGCAGACTGAATGTAGACAAGTTCTACAATCATTTCAACACATGTTTTCCTTGATACCTAGCCAAACTGACTGGTGTACCCATGTGGTGGACACTGGTGACAGTCTGCCTGTAAAGAACAAACTTTACAGACAACCTGACCACGTCAGGGACTGTATAAAGGCTGAGGTACACAAAATGCTGGAATTAGGTGTCATTGAACCCTCAGAGAGCCCCTGGGCTAGCCCAGTGGTTCTGGTCCCCAAACCTCACACCAAAGATGGCAAGAGAGAGATGAGGTTCTGTGTGGACTACAGAGGACTCAATGCTGTCACTAGGACAGATGCACATCCTATTCCAAGGGCAGGTGAGCTCATAGACAAACTAGCTTCTGCTAAGTTTTTGAGCACATTTGACTTGACAGCTGGCTATTGGCAAATCAGATTAGCTGAGGAGTCTAAGGCCAAAACAGCATTCTCAACCCCAGGTGGGCACTACCAATTTGTGGTGATGCCCTTTGGTCTGAAGAATGCACCTGCCACCTTCCAAAGGTTGGTGAATCAAGTCCTTACTGGGTTGGATGACATTTGTGCAGCATATCTTGATGACATTGCTGTCTTTAGCTCCACCTGGGAGGATCACCTGATCCACCTGAAGAAGGCTCTTGAGGCTCTGCAAAGGGCAGGCCTCACTATCAAGGCTACTAAGTGCCAGATAGGGCAGAGTAAGGTTGTGTATTTGGGCCACCTTGTAGGTGGAGGCCAAGTTCAACCACTGGAGAGTAAGATACAATCCATTAAGGACTGGTCTCCTCCAACCACCCAGACTCAAGTTCGAGCTTTCTTGGGCTTGACTGGGTACTACAGGAAGTTTGTTAAGAACTATGGGTCCATTGTGACTCCTCTTAATGATCTGACATCCAAAAAGATGCCCAAAAAGGTTCAGTGGACAGTAAGCTGTCAAAAGGTATTTGATGACCTGAAGGAGGCCATGTGCTCTGCACCTATCCTGAAAAGTCCTGACTACTCCAAAGAGTTTATTGTCCAAACAGATGCTTCTGAGTTGGGTGTGGGAGCTGTGCTGTCACAACTTAATGTAGATGGTCAAGACCAACCCATTGCTTTTATTAGCAGAAGGTTGACCCCCAGAGAGAAGAATTGGTCAGCTATTGAGAGGGAGGCCTTTGCTGTGGTGTGGGCCCTGAAGAAGCTGAGGCCATACTTGTTTGGCACTCACTTCAAGATTCAGACCGACCATAAGCCCCTCTTGTGGCTAAATCAGATGAAGGGTGAAAACCCCAAACTGCTTAGGGGGTCCATTTCCCTACAGGGGATGGACTTTACAGTGGAGCACCGGCCAGGTACTGACCATGGGAATGCAGATGGTCTCTCCAGGTACTTCCACTTAGGCAATGAAGACGAGACTGGTCAAGGCTAGTTTAATGTCCCTGCGTTTGGGGGGGGGGTTGTGTAGGAGAGTAGGGTCTGCTATCCTATGGTCACCCCAAATTTTTGCTTTTTGCTTCACTGGTTTTTGACATATTGAGGCTGTGGGCCTGCTAATCAGACCCCCAGCCTGCTGTTCTCTCTAACTAAATTGACACTATGCACCCTAGGTGCATAACCAATTGGAAGTGGATCACCCTGTGAGTCCCTGTACCAGTGTACACTAGGTACCCAGGGCATTGGTGTATCTAAGGCCTACCAGGGGCTGAAGCATTTATTGTGCCACCCCTGGCCTGGACCAACAAATCTGACACAACTGGCTGATCACTCAGCTGGGGTAAGTTGGTGTAACCACCTCTTACTTAGGTGTAGTATACCTATGCCTAACCTTAAATGGGACACATGTTAACCTATAAGTCACTCCTATGGCAGGCCTTAACAATCCTGAGGGCAGAGTGCTTGGTTCCATGTGAGATGGTGCTCTGGCATGAGCTGAGCCTGTCTGCAGTGGTCGGAACAACTTCCTTCTACTGTTTCCATATATCGTC
This sequence comes from Triturus cristatus, assembly GCF_964204655.1. Classification (NCBI taxonomy): domain Eukaryota; kingdom Metazoa; phylum Chordata; class Amphibia; order Caudata; family Salamandridae; genus Triturus; species Triturus cristatus. The sequence continues at coordinate 1,133,139,628 of NC_140580.1, read as the reverse complement.
ATACCATATACTCTTAAGTGCATTATGAACCTCGCGGTTAAATGCTATCTTTGGTTTGGCTTTATCAAAACATGTCGAGTAAGGTGTCATACGAATTGGAATACTAACCCCTCGCCAATTCTGGCGACGGGGTTAGCATTCCACCCTTCTAGAGGGACACGACATGTACAGTACCTGAAACCCGGGTAAAATCAGACATAGCCTCAGCTCCACAAAATGGATGCTGCCACCACAGACACAAGTCTGCCCTCCTGCTGCTGGGAGTCCTTCCAGCTTGGGAGGTGTGGACAAAGGGTTTCCTGCCAGGGGAGGTGCGTGCACCACCCCAGACAGGATTTTGTGTATTGGTCAGGTAGGGCTTGAAAGGAACCAGACATGCCTGAGGCTCACAAGGAGCCTCGGTGCATAGGCCAGTTCAAACCGGTCCTGGGGCACCCCAGCCCTGGACCTGGGGTGAGCTGGACAAAGGATTGGGGGTGTAACCACCCCCCTTCCTGGTCCCACCCTTAGGGAGGGACCTAGCAGGTAGTCCGGCCCCTAGAATCCGAATAAAGGTAGGAGCTGTGTCCTAAGACTTTAGACATCCTGGAATCAACTTAACTACAAGAAGAAGACGGGAACTTCAACGCTCTGCCGCACAGAGGACTGAAGCCAATCTCCCCTGTGGTCAGGGAGTGACCACCTTGCTAACGCAAGCACCATCCAGCGAATCAACGTCTGCTTTGCCGCCGCCGCCTCCCGCCGGAGCCTGAGCCCAGAGACTGACAAGACCTGGACCTCCAGACCTCTCACCGCCCGATCCACAGTCCCTGAAAAGAAGGAACCCGTGGAGGCACCGAGACACGTGGAGCCAGCCATCTTGAAAAGACCACGACAAGCTGCAAGCGCGACAACCAAGGCTCCCTCCAAGTTGTGCTTTGGGATCTGAGAAGCCCAACACCCGAGCAGCATCTGCACCAAAGGTGAGCCCTCCAGCATCTCCACGATCTGCGTGGGGCCCCTCTGCATTTTGCCACTCGACGCGCCTAACCGGTTGCTGGCCTGTTAGCTAGTGGCCATCTTGGCGACAAACTTCAAGAACTACACCACTGGTCTGGTTGCTCCAGACTGGCCCTTGCTCCCCTCCAAAGGAGCAGTCCCTCTGACCTTGCTGGTCAGAACCATTAGCTTATTTTGTTTTCCACAACAATTGCTTTTGCCAAGGCTTATTTGCTTTGATCAAGTCGCCGACACCGCCGACAGCGAGAGCCTGCGTGGAACAGCTCGTGAACCGACTCCTGGACGTCGTCGACCTTCAGGGACCACGTGGCTGCAGAGACAAGCTACACCTTTCCTCCTGTTTGCACCCGACATTGCCTGGTACCCACCTGGTGCCACGCTGGTCACTGGCTAGTGACTGTGAACACTGTCCCCTCTGCTTACAGGTCTTCTACAACTCCGATCCACCCTTGGATCCACCGCATCTCTTCTGGACCGACCGCCTGCAGCATCTTTGTCGACAGGCTCCATTGAATCGATAGAAGAAACCCGACGCACTTCGAGACCTATGCACCCGCTTCCTGTGGGTGAGGTAAAGCTGGCACTCCGGTGCCCAAGTGTAGAGAATCATCTCTAGTGTCTGTGTTTCAAATCTTAAGATCGTAGTCCATTCAGAAGACCCTTTTTGCAGTAACTTTGTAACTTTTACGCACCCATTGAAAACCTATGGGAGCCCGCGTGTGACTATTTGCTCTGCACACGCAACCCGTGGACCTCCTGGTCACTAACTAAAGTTAGCTCCTTGTAGGCCCAGCGTTTCTAGAGGCCCTAGGCCTTTTCCCTTTTCTGTTCGTGGTACTTATACCACTATTTTAGTATATGGTTCGAGTGGCCACCAGGGCCTATCCATATAAAGTGCAACTTCTGTGTATTCTAACGTATTCTTGTTTAACGATTGGTGCTCCTGTGCTCATAAAGAGTCTAGGGGATACTTTGAGAAATAAATACATATATATTTTCAATATATATCTGTGTGGTGTCCTTTCATTGGTATAAAGGGGGATTACATTTGGTAAAACAGCCTGCTTAACACGTTTCACGAGTTTAGCCTCAAAGCCTGCTTAGCCTACGCTACCACTAGGGCAGCTGGTCCGAAAAGGTTGACTTACAACCACACCATAAGGGTTGCTTTGCATGGTACAAGGTGGTCACTTTAATTAGTGAACATCATATACCAGGCCAACTTCTCACACATATTTAATTGTATTCACTTTTAAAGTATAGTAAATGATGACCTTATGGTGCACCAGGATACCCAGTCAAAACAGTCATAAATCACAGACATTCCTATAGTGAACACCAAAAAATGAAATGTCTTAAGCATGAAACATGAATTTCAATATAACCGATTTATTCTTAATATAAAATAATCTAAAGACATTTAAAAAAGCACTTAATTTCAAACAATTGTGCAAAGGTTTGACACATGTTTAAATAGGCTACTTAAGTGGTTGGCCCACCAGCAGCATTTGATTTACAAGCCCTGGCACCCTCAGTGTGCTGTACGAGGGACTTAGGGGCATATCTACAATGCGGCGATAGAAAATTATCGCCGCTTTTGCGTCCGTTTTCGTCCGAAAAGCGGCGATAATTTTATCGCCTAATTAGCAAGGTCACGCTAACGCGTGAAACCTTGCATTAGCGCACAAATTCCTAACGCCCAGCTTTGCATCTCTAATGAGATGCAAAGTGGGCGTTCCTGACCTGACATGATATCATCAAGCCCCACGCTGTGAAGCATAGCGGCAAGAAAAGTAGCGATAACCCCTGTTATTGCTACTTTCCTTACGCCTGCTTCAGGACTGACTTAGCCATGATATCCTATGGAAGGTGGATATCATGGCTAAGTTTGTGAGGCCCTATCAACAAGCTAACGCCACATTTCGTGAGATTATCGCTGGGTTTCCAGCGATAATCTCACGTTAGGCAGTTAGCGCTAGTATTTTTATCGCTTTTGAGATAAGCATTGCTAATAGCACGCTATCTCAGTGATAAAAATCCACGTTAGCCGCCGATAATTATCCTAGCGATAATTATCGCCGGTTGTTGCTGATATGCCCCTCACTTAGTAAATCAAATATTCCAATCATGGAAACACCAATGAATAGCATAATTTATACAAGAGCACTTGCACTTTAACACTGAACAGCAGTGGGAAAGTGTGCAGAGACACTAAACCTGCAAAAACAGTAAAAATCAGGAATTTAGAAAGCAAAAAGACAGGGGTAACACGCCAAAAGATGCCAGGTCTAACAAACTTATTTATATTCACGACTTCTATGCAATTTCCATATGTCATTTACATGCACTTCATCATGGATTAATCCTAGTTTATGGTTACTCTGCACAATGGTACTCATTTTATCAATCTCAGAAGATAATAGGCTGTGTTCTGCCTGTCAGGTAAAAACTTCTGACCTAAAAACGACACAATATGCGGGCGTGGTAGTGGTCATTCTTTTGCGGTAGTGAAAAAGACTTCTAAAATCTGGATATTTCCGTTCACATTATTTTCAAGTACAATAAACATCAAATAGGACACTAAGAGCATTTATGTCCATAGAGTAATAAACTGAACACGCATGTATAACTATAACCTGAAAGATTATTGTGATCAATCTGGTGAAATCTATTTTCGTTCCGATTTGTTGGGAATGTTTTTTGAACGAGCGCTGTCCCAGCATGATTGCCTCGCGAACATACTTAAAGTGAAAGGTTGTGTTTTTATTAAAAGCAGCAATTTGTTGTTATAGGCATGCTGCGGAGAAGAACATTGGTCTATACCAATGGACTCTTCTGTTCCAATAAACCAATACTCCTAGAGCGCTTTATCGCCCAAGTATCAAGGTGCTTTAATAATGGATGTGCCTATGCAATGTCAATCATCTTTTCAACCCTGGATGAATGGTTAAGCGATCCTGCTGGGAGAAAACCTGTGACCTACAGGCTAGACACAGATTTCCGCAGGAGGTGCATTGACCTAGAGAGTTAGCTACAGCTATTCAGCTTACCACTTGTCCTCCTGCATGTGCACGCCCATCCCGCAGCAGCCCCGGGTTGCTGTCACAAAGCTGCGCAGGCTGGTTCTGAGCACAGACTGGTCAGACAGAAGACTCACCCGGCTGAGTGTCAAAGACCAGGACGCCCAAAATAGGAGCCCTCCCTAAAGTGCCACTCACACTGATGTTTGACTGATAGTGAGGCTCTGTTTCACCACGGGTGCACCATTAAATGTGCATGTTAGCCGGCCTGCATTTAACACCCCTATTTTGCCTTGTAGACATGCTTACTCGATTACCCTGGCCCTGTGCATCCATCCCAGACTTGTCTCCCAAAACACCACCTGTTGTGCTGGCGAACTAGCTCCCTGACACAAATATTTGGACTTTTAGCCTCATTTACAGTTGGTTGGATTTCTCGCTGTAATACCACATGCCAGTTAATTGAGTTACAAACCCAGATAATCTTGATGGTACTGAAAATGCAGCTTTAAATTACGAATCTGCGTTTAAATCTGTAATGTTAGCACACACTTTGCTTGTGAGAAAGGGAATGTTTTTCGTGTAAACCAAAGCTACATTTGCAAGCAATATCTCCAAAAAGTAGGAAATCGTTTTAAATGGGCAGTAAACCTAATCCCATATTTAACATGTATTTTTCCATTTTAACCTTTAAAAGGGCCCTCGTGTAAAGAGGCTTTGGTCATTTATAGTAATGCAGGATTACCGCTTCGTGCAAATAGCAAACACACGTTCAATGCATGCAATTCTTTTGCTCTGACTGACTTTCTGTAAATGGGACGCTTTTTTACTCACATTAAGCTGCCAGTTGCGTGTGAAGTGAATCAGCCGGAGGCCTGGGGAACTAACTTCTCTGCAGTGTAGGCTGGCAAATTTAGGGAGGGAGGGCAGATCACTGGTCAGGCTCACGCGTCGCACTGCCCGATGCGTGAGTCCGACCAGTGAATTATCTGCACCCCCGCCTACGTTACTGCCTACATTAAAGCAGGTCAGGTGCCTCAACGCCTGGTCACGAGTGGTGGTGGAGGCGTGGCGCCAAACTCGAATATGACTCGTTACAACCAGGGCTCGAGTCGGGATACCACTCGGATGGACGGCGTCGCCCCACCTATTTTACCGGGAGCGCGATAACTGGAGCAAATGGAGCCACACATTCACTCTTTGGCCTCTCTGGGGCGCGATCGGAGCTCATTCAGAACGCTGCTCACGCGCTGGTTTCTCTGATGCAATCGCATTTAACGGGTGAGCGAGGGTAGGCAATGAGTCTGATGGTGCAAGCCACCTTTCGTGACGTCACTTCCTGTCGTGACGTCAGCATCCCCCCACTTCTTTTTTTAGGACTTGTGCCCTGATTACAACGCATAGTAATACACCGCGTGCAATTACAATGCGGGTATTACTACGCGTTGTCATTACAACTACATGCCATTACATCGCATACTTTTACCATGCATATTCCTTTACCACGCATGCCATTACAACGCAAAGGCATGCGTGGTAAAGGTATACTCATTGCAAAAGTATGAAGGGTAAGTGACACTGCACTGCCCTACCCTACCCTAAACCCTAATTTAGTATCCCTGCACGACACTCCCCCGTTCCCCAGTCCTAACACTACCCTGCACGACAACCCAACACTACCCTAAACCCTAAAACACTACCCTACACTACACAAACACCACTACACTACCCTAAACCCTGATACACTATCCCCAGCATGACCATCTCCCACCCAGTTACAGTCCGGTACCTACACTGTAACACTACCCTGCAGGACCCCCAACACTACCCGAAACCCTAAAACACTACCCTACACTACACGAACACCACAACACTACCCTAAACCCTAAAACACTACCACCAGCACGACCCTCCCCCACCCCCACCCCCAGTCCGGTCCCTACACTGTAACACTATCCTGCATGACCCGCCAACACTACCCCAAACCCTAAAACACTACCCTACACTCCACAAACTCCACAACGCTACCCTAAACCCTAATACACTACCCCCAGCACAACCCTCCCCCGACCCCCAGTCCGGTCCCTACACTGTAACACTACCCTGCATGACCCCCCAACACTACCCCAAACCCTAAAACACTACCCTACACTACACAAACACCAAAACACTACCCTAAACCCTAAAACACTACCCCCAGTCCAACCCTCCCTCTTCCCCCAGTCCAGTCCCTACACTCAATTACTACCCTGCATGACACCCCGGCACTACCTTAAACCCTAAAACACTACACTACACTACACAAACACCACAACACTACCCTAAACCCTAAAACACTACACCCAGCACGATCCTCCCCCAACCCAGTCCGGTCCCTACACTGTAACATTACCCTGTACGACCCCCCAACACTACCCTAAATCCTAAAACACTACCCTACACTACACACACACCACAACACTACCCTAATCCCTAAAACACTACCCCCAGCACGACCCTCCCCCCACCCCCAGTCCGGTCCCTACACTGTAACATTACCCTGCATGACCCCAACACTACCCTAAAACCTAAAACACTACCCTACACTACATAAACATTACAACACTACTTCGACTCTACCCTAAACCCTAAAAAAGTAACCCCCACTCCAAGTCCAATCCCCCTTACCTCTCTCTCCTCGTGGTTCCTCTCTCCTGGTTCCATCATCGTCTGAGGGACGGTGCATGGTGCACGTTGTGGTGAGGAAACGGAACAGCCTCAGTTTCCTCACAACGATGTGGATTGCCAATACATCGCATGCGTTGTAAAAGCGCATGCGATGTAATGGCATGCGTACTAATGGCTACGCGTTGTTACACCGCATGCGTTGGGTTGCCTCTGCCTGGGTGTGCATGGGTGAACACGCGATGTTGTCTTGTGCTAGTGTGTGTACTCTGCCAGTCATGTATCTGGACTCTGTTTCAGGTGACAGCTCTGATTTAGATGTGTGACCTGGTGTACTGCCATACATGCCGGCAAGTGGTTGGAGACACACCGGCGGCAGCAGGTAAACAGTGTGGCCTGGGTGCGCAGGGGCGGCACTTTCTCTCTCTCTCTCTCGTGGTTCCTCTCTCCTGGTTCCATCGTCGTCTGAGGGACGGTGCATGGTGCACGTTGTGGTGAGGAAACGGAACAGCCTCAGTTTCCTCACAACGATGTGGATTGCCAATACATCGCATGCGTTGTAAAAGCGCATGCGATGTAATGGCATGCGTAGTAATGGCTACGCGTTGTTACACCGCATGCGTTGGGTTGCCTCTGCCTGGGTGTGCATGGGTGGACACGCGCTGTTGTCTTGTGCAAGTGTGTGTACTCTGCCAGTCATGTATCTGGACTCTGTTTCAGGTGACAGCTCTGACTTAGATGTGTACCTGGTGTACTGCCATACATGCCGGCAAGTGGTTGGAGACACACCGGTGGCAGCAGGTGAACAGTGTGGCCCGGGTGCGTAGGGGCGGCACTCTCTCTCTCTCTCTCTCTCTCTCTCTCTCTCTCTTCTACTCTCTCTCTCTCCCTCTCTTCTACTCTTTCTCTCTTGCCCTCTCTTCTTCTCTCTACCACTCTTCTTCTCTCTCTCTCTCCCTCTCTTCTTCTCTCTCTCTCTCTCCCTCTTCTTCTCCCTCTCTCCCTCTTCTTCTTTCTTCTCTCTCTCTCCCTCTCTCTCTCTCCTTTGCTCTCTATCTGTCCTTTGATGTGCGCAGGACACACCTTCTCATCATGTGTTTTGTCTTGCAGGCTGTGACCTACGGATTGTCCTAAGGGGAGACGCCATGTGTCTTCATTTCATTTCAGTGTTCATTTTAATAAAGTTTGATTTGTTGCTTCGTAAGTGCATTTGTGATGCTCATTTCTGTGATGACACATGCATGTCACCAGTTGTGATTGTGCGACATCAGGCGGATTATTTTGTGCATGTTTGGGTGTCGCTGATGTGGCATGTCTTTGGTCGAGGGGGGTGGTGGCGATGGGTATTGTGGCCCTCTTGGGTGTCCGGGCCGCATAATGAGAGGCTCCATGGCATCTGTTGCCCTTCCGATGTAGCCCGTGCTCCCTTTTGTGGTGCACGCTGCCGTCCGACTTTACACCAGGTCAGAGCAGGTGTAAATTTGGTGGTGCTAACGCATCTTATCGCCTGTTTTGTGTTCTTATCGCCGATGTGGCTGGTCGTTGAGAATGTTGAGGTGTGAAGTTGTTGCGGCTTTTGGCACGGGAACCCCTACTCTGCATCTCATTATCGATAGTTGCGGGGGTCCTCTGTGGCGATGTTTTTTGCGGCTGCTATCGCGGGTAAACTGGTGTTGTGGGCTGTTAACACCAGCGTGTGAATGGGGAGGTACATTTATCACGACTTTGTCTGCGATAAAGTGCCGTTAATTCGGCGATAGATCCTTGTGAATATGGCCCTTAGTGTAGCGGCTAGCAACTCCAGCGCCTTGAGACCCTCACGGGTGATTTCACATGCCTTATAAATCCTGTTTGATTGATTGAGGGAGGTGTATTAATGAAATAATCTTGATGGCACTATGCACTTTAGAAAACTATGATGTTTTTTCTAATTGTTTTTATTGTTTTTATGTATTATATATCATATGTATAATTTGAATGTTGATTTTATTTTGTGCACTTTAAATGCTTTGGAAACATTGTGAAATAAAGAAACTTAACTGGCTGATTGACAGTCTTGCACCATGGTGCCTACTTTGGCGCTAGGCTGGCAAAACTGTGCTAGCGCAGGCAGGAAGGACAGATCAAGGGGCATATCAGCAACGAGGCGATATAAAATTATCGCCGCTTTTGCATCCGTTTTCGGGTGAAAAACGGCGATAGTGTTATCGCCTAATTAGCAAGGTCACGCTATCGCGTGAAACCTTGCATTAGCGCCTGGATTCTTAACGCCCAGCTATGCATCTCTAATGAGATGCAAAGTGGGCGTTCCTGACCTGAAATGACTGGAGAAATGTCGCTAAGCGACATTTCTCCTATCATCAACCCCACGCTATGAAGCATAGTGGCAAGAAAAGTAGCGATCACCCCTGTTATCGCTACTTTCTTTACGCCTGCTTCAGGACTGACTTAGCCATGATATCCTATGGAAGGTGGATATCATGTCTAAGTTTGTGAGTCCCTATCAGCAAGCTAACGCCAAACTTTGTGAGATTATCGCTGGGTTTCCAGCGATAATCTCACGTTTGGCAGTTAGCGCTAGGATTTTTATCGCTTTTGAGATAAGCGTTGCTAATAGCACGCTATCTCAGCGATAAAAATCCGCGTTAGCCGCCGATAATTATCCTAGCGCTAAGTGCGCTTAGCGATAATTATCGCCGGTTGTTGCTGATATGCCCCTAAATGCGGTGAATTCCTGCCCTTTTACTCTAGCGTAGGGCAGTGCCTTGCTTCGTTGCTCTACGCCAAAATGCCATAAATGAGGGCCTAAGTGCCAAAGCCCAAAGAAAAAATGTTTTATGGGGCTCAGGGGCATTTTGGGTGGTTTTAGTATGAAACGTCAGAGAGGTCTGAAACCTGAGGAGGTGCTGGATATATGTGCACGATGGCTGTGGTCACAATGGGCTGAGAATGATTATGAGAAATACATAGGAGAAGGTAAGAATGTGTGGGCCGTCAGTGATGTTCTGAGTGGAGGCTGTGAGTGATTGCAGGTGACAGTGATGTTCTGAGTGGAGGCTGTGAGTGATTGAAGGTGACAGTGATGTTCTGAGTGGAGGCTGTGAGTGATTGCAGGTGACAGTGATGTTCTGAGTGGAGGCTGTGAGTGATTGCAGGTGACAGTGATGTTCTGAGTGGAGGCTGTGAGTGATTGCAGGTGACAGTGATGTTCTGAGTGGAGGCTGTGAGTGATTGAAGGTGACTAGTTCAACTGGGTTACGTCACAAATGTGGATGAATAGTGCAGTGAGTGTGGTGTAGAAGGTTTGGAGTGTGCTGTGAATGGTTGCAGGAATGTAGAAAGAGAGATGGCAGCTGACTGTGAAGAACATTGCTGGGGTAGTGTGGGTGGATTTGGGGGGGGGGCAGAAATGCTGGGGATGAGTTAAAAGTCGTGTTGTGAAGGACTTTGATAAGAAATTAATGGTGTGGCTGCCATTGCTACAAAGTAGTGAATGAGTGTTGCAAGTGACAGAGTTGTGAGTGATTGCAGGGTGGGATGTGAAATGTGGAAGAAAGGTTGCGAGAGGCTTGGTCATGCTTTGAGTGGCAGGATAGGGTTACGCATAGCTGCGGGTGAGGCATTGCTAAATGGCTAACGGGAATGTTTACAAGGGCGAGTGGCGTTTACTGTAGCTGAGATAAGTGAATGGTGGGAGCACGTTGGACAGTGTGCAAATGGTTGCAGCTCATTGCTGGTGCAAGTTAAGGATGTGATTGTGGCTTGTGTTGGTGATCTGTGGCTGGGTGACTGGTGTTGCTGAATAGCTGGAAATGAACGATGCATGAAGCTGAAGGTCAGTGATTTGATTAAAAGATATTCACGGCTGTTCCAACTGAGGTTGCATTCATTTGATAACAATAGTTCTTCTGAGAAGTGGTGGACTTGCTGAATGGGAAAATGATAGCGTGAGTGGCTACTGCAGAGCTGTGTAGTGAAAGTGATTTTATGACTGGTCAAGGGATACACATGCTATAGTAATGTGGCGAAGGGTAAAGCTAGTGGCTGAGATGTGAAATAGTTGTGTGGGCAAGTTATCCTGTATTTGTGTAATAGTGTAAGTGGTTGGTGCTGAATGTAATTGCCAGAAGGCGAGTGAACTGAGTGAGTGACTGATGCAGTAAGTGGTGCTGTGAGCCTGGACCATAGTGGTGTTATGAAGGGATGACAGGTATTGCGTGCAACTGATTGTGTGTCTGTCTGTAAACACATGTCCCACTTCTAAACCATATCTGGACAAAGTGCAACCTCAATAAGCCCAGTCACTACCCATGAAGCTCTGCTTTGATTGCCTGCAGGTTAAACGTATTACATCTAAATGGTCGTGTAATAATGCTGATAGCACAGAGGTTTTCTGCACTTCATGTTCACAAAATGCTGTAGAAAATGTCTCCCACATACTATGTATCTGTCCAGTGTATGCCATATCAAGTGAAACATGGATTCAACCTTTTTGTCGTAATGTGGGAACCAGAATATATTTAGGAGTAGTACGAATTTTAAAAACAGACACATCCCAGCCAATTGTCTTTAGTCTAAGCAGATATTTATTTGCTGTAAACTTAGTACACAAGGGGAAGTGAATAATGTATTTGATCGTGCCTGCACTTTAATAATCCATGATTTGAATGTACATCCCATTAACAATGGCATATGGCATTGCAGCATCATTGATTGAATGCAATGTGTTTTTATATTTACAACTGAATTTTACTTTTATAGATTTTAAGATAAGCATTAGTAGGGGGGGCGTGGTTAACGCCTTACGAGGATGGCGGCTTTTCCCTGACGCTCCCGGGGTCGGGAGGATAACGCCGATTTTTTCTCGCGTAACTGCGAGTGCGAGGATGCCACAAAGGGAGGACAAGCTGTCTGAACATCCGGAGCGCCGAAATTTGCAGTCGCTGTGTCAGTAAGCTGCATTTAATCCTCTTTAATTCCCTCGGCGGTCCCGTTTTCGGAACGGCCGCCATTTTGTTTTTTCGTCTGAGGAGAATGTAAGCTAATGGCTTGAAGAAACATGCTGCAAAAGTGGTTTTTTGCCCCCCTTGGTTATTATTGCTGATTATCTCTGGCTTTTTCTTCATTTTTTCACCAACTTTTGATAAACTCAATGATGCATCCCTGGAAAATACGGAAGGTGCGTAGTTTGTGCAGCGTTTTCTCCACCGAATCAGCCGCCATTTTATGCATGCACCTCACGAGAGTGTTTTCCTGTGCTGTTCTCCTCAAATAAGACAGTTCTTCTTCACTCATGATTATTCTTGACGAGTATTTTCGTTTTGGATATTGAAATAGTTTTATGGAACTGCCTCATTTTTTCGGATACGTCAATTCAGTGACTAATTCTTCAATTCCGCTTGAGCACGCACTTCGGTGAGGCCCGCCAGGTTTGCTTGATACTTGCTGGATCTGACAGTGATGTTAAACATTTAACTAGTGCTACTCTACTTCTGGACCACGTCTCTGCCCCTCTCACTTAGACTGTTGGACTTGCCTCCTATGGGGAGAACGAAGGGCTCTCTTGCTAAACACCCTACGCCTAAGCATACCCTCATCAAAAATTCAAGAGTTTTTACTGCCTTCTCCAAACTAGAGGATTCTTTGTTATTATCGCAAGACCCCGCGGGGAATATGGATCCCTCATCCTCACCAGTGCCGGCTGTGAAGTCTGTCACCAAGCGTTTAAAGCATAACCCGCCTTCTCCTCCTAAATCGACCTCGCCTGTTTCCATGGAGACTCTACTGGAAGAGATTAGGGCCCTTCGTCCCTTTATGGAGGAAACAAATAATAAACTACAAGTTCTCACTGACACTTGGGCTCAACTTGACTCACGAATTACTGCAGTTGAAAGTCATATGTCTTCTTTTACAGACACTAACACCAATGTATCTCACCTTCAATCTCAAGTTTCTGCCCTCCAACGCCAAGTCGAGGATCTTGAAAATCGTAATAGGCGGAACAATCTGCGTATTTATGGTCTGGTGGAGGGATCGGAGGGGTCGGATCCTCCTACCTTCTTTAAAACTTTTCTACCCAAGATTCTCCATATGCCGGAAGGCACTGCTCTCAACATTCAACGAGCCCATAGGTTGGGACGTCTCCCATCGAATGCATCTTCTTCACAGAGGCCGAGAGGTGTCATTTTGTACTTTTTGGAGTACACGGATTTGCTAAAGGTTTTGTCAGCGGCTAAATCCTCTCAGCGAGTCACCTGGTCCGGTGCCACTTTGTTTTTCGCTCAAGATTATGCCAAGTCTACAGCTAACAGACGTAAGGCCTTTCTTGATATGAGACCTACTCTTCGTGCCATGGGAGCGCGTTATGGTCTTTTTCACCCCTGCCTCTTTAAGGTCACGTTCAATAATAAGACGACATCCTATGAAGACCCGCAGCAGTTGCAGAGTTTCATAAACTTTCACAAGACGGAGACCATGGAAGCTTCGGGACCCTTGTCTTCAAATGTTACTTGATGTTCTGATGATTTTTCTTATGGTTCTTTCATTCACTGCTTCTCTTCATTATCGTTCTTCATGTATTCTTTGGTGTTCTTTCCTAGCTTGGATGGTCTTCTTAGTTTGAGTTGGTACCTAATCGTTTTGTTCTGTTTTAAATCTCCTATTTTTCATCACTTATTGTGCTAAATAGTTTTTATGTTTTTGTTTTTGTTCTCTCTCGCATCCGTAGATATCCTATATTATTGGCGTTCTCCCCCTCGTCCTCCGTCTGGTCAGCCTGGATGGGCTGCCTGTCTCGTGTGGCTTCTCCCCTCCCCCCTTGTTCTCTTGGATCTTCTTCATGTAAGTATGTCTCCTGTTCACATTCTCTTTTTATGCCTTTTTTGCTGTTTTCTGCCATTGTTCCTCTTTTCCTCTTTTTCTTTTTCTTTTTTCCCTTTCTTTTCTTCCCACCTACGCCTCCCTCATTCTATCCTCTTCTTCCTTTCTTTAATCATTCGCAAATTCATACTCCTTGCTTATGTTTCTTCTCCCTTATCGAATTTCTTAATGTTATTGTTTTCAATCTTTTCCTCTCTTATCTTCTTCTTCGTACACTCCTGAGTTCTCACTTCTTTACTCTTCTCAATCTCAACTCTATTTATCGCATTGTATGTTCATGGTTTTTGACTTCAATCTCATCCAGTCAAGTTCAGAATTATCACATGGAATGTTAAAGGATTGAACAATCCCATTAAAAGACAACGAGTTTTATCCCATTTAGCAAAATTAAAAACTGATGTTGCTTTTCTTCAGGAAACCCACCTTTCTGAGGCTGAAGCATCTAAATTAAAAAGATGTTGGGTAGGCAATGTGTTTTCTTCTCCAGCTTTAGGTAAGAAAAATGGTGTTCTTATTCTTACTCATAAAAAGTTTAATGTATCGGTGATTTCTCAAGAGACTGATTCTGAAGGTCGTTGGTTAATTGTTAAATTACTTATTGACAAAATACCATTGGTTTTCTTTAACGTTTATGCTCCAGTTTCAGTTGAGAATGTTTTTTGGTTACATATTTCTGATAAGTTGCTCTCCCTTGAAGACGATTATATTGTTTTTGGGGGTGACTGTAATCAAGTTTGTGATTCCATTTTAGATAGGAATTCCACTCACAATTTACTTCCACCATTCGTCAAAAATCTTTAGTTGACATCTGGAGACTGTGTCACCCTGATCTTCGAGAATATAGCTTTTTCTCCCCCCCACACAAATCACAATCTCGTATTGACTACCTCTTTTTAAGTAAACCTTTAACGCAACACGTACTTCAATCAGAAATAGGGTCCATTTTAATTTCAGACCATGCCCCGGTTTCTGTTGATTTTGATCTTCTTCCTTATACCCCATTTGCTGGACGTTGGCGTTTTAATAATTCATTGCTCGTAGATCCTAATTTTTCCAGGCAGTTCAGTTCTTTTGCTTCGGAATTCTTCGCCATAAACACAACTCATGATTCCTCTCCTGCTATGATTTGGGATTCTTTTAAGGCAGCTGCCAGAGGCTTTATTATTAACTTTGTTTCTCGGAAGAAAAAAGCTTTTGAGAAACATTCGGCTCAATTGCTTGCCAAAATTAAAAAATTAGAATACGCCTATTACCACTCGTACTCTGAAGCTTCTTTGAAAGATCTTATCACTGCTAAAATCACCTTCAACAAAGCATCCACGGAAGCGGCTTCTTCTTATCTTCTGAAGAGTAGTGCTCGTTACTATGGAGGTCAGAATAAAATGGGGAAAGTATTGGCTAATTATCTAAAATCTCGTCGGGATAGAACTAGGATAGAATCTTTGAAGGATTCTAATGGTGACGTTCTTCTCAAAGATGAAGATATCTTAAATGAGTTTGTCTCCT
This sequence comes from Triturus cristatus, assembly GCF_964204655.1. Classification (NCBI taxonomy): domain Eukaryota; kingdom Metazoa; phylum Chordata; class Amphibia; order Caudata; family Salamandridae; genus Triturus; species Triturus cristatus. Next base: position 1,133,124,560 of record NC_140580.1, on the reverse strand, counting down.
TTTATAAAACTCTTTATACTCCTGAGGTCCAACCTCTTCAATCTGATCTTTCTTCCTACTTCCAATCCATCTCTTCTCCCCCCTTGCAACATATTGATTTTGATTCACTACAGCTAGATATCACATTGACAGAAATTTCTCATGCCGTATCGGTTTTAAGGCGAGGAAAAACCCCTGGCCCTGACGGATTTACCATTGAATTTTATGAACACTTTTCGAAACTCCTTCTTCCACAACTTCTTCTTTTATTTACTTCCTTTATCACAAACGGAGCGTCTCAAGGTACCTTTCAGGATGCTATGATTTGCCTAATTCCCAAAGAAGGCAAAGATCCTTCTTTCTGTAAAAATTATCGCCCGATATCTTTAGTGAATACGGATTATAAAATTTTTGCTAAAATTCTTGCCTTACGTATTGACCCAATCTTACCTGAGCTTCTTGGTTCGGAGCAATCGGGCTTTGTAAAAGGTCGTTTATCCTCTGATAATTCTAGAGTCTTTTTTAACATTCTTAGCAAGGCCTCTTCCTTAGATTACCCGCTTGCTGCCATAGCTTTAGACGCCGAGAAAGCTTTTGATAGGATTGGTTGGGACTTTATGTTCCATGCTCTTCAGTGGATAGGGTTTCCCTCTAAATTAATTTCCTTGATTTCTCTCTTATATTCTGGTCCCAAGGCATCTATTTTTGCTAATGGTAAGGTTTCCGATTATTTTTCTCTTTCAAGAGGTGTACGGCAGGGTTGCCCCCTATCCCCTCTTCTATTTGTAGTGGCGTTAGAGCCTTTCCTCACCAAAATTAGACAGGATTCCCTAATTACAGGATTCCATTTAGGTTCCCGCCAAGTCAAAATGTCTGTTTATGCAGATGATATTCTTTTATATTGCTCCAATCCCGATACTTCTCTTCCTCCTTTCCTCTCCCAGGTAGATGCGTTTTCAAAACTTTCAGGATACCGCCTAAATCGTGATAAATGTGAAGTCTTACCCCTCAATGTTTTGTGTCTTAAACACTATTTTGTTCATACTGGTTTTTCCTGGCAATCCTCCAAATTAAAATATTTAGGATTATGGTTCTCTCCGTCTATTTCCGAAACTCTTAAACACAATTTTGATTACATTGCTAAGAAGCTAAATGATTCTATTACTAAGTGGCACCCTCTTTTTCTCTCTTGGTGGGGTAGATTAGACTCTATTAAGATGATGCTTGCTCCCGTTATTTTATATTCTCTCTCAATGATTCCTGTACATATCCCAGATTATTACTTTAAGAGATTAGATCGCACTTTATTAAAATTCCTCTAGAAAGGTAAGCCCCCTCGGATAGCCTTATCTACTCTCAAAAAAGATAAATCAAATGGCGGGCTTAAGTTTCCTGACTTTAAATCTTATCATCATGCGTTTTCCCTAAAACAAGCCTCTTCATGGCTCTCCTTGGACCCTCCTACCTATCCTCCAATTTGGCTTAGCATCGAGAAGTTTTTCACTTCCCCCTTCGCCTTTATGGAATCCCTTGCTTTCTCTGCACACACTTCTTCTTTGCGTCATCCTGTTATTTCTTATACACGAAAGCTCTTAACTCCTCTCCTACCAGCTTCCTACCCCTCGCTTAACTCACTTTCTCAACAACCTATTTGGCATAATAAATTACTACGTATTAAAAATCGTGCTTTCTATTGGAAGGCATGGCACTCCAAGGGTTTGAAGTGGATTTCTCAACTTTTGATGGGTAATAAACCTTTATCCTTCTCAGTCCTCAAATCTAACTTTGCCCTTCCTAATTCCTGTAAGAAGCAATATGACCTTCTGCTTCCCTCTCTTCACCAATATCTTTCATTACTCCCACCTTCTCCAAATTTCCCTACAACTTGCTCTACATTGTTTCCATTGTTAAACGCTTCCCCTTCTGCATCTTCCCTTTACAAAGGTCTTTTATCTCTTTCGCCGCGGTGCAAAACAAGGACTGAGCTGGCATGGGAAAAGGACTTATTACAATCCTGGTCTATCTCTTTGTGGGATAAGTTGTGGTTAAAGATTCATAAAACTTCACGGGCGGCCAATACCGCTCAGACTCTTTATTTTGTATATCAGCGTGCATTATATTCACCCGCACACTTAGCTTCCTTCTCTTCCACCACTTCATCACACTGCTGGTCCTGCTCATGTTTAAAGGCTGACTTAAAACACATGTTATTTGATTGTCCTAACATTGCTAAATTTTGGCATTTAGTTTGGTCTCAAATTAACAAAATATTTAACACTAAAGTTCCCTTTTCCCTCTCAAATATTTTTCTCGGTTCTTTATCCCCCTCATGGCCTCAACCTCCGTCACATTTTCAGTTAATTGATTTGTTAATTGCTATAGCCTTGCATCTAATCACCTTGAATTGGAAACATGCGGATAAAGTCACTTACAGAGCCTGGTGGAACGCCATCTGTTTTCATCACAGACTTGACACTAATTATGTTACCCCTGTATCACTAGCAATTAAAAGGGATTTGTTATGGCTCCCTCTCACTACATATTTATCTGCTTCCCCCCCTTCGAATACTTCAATTACTGCTACTGTGAGAACGTCAGATGATGTCCGCAAACCGCCCTGATTTAGTTTCGTTGTCTTTTGTTCGAATAATTTATTATTGTTTTTGCATACTGTACTCCTCCCATTATATCACTATATTCTTTTTAGAGTTTTAAAGTACATGCAATGTAGTGCTTCATTTTACCTCTTTTATTGCCATTAATTGCTCTGAACTCTTTCCAATGATATTCATATTGCTTCCCCCCCCCCTTTTTCTTCCTCTTTCTCCTTTTTTCTAGGTTACAGTGTTTATTGTAACCAATATGCTTAATATCCTTTATTGTTTATATCATAATTATTTATGTTTTCTGATCGGATTTTGATTGTACATTGTATTTTCTTGCTGGTCTCAATAAACTTAAACTTAAAAAGATAAGCATTAGTAATTGAATTGTTATTTGAAAACTCTCATATTTGTGGAAGTATATGCACATTTGCCTTTTAGCTGATATGTATGAAATGTATGAATTTGCATCTTTTATGGGTTTTTTAAAACCGAGATAAAGGTTATTTGATGGATTGATTGTGTACTGTAAGGTGTCAGTGAAAGGGTGATGCAAGCATCGCAATATTGGTTGCAATTTGCTGCCAGTGTTTTGCGAACAGTAAATAGTACACGCAGCCCCTACTCATTTTAATGGTGGGCCACTGCTTTTTCATACAGATGTAATGCCTCCATCCTAAAGCATTTCATGCGAACAAGGCAGGTCTTGCCAATCCTGCAACTCATGCAGTTAAAAAATGTAAACAAGGCCTATAACAGCCCAAACGTAAAGATTGCTTGAGACTGACAACAGTCTTATGTGTCAATCAGCTACTAAAACAGTTTGTCCAGCCAGGGCAGAGTTGGCATCTATCACTGCCTTCTCCTGAGCCCTATGACCAGGTGAGATAGTCAACGAACATGGCTCCTGGCACTGGTAATTGAATCCAGGTTATAGATCATTTGAAGCTGACTTCCAGATGTGTCTTAAGGCTACAGAACAAGGTATGGTGGCACTCTGCAGATCTCGGGCCCGATTCACAGAACTAACTTAAGACAAAATCCTAAACTTACTACCATTTTCGGATTCATAGAAGGCACTTACTCATTTTGGTATTCACAGAAGACACTTACTAACTTCGGTATTCACAGAAGTTAGGAGTCCTAACTTTAGGACTCCTAAATGCCTTCTGTGTTTACCGAAAGTCTTAAAATTTGAATTTTTCTCAATTTAGGAGTCCTAAAGTTAGGAATCCTAACTTTACCACTACTAAACTGAGAAAAATCCTAATATTAAGGCTTTCGGTACTTTACTACTACTAAATTGAGAAAAATCCTTATTTTAAGACTTTCGGTATTCACAGAAGGCATTTAGGAGTCCTAAAGTTAGGAGTCCTAACTATACTACTACTAAACTGAGAAAAATCCTAATTTTAAGGCTTTCGGTATTCACAGAAGACATTTAGGAGTCCTAAAGTTAGGAGTCCTAACTTTACTACTACTAAATTGAGAAAAATCCTAATTTTAAGACTTTCGGTATTCACAGAAGGCATTAGGAGTCCTAAAGTTAGGAGTCCTAACTATACTACTACTAAACTGAGAAAAATCCTAATTTTAAGACTTTCGGTATTCACAGAAGGCATTTAGGAGTCCTAAAGTTAGGTTCCTAACTTCTGTGAATACCGAAATGAGTAAGTGCCTTCGTGAATACCAAAATGAGTAAGTGCCTTCTGTGAATACCAAAATGGTAGTAAGTTTAGGATTTTGTCTTAAGTTAGTTCTGTGAATCGGGCCCCTGGTTCACAGGCAAGGGCCAGCCAAGTGGCACTTACCCTGTACAGTGTTAATGACAAGCCATAGGACACATCCTGGAGCCTCCCGGTAACTTGTGCTCTCCAACTTTTTATAATTTGGGCAGCGGGATGTTTGGCAATATACGCTGAGTAAATTCAGAGCAAGAGTGTTGGTGACCTATTTCTTTCATGTTTAGGGGTTAAGTCTTTGAGTCACGTGGATGGTTTGAACTACTGAGGCTGGTTAAAATGTAATGGTTTCCTGTGGAAGTTGAAAGGGGTGAGTCAGAGTTGATTCACGGCGGCACAAGCATGCCATGAAGTTTTATCAAGACAGCGGCACGGCATATCATCAAGGACCGGCGATAATTATCGCTAAGCGCACTTAGCACTAGGATAATTATCGCTGGGTAATGTGGAATGTTATCACTGAGATAGCATGCTATTAGCAACGCTTATCTCAAAAGCGATAAAATTCCAAGCGCTAACTGCCAAATGTGAGATTATCGCTGGAAATCCAGCGATAATTTCACAAAGTTTGGCGATAGCTTGCTGATAGGGCAAGGCATACTTAGCCATGATATCCACCTTCCATAGGATACCATGGCTCATGTCAGTCTTGAAGCAAACGTAAGGAATGTAGCGATAACAGAGGTTATCGCTACTTTGCTTGTCGCTCTGCAAGTTAGCGTGCCCATTGATAATTGGAGAAATGTCGCTTAGCGACATTTCTTCAGGTATGTCAGGGCAGGAACGCCCACTTTGCATCTCATTAGAGATGCAAAGATGGGCGCTGGGGAAAAGGGCGATAATGCAAGGATTCACGCGATAGCTTGACCTTGCTGATTAGGTGATACAATTATCGTCGCTTTTCGGCCGAAAACGGCCACAAAAGCGGCGGTAATTGTTTATCGCCGCCTTGATGATATGCCCCTTAGATTTTAAACCTTGTGGGTATATGCAGAAGAGGGAGGTAACGTTTTTGGTGATAATTGACTATGGAATCAGGGGGTATATTATCAAGGGCATTATCGCCGCTTTAACGGCACTTTTTGCTGATAAAGTGGCAATATTTTTATCGCCCTATTAGCAAGCCTGCTCTAACATGCGTTAGGGCAAGCTTTCCGGCGTTAACTGCCGTTTTATTTATCGACTTGCATGCCAGCGAAATGTATTGCTAATGACATGCAAGGTAGGCGTAATTTGCCTAAATTTCACGGAAAGAATCGCAAACACACTACACTGTATTATCAAAGATGACCAGCGATAATAAATTTGCGCTAATACCCGATGTACACAGGTTTTTCACCCCTGAAAAAATCCTGACTAAACATGGCCGGGCAAGGGAGACTAGCCCTGATCTCAGCCACAGACAGCAAAGAGGTAGACCTCATGCTGCTTTATTAGCCCTTACCAAGTACAGAGGTGCCGTTGTCTTGTAAAGGGGGTACATTGCAGTGCATCACATCATCATCTGGCCTGTCACCTAACATTAAGAATATTGATTATAAATTAGCAATAAATAGTTGTATCTTATACCTTTGATGTTAGCATTCACTATACCCAATGTATAGTTTGTGAACTTTCATGCAGCAGAGTGCGAGGCGCATGCCAAACAGGGGGTTTTCAGGCTGCATTGCACGTTAGCTGTAATATAATCACCGCTAACGCACCTCTAACGCACTGACTACATGCTATCGCATGTTTGTCTATTGCGTGTTAGCGGGTGTTTTCGCTTCCTTTCCCGGACACCATAGCATGTTATTGACTTCTTAATAATACGTCGATAAACATGCGAAATGAGTCCAGGAAAGGAAGTGATAAATGAAATGCGGATGACTTTCGCTGGCGATCATTATCGCCTGTTCTAGATAATATGCCCCCACGTTTTTTGAACTGGTTTGTTTTTTAAAAAAAGATTGGATTTGTTTTAAAACAAGGGGGCATATCATCAAGGCGGCGATGAAAAATTATCACCGCTTTTGCGGCCGTTTTCGGCCGAAAAGCGGTGATAATTTTATCGCCTAATCAGCAAGTTCACACTATCTCGTGAATCCTTGCATTATCGCCCTTTCCCCCAACGCCCAGCTTTGCATCTCTAATGAGATCTAAAGTGGGCGTTCCTGCCCTAACATAACTGAAGAAATGTCGCTAAGCGACATTTCTCCAATTATCAATGGGCACGCTAACCTGCAGAGCGACAAGCAAAGTAGCGATAACCTCTGTTATCGCTACTTTCCTTACGCCTGCTTCAAGACTGACTGAGCCATGATATCCTATGGAAGGTGGATATCATGGCTAATTATGTCATGCCCTATCAGCAAGCTATCGCCAAACTTTGTGAGATTATTGCTGGATTTCCAGCGATAATCTCACATTTGACAGTTAGCGCTTGGAATTTTATCGCTTTTGAGATAAGCGGTGCTAATAGCACGCTATCTCAGCGATAAAATTCCACGTTACCTGGCGATAATTATTCTAGCGCTAAGTGCGCTTAGCGATAATTATCGCCTGTCCTTGATGATATGCCCAAAGGTTTCTTTGTTTGGAGGAATTTGGAAACACAACATTGTTAAAGTTTTCTGTTCATGATTCGGGCACAGATGGAAGAAACATCAGAGTGGAGTCCGGTTGTATGTTTTATGTATGCCATCTAGTAAAAGGGACATTAATATGTTGAGTAGACGATTATTAACAAACACACGTCACATTGATTATTGTTTTTAACATTGCAGCTACCCCTGAGGAAGGGCCAGTGGAGGCCCGAAATGCATTGGGTAATAGAGCATAGGCTGCCTGGGGCCATGTAATCCCACGTGCTGGTGATTAAGGCCTGGATTGGCAGATCCCAAGCATTCGAAAAATATGGGATTTATGAAGTAACCAGCTGAAACGTATAAATATGTGGAAAAACTTTTTTAATACATTTTGGATGAACAAAAGGATTAAAATTATGGAACATTGGGTGAATCTGAATTCTTACGCAGTTTTCTGTTTTTGTTGTGCAACTTGCGTGTGGAACATAATGTACGATCCATTTGCATGAGAATTGTTCAAGAGGTGCTGTTGGGACAAAGTACGAGCAAGTCTGCACGCAATAACATTGGGGCATATTAGCAAGGGCTTCATTGCCGCTTTAGCGGCACTTTTTGCCTCTATAGCAGTGATTTTTTTTATCGCCCTATTAGCAAGCTGTCGCTAACAGCAGTTAGCGACAGCTTTCAGGCGATAGCGACCGGTTTGGGGCCCGCTTTGCATGTCAGTGATATTTATCGCTAATGACATGCAAAGTGGGCGTACCCAAACTGTTAGCAACTAAAAGCAGTCGCTAACACAGCTATCGCCTATTGGCAATGCGATTATCGCCAGAATCTAACACCTGCTCAAAACATTACTTATCTGTGTTATCAATGGGAGGTGGATTGTCAGGTTAAGTCCACATTGTTGTTAATGCGTGAATATCGCTGGATTTCCAGCGATATTCAGGCATTTCGCAGCTATCGCTGGATATATTAGCACAATGGAGATAAACGTTGCTAATAGCATGTTTTCTCCGCTAACATATCCAGCGATAGGCAGCGATAACAATAAACGCCCTAAGCGCGCTTTGCGAAAAATATCGCAATTCCTTGCTAATATGCCCCATTGTTACATGAGTACACTGGAAAAAGAAGGGGCATATTATCAAGAATGGTGTTAAAATTATCGCCGCTTTGGCAGCAGAAAACTGCCGCTAAAGCGGCGATAATGGGCTCGATAATATACCCTTGAGAATTCCCATAGAAGCCCATGTTCTGGTGTGAACCTGGGCTTCTATTGGAATTCTCTGCGGGATATTATCAAGCCCATTATCGCCGCTTTAGCGGCAGTTTCGCTAAGGCGGCGATAATTGTAACGCCGTTCTTGATAATCTGCCCCGAAATGATTAATGACACAATGGTGTGCATTCGATCACTTTCAAGAAGCTGTCCAACATCAACCAGGTCCCGGACTCTTCAGTCACACACCTCAGCCCTCCATCTTTAAATGTTGCAACAGAAGGCTTCTCTTATTTTGAAATGCCGCTTCAACTTTGTATTGAAAAGTGTGGGAGGGGGATTCTTTTTCACATGTGCGAGCCACATTGTCATTGTATTACTGTCAGCCATGGGGACAGGTGGGATGGTCCTTTTGTGATGTAGCATACATGTGATTGTGCCTCTGTGTGTGCTGGAGCAAAGGTGAGTCAGAGATATGGATGCCAGTGTCCAGATGTACTGTTCCAGCTTAGAGGCTTTCAAGATGAGATGGTCTGCAGAGGTCTCCCTCACAGGGCTTGGTGAAGGTGATCTTGGGATCGGTGTAGGTCCGGTTGTGGGATTTCGAGAGGAGTTCTGACTGTGAGCATTATGCCTTAGAGCTTCAATTGGACTACTAGCCCTTTTCCTTTCTTTACTAGCCATTTTGTAGATCCTTGTGTGACGTTGGAGGAGGTCCAATGTTCTGTTTCTGTCTGCAATATTTTTAAATGTTTGTTAAAAACAGATAGGTAGCTGTGACAATAACAACAGATGTCATACAATGCTCAGCTAGTCACGGTAGAAAGTCTACAGAAAGAATCCTTCTTCGAAGACGGGTGCGACCACAATACACGCCCCTGTAAGGGCCATGATGGTGTCTGTCCGAAGAATACCAGCCGCAATAACTTAGAAACATAGCCCGGAGCCCTCCAGCAATTTGTATAAATACCAATGTTTGAGGCCAAATGCTGCTGTGTGAGGATAAAGAGGAAGCAAGGAGTCTTTAGAGGAGAATGATGGGGGAGAAGCGATGTGTAGCCAACTTACTCCTCCTCAACTTCTCTTTTCAATGCCTTCTTAGTTCCCGCCTGGCCGAGGTGCACGAGCCAACAAGGGGAAGCACAGACAGCCCGAGATAAAGAGAAACTGAGAAAGATGAAGACAAAGAGAGACAGAAAGAGAGAGAAACACAGAGAAAGACGGTCAAAAGCACAGAAATAAATCAAAAGAAACCACTTATTGATTAAAGATAAAGCCAATGTTGCCTTGCAATTGTAGTTCAGAAGGACTTTACGGCCTGATTTAGATCTCGGCGGACGGGTTACTCCGTCACAGGGGTGACGTATATCCCGTCCACTGAAATATAAATCCCATTATTTCCTATTTAGATTTCGGCGGATGGGATATCTGTCACTGTTGCGACGGAGTATCCCGTCCGCCGAGATCTAGCTCAGGCCCTCTGTTGGAATTTTGCTTATTGGGGCACCTCTAGGAGTCATCATAATGCTGCCCTAAAGCAGGGAGGACTGGATACACAGAAAGAGAGACAAGCAGACAAGAAGGGACGGCAAAAGATCGAAAGAACTAGGAAGGAGCCTTGTGGGCAGGACGGGACTTCACAAGACAGTGGCATCTTACCAAGCAGGGCACAGAGGCATCTGGCCAAAGGGGGGGGAGCAAAGAAAATTCAGAAAAATCAGGGCAGTAATTATCAAGAGAAGAACCGGGGTAGATTTCAGGGTGACTGATGACAGTGAGAGGAGTGGGGATGGTAGAGATGTAGCAATGAGGGTCCTGAGTTGAAAAGATACGATGGAAAGCCAAAATAATTCCCTGAGATGGAGGAAACTGCACCCCAGCTTTTCTGTGCCTAGAGGCAGACCCCTCATGCGTCTTTCAGTGGTAGTTATATTTAGTTGAAGGAGGAGCAGAAGAGATAGTAGGGGGTAGAGATGAGCTTCTGGGAGGACGCAGTTGTGGCATGTCTTTAATAATTTACTAAAGGAGTAGGAGTGGGAAGACTGTGCTAGGAAGAGGGGCCATGCTTAAAATGGAAAATACCAAGTGCAGGTATTTTTCTGTCTTGGAGATATTGCTTCTTGCTCAGAAGAGCTGGACCTCTCCCTCTGGCAATCGATGAGGTTTGGATGAGGTTTGCTGGACCTGCCTGTTGGCCCCAGTGTCCTGGCTGCTCCTGCAGAGAAGATTCTACATTGCCTGAAAAACAGTCTTTTTTTCTCACACTAGGCTCACTCCTGTGTTTCCAGAATCTTCTTCGATCGTGCTCATTTAGTCCCATCGCACCTGTTAAAGATCCTGCACTAATGAACATTCCTCCAGGGAGGTTTATTTCATGCCTCAGCATGGCCGGACTGGCTGTAGCGGGCACCGGGTATAGTCCTGGTGGGTCGGAAGGCTGGTGTCAGTTTTCAAGCGGTGGGGGGCAGTTTTGTTATTGGGGTCGGTTTTGCAGCAGTGCGCCAATATCAGCCCAGTGTTAAAAAACTGACAGCAGTGCTAAAGCGGAAACAGCGATGCTTCTCATTAGCACCCCGCAACCCCCTCACCCCGCACCCCGGCCCAGGGCTGGTCTGGCAGAATTGCCGGGGCTGTGTTGTGTTCCCAGTCCGGCGGCCCTGTGCCTCAGCCAAGAAATGTATCCACCATGCTATCTGTAGAAACAGTCCAGAGGGTTAAGTTATTACTCTCGGTTGCCACATATTTTCCAGAAGGATAATTCTCTTTTTTATTCGGTGCCTACCTGAGTTCTTTGGTAAGTTGGATGTTGGGTAATAGGTTCAAGGAGCTTTCATTCACTAAAAGCTGTCAAAGTGATAACACAAGCCTTTGACATCCAATGGCATTACAAGCTAACCCTTTGTCCCATAATAAGTACTAGTTGTTTGCTGTCCATTTGGCTAGTTGCAGGTAAAGAATGAAAACTAAAGAAACAACTTTGTGATCCGGCCACTGCCCTCAAGACCGGTGAGATAAAGGGTGGTAAGGGCAGTGCCACGGGTACCAAATGCAGCTACAGCTGGCTCCTGCTAATCCTGGCAGCCCCTCCCTAAAGTCCATATGGGATGGGGGTTACCATGGACCATAATATTCGTGTGCTTTGTTTCTGCTCTTCGTGCACATCATTACAGACAACATTAGAAACATGGCTGCATTTCAGGCTACATGGCTTCCCAAGCATGTCAGAATCAAGAATGTTTGATAAGAGTTGAACCATGCAGTCCCAGGGGATAACGATATAGCATATTACGTGTTAGAAAGCTGGGATTTGAGGCAGCCTCCTCCGACTCCTGGGACCAGATTTATCAAGCCCTTGCATCACCATTGCATCACCATTACATCACCATTGCATCACCATTGCATCACCATTGCATGACCATTGCATCACCATTGCATCACCATTGCATCACCATTGCATGACCATTGCATCACCATTGCATGACAATTGCATCACCATTGCATCACCATTGCATCATGCAATGCAACACAAGAAAACGCAAGGGCTTAAGTGTGATATATCAAGCGATACAAAAGCCTTCTTGCATGATTTGCAGGGACTTGCATGGTGAAGGGCTGCACTGCGTCGACCTGCATCATGCAGGAAACAATGGGGCAGATTTATGTTCCCTGGCGCATCCCTGCAAATCAGCATGGATGCGCCAGGGAAGATGCGTCACGCAAGTTTGCCCTTGCGCCACCGCAGATGCGCCGCATTTACAATGTAGTGCATCGTGGCGCAAGGACAAGCAGATGCGTGACGTATCTGCCGGCGTAAGGTTGGCGCAGTGCTGAAGTTGTGTCACAAGCGCGACGCAACTTCAGCGCTGTTCCAACCTACCCCATACCTAACATGGTGCGTCAAGCCTTACGCCTGCTTCAAGCAGGCGCAGGGTTTTGACGCATCAGCGTTGGGAAAGTGACTCAGTGAAATCTTATAGATTTCACTGAGTCACTTTTCAGGGGCGATCCTGCGACAGAACGCCCCCCCTGCGTGAAAACGCCCACATGAAACCTGACGCAGGTTTCATGTGGCGCAGGGCTTTACACCGTGACGCATCTCCATAGATGCGTCACGATGTAAATAGGGCGCAACGTGGCGCAGGGTTTACGCTGCTGCTGCATCACAAAGGTGACGCAACGGCGGCGTAAAAGTGGCGCAACTCCAACATAGATCTGCCCCTATGTATGTTAGGTAGGCATTTCATTGCAAAACCTAACGCACATCTCACCAGAGGGATTTATCAAGATACATCCTCGCACAGTGTAACGCCACGATGGAAATCCATCAGAATACAGTGCATCGGCAGCGCATGTGTAGGGAATGACTCAAGGGCATTGGTAGAAGAGGGCCACCATCATAGAGCTCCCTGGCAAGCTCATGTACGCCGTGGAGGTAGCCATCTTGCAGTTGGGAGTTTGCACGAGCCAACGACAGCGAAGGAGGGGAGAGCGCATATTCCGAGCAAGGACCAGTCTCATTGATCTCAGGGAGGAGGATTTGATCCAGTTATACAGACTGAAGAAGGAAAGCATCCTGGAGCGGCTGGAGAAGATTTCTCCAAGTCTATGACCAGCAACAAGACAGACTAATGCCATCCCGCCGCATGTGAAATTGATGACAGTTCTACATACGTTGCCTCCAGCTCATACCACCAAGTCAGACATCCTTGCAGCATGTAATAACAGTGACTGTGTTGCATGCAGGATTGGTGTGTGCAGTAAGGGACACCTTCCTGCACAAGATATGCCGTATATCCATTGGCCTCCTACAGAGAGTACTGGACAATGCATGTGAATGTCCATGATCCATCTACGGTGCACATAACAACTATAGATTTCATCTAAATACACAAAAGGATGCTGGCTTATGTGAATGTGAACAAAGAAAATTAGACAGCCGGAGTGAAACTGAGCTATGAATGGGTGGTAAGTCATATTTAACTTTTCGTAATATACCCGTCAAAAGATTGAACTAAATGACAACATACATGTACCAAACTCACATATTAAAGGCTCACAGTTGGGTTACAAGAAATCTCATATCCGGGTGACAATCATTCATAACTAGTGCGTCATGTCAAGACATGTATCAGTTTAAATGTTGGTGAACACATGCCCTCTGACACATTAACGAGCTGGTGTTGAAATGTGTCAATATCACTGCATGTCCATCAAGCTTCAACAATTCCACATGGTACCAAGATTAAAAATGATAAGGTTAAATACAATTGTAACTGTGTTTCATATTACACAACATACACGAACATGTTGATGCTGAGTCCAAAATGTAACTCAAATGAGTATGGAGCATGTGCATGAAAGGGTTGTGGTTGAGAAAATGGAGAAACAGTGTAATGATATATGCAAAACCTAGTACAGTAAGTATCATGATAGATTGAAGCCTGTTTCAAATAGCTATATAGCATATCTGCTCGTCACCAAATAACAGTCATTAGAAACCGAAACTAAATGTCAGATGTGATGGGAGTACGGACAACTTGAGCCAAGCCCAGCAAATGATACTGTACAGTGGTACACTGTTTGTCAGGATGGCGAAGAATACTCAAGTTAATGATGCATCAAGCATGAGCTGTGAATTGGGATCTCAAAACAGATGTCCACATGATCACAAAAACACTTATGTGTCAAATAGTGAAATCTGTTGTGAGAAAACCTTACAAGCCCAAACAACCGAATTACACATGCATCATACTTAGTCTACATATGCGGTCTGCTCAGAGATGTAAGTACGCTACTAAGTCTGGAATGTATATCCCCATCTCCTTTCAGGTGATTAAGGACATGGTCTCTAGCCTTGGATGATGGGCCCCTATGCAAATCCACCGTATAATGGGTAGAATGATATAATCCTGCGTTGAGAATGACTCACAACATTGTAGAAAGAATTTTGAAGGTGTGTCTGGGCGAGAGTTTTAAATCTTAGATTTCTAAGGAAGAAATTTCCAAATCAATGCAGATAGATCCGATGATGTTTAGTCATATATTCGTACTTTATTCGTCAAGTGTGAATAAAGGAAGAGATTGGACAGCCAACACGTGTTTCCCCCCCTAAACGGCCATCAGGCCTGGGGCTTCCTCAGGCGTTAAGCCGAAGAAACTCACCGAATCTGGCATTAGCCGAGACTTGAGAATCCCTGGTTAACAAACCCGTTTTTCTTCATTGAAACCCATTACGAAACTACCCGCTCTGAGGAAGCCCCAGGCCTGATGGCCGTTTAGGGGGCGAAACACGTGTTGGCTGTGCCATCTCTTCCTTTATTCACACTTGACGAATAAAGTACGAATATATGACTAAACATCATCGGATCTATCTGCATTGATTTGGAAATGTCTTCCTTAGAAATCTAAGATTTAAAACTCTCGCCCAGACACACCTTCAAAGCTCTCCTTCAAATTAGGGGGATAGGGGCCTCTCCCTCTGTTTCTGGGCCAGAACCAGCACGAGAAGGATCTATGCTTATTATATGATTAGTAAGGGATTATGACCTTCTTCCCCTCACTCACATGAAACATTGTAGAAAGAATGTTTGGAGTGTTGAAAACATGTTTCAAAGGCCTGGCACACTCAGGTGGTAGGCGCCTGTATTTACCACCTCTGGTGTGCAAAATAATGCTTATGTGTGGCATTCTGCACAGCATCTGTTTGAAGAGTAACCTACCATGGGAGCTTGAGTATCAAATCACCTCCGATGACGAGGATGATGAAGGGCAGGTCGTGCCAAGAGAGATGAAACCCTAGCTAATATTTTTTTATTTTTTTTTTATTTTTTTTTAAATTTTTATTGAACAATAATTCGGTTACACGCACGGGCCTACAACCACCAGGGCCGGCCGCTAGGTACAGAATGAAATATACATTTATCATGGCTGCAGTCAAGTCCCGGGGCGCAGCCCCGTAGTGGCTCCGGATAGTTCTAAAGGAACAGGAGACTTAAGTCCAACAGACACAAAAACTAAAAGAAAAACAAAAGGCGAGGCATAAGGGCAAACAGTGCGGATCAGGCTTCCTCCGGGGAACTCCAGTGCAGACCATTAAGCAGCCGGCGAAAGGAAGGAGTACCGGGAGGCTGGGGACGGGGGGGGGGGTCAAGGGAGATGAACGTCCATATGTAGTTATTCCAAAAGGTGCCAGGAACCATCAGGGGTCAGGGGGACATGGCGATATCGGTGTCCACCAGGGGGGGCGTACAGATACCCCCGCGATACGCATTCCATTGCCCCCAGATTCTACCCCATGCCCCCGGCTTACCACGGGCCACATACACAGTCTTCTCCCTGAACATACACCAGTCCATATTCTCCTTCCATACTGACACGGTGGGCGGCCGTTGGGCGCCCCAAAGCTGCGCTATATCTCTCTTGGCAATCATGTTCCCTAGGGCCGCCCACCGAGTCTGAGCCGCGCTGTAATCATTGGGCTCCCACACATTCAGGACACAGCGACGCACCTCCGGCAGCAGCACAACCCCAGTGACCTGTCCCATAACCATATGGACCCGGCGCCAGTAGTCCGCCACCTCGCGGCACTCCCACAGGATATGGAGAAAGGTGGCGCTGAGCCCACAACCCCGCTTACAGAGCCCGTCGTCGGAAAATCCCATCGAGACCAAGCGAGGACCCGTCACATACACCCGGTGAAGAATCTTGAGCTGTACCAACCGGAGACGGGCCGGAATGGCGACCTCCTTGGGGGACGACAGTGCAGACTGCCAGTCCTCGTCATCCAATTCCACCCCGTCCCCCGTCCAAGCCTCCCGGAGGCGCACAAAGAGGTCAGCCCGATGATTAATCAGTTTTTTATAAGTTAAAGAAATAGTACTGTCAGGGACATGTCCGTCAAGTATGCGGTCCTCGAGGGGCGAGGAAACCGGGATCTTGGTCCCCTCCCCAAAGACCGAGAGCAGGGCGTGTCGAACCTGGGCATAGCGGAAGAACTCCCTGTCCGTAAGCTCGTATTCGGCCTGGAGCACCGCGAAAGTCTTAACCGTGCCCTTATGCCACAGGTCTCCCACTTTGCTGATACCAATCGTATCCCACTGGTCAAACCCCTTCGTAGTCCAGAGGCTGCCCAGGCAGTCGGAGGCAAACAAAGGAGTAGCACATGTTAGTCGCTCACTCCAGCCCGTGGCCGCAGTGGCAGCCCTCCAGGTCCGCACCGCAATCTTAGTAGGACCCGTAAGGGTCCGGCCAGCCGAGCGGGAGTAAAGTGCCCTGTTATAGTTCCCGCCGGGAAGCAGGAACTTGTCCATCTCATACGCCGGATTCAAGCCAGGCGCATACGTGGCATGGTTAATGGCCGCTAGCTGCGAGGCCCAATAGTACCTGCGAATGTCAGGAAGCGCGATGCCCCCGTCGTACCAGGGGTGAGTAAGCTTAGCAAGAGCAATACGCGCCCGCCCGTCCCACACCAGTCTCCTCTGCAGGCTCTCCACCTCCCGAAAGTAGGCCACTGGGATAACGTCGAAGGAGTTCTGGAGTGCATAGAGGAACCTGGGAAGGGACATCATTTTGAACAGCGCGGCCCGACCCAGCGGGGACAGGGGCAGCCTGCACCACCGGGCCGTGTCCTCCCGCAATCGCCGGAGTGGACGCAGGAGATTCTGCTCATAGCGAGCCACCGGGTCCAGCGAAACGTATATCCCCAGGTACTTAAAGCCGCTCAGAGATATTTGGATCGGAAGCCGAGGCGGCAGGAGAGGAGGACCACCAGAGATAGGATAGACGCAGGATTTAGACCAATTGATCGTGAGACCCGAATTGTACCCAAAGGAAGTCAGAACGTCAAAGAGGACGTTGAGCGACTGCCGCGGTGAGGTGAGATACAGGAGAATATCGTCCGCATACAGCGAGACCCGATCTTCGAAGCCCGGGGCCCACCGGATCCCTCTAAGCGAGGGCTCCCAGCGGAGCCAAGCAGCGAGTGGCTCCAGGGCGAGAGCAAAGAGCAAAGGGGACAACGGGCACCCCTGCCTCGTGCCCCTGCCGAGGGCAAAGGGCCGAGAGACCCGCCCATTCACCACCACCTGAGCCATGGGTCCCGTGTAAAGAAGCTTCACCCAGCCAATAAATCCTTCCCCAAAGCCAAATTTAGCCAAGACAGCCCAGAGGAATGGCCACTGGATGGTGTCAAAAGCCATCGTGGCATCCAAAGAAACCAGCACGGCCGGTTCGGAGAGGAGCTCCGCCCTGGCCAGGGCGCGGTGAAGACGCCGCAAGTTAAGAGCGGTGTTGCGATGCGGGATGAAGCCGCATTGGTCCGGATGAATAAGATCGCACACGACGCTCAACAAACGATTGGCAAGGACTTTCGCCAGAATTTTAGGCTCTGCATTTAGCAGTGAAATAGGCCGGTAAGAAGTACAACGGTCTCGCGGCTTGCCCTCCTTGGGGATCACGACTATCGTAGCCAAACGCTGGTCAGCCGGAAGGGAACCCGCCGCAAGAGACTCACGGAACATGCGACTGAGGAAGGGCGCAAGCTTATCAGGGCGCAATTTATATAGCTCAATGGGCAGACCGTTGGGACCCATAGCCTTGCCCGAGCGAAGGGAACGGATCGCGGTCGCTATTTCATCCGCCGACAAGGGGGCGTCCAGCCGCTCACGGTCCTCAACGGACAGGCCGGGCAAGGCAATATCCCTCAGTAGAAGGCGAGAGTCGTCCTCATCTCTGTCAGTCACTGGGGAGTACACAGCCCGGAGGTGGTCGGCGAAACAGTCCACAATCTCATCCGGCTCAGTCACACACACACCATCCGCAGCACGCAACTCCGGGACCACACGATTCACTCTCTCCTTTTTGTCCAGCCACGCAATCAACTTTCCCGCCTTGTCCCCGGCGTCGTACAGTCGACCCTGCTGCTCCCTATACATAGTTTTGGCCGCGTCAGTGACCAGGGACCTATATTCAAACTGTTTCAGGCTAAGGGCATGGAGCCCGTCCGGAGTGACATTCGCCTCCAAGGCCGACTCCAGCCCCGAGATGTCAGTCTCCAGCCTCACCACTGCCTCACTCTTGACCTTCTTAGCCACCACTATCTGGGAGAGGGCGTGTCCGCGGATCACGGTTTTAAAGGCTTCCCACAGGGACATTGCAGACGACACCGACCCCTCGTTATCAAGGAAGTATTGGTCCATAGCCTTAACCAGGCTGTCGCGAGTCGTAGGGTCTCGCAGGTACCATGGGTTAATGGGAGCGATCCGCCCTGCAGACCGCGACCCGGTGTCAAAAAGAAGCCACAGCGGAGAATGGTCGGAGATACCCCGCGCCAGGCGCCTGACCTCTCTAATCCGACCAGTCTGCGCCGCGGGCATATGGAAGTAGTCTAGCCTAGAGAGACTCCCATGCGCCCCCGAGTGAAAGGTGAACTGACATTGGGTCGGATGCATTAATCTCCAGCTATCCACCAGGCCGAAGGTCTCCAACATCCCACCCAGCCATGCCTGGGCAGCGGGGAGGGTCCTTGGTGGGTGACGATCTAGTTCACCCGAAACCACAGAGTTAAAGTCCCCGCCCATGAGCAGGAGGCCGTCCGGAAGGTCAAGCAGCATTCGACCCAAGTCAGTGAAGGTGGAGTTCTGGAGGCCCGGGGGGACGTAAACTGAAACCAGGGTAAGGGGCTGCCCCTCCCACCTCCCAATCAAACACACATAGCGCCCTCTGTCATCCGAGACTATCTTAGTGATCTCCACCGGAAGGGAGGTTCGCAGGAGAATGCCCACCCCCCTGGAACCAGTTGTGAAACCAGAATGGGCTACGAGGCGATATCCCCCCCTGTTCATTGCATGACAAACATTGCCAACCAGATGCGTCTCCTGGAGAAACACCACATCAGGAGTCAAACGACGCAAATTTTGCAGCACTACACCCCGCTTGATACGGTCCCCCAACCCATTGACGTTCCATGACATAAGCCTCAACCCGTCCCCCCCATCCCCCCCAATAAATCAAGGGTCCCCCAGCCTGCAGCACAGTTCCCAGATGTGGACAAAAATCAATACCTCGCCCTGTAAACAAAAAACACACAACAAAACAACCCCTCCTCCCCCCCAACCCCACCCCAAGTCCAACTCCCCCCACCCTGCACCCCTGCGGGCCAAAAAACCCCCCCAACTTGCAGTGTGCCTGTCGCCCCACTAACCCCATTCTACGAAAAGACCCCGGAGGAGGAAAGGGACCCGTCCCCGCCCGCCCCCCTCACAGGTCCTAATGAAACACAATATACAAAAGAAGTAAGACCCAACTGAACAGTACAAAACGGCAAAATCAAGGACCAAAAGTCATTCTAAAGGGGACCCGTCACCTGCGGTGCCCGCAGAGGGTCCGGGACGGCCACCTCCGTCCGGCAGCGAGTCTAGCCAGTCACTTGCGGCCACAGGAGAGTCAAAAAAGGCTGTCCGATCCCCATGTTCCACTCGGAGTTTTGCAGGGTAGAGCATCGAATACTTTAGGCCCAGCTCGCGGAGACGACGCTTCACCCCTTGGAATCCCATCCGCTGTTTCTGGACCAGTTGCGTGAAGTCCGGGTAAAAATTGATGGTCGAGTTCTCATGACGAACCGGGCCGTGGGTCCGTGAGGCCTGCAGAATAACGTCGCGGTCCCTGTAGTGGAATAGTTTGGCCACGATAGGCCTCGGGGGGGCCCCCGGCCGTGGCCGACCGCCCGGAACTCGATGGGCCCGCTCCACGGCAAAGAACTTACTTAGGCCAGCCGGGGACAACTGTTGCAGGATAAGTTCCTCGACCACGAGGTCAACCGGGCGGCCGTC
Source organism: Triturus cristatus (assembly GCF_964204655.1). Taxonomy (NCBI): domain Eukaryota; kingdom Metazoa; phylum Chordata; class Amphibia; order Caudata; family Salamandridae; genus Triturus; species Triturus cristatus. Next base: position 1,133,104,620 of record NC_140580.1, on the reverse strand, counting down.
GGAGGACTCCGGTACACCTATGACGCGGATGTTGTTGCGTCGGGCCCGTCCCTCGAAGTCCTCAAGCCGCCGGGCCATATGATCGTTGACCACCCTGATGTCTCCAAGCGCGGCCCGCAGATCCGACACCTCCGCACCGAGGGTGGAGGTCCGTGTATCGAGGGCCTGGACCCTCTCGTTTGTTTTGGAGAGGTCGGCCCGGATCAGGGTGACATCAACCGCGACGGTGTCGATCCTACGGGCCAGGGCCTCGTATTGCGTGGCGATGGTTTCCCTGATGCCAGCAATGGCGCCCATAATGTCCTGCAGGGAAAGTTCCGTAGAGACGTTCGTGCCTCCCCCTGCAGCGTCCGGGGGGAGGCCAGCAGCGCCAGGGGACCCTCTGCCCTGGGTGTAGCGGTCCATGTTGTTGCTCTGGACCGCTCCCCCGCGGAGGGAGGCCTTGGTCTTGCGCCCCTCGGGACCCCCTTTGCCCCCCATGTGAACACGGCCACTCAAGGGGACCTCCAACCAAGAGGTGTAAGGGCGCCAGCAAGAAGACCTCAAAATGTCTGTATAGGGGGTCCGAGGCTATAGGCACTCTAGTGGCAGGTGGAGGAAAACCTCGTGCAGAGGCCCAGGAAGCACCTCTCCACCCCGAGCGCACCCGCCAGCTGGTCTCCTGAAGTCCAAAACCGAAACCGAAAGTGGTGGATCGGCAACTGGTACCGCGCTGAGGCCGCTGTTGTTCAATTGCAGCCCGGCCCCACGGGTCACCTTCACCCCGGTCACCTCCGTCGGGTGGGTCCCAAAAGTTCCGACGACGACAACTCAGGATTCCCAGGTCCGAATTGATTTTTGAAAAGAGATATGTGTTCAGCTGGTCTTCATCTCCCAGATTCCATAAACCACATCAGGATATTCTCAGGATAAATTCCGAGGAGCAGAAAGGGTCCGGGGAGCCCTGTGCTCACGCGACCATCTTGGATGCGCGCTAGGCTCCTCCTCCCCTAGCTAATATTTTTAAATGATAGCACTGCAATTATGGAAATAATTACAGAAAAATGTAAACCTATCATACAATAAAAATATTTGAAGCTCTAAAATGGGGGCATATATCAAACTGAAAGCGAAGCAGCAAGCCAACTTGATTCACAGCGCGGTATGAAAGCAACAGGGCAGGATTGCCCCTCATCTAGATGGATTTGGGGCAGTCCTGTCCTCGCCCTCTCTTTTGCAGTGCAGTGCAGCACAGCGAGCTGGTGTGCTGTGTTTGGCTACTTGAAAGTGTGTTCTGTGCGGCCCTCAGTGTATGAATTCTCTCAACCCTTCTGTTAGGTCAGTTCCTGAGGCAGTCTAAAACATGATATGCGTTGCGGATTCGGACATGCTTAAAGAGTGGCAGCACTCTGCTGGAACATATGTAGCAGTGGACATCATCACAGATCTTGGGGGACATCTGTCATGGGCAAAGCTCTAGCCTCAGGTGCTGATGTCAACATGTCGGATGCCAAATTTTAATGTAAGCGTTTTTGGGGATCTACAAAAACCACACGTGTTACACCTTTCCAGGGCTGTTTAATGTAGGGTTTACATTTGCCCACACTTGATACAGTACACATTTTGCATGCGTTGCTGAGCAATGCAAGGCGGCTCGGAGGCCCGTCCAAAAACAAGTGAAAGCGCTACACGGCATTGCAGAGCATTGAGCAGGAAAGTGAGACGAGGGACATGTGAGTAAAGCGTCACTCTTTTCAGGAATTCAGAGATGTGGAACGTGTGAAGCGGGGATGTCACCGTGCACGCATAAATGTTTGTAGATATATTCAAATCCTGATAAATAATGTGCAATTGTGGTGTCGGGACAAAAAAGTCCTTTGCATGGTAAGAGACGTACCCTTGCCCTAACTGCCCAACTGTATTATTGTCTGGGTCCCTAATGCTTATTTTTCGGTCATAGCCGAACATGGATCAAGCGTGTGTGGCATGACATAGGCCTGTCTCACCGATTGCGGTCTTGTTGGACCGGGTTCGGCAGCCAAAGTGCTACCCTCATAGTGTTGGAACGCTACCGCCTTCACCCGGAGGAAAACAACACAAGCCCAGTGGTGGCATTAAACTGTGTAGTGATCAGAATTAGTGAACAGGATCATTTTATCCTAGGTCACTGGAGTGAGGACTGTAGGCTCTGTCATGTTTTTGAAAGTTCTGCTACTGTGTGTTTAACTCACCCCTGGCCTACATCAGAATTATATGGAAGTGCGTGAGTGATGAAAGCATGTGCTGAATGCATGTGGCCGCACAAGACATACACTACACAGTGCGCACATGAGAAATGTGTGTGTACTGGCCTGTGTTGGCAGACTTCAATCACATCCATTTATTGTGGGTTGCTAGTGTGTGAATGATAGAAATGTGTAAATTTTGTAAAATTAGATGAGACCTCAGTGTGGCAAAATGATGTGCAGGTTATCAAAATAATGCACAGCAATACCTGTGCGTGCACAAATAGAAATATCCTTAGTGTGAATAATGTGTTGCGGGGCATTTGCGTGGTCAAATAGCAAGGTGCAAAGTCTAAAAACTTACTTGCGAAGCCCCTACGTGGTAAAAGGGCACTGTGCGTAGTGTAAGAAATGCTTTACGAAGCCCTTGTGTGTAGAATTTATTATGCAAAACCATGCAAATTGGGTGGATACACACGAAAAATGATGCAATGGACGTGGCAAAATACCAGAAATAGTCTGAAATATAGTTTCACTTTCTCGTATTGTTTGACAGTTGCTGGTTGAGTCTGGAGATGTTTGAAGATTTTTGAGAACTTGGTAGAGTGTGCGCTTTGTCAGTTCTATCCAGTTTGTCCATAATTTTGTGTATTCATGTTGGCAGTTCCTTATTTGCCTGTCTATAAGTGTGTCATTTTGTGTTGTCTGCGATAGTTGGAGTTTATTCATTATAAGCGTGTTCTGGGGTGTTCGAGATATTTCATTGTCGAGATTTGTGTTCTAGGTGTTTGGGTTATGTCTGAGAAGTGTAGAGGGAATAACTTTGAGGAGAGGTAGGTAGGGTCCTTAATCTGGCTCATCATCCACTATCTCCCTCTAATGCTTGGGGCAGGAGGACGAGTGAGGCAGGGACACAGCCTGGAGGAGAGCTGTTGGCGCTGGGAGTGTGTGGACAAAGGCCTGGCCCGCGTCACCTCAGTGAAGTGCAGCATCAACCAGCCGCAGCACCGATAGGCCCATGTTGTTTCCAGGGAGGCAAACCCTCTGACACTCCTTGTCCTTAAAATTGGTGGACCTGTAGGTATGTAGGAGTTTCTTCTCGATCTCACATGATTGCATATGTCAGAAATGTTTGTTACTTAATGATATGGTATGCTCATATATGGCATTGTTCAAGTAACTGATGGCACTACAGTGAGTTAGTGATTGACTCCAGGGGGCGTACCGTACACTGTGCCCTGGGGGTTTAAAGACTGTGTGTGGTATCCTGGTAAAAAGCCTTGCCACAAGGGTATTACAGATGTTGGTGCAGATGCTTGTGCAACCCCTATGCAGATAAAAAGGGGCATATTTATCAAGGTTTGGCGACAACTTTGCACCTCACAAGGGGGCCCACGGGGATGCGAAAAGTAAGAGAGATTCATCAAGCCACACAAGGCCACCTCGCATTGCCCTGCATGGCTTGATAAATCTGGAGTAACACAAGGCAGTGCAAATTGTTACTCTGCATGAGGTGGGCCTTCCATGGGTGGAGCGTGGGAGTACCCATGCACCCACCCATGGATTTTGGTGCATTCCTAGATTTACCCTTAGTTGTAGTCCTGGCAATGTGGCAAATTGCTATGCATCCCCAGGTGAGGCACAATAAGAGGAATATTTTTACTTCACCTCGTTGCTTCCTCTTTCTACATGTGCTGCATTCTGAAACACACATAGAAAGAAGAAAATGCCTATTAGCGTTGTATTTGTGTAGGAGGTGCCCCTTCCTACACAAAAGCAATCCTGCCTACAATGCAGGCACCCTTGCAGCACGCCTCAAGGATGCCTGCATCGGCGCTAGATAGCCAAGAATACAACAGCTTAAGGAAAAGACAGGAATGCGCTATATGATTTAAATACGGCGCATTCCTGTCCTTAATGCAGTGCAACACAGCAGGATGGCTTGCTGCATTGCGTTCATGATAAAAATGATCAATATGGGCCTTGATTTGTGTACATATTTGTGCATCATCCCTGCATTCGAAGGGGCTTCCCTGTATTCCTTGTGTGCTAGGTCCTAGGGGAATGAGGGACTCATGTTGATTATGCACTTGAGATGTATAATAGACCTGTGCGCAATGTCAATCATGCCTTTAGGATGCGGCTGAAAGTACAAATACTAATAGCTCCAGTACTATGCATGTGTGTTGTACAAGCAGACCTTTGGCATGCTCAAAGGGATCCCATGGACAGTGCCGGACTGGCTATCGGGCTTTCCTTAATAAACAATGCAAAACAAATGTTTAAAAAAGTACGCTTTAAAGCTATTTGTTTTGCATTGTTCATTTAGAAGTGCCAGGCGCTCACTAGCAACAAAATCGGCCCCTCAGCTGTGCACCTGGATCCCACCCTGCCACCCCAGCAAAAATCGCCCGGTAGGCAGTCCGGCCCTGCCCATGGACCCTACAAACAACACCTTGCAGACAGAAGCACTCAGTCACCTTACCCACCTGCAGGGGAGGTCTTCCCCCCACCTCAAATGACAGGCAGTGTACAGTTCTGTCTGGGACACGAGCAGGCACTCCCTATTCCTATTTAATTGACCTGCCTTTTGAGTATTTGGCAGCCCCAGCGGAATGTAAAATAAAACAGGTGTGTTCTCTGATGCAACTGCACCTACTGTCCAATTGGATTGTTACTTACACTTAATGGCACAAATAGGTAACTTAAACATCTGCACATCATCCAATCACATGGAAGTAAACAGGATTCTAAGCAGGACAAGGCTGCAGGTTATAGTTGACGAGGGCTTCACAAGGCCTTATACCCCTTCTGTGAGGAGCACCTGAACAGGATTTGCTGCTACAAAGAAAAACATAGCGGGAGCTTGCACAAAGTCAGGCTGACCGGTGATACATCCTCGGTGAGCAGGTAGGTCTTCTCTCGGTTCTCAGAGCACTTTTTGGGCAAAAATAATTTAAGCCCAAGATTTGGATTTGGGCTATCTAGGCACCTTTGGCACTACTTCCAATGGTCCAGTACTTGAGAGGGTTAGGAACCACTCAGGTTGTGTACAGGTGCAGGTGCAAGATGATTTGAGCCTTTTCTGTCCCTTAGGCTCTGAACAGGAGGCCAGTCAACTACTCCTTGGAGTCACTCTGGAAGCCCTGGGTTCAAGGAGAAGAGCAGGGCTCAAACAGCAGGGCAGACCTCTGGGAACTCAGAGCAAACTTCAGGCAGCACAGCAGTCTTCCTTGTTGCAGCAAAGCGGTGCATCTAAAGTACACAGTAGGCCACAGCTGCAGACAGTCCTGAGAGTCCTTCCGCACGTCCAGGAGTGAACTGAAGAGTGGGAATGATGGTCCCATTTTCATACCTGGTGCCTCCTTTGAAGTGTGAAAAACTTCTGGAGGATTCTCCTCACAGATGTGTCTGGAATTTCCCGCTTTCCTGTCCTGGCCCCAGTCTATCTGATGGCACAAACAAGTAATGTGAAGTTTTTTGTGTGAGAGGAGAGAACAGCCTGTTGAAGTGCAAGTGGGGCTGTGCACAACTACGCACCCCCATCCTGTCTGAGATGGCCCCTCCAGGCACACCTAGTCCCTCTATTGTGTGGCTATCTGGGAGGAAAACACAAAAGCAAAATCCAACTGCCAACTACACCTAGTCATGTGACCCAGGAACAGCCTGCAGGCACCGATTGGTTAGGACAAGAAAATGACAACTTTCAAAAAGAGCCATTTTCAGATTTGTGACTAAAATCTGACTGTACCAATAAAGATAATTTTGAATTGCAATTCCTCAGACACATCACTTTCCTCCCTGCTCTCAATCGAAAGTTAGTACTTATTAAATGTAATAAGGTAACCCAATGTTATCCTATGGGAGAGGTAGACCTCACAGTAGTGCAAAAATGAATTTGTGAGTTTTTGACTACCAGGACATGTAAAACGTAAACGTACATATCCAACTTTTATAATTACGGTGCACCATGCCCTATGTGCTGCTTAGGGCCTACTTTACCTATTGGTATTAAAAAAGAGGGTTTTAAACCTGGCAAAGGGGCTATTTTGCCACATCAATCTGGCAGTTTAAAACTCTATAGAAGATGCAATGTTTAAAAGTGCTACTTAAGTTGGTGGCACAATAAGTGCTACAGGCTCACTAGTAGCATTTAATTTACAGGCCCTGGGTGCATGTCGTTCCACTTTCCCTGGGACTTACAAGCACATTAAATGCACCAATTGGGGAAAGCCAATTTAAAGGAGAAATCACAAGCACTTTAACACTGGTTAGCAGTGTTAAAGTGCGTAGAGTCATAAAAGTCAACAAAAATGGGTTCTGAAAACAGACGTGGTGAAGGTAAAACGTTTGGGGATGACCCTGAAGAGAGGGCCAAGTCCAGGACCTTCCATATGCCATAGTTTTCCTCCCCCATGTCAAGATGTATGTCCAATTAGCTAGCGCCAGCATTTTGCTACGGCTGTCCAGTATTTTAAGAATTATCTTCAATATGCGTTTATCAGTATCTAATCAATGGTTCCCATTATGCCAACAATTCCCTCCAGTATGCCAATGTCAGTATTCTTTCACTGGTGACTGTCATACTAACAATTGCCTCCGGTATGTCAGCAGCAGTATTTTGCCACAGGTGACTCTATAAATAAATAATTATATTCAGTATTCAAGAACCAACAGCAGACTGGCATGCATAACACCAACTTCTCACCCACCCCAGCTTACATTCACTCACACCCCCTCATTCATTCTCATTCATTTGCACACATTTAGTCTCATTCACTCTCTTGCACTCACTCTAATTCACACTCATTTATTCTTACCCTACATAATCATAATTGCATTCACTCTCACTTCCTCGCTCTCACACAAACTCACTTATTCTCCCACATCCTCACTCGCCTTTACTATGATGCTCACTCACTGATATTTTCTCACTAATGTGCACTCTATCTTATTCTTATGCATTCTAATTCACTCATTCACACGAACTTCCTGTCACTCACACTCATTTACACTCACATTCATGCATTCCCATTCACTACCTATCAATGACTCTCACTAACCCACTACCTGTCTCTGACTCTCACTCACACACACATACACACATGCTCACATACACAGACACACGCTACTCTCTCACCCACAAGCATAGATTTAAAAACATTTCTGTACTTACATCGTCTGCCACTGGAGGTTTTCCTCCAGCTTCTAGCACTTCATGTTTTATTACACTAGTGGTGAATAATAGGGTATTATTCACTAGCACTGTGATAAAAAAGGGTGAGAAAAGGGAGGTGAAGCACCAGCCCCCATAAGGACGCTCTGCTTTTATCATTTTGGCTCTGATTTTCCTGTCTCTGAGGCCAGGGGTCACAAAGGCAGTGCCAGGTGATGCAAGGGGAAGCCAGGAGCCGCAACTGCGAGCCCTGGCGACCCCTGAATGACGGCGATGGATGCAGCTAGGTTTGAAGCTGGAGAGGGTCTGCAAGGATGGGGTGATGTGGTCATCTGAGGTAGGTACACAAGGCGCTCAGTCTGTCGGTGTTCCCTCCTATCGTCTAGGATAAAATGCAGGTAAATGACTCCAAGGGGCAAATTTACAAGAAAGTGACGCATCTGTGAAGATGCGTCACTATCCCTGCGCAAGCTTGAGAAACCCTTGCGCCACTATGGATGCGCCGTATTTACAATACGGCGCACCATGGCGCTATGATTGACAGATGCATCAGAAATTCTGACGCATCTGTTGACGCAAAAGCCACGCAATGTTGGAGTCGTGTCGCAAGCACGACGCAACTCCAGCAATGCAGGGGGATGCCTATCCTCATTGTGCTGCGTCACTACTTACGCCTGCTTCAAGCAGGCGTAAGAATTTGACACATTGGCGTCCTAGAAGTGGCGCAGTGAAATCTTGTAGATTTCACTGCGTCACTTCTACGAGGCTTTTTTGCATTGGAACACCCACAGGCGTAAGAATTTGACGCAGTGGCGTCCTAGAAGTGGCGCAATGAAATCTTGTAGATTTCACTGCGTCACTTCTACGAGGCTTTTTTGCGTTGGAACGCCCACCCTGCATACGTTATAACTGACGCAGGTATAATGTGACGCAGGGCTTTACAACGTGACGCATCTCCCTAGATGCGTCACGTTGTAAATGGGCCGCATTTTTACGCTGCTGCTGCGTCACAAAAAGTGACACAACTGCGGCGCAAAAATGACGCAAGGGGCTTGTAAATCTGCACCCAAGAGTTTACTCCGACAAGATGCTCAGCTAAAAGTAGTTCTTAAAATAAAGTGAATGGATTCTAGTTAGAATAGTGCCTTTCAATGCTACTCTAAAGTGAGGCTGCTTGGCTTTAATGCCAGAGTTTGTCGGTCTTTGCGCCAATTCCAAAAGCAAGTTCCAAAACAAACACTTCCGTTTTCCAGTTTAACAATTTCCATTTTAATCATGTTTTGGAACCACCCCTGAGTCCACTGGCAAAGCCTCTACTTGTGTGATGTATTAAAGCACTGTAGCCATTTACCGGATTTGGCTTACGTGACGAGAAGAGTAACAAAAGCACACCTCGTGCCACCTGGCTCTCCACTGCCAACATAGGTGCAAGTGAAGAAAGGGGGAACTGACAACTAGAAACCTCACTGACTGCTGGGAGGCCCATTTTTAGGTGGAGCATTCGAGACCGCTTGTATATACTTTAGTATATACTTATATTAGTATATAATTATATGTGTATGTACTTTGTGGGCTATTGAGATCAGTCCTAGGACTTGCCTGCTTCTGCTTAGGGACTTTTTTTTTCTGTTCAACTGCCTCTATTTAACTGTATTGGTAGAAAATGACCAGCAGAGGTCAGTAAAATACCAGAATTGCTTTCTGCTTAGGAACTTTCTTTTTTTTAAATGTTTTGGCAGCTGCCTCTATTTAACTTTCTTGATAGAAAACGACCAGCAGAGGTCAGTAAAATACCAGAATCACTTTAGCATTCTCTAGATTCCAGTCCATAGAAATTGTCTTCCACGAGCACCCGTGGACAATATTTTTGTCACATCTTGTATTTTCAGTGATATGACCACCAAAGGACCTGATTTTATATCAAAAACAGAGCTTTGGACTATACCATTTCCCACTGAAAGGCAATATTTCTCTCCATGTGTTCCCACACCTGGCGTGTCACGCAGTTCGGTGCTTACTTTCCCTCCATGTTAAAGAATCGTAGATGTTTCAGCACCCAGGCTAATGTGCTGCAAAGCTAAATACATATAAGGTCCCAAAGGCGTGAACGATTGCATTACAAATGCTTGTTGTCCTTTACCCTGAGTGTGAGGCTCTTTCTATATGTCCCAGTAAAATGATGCGGTGATACCGCAAGGCCTTCTGTGGATTCGCGGTGGCCCCGGTTTGTTCCCGGGCAATCTTTTGCGGTCATACTGCATGGCCGTCTGTGGATGCTCAGTGGCACTGATCTGCACTCCTGCAAAGTGATGCGTTAATACCGCAAGGACTTCTCTAGTTGGTCAGTGGTCATGGTTTGTTCCCCGGCTAAACGATGCAGTAATACCGCATGGCCTTTTGTGGATGCTCAGTGGCCCTGATCTGATCCTCAGCAAAGGACATCAGTTATGCGGTGTAACTTCCATGCCTCATTTAAAGAAACAAAATAGTGGTCACTGTGCACATGATGTTCACAAAGGTGTGGCAGCAGTGTTGGTGTACGTTATTCCCCATATTATGATCCCAACACTAATGGGGCATAGGTACAAGCCCCTATCGCCACCACAATGTCACTTTTAACAACAGTGTAGTGGCCATAGGAGTTTAGCCTTATTTACAAGGCAGCATTAAGCCACTTAATGTGACTTAACCCTGCCTTGTAAATAAGGCCCCCTTTCACGCTATGCTTAGCGTAAAAGGGGTGGGCAGTGGGTGCTGCGGTGGGCGTTCCACCGCAACACCCATTGATTTTGACTCTGCCCCCTATTTACAAGGGCAGCGTAAATAGGAGGCAGCTCCAAAATGAAGACCAGGGTAAACCTAGGGCTATGTGTACAAGAACTGCCGCTAACTAATACTAACGCTAGTTAGCGGCAGTTTCCTTAACGCCGCCTTTCACCGAAAACAATTGCCCTGTTAGTGATGTATTTACAACACGTCGCTACATGATGATAGTTTCAGGTAGCCACGGTGAAAACTACCGCTAACACTAGCGTGAAGGCGATACAAATTCTGATGTTATTGGGCACAAACTGACAAAAGGCCTATTAGCAGCAAAAAAACTCACTTTAGTCAGCCCAACGTGACTTTTTTTGCCTCTAAATGCAAAAATAGCCTATAAGTCCACCTCCAATGAAAAATAGGAAACAAAACCAATGGAATGCAGAATGGATCAGCCAGGGCCAAGTGCAGCACAGATCAACAGCTCCCCCTAACCCTCCAACAGCCAGGATGACCAACCAGAGTCCCAGGCGAAGAGGAAATTCAGGGCTATAATCATGAAAAGAGGCCCATCGCTGAGCAAAACCAGTGATGCATCACTTATCATTGCTCACTCTTTGCAACTCCATGGCATCCAAAACCTCGAAAGCGCGGACAGTCCCCAGGGCCTGGAGGTCTCGCTGGGCCTGAGTCTGGAACCCAGAGTGGGATGCGGGGGTGCTGTGGAGTTGCTGGGCCATGGCAGTAGACATTGAGGCATCAGCGATTGCCCATACCTGGTGGTGAAGTTTGCCAGGTCGCATGGAGACATGTTGCTGAACTGTGTGACAAGACAGCCTGGTGCCCCCTGGAGCTGTGAACGGCAGAGGAGCTCCCACGCACCAACGTAGGGAGGTCTGCATCGCATACCGCCCGACACCACTACACCAGGGTGCACAGAGCAGATTACCAATGATGGGCCGCGCCTCTCTGCATCACAGGCTGGAGGATGTTGCGCTGGCCAGACGCCATGGAAGGTGAGGCTCCTGAGCTGTGCCGAACGTGTGTGTCGGGAGCGCTGCAACTTCACGCCTCAGGGGGCCCTGTTGCATCATCTGCATCGGGAGGTTCCCCAGCGGACCCAGGCTTGTGAACTCCTGCCTGGCTAAGGCTACTGCTGGCTGAGTCACAGAGTTGGAGAGAGTGCAGCAGATGTCAAAGGTCCAGGTAAGGAGAAGGTGGTACATGTAGCAGAAGAGGCCCATGGGTCTAGTCGGACCCAGGCCTAGCACCTGTGGGTGTTGCACTCCCAGTGGCGGCTCATCCGATATGGCAGAAGAGCGTTGCCCCACTGCTTTCAAGCAGTGTGAGAAGAGGAAACATAATATGACGATAAGTTTCTGATGTACTCATGCTATGTTTCCTTTGCGGGAGGAAGAGTGGGTGGGGCTGCTCTACTCAAAGAGCCAGGCAGGGGCAGAGTGGTATGCCAACTCAAGTGCACAATGACTGTTTGATCGGCCCTCTCAGGCTGCCCAAAGCAGTCATACGCACATCCCTGTTCGCAATGCAGTCTGCATTACAGCCTGCATGTAGAAATTGCTCACCTCTCCAGCCCCTGGCCAAATGCCTTGTCATAGTGCTCAAGAACAATCACAATGCTGCATTGCAGCATTGTGATTGGCTTAGGGGAGGGAGCCTGGCTGCCTGCTTCCTGTTCCTGGAAGCAGACGCAGGAGAGCAGGAGCATAGAAGATGTGGGACTCGGCCTTGAGGTAAAAAATAAAAAATATATATATTTACAACCCCCGCTTCTCCGCCCCCTCCAGTGTCCTTTCTTGCCTCCCAGCTGTCCAGTCCCCCCCGCAGCACTACATAATGGCAGCTGCTGTGTGACCATGCGTAGCAGGCATACCACTGGTGCGCCAAAGGCAAGCTCGTCTACGTCGGTCCGCCCCTGGTCAGTTCCCGGCACAAAGGACCCTTCCTCTCGGACACTCCACCGATACGACGCCAGCACCCTCCTCGCCATCAACCTTGGACGCCACACCACCTGCCATCTAGCAACACTGTAGAATTCTCTTGCACCCTGCGCCTGTTGAAACTGCAAATGCACCTTCTGCCACATCAGCACAACCTGCATCTCATGCCACCCAGCCGACCAACAGGGCAGTCGACCGGCTCAACTGCATCCTATGCAACGTGCGGTCCCTCCACAAACACACAACAGAATTCTGGGACCTCCACGATTGCCGACCACGGGTGTGCCCTTAACCATCAAGGTATGGCGGGGCCCACAACAGCCCCCTATCTGATGTCTGATGTGGCATAAGCGAGCTGCTCCAGGGCAAAAGGAAGGACGCTTTCAACGTAACTGACTGCTATCGATGTGCAACAGCGGCCCATACCAGTAGGAGTGCCAGAGAACTGTTGCCGATACCAGCGGCAGCAGCCGCATCTGTCTGTGTCCAGGTGGGGAGGTGCGGTGTGTGGCGATGCCTGACAGAAGAGGAACCCCCTAGCATGTTGGGGAGCGGGCAGAGTTATTCAGACTGACTTTGCCCTGGGGGGTTGTCCACAGGCATGGACTGCAGTGCCTGAAAGGCAGCCATGGCCTGCATTGAATGTGGCTGTACCGCCATCGCAGGAAGTTAATAGCGACGGCCCGACTGAGCGCATTTGAATGACAAGCCGCTAGTTGGAATTGGCCTGTTGTAGTGCCGCACCAAGGCAGTTTATGAGACCCTCCCACACCTGAAGGGTCCCCCTACCTGCTGAGATGCCCGTAAAGTGTCCCACCTGCCACTTTATGTCCCGGCGAGAAGAGGAGAGAGAATCGCTCTCCAGGCGAGGCAGACTGCACACAGCGCACAGAAGCAACTCTTGCAAACCGGAGCACAAGTGGTGCCCTATTGCTGCCTGTGGAGATGGCTGCCCGCTGCCGCATCCCATTGACCGCATAGAGGTGTCATGAGTGGTCGCACCAGCAGCGAGGGAAGTCCGGAACAGACATCGGCAGGGCACCAAGCAGATCCCTGAGAGAGGGACAGGACCTGTGAGAGGTAAATGAGGAAGCAAAAGAGTCAGAACAGGGCCTGTAAGAGGCCGCAGTAGAAGAAGAAAGTCAGTCCTATGAACCCGATGTGACCAGGGAGGTCCCTGTGAAAAGAGCACGACAGCGAGATGCCTGGTCAGAAGAGATGAGGAGAAGAGAGTGCCACAATGCCACGTAGTGGAGGAGTCACGGAGAAGAGCATGGCAAGCGGTCACATTGCCACATCATGAAGAAGAAGAAAGAGGAGGTAAAGAGTGTCACAATGCCACGTTGTGGAAAAGTCAACGAGAAGAGAGGTCACATTGCCATGTCGCAAAGAAGATGAAAGAAGAGGAGGAAGGTGTGTGACAGACCCATCACATGGAAGATCACTGACAGTCATCACTGAGCGTCATCGTTGCCAAGTGCTTCACTAGACCCTCCTAAGGGGCCCCGTGTATCCAGAATGGAGCCCCATGCCAGCGAAACACCCAGAGAGTAAGAAAGGCATCCCTGGTGCTGTTGGAGGCTGGCCACCCACCCAGAAACCATCTGTTAGACTCGGTGTACCTGAGACCTGCTAAAGAGAACATACTCGACCATTGTACCATCCACCCTTGGGGTTGCAAGAGTGCTTTGATCGTAGCCACATTGGGAGTTCTACAGTGACCCCCTTTGCACGGCCTAAATGAGGCCACACACAGCACACACAGTCACGTGGAAGTCCAGGGGTAAGGGGTAGGAGGGATCCCAGCATGAGAGGTGCATCTGCAGCAGCTCCACAATAGGCACCGGGAGGCACTGAGGTCACGGAGGGAGACTGGTCATCCAAAGACTATCTGGCAGATGCCCGTGCACCTGAGTCCTGATGGCAAGGGCATACCGACCATGAGACAAGTACCCTTTGTGCCTAAACGAGCAACTTGGTTGTGGTCCTGTTGGTGGCTCCTCCGCGACCCCTTCGTATGGCCTATGAGTGGCCCCACAGAGCCCATACAGTCCCGTGGCATCCCAGCATAAAGGACCTCAAGGAAGTTTCCATGTGAGGGAGTCCTGGCATGAGAGAGAAGCCTGAAGCTGCTCCACCAATGGGTACAGGGAAGCATCAAGGGCTTCGAGGAACACTTCCATCCATCGCAATGTTGTCCTCTGTCTTGGAGGGTTTGCTGTCCACGGAGCCAGGGCGCCATTGAAGATTTTAATGCTCTTGATGCATTTGAACTGTGTTGAATCACCCCACCACCATGAGCGCCAGCAGAATCAAACAAGGCTTCAAAGAGGGACTGTGACACCATGAACAGGGGATTAAGAGAAGCCTAGACTTCATCCACATCGCACATGTGCCCAGACTCATCTGGTAAAACCAAAGGTGCGTGCCTTGTAGCCGGGTGCGCCCAGTTGCACCTATCTGCGGATCCTGTAATGTCCTGCGGACTGCCTGAAGAGACTCAGCGGTGCTCTGTTGTGTTGTTTCTCCTCTCCCACAGGTTGAACTTGTTTGCTTCTTTTTAATGAAGTTTGAGAGGGATGTAGTGTCTTGTGGGACACGTTCCAGTGTTCCAATAAATGTTCACTGAGGGCTAGCTTCCATACCCACCCTACACCCATCGACAACAGGTCTCATGGGCGACATGGGCCTGCAAATAAAGGGTGCGCATGAGCCCTGGGCCAGTTCCAGTTACTATAACTGTGTGTCTGCGTGGTCATTTGTCCTGCATGTGGGCCTAGGGTCCATGCCACCACACCAAGGTGGTATTATTTCGTCTGAATAAGATTTTAAATTCCATCAATACTTTGTCACTTGTTCAGAACGGTGCTGCCTGCTCTCCCGACTACTGCTGCATTACTCCTGCTCAGAACGTCACGTCGTGGGCGTGGCAGGCTCAGAGCGCAAAGCAGAGTACAAGTGGAAAGTCGTCCGAGCCGCTGCTCCCAGCCCGTATCGTCAGCCCGTATTATCAAATCTCCTCACCCCTGCCGCTCACAGCCTGAGGATTAAAAGCCGGAGCCAAAGCAGAGCTACAGCGGAGCCGCGGTTGCGATCACTTCAGCTCTGCTCAGCTCTGCCCAGCTTTGACCTGCCACGGTTTACGGAAGTGGCAGTTGTTGCAGCGGAGCGCGGCAACCGCGGGATGGCAGCTGTGTAATTACGGGGTGTGTCTGCGAGGCACTACAGGCGTCAAAAGGCATTACGAGGCAACAGGGCAGCTGGGCTTTTGGGCAACCGGTTGACAAGGCGAGAGGAGAGCTCAAGGATCTATAAGGATCTACAAGGACTTAAAGAGCCAGAGACTTAAAGAGCCAGAGGGAGCCAGAGGGAGAGAACAGTGCAGAGTCTTGCTGGTTGAGGCACGGTTTGTGGTGTGGGGCAGAAGTTGCAGGTGAGCAGCGGGGGTGAGGGGGTAAGGGTGCGGGAGCGCGGTCACCCTTAGAGGGGGCTGCTAAGTGTGGTGCCCAGGGAAGCTCGCAGTAGCGACCAGCCAGGTTGGGGACAGGGTGCGGCATCCAGTGTGCCCTGCTCTCCGCCTCACTCTCCGATTCCCTCTCTTCCTCGCTTCCACCCTCCGCCCGTACTCTGCCCTCTCTCTAACCTCCCCTCCTTTTCTTGGCCAATTTGCCTGCTACTGGCTGTTACTGGTTGCTACTGGCT
Organism: Triturus cristatus; assembly: GCF_964204655.1. Classification (NCBI taxonomy): domain Eukaryota; kingdom Metazoa; phylum Chordata; class Amphibia; order Caudata; family Salamandridae; genus Triturus; species Triturus cristatus. The sequence continues at coordinate 1,133,088,817 of NC_140580.1, read as the reverse complement.
GCTACTGTGCTACTGTGGTATTGCTCGCTGTTCCCTCCAGCCCAGGGGCCCCTCCCGCTGCCTTTGTTGTTTTTTTCTTGAGAAAGGAAAAGGAAAAGGGCCTACTGGACTATTGGACTACTGGTCTACCGGGCTATCAGTTTGCTGGACCTTCAGTAACCAGAGGGCCAGAAGGACAGCCTACGATCATCAACCAAACCGCTCTCATTTGATCTCATTTGCTCCCATCCGCTGTTCCATCTGCTGTCTTCGAATATCTGCCTGCCTGTAATACCTCCGTGGACAAGGCGAGCAAAACTTTGAGGGGAGAAAGAGAGTATTAAGAGGATCAAGAAGGCCAAGGCCAAGACCATTTAAGGAAGAAGCTATGAGGTCAGGGAAGTCAAGGGACCAACCGCCACTCGCCAAATCTATTAAAAGAACAAGGAGGGCAAATAAGAACCTCAAAAGAGACCTTATGAGGGTCAGTGAGGACAACCTGAGGAAAGGGACGGAGGAGAAGGAAGATGCATCCTTAATCTCTTTGACCCCCCGGCCCCCCCTGACCCCTCCGCTCACAAGCCCACAACTTTTTCCAAACAGCGAATTGAGAGGAGCAGTAAACGCATCTAATCCGCCTAGCCTTGGCTACCAACTGAAAATCTACACAAAGTTCTCATTTATCAAAGATGTTGGCTCAGTCATATGTCTGAATAGTCGTAACGCAAGCAGTCTACCAATCCGCTGGAACCCAGCAAGGCCCTTCCCCCGAAGCAGCATAGGAATCCAGAGAAGGAGTCGGATTCCAAAAGAGAAGCTGAAGCTGGAGAAGAGGGGAACGATTTGGAGGGGGCAGCCCACACAAGCAAAGCAGAGCCTAAAAGGGGGCCCTAAAATGCTGTTCCCTCGAGCCCAAAAATGCAGGATCTGGAGCAGGATATTCAGGATGTAAGACTGATGCCAAATGTCAATGGGCGAGGAAGTAAAACCAATCATGAAAGCGAGTGCCAAGGTCTCTCTCCAAGCCCCGGGTCAGAAAAGGAAAAACACTGGACGATGAGTCCGCCAGGTCCAGCAAGCCTTGGCGCAGTAGAACCACAAGATGACGGCGAAGGCCTGCAGGGCAATACTGAAAGGCAAGAAGAGCCAGCGTTCAATGTGCCCAGGGGTCTTAATACACCAAGTAAGGGTGACATAATAACCAGAGGATATAGTGATCCTACTCCTCAAGCGAAGCCAGAGCACGACAACCACATATTCCCAATGCCTGATTGCATGGGGATACTGCAAGAGAACACCAAGGGAAAGAGAGATCCCATATCAGTTGACATGACAGAGAGAAGTTCTCCATACACAGCAATCTCATCACAATCTTTAGTGCAAGTACGGCATATACCTTTTTTTATTGACCATCGTTCAGATCAACATCTCGAGGAATTAAAGACGAGCCACGCTGCCAATCAAATGCAAAGTCAGATTTCAGGCCAAGTCACCCCACTCACTCCACCAGCAAGGACACCGAATCCACGTATCTCACCCAAGAAGAGTGGGAAGAATTGGTAGCCTCCTAACCCGCGGCCCCACAAGAGGAACTCCCAGGTTTGAACAATAGTGCCCCAAACCCCAAACTCGGCAAGGAAACATCACAAACGAAAGAAGACATCTGGGCATTTCTTTTGCATACAATGCAAATGTCCGTAACTGCAATCCAATATCAATCAGACAAGATGGATCTTCAACTATCTGTCCACAACTCGCTTTCAATCTTTGTGGCCAATATTGACGGCAAGTTAGCAGAGCTCAATACTTTGGTCAGAAGGGCACAAGCAGAGACAAAACTTGTACAATCTAACTTTTCATGTATAACAATCATAGATAAATTGGCTACACTTCCGACGGCAATGGGTAATCTCCTCTCAGACATCAGGGAGGCTACAAAAAATAGTTCCGGGAGAATCCCCACAGAACAAAGAATCACTGGAACACCTCCGAGCTTTAAAACCGGAGAGAAAGCAGAGAAGGAAGGGCCGTAACCAAAAGATAAAAATCCCCGCAATATTCAGAGGCGAGATCAACAGTACGGGGGATATGACATCGGAACCAACAAGAGATATAACGGGCCATATGTAGGAAGCCAAATACCGGTCGGTAACGGCCGATTTTCGGTAAATATCCCGTTACCGACCGGTATTTAGGCTTTTGCTATGTAGGGGGCATATTTCAGGATTCGGTAATTTACCGAATCGCTAAAATTACCGATTCGGTAAAATTACCGATTCGGTAAATACCGAATCCTGAAATGATATGTAGGGGGAGTGTCTCGTCGGTGTGTGGATTTGTTATTTACCACCAACTAAAAGTTGATGGTAAATGACGAATACCTGTAAAAAAGCATTATTGTGCTATTTGAAGTGTGCAATGTGGCAGACATACATGCCCTTAGGGCATGTATGTGCGCCACATGTGCACACATGCACGAATCAGGGGTGCAACAGGGTGTCGATGTGACACCCTGCCACCCATGATAATGCCTCCCCTATTACCGATTCGGTATTGACCGAATCGGTAATGGCAACTGGCTTCCCATTCATTCCTATGAGCCTCCAGGCCCATAGGAATGAATGGGAAGCCAGTTGCCATTACCGATTTGGTAAATACCGATTATTAAATACCGATATTTACCGAATCGGTAATAATTTACCTACATTACATTTACCGATTCATAAATACCGAATCGGTAAAATTCGGTATTTAAGAATCGGTAAATGTAATTTACCTACATATGGCCCAACATCTCAGAACTGTAATACAATAGACACGGATCATGAGCTAAATGAAAATTCAAACAAAGAGGAGATGCAAAAGACCAAATATAACACCATTCGCAATGGAAAAACAGCCTCTAGCGCCACTCATAAAAATGAAGTAGGACATCTTTAGAGGAGCAATGAATTAGATAAGGTCTATGACCCCAGAGGAAGTTCGACCAGGAAGAGATTCAAAAAGAAAAACATAGCACTCGAAACAGTAAATGTGTTTCTAGAATTGAAGAAGGTCAACTACAAGGGGCCACAATAACATCAGCAATTATCACAATCCAAATTCAACACCTGGGGTATAAAGGTTCAACCATTCTCAAAACCAAGATACCCCGATCCCCTGGCACCTGACAGCCAACAAAGGAAATAGGAAGACCAGGCCAAATCAAACCCACGATTACTGTTGGTACTGCGTGGGGCTCGCAGCAATACCCCCGACATCCCAGATCACAGAGAGCGACGTAATAAGAGATCAATCGTCACGAAAAGCCCAGACCACCAAGACTGGAGCTGGCTCTCAAGGACTATAAATTTCAAAACAGAAAATCAATGACAAAATGACGAGAACTCTTGTAACACTCTTAAACTGTGCTCTTGGAACATCAATGGCCTGGGTGATAAGCTTACAGACACGGAACTCTACACCTATCTGCAAAGATTTGATATCATTGCACTGCAAGAAATATGGTCCGATAATCCGCCAGCACTTCCTGGCTATAACCTGAACTTCATCTATGCCACGCAAAATGCACTGTTTGGTCATAAAAATGGGCGGCCTTGCTATTTACAGTAATACAGGGAGTATTTACGCAGCAAAGCCTATTGCACATAAGCTAACCCCGCCAAATGCAATGTTAGTGCTATGAATTTCTATTCGGGGGAGGGCCAAAAAGGAGGACATCATTTTGATAAACCTCAACATACATCCCCGAGAAAAAACCAGCGGCGCGCAGCAGCTGAAAGAAGAGCTCACAAAACAACTAAACGCTGAGCAAACAAATAGCTGGATTATTAGCGGGGACTTCAATCTAAATATGCTTAGCACCCCAACTATAGATACCAACTATGAGGTGGATCCATTTGCTTGGGAGCCAAACTCTCAAGACAACACCTCGGGAGGCAAAAGCTCGAAAACAGCACGGAGACTTCTTTCAACACTAGGGGCCTCATGTAGGAAGCCAAATACCGGTCGGTAACGGCCGATTTTCGGTAATTATACCGTTACCGACCGGTATTTTGGCTGTGGAGATGTAGGGGGCTCATTTCTGCATTCGGTAAGTTACCGAATCGGTAAAATTACCGAATCGGTAATTTTACCGATTCGGTCAATTCCGAATACAGAAATGAGATGTAGGGGGAGTGTGTGGGTGTTGTCTGGAGTCGGTATTTACCACTAACTAATAGTTGGTGGTAAATAAAGAATGGATGTGTAGAAGCATTTGATAGCGCTTAGAAGTGTGCAATGTGGCAGACATACATGCCCTTAGGGCATGTATGTGTGCCACATGTGCACACATGGCTGAATCAGGGGTGCAACAGGGTGTCAATGTGACACCCTGCCACCCTTGCATGTGCTCCCCCATTACCGAATCGGTATTTACCGAATCGGTAATGAGGCATACCTTCCCATCAATGGGAAGGTATGCCTCATTACCGAATCGGTAAATACCGATTCGGTAATTACCGAATTATTCCGAATCGGTAATATTTACCGACTAATTTCCTACATAGCATTTACCACTTCATAAATACCGAATCGGTATGCTTCGGTATTTATGAAGTGGTAAATGCCAGGCCACCTACATAAGGCCCTAGAAGAGTTGGGCTTCCGATCACTTAATGGGAAATTCCCAGGGGACCGCCCTCAAGCAGCAACCTTTCACAGTACAACGGCCAGCTCCACAATTGATCTCACATTCTTTTCTCGCAGTCTGTATCGAAGGGCAAGGGGCAAGGGATTTCCATATTGGCTCACTAGACTACAGCGACCATCTACCCCAGGAAGTCAAGATAGATGCCATTTCAATTGTAAGCCCACCTACAGCTAAGCACCAGCTTATAATATACTGTGAATGAGAGGCGGGTAAAATGCAGAACGGATGACCCACAAAGTCTCTTACTTCACGCTAAACAGGTATTAGGTGAAGTGCATATTGCAACAACAGATTTAATTGAGAGCTGGGAGAAGTTTACCAAAACATTACGAAATAAAAGAGGAACAAAAAAGGACAATGTCCATGGTAAAGGGGCGGACAAAGCTATGAGGCATAAGAGCCACTTAAACTTTAGAAATAATATTCATGTGAAAAAACTCAAAACTTTAATCAACCAAACATTTAGAAGATTAAGGACAGAGCCTGCCGCTCAACAAGATCTGAGGCGACTAAAAGGGGACCGCAGGAAGTTAGTCTGGCGAATTAAACAAGAAGAAGAAGAGACTCTGCGGGCCAAACTTTTACATGATATTAAAACCGGTAATAGTGCACAGTTTTGGCAAAAGATCAACAACCTGACCAGCAAGTGGCGTCAGGGTATTGATTCTCATGCCGCTGAAGAAGCATGGACAGTTTTTCTTGGCTCACATTTTAATGAAACACAAGAAATAAGGCAAGGGTCTCACAATAACAATCCTGTACATGACCCTAAAGTCTGGCCACCACAATTCAATGAAAATCAGGTATCTGAACAAGAAATCTCAATAACGACTGTGCAGATCTGTAAAAGAATTTCAAAAGGAAGACGAGAGGGCGCGCCAGGGCCAAATGGGATCCCTCCCATTTTGTTGAAACAAGAGCCGGAATTCTGGGCCTCTGTCCTAAAACCAATGTTCGATAAGATCTTACAAACGTCAATAATTCCATCATCCTGGAGGGGGGCCTTCATCTCCTCAATCTACAAAAAAGGGAACAGAAATGACCCGAGAAGCTCCCGGCTAGTATCCCTTCTCGACAATGAGGCCAAATATTTCTCGGGCCTATTACTCCAGGAGCTAACATCATGGGCAGAGGATGTCTCTGCAATCCCATACAATCAAACCAGCTTCTGTAAAAATATAGGGATGACTACCAATATACTTGCTCTCTCCCTTTTGATTGACGCCGCTCGCGCAGTAAAGCAACCTCTATACCTGTGCTACATCGATTATAGCTCTGCATTCGACCACGTTAAAAGAAACCTTCTGTGGCAAAAACTAAAAACAAGCATTTGCAATGCAATAGGTCTCGCATTTATACGAGTTTGAGCTATTGGCATTGTAAATGACAATGCCTTTTATTTATGTTTTAAAAACCCACACATAAATAAAAGGCATTGCCATTTACAGTGCCAATAGCTCAAACTCTTAACAACTGCGAGACCTATTGCATTGCAAATGCTTTTTTTTTTGTGGGAGGGCACTTGTTGTATAACTCCTTGTCTACAGTGCTTGAAAGTTTAAATCCGTGGAAGTGGCTTTGCTTAAGGTAATGTGTCGTTCTGTGTTACTTTGCGCTGCAGTACAATCCACCCAGTTATGCGTGTGCAGCATTGCCAATCAATTAATGCATTATTGCAATCTCGTCATGTGTTGTGTGTTAAAGGTGCGTGAGGCACAGTCTGCGAACATTTCTCACATTGTATCCAAATGTATACTACCAACGTAACTTACCAGATGTGTTCTTTTGTTCTTCTTTCCCCCTTGTATCGATTTCCTCCTTGTGAAAGCTCTTCTCTGGCAATCTGTTTAGTGTAAAGGATAAACAAAGCATTATTAATGGTTGCGTAGTGTTAGTATTAGAATGCAATCGAACGAGGTGTATTGCCAGCTGTGAAAACAAGTGAGTCCTGCGAAGGAAGTCGGAGGTGAGCGGTGGGGGAACATTTTAAGACTAGAACAGCCCCGTTTTAATATTTGGAAACCGGCGAGTGGTGTGGGGGATGTGTAAGTAATGAAATCTATCGCGTTTGGAGGGATTTTCCACCATTGTAAATGGCAAGAAACCAAATGAATGCACACTAGTAATGCCTTTTCGTGTCCCTTTCCAAGTGATTGCGTTGCAAGTTGAAAAACGTCCAGAGTGCGGGCAAGATATTGTGTAGCGTAGAATTATATGAGGTAAGGGAGGTGTGGACGGAGGTGCACTGACGGAGCGTGTGAGGTAACAATGATAGATTAGCAAGACCAGATGTTGAAGGAGGTGCACTGACGGAGCGTGTGTGGTAACAGTGATACATTAGCACAATCAGATCTGGAAGGAGGTGCACTGATGTAGTGTGTGTGCTAACAGTGATAGATAATCAAGAACAGTTGTCTAAGGAGGTGCATTGATGTAGCGCGTGTGTGGTAACAATGCTAGATAAGCAAGAACAGATGTTGGAGGAGGTGCACAGTTGGAGCGTGTGAGGTAATGCCGCTATATTTGCATGAACAGATTTGGAATGAGGTGCCCTGACGGAGCGTGTGATGTAACAGCGATAGTTTCCCAAAAACTGACCTGGAAGGAGGTGCACTTACGGATCGTGTGTGTTATTATTGATAGATTTGGCTGAACCGATCTTGAAGGAGGTGCACTGATGGATTGTGTGCGGTACCAGTGATCGATTTTCCCGAACCGATGAGGAAGGAGGTGCATTGACGGCGCGTGTGTGGTAAGACTCATAGATGACCAAGAACTAATGTGGAAGGAGGTGCACTGCTGGAGCCTGTGTGGCCACATTTATCGCTTCGTACGAACCGATCTTGAATGAGGTGCACTGACGGATCGTGTTTTGTAACACTGTTAGATTTTTACGAACAGAACTGGACTGAGGTGCACTGGCGGAGCGTGTGTGCTAACCCTGATACCTCCGTACAACCAGTTCTTGAAGGAGGTGCAGTTACGGAGCGTGTGTGGTAACACTGCTAGCTGTCTATGAACTGATTTTGAAGGAGGTGCACTGACCGAGCGTGTGAGTTAACACTGATAGTACGAACTGATTTTGAAGGCGGTGCACTGACGGTGCGTGTGTTGTAACACTGATAGCTTGTTACGAACCGAACTGGAATGAGGTGCACTGATGGAGCGTGTCTGTTAACACTGATAGCTTCGTAGGAACAGATCTTGAAGGAGGTGCACTGACGGAGCGTGTCTGTTAACAGTGATAGCTTCGTAGCAACAGATCTGGAAGGAGGTGCACTGACGGAGCGTGTCTGTTAACACTGATCGCTTCGTAGGAACAGATCTGACAGGAGGTGCACTGCCGGAGCGTGTCTGTTAACACTGATCGCTTCGTAGGAACAGATCTGACAGGAGGTGCACTGCCGGAGCGTGTGTGCTAACACTGATAGCTCCATACGAACAGATGTGGAAGGAGGTGCACTGACGGAGCGTGTGTGTTATCACTGATAGCTCCGTACGAACAGCTCTGGAAGGAGGTGCACTGACGGAGCGTGTGTGGTAAGACTGATAGATTTGAAAGAGCAGATCTTGAAAGCTTCTGTTGCTTTGCAATGCCAATAGCGTGAACTGCTGTAAAATCGTGAGCTATTGCATCTCAAGCAAACGAGGTGTCTGTGCGGCTGTGAAAAGAAGGCGGGGCTGCGAAGGAACACGGAGGGGCGCGCTGGGGGAACCTTGTAAGACTAGAACATGCCTTTTCTCTGCTTGCGAACCCGGCTAGTGATGTGTGGGAGGTGTAAATAATGAAAGCGATCTCACTTGCAGGGAGTTCCCCGCACTGTAAATGGAAACCAACGAACTGAAAGTACACTGGTAATGTTTGCTTGTGTGCCTGCGAAAATGATAGCGCTGTAAGTTTGAAATCGACCAGAGTGCGGCCCAGCTCTTGCGGAGCTCCGAATTGAATGAGGTAAGTGATGTCTGGACGGAGGCGCACTGATGGTGCGTGTGTGTTAACAGTGATCGATTAGGAAGAACAGAATCTGACCGTGGTTTACTGATGGATGGTGTGTGGTAACAGTGATAGATGACTAAGAACAGATTAGGAAGGAGGTGCACTGGTGCTAACAGTGCTAGATTTGCCTGAACAGATGTTTGAAGGAGGTGCACTGACGGAGCGTGTGTGGTACCACTGATAGCTCCGTACGAACAGATGTGGAAGGAGGTGCACTGACGGAGCGTGTGTGTTAACACTGATAGCTCCGTACGAACAGATGTGGAAGGAGGTGCACTGAAGGAGCGTGTGTGGTAACACTGATAGCTCCGTACGAACAGATGTGGAAGGAGGTGCACTGACGGATCGTGTGTGTTAACACTGAACGCTCCGTACGAACAGATGTGGAAGGAGGTGCACTGACGGAGCGTGTGTGTTAACACTGATCGCTCCGTACGAACAGATGTGGAAGGAGGTGCACTGAAGGAGCGTGTGTGGTAACACTGATAGCTCCGTACGAACAGATCTGGAAGGAGGGGCACTGGCGGAGCGTGTGCGGTAACAGTGAATGATTTGCAAGAACAGATGTGGAAGGAGGTGCACTGGCGGAGCGTGTGTGGTAACACTGATCGATCCGTACGAACAGAACAGATCTGGAAGGAGGTGCACTGACGGAGTGTGTGTGGTAACCCTGATAGATTTTCACGAACAGCTGTGTAACGCGTATCTCCTTTTTAAATCCCCATAGTTTGAACGCATGTTAAAGCCTGAGCTCTTGCCTTTGAATCAAACGAGGTGTCTGTGCGGCTGTGAAAAGAAGGCGGGGCTGCGAAGGAAGACGGAGGGGCGCGCTGGGGGAACCTTGCAACACGAGAACATCCCCGTGTTCAGCCTTCGAAACTGGCCAGTGCTGTGGGGGAGGTGTAAATACTGAAACCGAGCGCGTTTTGAGGGACTTCCCATCACTGTACATGGAAATCTGGGAAAACAAAATGAAAGCACCCTACTAAATCCTGCGTGTGTTCCTGTGAAATAGCTTTCGCTCTAACTTGAAACCCGACCAGACTGCGCCCCAGCTCCTGCGCCTTTAATTAGATGAGGTAAGGGAGTTTTTTTTTGTGCGGTGGGCAAGCACGGCGGAAGACTAATTTCCGATTTGTGTGTACTTTTTTCCGCACCAAGTCCTTTACGACGCGTGGCCTCGCCTTCAACAGTGCATCAATTTTTTTATTTTGTGGGAGGGCACTTGTTGTATAACTCCTTGCCTACAGTGCTTGAAAGTTTAAATCCGTGGAAGTGGCTTAGCTTAAGGTAATGTGTCGTTCTGTGTAACTTTGCGCTGCAGTACAATCCACCCAGTTATGCGTGTGCAGCATTGCCGATCAATTAATGCATTATTGCAATCTCGTCATGCGTTGTGTGTGAAAGGTGCGTGAGGCACAGTCTGCGAACATTTCTCACATTGTATCCAAATGTATACTACCAACGTAACTTACCAGATGTGTTCTTTTGTTCTTCTTTCCCCCTTGTATCGATTTCCTCCTTGTGAAAGCTCTTCTCTGGCAATCTGTTTAGTGTAAAGGATAAACAAAGCATTATTAATGGTTGCGTAGTGTTAGTATTGCGTATGTCTAGAAGCTACCTCCGGTGATACTAAATGTCATTATTACGCTTACTTAAGTACCCGTACATACTGCCTAAGTAAATAGTTGCATTGTCCCTGCGAATAACTACCGTGTACTACAATTTGTCCGAGTCGGCCTACAAAGTATGGTGTTTCTTATGAAGATACCGTGAGTAAAGTATCCCTGCTTGTGTGGCTGGCAACTGCATGACTAGACGAAGAGGGAGTGGGAGGGGGGAGTGGAGTCGGGCACGCAGGCTGCCAAATGGATCTGGAAGGAGGTGCACGGGGGATGTTTGGCAGGGCTTGGAGAAGGGTTTCCATCACGGCGAAAGTGAAAGCAAACAAGTGGTTGCAGGACTCCAAATGGTGCGCGCGCCCGGACGGGTCACATGCACTGTAGTTGGAGGCCTGCAAAGCCACTGTTTGCACTTCCAAAACGCGCTTACTATAAGTCTCGCCAGAGCCAGCGCTAAAGCGCTGGTCAGGCGAGACCTAAAAATGAACATTCCTCCACGGCTCTTAAACCAACTAATCCTCCTTCATAGTGGCATGTGGGTACAAGTTAAACTAGGCAATGGAGAATATCTATCGAGGAAGATCCCAACAAGCATAGGGGTTAAACAAGGCTGTGAGCTAGCCCCAACACTTTTGTATCTATTTATGGGAGAGCTATCAACTCTGCTGAATGCAAGCAACGCGCACGCACCTAAGCTAGGGGGCACCCAGGTGTCCAACTTCTTCTACGCGGATGATCTGGTACTAATTAGCCGCACCCCGGTAGGCTTACAGCGGCTGTTGGATATTACATCACTATACTATGCAATAAATATGCTTACCATCAACCAAGAGAAATCCAAAGTCATGTGTATAAAAAGAGAAGAACAAAAAGCTGGCTCTTGGCTTCCAGGAAGCTGGACACCGTATGTGAATACAGATACCTAGGGGTCGTTAGAGATGACAAGGGCAACTTTAAGCCACAATGCGACGTCATAAAAAAGAGAGGTATAATGACTGCGGTAGCTTTAAGAAATTTAAAAAACAAGATCACGGGCCCAAGCCTCCACCCTCTTATTAAGGTGATTCAAGCAAAACTAATTCCTGCCATTACTTACGGCAGTGAGGCCATGAGAGGGAGGGATGATGCTACAGTCAATGGCACAGTAGCAAGAGCAATGCGCATGATCTTCGGCCTGCTAAGCTACACATCTCCCACACAGTTGAGGCTTGAATTCGGGCTACCAAGAGAAGAGCTAGCACGCCAAGGATCTTACATAAAAAGCTGGCATAAAATATGCAGTGGAGAGCCGAAAACACTAAATGCTCTCCTGTGGAAGGAGCTACAAACCAAAGAAATTTGCCCTGCAAGGCTATATCTGGAGGCCGCCATCAATCATCTGGGGCTACGACAGCTTTGGGAACTCCCAGGGGCCCTGGCGGGCTTTAAAAAAGTAGTTAACAAGACTGTCAGGAATGAATCATTGTGGCAGAACAAAGCGTCCCTGGTAGAGCGTGCACATGGCTGGCTTACCGCTCAATCCTACCCTAAACTCGTGCCCCAAAGATACCTCCAGTCTGACTTTTCAAAAAAAACTAAAGAGAGGTTTTTGAAATTGCGCTTAGGGGTGCTGCCCTCAGCAAACCATCTTACACCTGGCTACGCGCTCAGACACCAGCAAAGTGCCGCCACTGTGGAGATGGTGAAGAAAACATAGTGCATCTGATAACTATCTGCAGGGAACTACTACAAGAACGACAGGACCTCTTGAGACCGCTTTTTAATAGAAAACGGATACGGTCTTGCAGGCAAGCGGTGTTGGCATGTTTTTACGGTGAAGACATCCAACTGAGTTGCCGGACGGTAAAATTCTTAGCAGCCGCTGAGGCACGCCTCAAAAAATAAAAATAAAAAACATTTCAATGAAATATGAGTACGGATGCAGAGGAGAACATACCGTTTTGACCCATACAGAGAAAAGTTCCTGAATGCCATCGTGAACAAATAGGAAATACAGCGTCGATAATCGGACCGTCAATTTTTTTACCTGGTTTTAATGAGTGCTATTCTGAACTATATGTTTTGAACATTTTGATGGACCGAAACAAGGACAGCTTAAGATCATGCGGTGGGTTTTCTCATACCTCCCCCTTGCATTGTAGGCTCCAATAACTAGCTGGCCTGATATGGAGACTCAGCAAGCTTACATCACTCTGGGGGGTTTACCCCTGCTGCCACGCTACAACTGCCAATGTCATCTCTCGTAAGAGGCACCCGTCTTTTCTTAGACCTTGTCAGGCTTACTCTGGCAAGAAGCTCTGGGTCCGGATTCACCCGTAATTTTAGCACACTGTGCATTTTGCCTAAGCCACAAGTGCCAATCATTAATACACTGAAACCCCCCTCGATGATCTTGGAATTGGATATTTTCCACTTTTCAGCCCATGCCAGGCCAAGTTTGCAAGGAAGTCTACCCCTAGCATCCTAGCACAAATTTTAACTATGCCCTGACTCTTCTCTCTAATACATCTGCAAGGCAATTTCGCAAACATAGATCTGGCGAACTGCTCTTAACTCCAGCACAGCCCCAATTGGGCATTGAGGAATGTAAACATTCTCACTGCCCTCCGGTTTTATGACTAAGGCTCAAAGAGCTTAGCGCGCATGGCATTTTATTCCCCATCGTACTCCCCCCTGTGGGATAAGAGGTTCTTGGCTAGCCCTCAGGGATATTTGAAGATTGTTAATTACTAATCACATGTTTTTATAGCTTTTACTTTGTACTTTGAACAAGTAGCCTTTTAGCGATGTCCTTCTATTGTAATTTGTTCTTCTCTCCGTTCTTTTAGCTTGAAACTGTGTGAAATGGAGACTGTTTGTAATGGTTTTCATTAACTGCACAATCATTTTTTACTTACTTACTTTACTTGTGCAGAACTGCTACTGAAAATAATGTTTAGCAAAGAGCCTGTGACGTGTAATATTTGTGGCGTTCCTTTCTCAGTATCTGAAGTTTGGCATGTATAAGACCAGGTTCAAAGCCCTGTGTCTAGTGAGCACACTGAAGGCGGGCACCTCTCCTTGTTTATTGACAATAAGCTTAACACCATCCAAGACTTAGCGAAACCATTTAAAAAATCACAAAGGGGGCACGGCCAGCTGCTGACTAAGATGACTGTCTGAACACGAGCTACTCTCCCTGGCCGGTAAAGCCATCCATAATCTGGGCAAATCGCCTAAAATGCTGTGCCAGTCTGCCTGAATCAGCAACAGACGGCTTCCATGGTGGCGATATGCCAGGCTGGAACGATTTTTCTCTGGCGGGAGGATGAGAAACCGAGCCGCGTATTGAGAGGGTGAGGCGAGTGCATGAGTGTCACGGCCTGGTCTGGACCTCCCCAGATGCTTGTGACCCTTCTCGGGTGTGCCTCAGAGAGCAGATTCCCTCTTGGAGGAAGGCGCTGTGCAGCCCAGTGAGAGTGCAGGGATGGGCAGGCGCCGGTAAGGACCGAAATGCCCCCATGTTGTGGAGGGCCTTTACAGGGCCTGGGAAAGAGGTCCGACGGTGGTGGAAGAGGACAGATCGGCCTAGACTTCCAGGACGGGTGTTGAGTCGCTCCCCTGCAGGTGCAAACACACAAATGACCCAGACCAGGGCTCCCCCTCCCAGGTAATTGTTATCTCCCCCGCTGCCCACACCAACCGACCGGGACCCTCACTACTGATGATGAATTTATAAAGCGTGACAAATACCCTGGGGTGTCTAGGCGCTGCCCTTAACACATACAGAATGGCCCGGACTGAGCATAAAAATTGTGCCTTAAAAAAACTGGTATTTGTGCCCTTTCTAAATTTTTAGTAGGCTAGTCTCTTTTTTAAACAAGGTTGGCAAAGAGTTCCACAGTTTAGTTGCTGTAGCAGTGAAACTCTTGCCACCCGACCTAGCCCTGCTAACTCTAGGAGCAACGCGCGCAGAGCCTGATCAAGAGGTAATGCCGCTAGCTGCTTAAAGCCCATGTTCTACCCTGTTCTATCGTTTTACTACTTGTGTTGTGCCCACATCATATTGGTTTTAAAACTTTTCACACGTTGCTGCTCTAAGTGCCACTTGCTATTTTGCACACTTACCGGCCTAATCTTACTTCGAGTGCTCCAAAGCCCCGGTCCGACTCGGCATGTGCCGTTGAGCGGAGGAATGATTGGAGACACTCCCAGGGCGGGTCACTTCCGGTTCAGGTAGCGCTCTAGCATACGCGCTGCCTGGCTACTTAACCAGATGCAGATTCCTTCGCGCAGCGGATGTGCGAAGCAGGCGCACCAGCGGCGTGCCGAAGGCGCGCCAAAGGTAAGCCCGTCTGCGCCAGTCCGCGCCCTGCCGGGACCAGGGGCCACGACCCCTGGCAGTTCCCACAATTTCCTCTGCTACAGTGCTCAGTCACTCACGGCTCTAAGAGGAGCCACCGGAACCAACTGCCTACACTCTATGGAAATCGCCAACAATCCCTCCAGATGCCCCCTTTTGTAGCTTTAAACTTCAGCCCTGCTGGATGGAGGCTCCCGCACCTGGCTATCCCTTGAAACTTTTTCTCCTGAACTGTCGCTCCCTCCCTAGACACTCTACGGAATTCAAACTTCTGCTAGATGACCTTAAACCAGACGTCCTATTCCTGACGGAAACCTGGTTACACGAAGGATCCGATCCAGTCATCATCCAAACCCTACCTCCTGGCTATTTAATACAAAGGGCCGACCGAAAGACCGTAAGAGGTGGGGGACTAGCCATACTTTATAAAGACAATCTTAGTTGCCGGTCCTCTTTGGTTGGCCCACCCGACTGCGAAAGCATGCATTTCTCTCTAGAGATCTCACCAACCTGCACTTTCTCAGGTCTTTTGCTCTACCGTCCCCCAGGACCCATTGGCCAATTTCTCAATTCTCTCCCCATACTTGTGGCAGATCTAGCTCTGACCTCAGCGAACTTTACTATCCTCGGTGATCTTAACATCCATTTGGATGATCTCTCCAACCAACTGGCCATTGAGCTATCAACCTGCCTATCTGCTCTTCAAATCAAACAGAAAGGCTTTGCCCCGACTCATGATAAAGGCCATCTCCTCGACCCAGTGTTTAGCAATGATCAGAAGCTATCGGTTGGGGCCCATCCCTCTCCCTTGGACCGACCATTCACTAGTTCCCCTGCTCTGGGAGACCTGGGTACCTAACCCCATCTATAAGACCACCTTGACTCTTGAGAGGAAATGGTCAAATCTATCTGTTAGCCAATGGATCGAGGTCCTTAACGCCACCAGACCACACAACGTCCCTAACCCAGAGTTGGCAAACAGTAATTTCAATTCATGGATCCTTAATTCTTTGGACACGCACCTACCGAAAAAATCCTCCCATAAAAAAGTTAGGGTAAAAGCTTCCCCTTGGTTTACTCCTAAGCTAAGGAAACTCAAACAGTCCTGCAGACAACTGGAAAGGAGATGGAGACAGAATTATGAAGAAGTTAGGAAAACTGAATATAGAGAAGCAATAAGGACCTATAAAGCAGAGATCAAAATGGCACAATTAAACTTCTATGAGGAAAAGATCAATGCAGCTGCCAACGCTCCTAAAGAGATTTTTCGAATTGCCAAATCTCTATCCTCCTTACCGCAGGAACTCCCCAGAGAGGAGGAAGCCCCACAGCGCTGCAATGACTTCGCTGAATATTTCCATCATAAAATTCAGCTGATATGTTTGCCCTTTTCTCCTTATGTGCCGGAACCCATCGTCCCTTGCACAGAAGCTAAAACAAAGAGCTTACTAGGAGAATTCCCCCTACTTAATGCAAACTCCCTGGACATTCTTCTGTCCAAAGTAACTTCTGGTTCCCCTACGGACCCCGCCCCTCCACAACACCTCTCACTTGTATACAATACAATTGGCACAGTTATACGAGACGTATTAAACTCTTCCATCACATCCGGCACAGTACCGCGGGCTTGGAAATGTGCTCAGGTTAGAGCCCTCCTAAAAAAAAAACAACCTCGATCATTCCAATATGTCTAACTACCGCCCCATCTCTCTCCTCCCTTGGCTGAGCAAACTTATTAACTGCACATTAGTCCACTACTTGGAAGCTAACAACCTGCTTCATGTCTCTCAAACAGTGTTCCGCCCTCAGTTAGGCACAGAGACGGCCCTGCTAGCTGTGACTGAAGAAGCCAGAAGACTCTTGGACCACGGCGGCTCGGCAGCTATCATCCTGCTAGACCTCTGTGCCGCCTTTGACACTGTTAACCATAACATCCTGCTCGAGCGGCTGGCAGATATGGGAGTGGGAAAGATGGCACTCACTTGGTTTCAGTCCTTCTTAAAGGATCGATTTTTCCAAGTATTTGAGGGGACCACTACATCCAACCGATGGCCACTCAGCTGTGGGGTTCCACAGGGTTTGTCCCTGAGCCCCACGCTTTTTAATGCCTATATAGCACCACTAGCTGAGATAGTCCTCCCATTCGGTATAAAAATAATTACCTACGCAGGTGACACCCAATTGGTGGTGGCGTTAAACCACCCTGACGGCTCTTCCTGCGCTCTAGGTCCCTGCCTAGAGGCGGTAGCCCATTGGATGGGCCGTTCCCATCTCAAGCTAAATGGGGACAAGACAGAACTTATGTTCCTGGGTAAAATTCCATCACCCACCTCGTCTCTCATTTGGCCGACCTGTCTTGGCCCCATGCCCATCCCTAAGCAACAGATTAAAAGACTTGGCATTTGGCTTGACAGCTCCCTCTGCTTCAACCATCAGGCCACCAAGCTCTCTGCTACTTGCTTTGGCCTGATGCGGATGCTTAGGAAAATTCTTCCTCTGCTCCCTTTTCAGGCTAGGAGGATTATGGTTCAGGCTCTAATTCTGTCCCGCCTGGATTACGGGAACGCACTATATCTAGGTGCCCCTCAGTCTACTCTCCACAAACTTCAAGTAATCCAAAACTGTGCGGCGCGCCAATTGCTCCAGATTCCCCGTAGACAAACAGCAAAACCTGCTTTGAGGTACCTCCACTGGCTGCCCATCCGAGCCAGGATCCATTTCAAAGCTATGTGCCTGGCCCACAAAGCTATCTGGAAAACCGGCTCTCCCATTATTCAGTCCTTGGTCACCTCTATCATCCCTCTAGGACTCTTCGTTCCAGTTCTGCTTTTCTTGCCACTCCCTTAAAAGTCCGAAGATCTAGGTGGGGTGGACGCTCGTTCTCTCTGAATGCCTCCAACCTCTGGAACGCCCTCCCCCCCACTCTTCGGGGAGAACCTGATCTGTCGGCCTTCCGGAAACTGCTTAAGACACACCTCTTTCTCTCAGCACACTAACATGAGCCTCTCTCTTTTCATGTCTCTCCGCTCCGCAAAGCGCTAGGAGGCCTCAGGGTAGCTAAGCGCTATACAAATGCAATTTCATTCATTCATTCAATTAGGTTTCCAAGTTCAGCAAATCTAAGGGATCTTGCTGTAATATGTGGCTTAATTAAAATTTGCCGGCTGCGTTGGCCCCAAGTTGATAAGTGATTTAAAGGCAGTGCAGAGTGATTTAAACTGGATCCGCTTGGCTACCCGCAACCAGTGAAGATGGAGCAGAGCTGTAGAGACGGAGTCGAATTTAGCGATACCTAGAAGTACTCTTGCTGCTGCATTCTGGGCAGTCTGTAGCTTTTGAATGCTGCGATTGGGGGCACTGGTAAAGAGGGCATTGCAATAATCCAATCTTGAGGATCTATGCACAGATACCACAGTTTTCCTTCATTCATAGGTATAGCAGGAAGAATCTTCTTTAGCATTTTAAGGATAAAAAAGCAAGCCGAGGTGACCAAATTGGTTTGCGCTTCAAAAGGACAACTTAGTATCAAAGATGACTCCCAAGTTTTTAACTTTGGGCACTGGTTTAGGTAAAGGACCAAGTTGGACCGGCCACCAGCTATGTGTCCAAAATGAGGGATTGTACCCCAACACCAAAACCCCAGTCTTGGATAAGTTCAGCTTCAAACAATTGTCAGGCTATATGGCTCATACAGTCATGAAAACTGATGGCTGGATGGCTAGATGGACTGCTCATAGGGACAATAATCTGTGCATTCTCCATGCCAATATTGTTGTAATGGAAGTGCAGCCAGCACTTAATTTGTAAAACTATAAGTTCCAGGGCCCTCGTCAGGAGGGCACTGGAGCTCGCACCACCCATTGTCCCTGCCAACACTTCCAGTGAGAGAACCAACACCACTACTGACCTTCACACTCCTACAAGTGTTATAATTCAGACTACTCCATGCCCTCAGAGCTGTAGGAATAGATTGGGCAGCAAGTATCAGTGATTTTAATGTATATTGTATTCATAAACAGCTGTGGCAGACTCCTCGAAGTGCCAGTGTTGACAAATAGGTGCCTGTGCCGAGCACTGAAAGCCACTGTCTCAAATTAGGCACTGAGTGCAGCACTTTCTGCACCACCTCTAACAGTCCTTCAACTCCACCGCCACGGGCCCAGATGACATGGGTCTTGGTCTGCCCTGTTGTCTCCACCGCTGGAGGACTACAACCAAAACAACACACAGGGATTACAATCAGCACATAATTTAACAAATCATCCATAGCACCGCAATGGGGGCTGTCAAGGGTGGGGAAAGCAGACCCCAAACAATCCAGGCTAACTTTTGACTATTGCAGCGTTACTGGAACCTGCACTGGCACTAGCGCTGAACATGCTGCAGAGGCACTGGAGGTAACTGAGGATTCGGACACGTGCACGCTACTCCTAGAGGTGACTGACAGCCTCCACCAAATAAACTATGAACTAGACACACACCCAGCATGCATGGTCCAACTGAAGACCCCCATATATGAGCATGATACCACATGCAGGGTCCACCTGAAGACCCCCAAATATGAGCATGATGACTGCCTTGACGAAACAGAGCAGTCTTGAAGGTTGAAGATGACACCATGGAATTCAAAAACAATGTCACCTACACAGAAGTAGAGATCTTTGCAAGAGCAACTCACTATGGACGAACTCGGACCCACACCCAGCATCCATGCCAGGAACCTTCAAATCCTCATCAGCAGCAAACTGGATTTGACCACAGAAGTTAACGCTATTGCTGGAGCAGAGTTTTCTGTTGAAAATCTATTGGGTTTTTTAAGCTTTGGTTTGTCTATTTGTCGATAAATAAAATATTAATTTTTAATTATTAATTATTTGTTTTGTGTAAATGTTCTGATTAATCAATATGAATTAACAAGAGAAAACTATACGTGGGGATGCATTTGTGTTGCTTACTAATAATGTGCATGTTTTATTAATAAATGTTGCTGAGTGCTGTTTGTTTTAAAGCACAAAACGCTTTTGAAATGTCGTGTACTAATGCTTTTCTGTGTTGCAAAGGCTAGATAATTACAATACACATAAGGGTATTAGTGGGGTTAACACTGTTTAATCACTATGCTGTGGTAACTTTGTTTTTGTCTCCTTTAATTAAGATGGTACGTTTTGGCCTAGTGAAAGATGGCTGCCGTTTAAAGCCTGTATTTGAGTAGTCGATTTGTGATGAGAAGGCCTTGCTGAACATGGTCGAGAGTCATCTGACCACAGTCTTCGCCTGGTTAAAAAGTTTTCCGTGAGGACAGCAGCTCTGGGCGGACATCCAAGTGTCCTTGGAGGACAAAGGAGCCACAATGAACTTTGTGATCACAATGCTGGTTCCGAGGAAATATGAACATAAAAGAAACATTTGCAAGTTTTAGTTCCTTCTTCCGTCTTTTTATTTTTGTGATTTTTCTGAGCGGAGATTTTTCCAAATGTAGCGATGCTACATCCTTTCCTGCTCGCTCTGCTCAGCGGTTCAGCGGATATCTAAAACATTTTATGTTACCTTCTTTTGTTAAATTTATTATAAATATTGTTAGCCTAGAGAGGGTCTGTGTCATTGCATTTTGGATTCTGAGGCAACTTCTTTCCGAACTTGCGTTGGTGAGGATCGATGCTGTGAGGACGGTGACTTGGGAGACTTCTACTGAGAGACCTGTCCTGACCCGTTTATGACATTTAGCTAGAATAGGTAATTATGAGAATAATGATTTTGCTTTTGAATTGATTTCCTTTGAACTAATTTTAGATAAATTACCATTATTTGAAATACAGTGTTGGTGGTTATTTCTTGTCAATTATTGAGTACTCTATTTTGATTATTGTTGATTATTATTGGTTAAATCATGACTCAAGACAGTGTCAATTAGGTCTTATCGACCTTAGTGTAGATGTAGGGTGTTTAGAAGGTTTTCTCTCCACAGGTTCAGTGCTGATAGAGTAATCGAGTATATGTTAGTGAAATGGGCCCAAGCGTATGATGAGTGTATGTGCGTGTATCTGTGAATTTACTCTATCCGTGGAAGTAGGGAGAATTTGTACACCCCAATCTGCACCAATCTCCTGGTAGCAGAATTTGATGGTTTTGATGATTGTCTTGATCTGATTAGATTGCTTGTACATTGGCTTTGATTTATTGATTATTGATTGATGTTGGTATATGTACTAATACTATATGTTGGAGTCGTCGTGTTGAGTTTTATGTAGTGCTTCTGGAATTTGGGAGCTGGTAGCAGTTCCGTAGTAGGGCAGAGGGAAGTATATGCTGCTCTCGGGAAAGACGGGATTGTTGGTCCTGTACGTATGCAGGAAAAACGTGTGACAATTGAAGTTGCGCGTCACATTGTCTGTGTTGGGAATTAGTGACATCGTTGTGTGTTACTATTAGAAATATATTTCTGGTATAAGAAGGAGTGTGTATGGTAGCGAAGGTTATTTATGAAACTCTGGTCTTAAGTCCCAGGGATCCGTAAGGTTCACCGTTAAAGCTTATCGCGGGAGGAGTAATAGGTATTCTCTGAGCTTGTTTGAAGGACTGGGCAGAGGAAAACACTGCTTGGTTAACGTATGTTATAATTCTGTAGTGGGACAGACTGTTCGCTGTTCTCGGGAAAAGCAGGATTCTGTGTGTACGTACTACATTTTCTTGTATGAATGTGCGTGAATGTACGAGCATTTAGTTGATTGTAAAACTCTTTGGATCAGTCCTAGAGGAAACAGTTAATGAATGCATGATAGAAGGGCAGAGTAGAGGGATGTGCTACTGTGTCAACGAGAGTATTAATTCCGTACTGAAACAGAAGTGAGTGAAAGACGGGATTCTTGTGAAAAAGATTTTCTTTACTATTCTTTGGGTAGTGAAGCAGACAATGGAGATGTTTATATGTTGTAACTAATAGATTTTGTAGAATCTGACACGAAGTCTACTGAGAAATTTTGTAAAGGAGGGGTAGACGAGTGGCAGGAGACAGGAGTAGGAGCGACTGCAGCGACTGCTGACGTCAAACAGACCGCGCTCTGATTGGATACTAGATCAGTACAGTGCTCGCGCTGTGATTCGTGCGTTGGTGTGAGCCGCGCAAGGATTGGAAGAGGTACAGAGTGACGTAGACGCTCCAGGATTGGTGCGTTAGTGTGAGTCGCGCTGTTATTGGATAAAACATCGTACTATTTAGTTGTATTACGGAAGGGATTAGAAAGTTTGGTAAAAGTTAAAATGTATTACCAAGAAGAGAAAAAGAAAAAATCTTTGTTTGGAAAAATAAAGCGCTGGTTTGACAAGGATAAAGATGTTAAAACGAGAGAAGGTGAATTGTTACCTCCATCGAAAACGCCGGCATCCTTCATGGCTGCGAGATATGGGTATCATACCTGTATATGGTTGGAGAATTGGGTAAGGTATACAAAGGAAGATGGTGTCCTAGCATTCCCAGAACATGGTTCATTTAATCTGGCCGTGTTGAAAAATTTGCGGGAAAAGATGTTATGTCTTGACCCAAGACCAAGGCCGACACAGTTTGAGGCTTTAGTGGAATGGGAAGAGGAAGTACATGAGCGAGAAAAACAGAGGTCTGGAGGAAACTATAGATACATGTTTGGGAGGAGACATGATCGTGAAACTCATCATGATCGAATGAAGAGATGGCGAGATGCTAGTATGTCAGAGGGATTATACCCTATGAGAACAGTTGAAGAGAAGGGTACAGAAAGGGTTCCTGAGGCAGAAGTGAGAAGATATGGAATTAATGAGTATGAGGATGAGGTCTTGAATGACATGATTTACAAGAGACCACCTCCATATAGACCAGAACCAGAAGAGAGCACACCAGTTGTTTCTCCGATAAGAGATACATTGCGCATTATTGAAAGAGAAGATGTGACACCTGAGTTAAGAAGTGGTAATCCTTTCAGGGAGAGAGAGAATCGATGTGGTGACGAGAATACGAGAGAATTAGCCAGAACTACATCAGAGCTGACTGAAAAGATTAGAGAGTTGACAAAGAATCTAGAAGCTGTTACAGTGCCAGTAACCATAGGTCCGGTTATGCCTGTTTTTGATAAGCAGAGGACAGGTGAGAATGGTTTGGTGATTCCATATGTTGGTAATAAGATAACAAGTTTGGCTGGTCCCTCAGGAGATTCAGAAAAAAGGACAGAAAATGATGATCTGAGCCAATCAAGACATGATACATGTAGTGAAGGATTAGAGGTACAATCTAATTCGAGATTGGATGCTAGTGAAGCTAGTTGTTCAGGGATGCCGATTTTAGAACCGCAGAAGAAAGTGGTTCCAGTGAGAAAATCTACTGAAATAACAGCTGATGATTTGAATGAATGGATGAAAGTTCTTCAAAAGAGGGATAAAGATTCACAGGCAATTGATGTGGCTAGGTTACGTGTAGAATTAGAAGAGCTTGTTGCAGGGACAATTCCTACAGAAATTCTAAAAAATCATCATGATGGTGAACTGTTGTTTATGTGCAAAAACATCACCTGGAGAGCTAAAAATACACATGACAGGTTAAGAGCAATAGCGAATGAGCAGGGAGTTGACATTGATAAAGTGAA
This sequence comes from Triturus cristatus, assembly GCF_964204655.1. Lineage (NCBI taxonomy): Eukaryota > Metazoa > Chordata > Amphibia > Caudata > Salamandridae > Triturus > Triturus cristatus. Next base: position 1,133,065,575 of record NC_140580.1, on the reverse strand, counting down.
AGCTTTGCAGAAGTCTTACAGGATGGATTTCACGGATAAAGATATTGAGAATCTGAATGGTGCTGGTAGAACAGGACAGATTAAAGAGATGATCGCTTTATTGCGAAAATGGGGTGATGTTGAGAAGTGGAAGGATAGGTGGTACAAGAAAAGGGAAGAATCAGGGGATAGGACTTATTCAGCATTTCCTATGAGAGAAAAAGAGAAAACAGTGGATGCTTATCCTATGAGAGAAATACCTGGAGGAGGATATGTACATGTTCCATGGACCAGACAGGATATTTTATCATTTACGAATGATTTCCCTCGACTGAGAGAAAAGCCCGTCGAGTGGTATAGGCAGGTAGACAGGTTTGTGAAATTGTCAAAAGTGCTGTGGATTGACCTGAATAGTCTGTTTGATATAATTGTTCCAGCAGACTTGTGGGCTGAGTGTAAAATAGTTGTAAGTTGGCCTACTGAGGAATATCCAAGAGATCAGAGAACAGGAGCACCAGATCCAGAGGTAATGAGAAAGTATGATCAGGTGATGGTGTACCTGAAAAGTAAAGTACCTCCGAAAGAGACAGACTGGGTTAAAATAGATCGAACACACCAGGAAGCAAAAGAATCAGTTCATGCTTTTTATGAGAGGCTGATACTGGCTTTTAAACAATTCAGTGGGGATGAACACCTGGGTGACAAGGATTTGAGTCATTTTGTATACAGATTTGTATATGGCCTGAGACCTGAGATTAGTGAGAGAATTCGTGAGCATACAGTGGACTGGCAGAGTAAGAAAATAGATGAGATTTTGAGACATGCAAAATACTTCAGTGATGAAATTGAAGCAAAACAGAGAAAGCTGAAAGAAAAAGCAATGTGGGCACAAGTGAAAGTTGCGGAAAGACAGGAAGCACAGTTGGTGGAACAGGCGAATAATGCAGGAAATAATCCAGGGAATAGGCCCAGGTATGCAGGAAAAGGAAAGGGGAATCTTGAGGAAGCCAAAAAGAAGTTCCCGTGTCACAACTGTGGCCAACTGGGACATTGGAGATCTGAATGTACCAATCCACCATTGGCGAATAATGAGAGTAAAATATTAAATCAACAGGTGCAGAACGAGGGGAATAATCGACAGCAGCAACAACCTTCTGTTGTGAGACAGCAGAGCCAAGAGCCAAAACCGCCCTTGCCGCAGAATAGAGGGTCACAAAAGTACAATCAGGATTCGGGATTCTACAATGAGGAGCAGGTAAACAAACCAAGGCGTTCTAACCAGGTACAACAGTACTTGTTAAAGAATGAAGGGAGTGAGTCTGAAGGTGATTATTGACGGTGCCGAAGAGAGGAGGAAGAGTGCATACTTGGTGCAACTCTAGAAATAGACCAGGCAGGACCATTTGTAGATGGGAAAATAAATGAAGAAAGTGTTACTTTTTTAGTAGACACAGGTGCGACAAGATCAACTGTCAGGTCAGCAGATATTAGAAATCTTCCTCTCTCGGATGAAGCAATCCAAGTAGTTGGTGTAGCCAATACACAAATCAAGACACGTCTTACTGAACCAGTAAGAGTACAAATAGGGAAATTTTCAGACATGCACAGATTTATTGTCTGTGACACTAGTCCAGTGAACTTGTTAGGCAGGGATCTGCTTTGTAAGATGAACTGTCCAATTTTTTGTACACCGGATGGAATAGCTTTTGAAACACCAGATGAGGATGTTTTGTACCGAATGACTCTAGAAAATAGAGAGAGTGAGTTAATTGGTGCATATGCTGTGTTTGATCCGGAGGATTTGCCTCAAGAGCTGAGAGACACAGTGAAAAGGACAGTTTGGGATTTTACTGGAGAGGATGTGGGATTGATGAATAATGTAGATCCTGTGAAAATTGCAGTGAAAGAAGGAATTACTTATCCTAATATTCCTCAGTACAAAATGACACCAGAAATAATTGAGAGAATAACTCCTATTATTGAGAAAATGATTCAACAAGGAGTTTTGAGAGAACTACTGAGTAGTCCGTGTAACTCACCGATAATGGGGCTAAAGAAACCTAATGGGAAGTTCAGGATTGTACAGGATTTGAGAAAAGTTAACAAAATTGTGGTGGCATGTTGTACCATTGTGCCAAATCCGTCAGTGATTTTGTATCAGATTCCACATGATGCTGAGTGGTACACAGTGATTGATTTGTGTCATGCTTTCTTTTCAATTCCATTGCATCATGACAGTCAACCGATTTTTGCATTTAGGTTTGGCCAGCGTATTTTAGCATGGAGTCGTATCCCACAGGGGTATACGGAGAGTCCTTCGATATTCAATCAGTTATTGAAAAAATCATTAGAGAGCTTGATTATGCCTGAAAATTCAGTACTAGTGCAGTATATTGATGACCTACTCGTGGCATCAAAGACACGTGAAGCTTGTGAAGTAGATACCATAGCTTTACTGAATCATCTGGCAGATGGAGGGTTAAAGGTATCTCCAGCCAAATTGCAATTTTGCAAGAAAGAGGTGCATTATCTTGGACACAATATTGAAAAAGGTCTAAGAAAAGTGACTGATGACAGGATCAGAATTATCAGAGAAATGAAAGTCCCAAAGACCCAGAGAGAAGTGAGGATGTTTCTGGGGATGGTGGGTTATTGTCGTCAGTGGATAATTAATTTCTCTCTGATAGCAAAGCCACTGATTAAGCTGACAAAAAGTGAGATGACAGATCCATTGGAACTAGATGGAGAACAAATGGCAGCATTTGAGGAGCTGAAGAGCAGAATGTGTGAAGCCCCTGCTTTGGGTATGCCAGACTATGAGAAAGAGTTTGAATTGTACTGTAGTGAGAGAAATGGATGTGCACTTTCAGTGTTAATCCAGAAGCATGGATTACTGAGAAGGCCTATTGCGTACTTCTCATCGACACTTGACCCTGTAGCTGTGGGTTTACCAGGTTGTCTGAAATCTGTGGCTGCAACATGCAGAAGTCTGGAACAGAGTGAGGGAATCATAATGGGATATCCTGTAAGGGTATTCGTACCTCATAACGTGGCAATTCTTTTGACAAGAAGCAGAACTCAGTACATGTCACATAGTCGGCTGACTAAATATGAGAAAGTCATTCTGGGAGCATCAAATGTGACTCTGGAGAGATGTGTGAATGTAAATCCAGCGACATTATTGCCGGATATTGAAAATGTGGGTGTGAAGACAGAAGATGATCACAATTGTTTGGATGTGCTGGATTACTGTACAAAACCGAGACCAGACATAAGGGATCTTCCCTTGCTTGAGAGTGATCATGTGCTGTTTGTAGATGGATCATGTCTGAGGAATGATGAGGGTGTGCTGAGTGCAGCATATGCAGTGTGCAAGGTTTCAGAAGTGATGGAAGCATCACCATTGAAAGGAGTGAAATCTGCACAAGTTGCAGAATTGGTGGCATTGACGAAAGCTAGTGAAATTGGGAAAGATCTGAGAGTGACTGTGATGACTGATAGTCAGTATGGATTTGGAGTTGTGCATGATTTTGGCCAACTTTGGCCACAGAGAGGTTTCTTGACGTCGAGTGGGACTCCGATAAAGAATGCTGAAGTGATTGGAAAATTACTTGAGGCGATACAGCTGCCTAAAGAATTAGCAGTTGTGAAATGTGCTGCTCATGGACAAGGAGATGATTTTGTGAGAGTTGGAAACAGATTTGCTAACGACATTGCACAATATTGCGCGAAGAACAATCATTCAATTAATAGGGCATGAGAAGGAGAAATGTCTTTTTGTTCTGTGATGTTTACTAATGTCCTAGAAACGTGGGATGAAGTGAAAAAGTTGCAGGATGAGGCAGGAAAGGAAGAAAAGAAAGACTGGATCAAGGCAGGTTGTGCCCCAAGAGAAACAGACCATGTTTGGGTCTATAGAGATGGCAGACCAGTCATGCCTAACTCTATGCTGTCGACAATGGCAAGGATGTATCATGGCCAGGGACATTTGGGAAGGGATGCGATGATCAGGTCTTTTAAACAGACTTGGTACAATGCAAAGTTCAGGACGATTGCAGAGAGCATCTGTCAGAGATGTTTGATTTGCCAGCAATTTAACACTGGGAAAAAGACAGTGGTGAGTTTGGGAACGATAGGCAGAGAAGGTGGTCCTTTCACGAGAATGCAGATAGATTTCATTGAAATGCCCCAAGTGAACAGACTGAGGTATGTTCTAGTGGTAGTCTGTTTGTTCTCAAGATGGGTGGAGGCCTATCCGACTAGGAGAAATGATGGAATAACAGTGGCAAAGTTACTGTTAAGAGAGCTGATTCCTAGGTACGGGTTTCCAGTAACGATTGAGTCTGATAGAGGTGGACACTTCTATAATGAGCTCATGAGTTTGATTTGAGAAGCATTGGGCATACAGCAGAAGCTACATTGTGCATACAGGCCAGAGGCTTCTGGCGTAGTTGAGCAGATAAATGGCACAATCAAGAACAGGATTGGTAAGATGTGTTTAGCCACTGGAATGAAATGGCCTGATGTCTTGCCTCTAGTGCTAATGACTATTAGATCTACTCCAGATAGAACTACTGGGTTGAGTCCGCACGAGATTTTGATGGGACGTGCAATGCGTCATGCATTTGTACCTGTCAATAAGTTGATGACAATAACTGATGACATGATTTTGGATTACTGTAAAGGCCTGGCTGACGCAGTTCATTCTGTGTTTCACCAGATTGGAGAAGAAGCTACCACACTTGAGAAGAAGCAAGCTCATGATCTGAGTCCAGGGGACTGGGTGAGGATTAAAGTACACAGAAGAAGAAATTGCTTGGTTCCAAGGTGGGGAAGACCAAGACAAGTCATTCTGACTACGACAACTGCAGTGAAGTGTGCTGGTGTGAAAAACTGGGTACATGCGAGTCATACTCTGAGAGTTCCAAACCCAAAGGATGGGACTGGTAAGGAGTATTTTGAAGAGTCAGATTCCAGTGATGATGAAGACCCAGAACCAGTGAGAAAAAATCAAAGTTCAGAGAGAGAACCATTGAGAGTCTCAGAAAGGAGATCAGATTCTGTAAGAGAGCCTGAAGTTCCAACAAGCAGTGGAGGAAAAAGAAGAGAAAAGAGCAGTTCCACAGAAACAACTCCTGAATCAGAAGAGGAGGAGATTGAAGAACCACTTGAGATTATACCTGAAGAAGTAGGGTCAGAAGAAGATAGAGAGGGACAGATTGCGGAAGACCCCCGAGGAGGTGTAGGGAACATTCCTGATAAGCTAGGTGAAGGGACAAGTAGACAGCAAGAAGATTGCGTGTCGGAGACTCGAGGAGGGAAAGAAGTAGGGAAGTCTCAAACAGTGGTGAAAAAGACTGTGGAACGAAAGAAAACTGCTGAAGAACAAGAGGCATTTGAAACAGAATCGGATGAAAGTGAGAATGAGAAATCAGAAGGTCGAGTTCTGAGAAAGAGAACTTGGATTGGAGAAAGAAATAATACAGAAACAAGACCGAAAAAGGTTGTAAGAGGAGATTTTTGGCCTAACAACAGAGTAAAGAGGCTGAGATACAGACTGATAAGAGCAAATACTTCGAAAGCTGAACAAGTGAATGAGGTGTCGAGTCAAAATGAAGTGAAGAGAAAGGAGCAAAAGAAATCAAAAGAACCCGAGGAGATAAAGAGAATTAGAAGACCCAACCAAAAGTACAGATCACCGGAATGGTCTTATGTGGCACTGTCTGAAGGAGAAGAAGAAGAAACAGTGAATCGAGACAATCCGGAGGGGATCTTGAGAAAAGTGGTTGAGGAAGAGGAAAAGTCTGTTGGAATCTTAAAAGTTATCCTGACTGACATTGGAGAAGAGTCGGATGCACAGGATGTTGTTGATGATCTGATACAATTTGATGTTGCTGAAGAAGGAGTGAAGAGTGATGAATATCCAAATTGAGTGAACTGAAGAAATCACTTGGAGAAAAGTGAAAAGGAGAAAGTCTGAAAATTAGCTGTCTGAAGTAATCCAGAAATAAACAATAACAGTAGTGGAGTAGTAGAGGCTAAGTCAAAAGACACGGTCAAAGTAGTAAAATGGCTAACATAGAGAATAACCAAAGTAAATGTGCCTTTTTGAAAAGATGGTGTAGAATGTGCTGTTGCTGTACTGGATTATTAATGCTACTATAGGTACATTTGAGATGTATACTGAGAATGAGACTAATGTAGAGAAAAGTTCACAAAAAGTAGTTCCAACTAGAATTAGTAAGACTTACATACATAAAGATAGGTCAATTAATGATTTTTCTAGCAATGTTTTTTCAAAATTGTTGTACGAATATGTGAAGACAATGGAAGTGAGGGATTGCTACGTATGTATGCAGTTACCTGCATCCGTTTCAGAGGGTGTTACTTATCACCATTTACCAGCTACGTATGGAATTTCTTGTAGTGTGTTAAGTAGTGTTTTTTATTTGCTAGGGAAAATAGATTATGAGATGTCTAACAAAGATAGTATTTTTGGGCAATTGCCTATGAATAAAAAGCTGAATCCAGCTAAAGAAGCTAACATTTTTGGTGAGATTTTCATTGAAAAAGAAGAATTAACATTAGATTACATTTTTAAGAATAATTTAACTTGCAGTTTGAAAGAAGAGGAGAAAGCTTTCCTAAACATGGTGGAGGAAAGGAGATTGAGCATGCATGAAAAGGCAGGGAAATACAAAGTGAGTGAGACAATTTGGGACATTGAGATGGGAAAAGAATTGAGAAATGGAGCTAGTCCAACTTTAGCTTTAGATGCACCACAGAAGGGTAAGCTGTGCATTACAAGAAGGAAATCCCAATATGATACATACTTTGTTGGGACTAGTGAGTGTCATGATACATACTTCATTGCAACAGGATGGGGTTTTAGAGGAGGAGAGGATCCAGTTTTCCCAGGAGTGTATTATGTTTGTGGGAACAAGGCTTATTACAGGTTGCCTGACCATTGGTATGGCACGTGTTATGTGGGCCTGGTCTTTCCAAAGATTTTTCATATAGATAGAATAAAAGATGTAGAACATATTAATTTATTAACACGTTTTAAGAGAGAAACTTGGTCAGAAATAGTGGGTGACATTTTTGGAGCTTTAATTCCAGCAGTGGGAATTTCTTTGAATGCATATGGAATTCAGAAACTGTCAACAGTGGTGGATCGCTTATCGACAAATACCGCTGGAGGGTTTGTTTTGGTGAATACGGAATTGATTGCCGTACGTGCCATGTCTATGCAAAATCGACTTGCCCTTGATATTCTATTAGCCAAGGAGGGTGGGGTCTGTGGAATGCTGAAAGTTCAACATTGTTGCACTTACATTCCAGACGAAAGTAAAGACCTGAAGGTCTATATAAAAAATATTACTGATTTGCATGAAGAATTAGTACCACTGGAAGCTGAGAGTATTTGGACTAAAATAGCTAATAAGATAGTTGCTGTTAAGAGTTTTATTGCAAAAATAGGTAGTACTATTATAGGTAAGATATTGTTTCCTTTGACTTGTATAATTGTTGCTTTGTTGATACTAAGATTGGTGTGTTTGTGTTGTAAAAACAGGGGAGGGAAAAAGAAATTAATTAAAAGAAATATTGAAAGGAGAAATAAAAGAAAAAGAGATCCACAAGAAATAGAATTAGAAGAATTGAGGGAGAGTGTTTATTTGGAAACAAAGAGGGATGATGAAAGGGAGTCTGGTGTGTAGTGTTGTGTAAGGAGAAAAAGACATTTCCAATTTCTCCTAAAATGGGACTAAATTTTACAAAATTTTTTTTTTTGGGTTGTTTATTTGGTGATAATATCACCAAAGGGGGGATTGCTGGAGCAGAGTTTTCTGTTGAAAATCTATTGGGTTTTTTAAGCTCTGGTTTGTCTATTTGTCGGTAAATAAAATATTAATTTTTAATTATTAATTATTTGTTTTGTGTAAATGTTCTGATTAATCAATATGAATTAACAAGAGAAAACTATACGTGGGGATGCATTTGTGTTGCTTTCTAATAATGTGCATGTTTTATTAATAAATGTTGCTGAGTGCTGTTTGTTTTAAAGCACAAAACGCTTTTGAAATGTCGTGTACTAATGCTTTTCTGTGTTGCAAAGGCTAGATAATTACAATACACATAAGGGTATTAGTGGGGTTAACACTGTTTAATCACTATGCTGTGGTAACGTTGTTTTTGTCTCCTTTAATTAAGATGGTACGTTTTGGCCTAGTGAAAGATGGCTGCCGTTTAAAGCCTGTATTTGAGTAGTCGATTTGTGATGAGAAGGCCTTGCTGAACATGGTCGAGAGTCATCTGACCACAGTCTTCGCCTGGTTAAAAAGTTTTCCGTGAGGACAGCAGCTCTGGGCGGACATCCAAGTGTCCTTGGAGGACAAAGGAGCCACAATGAACTTTGTGATCACAATGCTGGTTCCGAGGAAATATGAACATAAAAGAAACATTTGCAAGTTTTAGTTCCTTCTTCCGTCTTTTTATTTTTGTGATTTTTCTGAGCGGAGATTTTTCCAAATGTAGCGATGCTACATCCTTTCCTGCTCGCTCTGCTCAGCGGTTCAGCGGATATCTAAAACATTTTATGTTGCCTTCTTTTGTTAAATTTATTATAAATATTGTTAGCCTAGAGAGGGTCTGTGTCATTGCATTTTGGATTCTGAGGCCACTTCTTTCCGAACTTGCGTTGGTGAGGATCGATGCTGTGAGGACGGTGACTTGGGAGACTTCTACTGAGAGACCGGTCCTGACCCGTTTATGACATTTAGCTAGAATAGGTAATTATGAGAATAATGATTTTGCTTTTGAATTGATTTCCTTTGAACTAATTTTAGATAAATTACCATTATTTGAAATACAGTGTTGGTGGTTATTTCTTGTCAATTATTGAGTACTCTATTTTGATTATTGTTGATTATTATTGGTTAAATCATGACTCAAGACAGTGTCAATTAGGTCTTATCGACCTTAGTGTAGATGTAGGGTGTTTAGAAGGTTTTCTCTCCACAGGTTCAGTGCTGATAGAGTAATCGAGTATATGTTAGTGAAATGGGCCCAAGCGTATGATGAGTGTATGTGCGTGTATCTGTGAATTTACTCTATCCGTGGAAGTAGGGAGAATTTGTACACCCCAATCTGCACCACTATCACCGCATCCTGAAGATGCTGAGAAAGATCTTTAAATTGCTCTCAAGCAACACTAGAAAACCCATCACTTTCGCCCTAGGCACCAACAAAGTGGACTGTGGGAACACTATCTATGGCGAAATCACCAAGCAACTCACCAGAAGACTACAAATCATCCGACACACAGCAGCCAGACTCATCCTCAATCTCCTACAGAGAACTCACATCCCACCACACCTCAGAGAGCTCCACTGGCTATCGATACATAAATGCGCTCAAGTCAAACTTCTCATGCACACATTCAAGGCACTACACAAGTTAGACCCCACCTACCTGAACAGTCAAATTCCTACTAACAACCACCCAGACACCTCCGCTATGGAGGACTTGCACTCACACACATATCACGCATGCACAGAACCAGATCAGGAGGAAAGTTGTTCTGTTACATCACTCCTGAAGCATGAAAGTACCTCCCACTACTCCTCTCTTCTTGAATTCCAAATGAAGTTAAAGACCTGGCTAAGCAGCACTATGCACACAAACCTGCTGAGCGCCAGGATACCCTCGTGGGCGACAGTGCGCTTTACCAATACACATCACACTATCAAACCCACAGTAGAGGTCCTCAGGGTCATGGCTAAAAATAAAGACCTTGTATCGCGCATGCAGCGCAAGAATCTTTGCATACTCGGCATTGCTGAGTGCACAAACATGGACAAGATGGGGGCTTTCATCAAACATCTGTTCACAGAAATGTTGGGGAAAAAGAACTTTTCACAGTGCTTATAGTTGAGAGGGCCCATAGATCCCTTGGGTCTAGACCACCTGCCCTCCCTTGCCCTACACGCGTGCTCCTCTACACCCTATCATTGCAAGACTTTTGAATTATCTGGACTGCGATGCAGCTCTACGACTTTTACAGAGTTGAGTTTACAAGACATGGATTCCCCATTTATCCAGAGTTCACGGGTGCATTCACAGAAGTCAAAAAACCCCTCAGATCCAATGACATACCATATGCTCTATCCATCGAAGGGGCATATTATCGATAAACTGCGTTAAAATTATCGCCGCTTTAGTGGCAGAAAACTGCCGCGAAAGTGGCGATAATGGGCTTGATAATATGACCTTGAGAATTCCCATAGAAGCCCATGTTCTGGTGTCAACATGGGATTCTATTAGAATTCTCTGCGGCATATTATCAAGCCCATTATCGCCCCTTTAGAGGCAGTTTTCTGCCGCTAAAGCGGCAATAATTTTAACGCCGTGCTTGATAATATGCCCCTAAACTTCTCCTTCACATAGAGGGATGCACAATGTTTTTCACATCCCTGAAAAATACAATGAAGCACGTCAAAGCATATCTTAAAACTGCTAACAGGGAGTGGAATAAGGCACTGGATAACCCAGATTCCATAGACGCCATCTTAGAAAATGCATTCAGTGATGTGAAATGACCAGCGCGGTAATAGTCCTTGAGGATGGGTTGGAACCCTTCGCAAACTCAGGGAAGTCAGTGCACTGCTGGCCAGCACTACTTTTCTGGTGGAACTGTCAGAACCACCAACACCTGGTTGTGACCTCTCAAGCGCCTGGCACGCCCGTCAATGTGGGTATTTGAAATTCGAACTCTTTACATTTTATGTTCCAGGTCTGGTTGCAACATAATGGTATATTCAACCCCGTGATAAGGCACAAGGGTAGCTTGTGATGGCCCAGGCCCCTTTGTGCAAGAAACAGTTCAATGTTATTGGGGTCACTGGGATTCAGCACTGGCTGTTGGGTTGTTCAGTGAGGGTGGGGGAAGGGATGTTGCAATCGTTTTGTTTTAGTTTAAATGTTTCGTTCCCTTCTCGTTTATGATCCATAATTTGGCATCAGAGATTCACTCAATCACAGGTGTGAGGGACAATGCACATGAAAACAAATGCCCACACGTCACGGCTAAGGATTCTTGTTCCAAAATGTCCCACACGATTAAGATAGCCACATGGAATGTCAGAGGGCTGGGAAACGCCAAGAAAAGACTAGTTATTGCTTACCATGAGAGGCATGATGCGGAGGCCTTTTTCAACATACCTGTTCATCCCCCCCTCCCCCGACGAGCCCCTAAATTTGTTGACTGCGCGGACTGTGGCAATTACTTTACCTTCTACAGCTCGAGCTCAGCAAGCAGGGTGACAGCTATCCAAACGTCCTGTGTTTTCAGACAGAATATGTCCAACTGTTTTTTTTTAAACATTGCACACCACTTTCATACTAGAAATGAGGGCAAAGTCATATGGGAGGTGACTTTAATTTAATACTTAATCATACGCTCGACTGCACAAACCCACATTGGGTTGGTAACCGTAAAGCCCCATTAAAAATATCCTACATTCTGACCACCTGGTGGATGGGTGGCGTGAAATCCACGGCGGCAGCATAGCATACTCGTATACTCGTAATTTTACTGTTCACGCATACTTTACACTTCTGGATATGTCAGGCTGCAGTCATCTAACGAAAGACAACTACTAACCCCCACACTCCTACAAATGGGACCAATCAGATTATACCAGGACTCCAAAGCTATAACAATGGCTTGGGCAGCAAGTATTACTCATTTTTATGTATATTAAATTAATAAACAACTGTTGATGCAATTATTTGCAAATCAGACAAACAGTGCCACCATGTGGCAGATTGTCCTAAGTGTCGGTGTTGACAATTAAATGCCGGTGCTGAGCACCGGAAATCACCGGCTCATATTAAGCACTGACAGGCTGCTCCAGTATTTACTCCCCAGGGATGCAGGTGGTTACTAACCCAGCTCTATCCCTTACTATGGACAAATCGGGATAGCACACATTGACGAGGTTGGGCCTCCACAGGACTGGACAGCTATTTATGGACAGAAGATTCCTGACCCCGGAACAGTTCAAACAGCTGGGTGAGACTGGGTGCTTAACATTTTTTCCTCTTTCCAACTGAGGAGAGCTGCTTCAGCTCAGTGGACTGTCCTCTCACAGGACCCCCAGGAGTTCATCCCGCTGATGCAAGTGTACCAAATTTCCAACACCTGAGGTTGGGTCGCAAGACTCTACAGTGTCGCTTACTAAAACTCAGGTGAAACATAACTGGAGATGGATTTGGGGACCACAATATCTGATAAAACCTGGGGGTATGGAAAAGCAAACAATCATCTGCCAGCCAAAAACACAGACTAATGCATTACAACTTCCTGGGCAGGTGATCCAACACTCCACAGAGACTACACTCTATGGACCCATCACACCTCTGTGGTTGTCCCGGATGCTCAATAGACTCAGCAGATTTCATACACCTAGCAGAGCACTGCTCTCCCATACATCATGATTGATTGGAGATTGTCCGCATGAAAAATAAGATAGCCTCGACACAATCACAAAGCACAGCACTTCCCCTGCTTTTGTGATACGTGGCTTATATCCCCCACCATGAGAGAAAACTGGTTATCGGCTGTCGCAGGGTTGCTGGATCGTGGATGCGCGGTACAGTTCCCGGGCTCCAGGAGGACTTTGTGGCGTTATATGTTGTAGTGAGAGAACGGTAAATAATGCTGCTCTACAAACACCTACAATGAGATTCAGAGATATCTGGGCACCCTTTTGTTAGTACATGGCCTCTGCAGTAGAGGATAGCAGAGATTTCACTTCTGGGGCCCAGCTCCGGTCGATACCCAGGCTAGCCGTGGGCTTGTTGCTGACTGCTGCGGGCCTTCACAAGCGGCATGGGCGCTCAAATACTGCCCCTCAGGCATGACTGGGAGGTTTCTGCCCTTGCCAGTCCTGCCACCGGGCTGGGCTGACCCCCTGAGCCCACCTCTTTTATCTGATTGGTCAATGCTGATGCTCGAAATGTTTACCTGTTTGTGGCTTGTTCCCCTTTGTTTTATATATGCATGTTGGTAATCAGGTTTGATATCTGTGTACCAATGTGGAAAATTTTAAAAAACTGATTTAATCAAAATAAAATCACAACAGGCCTCTGATTTACATTTTTAATGTTTCTGATATATTAATAACTTTCCAGCAACTGACTCTTTAAAAATTCAGTAAATTCCACAAAAAATGTTAATTTATCTCGCAGAAAAGAGTTCTTTTACATTAATGTATTGAATTAGTGAAACAATCATTTTTAATGTAACAAGCGGAATAGTACACCAACTTGGTACAAGACTGAGGTAACAAAATACATAGCAAAAACAAAAATAAAAGACTCCTACGCAAGAGTTAAATTTTAGTGGTTATTATGTTTGAGACAAATTCACAAGAGATATACACAGAGTCTTTACACAAATGGCATGCAGTGGTGCCTGCTTCAAAGAACAGCCAAAGATAGTGCAACATTTTTCACAAGAATAACAAAAACTCAGTTGTAGAAATCAGCTTGCACGGTAGGTGAGAAATTGGGAATGGCTTAAAAAGTACTAAAGAAGCAGCATGTGGGTGCTTCTTGGAACCACATGCATTTTGGCACAAAGTGTGTAAAGGATCCCAAAACACGGTCTTAAATAAATTATTAATAAATATTGCTGCATACAAATGTAAAACATGTTAACAATTTTCAAAAATTCATTACCAAACGAAGATTCTTCACATCTGTTTGAAAAGACTATTTCAGTTCCTTACTAAGACTTTTCCAGTTCATGTTACTGCCATATGCTCTCACACATCTAATTTATTTATTACACTTTAAATGTATTTTAACAAAAAAGAAAATGTAAGGGAGTTATGTAAAACAATACGTTATCATTTATGTCTAAAGTGATATGCCATTATACACCTTCCATAACAAAATGTGGTAGATATGACTTATTTTCGATATGACAACGCATTAGCTTGATTGCAAGTATTGACGTGCATCAGCGTTCCAATACTTTCAATTGACATGATCCCAAGCAGAGTAAACTCAAGTAGCAGAATGGAAGCTCTTGCCCTGTCTGTCTTGCTTTGACTCTGCTGATTGATATTTGCCCTACAAGGCTCTGTGGTATACATGAAGACTGCTAAAATAAAGTCATAAAGCAAAGGCTGAGAAATTTGCTATTTAGATCTAAAGAATATTAATAATATGTATTTTTCGGTGGTGAGCGGAACATTAGCTCCGCTCTCAATTGTCTTTCCTAATGTGATTGGATTATATCTTTGTTGTTCCTGGAAATATTTCAATTCCAGTAGAGGTTTGAAATACACACCATTACAAATGCTGCAGGTAGGTTACAGTTCACTCTCACCTGTGTACGTTTCTTAGGCCTAATTTGTTAAAATAGATTTAAAATTTGTAATCTATGAAACTATCTTGTCACCACTCAGAATGCAACTTTATTTATTATTTTGCAGATAAACTACTCAGAAAACCCAGATCCTAGGCTCAATTGGAAATTGGGGAGATAGGACCACATTCATAAATGGCAATCCCAAAATGGTTAGTTTTAAGCTGAGCGCATTTATTTATTTATGGCGGTTTGATTTTTTTTTTCATGATTCATACATCTAATGGAGTTTTTTTGTCCAAGGGTGGACCACCGCTTGCTCTAAACACTATGCTTAATTCAGCTGTCTGATGTGAAATGTACTTAGTAGAGTACAGACGTGGAATCTTCAAATTCATTAGTTAGACATTTTTTTTTAATTTGCATGTGACAAAACTGTTCGGAGATGTGCTATCTAATACTTACATGTGAAAGCAACGTGGCAAAAGACATATTCTGACATGCTTTTCAGTGCATGTTTATTCTTAAAAACTGCAAATATTCCCCATTGTTTTATGTTCTTCATATGTTTGTAAAGTGCTTTTATTTCAAGTACAACAATGTTGGCAATTTATTGGAATTTAGTCCAACATAGGGGTGCCATGAGGGACGGGGGCTCTACTCGTTCTCCTCTGGAATTCACATTTCCTCCAGACTTTAAGGGTTATTTATTACCATTTTACTCTAAATTAGGAGTTATAGGGCCAATTCACAAAGTATTTATGAGTACATTAAGTAGTACTACACGAGTACTCTTTCACATACTCTCACACGAGCTTGTGATTCGGCCCCGCAATGACCAACTCCTTAATAGTCAAAGTGCATAAAGGGTCCAATCTTTTCGATTTGTACTAATTGTGTATGAATATTGCCTGTATATTCCTATTTTATCTGCTTTGGGTCTAATTCACAAAGGCGTGTAAGAGTACATAGAAGAGTACTCAGGGAGACTACTTTACTTCAAGATGTCTTTGTGATTAGCCTCCTCATTCCCTTCACAAAACAAGCATTTTGCTATTGTGTAGTCCCAACAGAACCCACAGTATTCAAGTGGAAAGCCCAGATTTAAAAGATAATCAACGATATGCATTTGAAAAGAAAACACGACTGATCTAAAATCAAAATCTGGAACAATCCGTGACACAAAAATGAGTGCATTCAAAAATGACACACTGGCTTAGCATTCATTCTCTTCTTAAAAGTAAGATATGTGGGCTCATTGTTTTAAAGACAGTTATTTTTTATATATCTTATATTCTAATATAGTAACAATAAAAAAATTGAATTGCAAAGCAGCAGACATTGCAAATTCCTCATGAAGGATAAGCATATATCCTAGTACCATTTTTAGTTGTTTGGATAATTAACTCTATTATGTTCTGTGAAAATTGGCACACCACATTATGGGAAGTTAGCTTGGGTTTCAGAAATGAAGTGAAAGTAAAGTGAGAGGGTAGATACGGCAGACCTTCAAAAGTACCTAGTTGAAAAAGTATTACATTGGCATGATCACAACACAGAAAGGAAAGTTTTCCAGTAGTTTCTTTTGTGCCAAAATACAAAACACACCAATTAGCTTAAACATGAACAGCTGTATCATCCCACTTTCTTTCTTAAACTTAATTTTTTTTTTTACAAAATATGCCTCCCACCTTAGTGCACCTCCGATATAAAAACGTTGTTCATCTATGTCCTATTCTAGTTGACACTTTGCAGCAAGTTAACACTGTCAATATTCATTATAATGCGCATTAGAAATAATTCAAAACCCAACATGGGCTAAATGTTGTTCAGTTACATAAGCAGCTTTACAATAAAAATAACCATTTTAAAAAAAGAATTGGCAGAAGATGTGATGCACAGTTTGTGGCAGACAGCTCTTTGAAAACTGTCCATGGCCACTTTTTTAAAAGTCTTTGTAATACATATCCAACATCCTGCAGGAGGACCAATCCAACATCCTGCAGGAGGACCAATCCAACATCCTGCAGGAGGACCAATCCAACATCCTGCAGGAGGTCCAATCCCACATCCTGCAGGAGGTCCAATCCCACATCCTGCAGGAGGTCCAATCCCACATCCTGCAGGAGGACCAATCCCACATCCTGCAGGAGGACCAATCCAACATCCTGCAGGAGGACCAACCCAACATCCGGGACTGCAATGAAGACTTCTTCTCTTCAGCTGCTCCAGAGGATCTATCCAACACCTGGGCACAATATTCACATTCAGCTTTAAAGACAGAGTCATGAACCCCTTCATCTTACAAAGAATAGCGCCTTGGCATCCTTCTTTCGCTTGGCAAGCGCCAGTCTCTTTTCGCTTTCTGCTGGTCTTTGTACTATTCCCATTTCGTCGTTTGGCACTTTACGCTACAAAGCCTAATGCAGCGAAACAGGTGTCATTCGAATTAGTAGAAGGCTCATTCAAATGACATAAGGTTAGTTGGTACCTGCCAAAGAAGCAGAAAGTGGAAGGCAATTAGATCCATGTTTTTACAGTCCCATGTAAATCCTTTTCATTTCAATGACATCTATGCCATTTCACTCTTTTAATGGCAGTTGAGGAACATTGCACCATGTATTTTGAAAGCACAACAATTGCCTTAAACTGTATTTCCGTCTAAAAGTGAATGCACGTCAACAAACTCTGGGCACTGATAAAAAGTTGCTGGCTTTAACTTAGATTGTCTTATGCAGAAATTGTACATCTAGACAGGAACTATAAAAGTAGACAACAAGACAATTACACACTTTTGATACACCCAAAAGAGAGAGTGGACCCATGCAAATGAGGAAATCTCTTTTCTTCTGCGCCATTATATAGCCATGGG
This sequence comes from Triturus cristatus, assembly GCF_964204655.1. Taxonomy (NCBI): domain Eukaryota; kingdom Metazoa; phylum Chordata; class Amphibia; order Caudata; family Salamandridae; genus Triturus; species Triturus cristatus. Next base: position 1,133,048,347 of record NC_140580.1, on the reverse strand, counting down.
CGCAGATGCACGCAGCCCCCAGGAGGTGCACTCACAGTGCACCACAAAAAGGTGGCACACTGTCATTGCACCTCCTGAAAGCATCCCATGCACCACCCAGACATCCCCCTGCAGGCGGCTGCAGTCACTCCTTGCTCCTGCCAGTAGAGGGAGCTGTCTTCCTTATTTTAGATCCAGGCGGCTCGCTGGCTGCACCGTGGATCACAGAGCGGCTTTGAAGCTGCTACCCTGCATTTCACTGAATGCAATGCTCCCAGGGCAGCGAGTTCACAGCTACCTCTGGGACAACACATTCATTGTAATAGTGCACACTTTACTGTTTGTGTTAGGTGCACCAGTTTAAAGGTGTGCCGTGGTGCAAACAGGTGCAGTGCGGTGTGGTTAATTTGTGAAAAAAGAAATGCCGGGCTCTCTGCAGGAGGCAGCTTGCATCAGCCCATTGCTCCTATTAGCGCCGACTATAACAGAACTAACTAGTAACCAGGAAACCCTACAAGTGGGGATAGGATGTGGGGCGATTGCCAGAGCTGCCGACTTTGGAGCTATGGAACCAGGTACGAGTCTCACCTCGGCTCAACATCCTGGGATTCTGGGCAAATCACTTAATTTCCCTGTGCCTATAAAAAATGAATGTGTCCTTAACTGGTGAGCGCAAAAAATGCACCAGTACCTTTGGATCAAGTTTTCGCTATAAGCGCCAGTATTGACGATTAAGTGCTGGTCCTGGGCCCCAGAAAACACAGGCTCAAATTAAGCACTGCCTTTCTATAACACTGAAGCAGGTGTAGTCCGCCTGCTTGATTCAGTTGGCCATATCCCTGATAGTAAAACTATAGATGCCAGCAGAACCAATAGGCTCAATGAAGCATTTATTTATGCAAAACTCTTTCTCCGTCCCTTTCATCCACACGACTAATAATTCAAACTAGTATTCAATGACTCTTTGTGCCGAGCCCAGCCTGTCACTTGCCAGCCTAGGGACCTTTTTCATCTTCCAAATAAGTTCTGATGAATGGATACTAACTTTGCCTCTAATACATATTCATTTATTTCTAACAAAATTGCCACTTTGTGACACTCAACCTATTACAAAAAAGCATTTGCAATGCAATAGGTCTCGCAGTTACAAGAGTTTCAGCCATTGGCATTGTAAATAATAATGCCTTTTATTTATGTTTTTAATACAAAAACAAAAATAAAAGGCATTATTATTTGCAATGTCAATAGCTTAAACTCGCGTAAATGCGAGACCTATTATATTGCAAATGCTTGTTTATTTTTCTAGTTGCGCCTCCTGGCCGTTTCACTCCGTCCGTTGTAGCCCTCTTCTCTGTGCTTCCTACAGTCCACCCTCCCACCTTGTAGGTGGTAAACTGCGACTAGTAGTAGGCAATCCGCTGACAAACTCACACCACAGGAACACGTCCGATGCAGTAAGATTGTTTATCTAACGCTTGGAAACGGAGGCCGTGTCTAAAAACTGAAGGTGAATTGTAACGTATCGCCAACCACAGCCACAGATTACAGGGGCAGTATTCATGAATATGCAGAGGGCATGACCATGAAAAAAAATAGAAGCTCAAATGATCAAGTACCCTCTCAGACACCGAGCTAGAGCGGACGCCCTATCCAAAAACATCAACATCATTTGTTTTGGCTCAATCATAATGTGTAGCTGTAGCCTCGAATGCCGAGGTATAGCGCCAAGACGCACAGGCAGAATTTCCGCATGCCTCCCAGCACACACCCATACCGCAGTGCTGTTGCATAATCAGTAATAATCGGCTGGCCTGGCCCCGAGTGGTACAAACAGGTTATCTTTGTCAGAAGCAGTCTGCACAGGCCTGCTCCGAGGCACAAGTGACAGCAGCAGCGATGCAGACACCGTTCACACACACGTCCCAAACCCTTACTCTTTTACATCACCAGTGCCTGCATGCACGGAAAACCGGGGTGCCTATTCTGACGAAAGCAAGTTTAGTGTAAGCCCACACGTAACCTGTAATGCTATCAATTGTCATGGTCTTTATTTTATCTACAGCAGGCGCACCCAATGGGGTGCTACACCCATAGCAGACCTTTGGGGTAACCCTGACCAGGGCGGATTTGAGCCGATGGGTGCCACTGGGGGCCACGCACGTATTTTTGCTTCGCCAGACCTATCCCTAGGGCAGCAGAGGGAAAACACACCCTAACGGGGAAGGAGGAGGAAGAAAAAAATGGAAAACCTATCACCAAGGGAGAAAGCATGAACCTGCAAGAGCGAAGGAAGGAGCAGGGCGTGACTGGCAGTGGATGAGAGGCCCGAGGGGGGTTCTGGACCGAGCAGGCCTGGTATGTGGCGCTCTGACATGTACCGGCTTCCGAGCAGCTTCAGTCACCAGCATTCATTTGACAAATTAAGCACTGTCCGGACTTGCACTTGAATAAATCCCATCAATTTTTTTCCATGAACATGCTGGACACCGGATAGTCACGTGTAAACTGTGTATGCATAATGACCCCCTTCCCTCTCGTGTCCGTCTATAGATCACACTCTTCTTTGTGAGTGAGTCCCTAGCCATGCATCGCTGGTGAGTACCTGTGCCCTTGGACCCATACAAGCCTTGTCCCTTTTCACTGTTTGTCACCACACACTCTCCCATAGCCTCTTTTGCCTAGCCTTCATCTGCATGTACCTGGCACCCGTGTGCACTTACCCCTTCTCACACGATTGCACAGAGCCACCCCAGCTACTCCGAAACACATGAAAGAACTGGAGACTGCTGGAAGTGGACCACAGAGCCCCTCTCCATTGACAGCATGCAGCCTCTCTCTCGTGAGCACCCAACCCCACTCTCACACACGGATGTAGTGACTGCTTCCCTCTGTGCTCCTAACCTCCTGCCACATGCTGGTCGTTAGGCCCTCCAATGCATACAGCTCCATCTAACCTGTATGCAACAACCCCCGCCCCCCCCCTTCCCACCCTGCTGACCTCACCCGTGTGCACCAAAGCCATCACTGGTGCACTTGATGCATCACAGCTTCATCTCACCTGTGTTCACATAGCTCACCCCCCCCCCAATCACCTGTTTGCACCTTGCACCCTTTCATGTCTACATCCCGCCTCCGTCCTGTTGGCACGCCCCCTCTCTTATCCGTTTGCAGTCATCACCCCCTTGCCTGTGCGTGCCCATCTCTAGACTTCCCTCTCCTCTGGGTACTCTGCCCCTTCAGATGGACATATGCTCTTTACACACACATTCAGACACAAGCTCCCACGACGGTCACTGTCCGACTTGTACTCGTTACACAACCAGTTGCACATCCTACAGCCCACAACGATAGACACACATACGCATCGGAAATGGTAAACGGCGTTTACTTAGCATGCGTTACTTCGCATGCCATTACTACGCGGACGTTAGTACGTACGCGTTGTTACTTAGAAAACCTTTACTACGCAAGTCGGAACAGCGACTTGCGTAAGGGGAGGGAAGGTGTTGGATTTAAAATCCAACACCTTCCCTAGAGTCCGCATAGACTGGAGTTGGAATAGTAAATTATACTATTCCAACATCCAGCACCCCCTACTGCAATTCGTTGTTCCGAATTGCGTAGGAAAGGAATGCGAACTAAAAACGCGGTCGTACTAACGACCGCGTAGTAATGGCATGCATACTAAACGCATGCGAAGTAACGTCGTATATTCATCGGAAATATATTGCCACTACAGAATGCACGGTGCAATGCTGGGGCCTCCAGTTTACCATTATATGCATTATTAGTATCAACACAAGTCCCGGCTGGGAAAGGGAAGGGGGCAAACATGCAAGAATGGCTGTAGATGGCACACACTCCCGTAGGGCACCTGGAACGCCCGCCACCAGCTGTAGAGCGCTCAACTGGGAAGCTCGGGCACCGAAATGTAGCACAAAATAAAATGACAAGCGCCGATCCGTACTGCCAATGGAACGTGTTTTTAAAATAAACGGGAAACAGCGGCACTGGAGCTGAACCTCTAAAATGAGCAGGCAGCGATGGGTGGGAGGTAGTGTTCGTGGGGAGTGTGGAGGGCACAGGGAACTTAAATGACGGCAACATTAGCTGAAGCACAGAAAGTAAAAGCCAGTGAAGGGAGGGATGGGACGGGGCGGCAGAGGGGGGACATTCCTAAAAAGAAAGCTTTACAGGCATGTTTTCAAGCCGGGGCCAGCGCTCACACAGCTTTGTTTTTCTTCAATGTGGGGCCAACGCTCACACAGCTGTGGCAAGCGCTCACACAGCTGTTTTTCAGTGTCTGCGTACAAACCATTACAAGAGCGCCACAAAGGGAATGTTAGCGGCAGGCGCGGCGCTGCATATTTAATGTTCCATGGGAGCTACCCCAAGAGCGGCTGCTGCGTACAATATCCGTACAGGAGCCCGCTATGTTACACCATACCGTGAGGTAAGTGCTTTTTAAAGTTAATCTCTACAGGCTTAGACATGCGCCGCGGGAGGTTTCACGTTTCGCGCGTGCTCAATCTCCAGTCCCAACGTCATCGCGAGGGAAGCACCTCTATCAGAAGGAAAATACTGGCAATCTCGGTAACTGACTCCGCTCATGCCCGTTTTCGAACCCATCGTGTTTGACTGCCTGAAACACATAGGCATGCCATTGTGCCTACCAGTCTCCAAAATGTGGAATGCCCTGAACCCATGCACGAGGGCGGAACTGAGATATATGCACTTCAGAGAGCTCCTGAAACCCGGACTTTTTTAAAACTTGTCTTCCACTGATCTCCATACAGGGCAAGGGTTCGATAAAAAGAGGTCAAAAAGGTGCTACCTATTTTCGAATCAGACTTTAACTTCCCTAGACTCTGCTTACACATGGCCTTTGTACAAATCACCACAATATGGCGCGCAGCACTCTATAAACCAACTCAATGAATACAGTGCCCACTTTTTACTTCATTTACATGTAAACATACTGTGTTACTATTATAACCATGCCAACTAGCATAGCTCCATACATGTTCCATCATCCAGCAATATCTATGCATTTAAATCTCCGTGTACATTAAAAACGAAAGACTAGACCGGGTTAGCTTTGTCGGTTCTCGTTGTTTTAGTCTAGCGACACAAGCGCCGCTAGTCTGAAATGTACGGCAAGTGATGTATAATGAAATTGGTGTTTTTCATGTAAAATAATGTACATCTGTACTTAGAATACAACATTCCACGTTGCTTATAAGTGCTAGGAGGACGTGTCGATATTTTCAATGCAAGGTGATGTTCACTCCCTATGATTGGCTGGCAGCTCGTGGGAAAGAAATTGCTCTATTCAAATGGCGTCTTTTCTTAAGGACTGTATCAGCCGCCGTTGACTTACAAGAACAAGCACGCAAGTGGTGCGCGCACGCGCACCACAGCGATACATCTGTTTTGCATTATCAGGCACGATAATGCAAAACAGATGTCAGCTGTGCGGGTAACAGACACCAATAGGCCATGGGTGGGGCAAATGTGGGACATGCTCCCGCATTTGCCCAATTGCTTGCTGTCTTTGTTAGAAAAACTCATGGAACGCCCAATAGCCTTCAACGATAACAAAACCACACGCACGAGCGTGTGATCAGCTTTCAGAAGCCCCTACATGAGGTCTCGCTGTGTGAGCAGTGCTGTGCACTGCAACGCTAGGCGCGAGACATAAAAAAGGACCCAGGTCTGTTAACATAGGCCCTTAGCAAGACACTGGTCACTAATTAATGAGGCAGTAGTTCAGTGGGCTAATGTGCCTGCTGGAAGATTAGCATAGGTCAAATAAAAATGTAAAATGTGATACTCTGACACAATATGAAACATCCAATATCATAAAGGCGGAGGAAACTGGAAACATTCTGGTTCTTATTCTGAGTAATCCCTCAGCACCACCTCATCATTGTATTTACTTTTCAATTATTTTGCCATTGCACAAGCATTTCGACAACTGCCGTACAAAATACAGAAAGTTAGCGTTGGCTTCTCCTTTCACATCTTAATGCACTTATCTTATAAAATACCCTCTCTTTGCAGTGAGTAAAAAGCAAAGCAAACATGTTAAAAGAGTTACCAGCGGTTCATGAGAAGAGGCTGTCTGACATTTTATGATGATGTAACACAAACTTGCAAAAGCTTAATATTGCCATTTTCCATCTGAACCCTTTTAAAGTTATTCGGGGGGGTGCTGTGTCACTTTCTGAAGCCCTGGCCCCAGCGCTACTGGCACGACACAGAGAGGAGCAGATTGGCACCCGTGGATGGGCAAAATGGTAGAAAGCATGGATCTACGGCAAAGGCGTTCTTTGTGGGAAAATGCATGGATGACGATGATGGTCATGGCAGAGGCGAGGCACAAAGAAAATCAAACATCCTTGTTGAGTCCTCGGGTGTGCGCATGTGTCACAGTTCGAATGACAGTACAGAAAAGACACTGCTATTTGGCTTACCTATGCCACGGGCATGGCACGTGCAGTTGACCAGTTTATCTAAATACCATGGTTGGTCATAGATGAAACCAACAAGGGCATCTCTGGAGGTTCCATCTTCAGTGCAGTGTCTGCACAAACCCAAAGCTTCATATTAGTGTCAATGGTGTCCCATGGAATTTGTGCAACTTCCACAATTACCCCATCGTCGCACGGTAAACACCTTAAAAAAAAAACCCTCAGGGTTTTGAGTAAAATAATTGGTATGTTCTTGCGGGACACGGTCCGGCTCAGCTCACTGTCCTGCTGCGTCAGTCTGTGGTATGTCTAGGATGCTGCTCTCATTGAGGACACAGGACACACATGGAGCTCATTGACCATGAATGTGGGGGACTTCAAATAGTGCAGAAGATACAAATGTTTCATGCGATAATACACACATAATATAGGCCGGGGATTCTTTGATTATTACTACTTTGATTTTTTGGGTTTGATCATCCATGCCATACCATGCCTCTTTATAGTTGTGACTTTATTTGGAAGGGAAGTACCACATTTAAAGCATGCTTAAAACCCTTGTAAGGAATTTTGAGCCACCTGCAAACTTCTGCATTGCACTGTATCCTTAATTAGGGTAGTTGGTGGCATGGAAATACATTTCGTATTGGGCATTCTGATATTGAAATGAAATATGTGCCTAACACGAGCATGAAACTGACTGGAATACACATCCTTAGCAGGGAGAGTTAACGACTCTTGCTCAGAGGATAATGGCTTGTCTATGGGCACAGGAAAGGCCAGTGGTTTTCAACTGCCGACCATTTAGCAAGGATTAGCTATCTGGAAGTAGACAGGAAATTTTGTCGAACAAAAAGCAGCTTAAGCACTAGCTCTTTTGAGTTGGAGGCACCAGGGAGGGCTTCTACCACTTACCTCCAGGACCAATCTAGACATCCAGTCCCCAGAAGAGGGATGTAAGAAATTGGATATTAGTTGAGGGAGGGTGAGAACCCACCTCAAATATTACTCACAATCCTTGTCAGTGTGAACCACTAAAGTCCCTAAATAAGTCTGTGCTTAAACCTCAGTTAGCCTGGCACAAAGCAGTCAGGCTTAACTTAGAGACAGTGTGGAAAGGATGTATTCAGCACTCTAGCAGTAATAAGGTGAAAACACAATACAAGAAAAATCTCAAACCAATTTAGAAAAATAGGAAATTTCAATAGATAAAATAACCCAGAATACAACAAAAATACCATAAGCAGAACTGCCGATATTAATTTTTAATGTTTGAATTAAAAATAGTATCAAAAAACAGAAAGCGACAACTGTGGGTATCTCGTAATGACCATGATGGAGCACAGGTTGAATAAAGTAACCAGGTTCATCCCGGTGGAAAGTTCACCTTCTGACAGAAACTTTAATTGAGAAAAAGTCATTGGAGGGACAAGCTAGATCCCAAGCAGGGCTCAATGACAGCGGGCTGATGGACAACGGGGTCGGATGCGGTCATCAACAAAGATGGGAAAGCTCCAAGTGGGTGAAATCCACAGTTCATTGCTCAGAAAGGCCTCGACGTCAATAGGCTTTGGTTCGATGTTGGTCTTGGCAAAGTCCTCCACGTTCAGGCTTAGAAATGTTTCTGTAAGTCGGATCTCCTTTATAACGGCAAAACTGCAAGTTGGATCCAACTGTTGATTCTATGTTTATGACTTCAGCTCAGTGGTAGTCCTGGTGTCCCGCCGGTCCTTTGGAGAAAAAGTTGGCAAGACATTTCTATGTCCCAGCTCATGGTAGGTTGCTGAAGAGTGGGGAACTGGTGCGGGCACCGACAAAAGTGGGAACATTTGAGTAGGCAAAGTCTACAGTCCGTGCCCAGAAAGGCCTCGGGATTGATCCCAGTGAAGCCCTTTATGTTCAGACTTTGAAACTTTTCTGGAACACTGATGTTCTTCAGCAGGGCAAGCAGGCAAGTGGACCATCACTGGTGATTTGACATTGACAGCTGCAGCTTCGACGGCGACCGCAGTCTCCGTTGGTTCTCCAGGTAGAAAGCTGGCAAATCATTTTTAAGTCCCACTTCTTCCATTTGGGGCAGGAGGAATACACAGTAACATCGACAAAGGGTACCATTTGGGGGTTAAGACTTACTCCAACCCTAAACCAGTTCTGGTCAGTTCCTCCATTCCAAGTGGGTTTGGGGCCACTTTGACAAGAGAGACAAAAGGGAGGCAGATCTGGTGTTAGCTTCAACTGTCATTGACAAGTAAGGCATCATTTTAAGTTCAGAAAGGAGCCAGATACAGCCCTAGGCCGTCCTGTCAGGGGAGGAGACCTCCTTTCCAACACGCAGAGCCATTTGCCCACTGTCTGGGAGCAGTACACTTCTCACCACTAGGGGTGGATGGAACTCACAGAGTTCTACTCTGTGGAGCTCCATAAAACTGTGTGCAATTCTGCAGAGTTCTGCCTACCCCTTTGTGCCCCCTATGTTTAGTAAAGAGAAGGAAGCATCCCCAGCAGGGATCGAAAGCAGCGCTCCCGCAGTGTATCAATAAGACATCAACACAACGAGCCCGGGGCCATCACACAGCGCACATGAATTATAGCTCATGTCATACAGACTTCTTCTTTAGGCGCCTCTTAGGCAAATGATTCAAACCTCATCTGGAATGTCCAAGAGCAGGGCCGGACTGGCCGTGGCGGGCACTGGGCGTTTCCCCAGTGGGTTGCCAGGGTGGGGGCTGCGTTTTAGTTACTGGGTCCAGCAATATCGGCCCCCTGTAACAAAATCGGCCGAATCTGGCCCTAGAAACCAGCTCGGCCGCACCCCCATCCCCCTGGGCTGAGCAGCTTGCCAGGGCCAGTCTCGGTTCCCAGTCCGGCCCTGTCCAAGAGGAAGAAACAACGGTCTTGAATGAATCTATTGTCAGGTACATCACGCTTAACAAATAGCATAAGAGGAAGTATTCTCTGCTCCCTGAATTACTTCCGTATAATCGCGCGGGTCGTGTCATCAGTCAAGCAAACATTTCACTGTGGTGCATGCAAATAGAAGTGACGGCAGCCATTGCTTTCAGACGTGCAGCCAATGTGACTTCTGTTTCATCCACAACTCCAGAGAGATGATTCTGCTGCTAACATCTGTCATCAAACATGACAATAGGAATGGCTTAAACAATATATGTAAACTGTATGTTAAATATTATACAAATTGCGGATTATACACAAATGAAGAGTGCAATATCACCGGAGCCGCCGGAACACAGTTCAGACATCAAGCATGTCGAGTTTCAAAGGTGAACACACTCGTTTCTGACCACGGGATTCATCGCGTGCAGCAGCGTTGTGCCACACACCATTTCACTATAAGGGACTGTGAGGCTGTGCATGCAGTTTGCCTTCGATAGATACGGATTGTGAACTGCCGCTTGCCCCAGAGTAAAAGGTGCAGAAAAAAGCCAGCTCCTGTCTCGCACTGCAGCCCATATGTGCAATAAACCAAACACATTTAGTCTCATTATTACTCACACAAATGCAGTTGTGTGACAATGCGAGGGAGCTTTACAGCAACAAAGGCTTGTTTCCTGAAATTGGAGAACCAGAATTTAGTGGTGAAATCCCAAAAAATCTAGGTCGGCCGCAGTCGCTAATTAAAGTAAACACCGTCCACACTCACCAATCATGAGGCCAGGAAGCTCCTCCAATCACCGCCAGTGCTTTAAATGGGCCGGTGCTGTCCGGTGCGGAGTACCAGCACTTTTTTATTTAGAGAGAGAGAGTACCGGCAACTCTCAAGAGAAATGCTATACTTTAAATTGGAGAGACCGGCACCTCTCAGAAACAGGCAGGTGCTCTGCTACAGAGTACCTGCACTTCTATTTTTCCATTTCAAGCACTGGTCACCGCTAAGCAGGGCTTTAAGCGGGCCGGGTCTCACTGGATCTGAGCACCTGCAGTTTTTTTTAAGGGGGGCTCAAACGGGTCTCTATCGGGCTCTGGTTTTTGCCCTGGACCAGGCGGTCCGTTTTTTTTCCCCGGACTGCAGTGACAGCAGGCACATTGATGTGCGCGTGGTGAGCGTTGTAGGGGAAGGGAAATCCTTTAAAGAGAGTCATATTCTCTCTGGATTTCCCTTCTCTTTTTGAAACTCAGGAGCAGCAACATTGTTGTGGTGTCACCAGGACCTTAAGTGAAAGTTTTTTTAATATTATATACAAGCCATAGTTGCTGCTTTATTTATCTTATGCAACTAGCAACCATTGACAAAGCCAATAGTCCTGACTTGTAAGTATGATTTGACTTGTGGTATCATATATCTGCATGCAATGACAGGAACAGCAAAATACAAGTCGGGCGGCAACTGTGCTAAACACAGATTTTTAGCTTACGTGTTTTTAAGCCACGCCCTTAATTACATTGACCACGCCCCTTTAGGAGACCCCCCCAGTTTTTTCATCCTACTTAAAGCCCCGCCGCTAAGACTTTGGGAATGTGAACGGGCGGGGGACACTCCACAACTGATAAAACCAGTACGTCTACTAATTAGCAGGACAAGTGGGAATTAATGATTTTATGTAATAAATGTAAATTAAAGTTAGAGAGAAACTTCAGTTATCCTGCCGAGCAGGCACAGCCATCGGATCTCACAGATACGTAACTTCACCGAAAACCTTGTGGTGGTTTTCCAGGAGAACAAAATGGGAACTTTGTTTCACTTTCGCCCCTGCTATGAAAGGCTGAGGCGGGCATTTTTAAAGTCGGTGGAAAGTGACGTCCATCTTGGGAGGTGTTGTTTGGTATTCTGCTTACTGTCTCCAGTGCTGATTAATTCTGCCGGCGGAACACAGCGGCGAAATTTATTAGTAATTCTGTGTTACAAGAGTAATGCGGAATTACTAAATTCCTCCTATTCCGCTGGTGGAATTAAAAATTCCACCCACCGCTACTCACCACAAGGGAGCCATCGTGGGTCAGGTGACAGCTGGAAACTGGCAGGAAAGTCTTTAGCATGATAATGTCAACTTTTTAAAAGTGTAATTTCCAAAATAGCAATAAAATCTGGATTGACCATTAAGCTGGAGTTTAAGTTACTATTATAACAAGTTCTTCAACAATTGTTCTAGCTACTCCCAAACTGAAATTAGCACTTATTAAATGTAATCATGTGAGCTGTGTTAACCTCTAGGAGAGCCAGACTTGTCACAATGAAAATGGACTTTGAAGGTTTTTAATTGTCACAAAAATAAAACATTAAATAGACATGTCCTACTTTTTGAATACCATGTACCCTTCCCTATAGACTTTTAAGGTCTACCTTAGAGTTGACTTTTAAGTGTTTAAAAGGAAACTTTCGGTGTTGTGGCACGCCTGGTGGCATGTTTCACAGTGCTATTGTACTGGCTGGCACAAAGAGCGCTGCAGCCCACTAGTAGAATTTTCATTTACAGGCCCTGTAGTACCATACACTAGAGACTCATAAGTGAATTAAATGTGCCGATCAGAAGTATACTCAATTCAATTCAAAAAAACTTTATTTCGCTCAATATGACCTCAAAAGTACAGATACAATACACATTGATACGTCAAAAATCAATTACATATGATTAAAAGAAAAAAAAAAAGAAGAAGAAATTAAATTATGAACACTATTGGCACACGTGAAGTGAATGGATTCCATGCTCAGTTAAAAAATACCTACAATTCTTATAGATTCACGAAGGGAGCACAAAAAGGAGCGAGGATCACAGAGGGTTGTTTAAGGCAAGGAACAAGGATTCACCTTTGGAAAGTGCATAATGCAAATAAATAAATAATTTACTTAAAAAAGAATTTCTAAAAAAGATGACCAATATTCTTTACTACAGATGATGGGTCCTAGCACTAAGAGCCCCCTACAATGCTGGCTACTTCTGCACATCATTTTTTCTCTTCTATAATAATTGCAGGAGTAGATTTATAAATTACAATTTCCCTATAGCATGATTAATGGGTCAATGAACATGCTCAATATAATCTAATCATATTAAAAACAGGGCCTCATTTTAAGACTAACGAGAAAAACACATCCTGGCTCTATTTTAGGGGTGTTTTTATGAATATCCTACGTGTACACCACATGGAAAATAAGAAACCTGACACTGAGTAAACAATCGGGATACTGCAATCATTTTTCAGTATCCTGAAAGCCTCAGAGCAACGTCTAGTACCAAGGTTCCTACAGATTTGGACCAGCCATCGTTTTCTTGCCTTGTAGTAGCCGGGACAGCTAAAAAACACGTGAAGTACTGACTCTTCTGGACAATCACATGCCGGGCACCTCAAAACTTGCAAACCCCATGCCTAAACTGGAGGTAAAGCTTTCTAGCAACTGCCGGCTTGATGTCATCTAGGGCCGGCTCAAAGCTAAACCTATCTTTGATATCTAAAAAGGCTGAGGTTACCTTGCCTACTCGGGGGCAACTATGAAGCTGTGCCATTTTGTACTCTTCGTAATGGGCCTTTAATGATTTCCTGGGGAGTGAGGAGCAGGCAGACTCAGGATCGGCCCAAAGTTCCCCCAGCCCCATACTGACCAGCATATACTTTATGTACGCGAGCCACTGGAGTTTGGCAGCCCCCCTTAGGTTCATTACTTCTCTTATTTCCTCCCTATATGATAAGAGTTCTGGTGTGACCCACAGGCGTAGCCAGTACAATAAGGGTTTAAGATTGGTTGCAACAGCAATTGCCATAATGCCCAGGTCTAATCGGAGCGGAATTAACGGTGTGCTCCGTGGGAGCTTTAACAGCTGTCTCAGGAAGTTGTTCTCTACCTGTATTAAGTTCTCTGGTCTTGTGTAACCCCAGAGTTCTGCACCGTATAACGCCCCTCCCCGGGCCTGGGCCTTATATATTTCAATGGCTGGGCTCACTGGTTTCTGGCTAGACTTACAAAAGACCTTCATAATGCCACCCAATGATTGTGATAATTTTAATGATGATGTTTTGATTTGTGCCCCCCAATCCATAGTTTCTGTGATTGTAATGCCGAGATAGTCAAAAGAGGAAACTCTTTCAAGGGGTTTGCCATTTAAGGAGGGGTGTGCTCTTGTGCCTTTAGGACTGTTAAACGCCATAAATTTGGTTTTCTGTAGATTGATTTCTAATCCTCTTTCACTACAGAATGTTTCAAATGTATTGAGTGCCCTCTGGATCCCCATAGGTGATTTAGATATTAGTATCATCGGCAAACATCATTGCTGGGATTTTCCGGGAGGCTAACTTGGGCGCATCGAGGTCTTTCTCGACTAATAAATAATCTATCAAGCCATTGATGTAAAGACTGAAGAGAGTGGAGGCGAGCACACAGCACTGGCGAACACCGCGTTTAATCAGGATGGGTGCCGTTAACTTTCCATCCTTGCCAAACCTGATTTTGGCAAAGTTATCCTCGTGCAGCCGCTTAATGAGATGCATAAGATATGTTGGAATCCCCATCTCATGGAGGACTGTCCAAAGTTTTTCCCTTGGGACCAAATCAAAGACTGACCTCAAGTCTACAAATATTAAATAGAGGCTGCCACCCTCTAAACACACGGTCATCCAATGTAGCAATTGAAGCCTGAGTATTTGGTCCAAAGTGGACAGTTTTTCCCTAAACCCTGCCTGTAAAGGGGATAATATCTCCTGTTCTTCCACCCAGGTTTGTAATCTAAACAGCAATATGCGCGCAAAGATTTTTTGCGTAATGTCTATCAGGCTAACTGGCCTATAATTGGTTGGTAAAAGCGGTGAGCCTTTTTTATAGATGGGGATTATTTCCACTCCAACCCAACTGGGGGGAAGCTTCATGCCCTGGAGTATGGCGTTAAATAGCACCCAAAGATATGGCACCCAGACAATTGGTTCACAACGATAAAGATCCCCAGGGATTTTGTCTAGGCCGGGTGCTTTTCCTAGGGCAATTTTAGCTAAAGCGCTCTTGATTTCATTTAGACTTGTACTCATACTAGAGCTATCGTCATAGGGTTCATTTGTTTCCCTCAATTTGGAGGAATGGTCAATCCCCATGGGGCATCCCTCAGATATCTCATCAATCAATGTATCTTCCGTGGAGTAGAGAGATTCAAAATGATCCCGCCAGACTTCTTCATCCAAATTTGGGTCTACCAGTGATTTAGCACCAGTACTACCAGTGTTGACAACTTTCCAAAAGGTCCTCATGTCCCTGGCCCCCAGGGCGCTTTTCGGAGCATCCCACTTATCCTTTTCCCACCCTTTTTTAGCTTCAAAAATAGCCGCTTTATATGCCGTCCTGGCAGATTTAATTTGCAGGCGATCATTAGCCTTGACGGATGCTACCAGCGATCTTTTGGCTTTGCAGCATTGATCATTATACCAAGGGTGGGGGGGCATCCTGCTAGGCTGATTTTTTTTTGGGGGGTAGAAGAAGTCCAATGTGACTTCTCCTAATCTAGCATGGTTTGTTGTGACCAGGTCAAGATCTATACCTGCTCCTTTATGGATTGTTAAGTTGGATGCCGTCAGGAGTACCGGGACCAGGGCTTCATATAAAGTGCTTAATTTTTCTTGCGATTGACTGAAATCGGTCCATCGCACTCTTCGCCTACAATTGGAAAGTGTCAATCTGGCATCAATAGAGTTATCTGAACTAGGGACGTTACCAGGATTAAATTCCTTTAGTTCTAGTACTAGCGCATGATGATCGCTATGTATCCGTGGAACCACCCTGAAATCAATTAACCTATCCAAGGATTTGGAGTCAATTAAAATGTAGTCTAGCAGAGAACCACAGTCATTTCTGTGGAAGGTATAGCTACTTGATGTTTCAGACAAGGTTCTACCATTACAAGCCCCAAGGGAGTGATTCAAAACAAGGCAGTTCATCTGAATCACCAGAGGTGACCATTTTTTAACTGGTAGACATCTAGTCTCCGGGATTTCCCAAAAATGATCCTCGTCATATAGGCTGTCCAGCAGCATTCCCTCTAGTGGCTCGAACTGACAATTTAAGTCCCCTCCCAAGATCACCATATGATTTTCAACAATGGTACCTAAGAATGTAGTTAGTTCTTCCATTGTGACAGACTCCTTTCCCAGGACCGTCGGTTTAGAATATACATTTAAAAGTGCGACGGAAATCTTTAAAGGGAGCTGGAGTATAACGCATAGTATGTCATTCGATCCTGTGTCGATTTGCTTGGCCGTACAACCTAAATGAACTCCCACCCATGTGCTAAGGCCTCCGGAAGGTCTCCCTTTACCCCCAGATGTTGCCGGGATACTAAAGGTGGCAAAACCCAACTTGAGGACCTCCCCTCTAGCCCATGTTTCCTGAAACATGCAGATCTCAAATTCACTAATAAAAGAACCCCAGTTAGGATCATCTAACTTATTATTTAGGCCTGCAATGTTCCATGATAGAACCCTTGATTTCAAACAATTAGGGGGATTCGGTGTATCAGGCACTTGGCATACAGCCTCTATCTTTCCGCTTGCATCCTTAAATTATGACCCCGTGGGTAAATAAAATTTAGGGTTATCCCCCCGAACCGGATCACCGCCTTCGAGGGTAGAACCAGGGGAGCCGCTCATGCTCTCACAGGTTGGGTCCTCCCCGCACGGGATACATGGTCCTATATCACTAACCTGGCTCTGGGTTTCTGTTTGGGGTGGACATATTTGTACCTTAATAATGGAGGAGTTTCCTTTAGTCAATCTACTCCATCCAAGCAGCTAAATCTATTTACAGTGGGGATATTAAAAATAGGTTGCTTTTGCCAGTGCTGATGAGTCAACTCACGGTTATTGGGGTCATCTCTCCGGCCCCACTCTATATGCCTGGTACCATAGTAGGGCTTGTTGGGGGGGTAGAAGTAATCCAGAGGGAGTACTTGAATACCACCCATTTTTCTCCCATCCTCTCTAGCTAAGATAATTTGGGTCATCGACGGATTTCTAAAATTAATTATTTTCCAATCTCCCTGTACATCCATATATCGTCTGCCTATCCATCCCACCCTACGTGTGGTTAGAATCTCTTCCACATCCTCATAATTAAAATGTCTGTGGTTTACAATCAAGTGAACACATTTGTTTTTTAATTCTTGGTGGGATTCAGATTGATCCCTTCTGAGTTCAGGGATACCTGCAAGGATGAGGGCATACAGAGTTGATGTGGGTGGCACATTTATGACTGGAGGGGGTAAAAAGTGATTGGTGGCTTCTATGTTTGTGGAGACACCTTCCCCAGCCTGCCTGTTGTTTGAATATTGTAGCCCTGTAAATTTATTCAATGGGGGTGGTCAATAAGCTTGCTTAGAGATAACCGGTGTGGACCTTGCAGGGCCATCTCTAGTGGCCTCCGATGTGCGAATCTCCCCATTTGGTTTTAAAGGCAGGGGTTGTTCATTATGTTTGAGGCTAGGATTAACCAGTGCATTGCTCACAGTGGTCTGCACTCGACACCCACATTCTGATCCAGCAATACCATAGGTAACCCCCCTTGTACTTATCCAATCATTAAAAAGTACAGACAACCCGTCAACCCTCTCATGTAATGATCTAAGTTCGTCTTTAACTATGTCCCTCATTTGGATCTGCAGATCCACCACCAACTTTGTAACCCACACCGGCTGATCACATGTGATTTACCTGCTCTCTTCTAGGTTCCCCATCCCAGATTTCCCATTATCAGAAGTCTCACCCTGGGGCTTCTTCCTTCTTACAGGTGCTTTTGCCTTGGGTTTGAGCTTGGCTTTTCTGCACGGTTGTTTTGGGGTAATAACCCTGGGTGACTCGGGAACCAGTTCTATTAATGGTATTTGGTCACTTGGAAGGTCAGTTATAGAAACCCCTGAAATTTGTAAAATGCTCTGATCAGCTGGTGCAATTTCTAGATTTGGGGTCAGGGACAGTCGTCTCTCGGTCCGCTCTATTTCAGTTGCCACGGCTCCTAGAGCCTTTTCTAGCATCCTGTCGATAGAGGTGGGTTTAGTGTTTGGTTTTGGCAAGACCGGGGCCTGTTTCTTCTCAACGCATACTCTTCTCCCCATTCTGAAATAATTTTTAAGGTTAGACTCTCGCGTTAATTATTAGATTTAAACTTTAGGTGGACGCTAGAGGTTCCTCTTAAAAGCACCACTACGATACTCTATAGATGTGCGCGATTACACAAATACTTAGTAAATGAACCAGTGTTAGAAAATACTATCTGAAATCAGCAGGGTAAGCAAGGGAGTCTACACATACAACGTTTTCAGTGTTCTCAGTCCAGAGTCCTATGTAATACACTCTGCGCCAACTAGGTACCAATAAAGGAAAAGACAATTTCAAATGTTTTGGCAGTCTGGAGGACACAGTCACAGTACCTTAAATACGGATCCCAAGGATTAGGAATTAGGGAGCCGGCCCAGCCCAGCCTCCTCCGGCCTCTGACGGCATTGGACGGGCCCGCCCTTAGCCAGGGCTTCGCCCGCACGTGTCCCGCACTACAGGGCGCAGGCCGCACTTTTATGCGCCTCCTGGCGCGCTGTACTGGCGCTGGTGCTGCTGGTCTCTGTAGTCCCCCGTGCAGCAAACAGACTGGCAGACGCGATGACTCTTCTAGGTAAGCACTCTAGCAGATTTGTATGGTTGGCACTCCTGATGGAATATTTGCCCCCTGGGCGGCGGTGCTAACTGTAGGGTTGATGCTGCTGCTATGGCACAGGGTCCTCCTGTCAGCTACTTGCACAGACCGTCCGTGAAATCAACCTCCGTCCGTGAAATCAAGCAGGTACTTTCCCTTTCAAACTGAAGCATGTAGGCACTCAGTGCCAGACAGCACAAGCCTATTAAAAGCACCGGCTTGCTTATTAAATGTGTTTCCTACGCTGATTGGATAGCCAGACTTATTTATCATCTGTGACAGTTTCCGCCAGTCCAGGGTTTAACTCTAACAGAACGTTGCTTGCTAAAGATCTTGAACCATACGTTCAAAGTTAAAAGTGAAAGTACAAGCCCCAGAATGCAATATGCTGAAGGATAAACGTGCCGCACTGGCTGTAGATGTCCACACATACTAAGGGGCACCTTGACATCGACGAGCGCTCGGCATTTCTGATGAATTGACACGTGTGCCAGTGGTCCTAGGACAGGCAGTGATGCGTGCCAAGGCGGTAGGATGGCACTCATCGCCTCCTGCACAGCCTGCTTCGTCCTCGCTTCGGTCCTCTGGAGCGTGAATATCAAACTTAAAAGTAGTGTCACCGCCGAGGTACCAAAAAGACCCAAACCAGAGGTTGTTCCCTTTTCGTTGTCCAGCTGTGTTGCGGTAAAATCTTGCCCCAGGCATTGTTTTAGCTCCCTCTCCGCTAGTTTCGCATCCGGCTGAAGCTGCTACCACGTTGTCTTCAGTCCGGTCTATTCGACAATGGAGACGGAGAGCGTGGTGCTGGGAACCTGCAGACCAGCCATAGCACCGACGTCCCGTACGAGCCACAGAATCACTGGTTGGACCCCGCGACTCTCCTGCTGCTGCACTGCTTCTGCTCCGGTCCTGTTATCGTGACTGCCGTGGAAACCACAAACACTCCCCACAGTGCAGCGCCTTGAAGAGCTCCTCCACTCAGAAGTATACTAACTTTACTATGTTTAACAGGGAGAGCACAAACACTTTAACACTGAGTCCTACAGTCAACAAGAATGGGGTTCAATAAAAAGGCAAAAAAATCCTGGGTGATCTTGCAAGAAGGACACATTTCCAACAAGAGAAAAACAGTTCTGCCACCTATTGCACCTCCAGAGATGGAATACACATCCTTTATAGGCAATTAACGGCTTTGACTCTGAGGCCGATAGGTGTTAAATATGTGAATTGGGAGTTTGTCCAATTTCAACATGTTTTAGGGGTCATAGCACATGTACTGGGGCCTGGTTAGCATAGTCCCAGTGCACAGCGTCAAACAAAGACAGTTTGGATTTCGTGCAGGACTCTGCACTAACGAAAAATATAAACATCTCAACTTATACTTCTGGATAAATAAATATACAAAAGCAAAGCAGAACAGTTTCTACCTGGCTTTTATGGATCTTAGCTGGGCTTTGAGCATGTCAATCAATCAGAAGTATGGATTATTGTGGCCAAACTGGGATTAAGGTTGGTGATGAATTATGTAAGTGGAAACCACTAGGTAATATCAGGACGGCGGCGTTCGCTAGAAACGTTGAAACGTTCTTTGGATTTTTATCTAAACCGGGGGCAAAACAGCTAAAAGAAATGGCCACTGGTTACAGGAGCAAATGTGCCCCGATCGCTACCTATGGTGTGCACCTATGATGTTATCGGAATTAACCTGAAATGCAAAAAATAAAAAATGTGTTCTAGAGGAGGCTGTCAGGAGTCTCACCCAGCAACTCAACTTATATATGCCAAGCGAAATTTGGGATTGGCCACATCCTGGATTTTATTAAATTATGTCCCCCATGTGCTGCGGTTTTCGCTATGGACTATGTAGCAAAACTGCTTCAACCCAGGGCCGGCTTCAGGGCAGTGCGACTGGTGCAGCCGTGCTGGGTGCTAACCTAGGAAAGGGGGTGCTGACCTCAGAGGACGGTGCCGTTTAGCAATAACTTACGATTTAAAAACACCTTCAGCAGAGTTCCTTGTGCGTCCAGTTTTCCGACAGCATTAAAAATGTCAAGATAACTCTTGTGATTAATGATTCCTCTGGAGAGAGAGATCAGACTTTTGTCTAGGGGCAGTTTTGACTTGCTATAAAGTAGTGCAGAGGGTTAATATGGCTGCCGCAAAGAACGCGTACCATGCAGATCACAGATCTGTATTTTATGTGGATAGCTGAGTGGATTACTGCTTTTGCACAGAGATACTTTCGCTACCGCAGTTCGTAAGATACAACCCTGATGCAGAGCAGTGACTGTTATCGAACTGCCAACAATGAGCTGCATGCAAGCTGCAGAAAACAGGTTAGGACGTTCTGGTTTTCCCCCAGTCGTTCATTATCAATTCGATGTTGCTGAAAAGTGTTTGTTTGGGTCGATATACATTCTTTTTAGCGAAGTCAGCCTTTACCTGTGCTTTAAAACAAATTAAAATGTATGTGAGAGAGGGGCTATGGAGAGATGAGGGGCACTTATGCCTGGTGATAGTGAGGGGATCCGAGGATGTGGTCACGGCGGGAGGGCGGGTGGGGGGGCTGCCAAAAATGACCATGGCACCGGGTGCCAGCAGCTCTAAAGCCGGACATGCTTCAACCGACTGTTAATTGCAATTGTTTTAATTGAGATCCTGCTGCCAAGATGCCATGGCCGGGCTATGTGAAAACACTTTGACTCGTCCGGGCCTGCCAGAGCTCAACAGGAACCCTGCAACTATTCCCTGCTCTAGCAAAGCTATTGCCAAGGCCTGGTTTTCTCTTGTGTGCAACAGTGGCAGGTAAAGTACTGAACTCTCAAAACAAGCAGTGAGGGCATTTCTACCATTACTAAAGACAACCGCCAATCAACCATCTCTCACCTTGGTTACAAAACCCATAACATAGGCACTATTGATACACTTTAGGCTCACCGCCATACACCTGCCTATCCTGCGCCTGGATTCCAGTTGAACAGCCTCCCCCTGCGCATCTGGGACTCTTCTCTGTCTCCGTCCACTCTGCATTTAATCCTTGTTTGCAAATTTGACTCCACACTCAGAGAACGTTTTCTGTGGATCATCCTGAGATCTGCCAACTACAGACAGTGTAGACGCCCTGTGGTATATTTGCAACTACAGCCCTCAACATCTGGTGTGCCTGTCGAAAATGGATTTAATGCTCAACTAACATTAGCAGCTCTTTTTTTAGGGGGTTGGAGGTGGCCTATGCCTTTGTACAATTGCTCTCACTTTTCCTTTATTGCATATTGTTTACACTGGCCGACATGATCTTCTGTTGTCATCCATGTAGTCTCTTTCAACATGCATTTTCTGTTTTACGTGGGTTTTTATTGTAAATTTTGTCCTGTGGAACTGCTATTAATTATTAGCAATATCATTGCACTGTACCGGTGCCAAACATAGCATAACATGCGCACGTTCACCACAAAGAGCATCTTGGCGCTGAATAACAGATGTTTATTGTTACCCAACTCAAGGGTACTCATTGTATCGACCTCAGAAGGATGAAAGGCAGAGTGAAGCCGCCAGGATTTGAACCTGTGACCACTTGTTCAAACACAGGTCCCTACAGTGGATGCATTTGTCCATTAAGCCACCCGACCTGGCTTCTGTGGCTATTACTGTTTTATGTGACTTTTACGGTTCACTTCAGTTTTCAATCTTTACTAGGCTTTGCCAAAACCATAAAAGAATATACACACGAGGCAGTACATTCTTAGCAAACACAGTAAAAGGTTAAACCATCTAACTTCAAATAGTTCAATGCCCCTTCATAGTGTCAGATTATAAGAGTGAAAAAATATATATTTGTTTTAAACAGAGCAAATAAATTAAAATGCTATTCAAAAATTAATTTGCAGACAATTATGTACCTAAAGTGATTAAGTGCATAGAAATACTAAAACAAAACCACAAATAATATAAAAATATAAAAACAATTCCATGGTAGGCCATAAAATGTGGCTTTTTGAACAACCTAATCAACTGACATATTAGTTACTCGACTACCACAGAGCTACGCACACTTTACGTTTCATTTCCCAACTAGTCTACGCTGCTTGGTTACAGCAGCGATAGATCTATACATTGAAAGACAAACCACATCAGTTTGTAGCAACAGGAGATACTGCAGCGCCGCCTCCTTCCTCTGATGTCAAGGTTCCTGAGTAAAGGTCTTAAAATGTGCACTCTCAGCTCTTTATAGAGATGGCGAAAGAAAAGCAGCTGCAGCTAGAAGTGGGATGTTAATGATTTGCATCAACATCATCAGCATTTGTAGGGCGCCTGGTTACAACTTCAAGTTGGTGGTAATTTGCGATTTTCTTTAAAAAAGCACTTTTTAGATTTTTTAAAAGTGCCATATGTCGCACATCCATGCCCTTAGGGCATGTATGTGCGCAAAATGTGCACACATGCATATTTCAGGGGTGCAACAGGGTGTTCTTTTGGCACCCTTGCAACCCTCGAATTGCATTCTCAATTTGCGATTCTCTAATTGGTAATCGCAAATTGAGATTGAATCCTAGCCCATAGGAATGAATGGGAAGGTATTCCTTATTTGCGAATCTCAATTTGTGATTCACAAATAATGAATATGTAGGATTCGCAAAAAATTTGCAAATCCTACATACATTGCATTTTGCAATTCTCTAATTGCGATTCGCTAAAAATCGCAATTTGAGAATCGCAAAATTCTTTTTTGATACATATGGTCCATAGTCTTTTGTGGTCATATCGTAAACCAGTGAAGAATATTCGCTTTGAAACTTGTGTATATTAGCTTATGCGAAAGTCCCCACCTAAGCGCAACAGCCTGCACCACTTTTTTTTGCTTTTGCTTGTTAGTTTATCTCCACTGGGACAAGACCTGTTCCCCTACAATCGCATCAGTTTTGGAGGAGTGGCCTCCTCTTTCCCACCCTATCACAGACATGCACCGGTGCGCTTTTTTTTTTTCAAGATCTGGTTGTCACAGTTACAAACCACCGCCATGGGACATCTGGGGTCCAAGCTTGAGAGGGGGTACTCAAGATGGCCGCAGTTGTCACATTTACAAATCCTGGCAGGACCTGCTCAGTCTTTCAGCCTCCTAATGTCGCGGTACATTTTCAAAGGATACTAGTATCATACTAGTTGTAACACCAGTTACTTGCAGCAACTATAAACAGCATCACCTGTGGCTATGGGCACTGTATAAAAATACTTGGTAACACACCGCTGACAGGGAGTGTCTTTGTAATGCGTTTACATGTCTCGTTCTGTTTCCACCGCATGTTGGCAGGCGCGAAGCACACAGCTGAAGGGGGCCAATAAGGTACAGTAATTAAAGTGGCACGTGCCAGCGGCCTGGGGATATGTTGGCAATAACAAAAGTTTTAGAAAAGCAGATGTCTGGGGCGGTGTGAGTGAGGCGTTGTTGGTGTTTCCTAGAATGGGGCCATATGCTGTTTTGTTTCTTGCGCACATAGTTATTAAAGAACCACGTGGTGTTCTGCACCCAAAGGCGGGGAAGACATTTATTTCATGATGAAATATAATAAAAGGAAGTGGTTTTGCTTGTGAATCAGCATCATTGCAATGGACAGAAGTGAGTGGAAGTCAGTCCCTGGAGGGTGAAACATGATACGCAGCAGTGTGACAGGCCATGCACACGCGTCACCGAGGTGTCTGTTAGTAACCACCATTTAAGTGATGAGAACAGAGAATGTAAGTGCACATGGAAGGCACATACTAATTCTGCACTGACGTCACTTAGTGTGAGCATGCTTAATCAGAAGAGAACAAAGCTTGCGCAGTATAGCACCTAGAGGCTGCCATTTATAGGGACGCTGGACCCACAATACTCAAGGGCTCGATTCTAACAATAAACAAGCATTGGTAATGCAATAGGTCTCGCCTTTGTTTAAGTTAAGGCCATTTGCTTTGCTAATGGTATTGTATTTTAGCTACGTATTATTGAGTGTATGGATGCGATATGTTGTGGTTTTATGTTGTTAGAATTGTAATTGTTTGCTGTGTAGGAGTTTAAAGCATAGCGTTAGGAGGAGAAGAGCAGTGTATGAGATTTGGGAAGGAGAGTGAGAAGACTAGCATGAGGGTTAATGAAGTATAGTGAGGAGTAGAGTAGCATGAGGCAGAAGAAAGGGGAGTGGGGACAGCAGTATGAGGGAGAAAGAAGAAAGCGTGGAGGATTTTAGCATGATTTTGAAGGAAGGAAAGTATGGAGAGCAGTATGAGGCATAAGGAAGGAGAGAGTAGTAGGAGGGATATGAACGGAGTGTGAAAGGAGTGTGAGGAGTAGAAGAGCAGCAGGAGGGATATGAAAGGAGTGTGAAAGGAGTGTGAGGAGTAGAAGAGTAGCAGGAGGGATATGAAAGGAGTGTGAAAGGAGTGTGAGGAGTAGAAGAGCAGCAGGAGGGATATGAAAGGAGTGTGAAAGGAGTGTGAGGAGTAGAAGAGTAGCAGGAGGGATATGAAATGAGTGTGAAAGGAGTGTGAGGAGTAGAAGAGCAGCAGGAGGGATATGAAAGGAGTGTGAAAGGAGTGTGAGGAGTAGAAGAGCAGCAGGAGGGATATGAAAGGAGTGTGAAAGGAGTGTGAGGAGTAGAAGAGTAGCAGGAGGGATATGAAATGAGTGTGAAAGGAGTGTGAGGAGTAGAAGAGTAGTAGGAGGGATATGAAACGAGTGTGAAAGGAGTGTGAGGAGTAGAAGAGTAGTGTGAGGAAGAAGGAAGGTAAGATTATTCGATTAGTATTAGGTAGAAGGAAGTAACTTCCGCACTAGAATGTTTTAGGTGGAAATGGACCGCTGTAATTCGCAATTAAATTATAGCTCCACTCAGGGCAAAAACAAACTTCCTTTTCAGTTTGTTTTCTTCAGACTTCTATCTGCGCCACAAATCAAAGGTACAAAGAGCAATCACTCCTTATAGGCGGGTGGACAGAAGTAGGCGCCGCATGTCTTATTTTTCTTCAGCCTGGTAATGAGACTGTGATTGGCGTACCCCTGCTTAGCTGACCCATTAATGGAGGGCACAATTGAGAAACCCACCCAAAAGTCTTCCAGTACTTTGAGCTCAGTGAAAGTGATCCAGGGCTGAGCGGGAGCACGAGCCTCTTTCTGACTCACTCGATGCAGACGGAAAGGGTGGGGGAGGGAAACACTGCATTTGTGCTAGAAGCGGGGGAGGGCCCCTAACACAAAGCCGGAGGGGGAAAGCAAAAAACAAGCGCAGCTGAGGTGGACCGCGCAGAAAATAAAAGCACAAAGAGCAATTATACCTTATAGGCAGGTGGACGGAAGTAGGCGCCGCATGTTTTATTTTCCTTCAGCCTAGTAATGAGACTGTATTTGGCATTCCCCTGCTTAGCTGACCCATTAATGGAGGGCACAATTGAGAAACCCACCAAAAAAGTCTTGCAGTACTTTGAGAGCAGTGAAAGTGATCCAGGGCCGAGCGGAGCACGAGCCTCTTTCTGACTCACTCGATGCACATGGAAAGGGTGGGAGAGGGAAACACTGCAC
Organism: Triturus cristatus; assembly: GCF_964204655.1. NCBI lineage: Eukaryota > Metazoa > Chordata > Amphibia > Caudata > Salamandridae > Triturus > Triturus cristatus. Next base: position 1,133,022,729 of record NC_140580.1, on the reverse strand, counting down.
TTGTGCTCAAAGCGGGGGAGGGCTCCTAGCACGAAGCCGGTGGAGGAAAGCAAAAAATAACAAGTGCGCCCGAGGCGGAACGCGCAGAAAATAAAAGCACACTGCTTACAGCACTGCTGGGAAGCACACTGTATGCACACAGAGGTGGGGAAGGCAGACTGTGGCTGAGGGGTCCATTGAAGTCAGCCTGTCCTGCACTGAAAGCGGTGCCGTAAACAAACAAGCGCAGCTAAAGCGGACGGCGCTGAAAATAAAAAGAAAAGAGTGCTTACTGTCTTTTAAAGGCGAGCGTGTAAAGCTGCCAGTAAAAGATCCAGTCCGGGTGGGTGGGGCAAAAAGTGGACAGGGCGGTAACCAGGAGGGACTAACAAGCCCCAGCCTCAATCAAAAGACACCGTTTAGCATAAGCAATGACGCAAAATGATGCACACCAATGGAAATTATGGGCGGAGCCGAAAGTTAACTTCTTAAAGTATATTGATTCCGAGAAGCCCTCGCAGAGTGAGTAGCGCATGCCCGCTGCAACGCCAGGCGAGACCTAAAAAGACTATTCCTCTATGCAAACCTTTCTAAAAGTATTCTGGGAAACCTGCAACAGCCACAGGATGGCACAATTACTCCTAGGAAACATTTAGGTTACACGGCCCCTTCCCATGGTAATATTTTTTCACCAAAGCAAGTCTGAAAAATGATCATTACCAGTAAATAATCGTAGCAATAAACATTTGCACTGGTGATAGGGAAAGTGAGAAATGAGCCGGGCTGTGTCTGCATGAACGAGGGTAAAAGCCAGAGAAAGAGAAAGTTTAAGTTATCATATTGGCAGCAGGACTCCGACTGACAGCACATGAAACAGCAGAAGGTACATGCTGCTTGGAATAACAGAAGATGCAGAAGGTGAAGCTGAACACATGCCGGGGTACATAAAACTTATGTGGCTAAAAACTTAGTAGATAGAGAAGAGGACACTACCAGTGCTTAATTTGTAAAACAATAAGTGCCAGGGCTCTCGTCAGGAGGCCTGCAGCGTGCACCACACATTGCAGCTGGCCACGTCGCACGCAGGGCGACAGAGGGGACAGCATCCTAGTGTTGCACCCCTGCTAGGATGAATGAAATGAAATGAAATGAAATGAAATGAAAAATGAAATGAAATGAAATGAAATGAAAAATTATATTTATATAGCGCGTAACTACCCGGAGGCCTCGTCGCGCTTCAGCAATTACTATGACGAGCTCCAAGGTACATTAGCACGCTTTCGCAAACAAATGGGTTTTTAGGACTTTCCTGAATGCCATCCTATTGTTGATCTGTCTAATACTCACAGGAAGGGAATTCCATAGTTTTGCTAGGATGTGAGCTGAACACAAGGGGAGAGGGTCGGTCACCCCTCTATTTTATTTCCCTGGGCGTAAGGAGGGGAGAAGTTAGACCAGGTGGTCTTATCAGGGGTCTTCATCCAGGGGCGGGCCTCTTTGGCGATGGGCAGTGTGTGCAATGGCGTCTCTCAGGAGGCGCTGCCGCTTGGGCCGGGCCTCTTTGGCGATGGGCAGTGTGTGCAATGGTGTCTCTCAGGAGGCGCTGCCACTTGGGCCGGGCTTCTTTGGTGATTGGCAGTGTGTGCAAGGCGTCTCTCAGGAGGCGCTGCCACTTTCCTCTTTGGCGAAGGGCAGTGTGAGCAGGGCGTCTCTCAGGAGGCGCTGCCACTTGGGTCGGGCCTCTTTGGTGATGGGCAGTGTGTGCAATGGTGTCTCTCAGGAGGTGCTGCCGTTTGGACCGGGCCTCTTTGGCGATGGGCAGTGTGTGCAATGGCATCTCTCAGGAGGCGCTGCTGCTTAGGCCGGGCCTCTTTGGCGATGAGCAGCGTGTGTAGGGCGTCCATCAGGCGGCGCTGCCACTTGGGCCGGGCCTCTTTGGCTATGGGCAGTGTGTGCAATGGCGTCTCTCAGGAGGCGCTGCCCTTTGGCCGGGCCTCTTTGGCGATGGGCAGTGTGTGCAATGGCGTCTCTCAGGAGGAGCTGCCGTTTGGGTCGGGCCTTTTTGGCGATGGGCAGTGTGTGCAATGGCGTCTCTCAGGAGGTGCTGCCGCTTGGGCCGGGCCTCTTTGGCGATGGGCAGTGTGTGCAATGGCATCTCTCAGGAAGCGCTGCTGCTTGGGCCGGGCCTCTTTGGCGATGGGCAGTGTGTGCAGGGCGTCCATCAGGCGGCACTGCCGCTTGGGCCGGGCCTCTTTGGCGATGGGCAGTGTGTGCAATGGCGTCTCTCAGGAGGCGCTGCCCTTTGGCCGGGCCTCTTTGGGGATAGGAAGTTTGTGCAATGGTGTCTCTCAGGAGGTGCTGCCGCTTGGACCGGGCCTCTTTGGCGATGGGCAGTGTGTGCAATGGCGTCTCTCAGGAGGCGCTGCCCTTTGGCCGGGCCTCTTTGGCGATGGGCAGTGTGTGCAATGGCGTCTCTCAGGAGGAGCTGCCGTTTGGGTCGGGCCTTTTTGGCGATGGGCAGTGTGTGCAATGGCGTCTCTCAGGAGGTGCTGCCGCTTGGGCCGGGCCTCTTTGGCGATGGGCAGTGTGTGCAATGGCATCTCTCAGGAAGCGCTGCTGCTTGGGCCGGGCCTCTTTGGCGATGGGCAGTGTGTGCAGGGCGTCCATCAGGCGGCACTGCCGCTTGGGCCGGGCCTCTTTGGCGATGGGCAGTGTGTGCAATGGCGTCTCTCAGGAGGCGCTGCCCTTTGGCCGGGCCTTTTTGGCGATTGGCAGTGTGTGCAGGGCGTCTCTCAGGAGGAGCTGCCGATTGGGCCGGGCCTCTTTGGCGATGGGCAGTGTGTGCAATGGCGTCTCTCAGGAGGAGTTGCCGCTTGGGCCGGGCATCTTTGGCGATGGGCAGTGTGTGCAATGGCGTCTCTCAGGAGGCGCTACCACTTGCACCACTTATTGCTCCTGCCAGCGCTGCCAAATGACAGCACCAACGTCGCTACTTGAAATCACACCTCTACTAGTGTGGCATTTTGGACAATCTCAGGATGCCCAAAGCTGTAAGAATGGGCGAGGCAAACTGGCATTATTTATGTTAACATATATTGAACTTTAAACACTCTTGAAGTACTTTCCTAAAACTAGATACACTTTGGGATCCTGTGGCAGACTGCCGTAAGTGCAGATCCCTAACACTGGCTCAAACTGACCAGTGAGATCAGGCCATACTTCAATGCAAGCTGTCACTTGCTGAGGTTGAAGGTCAGAGGGATGGGAGCCTCGTGGTTAAGACTAACAAGCTTCAGCGGGGATGGTGGATCTCATGCCACCTCAGTGTACACCATGGAACAGTCCAACAATTGGTGATCCAGGGTTGATCAATATGGTCACTGTACTATAGGCACTCAATAAACAAAAGCAATAGGGTTTAGGTAACAAGGGAACTTAAAGGGGTATTTCAGATGTGTCCATCTTACGTGCAAAGCTTTGCTTTGGACCAGGCAGCAAATCGTTCACTGAATGGCGTACATTACTTTATGTGCAGAATTAGCAATGTTAGGTACCTGGGTTGAACCTCTTCTGGCAAAAGGTGCAGGTTTACTAATCGGTTGAGCATCTTGCGAAGTAAACACATGATACAAAGTAAAAGCTGTATGGATGTTTCTATACCATAAGAAACTGCTGAACAACTGAGGCAGCGCCGTTCTTAGAGGATGGCGAAAGGTGCAGGTGAATGCAGACTGCGCAATTGGCACGGTAGAGGCATAAGGGGTGCGGTCCACGGTTCTTTCGGGTTCAAAGGAACAGAGGCGGTTGCTGTCTATTTAAAGTGACAGCGTTACTGGTGACTAGTTCCAAGGGGCCTGCATGGTTTCTGCCAGTGCATTTCCTTCACAGGGTACCATCACAGTGAGGGGATGTCTAAAACAGCATGCCCCTCATAGGCCATGATGCATGTTTCTTTGCAAGCTCATAACAGAATGGGCTGTAAGTAAACCACAGTCTTCTGGAGAAAAGTATAGCTCGAAGAGTCCCTCTATTCATGTCTGTCGCGATAAGGATCTTTACGTCACTCTCTCCGCTGTCATGGTTTGGTGTTCTGGAGCGGAGTTTATAGTACATCAGTTTGTGGTGGTTTCATGTAGTTCTGGGTTTACATTTGACAGGTTAAACAGGACAAGCTGAGGAGCCAAGATAACAGCTCATGTGTCAGAAAAGGGTAATTATACCTGTTTAGACCGCCTTAACGTGCATAATTCATGTTTTCAGGGCAGTATTCCCGCCTCCCCCATCCATATCTGCCTGTCCACGTGAAGCAAAGTCGTATCTCAAGGACCAACTCAGATTTAGGTGAAAGGACTCAACAAAGGCCTGGTCTCAGGTGAGAAATGTATCCACACATTATGAATTCATAGTAGTTGCAACAACTGCATTTCAAAAAGGCTGTCCCTAGGGATGGGCTACGGTGACATACAGAGATGACAATGTGGCCAATTCGAGCGGTTTGTGTGAGCCTGAATCTCGAGGGAGGGTTGCCCTCACATCCTCTGGGGGTGGGGGGGGTTTCGGCTAATGCTCTTTTGCTGAAAGGGAAAATCTTTGGATGTAGTCATTATTACAAGAGAGTTCAAATGTAACCTTTTTAGGTAGAGCCTAGCGCAGCGGGCATGCGCTGCTATGCGAGGCTTCTTGTATCTACTTGGTGTGGGTCTAAACCCTCCCACGCATTGGATTGGCTTCTGTGTGTGTCTTTTCATTATCATAGCCTGCAAATGGCTAAAGGAGGCTGCATGTCCCACCTCTTCTGAAAGGTTCACCCCCACGGCGTTTTGCTGCGGGAGCGAGCAGCGGTGCGCAGGGCGGCAGCTGCAGTGCCTCCTTGTCTCCGTGTACCCGCCCCCACCACTTCTCTTTGTGTCCCTGTGCCATCTTTGCACGCCTGCTCCACTCCGCCTTGTCTCTGTGTACCCGCCCCCACCACTCCTCTTTGTGGCCCTGTGCCGTTGTCGGTGTTCACCATGCTCCCGGCCCCCTCTCGTTGTCGCATTCCCTTTGTTTTCTTAGCTACATAAGCCACTCATTCGACATCTGGTCTTAAAATAATTCACAGTCTTCCTCAGAGAGGCCAGAATCCCTGCATAAGTTGGTTTAAAGGGCTTCTGTCATACTTCAAACGCCACCTTTGTAGCCTCGGGGCGCTAAGAATGGCCGAGTTTTGGAAGCAGGTTGGGGCTGAGTTCCAGCCTGCACGGAGAGGTACTGGCCATCTTCCTGTGTTGGCCATCGTCCGGTGTGCCAAAGTTGTCACAGCTCCGCGTGCGCTCTGAAGACCGATGAACGAGAGGAGTGATTTGAGACTTAGCTTGTTTGCTGAGTGTCTACTGTGTAGCGACTGTCATTTCAGCCGAAGGAGCTTAGTACATTTTTGCTTCCATAATGGCAAATGAAGCATTTCCAGGGTTGACGTCACCAAAACGTGTACAAACCAGGCAATGATGCTACTTGGGTCTGCTGCAAAGGCCCTGTGATAACCCGACAATGTATATCTTTTTCTAAATGAATGGTGCTGGTGAAGTAAGAATCTTTCACCTAAAAACAGGAGCGCACTTGACCTTTGTAATCACCTTGTCTACATTCCTTTCAGCCCCAGCAACAGTCCCTGAAATTCAGATGTGGAGAAAACGGACCAATGAATCACCAGTGAGAGCCATGAACCTCACTGAAGGGAGTCGGAGTCGACGGGTTTCTGCATAGGTCGAGCGACAAGAACGCCCTCGCAAAGCCCTATGCAAAAATATTAAAGGGTCCGATTCACAAAAGTAGTTGTACCATACATTTCTGTGACAAGATCACCAAGGGATACAGAACGCCCGAGAGTATAGTCGAGTTTACATTTTTGTGAAGGGAAGGAGGGTGGCATAAATAGGGAATTCCTGGGACGTTTGTGTGTGTGGGAGGGGATTTGAGGTCCTGCAAATTGCAGTGAACACGCACTAACTGCTTGCTTCTATTCCAGATCAGCTTGCATGCAGTTTTCACCTCGCAAAACTGATGTCAAGTTACCCTGTTGTTTTTGTGAACAAATTGTCAAGTAAATGAGACATTTGCCTTTTTTTACAATCATATCTCTGGAACCTGTTTTCCACTTGTGGGAATTCTGCATTGTATAGTATTGAAGTGTCACCAGGGGCTTCCTTTTATTACATCATTGATGTTATTTTATCATAATCGCTAATCCCATTATAGTTACTATTAAGCAGATAGTTTTAAGTAGAATAGCAAAGTGAGGTACACATCCATGGTTTATACAGAGCATAAGCCCATTTTTTACTAACAACTAGTCCCAAGAGAAGCTATCGGGCTCAAGCAGTAACTTTACGCCATTACTCCACAGACTGTAAGGCACGCCTGCCTTTTAAAGATCTTCTTTACTGACCTAGAGAATGTTAGGTTAGTTTTGGTAAATAGCTTGTTCTGTGTTGCTGATCTTGGACTACAAAAGACCTAGCCTTGAACATTTAACATTCTTTCTCAGATATGAAAAAATAATATTCATTTTAGTGAGACCCTCATTATAACCATAGGGAGGAAAACAAACATAGATGGCATATTGGTGTCTAAACCTGAAGGTAACTTATGAATAGGGCTCCCGGTTTTATGGTATTTATTTTTTTGCCATTTCCGTCTGTATTTATCCATATTTATTATTTGGGCATTTGTTATTGGTCAACACAATACATTCATCTGAAAACTTTGCCATTCGCAGAATGTCCCAAATACGCCTAAACGTGCTATCAAAAGCCATTTGTCTCAGAGCCTTGCGGTTTCTGTCATTGGCCACATCCTCTCCCACACTGAACATCATACTGCCCCACTGAGAGAAACTCACACTGCCTTCAACTACAAGCCAACTGTGCCCCGCTATAAACCCCTGGAAGCAACTCAATTCAAATTATGCACTAGACAAGAGTTATATGCTGCCTGAATTGCATGCAATCATTTTTAAATTGGGAAAAATATCGGGATTTTCCATACCCTAACTGACACAGATTGCACAGTGAGGGTGGCTTACACTTTACTGTTTCCCTATAATTCCAAAAAAAGAAAAATCACCATATATCCTCGTGCATCAAACCCATTCTGCCGCTCATACCTCTCACATATCTTTCTATATAACTTCAATCTCCCTCCCAAACTCTCATCTTGTCCATCTTCTCATTGTACCAATGACTCTTTGACCATTCTACTATACCCTGTACTCCAGTCCTTTGATGGAAACCACAACACCCACAATGCACTACCCAATGCCATTCTGCTTTCTAGCTATCCTCGTGAATCAAACTCATTTCACCACTCGTTCCCCCCCTTCTCTCTCCAAGTCACTGACATCTGAATACAAATCTCACATCTTACCCTTCTCCCGATGATCCTTAATGAGTTTGCCACCTCCCCCAACCCAATCCAAAGTGACACGACCGTGCCCCTCTCATCTCTCCCCGTATGCCTCCAATCTGTATGCTGAGCTCCCATCTACCCCATCTATCAGTTCTGTAAAATGAATTACCTCATTGAAATCGCTACCGGCAACATAACCTCCTCGTCTCCATTTCTTCGAGTTATTGACCATCACGCAGCATCACAACCATTCGCCTTCGCGCCTGCTTTAAACCACATTCACATCTACATGTGCCCAATCACTGTACGTGCTCCCAACCCCATGACTCATTACCCCACTGCTATACCTCGGTTATCCAATCATGTGTCAGAAACCTCAACGTGCGCGATGCTCTCCCCACTAACAGTTCGTATTCTGATCAACTGTAACAAAAATTGTGATAAATACTTGCTCGCGAATCCCACTTGCCCCCATCGCAAGAAACTCACGATGCAACCAAACTACATAATTAGTAAAAAAAAAAAGGACATGAATTATAAAACAACATGAATGCTTGTTTCGTTACTCGAAAAGTGAAAACACCTAAAACAAAATATATGACTAAAAATATGACATGACAAAAACATCACACACAGTTCAACTAGTCTTGTATCAGCCACAGTCCTTAAGATGTTATATGTGCACTTGTAACTGCCGAGAGTTCAATCCAACTCTTCACTGTCTCCGTAGTGATATGTTAATCTTGACTGAAATAACATCTGTGAAATTCTTTAACGGGGTGCAACCCTCCTTCGGAACGGAGAAATTGCTAAGCATTAAACACAGTTGAGGATGCACACCCTCCCTTAAATTAATTCAATAGTACTGGCTGAGTCAGCTTCCCGGGCACACACAGTTTTTGTGCTGCCAGCTGCACCCGAGTACTTCACAGGTCTTTAAAAGACCATTCACTTTTGAACGAGTCTTTGTTGTAAATACTGATGATGCCAGAGGCGATACTTACTCTGTGGTGAGCAATCATCATACCATCCTGTTTTGCAACTCTCTGCTGGAGCACAGCAGCGCCGCAAACTGTGCTAGTATTTTCCCGTTTTTACATATAAATACAGACAAAGAAAAACTTGTTTTCCGTTGGTATTTATATGTGAAAATCCGTTTAAACGGAAAACCGGGAGCCTACTTATGAATAAAGATATTTGGATAAACTGTATTCGGTGAAAAAGGGAAACTTCTCAAAGTCATGTCTAAATAGATTGCAATGTTTTAAAACACTCTATGGTGAGTTCTCAGTCTGAGCAGTTGGGAAAGTATACGTTGCCAAAAATGGACCATTATCTGATTTTTTTTTATTAGGCCTCAGCTAAACCCAGTGAGCAAAGCAGGATGGTTAACCGGAATGCTTTCAGGGCATGGAATCAATCAAATCAATCAGGGGTTTATAAAGTGCGCTACTCACCCGTGAGGGTCTCAAGGCACTGGGGGGAGGACGGGAGAGCGGCTCCGGATCAGTCGAAGAGCCAGGTTTTGAGGTCCTTCCTGAACGTGTGCAGGGTCGGGAGCATCTGATGTTCACAGAGAGCTTGTTCCAGGTCTTGGCTGCAATGTAGGAGAAGGCTCTCCCGCCTGTTCTGCGGATGCGGGGGACCTCTGCCAGGGCGAGGTCGGCAGAGCGGAGGTTCCTCTCGGGTACGTGGAAGGATACTCTCTCGTTGAGGTATTTGGGTCTGATGTTGTTGAGGGATTTGTAGGCGTGGGTGAAGAGTTTGAAGGTGACCCTCTTCTCGACGAGGAGCCAGTGGAGGCCTCTTAGGTGTTGGGTAATGTGTTCGTGACGCGGTGTCCCGAGGATGAGTCTGGCCGCGGCATTCTGGATGGTTTGGAGTTTGTGCAGAAGAGTTCTGTTGATTCTGGCATATAGGGCGTTGCCGTACTCCAGTCTGCTGGTTATGAGCGCGTGGGTGACGGTTTTTCTGCTGTCGGGGGGATCCATTTGAAAGTCTTGCGGAGGATGTGGAGGCAATTGAACCTAGTGGAGGCAATGGTGTTGATCTGGCGGTTCATTGAGAGGGAGGAGTCAAGGATGATTCAGAGGTTTCGTGCGTGGTCTGTAGGGGTGGGTGGATTCTCGAGGGCGGAGTGCCACCAGGTGTTGTCCCAGGCGGAGGTGCAGGGTCCGAGGATGAGGACCTCGGTCTTCTCTGAGTTGAGCTTCAAGCAGCTGTCTTTCATCCAGGCTGCCAAGTTCTTCATTCCTTCCTGGAAGCAGAGTCTGGTGTCCTCGGGATTCCTCGTGAGTGAGAGGATGAGCTTGATGTCGTCCGCGTAGGACACAATGCTGAGCCCATGCTGTCTGGCGATGGCAGCGAGGGGGGCCATGTAGATGTTGAAGAGCGTGGGGCTGAGCGATGATCCTTGGGGTTCTCTGCAGTTGATATCGGTGGGTTCGGAGAGGAAGGGAGGGAGTCTGATCCTCTGGGTTCTGCCGGAGAGAAAGGATTAGATCCAGTGGAGGGTGGTTCCCTGTACCCCCGCGTCATGAAGTCTGGCTGTGAAGGTGAAAACCTTGGACTGGGTGGCCTTCCTTGCCACTACCTGCCCCTGTCTGACTAATGTCAACCAAAATGTAGAGGCTGTTAACACCTGTCCTCTGAGATCAGCGGATGTACTAGCTCTTTTACAGGAGCAGAAATAGAGAAAAGGCAAATCTTTTGCTCCGTGGTTCTCTCCGCACCTGGTCCGCTACTTTTATTTTATTACCTGCTCGTCCATTGCCATTCACACCACAATAGTTTCTTTAAAAAAAAATAGATTTCTTGGGAGGAGCAGAAAGCAAATTGCTGTCCGCCCCTCCATCTTACAAAAGCTCTTTCTTGCTTGCAGTTTTTTTTGCACTGTTTTTTTATTTACATATCTATTTCGAATAGAAGATATAAAAAAATGGCACCTGTGCATTTTTTTGGCGTGTACATGCCTGCTCATTCATACGCACATAAGCCATCACACACACTCCTTGAGCTGCTTTTATTTACTTTGCCCTACGCTATACCACGATGTCAAAAACTTTTTGCCGATGCTGCATGGTATCCACAGTCAGTATTTTCAAATAGGTCCAAAAGGCAAGACCTATTGGCTTTGCCAATGCTTGTTATAAATGGAATGCTCAAACTGGATATGAAAGAAGAGTTGCTATTCCATCCTCGGGTGGAATCAGATGATGCCCTTGTGGCTGGTTTATATTTACAGGCCTTGAGACATCATCTCACTGGCTTGCTTTGGGGAGTCAGGTTGCATCAGGGTGAGCTATTCTTATGGCCTCCTGGCTGACAAAGAACAGTTCTTCTGTTCACTCTGAAAGCGAATTAGCATTAAATATGCCTTTTAATCCCGGTGTATCTTGTGGCATTTGCTCTGCATTCAGGGACTGAGGTCTAATGTCAGTTCATGTTTTCTTACAAATTGCTACTTATTTTATTCTGAAGGTTGGTGTTTACATTTCTATTTCTGACTGCAAAGTTCGAGGATTTTGTAAAGTGACCTGTCTCACAACCCTGCTGTACAGAGGGATGGTAGGTAGTTTTCTGACAAAACTTCTTAACAGCTTAAAAAATTTACTGTACAAATCTTTCAAACAATATTCCAGATGTTAGGAAAGCACATTTTGTAGTTCCGTGTGATGGAAACAAAGAGTTTAATAGGATGATCACAATCGGAACACTTTATTTGGTGATGTGCAAACACCGATTATTATTTGTACGGTACATACTTGCAGCAGCAAAACTGCATATTACTGGGAATGTTTGTGGCCACTGCAATGGAAAATGTGTGGTCTCTAAACAGTGAGCTACCACATAATGCTTTAGTAAAATATTAATAATTATCTTAGCTAGATTCTTATTGAACATGGAATACACTTTTAGTCTAATAAATCAAACAAACGTTTTTGTACAGCAGAAATGCTGAACTCACATATTTGAAGATTCTTTCATGGGTGATCATAAAGAAAAATGTGACAAAAAAAAAATCTTATGTATATATGTGTACATATATGTGCATATGTATATATGTGCATATGTATATATGTGTATATATATATATTCACTGAAAAAAACATAGGTTTCACACACGTTATAGTTAGGAATTAGCATTTAAAAAACCTTGCAAATTCACTGAAAAAACCATAGGTTTCACACATGTTATAGTTAGCTGGACATTTCACTCGTACAAAACCATTGAAATTCCCCCGTTATAGTTAGTTCAGCTAACTATAACTCGCGTGACCGCAATCCACTGCTGATGACGTCACATATTACATCACTCATTTTACAAAAAAAACCATCCATTTAGACACTTATTTACCCATTTATTCTTCCATTAACCTTTAGATATACATATATAAAAAATATTTATTTTGCAGAAACACACATATTCACTGGATGATGTCATCAGTGATGTCATCAGTGATGTCATTTGAGATGTCATCAGTGATGTCATGAGTGATGTCACTGACCATGTCATGAGTGATGTAATATGTGACGTCATCAGCAGTGGATTGCGGTCGCGCGAGTTATAGTTAGCTGAACTAACTATAATGGGGGAATTTCAATGGTTTTGTACGAGTGAAATGTCCAGCTAACTATAACATGTATGAAACCTATGGTTTTTTCAGTGAATTTGCAAGGTTTTTTAAATGCTAATTCCTAACTATAACGTGTGTGAAACCTATGGTTTTTTCAGTGAATTTGCAAGGTTTTTTAAATGCTAATTCCTAACTATAACATGTGTGAAACCTATCTACTGGCGACCTATTTGTCGCCAGTAGATAGTTATAGTTAGGACCGAGTTCCCATAGGAAGTCTGAAAATTCGATTTTGAATAACTTTGGCGCCGGTTGACGAATCCTCGCGAAATTTTCAAAACTTATGGGGCACTCCGCTCAGCTCCTACCCTGAAAGTCTCGGGGTGATTCGTCAAGCGGGGGCCGAGAAAAAAGGGGGGTCCCAAAACGCGTTTTCCCCATGCATTTTTCCATAGGACCTTTAGTCGAAGGTACAGCCCGAACGGCTGAACAGAATTACTTGAAATTTGGCAGAGAGGTAGTCCTCAGGTCAGGGAAGTGCCTTTTGCAGGTCTGGTGTCAATCTGTTCAGTAGTTCCTGAGAAAATTGCAGTTAAAAGTACATAAATATCTATATGCGCGCACCATGCGCGCACGGGGCGCGCACCAAATGTCCGCGAGCGTAATTCGGATTGGTGGTTAGATGTCAGTCAACATTCCAATCCCACTCCCACTAAGCACAGGCAGACGCCACAGGCAGTGGGGTTTGACTGCCCATAGGGGTTGGGCAAAGAGCCAGCCCACAGGTGCGGCCAGGTGGCCACCTGCCACTGTGCACAGCCGCCGGCCATGTGCAGTGGGGTTTGACTGCCCATAGGGGTTGGGCAAAGGGCCAGCCCACAGATGCGGCCATGTGGCCACCTGCCACTGTGCACAGCTGCAGGCCATGTGCAGTGGGGTTTGACTGCCCATAGGGGTTGGGCAAAGGGCCAGCCCACAGATGCGGCCATGTGGCCACCTGCCACTGTGCACAGCCGCAGGCCATGTGCAGTGGGGGGCTGGCTGCTCATGGACGGTTGTGTGCATGAAACTGTTGACATTTGGTGCATGATCCAACATCCATAAACCTTTGAAATGTACTAAGAACATAGTTATGGTTACACATTAAGATAACTTAAATGTATGTTTAGGATTATGATCCATGGTTTGGACAGCAGCCATGCAAACCATAACTGGCACAGCAATGCAGAGCTTCCAAAAATAACAAGATGCAATGAGTGAAATGTCATTTAAAAATAACACAATAACAGCCAATGAATGAACTACATTCATAACAGCCTCTGTCAAAGGGGTCAGGATAAGGTGAAATCTAATCTGTAAAATGAATGGCACTATTTGTAATTGTAATTTTTTCATCAAGTATGTGGTCATAAGGACTACACTTGGAGTGCTAGTCCGAACCATAACAGATTTCAATGTGTTTTCAGATTTAATATGTATCCATGACTCACTTTAACAATTTTTGAGGGAATGTTTAAGGTTTTTATACAGGTGTTATAACCGAAGCTAACCACCAGTAAATATATACTGAAAAACACACTGAAAAACGGTTCTTGCTGAAATGTGTAAAACCAATGAAATTTGCCAATTCTCATTATCGGTGCACACACAACAGCTACAATAACGTGTGTAAGTCTCAAACAGCAGAGACATACAATAGTGTTAATGCTTCAAACCCCGCTCATCGACTTTTTAAAATGCTAATATCTCAAAAACTACTGAACAGTTTTACATTGTCAACGAAAACATGCTTTCTGCGGAAAGTTCTATTTTCTTGCCAAGTTTGGTGCAAGTCTGTTCAGTGCTTTGGGCTGTAGGAGTGAGTGACATTTCCTCTGGAAGCTAAAATGGGAATATGCTTTTCTTCCTCAGCCTTTAATGTGTTTCCCTTTCCCAGGATCTGCACCAAAATTGGCATACTGCTTCAAAGCTGAATGACCTAAAAAAATTATAGGCAAATAAAAAAAGCCTTTTCAATGGAAAGTGTGTTTGAATAATAGCTACACAGTGGTGCACCATAAATTATGTTGCAAATTATATGGCAAATTGTATGCTATAAATGCTGTAATTTTATAATTATGCAGTAAAAACTGCAACCACAAAATGAAAACAAGCATTTGCAATTAAATAGGTCTCGCATTTATGCGAGTTAAAGCTATTGGCGTTGTAAATAACAATGCCTTTTATTTAGGTTTTAAAAACAAAAACAAAAAAAACCACATTGTTATTTGCAATGTCAACAGCTCAAACTCGCGTAAATGCGAGACCTATTGCATAGCAAATGCTGGTTAAAATATGATTTCAAAAAACGCGCACAGGCAGTACGCCTATTGACCGAAATGCACTTTATGGATGTAGCTTGTGCAATCGGATGGTTTATGCTTGGAATTAAGGTTTTTACGAATGTATAGAATTGGAGAATAATGATGGTGTTGCAATGCAGCATTATAATTTTGAGTAAGCGAGAGATTAAGCTAATGTCCAAGGCGACTGGCAGTGACGTCAGCCTCGTTACCCATTTTTTGTCGGTCATGGCAATAATGTTAAAACAAGTTTTTAGTTTGGTGGTATAAAGGTATGAGTATGAGTGAATACGTTACAGATACAAACGATAAGGTAGGTGTTGAGAGGGTGATAAGGGTATGGCGCTGAAGATAACTGCAGTGTAGTCACAACTTAAGTTTTTCTTTCATAAGCACCCCTATGCCACATTCCTCTTTTGAATGATTTCCTGGAAAACGCTGTTAATTATGAGCATAGTTATTGTTTTGCACTACACGCAACACATTCTAGTACAATAACTGATTCAGAACACTTAAGTGGCTCCTGCAGCGAGCTGTGCAATACACAACTGCAGCCATACACAGGGCCGGACTGGCTACCGGGCGTTTTGGCATGCTGCCGAGCTGGGGGCTCATGTCACTGCGGTGGGGGCTAATTTAGTTGATGGAGACCTGCGTGTGTTTCGAAATAAACAAAGCAAAACAAATTTCGTTCAGCACACGCAGATCCCCATCAACGAAATCGCCCCTCAGCTCGGCACATGCTAAAACGCCCGGTAGCCAGTCCGGCCCTGGCCATACAGCCTGACCAAAAGCAAGAATCAATCACATATCTGTTGCTTTGCTTGCACTAGGCTTTGAAGCCATCACTGGTTCTCTTCTGTAGGTCTCAGACAAAACAGCTCTCTAATACAATAAAAATCTCATTAAAGCTTCTTCTATACACAAGATAGTGTGTATACTCTGTGATGTGGATTTGGACAAAGTTGTAAAGAGCTAAATTCGTCAGAATGTTATAACTGAAGATAGTTTGATGATGCTAACATCCGTTTAAATAATGAGGATGTTGGGGTATGTATGCGAACTTAGTGGCAAAGATGATAATGCCGTGAAGATGTCAAAGTCCAGGAGGTAGTGACAGCATGTTTCAGAATTCAATGGAAGGATATTAGGGAGCCGGTGTCCGAGTAACAGAAGAACCTATATGCACTTGCATTTGCAGTACCAGTAGGATGTATAGTGACATGAAGGGATTGTTTTACAAAAAGGGTATAAGATGGAGTAGCAGCTGCCAATTAGCCACATCATTTGTTTTCCTGCATGGGCTTACCTGGAGAACCTTCAAATTTGAAGATTTAATTTTAAGTACCGAAAAATACCGTACAGGTAAGATCAAAATTCTAATGGAACAAAGAGCAACAAAGAAGCACCGTAGATTTAGAAGATATCGCGCTATCCTCATCAGTTTGTGCTATGACTGATCTAAGAGTATAAAACAAGGAAGTACCAGAAACCCTGGAAATTCAATGAAAGACTTTCAACTCCACTACACTGAAAGAAGGCCCCAAGTGAAAACACTACATTTTGTGAGATAAGCATAATTTATTATAACACAGAAAAGCTTCAAAAACTGTGATGTGTAGAGGTAACTCAGATGGGCAGCAATCCGAGATAAGCGCATGATATGTTAACCAGTTATTACACTTGAGGCCAATGAAACATGTATTGCATCTCCAAAGAGTGGATAAAATCAAATTAAATAGCAGGCACCATTAGAAGACCCACGTTACAAGTCGACTGCGCAGAGAGGCACGAAAAGTACAATTGCTGGGAATTATCTGCCTAAAAGGGAATGCTATACTGGGAATGCAATAACTTCAAATCCATCTCTAGGCATCAACTACTTGCGCAATTAAGCAAACTTTACAATGAAGTTTCTGAATGACAGATGTGACATGCAAAGACAAAACGTAGGCGCTTGGCTCACCTGGTGGGATCTGAAAGTTGGCTGGCAGCTGGAATGTAAGAGGAACTTTGGTCGACAAGGTCTGCGGGGCAGGCATCCTGGGGAAATTGGTGACCTTGGGTTGCTGAGCGCCGCCGGCCATGGTTGTCATCCTGGTGACCAGAGCTGCTCCAGGTTGGGGGGCGGGGACTGCTGCAGCCAGGGCAATTATAAGGGGATCCGGCAGAGATGACAGAGAGAGCGAAGCAGTGCACACAGGGAAAACAGGAGCACCTTGGGGCGGGGCGGCTGGTACTTCAGGTGTCGGGGGTTCAGGGTGGGGGCTGGCTGGAACGGTGGCGCTCATGCTGGGGGCATGGTCCAGCAAAAGACACACAATTGATGGACGGAATGCAGAACAAATCAAAACATTCACCCCCAGTCAAGAAATCTGGGTTAAATCCATCATTCTTTTGCTCACCAGGCCACCCCAGTTTAGACCTGGCCATATGCAAATCAGTCTTGACCCTGTGCCTCATGGGAACAGTCCAGCCCGAACAGCCAAGCCGGGTCCTCCCTGGACCGGAAATAAGCATCCTAGGATCGGTTTCGGGGTTTCAGCCTTCTTCAGCCAGGATAGCTTGATTCTGGGCATACCTGGCGCACTTAGTGCGAGAAAGCAAAAGACACAGAGCATGCGGCACCCACGCGGCTACCTGCTTTAGCCCTGAACGCACATGGCCGTCCAAGGGTGCGCCGAGCTCAACACAGTCGTAGTGCCAGGCAGGCAGCAAACGAAAGCTTGGTGCCGTGCCTCACCGAATCCCTCATCACAGCTATTCTCCCCACCGGGGAGACATCGAGCTACAACAGCTACTTCTGCAAGCACAGGTCAGCGGCGTGCCGCTGGTGCTGCATCAGCTATGTTTATATAGCCATGCGACCTTCGAGCAGGCGCCCGGCCGCGAGTGAGGCACATGTCTGGGTATTTAGCGTTATTCTTGGGTGCGAGGATCACTCACGCCTCGGAAGGAGGAGTGTAGTGAGACTATGACGTCAAAGAGGAGGAAGCTAGAAGTGTTCCACGCTGAGTGAAAGTTTTTGTGATGGATGCTCAGGAAGCAAAAGGATGCTGTGCTTTAATGATTAATTCATGGAGCAACCATTTTTACTCCTTATTATCCAGGTTGGGCACTGGTCTTTTGCCTTTGCTACTGCCTTTTTGACTGTCGATAGGATGTAAGTATCTGCCATCGCGGGTGTTTTGTTTCTGTTAATGCATATATTTTAAACTGTAATATTCTTCTGAGCAAACTGATTGTTTACTACTCTAACTATCCTCCATACAAAAGAAGTAATAAATACATTTCCCTCTGCGAAACGCTTGTTCTGTTTATGTGATGTGTCGAGAAGCAATGTTGTTAGGAGTCAGGTACAATAACATGATGAGAACTATTGTGAACAGGGCTTTAAGCGGGCCACGTCCTTAAGTGTCTCAGAATTGGCAGTAATTAACAAGCATCGGTCTCTTAGCTTTATGGGTCCATGTGTTTCTAGTTAGCATGGAAGCCCACACTGACCCCGACCTCTCAAAGGAAAAACATCTTGACGAAACCAAGATTTTTTCCTTTGAGAGGTCGGGGTAGTGCGCTCCTCCACGCTAATTAGAAACACATGGCCCTATAAAGATAAGAAAGTGCTTTGCGACAGCAGCAAAGCAGGCGACCCAGTCCAGATCGGAGGCGAAAGGGCGTCAACAAAAAACCCTAATTTCCAACGGCAGGCCACCGTTTAGCATAAACGGTGATGCCAGCCAATGATAATGAGGGGCAGGTCTTCAAGTCCCCTTCTCATATTTACTCTCCTGCAAAATCTCTCACCCAGCGAGCAGCGCTTTATGCAGCAACGCCAGGCGAGACCTAAAAAGTCACTGGCCCTCACAATTGTGCTTTCATTATCAACAACTTATTCATGAAAGGTAAAGAAAACCGAAACATTTTAATTCCAATATGTGCCCATTGTTTTCTGTATTTTGATGAAAACATTATTTTCAAGCTATGTCTGACCATATCAACATGCAATATAAAAAATAAAGGGTTGGAAACATGTGCAGTAAGGTCCTATATTGGGATTCTGGGGTTCTGGATAAATCCATAAACCACTTGGCCTTCTGCCATAAAAATAATGCTTTTGCCTCTCTGCTTTAGCATGCATGTTATAACTACACTTTTATAATTATACCGTTTCTCTATTTTGAAGTGTTGTGCTTTTCCGTTTCAAGTAACTTGCCCCTAAATACTTACCATAAATGGACCAGGAAGAATTGACTGAAACAAATGAGTAATGTAATATTCTGGGACCTGCTACCCTTCATGCATCATTTCATCATTCTTGCAGATCTGATATGTGTACTTGATCAGGAAGATGTGTACCTCGACTTCCCTGAAAGGTGTGCCACATGATTGTTGCTGTGCTCCTCAGCAGATTGCCAATCTCTGATGGAGATGGAAGCGGCTCCACATAATTTCCTTTGTTTTATAGGAGACTACTCTTCTTCTGATTGGGCTTTGAGTGACATTGGCCGATCTTAGGGCCTAATTATGATGTCGGTGGTATCACCACCAACCGGTCATTTGTGGCGGCCCCACCGACATACAGACCATCAGTCTGACTGCCGAATTAGGATGCAGGCAGTCAGAGCTCAGTAGTCGGGGGAAAGGTAGCCACCTCCAACAGGATCGATGATCCCATCAGGGCGGCGGTTGGAATACTATTCTTCAACGGAGGCGGTGCCTGTGCAGGAACCGCCGTAGGCATTAGGATGTGCCTTTCCGACAGCCTTTTCATGGTGGTCCGAGTGCCATGAAAAGGCTGTTGGATACTGACTTTGGGGACCCCAGGCAGGGCCCCGGTCTCCTGTGGGCCACTGCTAAGTGGCCCTGGGGGCACATGTAGAGCTCCTCCCCCCAAATCCATGCACCATGTGCCCAGCACCACTTGGTGCCTGTCACACGGTGCATGGATGTGCACAAAGTTCTTTTTTCTACTGCAGCTTATGCTGCTGCCCTGTTTCTGTGCCGCAGCACATGTCGCATTCGAAACAAGCATTGGTAATGCATCGGTTTTACCTATGTAATGAATAAAGAGCTGTTTTCATCAATCATCTTCCGGCAGACGGAAAGAGCTCCCTGACAGATAACACAGGAGGGGAGAGGATGTGGTACAGCGGCCAGGGCTGCTGACTCAAAAATTGGGGATCCCGGTTCGAATCTCGGCAGCGCCACGCAACATCCTGGAATTCAATGCAAACCACTTATTCTTTCCAGGTCATAAATTGTTATATAAATATGCGGCAAGAGTTAAAGACAAAACGTTATGAAAATATAGTTCCACCAAAGCCGATGTTAATAGTATTTCAGCAGTGGGAAACTGTTAAGAGAAGCCGTAAAGGAACAAGCATTGGCAAATGAAGGGAAATATGCTACAGCCAATAAGAATGGAGGAAATGTAAGCAGCACACACAGGAACCAATGAGAAGCCAGGAAAGAGAGGAGGCCGGATATAAGTTCCTTTTAAGTTTGCATTAAAAACAATAGATTTCTCAACCACAGTGCAAGCGCTGTGCAGGCGAAACCTAAAAAGCACTTTCCAACCGCCGTGCTGGTGGTCTCATCGTAATAGGGCGGGTGGGACTGCAGACTCATTGCCCGAACGACCGCCATCGTATTTAGGGTCATAGTTGGAGGGTATATACAACTTGAATGGTAAGTAAGCCTACAATTCCTTCCAGGTAAACTCTGCACACCTTAGCATAACTTGGACTTCTCGCTTTACCACCATTGAGATAAGAATGTGGTTAGAATGTTGTTGCGTTAATGAGTGGACCAGTACCCTTCACTTTGTGTCTCCATGTATGTGTAACGGGTTCCTATCAAAAGCAGTTGTGGGTGTAACTGGTTGTTCTCACTTTCCCACTGTATGTTGCCAGTCAAGTCACAACCTTTAGTTGTGATGTGACAGTGTTCCTTTACCAGGCAGCTGCAGCACCTGGCACCAACTAGTTGCATTAGTTGTTAGTTGTTTCACAATAATTTGGCAAACTGGGCCTGCTTTTTAGGTCGAGCCTCAGTGAATTTAAGCTATTTACATTTACAGTGCCACTAGCTCAAAGTCTCGTAAATATGAGACCTATTGCATTGCAAATGTTTGTTTAGGTCAGGCCCTAGCCAAGACCTTTTGTTTTTATAAAAATCATATCTTTAATGCAAAATACACATATGGGCTTTCAGGCAGCCAAATATCACCCATTGGTCTATTTCATGGTCTTTCACATTAGATTCCGCCCACCACTGCGTATAACATAGACAACGGGTAAGGGCACTTCAGTCATCGACTACCCTCATTGTGAGTGACAGTAGTTTTATTTCTTTGCACAATGTGCACTTCCCCCTTAAAAGTAGTCCCTTTCAGTGCCAGTCTGTGGGACCACTGTGTCCTTCTGGGAGGTGCTGGGCAGCATCAGGCGGTAAGAGAGAACAGTGTGCTCTCGTCTATAATGGAGGGTAACATGTTGTGGTGAAGTATCATACAATGAAGATCAGGAAACAGGAATACTTCATGTCATCTATTTATTAGCCACAGCTTCAGCCGTCCCCAAGTAACTGACTGACCAGGAATCTTTGAACACAGAATACAACATGGGACATTCTACATTCCAGCATTGCATCACTGGAATATAGTAAGCATGAGATCACCACAATATCTCCCTTCGTTACAATAAAATAGTGCAAACAAATAACTAAGTAAAAGTAGCATGAATATAACAATCAACTAAAAACAAACAATGTAAAATGAAAATATACAAGAATTTCAATTACAGAATCTTAAAGGCTTAACAATGTTCCGTCTATTATTCCTTCGTTCTGACAAAGGACGTTTTGACTCTGAAACATGACTGTCAGAAGAAGAAGATGGTGAAGTAGGAGCAACACGAGAATGCAAAGATGAACCAGATGGAGAAGGAAGATCATGAAAAGGGACATCATGAGAATGCACCCTCACACTCCTTTATTCCACCATTCGTCCTGTTTGTTCTCACTGCATTCCTGGTTACGACTTCGATTCTGACAGGTGTTTAAATTTCAACAAACCTTTAGGGACATGGTTGTGATCTTTCACTCTAACCCAATCTCCTACACACAAATCTCTTTCTTTAGACTTCCCTCTGTGCAAAATGTCATATTGTTTTTTCATTTTAGTCTGAAACATTTCTACATTGGGTCTCACAACTTTCTCCACATTTGACATATGTACATTTTTGTTCTGACACTCTCTTAACCATGCAAGAAACAACCTTAATGCAGGAGAACGTCCTCGTAGGATTTCAAATGGCGAGAGACTAGAAACAACATTTGGACAAGACCTATGCAACCACAGCATTTCCTCAACAGCTTTAGACATATCGATTTTGTTTTGTACAGCCCACTGAATGCACTCTGACAGTGTACGGTTAATTTTTTCTACTAATCCGTTTGCTTGTGGGTGATACACTGCAACACATTTATGCTTAATTGCATTGGATTGAAGAAAGCTTTTCATTTCTTTTGAAATAAACTGAACATCTTTATCTGAAAATATTTATTTTGGAAACCCTTCTCTCAAGAATAAGTTTTTAAAAAAACATATAACACTAGTAGTATTAGCTTCTTCTACAAATTTTACTTCCCACCATTTACTATAGTAGTCGACGACTACAATCGCGAATTTGAACTTTCGAGCAAGGACACTAAAAGGACCAATGAAATCTATTGCGAGTTTCAACAACGCAAAATCAGGTAAAGCTACAGGTTGAAGAGGAACAGCCTCAGTTTTAAGACCTTTATCGCTAGTTGCACAAATTACACATGCCTGAACACTTGCAATAATCACAGAATCCATACCAGGCCACCAATAACTGTCTCTGATGGTTATGGTTTGCCCTAAATGTCCTTCATGGCCATACACAATGATCCTGTCTCTCAAAGATGCTGGTGGGATAAATTTGTCTCCCCGTACCAACATTCCATTTTCTTCAATTGACAATTCATCTAAAATCTTAACGTAAGGTTGTAAATCTGGAGATAACACTTTTTCTTTTGGCCACCCATTCATTACACATTCTCTTACTCTACTCAACTCAGCATCTTTTGAGGATTCCGACAACCACTCTTGTTCTGTAAAAGTGGAATCATGGCACACATCAATACAAGCAATCAAACATTCTTCATCATTTTCATCAACATTTTCAGTGTATTCAATGAAACTTAAAGGCGACCGGGAAAGGTAAACTGCCCTTACATTTTTTCCACCAGGAATGTACTCAACCACGGAATTGTATTGAAGGAGTTTTGAGCTTATCCTAGAAATTCTTGGAGTGTGGTCTTCAATGGTACCTCCACTCAAAATGCTGACTAATGGTTTGTGGTCAGTTTTTAGTACAAATTTCCTTCCCCAAACAAAACACTTAAATCTTTCTACTACCCAACAACTTTCCAGAAGTTCTTTCTCTATGACGGAAAAAACTTTTTTGTTAGACCTCAAAGACCTCGATGCAAAACCAATTGTCGTTTCCTTTTTCCCTTTCATTTGAGTGATGGTGGCACCTAAACCATCATTGCTTGCATCTACAGTGATAATGCATTGTTGTTCAGGGTCAAAAGGTGCAAGAACACCTGTTGAAACTATTTCTTTTTTTAAATTCTCAAACTCTTCTTGACAATTTTTTTTCCATTCAAAACTTTCGTCTTTTTTCAATAGTTCTCTTATTTCAACAGTCTTGGCAGAAAAGTTTTGAATGAATTTGGAATAGAACTCACAGATCCCTAGAAAAGAAGCCACATTCTCTTTGCTCTTTGGGGTGGGAGATCTTACTATAGCATCTACCAAACCAGGTCTAGGTTCAACTCCCTGTTCTGAGATTACATGCCCTAAATATTCAATTGTATTTTTTGCAAATTCGCACTTACCGCGATTTGCAACGACTCCGTATTTTTTTAACCTTTCCAAGACTGTACGCACGCGTTCATCATGTATAGACAGATTTTCACCTGCTATTGAAATGTCGTCCTGGAATGTTACTACACCTTTGATACCTTCTAATACATTCTCCAGTACACGCTGAAAGACAGCAGCAGCAGACGCAAGTCCGAAAGGCATCCTTTTGAATTGATAGGTGCAAATAGGAGATACAAATGCAGTTAGGTGTTGTGACGACTCCTCAAGCACAACCTGATGATAAGCAGATGCTACGTCAATCTTGGAAAAGAACCTAGCACATGTGAACGTACTTATGATGTCATCTATTCTTGCCAGAGGGTGTGAATCTACCCAGATAACCTTATTAAGACTTCTCAAGTCCACACACACTCTCAGTTGTCCGTTTTTTTTTCTGGCAATAACCAATGGACTTAACCATACAGATGACTCAATAGGTTCTAGCACCCCATCATCACACATTTTTTTAAGGATATTTGCTAAATCTTCACGCACGCTAAAAGGCACATTCCTCAACTTATGTTTCACTGCTGTGACATCGTTCCTTACTTTGATTTTGTGCTTAAAGCCTAAGATTTTACCTAGTTTATCATCAAATACCATAGGAAAATTTTCAAACCATTTGGTATTGGTTTCAGACTTTTCAAGTGGCTCTTTATTTTCCTCACACTCAGTAAGTAAAGAAACTTGGACTTTTCTCCCTGGTCTGAGGGCCATGCCAAAAAGACCTTGGTGATACCATCCAAGTATGTTAAGCCCTTTCTTAGCAACGTATACTTTCCCAAAAACGGTGCGGCTTTTGAACCTGAGTTGGCATTCAAAATAACCAGATAATTCTATTTTTCTACCATCATATGTTACAGGATTCCAGTCTGGAGGAAACAATTCTTTTCTTCCCCAAATTTCAACAAACAATTCATCAGTCACCATAGTCATTCTTGCTCCTGAATCAATAAGAAGTCTCAAATTTTTCCCATCGACTTCAATTTCTTCGTAAGGATCTACACAATCAGATTTCTCATCCTGTACAACTACATTCATATCTCTCATTCCACTTACGCAGTTTTCTTCTTCATCTGAGTTGTCGGATAAGTCCCCATGTGCGGCCCTTATGGAGCGCGACACCAGAGATTGTTACAGACTCATACACTGTTGGTGGAATGTTAGAGATGTCATTTAGAGAATGTTGGTTGTTGGGCATTCTGAAACCTTTCTTCATGAAAGATTCCATGCAAAGGTCCCTTCGGTCAGTTACTCCGGGACTTTCGTGTGGAGGGTCTTGATCCAGTGGGTTCCTCTGTTTTGCTGAATAAACTTCAGTTGTTCTTCCCTCTGATTCATGGTCGGTAGCTCTTAATAGAGAGGCGTCTGAGGCGCTCTCAGGGCGAACAGCACGTGTGTTGTGCTTGTTAGTAGTTGCATCGCCCTTGGCTTAAAAAAAAGCTACACCTGCTGTAACATGCTTTTATTAAGAGAAAGGTGACAAGTGCAATTTTTTAATTAAGTCAAGACATTGCCTGATGGGAGCAGCATTTTTATTTCAACACACAAGATGGGTGGCGCAGCTGTGGAATGCATATGCAATGCATTTCAATTGTGACCAATGGTAACAGCCTTCACAACGAAGCCGGAACCCTGCATGCCTTTACCATGCATGCAACACTACCACACATGCCTTTACCACACAGGCTTTACAATGCATGCAACACTACCACACATGCCTTTACCACACAGGCTTTACAATGCATGCGACACTACCACACATGCCATTACCACACAGGCTTTACAATGCATGCAACACTACCACACATGCCTTTACCACACAGGCTTTACAACGCATGCAACACTACCAGTGCTTTAAATGGGCTGGTACTCACCGGTACGGAGTACCGGCACCTTTTAATTTTCGCCCCTTGAGTACCGGAACTTCTCCCAGGACAAGGAGAGTACCGCTACTCATGGGGGACCTTGCCTGGTGCGCTAAATTTTCGCGTGCCTAGGCAGCACTTTAAGCACGACCAGCTCTGATTTTGCAATCCTGAGCTGAGTTCGCACAGGAGCTTCAGAACAGCAGCCTTGTCACCAGGACACATCAATCTTGTCCTGCTTCTCTGCAACTCTTCCAGCAGCGAGGGGCGGCAGGGTGTTTGTTTACCCTTTGATCCTGCACAGTAGGAGTTGAGAGGACACAATAAAACTAATGGCGAAGGCGTGGGACGCATTCTTCAGGGCAGTACAGCTTTTTAGCATGCCATTGTTTTAAATGACTGTAAATGTTAGTTCATCAGCAATTTAAATTAAGCATTTTTACTTGAATGTAAATCCCTGCCCTTGCCGCCAATTTTACGATTACCCTCAAACAAAAAAACATTTTAAAGGCAACACAATTTTCTTTTGGTTTGGTGCATTTAAACTGCTTGTTTCGTATGGGAAACCATGTTTAACCCAAATGCGACAGGCAACTCCAGGGAATGCTATAGACTTTCAGACAGTAATAGATTGTAGCTGGTAATGCTTTTACATGCTAGGACTCGTAGTTCTCCTTTCTCATTATTAGTAAGGGTTTCTAAAAATTCCAGCATGCAAAGCTTTGATGGCAAAATTCAGAGACGGTTTTGAACATACCCTTATTATTATTAGGGCCTTAACCATAGGACAGATACTTCCGATTTTTTTACTTTGTACTTGGATTTCTTGCATATAAAGTTTGGAAAGGTTGACAACCTAGCCCCGCCCATGGCTCCGCCCCTAGTCCCACCCCACACTCCACCCCTCAGTCCACTGCTCCTTTTGGCGAGTACCTGTACTTATGTTTTTTCCATTTAAAGCACTGGACACTACCACATATGTCATTACCACGATTGTCTTTACAACAAATATGCCTTTACCATGCAGGCTTTACAACGCATACAACACTACCACGCATGCTATCACTACACATGTGTTTACAACAAACGTGCCTTTACCACGCATGCCATTATAACACATTTCATTACAATGGCATGAATGGTAAAGGTATATGCGTGGTAAAAGTTTTAACGGTAAGTACAGGTAAGTATTTATGTAAGTGTTTATATATATAGGGTGGGAATCGGTTTTTGAGTGGCAAGGGTAATTTTAGGGTGGGTATGGGGTTTTGGATGACAACAGTATTTTTAAGGTTTAGGGTGGGTTTTTGCGGGGCAAAGGCAATTTTTAGGGTGGATATGGGTTTTTGAGTGGCAAAGGGAATTTTTAGGGTGGGTATGGGTTTTTGGGTGGTAAGAAGATTTTAGGGTGGGTAACGGTATATGGTTGTGTGTGTGTACATATCTGTTGTAAAGGCATGCGTGGTAATGGCATTTGTGGTAGTGTTGCGGTCGTTGTAATGACCGTGGGGTGGCTGCATGCCTGGTAATGTAGGCCTGCCAAGTATCACGCATCAGGTGTGACGCTAATGCATTTCAGTGTTGTGTTCTGCATCACCGCGCTGAAATTCACTGTCACGCATTTTTGCCACTCTGAAACTCTGGCTACGCAGGGTGCCAGCGCGTGCCGCCGGTGCCTGCCAGCTGCTCCCCGCAGAATTGCTGCAGGCACTGGGCAGTAAGTTAATAGTTAATCATGTCTGCTCTCAGCTCTGGGGTGGCTGAGAGTGCTACAATGTATTACAAATAAAATCTGCCCGGCAGCTGACTCGTCGTGCTGGCAACATAATTATATTTCCTGCGGCCCGGCGCCGCGCGGCTTTCAGACACCACACGCACCAGACACACTGACTGAGTGACACACTCTGCCAATTACCGAGACCGGGGGGCCTGCCTAGGCAGGCTCAGCAGTGGTTGCTACACTGTGGCACACCAGAGGGCCCAATCAGGATGTGACCGTAGTGCCTCGTCTCGTCCTGGGCTGGAGGAAGAGGAAGTGAGGTCAGAAGTGGCGGGGGACTCAATCTGAGAGTGAGTCCTCCATGCGCTGCCGCTGCTGTCTGCCGCAAATTCAATAAAACACCCTGGCGTTGCCGGACCGGTCCGAGCAGTGAGTGAGTGACTGATTAGTCACTCACCGACAGGACACTCATGGCGGCCTGCACCGCGCATCAGAGGCATCGCGGACATCGCGGGCCCAAAGTGCGGCCGATCGAGGGACTAGTCAGTGAGTCACTCTGCTGGGAGAAGAAGAATGAATGATCATGCAGCAGTGTGCTATGCGGCCGCGGGTCCCTGTGCGGTTCACGCCGCGGCCACCGGATGGATCGGAACGCAGAGACTGCAGCAGCCTGAACTCTAGTTAATGAAGTAAGTGTTTTTGGCCAACGTTACGCGCTGCGCACCTGGCAGACTTTTAATGTACATAACACAGTTTAATAACTAGTGTTTGTGTCAGCGCCGCTGCGGAGCGGCACGCACAGTCTGATCATCTCTGATCATAAATTATTTTAGTCACACACAATCAATTTAGTTTAAACTCTGCAGGCAGGGCTGCTCTGTGTCGTTCATCCTTCTGAGTGAGCCCGGTTTATCTGCAGATCTTATTTAATCACAGTAAATCTGTAGGCCCGGCCGCAGGGCTGCTCTGTCTCCTCATCCTTATCATGAGCGCCCTGACTAACGGGGTTTATCTTCACAGACTATGGGCCAGGCTGGCTCTCGCTGCTCTCTTGGCACTGGGGCCCGGCTGGGCGTGTTGAAATGGCTGTCATTTCTGATATTTAGAAGTTTTCCCTCGTCTTCATTGAATGATTTTTGCTCGCGAGAGGGTGCCACTCATAGTCGTTGGAATGTCACTCATAATTTCACTGAAATTTTAAAACTGTCACACATGGCAATGTGAAACCTTGGCAGCTATGGTAATGGCATGCGTTGTTCCGTCATGCAACCGTGATCAACGGGAAAATACGTTTAAAAAAATCGGTTTCTTATCAGGAAATCAGGAACGGGTATTTTTAATAACTCTGACGAGTTTCTGTAATACTGAGAGGTCATTGTTCTGCCGAGAACCTTCAGATGACGCCGGCGCCCCCTTGGAACACACCCAGATTTGCATTCCCGAGTAGCTCAGGCCACGCTGTTCCGTTTATCACAAGCTGGGGAATTCATTAAAATACCGTTCCGACTCGTAAATTTCTTCACTTATTACTTTTTCTTGTCAGAGTGGTATTTTTATTTTCTTCTTTTAGAGAAAATACTGGAAGCAGTGGTGAAACTGTTGATTCAACAATCCTGGCAGGATGTGCGGTTCACGCGCCCACCGACTTATCTCGTAAAAGTCCCTGTGAGGAGAAGTCTGTAACTGCAGTGGTAAATATTTGTGACTAATCTATGATTGCTCAAGGCTCAGCAAGTGTGTGAAGGTTTGACAAAGTCACCTGCTGGAAGGCTGGAGGGAACTTGTGAAGAAATGTTAATAAGAATCAAAGGTTTTCAAAGCGCGCCCTCTATTGGCCGAGTTCAATACTGGTTTTCCCTTGGATTTTCTGACCTTTGCAGGGCTCTGTTAAATAACTTTACCTGCCCCTTGGTATCCCTGTCAGCTAGTCTGTGGCTCTCAGATAAGGCCGTCAACCCTTTGGTGGTTTCAGCTTTACACTTTCCATCTACTAAGGTAAGTTAAAGGCTTACCTTTTGTGTGGGACTATGAGCATTTCTGTGGTGTACTTTGAATTTAAGAATGAGTCCTTCTTTCTTTGTAAGTGGCTGCTTCTCGCAGCTCCTGTATTTTCCTCAGAACAGCCACTTTGATGAAGTTTTGTGGCACAAAATATTTTTTTCCTTTGAGACCTGTGGCAGGGACATCAACTTAAAAGTCCAGGATTGAACTCATGAATTTGCTGTTTTGCTTCAGACAGGGAGTGAACCTGTCCACGAGCCCATCTGCCTCCCTGGCTCTCCTCGAGGTGATGCGAATGGGGGGGCGGACAGTGATGCATTTATTCTATTTGACAATTTCTTAGACCCCACTAGAAAGCAGGAAGGCTTTTGTTGCAAACGGCGGGAGAGCTCAGCGTCTAGAGAAGCAGAGCTGCACCTGTGAATAATACACTTCAAGGCACGTGCCAAGGCCTTTTAGGTATGGCTCTTGGTATTTTTTAGGTCTGGTATCAGACAAGACCTTTTGATTCTAGTAAAATGTATATTTTTCCTGATTGTTTCAGTGGTTATAAATCTGCAAAACTTTGCCTCTCCCCCATCTACTCCATATCAACTTGTGTTGAACATGGCTGGGTGATATTTTTGTTTAGAATACGTTTTTTCTTCACGCCTTGGAGATAGCCTACTTCCAGTCCGGCTGCGCGGCCACGCTCGCAGTCATTCGCAATAAATGGTCAGAGTTTTCAGGGGAGGCTGTTCTGGAGACTGATTATAGCCCGCCGCTATGGTGAGGGAGACCGCCCCGGAAGGACACTTGCACGACTACTCTGCCGCATATGTGGAGGAATTGCTTGATGACGACTCAAATCTTCAGTCCACCCCTGCAGGGATCCTGTCCACAACGTCCTCCTTCTATTCAAAACTATACACCTCCACTTCAGTATCCAGCAACGATGACTTGAAAGCATACCCTGACACCGTCCAACTGTTGAGGCTGGACAGAGACCACCGTGCTTACCTTGATTCGCCCGTCACCCCAGAGGAAATAGTGCAGATTACTGGAGGATTACTGGGCGACAAGGTGCCAGGTTTAGATGGCCTAACCACTCTACAAAGAATTTGTATCCATGCTGGCACCTCACCTATCGGCCATGTCCAAAGAATCCCTCGATAATGCTGTCTGGCCTCCCTCACTTAGAGGGACTGTTATTGTGACACTTCTCAAGCTTGACAAACCGGCCTCCCTATGCGATTCTTATAGGCCACTATCCCTGATTAACGTAGACTATAAGATATTTGCGAAAATAAATGCAAAAAGTCTTCTACCTTTGTTACAAAGAATTGTCAGGCCTGATCAATCCGGGGACATCCCAAAATCTGCCCACTATCTTCGTGGTCATGCACCACCTTGACCCCCAACTCTCCACGGTCGCTGCGTTACTTGACGCCACAAAGGCGTTTGATTCTTTGGGGTGGGCATATCTCTTCCCATTTCTTACATGTCTCGGACTTAGTTCACGCTTTATTCATCAGATACAACTCCTGTATACATTTCCAACCGCTCGAGTGCGAATAATTGTGATGTTATCCGATCCATTCCAGATCATCCAAGTCACACAACAAGGATCCCCTTTGTCGCCAATCCTCATTAGCACAGCAAGTGAGCCTCCGGCGGCGAGAATTAGGCAGCATCAAGCAAACCGGACAACGACCAGGGGCCTAGTGGTCTTATTGTATGCAGATTATATCACACTTTATGTCTGCAGCCCCAGGAAGGTCTAGGCCCCATAACGCATGAGGTTGTACGATTTGACAGGTACTCAGGCATACAGATCAACTGGTCCAAATTCGCTTAGTTCCCCCTCACTGACAGTACACAGCCTTTTATAATGGAATATCCTTTGAAATGGCCGGAGGACCCTGTTCGGTATTTGGGCATATAGCTCAGCCGTAATTCGGAGGAACTCTGGAAAGTCGACTATGGACGCGCCATTACATGGCTAGAAGACAGGATACCTATATGGTCTAGACTGCCACTGTTCCTCGGTGGCCGGAAAGCGGTAGCCAAAATGGCCATCTTCCCCACATTCCTTTACTTATACCTTAATATACCATTCGCCTCGTGAGTCAGTTCCTGCGTCCAACCTCATATGCCTGGTATGGGCTGGAAAACAGCCACGAGTATCGTGGGAACTACTCACACTGCCTCTTAATCAGGGTGGGATGGGAGCGTCAGACTTGACGTTATATGCCCTGTGCGCTCAGGCACAGGTCTTACACTACTGGGTTCACCCAACACCCTTTCAGCCCCACACTGCCTAGAAATAGACAGTGCAGCCCCATGGCCCCTTGCCACCGCACTTCACCTGCCAAACAAGGCGCTAAATGCAGAGATAGACACTGTGGAGTGTTTACGATGGGCATGGGATGGCTTGAGGAAATGCGCTAAATCAACTTGCCTATACGCTTCTTCCATCCCTCTAGGGCGCAACCCTCATATGCCACCTCTGCAAGATGGAGGCACCTGGTTGTGGGTACGTTGCCGCAACATTTCCACCTTCTCCGACTTATACCCTGAGGACAAATTTAGATTACCCTGTGACACTACCACTAATCCAGCTCCCATTACACTCACACTCATCTCTACTATCAACTCAGGGTCACTTGTAGGGCACTACATGACTCGGTCCCAGCCCCTCCACTGACACTTCAGGCGCTAGAACAGGTGCTCACCATCCCATCATCATGCAAACTTATCACCCACCTATACTCCACAAAGCAGTCCTCAGTGCCTATTAAGATGCCGACAGGACGCGCTGCATGGGAAGCCGACATGGACCCCCCCATTGATTGACAAACAATGTTCCTTCTGCTACGGGCAGCTGGAACCACTCTCTTACCCAGTTACAGACTGCTCCTGATCACTTTAAGTTTCTGTACCGCATCTATCGCAGCACCACACAACTCTGCAGAATGGGCCTGGTAGCAGAATCCCGCTGCCTCAATGCGCTTCACCTCAGGCCTCCTTTATTCACCTGGCATGGCGATGCCCGAGGGTTGCGATCTTGTGGGAGGGCATATTTTTTTCCCATTTGCGAGGTCACAGGATGGACACTTCTGCTCCGCCCTTTAGTAGCCCTCTTTGGATATGTTGGAGACAAACCAGCTGACAAACGCCTCCTCACTGCTATGTTACTCCTTCTGGGCAAACATAGGGGGGCTGTGCAGCGGGCTATTAATGCCAATAAGGAGGGGTTTTTTTAATACTTTTTTTCTTGATTTAATTAAAGCAAAGAGTAAATATCTGTTGCAGTTAAAGTTCTGTGACAGGGCAGGGGCTCTCCAAGCTCCTTTCACCATCTCCAGGGACGTAGCTTGGTCAGTATTGGGGGGGGGGGCAGAGGATGGGGGGGTGAGGTTCAGATTTACCAACACTCACACTGGCATATGATATTAAAATACATTATACGACAAGCAGGGTGCATGAGAAGGGCTAAAAGGAGCAGTGGAAAGGGAGACGAATGCGGATTGGTACGGGCACGAAGTGAGAGAAAACACCATCATTTGTAAAATAACCAACGTTCTTGACTTTTAAAACAGAGAGGGAGAGAGTGTGTGCGCGTGTTTGTCTGTGTGTATGGAACAATTCCTGGTGAAATCTAACAGAGACCTCACCATACCCGACTGAAAGTAAGTGAATCCAACTATTTACCTGAAAATACATATACTGGGGGGGAGGGGGAGGGCGGGCGTAACACTCCAAACACCCCCCACCCCCCGAAGCTACGCCCCTGACCAATTCTTGCCATATTTCCTGGGCTTTCTATATTATGCAGCATATCCCAAATCTTCCTGCATTAGGAAGCCCCAGGGTCATTTTTACCCATTCTTTTTCCCAAATTTTATACAACAAACCTTCAGTCTTTTTAAATCTGGCCTGGAGACAGCTTTAGCGCTCGTCAGTTTCATGTTTTTTTTTTTTTAAATTTAAATAATAACAAAGACCCATGCATGACTCCCTCCATGGGCTTTGTGTCAGCTCTCTTCATCCATTGGTATGTTTAGGTGTCAATCACATTTTGCTTGCACTAACCACAGCATACAGTGCGGGGCAATGGGTCAGCCGTATATGATAAGACAAAAACAGCCACTTGAGGGGCACACTTAAGTGCTGGGGGCTGGTGTGTCACTCCTTTATTTTTTATATTTTTTCCCTCTGCTTGCATGTTGCATTTGTTTGCCAAAAACATACAGAAGGAAAAAAAAATTACTCTTTTGGTAATGCCCGACCATTGACTTTGCCACTTCTTGTTCAAACTATAGAAAGACATTTTTGGCAGGTGTGAAGGATCTTGAAAAGTGTTGGGCCACGTGATGCCCTTCTCCTTTGATGGCCCTGCATATTGTTGCCACCGCTGCCCTATTGTTCACAACTCCAAATGGCACTTTTAGCTCGGGCAGATTTTAACATTTCAGTGAGCTGTGCAGAAGTCCCTATGCCTTTGAGTTTACAGCCCGCAGGCAATACTTTTCTCCCCGAGTCACTTGGATCTGAAGAACTGACCTGACATTGGTTGTATGATGAGCGTGGCTTTCAGCCAACTCTGGGGCTTATTTACAAGCCTCTTACGCCACTTTTGCGTCATTTTTAACATGGGAAAAGTGAGATACGGGTGGCGCAAGGGGCTTGTAAATAAGCCCCTCTGTGCTTTAACTATCAGCACTACGGTTGTTGGAATTTACAAGCCCACGAGTGTCACTATAAATGTAAACTACAAGTCCCAGAATGCTTAGGCCCTTAAGAGTGGCCCGTTATAATGCGCAGAATTTCCCTCCCTAAGGACAATCATTAACTGGCGTGCCATTAATGAGGATCTTAGCGCTGAAAGGTTGAAATTCACTCCAGGACAAGGACCCACGTCACAGCTTTGTGCAAGCACTGCTGGAAGCGAATGGGAAGTGGGCGTCGGTCCCTATCCGCAAGATAAGAAATGTATGCTGCGCCACAGACTATTTCGGAGACCAGATAACTACAATAGGAGGAAAAGACAAAAAAAGGATATGACTTCAACTCATATTTGGGACGAGGTCGAGGAATCTCTCAGGATTGAAAACAACAGTTTCAGGAAATTGGATTAATTTACCTGAGGCCGGTTACTTTTACACGCATCATCCAAATGTTTGTGCCACAGGATTGCATGAAACCTGGAGCCAGCTTGAAATTTGTAAACATTGCCTAAAAAAAGGAAAAACAGAAATATAAATACAATTGTTCCGGTTTAAGACCCAACACTGACATCTAGTGGTTATCAACAGATTAGCAGCTTCACTTGTCGCATTGCTTCATGGTAATTTTAAAGGGATGTTGCCATCACATTCTTCCCCATGGCTGGTTTTCACTTGGTACAGTCTAACTACACGAGAAAATGGGCGGAGTTAGCACACAGTCCCGATCCCCACGCTACCTACTATTGTTGTTATAAGTGATCACCACTTGGAAGTACCAATGTGGAGCAGCACCGCAATATTCGGTCGAGCCTCCTGTAAGGGGTTCAACTGTTTTTGGTGTTTACTTTTTGACCTTTACCTTTATATATAGTAATGTATTATTTTTTTCCCATTCTACCTGTGTTTGAACAGTATTTTTTTTTGTGTTTTGTGAAACACTAAAATAGGAATTTTACTGCCCATTCTTTAACCATTGTGTTATAGCCACAAGTGACGTTTTAGTTCTAGAAGCAGCAATATATATCAGAATACAGTTATTTGAAAACATTAACTCTGTAGTACGTGTGCCTGTGTACCTACATAAGCTTTGTTAGTATTTAACAATCCTTTATTTTACCTACACATGTACAGTAAACACCACCATTGGTTTGGCAGTACTGATTGACAGCAATGACAGCCTCTCAAAAGAAGACCTTATTTCGGTTTTTTTTTACCACTGTTTCAAAATATATACAAACAGGAAGCCAGATTGCTTTCTGTCTTCATCAGTGTATAAATGGACACCAGTGAGACGTAGTTGAAAACCAATACTGCTGTCCTTGGGACATGCAGTAGAACAGACACTTTCCCATGTCTTAAGTCATAGCTTAAGTGTTGTTGGCAGGGTCGGATTGGTAAGGCAAGCACTCGGGCAATGGGCTGGTATCTGAGTTGCGCCTGTGGGTCGCTTTGTTGGGCAGCAGGAGGCCGATCTAGGCTGTGGCTGTGTCTGCTGTTCAGATGTCGCCAGCAGCCCAGTGGGGGCCTGAGCGGCCTTACTGGAGGCAGATGGGCCTCCATTGCCTCCCTTTTACCAACGGGGCAGAGGTGTCACTCCCAGTCTCTTGTTGGGCCGGCCAATTAATGTATGCAGATTGAGCAGGGGCAGGCCTGATCAGAAGTGGCCTCACTTATATTCAGCTGTGGTTCACCATAGTGAACTAATCCATGCACAAAGAGTCCTGGCAGCATTTGCATTTTTTTGAAATCTCAGTCACGTTAGGAAAACTTGCCTCTTTTAGACAACCCTCCACCTTCTTTTCATTATGCTTACAACACTGAAGTAGTGTTTTGAGAAAAGTTTAAATCCACAAATGTGGGCCACTTTTTGTTAGGGTGCCTGGGCCTATTTTGCTTCCCAATCCAACCCTGGTTGTCGGAGACAAGCTGTCTTCGGCAGCTTTTCATGACTTGAGGCAGGATATGATGTGGGGCAGATCAAATAATATGCAGAAGTGAAGGAGACACTTGTATCTTGTATATTCAGTAGACTGACATCTGTACAACATTGTGCACAACAGCTCCTTAAAATTAACCCAGGGCTAGTGACTCTGCTCCGCCAGCCGAGTTTCCGGAGTTTCTCCTACTCCTCATTCCGTTGCGAATGGGGAGCTTAGGCAAAACTCCGACTCCATGGCGGGGCGGAGTTAGCCGCCCCCTCCACCCTCCCAAATTAATTATAATGGTTAAAAAAGGCACTTACCTGCTGTGGCTGCCTCCTCTTCGCCATGGCCGCTCTCCTTTCCCCAACCTCGCCGTCCTTCTTCTTAGATAACCCCTACGTTGTCAGTCTCGCATGTGCACATGAACACTCGCAAGACGTACAATGTAGGGATTATCTAAGAAGAAGGAAGTGAGGACGAGGAAGGAGAGCGGCCACGGCGAGGAGGAGGCAGCCACGATAGGTAAGTGCCTTTTTTTAAACATTATAATTACTTTGGGAGAGGGGAGGGAGTGTAGCGGAGCGTAGCAAAGTTCCACAGAGTTGTTTTCCAACTCCGTGGAACTCCACGTAGAGGCACTACGCCTGCTCTGCCCCTTAAAATGCATCAGTCCTCTTCATGACAAAGAACAGTTACTGAATCTGTCTTCTTGAGACTGTCAACCACTGGCCGAGAGCACACTTCCCCTTTGACTATCATTCAGGGCTGACTGGTGTAGCTGTCAGTCAACCCAGCAGAAGTGCTTCGGTAAGGCCAATCATCACTTCCGAGCTAGCAAGTGAAACCCCCTACTTGAATGTGGCAGCTGCGCCAAGCGAAAGGTTTAGGAGAAGCAAAAACCTGGGACCAACCAAAGGTTAGTCCAGTCTGAAAATAGAGTTTAAAATAATACTTTACTACTCAAATACATTTGGTTACTGAAAGAAGACTATTTGAAAAATTAACCCCAGGGAACTGGATATAGAAAGAGATACATAAATATAGAAATTAAGGAGCGTTTGCACCCATTTGGTAGTATGTGGAAACAGGGAGTGAATCAACAAAGCGCAAAAAACATGTACCCAGCGACACACTCTGCCAAAACCTCGACCGTACTCAAATATCATGTTACAAAAAGTATGCAAGGCACCTAAACCCATATTAAGTATCTGTCCGCAAATATGCTGAGATTGGTGTTGGAACAGTAAATTAACCTCTAACGTATGTGACCCAAATATGCCGGTAGAGTTAGAACAGTAAATTAACATAGTCCTAAAATAGAGGAGAAGCTAGTTTGGCAAGGTGCTGACTTTAAAGCTGACTGAAATGTTTGTATGGAGGTAACTGTGCATGGTTCATGATTTGCCAATCAATGTTTCTTAGGTAGATGCTTATGCAGTCCATGTCCTTCAGTCTCTCTTTTCACATGGATACAAGGCCTTACCTTTGTCTGGGTTATTGAGCTGGAAAACATCAGGATGCTCCGGGTCATCTGGCAGTACCACCATCCAACCAACAACTGAGACTTTTTTGCTGGGTGTAGATTTATACTGAAAAAGAAAAACATACTTCATGTTTACAATCTCAACATAACTGTTTTGGGAAATGAGAACGAGGCAAGGAGCTGACATTAAATCTCCCTACTCGTGGAAGGTATTTACAGCACCGCGTTCAGCAAACTAGATATGGCAGCATTTCTGTCATATGTTTGATCAACATATTGGGATTAGAGTCTACGAATTATTGCAGTAAAGGATGAGTGGAATTATTGTTACTTTATTTACTTATGTCTACACAGCCTTCAACAGGTCACAGTTAAAACGGCGAAACGTGTCAGCTGTGTTGTGTTTGATTGATAAAGAAAACAGATAAAGACAGCTTAATTCAGTACTCACGGTTATCGGAAATATTATTTGCTATGAAATTTCTGCCTCATGTACGCTGTCCCTTTTACCTATGTTAACTCTTGTCTAGCTATGGGTGAGATACGCTTTCCATACCCAGGTGTACGAGGGTATCATTGAAGAACCAACAAAGATATACTGTTTTCATATGACTTAAGGGATGTTACTTAAGGTGTTAAATAGCATACATCACTGCCACCCAATCTCAGTCCTCAATATTTATTATAGGTCAGTTTCAAACACACAATCAAAAAATAAAAAGAACACCAATACAAACATAATGAAAAAGTTCGAAGACTTAACATACAAACCATTTAATTATAATCAAATAGAAAAAAACACACACAAAACATCTGTCTCTAAAAACCCTCCTGGTGTTCGGACAAAATATAGAGTAAAAAATATCGAGTTGAAGAAATATCACATTTTTAATATTTTGACACAGAATATCGTGTGCAAAAATATATTTGGCAAACATACAGATTAAAGGTAATAAATATAGTTTTTTGAAGTTTCTTTAAATGTTTAAATAATATTCTAATTGTATATGATTTATATTGTTGTGTAATTGTTAATGTTTTTATGTATAGTTTGTAATTTCAAGTTATTTATATTTTTAATTTAATAGTAAAATTGTTATTTAGAGTGTCGTAGCAGGTTGTGTGGTTTGTAGGGGTACTGGGTGGGAAGTTTATTAAGTATGTTTAATGTATACATTTTGAAATTAATATTAATTATTTTACTATTAAGTATGTAAATTGAGTAAATATTTAGTTTCCTTTTACGTACAGATTATTAGGTATTGTAGGGGTATAGTGTGGGAAATGCATTAAATAATAATTGATTAATTATTGCTAAATTATTAGTTAATTAATTGTTAAGTATGTAAATTATGTAATTATCATTTTTAATTTACATTTTAGGTGCAGGTTGTTGGGTTTGTAGGGTATAGGGTAGGAAGTGAACTAAATATTTGACTAATCATAAATGATTTCTTATTAATTAATTGTTAATGAATTACATTGTGTAAATATTATATTTTTTTTAGATATATGTTAAATGTGCATTATTAGGTATGTGGGACTACAGTGTGGGAATTTAATGAAATAATATTAAAAAGGCCTAATTACAAGTTTGGCGGTGTGGGAGCTGGAACGCCACCGCCAGATTGCGACTTTTACAGTCACTGGCAGGCGGTTCTTTGCAAAATGTCATATCTAATCACAGATTATATTTCCACATACAGAAGGAAAATATGCAGAAAGAAAATATGTATTAATAGTAAATGTTTGACACTCAGAGAACACAGGTGTGCAATTCCTCGTTCATATTGAGACCCATAGGTTACATACTGTCTAGTTCTCAAATGAACCAAGTTTCAAGTTTACGTAGTTCTTTCTCCCTGTCCTCTCCTCTTTTCTTTTCAGGTATTTGTATATATGTATAAATATATCACGATCTTGGTTGTTTTCACCTCCTGGATGAGAAATAACAAATACGGACCACCGTTATTGTGCATATCTTATTCCTTTATTGTGGAATGTCAGCCATTACGCGTTTGAAACCATTACCGGCCTTGATCACATGACAACGTTATGTTGTAAAACCGGATTTTTAAAGTGACAGGTGTTGTAATTTTCATAAATACTGACAACAGACTTGGGCTGGGATAAGCTGGTGACTATTTTTGTATGAATACTTAATAAGTGCACTGCACGAGTATCAGCCTTTTCCCAAAACGTTAAAATATTTATATACATACCATTTTTGTCAGTTACGTCAATATTGTGCTAAAATTGCAAAGTAAAGTGACCATGTGTGTGCAAATATGCCCAAAAAAGCCATGGCCTGCCAATAAAGTGCATAGCTGCATGTAGATGCTATATTATAATAATAACAGCAAATCCGCCAAAGCGTCATGGCTTTCTAATAAAGTGTCTTAATACATACCAGTGCTTATCTTTATACTAGCAGCAAACGAGTTTCAATTCTTCAATTCCCCAACTTGACCATTGTATACCCTCACATTTCATCAAATAGTTATGTTGTTGATAAAATTCAAATGGCTGAATTCCTATATATATATAAACAAACAATTTTTGCAGATAGCTCTAGTCCTATCTAAAATTGTAAAATATGGCAATACAAATATTAAAACATCCTAAAATGCATTGTCTGTATGAATCCTTCTACCTTTAGATATCCTAAACCTTTACTATAAGATTATAGGTAGGTGTAGAGATCCTCACTGGTATTAAGACCTGCAAGAATCTTAGGGACATAATCCGCCCGCACCGTAACGGAGCACGGGACCGCCCACCGAAGCTGCGGCGGTCCCGCCATGCACATTAGGATGCGCCCGCCACACTGGCGGGCGTATCCTGTGCCTTTTCCATTGTGGGTGGATCTGCTGGCTGCAGACCCACCCGCAATGGAAAAATACTGTGCACATCATTGCCATGCACTACATGGCAGGCACCACGTGGTGCCTGCCACACAGTGCATGGCAATACCCCTCATGTGCACCCCCCTTCACCCTGGGGGCCCGCAATGGGCCCCCAAAGCAAAGACCGTATGCCTTTCCACGGCGGCAATGCTGCCGTGGAAAGGCATACGACCGCCAGCATCGTAACATGGATGGTGGTGTCTTTCAGACACCGCCACCATAAGCAGGCACTTTTTCCATCGGTCAACGAGTCGACCGGCGGAAAAGTGGTGGACGGTCTTTCCGTCCACCGCGGACCCCCTAGTCATTATATGGCAGGGGTCTTTGCTGTGTGGATGGAGGGCGGACCGCCCCCACCGGGCCAGCGGTGACTACCGCCGGCCTGGCAGGGGCGATCCGCCCACCATCCTAATGGTCCCCTTAGTGTCTAAGTCTAAGATGTAGCGTGTTTCCAACCTCCTTCGTTTTTCTTCCCGGTTACCACCTCTCTTGTGTATGGGGACGGCGTCTATTAAGAAATATTTAAAATATTTAAGATCGCGGTTATGGATTTCCCTGAAGTGTCTTGCCACCGGGTGAGCGGGATCCTGATTAATGATAGCCCTGGTAAGCTGGAGTATCCTTTTGTGCGCCTACAATTTTGTGCATCCAACAATACTGGAGTCCACATGTACATTCCAATATGTAAATAGCATGGTCTGTTTTACATGAAAAAATTGATAGTATGTTTTCCAGTTTATGTTTTTTAAATTATTTTGTGTATATATATATATATATGAACGGAATTCGCCACCATCACCGGTCTCCCACGGACCAAAGGACGAAAGCGGACCACCAAAAGTCAGTGCAAATTCCAATTTATTTCGTGCCAAGCAAATCTGCCATTACGCGTTTCAACCCTGACTCGGGTCTTGATCACATGACGAATTGCGTAATGAAGTCATGATTTTTAAAGGGAAACATACCAGGATGTGACGACACAATGTTAAAGTGCAAATGCATAGTAACTGAAGAGTTACTACAAGCAGCAAATGTTATTCAATTATAAATATACATATCACGCTTTGAAACACAATCAAAAAATAAATTAAATTGTGAAAAATATACGAATATATAAATATATAAATATATATGTTGTTAAATACTAAAAACATTTGTTATAAAATCACAATATGTTAAAAGCGAACAAAAACAAGCCTGGTTGGTTAAATAATTAGAAATAATTCCATAGTTAGAAAATGAAAACGACAAAGTAGCAATTAAAATCTCACCAAATGGTTCTAAATACAGCTAAAATTGCTAACTCATGATTTGAGAAGATGTCTATTCATTCATTAATCTCAACCAGCTGTTATTGTATAAATTCCTTTGTGCTGCTTGTGTGCTAACCAATCTAGCCCAAGTGGGCCTTCTTAAACTTGTGTCTGTCGTCTAATATCGCAATATTAAAAGCCCCTTAGTCAATCATTAATATGTGCAAATATGTGCAAAAAAGATATTTCGATAAAAAATGTTACAAAAGAGGAGCAGCTTACATTTTCAATTTCAAGAATTAATCATTAATTACATGCTTGATCATATATACATATCAGAACGTTGCTGTAAACATACTTAAAAAACAATGTGAGCCCACATTATATAACGGAATCCCATGATATAAATTCTGTCAAAGGCATGTATAGAAATCTTCGCTGGCATTTAATCCCGATGGTTGTTTAGTATCTAGCTCTAAAATGTACCGGGTTTCAAGTAATCGCAACTTAGCTTCTCGATTGCCCCCACGTTTCAGTGGTAATATAGTGTCAATTACATAATACTGAAGATGAGTGGGGTTGCTATTATGTTGTTGCTCAAAATGCCTGGCGACAGGGTATGTCTGATCTTTGCAGTTGATTGCTCTTATGTGCTGGAGTATCCTCTTGTGGGCTGGAATTTTAGTACTTCCAACATATTTGAGCCCACAGGGACACTCCAGCACATACACTGCAAACTCGGTCCTACAAGTCAGCCTTTTGTTTATTAGGATAGGGTTCTGCTTGAATGGGCTGCAGTATTGGGTTTTATTGCAGCCAAATTGACATGCCTTACACGAGGGACATTTCCTGAAACCCTTACATTGTGCCAGCCAGGTATTGGGGGCTATCACTTCGGGGCTGTTCCTAACTAAGGAGCTGCTCATTGACGGTGCTTTCCTGAATGTCAATGCGGGTTTTGCTGGAACTACCCTGCCAATAACCGGATCTCCTTGGATTAGGTTCCAGTTTCGGTAAAAGATTTTCCTAAGCTCCTGATGTTGTTTATTAAATGTTAAAATAATTCTGGGTGATTCAGTGTAATCTACCGGAATGCCCTCTGATATATTGGATTTGGGGGTGAGTGCCTCTTTCCTTGATAGTTTCTTAACTCTGCTGATGGCTCCATCGATCAGATTCTTTGCATAGCCCCTAGCCATAAACCTCTGCCTGCAAGCTTCCTGTGCAATTTCACATTCCAGGTCTGTGCTGCAAATTCGCCTAATACGCAGCATCTCTCCATACGGGATGCTGCGTATTAGGTGGTGTGGATGATGACTAGAGGCGTGCAGGATTGTATTACCTGCTGTAGGCTTTCTGAATAATTTGGTGGCCAACATATCTCCATCTATATAAACTTCCACATCTAAAAAGCAAATCGATGTGGTGCTAATGGTAGAAGTAAATTGGAGATTAAAGCAGTTATTGTTCAAAGATTCTACAAATTCTTTAGCACCCAATTCAGCACCTTTCCAAATAAAAAATAAATCATCTATGTATCGTAAATATACAATGACATGTTTCTCCATAATTTCTCTGATCTCTCCCCAGAGGACCTGCTCCTCCCATAGCCCCATATGTAAGCAGGCATAGCTGGGGGAGAAGCAGGCCCCCATCGCAACTCCTCTGATTTGCTGATAAATCTGATTGTTAAACAGAAAGAAATTTTGTTCCAAGCATCCCTGTATCATAGTCATTAGCATCCTATTGTGCAAAAGATAGTTCAATGGACGT
This sequence comes from Triturus cristatus, assembly GCF_964204655.1. Classification (NCBI taxonomy): domain Eukaryota; kingdom Metazoa; phylum Chordata; class Amphibia; order Caudata; family Salamandridae; genus Triturus; species Triturus cristatus. The sequence goes on along the minus strand of NC_140580.1, from coordinate 1,132,979,854 downwards.
AAATTCAAGTAATGTTCCACAGCTTTCAAGCCATCGGAGTGCCTGATAGACGTATATAATGATGATACATCTAAAGTAATTAGAAGCATCCCAGGACCCCATGTTATTTGTTCAATTTTCCGTAAAAAATCAGACGTGTCCTGTACGTAGGATGCCAACCCCCTGACCCAATCTTGCAAAAAAAAGTCTACATATTTAGACGTATTCTCCATTATACTGCCTATGGCAGAAATGATGGGCCTTCCGGGTGGTTTGTCACTCTTTTTATGAAGTTTCGAAATTAAATAGAGGGTAGGGATAACCGGGTGTTCTTTTTTTAGAAAACGATATTCATCAATGGTTATAAGACCTGCACTCTTCCAAGCCAACAGTTTCTGATAATGTTCATTCCAAGAAGTTCTGACAACATGAATGTTGCTTTTTCTGTAACACAAAATGTCCGCCAATTGCTGTGTTGCCTCCTCCATATAGAGCTCTCTGGGCCACAGAACTACATTTCCGCCCTTGTCAGCCTGCCTCACAATGATGTTATTGTCGGATTGTAGTTTCTTCATAAGTTGTTTGTAACAGGCATTTTGCTTATCTATATTATGGCGGGCTCGATTGGTTACAAAATATAGCTTTTTCAGATCTTTGATAACTAGTTCATGGTAAGTATCCAAATTGTCATGTATCATAACAGGCTGAAAGATAGATTTAGCTTTGAAAGGAGTAGTGCAGGTCCCTCTATTCAACAAGGGATCTTGATCTGTAATGGATGTTTCTTGTTCTTGTTCGTTTTGAAGGGACCAAACGTCCTGAAACAGACCATAGTCTCCAACTGACAGTAGCGTTGGACTGCCAGTACATTCCTCCGTGATGGCTGTTGTTTTCTTTTTAGGTCGTAGCAAATGAAATTTATTGAGTTTTAATTTTCTGACAAACTTGAATGTGTCCATCCGAACATCTGCATAGTTAAAATTACATGGTGGGCTGTATGATAAGCCAAGTTCCAAAATTCTCTTTTCTGCGGGAGTCAACCGTATGTTTGTAAGATTGACTACTGCTTCGATGTTTGTCTCTGCCCCTGCTTGCGATTTTGGAAGCGATCCCATCTGCCTCTCGATGGTTTTTTGCCACTTTCTTTGTTTTCTTTTGTGGCATTTTCTTCTCTCATTCCGTTTAAAGTTGAGTTTTTGGTTGCGCTGCCCAGGGTTGCACGTGGTCTCAGGGTATCCCTTCTGTCCTGACAGAGGCAGTCCACCTCCTGAGCCAGAGATAGTTTGGTAAACCCCAGGGTACGAACGGTAGAAGTATCACCCTCTGGTTCACTTTCGGCTGCTGAGCTTAAATCCGAGACTGAAGTGGAGGCGATGGTCGCATTGCTGGTATTGTTTTGAAACGGTCTATTTGCTCTCGCTTTCACCGCGTCATACTTGCGGGCAAATGTAAACACTTGCCCGTTTAAGTAATCTGCCTTGTCTCGTTCAAACTTAAAAGTCTTGCGCCTCTTAATGATGTTTTCATCTTTGTTTAAACGGGCCAACATGTCTTCTCTCATTTTTACGGTATGTTCCGTTTGCTCCAATTTACCAATTTCCACCTCCAGCTCTTCTACCAGAACTTGTAACTTAGCGCGATCACTTTCGGCATATTTTACCAAAATTGCCATTAGTTTACTAGACGATTCCAAATTCGTTTCAGCCCATTCAGTGAGCATAGCAGGGTCAGGATTCTCATAGCTTGGGGCTATGGTGATTCTTAAGCCTCTCGGCACTCGACCAACCTCCAAGTAGCGGGACAATGATTTGTGCTCCCACCACTTGGATTGTTCTGACCGCATTAATTTTTCAAGTTTTTTATACATGTCTCTGGCAGTGGGATTTCCTGATGGTACAATGCCTGTATGTACAGCAGCTGTGGCACCCCCGGCCGGGGAGTCATTGAACATTGAAGTCGCTGCTTCCTCACGATTGCGCAATACGTCGGCAGACATTTTTGCTTGAAAGATATGGCAATGATATGAATGGAAACGGTCGCTAGTCTCCTGGAACAGTGTCCTGACTGAACGCCGTGCACACTCCCCCACTAACGTGTCTGTTCGCTCCTACCTTAGCCGAATGCCTCGTACTCCACCCGGTCAGCCGACACGGGGTACATCGACTTCCGCATGAAAGGTAGGATCCATGTACAGCAATTAGGGGCTCGCGCAGCTTGCTCCACGCCGGAGTTTCAGTAATCGGTTCCGGGTAACCAGAAACGGCTGCTTCCTGCTGCTGTGCCCAATCGGGGGAGGGATCCCGCTTGTACCGCTGAAGCAACTCGGTACTGTAGATGAACGGAATTCGCCACCATCACCGGTCTCCCACGGACCAAAGGACGAAAGCGGACCACCAAAAGTCAGTGCAAATTCCAATTTATTTCGTGCCAAGCAAATCTGCCATTACGCGTTTCAACCCTGACTCGGGTCTTGATCACATGACGAATTGCGTAATGAAGTCATGATTTTTAAAGGGAAACGTACCAGGATGTGTATATATATATATATATATATATATATATATATATATATATATATATATATATATATATATATATATATATATATATATATATATATATGTGTGTATATGTGTGTATATATTACCTACTGGCGGTCGCCAGTAGGTAGTTATAGTTAGGACCCTGTTTCCATAGGAAAACCGCAACATTCTATTTGGAATAACTTTGGCGCCGGTTGACGAATCCTCGCGAAATTTTCAAAACTAATGGGGCGCTCCGCTCCGCTCCTACCCTGAAAGTCTCGGGGGGATTCGTCAAGTGGGGGCTGAGAAAAAAGGGGGGTCCCAAAACGCGTTTTTCCCATGCATTTTTCCATAGGACCTTTAGACACAGCTACAGCCCGAACGGCTGAACAGAGTTACTTGAAATTTGGCAGAGAGGTAGTCTACAGGTCAAGGAAGTGCCTTTTGTAGGTCTGGTGTAAATCTGTTCAGTAGTTCCTGAGAAAATAGCCTTTAAATCAATATATATATCTGTGGCAGCTTACGGTGCGCTTACCGTGCGCTTACCGTAAGCTTACCGTACGTGTACGGTGACTTGCGCGAGCGCGATTCTGATTGGCTGTTAGATCTTAGTAAACATTCGAATCGGTCGAAACCAGCATGCTGCGGCGGCCATTTTCTCTCTCGCACTCTGAGGGGGGGAGGAAAAACAAAGGTGGAAAATATGTAAAGGAGCATGTTAGACAGCTCCTAACCACCTAGCATTGATTAAGGTGCCCCACAAGACCCCCCAAGGCAAAAAAATCAATTTTTTTTTTAGAAAAAACGGCGATTACGCTTACCGTACGCGTACGGTAAAAATTAATTATTAAAAAAATATATCCATATTCACCCCTCCCCCGTGTGCAAAAGGTGCCCTCAGAGCACCTTTAGTGCATGGCATATAATTAAAAGGAACAATTAATAGATTAAGTTTCTCAACGAAGCGCATAATATGTCCTCCATGTGCGGACGATGCGCGAAGCGCATCGTGCGTACATGGCCCATCCAGCGTAACGTGGGCACGTGGTGCGCGTAGCGCACCGCGTGCCCACCGTGCGTGCACGGCACTAACTGCGTAAAGTGGGCGCGTGGTGCGCGAAGCGCACCGCGTGCTCACTGTGCGCGCACGGTGTGCGAAGCGCACCGTGCGCGCACGGAACGAACTGCGTTAAGTGGGCGCGCACGCCACGAACGGCGTAAAGTAACTTAGCATTTAAAAAAACGTACAAATTCACTGAAAAAACCATAGGTTTCACACACGTTATAGTTAGGAATTAGCATTTAAAAAACCTTGCAAATTCAGTGAAAAAACCATAGGTTTCACACACGTTATAGTTAGCTGGACATTTTACTCGTAAAAAACCATTGAAATTCCCCCGTTATAGTTAGTGCAGGCAACTATAACTCACGCGACCGCAATCCTCTGCTGATGACATATGTGTCTTTATGAAAAAAAAATATTTGTAATATATGTATAGCTAAAATTTAATGGAAGAAGACATGGGCAAATAAGTGTCTAAATACAGTATTAGCATCAGCAGAGGATTGCGGTCGCGTGAGTTATAGTTGCCTGCACTAACTATAACGGGGGAATTTCAATGGTTTTTTACGAGTAAAATGTCCAGCTAACTATAACGTGTGTGAAACCTATGGTTTTTTCACTGAATATATATATATATATACACATATACACACTCTTGTTATGATATTAAATTAGAGAAATAGAACATTATATTATAAATTTAAAAAAAATATTTTTAATCATAGTTTTACATTTTATATGTGGAAATAAACACACACATACATATATGCATGTTTGTTTAAATTAGTATATAGATATATATATGTATTATATTGATTAAATATATTTAATTGACATTATATCACTGTTACATGTGAATATATATAATGTTTACTATGTTTAACTATATATATATATATATATATATATATATATATATACACACACACACACACACACACACACACACACACACACACACACACCTTAAATAGCAACATTTTTGTATATATTTTTCGGTATTAGTGTACAATGTTAGTTTTGGGGGGATATTTTTGTCATTTACATCGAGAAATGACATTTTTGTGCTCGATATTTTTGTGTCAATATTTATTGCCATGATATTTTGGGTTTCGATACTTCGTCAGTGAACCAACCCTCCCTCATGCACCAAGAAGTGACACAGAATCCCTCGAATTATTGGGGGTTTATAGGCCTTCTTCCATGCTCCACTTGTGCAGTGGCCATTCCAATAATCTACCTATTGCGTCCACGAGTGGCTTTCGAATATTGGACCACAGATGTGGCAACAGCTCTTTGAGCTGTTTACATGAAGTTTGCAAAGGGTCCTGCTATATGTTCACTTGTGTCCAGGCAGATAGATTCTCTTTACAAAGCAGCTATAGTATGACTTATTTCTTCAGCAAATTTATCTTTATTAACATAAACATTTTAAAAAGTCCTACTTTTCAAGCAAATCTGGGAACCTCATAGAAATTTTGGAACTTTGTGAAGTTGCAAAGTTTTCCATAGACCTTCGAGAAAGCTGCAGAACTTTCCACGTCACCCAACCCTACCGCAAGCAGTCATGTGAGGGATGCATTCTCGGTCCAGCACAGCTACAAATGGCAAGAACACAATATAACATAACATATGACATGCTGGCGTTCAAAAGTGCAATATTTCTCACGTGTTTTCTTTCCGTGCCTCTAATGGACTTTGTCCCATAGAACAGGAGAGTAGATCCCGACAGTGTGAGCCAGTATCTAGTCCATGATGAGAGCTGGAGGACAAATGAAAGAACATAAACATTATTGAAACACTCTGTAGTTTGGCAAACTAATTGTCCTTACATAAAGTTCATTATTAATACAGTCTTAATGCATATTCAAGACTAGAGGTCAAGGTGCAATTGCTGGTATGAAAGTAGACCCACATGTGAATTATTAAAGAACCAGAGCAGACATTTTTCAGAAGATTCACAGAAGCTACTTGTGAACTAAACTATCTTATAAAGGTTTGTCGGGCCATGGTAGGGTTCGAGATCGTGACTGGCAGATCACTGCCTTTCTCATTGACGGTCACTTAAAAATTCCCTGGATTAAATTTGTCTTCAATTGTTATCTAGAGATTTTTGGTATTAACCTTAAAGATGACTGTCATGCCCCTACCAGTTTGCCCAAAGATGTGATGAAGTCGGTTTTTATGAATTTTAAGCTACAGAAGCGGGAAAGGACTAGTAGTAATTTAAGTACATGTATGTTTTACGGCAGATTCTGTGCAATCGAGGGATTTCAGCCGTATCTAAGTCTAGTCACCCGACCCTCCCATCGGTATGTAATTACCAGATTAAGGTTCGGGATAGTGCACCACTTGGTGGCCTACCCGTGTATTAAAAAATTTCCGGTTGGCCCATGCGCATGTGATAATGTATCAGTTCAAAGCACCATGCACTTTCTCTTACTGTGTAAACTATATACCAACTTTCGTCAAGCCTACCTTAAGCCTATTTTGTTAAAATATGGAGTCAGGAATACACAAGATGCTATGAAGTTGCTTTTTAAACCTTATCCTGATGTATGCTTTTTTACTGCCACCTTCCTCCTACTAGCAATCAAAGCAAGGCCTAGTATGCTTTTTTAGCTATTTAAATGTTTTAATTATGTAATCTGTTTTGCAAATTTTTTATTATGGTTATGTTTACTGTATTTGTTGTTTTGTTTTGCTTTTATGGACTTATGTCTAAAGCTCCGAATAAAGCCTTATGAAATGAAATGAATGCATATTCAAGACTAGAGGTCAAGGTGCAATTGCTGGTATGAAAGTAGACCCACATGTGAATTATTAAAGAACCAGAGCAGACATTTTTCAGAAGATTCACAGAAGCTACTTGTGAACTAAACTATCTTATAAAGGTTTGTCAGGCCATGGTAGGGTTCAAGATCGTGACTGGCAGATCACTGCCTTTCTCATTGATGGGCGTTTTGCTCCATTTCATGCCCTGTCTGGGTTTCTTTAGTTGGATCTTTGCTCTAGTGTCACTTCCCTTTATTGTTGGCTTTGGGGCACTCATAAGGATTACTAGCGGGGTCAACCCAGCTAGGGTTCAAGATTGTGACTGGCAGATCACTGCCTTTCTCATTGATGGGCGTTTTGCTCCATTTCATGCCCTGTCTGGATTTCTTTAGTTTTGATCTTTGCTCTAGTGTCACCTCCTTGCGTTGTTTGCTTTGGTGCACTCATCTGCACTTGTCATTGGGGATGTTGAATGTGTGCCCTCGGTACTTCTTGCTTGTCAGGGTCTTCAGTGCTCTTTCATGGTCTCTGGTTTCTATGGAGTACCCCTACAATTACTTATATTTTTGGGAATGAGCGACTGCACAATAGCCGCTATATTTCTTCGTGAGGGATCATCAGTCACTTCTAGAACAAACAGGAAGCATCGCTACAGCTGAGATCCCACTAAATAAATTCTGTATTAAATGCAGCTCCTGCACAGCTGATATGTGTTGTTGACTAATGGCCTAATCCACAATGGGCATCACATTTTCAGTTTGTGTGTACGTGACAATCATATGGATCCATTCCAAAATGGCTGCCACACGTCTGTTTTGAACGCTTGCAGCAGCCTTGTCCCTTGCCTACTTCTTGGTGTAGGGCTTTTAGTCTTCTATCTGCATCAATTTAATAAGGTGATACACTTACCCTCTACAACATATTTTTCTGTCTGTGTCTATCAAGCATCAGGGCTCTAGTGTATCCCTCGCATGACTCTAAGATGGATGTTCCATTCTTTCCAAAGGGGCCTACCTGACTTCAAAGATGGCCCTCACAGGAGATCTCGTTTCTCTCAAGATCTTGCACTGTGCATTAGTCCATGACCCATATTCTTGCTTTCTGAATGGCCTGCTGCCTGGGGAGGGGGAGAAGGTGGTCTTTACCTTTGTCTGCCTCATTAGACCCTTGCTATCTTCTGTTTATGCTGTGGTTTTGCAGTCACTGGGCATGAGCTGGATTACAACTTATTCGTTCATGCCTCTTTTCAGCACACTATCTCTATCCTGCCATGCTTCTCCTCATACCACCGCTTTATGGTCCTTTGGGGTTTGTGTTCTCCAGGACGGGGAACCTCTGCTTTCGCAACGGATGCTGCTATGCTACTAGGGTACTTTATTCAGCATCTTACAACCTCACCGAGCGAAGCTTCAGCAACAGTCTGTTTACCAGTGCTTCTGTGGCAGCAATATTGTCTGAAACAACCCCCTGCAGCTGGGGGCTCCATGTTGATACACCTGCTTTAATGTGTTTCTTCTTATGCTTCTTCACCCATGCAGCCCCGGGTTTGCACTAGAATACTTTTCTCTTCCCTGGCCAGGAAGTGGTGTCCAGTGTCCTGGCTGTGGACTTGGGATGATTCTGTCGTGCAGAGTCTTAGAGCCCTCTTTAAACCTTCACAGAAGCCTATGCCACACCCATTTCCAGAACCACACTATGGGTTTTGTCTTTCAACTTTAAGTAGTGTCCTGTTTGCTGAGGTTTATCACCCTGCTGATGTAACACTTTGATCCTACATACTATTTGGTCATTTACTAGCGCAAGCCAGTAAAGGTCCAAGGGCGCCCCCACTAACTGTAAATTGCAACTGAGGCCAGCTATTTTAGAAGTTAGGGTTGCATACGTTTAGTGATAGTTAGGGTCCATCTGTCCCCCTGAATTCGGGCCCCACCATCAACCATTAGTATTAGTATTTTGTGTCTTATAAAGCGCCGAATCATCCCCAAAGGGGTATTTCTGCGCTACGGAAGTGCTACAGTCTTTTTCTCCTGCCGCAGCACAAGCCGCAATGCAAAAGAGCAGTTTTCCAACCATCTGCATGGCGGTCGCATTGTAATCGGACAGGTGGAACCGCTGACATGTAGTCAGTCGGACACCTGCCCGATACGAAGGCAGTCGGACACTCATCCAACCACCATCATAATGAGCCCCTAGGAGTTTGATTCACAAAAAATATAATGTTATGAGACTTTGGAATCCCTGTCCAGTTTTCAGTGGAGCAATTTTTGATTTTAGAGTTGTTTTGCAGATTCTCAGCTACTTTTGCTTACTCCCAATGTAGTCTGCCTCATTGAACTCATATTTCTGAAAAGCCAGCAGAAAGGTCCAATATGTCAGAGTCTAGTCAATGCATTTGCTGCCTTTTAAATTTGCATATTAAGAAACACTACAATTATAAAAGAAATGAGATCCACATTTTTGGGGAGTTTGTCAGAGACTTGCAATGTCTGTTCCACTACATAACAATGTTCCTAGGCTCCTATGTTAGTTGTTGTAAAGGCAGTGCTTAATTTGTACAAGAATGAGTACCAGTCCCCAAAGTACTGTTAAGAAGCACGTGGCCGGTACTAATAACTGTCAGTATGCCGAATACAAATGCTGTATACTCTTGACTCCATCTCATGCCTCTTTAATCCACCACCCGACACACCCTACCCTTTATCTAACTTTTGCAGGTTCTTCTTTACCCCTTCTTTATTTATTTTTTCTTTCTTTGTCATTGTTTCTCTGTCTTTCACTTCCTTCTTCTTTACCCATTTGTGTTTTTCTCTCTCTTGGTCTGGGTAAATGTCTGATGAGGAAAAATAATTGCCGGTCCCAAACATTTGTGCCCGTTGCCATCATGGGCAACCACTGGCTCAAATTAAGCACTAGCTTAAGGGCCTTAGAGCGTAGACTCTATGGGTTTTGTGGAGATAATGAGAGCAGGGAGTGCATGCCTTTATCCTAGCTCACACAATGCTAGAAGGACAGAGTCAAGTTTTCAGAAGTTGGTACTGGAAAATTAGCCCAAGTTGACACAAGACAGGGGAGGGCAGATCTCTCAGCTCATATATTTTATGCAGCCCGGAGGTGAAGATATGGTGCTTAAAGGTACCAATCCCCACTGAAAGGTAAAGAAGATCAGGGTGCTGACACCACCGCCATGCAGACCATACAGAGTAGGCCTGGGCGGTAAATTACGTTCCGCTTGCAGAATTTGTGGAATTTGGGTAATTTCACGTTCCGCGGAGAACATGGAATTGCCCACAATTCGGTGATCTGCGACTTCGCAGAATTTTTTGCTTGTTCACGATTTTAAAATGCATGTATGAGAGATATTTCCCCCCCCCGAACACGCAAACAGCGTTCGCGAACAGGAAAAAAGCATCACGAACGGGCGGAACAAGCAATTCCGCAACTTCGCGGAACTCTGCGTGCTCGCGGAGATTTTTTACCGTTTTGCGGAGCTTTGCGTAGCGAGACTACGCAAATTCCGCCCACCCCTAATACAGAGGTCATCCAGGACCAAAGGTGGGAGCAATTTAGTCCTCCTACCAGGGCAGACGTCTGCCTGGCCGCATCCACGCTACGTGCCGATTCGACAAAATTACTAAGGGCCTGATTTAGATCTTGGAAGATGGGCTCCTCCATCACAGTGGTCACGGATCTGCCAAGATCTACATCAGGCCCTTAATATGGAGACCAGTTGGCCTGCGAAATGTTTCGCTGCAGAGGGGAACAATGGAAACAAATAGAAATCAGACATAACTGAGAGGTCCGAAGCAATTTTTTGAGAAATGGTCTAATTATGACCTGTTTGAATAGAGTTGGATTAATTCCTGAGGGGAGAACAGAAATTAAGATAGGACATAAAGAAGCTGAACCAGCATGCTAAGCTTATTTGAAAAGGGCACAGATCCAAAGGTGAACCCAACTCAGGATTCTTCCAAGCCTTAAAAAAAAAAAGGCAATTGGCCGACGTGAGGAATGTTTAGTCTTCGATGTGATCAAGAAGAGTAGGTAGGGACGTGACATCTGTGTTTATAATCTGTTCTCAAATCTTGCTCACCTTCTTGTGAAAGAATAGCTCTATAACATTAAAAGTTATTGGGAGGGTGGAACACATTGAAACACAGATGGAGACCTGGCAGTTCATTTATCTGAGTATTTGAGAACATTTTAATATGGTTCAAATAGAATTCCAAATAAGTAGTTCTAATATCCTTTTTAGGTCTCGCCTAGCTATTGCGTTTACGCAATCGCTATGCAAGACTCTAGTAAGAGGGGCATTTCAAAGTGCCCCCAAAAGTGGATTGCATGGCGAGCACGTGCATCGTGCCGCCATGCAATCCGTTTAGAGAAGCGCTTCAGCCCACTGGCGCCCTCGGCATCATACTTCAAAGGGTCCGCTCCCCCGCCTGGAATGCGCTCCCCCGCCCCCGCCAAGCACGCGCGCTTGCTTTCACTTTCGCGCGGCGGCACCACACAGCAGCATCACTACTTGCCTTTCTTTTTCTGTTTAATGTTAGTTAATGCGCATCATGACACAGAATGCGCACCTTTCTTAATTTCAGCACGGTGCATGCAGCCTCTTTTTGTAATTATGCACGGCACCCATGCACCTTACAGCAGCGTGACTACCTGCAGTTCGATTTCAATGTAATTTCAGTGACCAGGAATGTGCTTCATGACATATCATGCACACCTTTCTTTATTTCAGCATGGCGCACGCAGTCTATTCTACTTCTACCCACTGCCACAAATTTACAGCATGCCACCCGCAGCCTCTTTCACATCTCTCTACTACCAAAGATCCCCCAGCACGCCACCTCTCCCCATGTAAAAAATCCCCCGCACACCACCGCAGCGTTTTTCACTTTGCTCCACTGCCACAAATCCCCAGCACACCACCCGCAGCCACTTTCACCTCGCATGCACACCTTTCTTTATTTCAGCATGGCGCACGCAGTCTATTCTACCTCTACCCACCGCCACAAATTTACAGCACGCCACCCGCAGCCTCTTTAACTTCTCTCCACCACCACAATCCCCAGCATGCCACCCGCTGCCTCTTCCACCTCTCCCCACGTAACAAATCCCCAGCACACCACCCGCAGCCTTTTTCACTTCGCTCCACTGCCACAAATCCCCAGCACACCACCCGCAGCCACTTTCACCTCGCTCCACCACCACAAATCCCCAGCACTCCACCCGCAGCTTATTCCACCTCTCCCCACCGCCCCAAATTTACAGCACGCCACCTGCAGCCTCTTCCACCTTTCCCCAGTGCCACAAATCCCACACTCCACATGCAGCCTCTTCCCCCTCTCCACACCACCACAAATCCCCAGCGCGCCACCCACAGCCTCTTCCCCCTCTTCACACCACCACAAAACCCCGGCACGCCACCCGCAGCCTCTTCCCCCTCTTCACACCACCACAAAACCCCGGCCCGCAGCCTCTTCCACCTCTCCCCACCTCCACAAAACCCTGGCCCGCCACCCGCAGCCTCTTTCTCATCTCTCTATTACCAAAGATCCCCCAGCACGCCACCCGCAGCCTCTTCCCCTTCTACACACCACCAGAAATCCCCAGCACGCCACCCGCAGCCTCTTCCCCCTCTTCACACCACCACAAAACCCCGGCCCGCAGCCTCTTCCACCTCTCCCCACCTCCACAAAACCCTGGCCCGCCACCCGCAGCCTCTTTCACATCTCTCTACTACCAAAGATCCCCCAGCACGCCACCCGCAGCCTCTTCCCCCTCTCCACACCACCAGAAATCCCCAGCACGCCACCCGCAGCCTCTTCCCCCTCTTCACACCACCACAAAACTGCGGCCCGCCACCCGCAGCCTCTTTCACATCTCTTTACTACCAAAGATCCCCCAGCAAGCAGGCCGGCCACAAACAGAGCAGGTTTTGCTGGAGGGTGCAGGGTAGAGCCGAGGCCGCTCTGTTGGCTGCTGTGGCAACTACCACACTTGGCTATTACAACCAAATGGCCGTATTTATTTCTAGGATTTATATACATGCCTTCCAGCTTTGTGTGCAGCAGTCACTACCTGGTGTCCAGTGCAACCAACCCTTCTCCCGGGACCCCGTGTAATCTAATGCAGATTGTTAAAACACGGAGTCCAAACGCTGGTAAGTTATTTGCGAGAACTAAAGTCCTCTACATTCTCCCATACATTTCCTGAGCGCTGGACAGAGCAGTCCAGGCAGAACCAGATCTGCACAATTTTTTCTTTTCTTCTTTTTTTATGTGTTTCTAAAACAATAAATAACATTGTGGCACTCATCATGATGTCCTACATGACTTAATGCTGCAGTTAATGTGGGCTTTTCTTCCTTGTGCAACTGCAGCAAAGGGCCTGAAATTAACCCGGAAATCAAATTGCCTAAACACTTCTAGGGTCCCAAAGAAGAGACCTATTGGCTATGCCAATGCTTGGCTATAGGGCAGTTGTGCAGCGCGCCGATCTCTCCAGACAGGGGCTTCTTTTCACTCGGTGTCTGCCGGTACGCTCATGACCAAAATATATTTAAATGTAAAACAAGCATTGGCATAGCCAATAGGTCTCGCTTTTGGGACCTTATAAGTATTTAGTTATGCAACTGTTGCATGGCTAAACACTTTATAAGGTCCCAAAAGCGAGACCTATTGGCTATGCCTATGCTTGTTTTAAGAGCTGTGGAGTATTTAAAACTGCTCAAGCAGAAGAAAGAAGTGTTATTTTACATTTTTAGACTTTAGAATTTGCAAAAGAAGAGAGGAACCAATGAACAGGCCAAAGTTGGACTATCCTAACCTCACCAGATCAATATAGTCAGAAGTTGGCTGAATAGAGTCAGAAAAAGCCAGTGCAAGGGTTTTAGTCGGATTGCAATCAATAGAGAATTAACAGTCAGCTGGAGCATAATGTCTTCAGTGGAGATTTGCACCAATTACAAAAAGTGGGAAGACCTCTACAAGAAGTTAGAATGTTCCATGGTAGCGCAATCCCAAAGTTTAAGAAAGAATGATTGTCCACATCTGAGGTACTAACTTTAATGTTTTAGTATAAGAGTATGGAGCTCAATGTATGTCTCTTATTAGGTGTGGGAATATCTATCTATTGCAAAAGGTCTAGATGGGTGTGTATGTTGGGCAGAACAATAATCTATTTGTCTAAATGGCCACAGATGTGAAAACTGATGTCACAGATGATAAAACCTTGCCAACAGATGCAAAAAAGGATAGCTCATTGAAGGTAACATCTAATTTGTACAGGGGTTTGCAGTCTAGAAGTGCAGTGGGTGTAAAATTAGGTATAAGAGAAAAGAGTAGGACTGGGAGAAATTTTAGCTATGCTGGTGAAATTCACAAAATTCACTTAAGAGGATCATGACTTCCAGAAAATGGGGTAGAAGCACCTTAATAGTAAAATTTGAGTAGGTTCTGATGGTTTGCATGCTGCCACCCCTCTTGTTCGAAGAGTAGTCTGTGCATAAAATATGATAATCTGAAGATTGGACTGTGAAGTGCATCTTTGGCACCATTGTGTGCCCAGGATTCAGTAAGAAGCATGCCAGTATTACTTCCCAGGAGTTTTCAGGCCAGCAGTGGACCTGTTCACAGTTTACCTTGAAGTCACTACGAGAGGTGGATTAGGTTTTAGAAGAGGAAGAGGCTGAGGCCTCAGAGGGTCTCAGAGGATCTCAGATGATAACTAATGTAAAAAGGTATTAAACTGTGCCAGGGGCATCAGAAGAGCTACTGAAATGCAGATTAAGGAGTTCACTTCTACTGTATTGCAGGTAGGGCCTCAAATAGGCTATTGAAAAGGGTAGTTTGGCTAGTTCCGTATGGATCCAGGTTGGTCTCCCTTGGCACGCACATGCTTGAGCTGGTCTAAAATACCTGAAGCTATGATAGAAATGGCTTGTAGATGGAACAACCAGAACTTTGCTGTGGACAAAACCAACTTACCTAGAGCAAAGAAAAGGCGAGGAAGCAAGTGGGCAAAGAACTGTTGTACTTAATTTAGCTTTTCAAAAATACTACGTAACCATGTTTAGTACCACACCATACCCTGAAGATATCATCAATGAAATGTTTCAGTGAAATAAAATGTTGTCTTAGTGATGAAAAAGTATATAAAGATACATTTGTATGTTAGTTATCATTAAAAATGTTTGCATAGGTGGAGACCGAATTTGACACCTTTGCTGTTCCTGATGTTTGTGTTTATGAGATGACTATATTCATGCAAATGAAGTTAGTCGTTTAGTGAGATTGAAGACTTTGTTTTCTTTGTTATATTTTTTTGAGAATCTGGAGAAATAATTGAACATGCAAAATGTTAATGTAAGATTAAGAAACTAAGCTCATCAATGCATCAAAGTCATACGCCACCAAGTAAATGTGGTAGTGTATAAAAGTGTGGATATTCAAACGATTATCATCATATAACAATTTATTAAGAGTCAATTCAAGTATGGATGAGTAGGAATTTTCTATTTTAGGACTCTTTAGTAATACGTGTTAAGTGACATTAACCAGGGCATTCTGAGGAACCATAATGTTCTTAACCAGATACAGATAGAAACACCAAGTATAAGGGAGAGAAAGTTGAACAGTTAAGGATTGTAAAATAAATTACAATATGAACTATGATAAGAGACTGAATGCAGCAAAATAAATAGTCTTACTAATCAGGAGGCCTTTTTCTCTTCACATCAACACCATTGTATAAAGACAACCTGATGACTTGAACAACAAATGTATGCAAGAAAAAAAGATTGATTTAATGCACTTTGTGGCAAATTATAAGCAGAAACATTTTATAAAGAGAACAACAACTCACTGTCGGTCTCTTCCCTTCTTTAAGAAGTGTCTTTCTTCTTACTGGACCTTCCATATCGATGACACCAGAAGAATTTGCTGATGTGCAGCTGCATGCCCCAGTCAGACTAAAGTAAGAGGCAAGAGCACATTAAAAATAGACAAAATGCTGGATTACACAGGGCCAAAACAAAACTGAAAAAAGAATTTGCATTGACATGGGTGTACTATGTAATGTTTCAGCTCTGTGCACTTTCTTGAGATTTGTTAAAAATAATGAATTTCTTGTACTGAAAATAAAATTCCAGAACATATTTTTTCTCAAATTTTAGGTCCTGGAGATGTGATATGTACATTCAAACATGACAGACATCAGCTGCCACCGTATTGTGAATTCCTTCTTTTTAACAGTGACATATCTGCAGATGCTTCTTCTAACTCAATAGGGCAACCCAATTTTCCACAAGGAACTGGGTATAATAGTTATCTCATACAAAATATTCCTTGAGGAATCATTTAAAACAAATTATTTCAACGATTTTTTAAAGGTCACTGATGTGATACTAGTGATTAATTACACAATTTAGAGTTACAATCCCAGACATATTGATGTAAAATATATTTTTATATTCTTTTACTTCATTTATATCTCATTCATTATATTATACACATCATTAATACACATCACATTACATATATACAAATTCAAAGAAGTACATACATATATTACAATAACAACAACATTGGTACGGGGGCGTGGCTTCACAACCGATGATGGTGGACGCGTGAGCCGAGCGCTCCGCATCAGCCTAATCATTGATCCTGTGTAACAGGACTTCCCAGCTGGCCTAGAATGGACGCCAGTCTCCTTTAGATACCTGGGGATACGAATTTATCATTCACAAACTGATATTTTTGATGGTAATCTGGGGGGGAGCCCTGAGATCCCTTCGGGCGAATGTGGCATTCTGGCGGACGCTCAAACATCCGGTCATGGCTAGGATAGCGCTGTCCAAAATAGTCATACTGCCACGACTTTTGTATTATTTTGTCAACCTGCCTGTTGTGGTACCCAAACAATGGTTCAGAAATCTTAATGGGATGTTGCGAGATTTGGTGTGGGATGGTGGCCGGAATAGGGTATCGCTGCAGACCATGTGGCTCCCATTGGCGAACGGGGGACTGGTTGCCCCGGATTTTGAGGGTTACTATCTGGCGGCCCAGCTCCAGTGGCTTGCTAGATGGTTGGATGGGAGAGACCCATCTATGTCATCGCTTTCCCCAGAGGCTCTACGCATGTTACTGCTCCCTAGGTTGCTTAATCGTCGCCAGAAACTTACCAATGTGGGGGCATTGCTTTCCGTGGCGGTGACCTGTTGGGATAGGTGTGCAGCGCGCTCTAAAGAAACGTTGCTCTATGCACCCAGCATACCAATCACGGGTGTCCCTCAGGCGGGAAGAGGTCCACCCCTTACTGGCAGGCAACTAGCGGGATGGGAGGAGGTGGGCATACAGACAGTTGGGGACTGTTACAGGGATGGTGAACTGCTGCCATTGACCGAGATTTTAGAGTACCATGAACTTCCACCAGGACAGTTTTTAAACTACCACAAAATCCGAGGGGCGATGACAGAGCTATGGGGTGTAGCGGAGAATGAACCAGGCACCCTTCCTGCCTTACAGGCGCCATTGACGCTGGGCTCAGCGGGACACTTAGTGAAATGGTTGTACTTGGCAATAAGGGAACTAACAACTCCTTCCCTGCCTGGCTTGTTGGAAAGATGGGAGTCTGCGTTAAATAGACAATTGACTGAGAAGGAGTGGGAAAAGATTTTGGGTGGTCCAAAAAAGGTATCCCGAAATGCAGCTTTTAAATTAATACAATTTAATATTGTACATAGAACGTACCTTACCCCACATAGGTTAAACATGGTATATTGCAGGGAGGGTCAGGCCTGCGCCAGATGCTCTAAATTGGATGCAGATTTTGATCATATGATCTGGTCCTGTGGGCAGCTGGTAGGTTACTGGTCTACTGTTATAGATACGCTTAATAAGGTCTTCTCTAGATCCCTGGCGTGCTCCCCAGAGATTTGTCTACTTGGATTATTTCCGAGACCGAAGCCGCAAAAACTGGGGCACAGGTTTATAGATCTGGCTCTCATCCTCGCTAGGAGACGGATAGCTCTTGGGTGGAAATCACAGCATGCCCCACTAGTAAGGACCTGGGAGGAAGACGTCACCCGCTGGGTAAGAGCGGAGGAACAAGCCCTGTTAAGAGACGATAGGGTTATGAAACGACGTAAACCGCTGGCAGAACCCTGGGCAGATAAGGTGAGAATGTGGGAGCAGAGACACGCACCGGAACAAACTCAGACCCCCTCTTTTACCTCCTGCCGACCTTTGATTGGATGCTTTACACTAAAGGCATAAGTTTAGGTGAGCGACCCTCTGGTGGTTTGGGTTTAGAAGTTGTTATAGGTTTATTTATTCTGATTTCTCTATGGAACTGGTACAATGTGTTGTATTATGTACAGAAAAAGGTACTGTAGACAACAAGGACATGTCTATGGGCAACCAGAAGGGAAGAACCGTTTGACATAATGGATGCTCATTTACCCCCCACGGGAATGGAGCTAACATATAATTTGATTATTATAAAAATGCTGATATCTACGGGGAATTACGCAGTGCAGTAGTACTGTATGGATAAGCAGTACTGAGTCTGAGCATACACACTGTTTTGAAGGAAATGCGGGTATCGTTATTTTCATGATATTCTTGATATGCTAAAGGAACTGCCTTTCTACTGTGTTTCTCTGATTGTATTGATTTTATTTTCGTGTTGAGCACATGTATAAATGCGAATAAAAATATATTTAAAAAAAAGAAACAACATTGGTACCACCTATATGGTGATTAATAGAAGTGCAGTCACTCCTCTTAACCAAAACAGTTTGAAAAAATCATCTTTGGTCCCAATGAATCCATCATTCAAATACTCGCAAGAATGGGACTTAAAAGAATACAAATTGTGATGACTAAAGTTAAGGAGGATGCGGTGGCGACATTTTGGTCTTCATTGGCCCTCTGGGTCCATGAGGCCATCCTCAGGACTCAGCGTTGTGAAGAAGTGAATCCTGTAAGTACTTGCTTCCATATAAATCGGATTAAAGCCAGATGCCAATTATAGTGTATAATTAGTGCAATATCCAAGTTAAACAGAGTCATATTATTTATACTCTTTGTCGTGGTGTCCAAATACTTTCACCGGTCCAAACAAACATATGCAAGTGCCTCAGCATGCAGCTCAGGTTATTACTCGAGTGTGGCTGGAGTGGTGGAGAGTGAGGTCTTCTCCTGGAACTCAATCAGGGCGAGCGCTGCAACTGAGGCACTCCGAGAGAAGCCACTACAAAAGTCATGCTTGCCCCAAAATGGCAGATTGCTTTCATCATGAAAAGTAAGTACCTGTTTCCATGGACCTAAAACAGAACTTAGAAATGGTTCTGGGGGATGTACAGACAAATGGGTATATACACTTTTTTTATGGTTGGTGTTTCAACTCTTCCCTACAAGCATGTTAGTGAATCTGTGTTATTTTAATGATGTATATGTGTAGGTAAAGGAGGGACAGGGTTAAAAGTGATCAGCAATGTATCTAGAGCCTAAATCAGACCTCCACCAACCTTGCCGCTACAGCTGACCATATTTAGAGATCTCCACGGGCCCTGTGGAGAACAGCCATCGATTTAGGGTTTCCGTCAGTTTTACACCAACGGAAACAGAGGTGGCACCCCTCTCTGAAACATGATGGACCGTCTGACTCTGGTTAGAGCAGACGGACCATCAGTTTGGTGGGTAGGGTACTCAGCTGCATTTGTGACGGAGCACCTTGTCTAACAAACTCTAAATCTGGCCTTTAGATATTAAAACAATGTGTATATTATTTTAAAAAGGGAAATGTTAGTCTTGTATAAATCACAGAAGGAGGGACCTGGGCTTTTAGATAGGTCCAGCATACACGCCCCTCTAAATGTCTAACAAATAAAATGAGTATGCAATTCCTAAGGAAGGCGTTGAAAGGGGAAAGGGAGGGATAATGTCCCAGGTGCAAGGAGGTTGAGAGAACAGTTGGGGGGTAAGGACCCTTACACACCCTGAAAGGTGTCATGCTTCATCATCGGGCAGCTCCTCGTTGGGCCGGCCCTGCAATGCCCAATGAGCCACGCACGGGGACTCACTGCCAAAGGTCTTCTCTTTTTGCAGATGTGAAGTCTGAGGAGTGAGGGGGCAAAAAAACTAGAGTGAGTAGAGATGGGAGAGTGCGAGTGAGAATTCAAAATAGCTATAGGAAACCACAAGGTATCCTTTATTCACTGGGTTTCTATGCAATATTAAAAACAAGGATTGTAAAGTCGTGGCGGGAGAGGGGAGGGCTTGGTTAGGTCGCACACCCTGGAGGAGCACCAATTGTGGCTCCGTCTCCTGTCACTGTGTGGATGCCTAGAATGACACGAAAGGCCAGTATTTCCCCCCCCTAGTTGTATCCTGAAGGTACCTTAATTTTCAATTGTACTGGGTTGCATCACTGGTTCAGCTACCAGGGTACGGCACTTCACTCACCCAATCACACATACAGTCCTTGTCCGAGTAGACGAGGATCCCTTGGTCCTGGCAAAATGCTGACATCCCTTGGACCTTAAATAGGCATGAAACATGTTGACCCAATTCCCTGCACATATCCTAATTTGAGCTCAAGAGGTTATACATTTCTCCCCTCTCCAGCCACGACTTTACAGTCCTTGTCTGACTCCATTTTTAAGTAGGCACCGAATCCATGTTAGGTAATGGAAGTCGACATCTTTTCAATTTTAGGTTATGGGTGTTGCCATTTTCCTCATTTTATGCAGAATGACTGACCTAATCTTTCTAAAAACGGGGATAGTGTTAAGTCATTTGGTTAATGACATAGATATTACACCTGATGTGACATCAGTCTGCGACAGATGTCTACTTATTACTATGTCAAGGTCAAATAAGAACAAATACAAACATATAACCAAAATAGTGTAGCTAAATTGACATCTTTTCACCTTATATGTGATAAGGAAACGCCTGGGACACACACCTTGATGTACATAATCTATGTCTGCCATTCCTAAATTTATGTCAGAAATTCCAATCTCTGATAACATTTAGTATATAAGGGCTACCGCTTGTCAGGCAAAGTACTTCTTCCAGATTATCGCAAAAGATTCTGCCGGAGATGGTCTCAACTACTGCCAAGGCATTTAGAAGATTCTACATCTAGCAGGCTGCTGATAAAGCTGAGTCCCAGAGAAAGGCTGCTACCACAGTGCGTGTTAGCCCTTTGCAGGAAACACCACCTTCATTCCTACACTGATAAACACAGTCAACAAGGTAAGTGGTTTGTCTCTTCTCCCTGAAAACCCCTCGACCACCAGATGCTTTACTTTCTATGCTTTATCGGTACAGGGCATAGCAGTAGGTTTTAGGGTGTTAGGCTTTAAATGACATTTTAAACAGATCACTGACAGAATATTGAGGAGCAGAATATCGAGCTGCCAGAATATCGACTTCCTATCTACAAACAGGAAATTACAAAAATATTGAATCCTAAATATCGTTGTCAATAATATAGTGAAACATACTTAAAAATAATTCAAAAACATTCGATTTAAGAAATAATACATGTAATGTAAAAAAAATACATGCATTTTTGTTTTTTATTATATATATTAACTTAATAATATTAACAAATAATTAATATTTGTAACTATAAAATGTAAAAAACATAATTTAAAATATAATTACATATATATATAAATAAACCTATAACATTAATATAAAAATAAATTAAATATAAGTTAAAAGTAAAACATTAAAACAAATATATTAAAAAATATATATTTTACACTACATTAAACATAACAATACTGAAGACGTTGCATATCGTAAAGGGTAAAATTACTATTTCCACTCCAACAAGTGGTACAGTAGGGAAAGTGTTGGATAGCGGGTGGATACAAATTACTATTCCCACTCCACCAAGTGCAACAGTAGGGAAAGTGTTGGATAGCGGGAGGGTAAAAATTACTATTGCCACTCCAGTGAGTGCAACAGTAGGGAAAGTGTTGGATAGCGGGTGGTTAAAAATTACTATTCCCACTCCAGTGAGTGCAACAGTAGGGAAAGTGTTGGATAGCGGGAGGGTAAAAATTACTATTCCCACTCCAGTGAGTGCAACAGTAGGGAAAGTGTTGGATAGCTGGTGAGTAAAAATTACTATTTCCACTCCAGTGAGTGTACCAGTAGGGAAAGTGTTGGATAGCGGGTGGGAATAATGTAATATTCCCACTCCACCAAGTGTAACAGTAGGGAAAGTGTTGGATAGCGTAGGGGAATAATTTAGTATACCCATTAAGTCATTATTTTTTCAAAATTAATTTACCTCCCACCATTTTCCCCTATAACCGTCACCTACAATATTGTAAAATAGTAATAAATTAACAAAATTAATTAACAATTAATTAATTAATTAACTAATTACAATTAACAATAACCTAGGGGGAGGACCAAGCAGATGCCTTGAACACAAAGAGCATATCATGCCATAATGCTTTGCAGGGCCTTTGGTTGGGATTGTATTTTTGCCCATAACTGTGCTTGGGGTGGTCCTAAGAGGATGGAACAACCACCGAATCATTCAGCAAGATGTGCTCTTTGTTTTCAAGGCATCTGTTTGGTTCTCTCCCTAGGTTAGGGAGGATCCCAAAATCATCACCTCTCTCACTGCTTGCTAAATTTTCATTTTTAATTTTGTGAAATGACTATATGCATTTTAGCATGTGAAGACAGAGATACTTGTTATTATACCAAAAGTATATGAGGTCTCTGTTTTATTAATTGGGAGTTCGTGGAATTCACTGAGTTTTTGTTCAACCTCGTGGAATACTACAACGTCCCTTCTTGCTGTTTTAATGACACCCTGTGTAGTCATTTTAGATGTGCCGAGAAACTGATTTGTCCTGTTGTAATAAACATGTTTAAGTTAAACGTGCCTACTCTTCTTAGTCCCGTGTGTGTGATACTGTGAATAATGAAATAGGTTTGTTTCTGTTACCACAGTGCCCCTGGCCCCATTGCAGGGAATTGTTAGTAACCCAGAGGCAATAGCTCTACTTCAAAAATGTACTGAGTGGGGTTCTGCAGGGCTACAATAACTAGTCTTTCACATTAAGCACTGGTGCTTTGACCCAGGTTTAACCCATGGGTGGGAAAGCAAACCTTGTAGAACTACACCAAAGTCATAGTTTGTGCAGCAGCGGGATGCCCTTTATGAAGTGGACCATGATTATTTAGGGAAAAGCATGATCATCACTGGGGTTACCGAGAGCAACAAATGATCAAGTGCTCCATAGGCTTGGCCGGGCTGCGGCTCCCCATTGTCTCAGGGGATGGGGTCTGGAGGGCACGTTTTATCACAGGCTCTGGAGCTGCCCTAAATTTGACAGCTACTGGAAGGTGGTGAGGGGGAACTTCGGAAGATGCAATAATGACACCACTGGAGCTCCAGTCTGTTGGAAATATGGGGAAAGCTGGATCATACCCATTATATCAAGCTTTTAGTGAACTTAGGATGCATGGTGGTGAAACGGGACATAGCTAGGAAATAGGGCTTTGGGACAATTCCCCAACACCAAGACTAGGTGGTTGGTATGGACCACTGTACGTTGATGTAAAGAGACATTTATCGTGGTAGGGGATGGTAGAAGAAATACAAGAGAATCTGGGGCGGTTGGGTCTCTTGGACTTGATTGAATGGAGTGCCTACCTAGGTGGGAACGTATTGTTTTTATTTTCTTGTGAGGAGTACAAGTGATGGACATTAGTCTTCCTCAGATGTTTGAGGAAGATACTGTAATTCGACGCAATGGATGTGCCTGTTGTTTTCTGAATAAATGCTGTGTGTACCTTGGTGAGGAGGTGTCTACTATGTTATGGACATTTGTTTACCTAATTAAAAAACAAAATCAATTGATGGGACAGTATGTGATGCAAAAGTACAAGGCAATGCCAGAAGGCCTTTTAAACAACAGTAAATTACAACTGGTAAAACACGGAGGTGCTGGGCACAGCAATGTAAAACTGCCCTGCCTAGAAGAAAGTTCAAAACTATAAATGTTTACGTACCGTTCTGTTGCAGGTCGTGACTGTGTCCAGGCGCTGGCTCTCTCTGAGCGCGACGAGCTGAAACGATAAACACACCGCTATTTCTATGTGCTTCACAGAAGTGCCAGCGCCCACAGGCCTCTCTATATAAAATATAGATTTTTTAATTCTCCTGTTTTGTTTGTAGAAGTGCCACTCAGCTAATTGTTACTCAAAAACTAAAATATCACTCATTGATTATTGCATTATCTGAAGTGTTGTGCAGGCTGCATGCCTGAATTAAACCCATTAGAATGCACGTGGGTGTGAAGGCAAATATTAAATAAAATGTTACAAGTTCAGGGGTTTTACACACTTTTCATTTACTGAATTCAACAGTTAATCTATATGCAATCTGAAAAAAGCACTGGACAAATATATCTGGAAATAGAACGCACTTGTAGAATTTAAAGTCAATTTGAGAAAAGGAAGTAAACGACTAATGTAATTGAAAGATGATAATATGATATCAATTGATTATTGGTTTCATTTACGCAAGCTAACTGCACCATTAGTGAAAAGTGTTAGAGACGTCTAATATGGCTAATACTACGCCTTGTCTGCACAAAGTTTGGCTCGAATGGCAGGTATAATTTCACCAGTGCAATTGAACTGTGGAATATATGAAGTGAAGAGTTTACAGATGAGCTAGTGTCAACAATGCATATAACACTGCCGGTATTTTGGGTTACACTCGCTGCGGCAGATATGTCACACCAGCTATGTGCACACACTCTGGTTGCTGGAATAGTTCCACACGTCCCTTTTGCAAGGGCTGTAACAGTGTCTCCTAGTTATTTGCAGAACCACACCTTTGTACATCTGTCAGGATAAAACATGCTGCAATTTCCTAAGTATTTAGGCACTTTTGATACATTTTGGAGTGAGGGCAGTTTGACACTGCTCATGCTCAGTTCTCGTCATGTGCATCCCAATGTGTAGGGTTAGAATGTGGGCAATCCTGCCCGGTAATGCCTTCTTTCGATTATTAAGGAGACATATTTCCCTTTAACTATTATCTTCACTTTAATTTAAGAAAAAAAAAGTTTTATCACAATGTTATGTGTAGGTGTGCAACTTATACAAGGCTTCTCTTTTCTCAACCTGAATTAATAATTTCTAGTTAACATTTCAATGTTTATAATATTATTAAATCTTTTTTATAAATACTTTAATGGTGATTAGATTGATTTAAGGATGATTAACCTCTTCAGTGCCCATGACGAGATAGTCTCGTCATGGAGCGCGGTTGCGCTGTGCCCATGACGAGACTATCTCGTCATGAACCCCACCCACTAGTGCAACGCCCGGCACAGGAGGGGGAAAGGGCGTGGCACTGAAGGGGTTAAAACAAAGAAACTCTATACAATGGATATTACATTGGGAAAAATAGATTCAGATGTTTTTTCATATCTTTTGTATTGTTATCTAAAACAACTACTTGCATTTATTTAAATTCCTCTTGGGCCATTTTTTCTCTGTGATTGCAAAAACACAACCCATATTGTTCAAAACAGACTAGAGAACCACAATCAACACAACTGGTAGATTTTTCAGCTACAGGGCTTTAAAAGACTTGCTATAGGGAGTTAAGCAGACCTAGGAGCTAATCTTATCTTAGTCTTGCCTATTGCATCAGCTATAACATTTGAACATCATTAATAATGAAACAAAAAATCTTTAAAAGCTCAGAAAACATACAGAGGTTGATTTTTATATGAAAATTAGTGAACAACATAGTACATGGCAATGACATATTCCTAACTTTACAATGCTCTTTACAAAGTCAATCCTGCTAAAGAGATGCTGAATTCAGCATTTGCCTGTGTGGTATTGATAATAACAGGGAACATAAAAACAATGAAAAAGTAAGTCCAAATAAGATCTTTGGATGTGCTTGTATTCATAATCAACTAGTGGTTTGTCGTTTGTTGTTATCAATTTTACCAAACCTTTAGAAGACATTTCCCAATCTACTTTAAAAAATTAATGATTCACTATTTATAGAACACTTGAAATGACTGTCTTACCTGACATGTTCATAGGCTGTCTTTTTATTTTATTAAACTCATCAACACTTCTGGCCAACATGTGTTTCGTCAGGTAGTATGTCTTGACTTCTTCAGGGCCTATTCTCAATTCTATCAGTAAGTCACAGATTTTTCACCCCAGTACTCATGCTATGGATCCATTCATAATGTTAAAGAGTTTCCAAGTACCGGGTCAATCAGTAAGGGAACAGCCTTAGTGTGGGCCGAGGTACAGAATATCATCAAGAGTGTGAACGCACTTGAATTGGTAGTGGAAGGTATTACTAGAACCTATAGCAGATTGTGCAAAATGTATATGTTTACTCACACAATAGTTGTATGATTCCACTTCTGAGCCTCAGGGTTTGTGATAATGTGACTATCTTGATTCTCAGGAAGTGAGACATGTAGCCAATGTCAGTCATTATTATTTAAAATGTCTGCACCAACACCAAAGGAACGAGGGGTCAGATGGCGATGCATACAGGATTCAACCCTCTTCTACCTACCTACCTTCAACCTCCTAATTGTTACTGGTTAGTACAGTTAAGATTTTTGATAGGATGAAAGGCACTTTGTGCACTGGGGTTGTAGATAGTTTAAGACTTACCACAAAAGTGTGGAGTGTGTGGTGGAGTAGAATGTTCAAAGCGGTGTTGTAAATTTTGACCGAGCCATACAGAATACGCTTAGCAAGCTTATCATAATACAAAGCCATGCAATGCAGTAGATATGGCTAGGCTCCTAAATCAATGGCCATTGGTTGGCTAGTTACTTGCAATGTAAATAGTTTAGACAACAAAGTCAAGGGTGGGGTGCATCTCTAGTTGCTGCACAAGCATACACCAGACCTGGTACTCCTTAATGAATCATATTTCATTGGCTATAGCTGATGGTTTGTAGTCAGAGGTGGGTGTTTACAGCTCGCACATACCAGCAATGCAACTGGTTTTCCAAGGTGTGGCCAGAAAATCAATGAGAAATTAGAAAGTCAATGCTATTACGGTGGACTAGCACTGGGAATACACACACAGAGCTGTTATGCCATATTTACAAGTACCTGAGATTTTCATTAGTCAGTTATTGTTTATGTTTAAGTTCCCACAAGACTAAAATGTATGGTTCTTGACAGAATATGGGCCCGTTGCTTGACATACTACTGGACAGTGTAATATTGATTGCAGATTTCAGCTCAGTCATGGATAAGATGCTTTATAGGTCTTCTCCAGGGGGCACTAACAAAAATAGTTGACCATTGTAAAGTATAATGGGAGCAGGACATAGACCTTGATACATCTCAGACTGAAAGGAGGCATAAACGTAACCCAGAGAGTTAGGAATAGGAGAAGGTTTCACCTTTCTGAACCAGGGCGAAATTGTTTTGATTTAGCAGGACCTAAAAGCTACAAGCCTTACAACCTATCACATATTATGGCTCTAAATACAGGTATTCTGGAGTCTGGCCCGACTTCTTTTGACGTAGGTTCTGGGAGTTTCCATTGATCTCCAGGCTAGGATAGTGTTTGTGCGGATTTATCATGAACTAAATGTATTACGCTACCAAAGGATACTTACTGATCTGGGAATGGTACTAGCATGTGCAATGTGGGAGAAAGTGGGAACTTCCAGTGGCACCCACAACTGGATTGTGATGCTGGGCCTTAACTCTATGGTTTTGCAGATTATACTGGTTGTTTATGTTGTACATACCAGAAAACCAATAAAGCGCGTTTGAGAAAAATATTTTCTTAGACTCGCCACTCCAATCCAATCTTTCCATTGTTCATTACGAACTTCCAATGAACCTACTATTGCTGTGAAGTGAAATTTTCCTGACGCAACTCTAGCAATCCCGCCACATTTGCTTCTTATAGAGGAAATCAGGCACCCCCTTCTGGTGTGGCTTAGAATTGTCATACATTCCAATCAGCTGTGAAAGCCATTTTTGGCCTCTGTGTATATATGCTATTGGATCTCCTCAGTGTCTATATGAAGAAAGGCGGGGCAAACAATGAGCAGGGAAGAGACAGTCTGCAGATTAAAGCAAGGGATCCAAAGCAGCCACGCTCCTGTCTTTTCATAATATCATTCAGCAGGAACACACCTCCTCCTGGTCCACTCAAAAGCAATTAAAAATGCAGCACTAAATCTGAAATGTTTGCTCATACAGAAAATCAGTATAAATGTAGAGCTACAGCTTTGGGCTATTTGATGCTATGCACAGAGTGTGGTACATCTAAACTCTAACACTCTCAATGAGCAAATGGTTGCATGTGTCTTCCTTGGTACCATTACGAAAAGCTAATTTTAAGCGACAGATAATCTATGAGTAGATGATCAAAATGATCAACAGTACCCACAACAGAACCTCTCAGATAACAACCCAGGCATAGGTGGTGAAGTGGCTGGCCGCTTTCACTAACCCCCTACAGCACCACTGTCCATACCCGCCATTTTGTGCCTGTTAACCATTCACAACATAGGTATTGTGCTAGAAAAGACCAGGTAGGGGCTCACGCTATGCATCTTTATTTTTAATGAGAATGTGTGAAACTCTTTGGATAGTGTCCTTAGTTTATGCCTTGAGACCCTCATGGTTGAGTAGCGGCACTTTATAAACCCCTGATTAATTGATCAAGTTTATGATGCGCTTTGTGTATGCACTTAATTTCCACCCAAATCTATCACCAGCTTCCATTCTGTAGAGCTAGACAGTGACATAAGCAATTCTATCTCTGCACAACTTTTGAAATGACTCAAACACTGTTTTAAGTGAGGGGTTTATTTAATATACAAAACAACCTTCCTGGAGTCTGCATCAGTACTTTGATGATCAGGAGGCACTGAACCTTGCGAAAAGGGGGCACAAGCATGATAAACAGTTCCTGGCTGAATCTCTGATATCAAGTTGCTCAGAAGAGCCTCAATAGACCAGAAATATGACTCTAAATTAAGGTTTTGAGAAAACGATAAGGGTTTTCCTCCAAACTTTGCAAAGTTTAAAAAGAATACACCCGTTAACAGTATGTTGGAGGGAGAAAACTCTTTAAAAAGCACTTTTAGTTGAGAAATTATTCTCTTCTAAAACACATTTGAAGTAAAATTGGTCAACAAAGTTTTAAACATTGTCCCTCCTTACTTAAACAGGAAGATCCTTACATTTTAGGATTTGCTGATGGACAGTTGTAGGGGCCTAGTTTGTTCTTATGAAAATGTGAGAAGAAATCCCGTTGCATAATGGCTTACATATTACATTGACTTCATTTTGCATACAGCGGTCATTCTTATCTTATCCATGCAAACAGAGCTCGTAATGTACAATCAGTGGCACTCACACTTCTGCTCCTCGACATGATAAACACAAAAACAAAGAAGTACAATTAACTGTGACACTAAGCTTACATTTAGACAATACGTCTAGGGACATTCATTTTACATAGTAGTGAAAAGACATATATCACAGAAATCCTGGAAGCGCCACTACTAGAAATGCGAATGAGCATTTAAAAAAGCTTAGAGATTGATTTTTAAGAACTCATTACATTAATCTTAAAACTGCTGAGGTTCTTGTATAGTAGTTGGAAGTCTGCAATCCCAGCAGAAAAGCCAGGCTATAATTTCTGTCAAGTTGTGACATCTCCAGTCACCTGTACCAAGAAGATGGTGTTGCTGCCCAGCTGTAATCACACATTACACTGGGATTCTGGCGTTACAATGCCTGCTGCCAGAGCCAGCAGTCAAGGTGAAATGCAGGTCTCGGAGCACCATTACACCTTAATAATGAAAATAAAATCTGGCTTTTGGTTCTTCTGAACATTTTTTATTTATTGCTAAAATGAACATTGATTAGTGGAAGGGAGAAATCTTTAGCAATATATTTATTTTTTGCACATAGCTCATTGCAGGAAATAAAGAATTCATCTGCATATTACTACTCATTCTGAACCACTGCCTGTTTTATTCTGATTCATATTAAACTGATTCTACCATGTTTTGCAAAAACACACCAACTGCTTTTTGGTGTGTTTAATTTAATAATGCAGATTCTGCTGTTATTTTTCATGTCTGCATCAATACTACCTTTTCATACGGAGGTGTAAGATCTCTAGGAATAAGAGATTTGTGTGAAGAGTGATGGTGTGAACATGTATTATAAAGAATGAAATAGCATCTAACTACACTAAAAGAATATTGCAATTCTCCTCCAAGGTACACAACCGTATGAAGGAACTTGACATTTGCTCCGATTTGTCTATATGGTTATGAAACTCCTCAGTGAAATGCAATATGCTTTTTAAGGTATAGGTATCACTTCTCACAATTTAAATGTTCAGAGAAAAAGAATGAAATGAGAATGAGAATGAAATGCAAACTTGGTAGAAAGTCGACCGAGAACTACAATGAGGTAAATGGAAATTCTTTTTTTAATCCACTGCAAAAATCCTGACATTTTCCAGACAATTTTACTTTAACAAATCTGAATTACTTTTAGCTAAGAAGAGAACTCTTCTTTTCTAAGACTCTACATTTAACAGGTTCTTTAATGTGGGTCCATGAATTTACAAATGAAAATCCTAATTGGTGTTTAGACATTTATAATATGTGACATAAACCCCCTGTCATGTGCTAACTAGGATTGTTTTCAAATTACGATTCTCTACAAATATAATTTCATTTGGTAATTGTGTAAAGCATGCAGACTCAAGAGATCAAATTTACACCACATTTGTGGAAAGAGAGACCCACCACCACTTTATGGTACCTGTATACACAGCTTCGACTTCTGGGAGAATTTCGGACTGGAACCCGCCAGTTGGGTCCCAGCGTGGCATACGATCGATCCCTGTTTGCAAATTTAAACATGAGTTCTAACAGTGCAACATCCCTCTGCAGTATACCCACATATAACACACAGCGGAATATACTATGAACACATTTTCCACAGACACATAACATTAATAGAAACAACAGAAAAGTACAAAATGTTTCAAATTATACATAGAAAGCACACTTTCTTTAATTTTAGAACATCACGTTAGCAGTTTGCCTTAGGGCTATGAGCAAGAATAAATACTAATTATAATTCCAGATCTCAGTGTAAAGCATAACAAATGTCAATAATAGATTATTAAGAAATTAAATTTAATGTTTTTAACTAAAAATGCATACGTTCATCTGTAAATAGTATGCCAGTGGGTGTCTTTAAGATTCGAATCTTCATAGGCATTTAGATGTAATATATTTTGAATAATGAGGAACAGCTATACTTTTTTCTTTTTGGTGAGGCCTCTTTATTTAAATTTTTCATACATTTAAATTTTTGAGAATTTTAAGTATTTCCAAAATAATGAAAAATCTATTGGACTGTAACTCTTTCTATCAAGCAACTGTTTTAAACTACTTTATGGGCAATGGACTTAATTTGCTACAAAATGCAATAAATACTTTAGTCTTCAAATGGTAATGGATTTCTGCTTTTACTTTTTCAAATTCTCTTCCTGGTTTGGTCACTAAAAACTCAATAATTTGCAATGAGGACTTTAGGTAAAGATGGCATTGAGTTTCAGTCACATGTCAATTAATAATGCACATAGTAGTCTTTAGAGAGCCGCCACTTTATTTTCTTTAAGAATTTACATAATGGCCTAAGTACCAGCTCTTAGAAAATGTCTATACAAATATAAAGCTGTACATGCTATCTAACTAATGCATAACTGAAACATATAATTGTAAATCGCACAATATGTTTTGGATTTATAATTTAATCAGTATAAGCAATTGTTCATTATTGTACATGGAGGTTTGCCACACCCACACACACACTCATATGTCCTTTTTTAAGAGTGAGAGCCACAATTTTAACTTTCACACACTCATCTTCTCCATGTTGAAGTCTTTCCAATACTGACCTACTTTTTCCTTCCCAGCTTAAGGCACATTTTTTAGCCACATTGGTCATGAGGCAGTTGTAAAAGTTATCACATTCTGTGTCTTCTGTGTCACTGAACTTACCTACTGAGGAGTGGCTTTACCCTGGAAGCAAAGCAGCTATCTTTCCATTTATAAAAATATAAAATATTTTCACTACCATCTTGAATTTTATGATTTTCATCTCCTCTTCATGTTCAACTCTTTCCCTTAAAATCTCAAAAATACCACCAAGACCTGAAGGCTGGTCCTCAGTGATCCCTTTTCCTGTCTCACTATTAGTCAGAGTTCTACTGCAAAGTTCCTGGTATTGCTGCTTTCAATTTGGAGACACTGGGCCAGATGTAGGTGGCCAAATACCGATCGCTAACGCTGCAATTCGCAGAATTTCAGCGTTTGCAATCGGTATTTGGCTGAGAGTAATGTAGGTGAGTTTAAACCTACTGGCAAAATAAGGAATCGCAAAATTTGAGATTCCTTATTTTGCTCTTGCTTTTAAGGAATCACAAATTGCGATTCCTTAAATGCAATGTAGGTAGCACAAAAGAAAGTGCACTCTAGGCTTAAGGAATCGCTAATTACCGCCAACTTCAAGTTGGTGGTAATTAGCGATTTCCTGTAAAAAAGCACTTTTTTGCTTTTTTTCAAGTGCCATGTGGCACACATTCATGCCCTTAGGGCTTGTATGTGCGCCACATGTGCACACATGCACATTTCAGGGGTGCAACAGGGTATCTTTTTGACACCCTGGCACCCTTGAAATAGCTCCCGCTATTTGCGATTCCTTAATACCGAATCACAAATAGTGAATATCTTCCCATTCATTCCTGTGGGCCTCCTAGCCCATAGGAATGAATGGGTAGGTATTCCTTATTAACAAATCTCAATTTGCGATTAGTTATTAAGGAATTTTAAGGAAACGCTTATATTTTAGCGATTCCTACCTACATTCAATTTAGCGAGTCCTTAATAGCGATTCGGTAAAAATCGCTATTAAGGACTCGCTAAATTGAATTTACCTACATCTGGCCCTTTGTCTTCAATAAAACTGTCCATATGCTTACTTTAGCATAACGCCCTAACAGCCTGACCAGGTCCTCCCTGAACCTGAACCCAAGATTCCCAGTACCAGTTTTGCCCTAGTTAGGACTAATAAACCAATTATAACTTGGTTCCAGTGTGGTTACAGCAAAATTATGAATAATATATGCAAAATACAAATCCATCATTTTGTGAATATTTTTGTGCAAAATGCATTCATCAATTTTTGATGCTAGAAGCATTTAAACAAAGCACTGCGAAGAGCAGCCTCTCATGCTGTTGTTCCTGTTCGTTTGTGATACATTTCTACCGCAAATTGGACATTCATTGGAAAGGTTTACAATGAGTGGTGCGTAATAATGCGACATGGTGTAACGGCGTAATTGCAAGAAAGTTCCACAATTATGCTGGCATAATTTAAATTTCACCTATATCTAATTTCACCTAGTAATCAGGTCAACTATACACACTTCCTTCATCTTTCCAGTTGAAGTTCTAAAATTAGTGTGTACCGCAGGGTTAATTGAAAGTTAGTGGACCACCCACCCCCAAATCTAGGTAAGTACCATGACTGTAGAGAAGGGGATGGGAGTGAAGCAATGATTCTATGTTACTTCCCATTCGAATTGGAAGAGGTGGCCATGGAATGACATGAACATGTTTTGTGGTACGATGGCATTACTCTTGTGAACAATTATGGTGTCTGATGCTGTACTTTGTTCTAAAAGATCTGCCTCCAAAATTGGTGCTCTTTATCTGGCAGCTTAATGATATCTTTGAGTGGGTGAGTGTCTGTAGCAGTGAAAAGTGAACCATTGAGTGAAATCAGTAGTTAAAGGTGAAGATATTCACTGGAAAGCTAGCATACAAACTCTTGTCAAACCATTGCTGTCTTGAACCTGCCAGGATAGTTACAGTTATGATTCAAGATTCTATTAGATCACCAGGTGGTACTCAGTAGAAATCATATCTACCACATCAACATAATAAAGTTTCAGACACACTTCAATTAAATGGAAATCAAATAAAAGAGACCTGGTTTTGTCTGGAAGACTACTTCAGGAAACGCTGTTATGTTCGAAACGGCATACATGCTCAATGACAGAAATCGAACAATCGATGTATTTATTGCAGGATTTTCCCCCCAGGTTCGGTATCGATCAAGTCATAGCCTTTACATGTGAGGGGTATAATTGAAGTCATTTGTTTAGAGAATGGTTATAACGCTGGCTTTGCCAATTTCTAAATCTGTTTTAATGCATTTGAAGTTATCCTGTGATAAAAATGAATGCTTTCCTGTTAAATGTTTAATTACATATACAGAAGGCTCTTTGAATATATCCATGTCATTCTTTGTATTGATCTCAAAAGATTATTATCTATTCAATCTTGTGAATTTGAATGTACTGGAAAATGGCAATTTATTATTTTTTTATTTTTGCATTTGCAAAACAAATCTTTTTTTTAGACAATTAATGTTGTCGATCTTCTCGAATAAGCAAAAATATCTTTCCCTGAGAAGGTCTGTAGTGAAGTTTTTGTGTGTGTTATTCCTAAATGCTTATTTTGGAGTGATATGCCAGGTTCCTCTCCTATTTAACTCCCATTCTACTTGATTACCAAGTAAAAGTTTAACATAAGGAGAAGGGCTGTTGTTCCTGTACCTGGAATAACTTTGGATGCAGTGGAATAGACTAAAGGTAGAAGCAAGGGTCACTGTAAAGAGCAGTTCACAAACCTATCAGAGCCACTTAATTCCCAGGCCATGTTCTGCCAGGGAAAGACCACCACTTAGGTCAGTCATATTCTTCAAGTTGTACAATAAAGCACTACATGTATTATTGGCATTTTAAGAAGCATTGGATGTGTAACAATAGTAAAGTCCTCTGCTGGTGTTTCTTTCAGCCTTTGATGGCCACGCTTTGCCACCAGCCCTGGTCCATACATGACCAGGCTTTGGTCTAAATTGTGATATTTGCCACCTTGACAGAATAATGTTTGGCTGCCTACAACCCTCTTCCAGCCCCAGCGCCGCACCAGCATGTGAGCACTCCACTTCCCTTGATGTTGGCACCAAGGCTTGCCTTGATCACGTAATGCCCTAGTATCAGCCCTGCTTGGTGAAGCTGCTGCTTGGCTCTAAACCAGGGGTCTCCAACATAGGTGCAGGATGGACAGATCTGTATCAGATTTTTAGGATAACCACTGACACCCTCATTTAAAGTTAGACCCTTGTTCCCCCAATTACACCCAGATTAGAACAATGAAATGTTCGGTGCTTCTCAGAAGCGGCTCAGGGGCAATATTTACTTATATGGGCCTTCTGCCCCACGCGTCCAATGCTATCTTTCTGTTTATCCCTGTATATCATAATACCCTTAATGGACAGAATGCTCTAAAAGCACGTTAGACCTTCTACTTCTGGTTATAACAGTTGGTAAAGGACTTCTTTATTTTAAAGGGCTTTGAACTCAGCTTGGCACCATATCTCAGGAAGAGGGCCATCAACAAGTGTTATAGCCCCCATTAACGCTCTATGATGAAATATTATCTGCTTTTGTGATGTTTTTAATTCTACTTTAACAATAATGTGAGTGAAACTTTATAGAAAACTGCATAAATCCCGATGATGCGGTTTTCATGGGGTTGGAAACACCATACATTTATACTCGGGGGCATATGTACAAGCATCTAGCACCACTGGAGCGTCACTTTTTTTGATGCTCTGGTGGCGGTATGCCCTGCAACATATTTCCAAAGTTGCATTAAGCCATTTTTGTGGCTTAACGCCGCTTTGTAAAGGGGTGAAAGGGGTGTGCCATGGGTGTTTATGTGCGCGTTCGCCCGCAACACCCATTGAATTTTTATGCTGCCCCAGATTTACAAGGAGGCGCAAATCTGTGGCAGTGGCAAAAACAAATGCCATGCAAGAGCAGGCCAAATGCCATGCAAGAGCAGGCCAAATGCCATGCAAGAGCAGGCCAAATGCCATGCAAGAGCAGGCCAAATGCCATGCAAGAGCAGGCCAAATGCCATGCAAGAGCAGGCCAAATGCCATGCAAGAGCAGGCCAAATGCCATGCAAGAGCCTTGCACACAAGGACAAATGCTTTTATTTCTCCTCATTTTTGCTTTTTCTATTAAACAGTGATGATTTGCTACTTCTATGTGTGCTGAAAAATGCAGCACACATAGAAGTAACAAATATCCATTATGATTTAGCAGATAATTTAAGCGCCAATTCTAGGGAAAATGCAGGGGTGCGCTATATTATGGTAAATACGGCGCATCCCTGCATTTTAAAAATGTCAGAGCGAGGTGCTGCCAAATTTGGCGCAGCTCCGCGCTCTGACATTTTGTTGTACGTATGTCCCTCCGTCTGTAAACGTTTACCACATGCATCATCTTCTACTTCCAAACGGTTTCACATGCTGTCTGTTCTTTTAAATATCTATCTGGTAAGCAATGCAGACATCTATTGCTGCACCTGTCAGTAGCCATATGCAACAGTAAAGAACATTGATGTGAATTGAAATAGCATGAAGAAAGCATTGGTAAATGGAATCGGTCTCGAGTTGGCTGCCAGCCTTTCAGTTTTGTCATCCTCTGCACTTTTATCTCACAATTGCAGGATCTTTTTCGTTCCTGCTTTCTGCCTTTGTCACTGTTTTTCTTCTTTCTCACCTCCTTATAGCCCTCTTTCCTTTCTTTCTCTCTATTGCTCTGGGTCAAAGTCTAATGATGAAAAATATCTGCTAGTTCCCATCTGACAACCACAGGCTCAAATTAAGCACTGGTTGTTTTGCTGCAGATTCTCACTTCTTGTGCGCACTGTGATTGCATTTCAGGACTGACTCCACCACCCTTCAACCACCAGCGCGGTCTTTACTGCCCTTCAACCATGAGTGTGCGCTTCACCTCCGTTCAACCACCAGCACGATATTCACCAACTCAATCACCAGCATGGTCTTCACTGCCCTTCAACCACCATGTGTTGTCTTCACTGCCCTTCAACCACCAGCGTGGTCTTCAACTCCCTTCAACCACCAACACAGTATTCAACCCCTTTAACCACCATCATGGTCTTCACCACCCTTTAACCACTAACGTGGTCTTCACCGCCCTTTAACCACCAGTGTGGTCTTCACTGCCCTTCAACCACCAATGTGTTCTTCACCGCCCTTTAACCACCAGCGTGGACTTCATTGCCCTTCAACCATCAGCGTGCTCTTCACCGCCCTTCAACCATCAACACAGTATTTAACCCATTTAACCACCACCTTGGTCTTCACCACCCTTCAACCACTAGCGTGGTCTTCAACGCCCTTCAACCACCAGCGTGGTCTTCACCCCTTTCAACTATCATAGTGGGCTTCACTGGCCTTCAACCAACATCGTGGTCTTCACTGACCTTCAATCACCAGTGCGGTCTTCACTGCCCTTCAAACACCAGCACGGTATTCACCCACTTTAACTACCAGCATGGTGTTCACTGCCCTTTAACCACCAGCGTGGTCTTCACCGCCCTTCACCCACCTGCGTGTTCTTCACTGCCCTTCAACCACCAGCGTGGTCTTCACTGCCCTTTAACCACAAGTGTGGTCTTCACCGCCCTTCAACCATCAACACGGTATTAAACCCCTTTAACCACCAGCGTGGACTTCACCACCCTTCAACCACTAGCGTGGTCTTCACCACCCTTCAACCAAAAGTGTGGTCTTCACCGCCCTTCAACCACCAACATGGTATTCAGCCCTTATAGCCACCAGCATGGTCTTCACCGCCCTTTAACCACCAGTGTTGTCTTCATTGCCCTTCAACCATCAGTGTGCTCTTCACCGCCCTTCAACCATCAACACGGTATTAAACCCCTTTAACCACCAGCGTGGTCTTCACCACCCTTCAACCACTAGCGTGGTCTTCACCACCCTTTAACCACCAGCGTGGTCTTCACCACCCGTCAACCACCAGCGTGGTCTTCACTGCCCTTTAACCACCAGTGTGGTCTTCACTGCCCTTTAACCACCAGTGTGGTCTTCACTACCCTTCAACCACCAGCGTGGTCTTCTCCGCCCTTCAATCACCAGTGCGGTCTTCACTGCCCTTCAATCACCAGTGTGGTCTCCACCACCCTTCAACCACCAGCGTGGTCTTCACCGCCCTTCAACCACCAGCATGGTCTTCACTGCCCTTTAACCACCGGTGTGGTCTTCATTGCCCTTCAACCATCAGCCTGCTCTTCACCGCCTTTCAACCATCAACATGGTATTCAACCCCTTTAACTACCATTGTGGTCTGCACCACCCTTCAACGACTAGCGTGGTCTTCACCATCCTTTAACCACCAGCGTGGTCTTCACTGCCCTTCAACCACCAGCATGGTCCGCTCTGTCCATCAACCTAGCGTGGGCTTCATCCCCTTTATAAACACAATATGCAAGTGAATGTTCACTTGAATGCTGGATGCACAGCATATGAAATACACTAATTCACATAATCCTGATAGATCACACAAATTAAACAATGATTTATCAAAATCAAATTTAAACGCATGTAAACTGTGAGTTATACAATCATATATTTAGCCTTTATTTGGCTCATTATGCACGTTATCAAGAAAAATCGACCGTAGTCATCATGTACAAAAATTTAAAAAACAGAGAATAAACATAGGAACATGATGGTTGTATTCAAGTCAACTTGAATGTCAAAACGTCTTAGGAGAATATGCCCAATGCATTTTGGGATTTAAAGCATCCCTTCTTCAGGGGCCACTGTAAAAATACAAACAAGCCATATGAATTGGTGTAAACAAAACTAGGAGAAGAACTTACAGAAGAGGCAAGTGAAAATGAATGATCCTCCTAATGTGCTCACGCATGGCAACAGGAAAAATGTGCACTGGTGTGGAAAATGATAAACCCAATAGATGCCTGGAAACAGAAAAACCGGTAATGTGCCACCATAGAGTATAGTGAACAGAAGAATCAAAGAGATGAAAGACTCTTGGGGAATCCCCATTAAAGATCTGAAACTATCCCAAGAATTTAATAAGTCACTCAACTAGGTGCAAGAAGAATTGGGGCAAGACTTACAAGAAGTTAACTGTCCGGTTCCTCTCTAGCAGTGTTGTGAACAATGTCACAATGTTAACTGCAAATCAATGAAATGCGCAAATAAGTTGCAGTGAAATACGGATATAAATGTCTGAATCGCTAGTCAAAGGAGCCAATTTACCTTTCTACGTCTCTGTATTGAGTATGGTCTGGATACTGCCGTCCTTCACTCAAACAACAAATGAATCGGTCTCATGGAAATCTGAACACCCTGTTAATAACCAGAGCAACAGACCACCATGAACCTCTGTACGTTTGTCTCCTAGTTTTGTTTACACCAATTCTTACGGCTTGTTTCTATTTTTACAGTGGCCCCTGAAGAAGGCATGCTTTAAATCCCAAAATGCATTGGGCATATTTTCCTAAGAAGTTTTGACATTCAAGTTGATTTGAATACAACCATCATGTTCCTATGTTTATTCTTTTTTTTTTTTTTTGTACATGATGACTACGGTCGATGTTGCTTGATAACATGTGCATATTGAGCCAAATAAAGGCTAAATATATGATTGTATAACTCACAGTTTACATGCGTTTAAATTTGATTTTGATAAATCATTGTTTAATTTGTGTGATCTATCAGGATTATGTGAGTTCATGTATTTCATACGCTGTGCATCCAGCATTCAAGTGAACATTCACTTGCATATTGTGTTTACAGAGAGGCAGGCATCCTCTAGCTGGCTGGCACGTATACGAGTGTCCTTTTTGGAGTGCCTTTTTCAGCGTTTAGATTAGGTGTGCACTAACTTCAATTATTCATTGTACTTCATCCCCTTTAACCACCAGCACGGTCTTCACCGCTCTTCAACCGCCAGCATGGTCTTTACAGCCTTTCAACCGCCAGTGCGGTCTTCATTGACCTTTAACCACCAGCATGGCCGGACTGGCCGTAGCGGGCACCGGGCGTTTCCCCAGTGGGCTGCCAGAGTGGGGGCTGGTTTTGGGCCCCTGGTGGGCCATTTTCGTGCCGGGGGCCATCAATATCAGCCTCCTGTAACAAAATCGTCCAAAACCAGCCATAGCAAACAGCTCACCCGCATGCCGCCCTACCCACCAGGGGGGCCAGCTGAGCAGTTTGCCGGGCCGGTCTCGTTTCCCAGTCCGTCCGTGACCACCAGCGTGGTCAAGGTTAAAAATATGAGGAATAAAATATGAGGCTCATAAGCACTTTTTACTCATATTTTCCCCGTAAAAAGTACATTTTCTTAAACTTTAAATGAGGGTGTGACTGTGTAGCGTGAGTTCCATTTAGATTAACTGCAGGACACATTTTCATATGTGGATGTCCTGAAAGTCTGGCAGGGATCCGTGTCTCCTGGATCTAAGTTAGTCATCCCTGCCTTAAACACATTCTTGCCCAATCACCAAGTTGTTGCCGAAGCAGCTTCTGTTTAATGACATTCGTATGTAAAAAAAGTGCTTCTAAATATGGAAAATACTTCTATTGTTTCAAAACAGCCAGTTGGAGGATGTCCTGTCTATGTGGCATCAAATGCAGATTTTAAAAAGCTCTGGAGCCGCGGAGAATAAGCACAATTTCAAATGTAAAAAATAATTGCCCTTAAGAACAGTGCATCCTCTTCATGCCCTAAATTCGTGATTTTTTTTTATAAAGAAACAACTATATTTTGAGCTTTGTGTACAAGTTTAATATTTCTGAATTGCTGCTTAAGCAACTGTTTAATAAAACATCCTTATCTTCTAAAAAAATGTTGCACATTCCTTCTCTAACTTACCTTTCCATCGCTGACGTCATTTCCTCACTGAATTCCGAGCTCTCGCTGCTTCCTGTCAAAAAGTACAGGCACAAA
This sequence comes from Triturus cristatus, assembly GCF_964204655.1. Taxonomy (NCBI): domain Eukaryota; kingdom Metazoa; phylum Chordata; class Amphibia; order Caudata; family Salamandridae; genus Triturus; species Triturus cristatus. The sequence continues at coordinate 1,132,939,504 of NC_140580.1, read as the reverse complement.
TAAATTAAACTGTAAATTTAATAATCTGTGATTCTTTACCGTCAGTGCATTTTGGAACAAGTTAGAGGCATATATTAGATTCGCCATGTTTCAATAATTATGGTTCAGTAGTTATGAAAGACGAAAGGCATAGGTCTGTCCTTCAAGTAAATAATGAAATATGTTTGTATAAAGAAAGGAATTTCCCCCCACCCCCGCGGCTCCCAAACTACCAAACGGAAGAAGCAGATGGTTTCGCAGCCAGACTTCCCAAAAGTATGAGCGGCGCATGGAACTGTATCAAATAATGCTCCTTCAACTGGAGAACCACAAGTCCCAGAATCCACGGTGCTTGTGAATCAGCCAGGACAAGCTTAGGGAGCTAGACATATCATAGAGCAGTTACGTTTGACAAGTCGCACACACAGGATGTGACAAGCTAGAAATATAAAACCAAGCATTTACAAATGCAATAAGTATGACCTATTTCAGTGTCTGGATACTCCTTACATAGGTGCAGTAAGTACGGTAGCATGATGTGCCATTTTTAGGTCTCACCTAGTGTTTCAGCGCAAAGCGCTGCACGCTTTGCGAGGCATGCTGTATTAGGGTATTTTTTAGAAGTGGTGTGGAAGCCCCGCCCATATTTTTAATTGCTGGCGCCATCGTCAATGGTAAATGCTGGCTTCCAATTGATAATGAGGCTTCTTAGTCCCTCCTTGTTACCGCCCTGTCTCCTTTTGGGACCGCCCATCAGGACTGGATCGTTTACTTGCGGCGTTATACTGTCTCCTTCATTAGTCGGAAGGCACTATGTTTTGTCAGTCGCAAGTTGAACAGCTTGACAGGCGGACAGTGGTCTTAAACCAATGTGCTGGTTAAAAAAGCAGCGTCAGAACAATGGCTATCTCCGATAGCCCTGTGCCTCGCATGTCCTGAAGGAGAGGGCAGGGGCGCTCAGTCACATGACCACGTCTTGCAGCCAGCGCTCCCCACGGGGCCGGCACTTTGTTCGGGATGCTGGCAGGAGCTTTGTGTCAGAGCCCTGTGCCTCGCATCTCCTGAAGGAGAGGGCAGGGGTGCGCAGTCACATGCCCGTGTCTTGCAGCCAGAGCTCCCCACGGGGCTGGCACTTTGTTCGGGATGCTGGCAGGAGCTTTGTGTCAGAGCCCTGTGCCTCACATCTCCTGAAGGAGAGGGCAGGGGTGCGCAGTCACATGACCATGTCTTGCAGCCAGCGCTCCCTGCGGGACCAGCACTTTTTATTTAAATGTCCATGCAAAGTTAGTTTACTTAGTAAAATACCGGCTTTTATTTTTTTAAAGAATGGTATATATCACAGTTAAAGTGTTAAAGAACTCAAGTGTATTTTAGGTAATGCGGTTTTAGGCGCAGCCTTCTGTGGTGTGTGGGAATAAAAACCAGTCATTTAAAAAATGTGCAGCAGTGCATTCGCCGACTGAGACTTGGACTCTTTACTTGCTTGTCTCAGATATATAGTTTTGTGATTTCAATTTAAAAAAATAAGAGTTCCACCGAGCTGCAGGCACCAACCAGCGCGGGTCTGAAACGCAGATGCAACAAAACCGATACAAGAAAATGATTAATAATTTTATTCTTAGTAACTTTGTTTTCACTGATCGTTATCGTTATTACTCACATTAGTAGCAGGGGCAGCAGTAGTGACAGTATTGTTTTTGTTGTGTTTTTCTGTATTATTATCGTTATGTAGCTGTTGCTTTCCAGGCAGACTCTTGTTCCTACACTATGGATGTGAGTACTGTTGCCCATAAACATGCAGCGCCCCCACCCTGGCTGCAACAAACCAGCTTGCTCCTTCGGGTTGGAGGATGACAAACGACATATTTGTACGAAATAAAAGCGAAATGAAATTGTGTTTACAAAAAAGAATGAAAACAAATGTTGCTGATGAAGGCTGTCCGAGCATTCCGTAGCGCTGGAGTCACAAAGTTGTGACCCAGGAGTTCAGGAAGGGTGTGTGTACGGCGCCTGTGTGTCTGTGCACCTGGGACGATGAAGGTAAGTGGGTATTAGTAACTGGTGACGAACGACCTCCACCGAAGCCGCCCATCCGTAGCGCCTTTGAAGCCTCGAGTAAAATGCCTCGTGGGAAAGATAACGAATAACCCGTGTAAGGACCAGAGTGGGGGTGGCGTAGCACATGTGAAGGAGGGTGCGTTTATTCAATGCTTCCAGCCATCTCAGAGACGATACGCTATTCGGGAAACCTTTTTGGCTCGCAGCCCCAGCAACAGCTTCATGTTCACCCGCTGCCCCAGTGAAGTCACACAAATGAGTGAGTGAGGCAAAAGAGCCGTAACACAATTCCAAATCGTAAAAACTGCAAACCTTGTTTTCGAGTGATGCGTACAAACGTAATTGGAAATATCTTTCTGGGACTGCACAAGTGCACACTGTTGTTGTGGGTTAAGCTAATAACTTCAGTTGCATGTGGCCAGGCGCACAGCACATATGTGTGCATGCACATGGAGTACTAGGCTGCACTCATGAAACAGACACTTGTACAGTAGTAGACACCAGGGGGCATATCAACAACAACCGGCGATAATTATCGCTCAGCGCACTTAGCGCTAGGATAATTATCGCCGGCTAGCGTGAATTTTTATCGCTGAGATAGCGTGCTATTAGCAACGCTTATCTCAATAGCGATAAAAATCCTCAGGCTAACAGGCTAACGTGAGATTATCGCTGGAAACCCAGCGATAATCTCACGTTACCTTGTTGATAGGGACAGGCAAACTTAGCCATGATATCCTCCTTCCATAGGATATCATGGCTAAATCAGAAAAATACCAGACGTAAAAAAGCAGCGTTAACCGTGGTTAGCGCTGCTTTTTTTGTCTCTAACAGGGTTAGCGACATTCTTGATAATAGGAGAAATGTCGCTTAGCGACATTTCTCCTATTATTTTACTCTGGAACGCCCCCTTTGCATCTCATTAGAGATGCAAGGGGAAGCGTAGAGTAAAAGGGTGCTTACATGCAAATTTGCGTGTTAGCTCCCTGTTGTTGATAGGGCGCTAGTTTTATCTCTGCTTTTTTGGCTTTTAAAGCCAAAAAAGCAGAGATAAAGCCCTTGTTGATATGCCCCCAGGCGTGCAAGTAGTTAAGAAGCACTACAGTACATAAATACATAATGACCATAACACACAGGGTAAGCACTGGGCGTGTGAGAGAGTAGGGCGGCGCAGTGACACAGGGGTGTGAAGTACAGTGTGAACGGCGAACAAATACAATAAAGTTAAAGTGGTCAAAATTGCATGTTATATATAGTGTTTTGTTACAAGGTATTCGGGTAAATAGATTGACCACAACAGCGCCTAAGTTCTAGGCTGGGTAGACTCTCACTTACATGCCCAGTGCTTACCCTGTGTGTTATGGTCATTATGTATTTATGTACTGTCGTGCTTCTTAACTACTTTTGAAATTATAGTTTATTTTCACCTACCCTACCATTGCGCTGTGGTCTCCCTCTCCTTTTTTCCCCCTCCCCAATTGTAATTGACATCACTGTTCTGAATTGTCTTGTTTTTAAATATTGTCCAGTTGATACAAAGAAGAACCTATGGGGCACTTTTGAACCCCACTCCACCACGCCCCCAAGCCTCCTCCTCCCAAAAACACAAAAAACCTTGCTTAGGCTTGTGCAGATGTCCTGGGGTGTTTTAACAAAACTAAATGGATGTCGGCAGTTCAAAGCCTCGGAAAACGAGCCGGAAAACCACTATTTACAGTGTTTTCAGCGTGTTTTCCCTGTCACAGTGTGATATCGGCTGCTCACCAGGAGACCGTGTGATGGGAGCTGATATTGTGTGTCACATGGTCACAATGGTGAGTTGGCAGGTATGGGCATAGAAACAGTCTTATGTTTTCGCCCTCGCGCTGTCTTGCCTGCCACAGCTAGAATTAATTGTAGTCTGGGTTTATTTGAGAGTCAACATGAGCATTGAGGGGTATCACAGCTGCATCATAGTCGTAATCTTTGACGGTCGATAAATGCACGGATTTCTATCTTTCTTTCTATTGCTCCTCACCTGCAGAATGTAGAAGCTGTGACTTCCTTACCGTGCAGTGCGTCTCCTGGGTTGTCTTGAAGTAGTTGTGATGTTGGCCCAGACAGGTCTTCTAAGGAGGTGCTGCCATATCAGAGTCAGGCACTTCGCCAAATGGCGGAAAGCCTATCAATGACACATGGGTGGATGTGCTGCAGAGAGCTGGTGTACTGAGGCTGCTACCCCTGCCCTGCCGTTATCACCAGGATATACGCAATGCACTGTTCATCTGCCTTGATGTACGCAGTGGTGTAACAATAGCCCTGGCCGCCCCCACGTTGCGGAGAGCCCCAGAGCTCCAGAAGGCTCCCTCCGGCACTGTGCACAGAGAGCGGGCCTCTGGCCTGAGAGCTCCAGACTGGGTCTGGAGCATGGGGGGGCCCTCTCACGTTTCGTTACGCCACTGGGTGTGCGTAGTGCCCGGGACGCTTGGTGATGTTTATGTCTTGGATTTCTTGACCTGTCTGATGGTTCCCATTGTTATCAACTTGTTTCTGTTTCTTCAGTTTGGTCTTCAAACAATATCACATTGTTTGTCATGCATGCTACCCTTATTGTCAGCGGACATACAGTGTTAGCTGATCTCAGCTACGTGGCCCTGGTGCTAGTTGCTGGAGTGCATCGCGTCTGTTTTTTACAGCCAGTCGCAGGCGCTCACTCTGGACACCCCTCTGTGTAAGGCTTCCTACTGAGCCGGTGGCTGCAGCCATGCCAAGTGCCACTCATCGGTGGTCAGAGTAACAGAAAGGGGGGAATGAATAGGTACTTCTCCTATGGCTGATGGGCGGACTGCAACCTACTTCTGGCCACAGTCTTGAAGTCGCGCTGTGCCGGGGACTTAGGGGGCCCACTTAGAAAAGCCTTCAGGCTCATAATGGACAGTCATGTTCTGGTGACATCGCGGCTAGACTGTAACACCTCCACCTACTGACCCAGTCAGCAGTGCTGGTTTAGGGTGGTGCAACTGGTGACATCGCACCGGGCGCCAAGTTCAAGGGTGCACCTTTGCATGAATTACTGAACCAAGATAAGATCAGCCTACAGAGATCTATGTGTGTGTGGCACTGATAACTCTAGTAATGAATTCACTTGAGGGAGAGATCAGCCATTTGTCTAGTGACAATTTTGACTTATGACCTAGTAGCACTGAGGGTTAATATCCCTGCTGCAAAGCACAACGTCTGACACAGATTAGCATTTCATTAGCTGGCTCAGTGGGTTATTGCTTTTGTCACAGACATACTTAGGTTTCTCAGAGGTCAAAAGTGACAATCCTTCTAATATATCACATTGAGCTGTAAACTGGCATCAAAGTACTACATGCAAATTGAAAGGGGCAGGGTTAGAAACTTATTGTTTTCCCCTCAATCTTTTGTTATTTAAAGGTTGCTAAAAAGAGTTTCTTTGGGTAGCAACACAATCTTATTAGTATGAAATCTCAATCAATCTGTTACGTTTATGGGGCAGATTTACTAAATCGTTGTGCCTGGTTTGCATCACAAAGGTAATGCAGACCTGGTACAAATTGTTGTTTAAGAGCTTACTTTTCAGCACATGGCCCCTTCCCTGGACCGATTTCAGCCCTGGGGACCCCATTCCATGAGGCCAGGCCTTTTTGGAATGAGGGAGGGGGCAGCGTGGCCCCCCTCCCTGGGCAGTTTTTGGCCATGGAATCCCCATCTCCCTCGGTCCAGCCTTTTAATTGGTTTTAACTAGGAGACAGCCCTTAAGGGATGCTGGTCCCTAGGACAATCTATGCCTCCAAGAGGTCGTCCTTTCCAGGGTAGGTGGCGGTGCACGGGGCTGAGAATGGCCTATGAGGGGGGCCCTGGGGACCCCTCACATCTTTCTCAAAAGAAGTTAGCCCCTGAGGCAGCCCACCACAAATTGATCATGGCCCTAGGGAGGTGGTGGTTCCCGGAGTCAGGGTCCAACACTCCCCATACCAAAGAATTTGTCCTGGGGAGGTGGTGTACCTGGGGCACAGGGGGGGGGGGTCCAAGAGGCCCACCATTTTAACACAAATAAGCCACAGGGAGGTGGTGGTCCCTGGGGCATCATTAAGCCCTTCTCCCTTATTATCAAAATGCCCCAAGGCCTGGCCCATTACTAACAAAGAGTGGGAGTCCACACTTCGTTTGTTTATAACAATTTGGCGGGATCTGTGGATCCTATGGAATAAAAATTTTTTTTTATGCTATTTGGCCCTGGGCTGTCCTTGTGGTACCCCCACCCCCAGAGGCCTACGGGAGTCAGAGTATTTCTATCCTGTCCCCTTTTTAAAAAATGTTTTTTCTGGAACTCGGTTTAAGCAAGCCCCAAGATGGCTGCCAACCCTTCCTGGTTTGAAGTGTTAGAAGCCAATCATATCTCAGCATCATAAGAGCGGGAGGGGTCGCGGATCCTCCTTGTCTCTATATATACAATTGGAAATTTCTTTCAATAACTCCGCAACTACTAAACGGATTTACACCAATTCTCAAAAGGTCGTCTTTTGTACCAAGAACTACCTTCCTGGCAAATTTGGTGTAATTCCCCTCAGCAGTTCGGACTGTAGCCATGTCTAAAGTTCATATTAGAATTAACATGAGGAAAACGCGATTTGGGACCTCCCTTTTTCTTCGCCCCCGCTTGATGGATCACCCCCAAACTGTCAAGACAACAGCTGAAGTGAGTGGCAAACTAGTTTTGAAACTTTTGTGAGTATTCGTCAAACAATGCCAAAGTTATTGGCAAATGTAAAAAAAGCTCTTTGTAGGGAATTTACATCCTAACAAAAACAACCTACTGTCGACCAGCAATCCCTTATCTCCAAAGATTGAAGAAGGCACCTCCTGCAATTTACATTACTTTATTGTTTGTCCACCATTACACGTTCCGGCCGACTAGAGCGGTCTTGTTCACATGATATGCACGCATACTGACAACACATTTACGTACTCTAAATCATAGATATGGAGACAAGACTCACGTCCCAATTCCTTGCAGACGCTCATACATTAAGTACATCTAAACAAAACATAATTGTCCCCAAATCACTCTTTACAATTAGTACAGATCCTTATCACTGTGGCTTGAGTTACAAATATTACTGTTATAAATGCCCATTGCCATATTTTGCATGATTGTTCAGTATACCCTATTGATTGTTATCACCAACTCTTATTTGAGATAGCAATTTCTATCTTATTGCACAATTTAACCAGAGGGCCTGGCTGCCCGATCTCATTCACACGGCACAACCATTATACACAGCTTATATTGCACAGTACTATGTACGGCGTTCACAAGTTTCTTTTGCCAATGTCATTAATAAATTAAATATACTCAGTGTGAATCAAGCTGTGCTGTCCACAACCTGGTATCATTGTTAAATAGCTTACAATCAAGCCCAAGTGGGCAATCACTGAATCTGAGTCAAAGTTTGACATATTCCAATATCCGCAACCTCTAGGGTGAAAGATTATACATTCCTGACAAATGGACCCAAATCATACTTTGTACATTCCCATGCCAGTGCATCTTAGATCACATGCATTGGCCCGAATGTCATTTATCCAACAAACCCACATTCCCGTGGCAATATTATTCCAAATTAAGTGGTGGGGAGACAGTTAGAAACAGAAAAAGAGGGGTGAGGGGAATGTAAGCAATAAAAAAAAAGAGGAAAAGAAGAAGAGAGAAGAAAAGAAACAAAAAAACAAGAACAAATGTGCACAGAAATCTGGCCCCTGTGGGCATTCACACAGTTATCGTAATATACATAACTAGAGGCAGGAATGTATTCCTCATCATGATCGAGACCATTCGGGGCTTTCCAACTGAGACTTAATATATACCTCATCTCAAGTTCCCTCAGTGCTCGGGCACGGTCCCCACCTCTCCTGTTTAGAGTCCTGGCATCAATCACAAAATACTTAATTTTATTAGGATAATTTTGGTGATGTGTTGCGCAGTGTCTTGCAACTGGGTAGGTTTGATCACAATTGATGATAGCACACATGTGTTGCAATATCCTTTTGTAAACTGCTAGTGTAGTGCTGCCTATATAACACAAGTTACATGTGCAGGTGAGCACATAAACTGCGTACTCAGTTCTACAATTGTAGGCACCTTTGATTTTAAATGGTAAGCTGCTGCCCTGAATAGGCAATCTATCTTGGCTTTAAAATTTAAGAGCATATATAAGCCAAAGCTATTGCACCCTGAGTGGACATATTGATGGTGTCTCAAATCAGCTATTTCTCAATATCCAGTAAATTAAATTTAAGGTTTACCCAATGTGTTACCACAACTCTACACTGCAGTTTAACCCCCTCTGCATCTCAATAATATACCGTGAATTTGCATAGACCAGGTCCTGAGTAACCCTGGGCGTAGTACTACGCTAGGCTCGCGCAGCGTGCGTAGTTTGCGCTACTACGCACTACGCGAATTGCACGTAGCACAGTGCAAAAACGCGTAGCGGGCATTTTTGCTTGCTCGCAGTCCTCAACGTCAAGTTGGCGACCGCGGGCGAGCAAAATCAACATCCCGGCGAGACTTTTACCTTGTTCGCGAGCAGCAACATCAAGTTGCCGATAACCAGCGTGGAAAATAAACCTCCCGGTGAGATTCTCGACACGGGGAGATCAGGTTTCTCATTGTGAGTGGTCGCGTATGCTCACGACCGCTCGCGATGAGAAACTACGAGTCCGCGTTGAGAACATTGCAGCTCGAGTACAAATCTACTCGAGCAGCAGAAAATGACTGCTTGCACTGTGCAAGATGGCGTTTGCAATGATTGCACAGTGCGGACAAGCATCCGGCACTGTGCAATCAGTGCGAACAGCATTTCCCTACCGAACTACGCAGTTCGCGTAGCGTGCGTAGTGCGAAGTGCACTTTGCATAGCTACGCATAGCGCTTCTATGCAAACTGCGCCCAGGGTTAGTCCTGAGAGATGAGGGGGGAGGAAATAGGATCTGAAAGCTAAGACAACTAGAGTCACTCAAACATATTTGGTGAGGGGATACATGTGAAGGACACTGTGCATTGGTACACGTAGGTATGATGGCAATTCATGTGTTGCAATATGAAGGCCTATGAAGGAGCACTGAGACAGTTACTACGCAGCAAAATTTCACGCAGCATTCGGCCAGTCATTTTTTTGACCCAATGCTATAGATGTAATGCACAGTCACAGTGTTACATGATTTGGTTTCCCGTCGACATCATAATCATATTAGCATTTTACAGTATGTGAGAATATGATAGGAACAATAGTTATTTTATGCTGGAATGTCTTTGAGGTGTCTCGACGCAGACATTTAACATTTTAGCACAGTGCATAGATTAATAGCATCTTACCTATTGCGAGACGGCAGCTACAGGAATAATGTATAAGGACGCAATCAATTTTGGTTGTAGGATGCATAGATACAGGTAGTATATCATAAATTATATTGAAAACAACAAGTACACTGTGACTTACGCTGTATTTTGTTCCTATATTAAATATATTCTTAATGAAACAGCTCGATGTTGTAGGTAAACCATTGTATTATGCGATAGGCGTCATTTTACCTATAGGATGTTACTGAGAGCAAATGCTTGAAGTGCGTCATCTCTGTTGTTGAACAAATTCTGCTGCCCAATTGCAATGATTGATGTATTTAAATGGTGAAAAGACTCCAGCTTCCATGACATTGACAAAGACCATGCGCCAAAAAGCATCTAAGTTTCTTTTTCAGTTTTGTGGCCAATAAATACTGGTTACAGCATTTCTCCATAAGTGCATGATTCTTTGTTGGAGAAACGGATGCAGCGTGAGTCTTTCCTCATGCATCGCGGCATCTGCTGTGCCAGAGGAGCGGCAGCTTCCCGCAGAGATTGTGAATAAATATATATACACATGCATATATACATAAAATACACTTACCTTTATACTTACATTTTCATGGGAATGAGGTGTTGTAAAGGCAGGTCTTTGTAAAAACTGCATAGTAAAGGCATGCATGGTAAAGACGTATGCATTGTTAAGTTTTCGTTGCAATGGCATGCGTGGTTCAGACCACGCTGTAATTGCTGTTTCCCACTGAGCCCGGGCTCAGCTAAAATCAGCAACCTTATTGGTAACAGTCTGATGGCCACGGCAGCTGGCTTAATTATTTGTCCTGCCGACCTACCCAGTCCCTGTCCTCTCCCCCCTCTATCTCATCCCTCACTCACAAGCCTGGGCCAGCCCCCACCAGCCAGCACAATCAGGCAGCAGCCGTCGGCAGCGACAGCTACCAGTGGTAAGTGCTGTCTGACTGCAAAATGTTTAGGGCTTAAAGCACCGGCCGCAATTCTGTGTATATCCCGTAGGTGTCAGGCAACAGTAACTATCAATACTGAAATATCTGGTGACTAATCTTCCTGCTGGAGAGAGATGGGAGTATTGTCTAGTGACAGTTTTGACTCATTTAAAGCAGCGCAAGAGTTAACATGACTGCTGCAAAGAACATGTCGATCCCAGAACTGTATTTTATGTGCATAGCTCAATGGGTTACTGCTTTAGTCACAGAGCTCATTTTGTTACTCACAGTTCATAAGTTACAATCATAATCTAGGACAGTGAGCTATGGACTACCATCAAAGAGCTGCATGCAAACTGTATGCTTCAGGTTTGAGGGTATGTTTTTTTCCAAGTCTTTCATTATCCTAATGTTGCTAAAAGGGGTTTGTTTGGGTAGAAATACATTCTTATTAGCAAATCCACCCCAACGACTGGCGTTGGCAAGTGTACAGTATTGTGTTTTTTCATTTTTATTTTTGCAAAAATATGCAGTATACAATAAATAATAAAAACACTGGAAAACATTGGAAAAGTCAAAAGGGGTCCCGAAGCAGCCCAAACACACCAGCCTAGTACCGAAGTGCACTGCCTTCCATGTCTGTGGACGTGATGAGGAACAATGCATTCAATATATTTTATCAACCGAAGACAAACATCTCTCAGAGATGTTCAATAATCATGGCCACGTTCTTCCCTGTTTGGGACTCGTCACGGTATACAGGTAACCTACTTTCAGCCTCATCACGCTCTTAAGCTCTCGAGTGACTGGCTAGAACAAGCATTTGCAATGCAATAGGTCTCGCATTTACATGAGTATAAGCTATTGGCTTTGTAAATGACAATGCCTTTTATTTACGTTTTAAAATCAAAAATAAAAGGCATTGTTATTTGCAATGTCAATGGCTCAAACTCGCGTGAATGCGAGACCGATTGCATTGCAAATGCTTGTTGTAATACTTAACATCTTAGGTTTTCCTGTTCCATACGTGAATATCTTATCCCAATCAGGTTTTCTCTTTCCACTTGTAAGGAAAGACTACAAGTACCAGAATGGAAGGAAACCATCGGACTAGGACAGCCACTTCCACCTGACATGGAAGAACATGAGATATTTCTGTGAAAAAACACCAAAAACATGCGGTCAACAAGCTCAACCTGTAAAGCACAGATGGAAGGGTACAGGAAGATCCAGGCTGGACGCGTATAAGTCGGATAGCCATGGTTACTGGAGGTTTTGCTGATTAAAGTCCAAGGGAGGCTCTCCTAGAAAGGCTACAACAAACACTTTATGATACTTGTTACAAACCATGTCACATGCGTAATTGCAAACTGACAGCTTTTTCCCTCCGTCATGAAAGATTAAAGTACTCATAGAAGTAGAAAAGGTATGCTGAGACCTGACATAGGAAAACTTAAAAACATATCTAGGAGTCCCTTTTGAGGTGTGAGCAGCTGATCACATTTTGATTATTCCATCCGGTGCTTCAAGTTTTGCTATTCCCAGGGTCAGCACTGAAGTTCAGGTCCTGCAATGCAAGAAATAACCAGAGATTTGCTTTGGAGCAGCATAAATTGTTTTTTACAACTGCTCCCAGTAAGCTGTCACTCAATGTGTCACACATGAGGGATGTAAAAGTTGTACATATACACCCCACAAAAAGAGAATGCCACATATATGCATACTGAAAACGTGGCAAACGTGGCAGCTGTGGGGCTAGGTTAGCTGCTGCTCGTGGGAGAGAAGCGGGTGACCCTTCCATGCATGCGGAGACACCTCAGTGCACACTGTCGGATCGGCATGGTTGGAGATGGTGGCACCCGGCGAGGTTACCGATTGAGGAGGGTGACAGTCTGTCACAGCTAATAAGTCAATCAATCAGGATTTGTAAAGCGCGGAAAATCACCCGTGAGGGTCTCGAGTCGCTGGGGATGCTAGCTGCTTCGTGGGGATCTTGTTCATTCGAACAGCCAGGTCTTGAGTCCTTTCCTGAATTACTGGAGCCTTGGGGTGGTCCTAAGGTGCAGGGGAAGGTTGTTCCAAGCTTTGGCTGCCATGTGTGAGAAGGAGCGTCCTCCACTGTTGGCTCGGCGGATTGCCATCACGTCCTTGTGGAGGGTCACTCTTTACTTCCACTAATCATCACCATTGTAGAAGCCAGGCCTAAGCCTGAGCTATGGTGCACACAACCTAGACACAATGAGATGCCAAAACTCTGCTTTCTATCTGGAATGGCACAAGCGATACCAAGTCCCTTTATTTATCCCCTTAGCAGGGCCCGGCTGTAAGGTGCATGAAGTGTGGGGCCTCACCTGTTGCAGTTGTCCGTTGGCTTGTATGGTGTGCATGCTCACCTGACCATCTACCCAAAACAGAGGCATAGGAAATGACTTATCTGCCCTGGGTCTATCAAATCTTTACTCTAGGGTACACCTGTTGCACACATTGACTTGTAAGAGCCCACCCTCCTGACGCTGTGAGACTTTATGTACATAGGAATCAGACGCAGAGGTTGGTGAATACGTAGCTTTTGTACGATAGTGCGCGTACTCGCCCATATCATTCTCAGACACCTGGGAAGGGTGGATTCTCATAAGCATGCACACTATTGTTAACATGCAACACGTGACATCCTCTGCCTCCTTCAGGTATAATAGTCATCTCTTTACACTCATCGGTTGAGGGAGTACATTTGCAGCATGTGCACTTTCGCGAGTCTACTCACCCGCAATGGCGCTGGAACAATTTTCAGAGTGGGGGTGCTGCCAACTATGCTACATCACTGAAGTCATAGGGATTGTGGAAAATTCAAGCATTACAAAAAGATCAGTGTAGCAAATGTAATCAGCAAGTCAGTGGTAAGGGTGTAGTGTGTAGCCAGAGGTGCATTTTGGTGCAAACTGCTGCAAATCTATAACTAAAGCCTGGTGTGGTAGCACATTGTCATTTACAGACAGCACATTTTCAATTGAGATGGCTGCAAAATGTGCACCGACCTAGAGTATTACCGACAAAACTACATAGCGTAACAACGACATTGTATGGGAATTGGGTTTCAGTGACTAATTCTCATATGCACAATGCCAATTAGAGTGTCATCATCTAATTTTGATTTTATTCATATCTTTTTTTCATCATCCTTCTGAATTAAAAAATAATGTGCTCCGTTATTCCTTTCCTAACTTCTGATATATGTTGAAACTGCTGTACAGTTCATCTACAGATATTTTTTTTGATATATTAAAAAATTGAAATTTACAGTCTTTGATTTCACTCTCTCTGTACCCCAGATTGTCAGAAAGGTTCACCCTCTAACTTTGCAGCCAGAGAAAGAAAAGGAAACACCAATCCCAGTGTTAAAATAATAAGCAGAAATTTGTGAGAAGACATAGGGTTTTATTATGAGTCTGGCAGTCCACGGACCACCAGACTCGCGGGTGCTCCATGGTGGTGGTCTTATGACCACCCCATAACGACCAGGGCAGTCAGACTGCCCTGGGATCACCGCAACTGCCAGGGATCTGAGATCCCTGGCGGTGGCGCAGCAGTATTGAGGCTGCAATATGCTTGGCGGGGCAACTGCAGCCCCGGTAAGTATATCACAAGTTTTCTCACTGTCACATTTGTTATTGCTGTGCAACCGCCATGGAAAGTGGCGTTGAGGAAACAAAGGGGGCCCTACTGAGCCCCCTTGTGCCTCACGTCATGTGAATGCACACAGGGGGGCACAATATGTTTCCCCCTGTGTGCATGCACACCAGTACCTGCACATGGACTGCAGCAGTCCATGCCATGCAGGCACTGCCTTTGACGTTCTCATTGCAATGCCTAGTTCATAGGCACCTCCCTGGGAACCCAAAAGAACCGCCCGTCTGGGCAAGCAGGAGAAAACTCCTGATCTGGCGGGTGGTTAATACATGGGTTTGGTGGTGCTGGATCAGGGCGGTCCCGCTACCGCACTGACAAACTCTTAATAAGGCCCATTGCCTGACATTTGACCTCTATCTTTGAGCACATGCCAAATATGACAAGGAAAAAGCAAAATTTGAAGAGACCTGTATTGTTCATTCATCTTCTGAACTCCAACAAGGTTACTTTGGGGTTGCTGCAGCACCCCCAGCCCCTCTACTTCCAGCACCTATGCTCACCCAACATAATTTCTGAAACCTGGGTAGGGCACCTTTGTCCTAGTTTCAGAGAGAGGCTGGGTGAGCATGTGCACTAGATAGAGGGGGGTTGGTGTGCACCGGTCCCACTCACCTTTATCTCAACATCACACATATTGACGAATCTGTCACTGAGCAGCATCACCGCAGCATCACCACTCACCTCTCGCCATCCCCAGCAGTCAATGCCAGCAGTGCCAAGGGTGCTATGAAAAGACTCCCGCTTGCATTGCGGGCTGTGCAGCTGCCATCTTAACAATTTGGCAAATAGTGGTGTGGAGGGAGAGCAGCAGCAATAAGGAGTGTCAGGGCCAGAGGAAGGACTTTTCCTCACTACATTTCAAAGGCACTTCATGTTCCCTTGGCAATGGCCTGGATCAGGCACTCAGGGGGACATTTACTAAATCTACATACAACGCAGCACAGCCCCCCGCGAGGCTGCGCTGCTTTGTGCGACAGGGAGGGAGCAGGAGAGTGCCTTATCTACAGAGATATGGCTCTCTCCTCCCCTTTCCCTTGCGCCAGCACTGATTACAGCTGCCGTGTGCCACGCACCACCTTAGCGCTGTAGCAGGTGTGTGCATGAGTCCAGCATACGTTTTGTACAGGAAGAGTGCCCTTCGTGTACAAAATACTATCTCTAGACACAAGGGAAAACTGTTCCCACTTTGTATGCGTGCTGCACAGTGCAGCACACAGGCAAAGTCGGAAAAGGATGGAGAAATTTAAGCATTTCTCCATCCTTGTGCCTGGTTTAAAAAGGCGCAGTTTTCTCACGCTGAACCCAATCTACTGTTTTTAGTAAAGTGGACTTAGAGTGACAAACCTTGGGTGGTTGCATGGGAACGCCCATGCACCACCCTTGCCACACCCCCATGGCACAAAGTAAACAAGTTTAGCGCAGGAAAGTAAATAAGGAAAAAAAGATTTTGTGCCTTGTTTGCATCACTTTTGTGACGCAAACACAGCGTAAAATCTTAGTAAATCTCTCCACTGGTGTCAGGTTGCTTGAATGGTACAGATGTCATAACCACTGGAGTAGCCACCAATGCTAGAAGGGCCTTAGCCTTCTGTACATGGATCAAGGTATAAGAAGACTGTTGCTGTCCTTAGCTCATTGTGCAACCTCCAGGTGAACCCACCCTCCCTCCGCAAGAGAAGGCGGATTCATGTATTGATTTCATGTGGGTGATTGCCTTCTTTCCAGGGCCACGCTAAGGAAAATGACATCTACCATGATGTACAACTGCACACGCTGGTATGGATGTACAACAGAGGTACAAATGTGCTTTTGAATGACACAAACTTACCATGAACACATTAAAGTACACTTCGCATTTACAATAGCTCACTGTCACTTATCATTACCCCACTGAGCTTCTAAGAGCCTGAATGTCATACATACGCATCGGTTGCAAACTCTGGTACAACATCTCCTCTGATCACTGTAGGCCGCCCTCATCTGCCAAGTGGTCAGACAAGTCAGAGGCTTTCGGAGAGGTCCTAACTTCTTAGCCTACTGGAGTTAGTATTTTGGAACATTCTCATACTTTTGTACTGATGAAACTACAAGTACAAGAATATTGTAGACCATGATGCTGGGACAGGTTAAATGAGTCACACATGACATGGGGCTGCTTAGCAGAAATTGAACTCTGATCTGCCATAGATAAAGTAAATATTGACACTTGTAAACTCTAATCAAAGTTCAAAATATTTGTTTTCATCATCAACACATATAACCCAGGCACCAGTTGTTTTATGGGCAACTATCTTCAGCAAATTGTTAAACAATAAATGGCAACATGTGCCTGGTGTGAAGATCTGCAAACTACTCTACAGCTAGTAACAAAAAAGCAACAAAAGTAACACACCTGTTTATGAGTTTTCACTGTTTCCAGCTTTCCCTTTGCTTACAGTACTACTGAGGAAACAACCATTACAACGCAGTCATTACAACCCACTACCTTTATAACACAGCTGTTACAACGCAACTGCCTTTACATCGCATGCCATTACAATGCATGCCATTAGAACGTATGTCACTACAACGCATGCCATTACAACGCATACCATTAGCACGCATGCCTTTACAACGCATAATAAGGTAAGTAATGGAGATTTTATTTAGTTTTAGGGTGGAAATGGGTTTTGGGGTACATGGGAATAGTAATTTTAACCCCTACACTATCCAACACTTTTCCTACTTTTGCACTCACTGGAGTAGGAATAGTAATTTTTACCCCGACACTATCCAACACTTACCCTACTGTTGCACTCACTGGAGTGGGAATAGTAATTTTTACTCCTACACTATCCAACACTTACCCCACTGATACCCTTAAAGTATTATGCGTTGTAATGGTATGCGTTGTCATGGTATGCGTTGTAATGGTAGTTTTTGAAAATGTGTTGTAATGGCATGCGTTGCAAAATCATGCAAAGTAATGGTAGTTGCGATGTAAAAACCGCATTGTAAAGGCATGCGTTGTAATTGTTTGCGTTGTAACATCATATATTCGTACTGCTGCCCCTTCCTGTGCCTGATCCATTTTTTTCACATCATTCACCAAGGTGATCTCTTTTCTGGCCACTATGAGGAAGGTTCTCACAATCACCACGTTCCAAGGTTTATCGAGTCCCTCTTCCCGATCTTGTGAAATCATTTACTCTCACTTGTTACAACGAGGCTGTTGATGCCCAAATCATTGTAAAAACTATAACAACCATAGAAATCAACTCCTCTGTCCTAGGCAAATGTCAAATAGCAGCTGAATGACAGATGGCATAGACCCACCTCAAACTAAACTCTTCAAAAACTGAAACTGCCACCTGTGGAGCTGGTAAAATCATCATCTTACTTCCTCCTGGTCTCTCAAATAGGACATCCGCCATCGACCACGGCGAAGTCAAAAACATTGGTGTGATCATGGACTTGAATATTTTACTTGAATCTTGAATCAACAGTGTCACTAAAAGCTCCTTCCAAAAAAATGAGAATATTTTGTGTTACTTCCCCTAACTAGGTCTTTCACAGAGGACACAGGCATCTTTAACCCTTGTGGTATCTCACCTGAACTGCTTAAATGGACTCTAAAACCCACTGACTGGGAATCCAGAGTATGGCTGGCAGACAAGCCCTTAACTCAAGCAGAGAGGAACAGGTTCCTTCCGCCCTCTAATCTGTTCACTGGTGTCTCTGTGACAAGAACACTATCTTTCAAAGCCCTTTGCATTGCACATTGGACAACCTGTGGGATGGGGGGTGCTTCCCACAATCCAGACTCAGTCCATTCATCCAAAGGAAACATGCTGCATCATGTACAGCTCCTTAAGTGGCAGGCACCCCCTAGCAAGTAACCTGCTGCGGCGGCAGCTCCTTCTCGTGCAGACATGCCAGTTCTGGAGGATACTGGAGGCTACGGACCATTATCAACCATCGAGGATGCAGAAGCGACATCAAGACCTGGCTTTTCCCATGTGCTGGACTCCAAGGAACCCTAACCTGCAGCCATTGGAGGGTTTGTGTTCACTGCTTACCGCTGCGTCTTCACTCTCCTCTGCTTACAACCACAAGCATCACTCATGGACCCATGCCGCCGCATCAACTATGGAGCCCAACCCGTGCCTCCTGCACCACACTGAAACTGAACGACAGATGTGACTCCCAGCGGCTCCCTTCTCCCTTTCATGCACTACGGATGTTGTGGCTTTTACCATACTGGACCCAAATGAACCCACGTCACAATTGCTCACTGGTTTACATATGCTGCTTGCGATCCTATCCTAACAATCCTTGTTTGTAATCACAAACTTATACCTTGTGTATGTGCGACTATGCCACACTTTACATCACTCACTGGGCCTCGTGCAAAACGTAGCACTAATAGATGTGACTACGAGCAACACCGTTCTACCATCCAAGCACTAGACAGTTTTAGCCATTCACCTGACCATTAGCACTTAAAGCCCTCGACAAGTAGTACAAACTCGCTACAGATATGCCACAATACAACATAATACAGTACCCCACCATTTCAGTGAAAATAGTTTCTTATAGTGCCCCTGAAAATTCCTTAGCCAGTCTCCTAATGAGAGACTGTACGTCCAGGCTGGTAGGATAGCATTAAGTACCTTGCGAAGCCAGACTTAGGGTTGTAGTACGGAATTGCCCCGGGGCGCAAATAGTGTTAGTGCCTACTTTCCACACCCTGGGGCACATTGGTATTAGAGAAGGGGCCGCAGAACCTTGTGCGGCCCCTTCTGTAATACTAATGGCCCTAGTGAACATATAGCGCCAGAGGGCGTTCCTTCATTTGCACAGGGAGTGGCCCCATACAAATGAGGGAATCTCTGTGCCTCTGCGCCCGCGCTGTACGATAAACGCAGGGGCAAAAAAACTGTCAGGAGGCACACTGATAGTGGTCACCTAAAAGATGGCGCACTGTTAGTGCGCCCCCTGAGGGCGGCCCTCTGGAGTGGGGGGAGTGGGGTCCTATAGACCTCCCAGACATCCCCTTGCAGGCCGGTGCAGTCACTCACTGCACCCGCCTCACAAGGGATCTCTCTCCCCTTTTAAAAGTGCAGGCGGGTTGCCACCTGCACAGAGAAACATGGAGCGGCTGCTTCAAAGCCGCTCCGTTTTTCACTTAAATGTGCTGCCCCCATGGCAGCATGAGTTTATGGCTGCCCTGGGGGCAGCGCATTCAGTGTAATGGGGCGCACTTTCCCTGTTTGTGCCCGGCACACCTGTTTTAAGGTGCGCCCTGGTGTAAACAGGGAAAGAGCGCCCTATCCATAATATTGCCCCAGGTGGCCTGGGTATGGGATGATGAATGAGTGAAAGAAGATCTATTTACAAAACACACAGTTGCTTGGAAAGAAGTGCCCCAGTGCTCAAACCAGTAAGGCAGTAGTTTATAAACTTGCTAAAATTCCCTAAACAAGTGAGGTTTCAGGTTTGCTGCCAAAAACGAGAACACTCTCCCACCAGCACCTTCGTTATGGATCTATAAATGCAGACCAAACCTTGACTGGAGGAGCGACGTGCTCTACCTGGAGTATACTTCCTGAATCTTGTACTTTAGCATAAAGGCCCATTTTGGCAGGGCCAGCCTTGGGCATGGGCAAGCTGGGCCCAGGCCCTGGGCACTGGCGTAACGAAAAGTGAGGGGGCTTCCCTGCACGGTACGTAGAGGGGGCCCCTCCGGGCTCAATCAGCAGCTCTCTGGCCAGAGTGCAGCGCCGAGGGGGTCCCTTGGAGCTTGGGCCCCCCTGCACCGCGGGGGCTGCGGGGGCCTGTGTTACGCTCCTGGCCCTGGGCACCAATATTCCGAGGAGCGCAACTGCCTCTGCCCACACAACAAAGCACCAAATGTTATTCCCGCACAGGACGCTGTCCCAGTCTATCCGATTCAGAGCTGGCCCAGTTTTCGTGTAATGCTCGAGAAGGCATTAGCGCAGCCTGGTATTTAATCCTTTGATTGACGGAAGCCAGTGCAACTGCTTAAAGCTCCCCCTGGAGCAGGTCTTTTTGAAGCAGCTGTAGCTTATTCAGAAGCCCTGCCGGGAGACCCCGGCACCACATTTGCATAGCCCAACCCAACAGTAACCAGGACATACACCACCCAGTGCCATAATGAAGCTTGAGTGGGCCCCCGGTGCAAGTACATGGAGGGGGCCACCCACGTACTGGACCCAGTCAGGAGCTCTCAGGCCAGGGGCCCGCTGTACATGCACAGGGTCGGACGGGGCCCCCAACACGCTGGACCCAGTCAGGAGCTCTCAGGCAAGGTGCCTGCTGTCCGTGCACAGAGTCGGAGGGGAGCCACCCACGCTCTGGCCCCAGTCAGGAGCTCTCAGGCCAGGGACTCGCTCTCCATGCAAAGTACATGGAGGGGCCGCCCACGCGCTGGACACAGTCAGGAGCTCCAAGGCTAGGTGCTTGCTGTCCATGCATAGGGCCAGAGGGGAGCTACACACGCTCTGGACCCAGTCAGGAGCTCTCAGGCCAGGGGTCCGCTGTTCGTGCACAGGACTGAGGGGGGCCGCCTATGCTCTGGGCCCAGTCAGGAGCAATCAGGCCAGGGACTCGATCTCCATGCAAAGTACATGGAGGGGCCGCCCACGCGCTGGACCCAGTCAGGAGCTCCAAGGCTAGGGGCTTGTTGTCCGTGCACACGGCCGGAGGGGGCCGCCCAAGCACTGGATCCAGTCAAGACCTCTCAGGCCAGGGGCTTGCTGTCCGTGCACAGGGCCGGAGGGGGCCGCCCACGTGCTGCACCCAGTCAGGAGCTCTCAAGCCATGAGCTCGATGTCCGTGCACAGGGCCGGAGGGGGCCGCCCATGCACTGGACCCAGTCAAGACCTCTCAGGCCAGGGGCTCGCTGTCCGTGCGCAGGGCCGGAGGTGCAGGTGCCCCTGTAGCTCAAGTCCCATTGCTCCGAGGAGGCTGCATTGGCTAATGTTAAGCTAATGACACCACTGTTTTCTGCCTCTACCCAGCAAGGTCATTCAGTGATTATAACAATGTGAAGTTTGTGGCCGTGAGTGCCCTTATTTGGGGTTGAAAGTCGTTGTCAAACTTTCTGCTCACATTTTGCGCTTCACGTTTGGAAATCGGAGGATCCCCGAGATCCTTCAGCCACAAGGTTCTGCCGTCAAAGGAGGCGATAAAGTGTTTGAAGCTCAGGCAGTAGGTACTTCTACATGAGGCAAACAAGTGGGCATTTTTATTCACATTACAAAATCAAGCGGTGGGTGTGGCTGAAATTGTTGGATGTCACCCATGACAAGAGGTTCGGATATAGGTTCTGATATAAAGAAGAAAAAACCTGCACATATCAAGAAAGGCAGACACGCAACTCCTAACCTGGTTAATAAGGGCTGATAATGCACACCTGACCAGGCTCACCATGGCTGCCACTGCACCCTTGACGAGGTTCCCAAGGGCTAACAATGCACATCTGACCTAGCTCACCATGGCTGCCACTGAACCCCTGACTTGATTCACAAGGGCTAACAATGTACACCTGGCTTCGCTCAAAAGTGCTGACACTGCACACCTGACCTAGCTCACCATGGCTGCCACTGCACCCCTGATGTGGTTCACAAGGGCTAACAATGCACACCTGACCTAGCTCACCATGGCTGCTACTGAACCCCTGACATGATTCACAAGGGCTAACAATGTACACCTGGCTTCTCTCACAAGTGCTGACAATGCACACCTGACTAAGTTCACCATGGCTGCCACTGCACCCTTGACGTGATTCACAAGGGCTAACAATGCACACCTGTCCTAGCTCACCATGGCTGCCACTGAACCCCTGACTTGATTCACAAGGGCTAACAATGTACACCTGGCTTCGCTCACAAGTGCTGACACTGCACACCTGACCTAGCTCACCATGGCTGCCACTCCACTCCTGATGTGGTTCACAAAGGCTAACAATGCACACCTGACTTAGCTCACAATGGCTGCCACTGAACCCCTGACATGATTCACAAGGGCTAACAATGTACACCTGGATTTGCTCACAAGTGCTGGCAATGCACACCTGACCTAGCCCACCATGGCTGCCACTACACCCCTGATGTAGTTCACAAGGGCTAACAATGCACACCTGACCTAGCTCACCATGGCTGCTACTGAACCCCTGACATGATTCACAAGGGCTAACAATGTGCACCTGGCTTAGCTCACAAGTGCTGACAATGCACACCTGACCAAGCTCATCATGGCTGCCACTGCACCCGTGACGTGGTTCACAAGGGCTAACAATGCACACCTGACCTAGCTCACCATGGCTGGCACTGAACCCCTGACTTGATTCACAAGTGCTAACAATGTACACCTGACCTAGCTCACCATGGCTGCCACTGCACCCCTAACATGGTTCACAAGGGCCAACAATGCACACCTGACCTAGCTCAGCATGGCTGTCACTGAACCCCTGACTTGATTCGCAAGGGCTAACAATGTACACCTGGCTTCGCTCACAAGTGCTGAAAATGCACACCTGACCTAGCTCACCATGGCTGCCACTGCACCCTTGATGTGGCTCACAAGTTCTAACAATGCACACCTGACCTAGCTCACCATGGCTGCTACTGAACCCCTGACATGATTCACAAGGGCTAACAATGTACACCTGGCTTCGCTTACAAGTGCTGACAATGCACACCTGACCTAGCTCACCATGGCTGCCACTGCACCCCTAACGTGATTCACAAGGGCTAACAATGTGCACCTGGCTTTGTTCACAAGTGCTGACAATGCACACCTGACCCAACTCACCATGGCTTCCACTGCACCCCTGATGTGGTTCACGGCTACCAATGCACACCTGACCTAGATCACCATGGGTGCCACTGAACCCCTGACATGATTCACAAGGGCTAACAATGTTCACCTGGCTTCGCTCACAAGTGCTGACAATGCACACCTGACCTAGTTCACCATGGCTGCCACTGCACCCTTGAGGTGGTTCACAAGGGCTAACAATGCACACCTGATCTAGCTCACCATGGCTGCCACTGCACCCCTGACTTGGCTCACAAGGGCTAACAATGCACACCTGACCTAGCTGACCATGGCTGCCACTCCACCCATGATGTGCTTCACAGAGGCTAACAATGCACACCTGACCTAGCTCACTATGGCTGCCACTGCACCCCTGGCTTGGTTCACAAGGCCTGCCACTGCACCCCTGACTTGGTTCACAAGGGCTGCCATTGCACCAATGATCGGGTTAACAAGGTCTGAAAATGCACACCTGATCCTGTTCACATCTGCTGACAATGCACACTGGACCTAGCTCAACATGGCTGCCAGTGCACCCATGACCTTGTTCACAAGGGCTGACAAAGTACACCTGACCTAACTTATTACGGCTGCCAATGTACCCCTGACTTAGTTCACACGGGCTGCCACAGCACCTCTGACCTGATTGACAAGGGCTGACAATGCACACCTGGCCTCGCTCACCATGCCTGCCACTGCGCCCCTGACTTTGTTCACAAGGGCTGCCACTGCACCTCTGATCTGGTTCACAAGGTCTAACAGTGCACACCTGACCTGGTTCACAAGGGCTGACAATGCACACCTGGCCTCGCTCACCATGCCTGCCACTGCGCCCCTGACTTTGTTCACAAGGGCTGCCACTGCACCACTGATCGGGTTCACAAGGTCTCAAAATGTACACCTAACCTGGTTCACAAGGGCCGAGAATGCACACCTGACCTAGCTCACCATGCCTGCCACTGCATCCCTGACTTTGTTCACAAGGGCTGCCACTGCATACCTTGCTTGACTCACCAGCTCTGCACAATTGACTAGTTCATCAGCAATCCAGCAGTACCCTTTCTCTAGTTCCTCAGTTTCTCAGTGCACGCCTGATTCATTTGGTCTTTAGCTGCGCAGTAGGCCTAGTTTACCAGGCAGGCCTTGCACAAAATACCAGGATCCTCTGGCCTCTCCTCACCCGCGTTATCAGGACTCTCTCTGCAGAGCTGACCAGGTTCACCAGGCTGACAGTGCACACCGGACCAGGTTCACCAGCAGCCCTTGCACACCTGAGCAGATTAAAGAAACTATCCATGATCAGCTGTTATTATTCACTACAGCTGTACGTGAAAATCTTACCAGCATCATAGAGACTATCCTTGCACGTCTGCTCTGGTGCATCAGAGCTGTCACTCTCACCACATATTGTTCACAAGTGGTGTTCCTGCACACCTCACCAAAACCACAATTCCTCTCTTAGCACAAATAAGCTGAGTAATCTGGATTGTTTCTGCACGTCTCACCAAGTTCACCAAGCAGTGTGTTTGTAGAACTGGGTGGGTTAACAGTAGTGTCGATGTGCAACTGTTCACTAGGGCTGTCCTGCAATTCTTACTATGGTCAAAAGGACTACCCTTGCATATGTGATCAGATTAGTGAATGCTGTCCCTGCACACTGTACATAGTTCACTAGAACTGTTCCTGCACACTTGACCTGGTATGAATCTATTTCTGAAGTCCTGCCCTGGTTTGTGGGAGCTATTTCTGTACACCTGGCCTGGTTTACAAGACCTGTTCCTGTACACCTGGTGTGGTTCACCAGGGCAGTCCAAGTGACCAAGCTCACCAGAGTCTATGCACACTGGCACTTTTCCACACTGGCTGCTCCTGAATTCTTCTTGGCCTGGTTCCCCAGAGTTGTTCATGTCCACCTGACCTGGTTCAGCAGGTCTATCCTTGCACATCTGATGTGCTTCACCAGAGATATCTACACATATTTGTGAGCAAGTGAACTGGTTTGTCAGGGCTGCTTCCGCACTCCCTGGCTGGTTCACCAGGGCTGACCTGGTGTTATGAATGCTTTTCTTGCCTACCTGGCCTGGTTCAGCAGGGCTATCTTAGCACACCTGGTGTGCTTCACTAGAGTTATCCTCACATACACGTGACCATGTGAACTGGTTTGTCAGGGCTGCTTCCACACTCCCTGGCTGGTTAACCAGGGCTGACCTGGTGTTATGAATGTTGTTCTTTGAGAAGTTTTATGTTCTTGAATCACTCGAGCGACAATGGCCATTTTCTGAATGTATTTCAGGAAAAGGCGTGCCGCAAACCTGTTTTTGTTCAATGAGCCCTCCCTGTAATACTAATGATACATTCATAAGCGGAGCCCATGTGTTTGGGAAGGGGGCGCTGGAGGGCAGAAATGGAGGAAACATTTCCAGCGTATTTCCACTGCTACATTAGTCCTCTGGTGACTGACAGCCCCTGGTACAAGTTAAACCAATCACTGCCTCTCTGTGAGGCCTGTGTGTGGAGGAACCGGTGCAGAGAAATATGTATGCGTCAAAGGGCTTCGCGTAGAGTAAGAGACTTCTCGTTGACGAGGTTACTACACGCATGGGTTGAGTATTCTGTGTTCTGTGTAAAAGCTCCTGCGTGTAGTCAGTGTAAGCTGCGTGGCACTAGTTGAGCAGTCGCAAGGGAAAGGCGTGTGAAATCCAACATTCCTGCAAATAAATGGCGACAATCAGGATCGCGTGAAGAAAAGCATTACACAAGCCCAGATTCTTAAGCAGAAGTTCAATCTTGTGTCATACACACATTACCCGTAGAACTTGCAAGGATAGGCATGTGTCCTAGGCCTAGTAAGGATATGGACAGCCTGCCATGAAGTCTTTTACAAGCAAAACAGGTTACACACAACAACTGTGGATGAAAAGTTACACAGAGGATTCCACTGATGAACTGCTGATACTGGGGTGTGTAGAAATATGACTGGAGGATAAGGCCGAGTGCATGGAGACTGAGAAGACACAATATACTCTACGCATGCGAGGAGCTTTTATACAGAGCACACAATACTCAACGCAAGCGAGGAGCTTTTATACAGAGCACGCAAAACTCTACGCATGCAAGGAGCTTTTATACAGAACACACAATACTCAATGCAACTGAGGAGCTTTATACAGAACACACAACGCTCAACGTAAGCGAGGAGCTTTTATACAGAGCACATAATACTCAACACAAGCGAGGAGCTTTTAAACAGAGCACACAAAACTCTACGCATGCGAGGAGCTTTTATACAGAGCACACAATACTCAAAGTAAGCGAGGAGTTTTTATACAGACCACCAGTGGTCAAAGTGGGCGGGATCGGCAAGGCACGGCATGCCCCTACTTCTTTAATTCTATAGATTTCGTTCCCCTACTTTTTAGGTCTCGCCTGACCCAGCGCATGCGCTGGTCTGACGAGACTTTTTGCTACAGTGCATGTGCGTGCGCGCGCGCCTCACTTCCGCGGCCGCTTTGCTGTTTGATCGCGATCACTTTCACTTTCACGGCCGCTTTGATGTTCTCCTTGAGCCAGTTTTATTTTCTGTTTATTACTTCTATGTAGCAATGGTGGCACCCGTGCGCCGCCATTACTACAGAGCAGTAATAAACAGAAACAAGCATTGGCATAGCCAATAGGTCTCGCTTTTGGGACCTTATAAGTATTTAGTTGTGCAACTGTTGCATGGCTAAACACTTATAAGGTCCCAAAAGCGAGACCTATTGGCTATGCCAATGCTTGTTTATTTTTAAAATGCGTCGCTGAACGTAAGAAATATCCAAGGCCTGCAGAGAGGGCTCGGCATTAGTGGCTGTTCGGAATGGGCGGGGAGCAGAGAAGGAAAAGGTCTCCATCTCTTGCTTCCTGCCCAGACAAGACAGGTGTCCGCTTCTGCTCTGCCGCTGGCAGCTGCCCCCCCTCTTTCTTACCCTTATTCCCTCTCTTTCTTCTAGCTTCTCCTCACTTACTGAAAACCGTGACTCAAGAAATGGTTCTCATCCTCTCTTTCTTCCTGTCGTTCATTTGTTCCCCTGTGAAATGGATGCAAAAAAGAAAAACACTTTTGCTGGAAATGCCGTTTTTGATATTTTCCTATTCCAAAGTGCAACCTCGGAAATAAACGTTTCAAAATATGAAAAGTAAATAACTAAATAAAGCAGGACAGAGTGTTCTTAAAGCGGCCAGATTGATTTATTCACACCCAAACACATTAACATCACTTGACAGAGTTTGCCAGTGAAGCACTACTTTTGTTTTCTTGTCTTTCTTTGAACAGCATTGTTTTCCCCGTGGGGAAGTGCACCAAACCTGGAGGTACTGCAATACCTGCTTGATGGGTGAATTGGAAAACAAAATGTGTACGGTGGCTTTGTGTTCACGAATGACGTCTTTTTAAACCATACTGCTTACGTTTTGTATGGATATAAGCAATGGGCATTGAAACGGGTCCATTCTGGGCCCTGTAGTCCTGGCATTAACTTTTCTGGCAAAAATACTTGTTGATTTCTGAATAATGACTGTAAAAGCATTAAGTTCACCATGTTGTTCCTGCTTACATTTCACATACTTTACTTAAGTTTGCATTCCCTATGAGTGTTTGCTTTTTCCAGGGTGGTGTTACTTTTTCTTTTAGGCTGCATATTGCTCTTGCCTAGTGCGTTATTTAGATTGAGTCGCATCCAGTTGTTTATAGCAGGTCAAATTGGATTGTAGTTGAAGGCAGTGTGAATTTCTCTCAGTGGGGCAATATGGTGTTCAGTGAGGGAGAGGATGTAGCACTGTGGTCAGAGCTGCCGAAATTAGAGCTGGGGAACCAGGTTCAGCCTGCATGACCAGTCCCCCAAACCATTCTCTTGAGGGAGCACATTCCCATGCTCGGGCTTAGAAGGCCCCGCAAAACCGGAGAAGCCCTGGTGTCTTAGCACCAGCAGGTGGACACTAGTAGTGGCAAGTGTGGGTTCATCTTGAAGGCCTGTCCGCCACAAATAATTCTGAAGTTCACCTCCAGTCTTGCAGGCAGGCCTACGAAGTAGAAGACCCTAGAGCAACAGTGACTCTGTCACTAAGGTCACAGGACCCCTGAGGAGAGCTGGCTCAAGGGTGGTGCGAACGGTGTGACCGCAATGGGCGCTAACATTTAGTGGGGGCGTCGTATATTATGGTTTTAAAAGCACTTGCGGCCTTCTTACTGGCTTCTGCAATTTTTGGCAATAATAAAAATGTCATGATCACTCCCGTAAATAAACTTCTTCCTAGAGCGAGATCAGAGTTTTGTCTAGTGGAAGTTTTGACTCATGAAAAGATAGCGCAGGGGGTTAATGTGCCTGCTGCAAAGAAAATGCACAGTGCGCATAATGTAAATAGGTCAGTGGGTTACTGCCTTTGTCAGTGAGTTCCTTTTGCTACTTGCACTTTATAAGTTGAAATCCTAACAAAGAATTGTGAGCTATTAACTTTCATCTAAGAGCTGCATACAAACTGCAAGGTATAAACTAGAGCGTAATGGTTTTTTCCCTAAGCCTACGATTAGCCTAATGTTGCAAAAAATGTTCATTTGGCTAAAAATCAATTATGATTATTAAAGAGAACCCCCAATCATGGTATTAGGTTTTTAGATTCTGAGTTTGTGTTTCTCTAGATCAATCACTATTAAACTATACTGCCCACTAATATGGTTGTCATGTGACTCCTACACCTTGTAGTCCTTTGTCTTATGTGACATTTCCTATACAGTGATTTACACACGTAAAATTGATTGTCTCTGTGTATATTGCTGACGACAGAAAATCCATGGGTCGGAAACAAATGGCTTGTGCTTCCACTTTTAAGCATATTTGGGACATTCTGTGATTAGAAACATATCCCTCTTTGTGAATTTATTTTAATGTCAATAACTCATTTTAATCGTTAAGTAATCATGTGTATCCATTGGTTGAATTACATAACATAATAAGCTGTAACTGGTCAGTGAAATGCCAAACAAATACTAAAGATTGGGATGTTTTGCCAATCCTGGCCACACCTCTAACTCCGCCCACTGATCCAATCCTCAGGTTATTCCCGCCCTCTGGTTCTCCGCCCACAGTTCCCCTACTTTTTTTTCCCCCACTTCAACCACTGCAGAGCACACAATTCTCTACGCATGCGATGAGCTTTTATACAGAACACACAACACTCAATGCAAGTGAGGAGCTTTTATACAGAGCACCCACTGCTCAACGTATGCCAGGAGATTTTAAACAGAGCACACAATACTCAATGCAAATGAGGAGCTTTATACAGAACACAAAATACTGTATGCATGCAAGGAGCTTTTATACAGAACACACACCACTCAACACAAGCGAGGAGCTCTAATACAGAATACACAATAATCAACGCATGTCAGGAGCTTTTATACAGAACACACAATACTCTATGCATGTGAGGAGATTTTATACAGAACACACAGCGCTCAACGCAAGCGAGGAGCTCTAATACAGAGCACACAATACTCAACGTATGCCAGGAGCTTTTAAACAGAGCAAACAATACTCTACGCATGCGAGGAGCTTTCATATAGAACACACAACGCTCAACGCAAGCGAGTAGCTTTTATACAGAGCACACAATACTCAACGTATGCCAGGAGCTTTTAAACAGAGCAAACAATACTCAATGCAGGCGAGGAGCTTTAATACAGATCATACAATAATCAACGCATGCCAGGAGCTTTTAAACAGAGCACACAATACTTAACACATGTGATGAGCTTTTATACAGAGCAGACAAAACGCATGCAAGGAGCTTTTATACAGAGAAGACAATACTTAACACGTGATGAGCTTTTATACAGAGCAGACAAAACGCATGCAAGGAGCTTTTATACAGAAGACACACAATACTTAACGCATGCGAGGACCTTTTATACAGAGCACTCAATATTCTACGCATGCAATGAGCTTTTATATAGAACACACAATACTCAACGCATGCATGGAGCTTTTATACATGACACACAAACGCTCAACGCATGCGAGGAGCTTTTATATAGAACACACAATACTCTACACATGCAAGGAACTTTCAAACCGAGCACACAATACTCTACGAATGCGAGTAGCTTTCATATAGAGCACACAATACTCTATGCATGCGAGGAGCGTTTATACAGAACACACAATACTCAACGCATGCGAGGAACTTATATACAGAAAACACAAACTCTCAATGCATGCAAGGAGCTTTTATACAGAAGACACACAATGATCAAAGCACGCGTGGAACTTTTATACAGAAGACAATACTCAACGCATGTGAGGAGCTTTTCACAGAAGATACAAAACTCAACACATGCGAGGAGCTTTTACACAGGACACACAATACTCAACGCATTCGAGGAAATTTTACACAGAACACACAATACTCAACACTTGCAAGGAGCTTATTTAAAGAGCACACAATACACTACGCATGCGAGGAGCTTGGATACAGAGCATACAATACTAAATGCAAGCGAGGAGCTTTATACAGAACACACAATACTCTACGCATGTGAGGAGCTTTTATACAGGACACACAACGCTCAACACATGCAAGGAGCTTTTGTACAGAACACACAATGCTCCACGCAAGCGAGGATCTTTTATACAGAGCACACAATACTCTACGCATGTGAGGAGCTTTTATACAGAGCACACAATACTCTATGCATGCGGGGAGATTTATACAGAGCAAGCACACAATACTCTACTCAAGCAAGGAGCTTTTATACAGAGCACACAATACTGAACGCATGTGAGGAGATTTTACACAGAACACACAATGCTCCACGCAAGCGAGGATCTTTTATACAGAGCACATAATACTCTACGCATGCGAGGAGCTTTTATACAGAGCACACAATACTCTACGCAAGCAAGGAGCTTTTATACAGAGCACACAATACTGAACGCATGTGAGGAGATTTTACACAGAACACACAATACTCTACGCATGTGAGGAGCTTTTATACAGAACACACAGCGCTCAACACATGCGAGGAGCATTTGTACAGAACACACAATGCTCCACGCAAGCCAGGATCTTTTATACAGAGCACACAATACTCTACGCATGCAAGGAGCTTTTATACAGAACACACAATACTCTACGCATTTGAGGAGCTTTTATACAGTACACACAATACTCAACACACGCGAGGACCAGGTCATTAGAAAGGCAGCCGGAGTCCCAAAGTATGATGAGTGAAATTTGAAAAAATTTCATTTGTAAATTTCCTTTAATTGCTCTGAAATAGTTTTGTTCTTTTTAATGTGAATAATTTAGCTTCGTATCATCAAATTCTTCCCAACCCTGTCCTAAAACAGTACAAACAGGAATGTACTTGAGCCACAAGACATTGCTCCGCTGACCTTCACTCCATCCCTGTGGTTAGGTTTGAGAAAATAAAGAGCACTGTTTATTTTCTCCAGAATTTCTTCTGTTTTTTCTATGATAAGAACTTTTAATGCCCATGCAAGATGCTATTCACAGCAATCGGGAGGTTTTTCTAAAGCACATAGAGCAGAATGTAGTCTTATTCATTCACTTATACTTTGAACATCTCTGAGAATTTCACCAAAACCTCTCCCTGCAAGAAGTGTGGAAAAAGAGATCATTTTGCCAGAGTCTTAAAAGACAACGCTAATCATAATGTAAATGTGGTTGATGATTTCGAAAAATTAATGTTCTAATGTGGTGGTGATGACACTTTTCTCCAACTACCCAGTTCCCAATTCCAGGATTACCTTGGATGCACAGAAAATCCTTGCTGATTCCTACTTGACTGGCGGGTGTTGAAAGACAAATTTAAGGTCACAGACTATGTATTAAAAGAAGGTGATATTCACCTGATTGGTATAACAAAGGTCCCATCCCTTTGGTGGCCATGGTAAAAATAAGAATTTATTTTAAAGGCAGGACAACAGTAGGAAAGATATATATAACAAAGATGTGAATCGAAGTTATTTGACTTGAGACACAAGAAGGAAATTGGTATCAAACTGGTTAACAAACACAAAGGAATTAGCCATTTTGGTAAGTAGGTCACTCATGGGACATGCATGTGAAGAGGTATTTTCAAAAACAGTGAGTCTGCTAGCAAATAGAATCATTTCACATTTCATGAAGGAACTTATCAATCAATCAATGGCTTTATTTCGATAAAAACATATCATAAAAGCTTTACAGTTAAAAAGATTTTGAATTCATTTAGCTAAAAATCCAAGTTTTACAATAAAAAAGAGAAGCACATCATAAATAAATGTTAAGAACGAATTAAACAATTTCTTTAAGCCTTTTGCTTCTGAAGTACCGTGCCCAAGATAGAAATTTTGAGAGGGCGCAGGCATACAGAGGACGGGAATCAGACATTAAAATGCGTAACGCCTCAATGTGGTTTCTAGTTCCTAAGGAACGGCACAATTGCTTGAGCCATCTTCTTCTTGGGTACACCTACTGCTGGCATTCAAATATAAAATGGGCCACAGACTCATGTCTAGATATACAAAAGGGGCAAAATTCAGTGGGCAGGGGGTTTCCACCGGGAAGTAAAAGCATAAAGTGGAAGAGTCCCAGTCCTGAATTTGAAGTAAAGGGATCTATCAAAAGGTCTCTCAATGATGTCGAGATATAGTTCCCGGATCGGCGGGTCTTTGAATTCCAGAAAGACCTCCGTAAGTCTGCCCAAAGTACAGTTCGTGTTTCGTTGGGTCGCAATCCAATTCCAATATAGAGACTTAAGCGAAGCTTTCGGAGGGGAAGACCTATTTTCCCATGCTGCGCCTAGCCCCAGATTACACAAGAGGGTTTTCATGTCACTCAGCCATTTTATCCTATGCCATCCGGGGAGTGACATAACTTCGGAGAGGCCTTTGGCATATTTGGCTAATTCCGGGACTCGCCACAACCGAGCCCATAGCAGTAAAGGGCGAAATTTCGCCAAATCACCAATAGGACGAGCATCAGTGGGGTCGTGGGGGTACCTGGGGGAAGTGACATGATGGCCCTACAAAACTTCCTCTCGGCTCTTGATAGCTCGCTAATATTGCATGAGCCCCACAGCTCTGCTCCATAAAGAGCAGAGCTGACTCCCCTTGCTGCATAAATTTCCATGACAGGGGCTATGGGTCTAATTACACATGAGCGCTGCTCCTTCAAGTGGGCCCCTGTTACCCTCTTGTGGGCTAGCAACATCTTGCATAAATGAGGGGCCCACTGCATGTTATGAGATAAACGGATCCCTAGGTAGTCAAACACTTATCAAAAATGGGGTGATAGAGTACATATAGGATTCAGAGTGGTTAGCACCAATTGTTTTAGCCTTCAAAGTGGGAGGAGGAGTAAGGATTTCTGCTTGTATGTAGACCCAGTTCTAAGATATGATTGTGTTGACATCCAATGGCAAGGATAAATGGACTGCTCAGCTTGGTAAACGATGTCAGTTGTTTGAGTAGCATTGATCTCTC
Source organism: Triturus cristatus (assembly GCF_964204655.1). Lineage (NCBI taxonomy): Eukaryota > Metazoa > Chordata > Amphibia > Caudata > Salamandridae > Triturus > Triturus cristatus. Next base: position 1,132,906,121 of record NC_140580.1, on the reverse strand, counting down.
AGCAGCATACCACGCCATCTTGGAGTCAGTCGCTTACTGTGTTTTACAACTCCTCTTGGAATATATGGGTTCTGTACAATGCCATTCGGTTTGGCCTCTGCTGCTGCTTTATTCAAGCCTATCATGCAGCCCATTCTTCACGACCTTCTGAACGTGCTCTGCTTTTAGGATTACAAATCGGCTTGCAGTCAATGTGAACAGAGCCATGATTCCTCCCTGCGACTAGTGCTAAGTAAATTAAGGGGTGCAGGTCTACCATCAAAAAAGACACGTGCTGAGTTGGAGAAGCGTCAGTTACGTATATTGCACAAACATAGTTTCACGACTGGGTCAAACAGAAACCTGCCCTTGAAGAAGCAATAAGGAAGGCTCCCACACTGGCATTCAAGGTGGAGCTCAGATCCTTCTTGGGGATGTATGAATACTACTCTACCTTGGGGAAAATCTAGTCAACCTACTTGATCCGATGAGGGTCCTTTCGGAGAAAGAGACACATTTCAATTTGAGTGAGGAGTGTCAAGATGGTTTTGAAAAAATCTAAGTAGTCTTAGCTAAGAGCGGGTCCTTGGGTGATTGTCACATCTTGAAGTGCCATATACACAAAGGAGCTGCAGAGGGATACAGATCAGGTCGCCCTCCCCTCATAATATTCAATCAAAAAAGAACCTGATCTAATATGGGACAATCCTTGTGAGCATACCCCACGCCATATCTTGGTTCTAATGCTTAACAACAGCTTCCACAAAGCTGTCCAATCCTAGGTGCTCCTGTCCATTTATTTAAAAGTTCTTCAGGGTCATTCCCCAGTATGCAACCCGTAGCGTGCAAATTTAAAAAAAAGAAAAATGTGCAAAGGTTTGGAAGTGCCTCACGAAACACCACCATGGGAGCTGCTGGTAGGTTCTCACCAGTGTGCTCTGGTTCTCATCATTGGCAACTCCCAAGACCACAAAAGAATAGTGTAAAAAAGTGCAAAAATTATTTGGATGTGTGAGAAATGTAAACCAAGCACTTGGAACAATTTCCGCATGCAACCCTATTCTGACCCCCTTCTGTAGAAGCAAAATTCCCACTGAATTTCGCATCTCCAAGCTACAGGCAGGCCTATGAAGCAGCACACCCTAGAGCGACAGGGAATCTGTCACTGAGGTCACAGGACCCTTGAGCAGGGCGGCTCTAGGGCAATACGACCGGTGCAATTGCAACAAACACTGACTTTTGATGGGGGAATGTGTTTGAAAGTATATTATGGTTTTACAAGCGCTTGATGCCTCCATCCTGGCCTCCAGCAATTTTTAGCAACAATAAAAATGTCGTAATAACTCCAGTGATTAATGTTCTTCCCAGAGTGAGGTGGAGTTTTGTCAAGTGGAAGTTTTGGCTCATGGAAAGGTACCGCCGAGGGTTAATGTGCCTGCTGCAAAGAACATGTACCATGCAGATCACAAAGTGATCATAATGTAAGCATGTCACTGGGTTACTGCTCTTGTCCATGAGATCCTTTTGTTACTTGCAGTTTATGAGTCAAAATCCTAACATAGAACAGTGAGCTATTAACTGTCATGTAAAAGCTGCATGCAAACTGCAAGGTATATATTAGAGCGTTATGTTTTTTTTCCCTTGACTTTGATTATCCTAATGTTGCAAAAAGGGGTTCTTTGGATAGAAATCAATTCTGGTTATCAAAGAGAACCACCAACCATGGTATTACATTCTAAATTCAGAGTTTGTGTTCCTCCAGACCAAACACTTTTAAACTATACTGCCTTCTAGTATGGTTGTCATGTGACTCCTACACCTAGTAGTCTTTGCCTTATATAACATTTCATATGCATTGATTTACACATGTATGATTGATTGTCTCTGTGTAACGCGTGTGATGTAAAGTGCTCTGCCACCCTGCACTGGTATCAGTGGTGCTGTAAATCAAATGAAATGCATGTGAGTGCGAGTGTGGCTATGGAGACTTGAGGAGAACTGCTAAAGGGTGGTAGTGAGGGAATCTGTGGCAGAAGGAGTAATTGGGGGGCACCATCAAACATTGTTGCACAGAGCTCCAACAGCGCTTAAGCCGGCCCTGCCCTTGAGGCCAGAACGCCTCACCCATTGGTACCTCCATTGGCCTTGTTTCAGCAGTAGTCGCTGCAACTCACCAAGGATTGGCAATACAGGATTTGCACTCACAGCAGACTAAGTTCACAAACTTCACAGTCTCTCTGCTTCATGCACAAGCACATTTAACATGTGCTGCCGGCTTTGGGGCCAATGGAATTATGCAGCAAAGGAGGACAAAATTATGCGGCAGTGATGACTAAATCATGCAGCAAAAAAACAAGCTGCAGCGTAATGCAGTATATTTTCTGATACTTTATTATTTTGACATTTTTACACATGCTAACAGTCCCTGCAAAGATTTTGGCCTATTATTACTAGTGAAACATACAAATGCTACACTGAGAAAGGGGATCAGTTAACCTTTGCAAAGGGCTGTCCATTTGGAAGAAACACAAGTCACATTTTTTTGTAACTTTTGATCCTTTTGTGCTACAAACAATGTATTAGTTAAAATCGTCAAATTACGCAGCAGATGATATTATGTGGCAAATATTGCAGAGCCACAATTATATTTTAAAAAAACATTTGCAAACTAGGATATTTTGCAATTCATGTTTGAACTGCTCCTGTAGAAAAGGGCAGGAGAAGTGCTCTGATGACAGACGCTCCATGGCTCGAAGACAAATGGCGTGTGCTTCCACCTTTATGCGTATTTGGGACATGCTGTGATTGGAAACGAATCCCACTCTGTGAATGAATTATCATGTCAATAACTCATATTAAACCTTAAATAAACGTGTATCCATTGTTTGAATTAAATAATGTAATAAGCTGTAACTGGGAAGTGAAATGCCAAACAAATACTAAAAGTTAGAATGATTTGCTCTTTTTGGTTACACCTCTGACTCCGCCCACTGGTCCTATCCTCTGGTTATTCCCGCCCTCTGATTCTCCGCCCACAGTTCCCCTACTTTTTATCCCCCACTCCGACCACTGAGTAAAACAAACAGGAAGAATTGGGGTGCAGTCGTTGAATCCTGGCACTACTACTCTGTTGATAGCTACGTCACCGATCGAGGCGCTTTCGTGTGGTGCACACAAAAGCCTTACATCAGGATTCATCTTTGGACAATAAATACAGGTATTGTGCTCCACGTTATGTCTCTCTGTGGAATGTGGCTATTTTGACTGAAGATGGCGCTATCCGGCCGCAGAATCCACGTGAAAACCCCACTGACGAGGATACAGATTTGTGCTTTCTGTCTTTTGGCAAAATGGAAGCAAGCTCGATGATGGTGACAGACGATCACTGGCCGCAAGAGGGCAGCAGTGGGAGGCAAAGCGCTTACAGGGTCCCGCTCTAGACAGGGGTAGACACGGTCGGCGGTAGAGTGAAGGTGAGTACTTATAATTGAAATTCTGTGTACTGGGCAGGACGCTGGACCACTGGAATTATGCAGAAGGGGAGGGCCAAATTATATGAGAGGGTTGATTAAATTATGCGGCAAGAGAGGCAAGTTATACGTCATTATTTTGCCATTTTTACACGCTAACACTTCCTGGTCAAAGGATTCACCTCTTTAGTGCCGGCCTAACACGCAAATATAGAAATAAACAAATGAAAGGCGACCCGTCAAACTTTACGAAGTGCCTTCCTCTGCACGGTAACACATGTTGCTATTTTTTTTGTCATGTTTTAACCTTTTGAGCAAGAAACAACATTTTATTTTGTTTACATTTTCAGATTATGAAGCAGATGAAGGATTATGTGGAAAATGCGTAAATCCATAATCATGCGTGTGGTGTTCTGTGGGGACACGGGGTGATATGGGAGGCCTAGGGGCATGTAGCACAATAAGGACACGCCAGCCGGGGTTGCTGTGTGGGCCGAAGACCACGAGCGGTCTCGCGCCCCTTTATTTATACCGTCGGGCGTGCCCGCCCTCCGGGTGCGTGGATGCGTGAACGTCGTGTTGGAACGGGCCGGGTGGCTCCGTTACCACATCCCTCCAATCTTTCAGATACAGAGATCATTTCTCGCTGGACAGTTCAGTTCTTGCGCACAACACGCAAAGTCTCTCAGTCTCTTACTAGGGGCCGGGTTTGGCCGAAGTCCATACGGCCGACTCCGTGGAACATCTCCTCGGCCATTGGGCGCCTCGGCCGCGGCGGGGGCCCCGCCTTCTCTCTCGTTCGCCCCGGGCAGTGGGAGTGCATTCTGTGACGGGCTTGCCGGCAATCCTGGTGAGCCGCCCCCCTCCGGGGCCTCAAACTCTTCCTCCTCCTGGTCGGTCTCGGGGACGCCAGATGTTATTCGTTTGAACCAAGACGCATTTCGCGTTACCGTCCGCGTCCCTCTCCTGGCTGACACCATGGTGCCGCGCACTCCAGTCACTTCCCACACCTCCGGTTCGAATGGGGTACGATACTTCCAATTCGGGTACCGGTCTTTCAGGATGACCCTGTCTCCCACCTGGAGACTCCTCCCCCGGGCTCTCCTCTTCAGACTGGCTTTCTCGTTGGAGGTCCTCCTTCTTCCTTGCGCCGCCTCTTGGTCTAGCGGCGTGGGCAGCCACGCATGACTCGCCGGGATATTGTCCCTGGGGGCCTTCTTGAACAGAAGGTGCGCTGGTGCACACCTGGTTGTACAGTGGGGGGTCCGCCGGTAGGCACTTAGAAACTGCGAGAGGCACTGATCTGCGTCTTCTCCTTGCTCGACTCCAATTCTCAGCGCCCGGTTCATCGTGCGCATGAAACGCTCCACTTCCCCATTCGCCTGGGGCCACTGCGGGGTAATTTTCCTGTGTCTGACCCCTCGAGCCGCAAGGTATTCCTGGAACTCCCGCCCTTGGAACGGGGGCCCGTTGTCCGATCGGACTTCCTCTGGCAGGCCCATCATGGCGAATATGCGATCTAGCGCCGCTCGCACCTGGCTGAACGCCGTCGATGACACTACTTCCACCACCGGGAACTTGGAGTGTGAGTCCACCACCACTAAGGTGTGTCGCCCATCCGGGAACGAACCAAAGTCTATACTCAGTTTGGACCAGGGTTCCAGACAGGGTTCCTCCGTGATCACTGGGTGAGGCGTCGGTTCCCCCCCCGTGATGTTGCACGAGTGACAGCTGCGGATGGCTTCCTCAACCAGCGCGTCCATCCGCGGGAACCACACCTTGCTCCGCAGCCTTGCCTTGGTCTTGGAGATGCCTTGGTGCCCTTGATGTGCCAACCTGACCACCTCTCCTTGGAGACTCATCGGAATGACGAGAGTTGCTCCTCGCAGGACCACCCCGTGCGGCCCCTCGCTGAGCTCACTCCGCGCGTTCCACACCTGCTGTCGATACACTTTCTCCTCTTCGGTGAGGGCCTGCACTCCATCCAGGAAGTTCCGCCAGTGGTGGGTCGCCAGCGTGCGCTTCACCTTCACGAGGCAGTCGTCCAGTTCCGTGGCTTTGCCGATGTCTTCCAACGTGAGTGCCACCGGGCACGCGGCTTGCGACACTAGGCGGACGAACTCCTCCGTCTCCGCCTCCTCCGCCTGATCAGGGCGCGCCGGCTCCGGGTGGCGGGACAGGAAGTCCGCCGGGTTGCTGGCTCCTGGTCGGAACACGACCTCAAATCGGTACGCTTGTAACTGGACCGCCCATCTCTCGATCCTCGGGGGCCCTAGCCTCGCAGTGCCAGCGAAGAGCGGAACCAGGGGCTTGTGGTCGGTGACCACCACCTCTGTCCGCCGGTGGGGCCTGAAGTACGCCATCACCTTGTCATCGATCAGCGCGTCCTTGACCGCTTGGAACGCCATATCTTCCTTGGCCGTCCAGGTCCACGGATGCCCACTCTTCGTGAGAAGCCGGAGCGGCTCCGACAGGGACGCCAGATTGGGAATGAACCGCCCGCAGTAGGTTGCCATCCCCAGGAAGCTCCTAACCTCGGTGGCAGATGTGGGCCTCGGGGCAGCGCGGATCGCTGCCGCCTTCTTCGGATCCACTCTCAGGCCTTCCCTCGAGAAGATGTAGCCGAAGAATTCGACCGACTCCTGGTAGAAGGAGCACTTGGCCTCATGAAGGGTGAGTCCACTATCCGCCAGCCGCTGCAGCGTGTCGCGCAGATGCCGATGGTGTTCTTCCAGAGTTCGTGAGAACACCAGAATGTCGTCACTCAGGTTGATGACTCCCTGGAGACCTGAGAGAGTCTCCCGAATGGCGTTTTGGAAAACTTCGGCCGCTGACGAAATTCCGAAGCTCAGCCGCTTATACCTCCGCAGGCCAACGTGGGTGGAGAAGGTGGTAATGTTGCGGCTGTCGGGGTGGAGCTCAAGCTGGTGGTACCCCGCGTTGAGGTCCAATTTCGTGAACCACTGTGCGCCGTTGAGATCGGCCACAATATCGTCCATGGTGGGCGTGAGGTGTCTTTCGCGCTTGACCGCCTTGTTCGGGAGGCGCATGTCCACACAGAGTCGGATGGCGCCTGGTTGCTTGGGTTTGGGCGCCACGGTCGCATAATTCCGGTGCATCTGGTACTTGGCCACTGTATTTTAAGGAGTCAAAACACCCCAGCCACAATTTGGTAGGGACGAAATGCCCTTCGCAATTTGTCAGGAAGGCGGAGGGACAGTTTGCAGCCCAGCCCTTGATGCTTGAGGGGACGCGCCTCCACAACTATTTCACAATTTGTGTCCCATGAGTCATGTCAATACAGTAATGAGGGCGTGCTAATGTAAGCATGAACTCACCCGGCATCAGCCTTACCCATGGGAGGGCACTGGGCCTTAAAGGGCTCTTCAATGCATAGAATTCGATTTTTTACCCTACAATGGTGTGGGGGCGGGGGGCTCAGACCAATCACAATGCTGAATTGCAGTGTTGTGATTGGCTAGGGGAGTCAGGAGCCTGGGTGCTTCCTGGTTCCTGATTCCAAGGAGCGAGAGAAGGTGGCAGCATACTAAGAGGCGGAGCGGGTAGCTGCCCCCCCGCCTCCTTCCGACGCCCCGCCACCCCTGGTAAATAGCGGCCGCCACTGCTGGTAACCAGGTCAAACGGCTGGGCTGTACCGATTCAAGTGCCTGTCTGGTCAGCCTGAAAAGTCGCGTAGGACCTGGTCCTCCATGACCGGCAGAGTATTATTGACTTTCACTTTATCCATTTTTTCTAGGGATGTCTTTGGTTTATCATTTCAAAGTTCACAACATCTGTTTCCCTTTATCAATTTGTGTTGTTTTAGCGTAATTCTAATGATTGTTTGTTTCTTTATACAAAATACAATGTCACTACTTATTTTTTGACTTTGAAGTTGTTTTTCTGTGGCTGAAATCCTCATTTTGAACGAAATTGGCCTGTAACGTTTGTTAACACGGGTCCCCATAAGTCTGGTGAATAAAAAAAATCTATAGGGGTACCATTCGGTCCAGGTGCTTTGTTGCTAGAACACTGCATATGGACTTCTCTGATCTCATGGTGATAAAAAGTCAAAAGTGGTTTGGTAGAAGGGGGTATAGATACCTTCTGTGGTATCACCCCCTTCAGAATTTGGGTCAAATATCTGAGAAAAGTATGTAACCCAGGATTCCTCGCCCACATGGCAATCCAGTGTTGGTGCTGTAGTTGGTTTGAGGAAAGGGGCATTGATAGTACTCCAGAAGTCCTTAGTATGTTTTGAGATAGCGGCTACATAAAGTTGTTCCTAAGTATTTTTTGAGATAGCGGCTACATAAAGTTGCTCCCAAGCTTCCTCTTTTAGGGATTTAAATCTAATCATCCTGGTCTCTTTATACTGGAGAAGGAGAAGCTTGACTAGGTCCTCATCCATAGGCATCATTCTAAGGGCCTGATGCAAAGCTGCTAGAGACTCTGTACATGATCGATCAAACCATCTGGGACCTGATGTTTTAGTGGTGGGATTTTTTCTTGTTAGATAATTCCTGATCTACGATAATATTGACTCAAATGCTGTGGTTACTTGAATTGGTTTAGGGGGTGATTCTCAGCACATATCAAATAGTTTTGCGTCTTTGCAACCACGTTCGAGACAAGGGATGTTTTGTCAACTATAGCCCATTTTAGAATTACCCCATTGGTCCTTGTTATCACGGGTTTAACATGCCTTGGCTGGACCAAGTGGATTCCTAGCCAATTCAACTTGCCAGTAATGGCAGCATGGTCACTGAAGTTTACGTACTTGATCTCAATATTAGAAATGGGTTTTTTGAGGGATGCCGCTGTAATTATGTAATCAGTTGTGGTGCCCTGAGTGGGTGTACCAAAGGTATTTTGTAGCATACCTGGGGGTATATCGATGGGGTTACAGATCTCTAGATTATTAATCCAAGGGAGTCTATTCAATGCTTTTCCGTACTGATTATGGTTAAAATGAAATAAAGACTCACCTACCTCACCAATCATGCCACATGCTACTAAATTTGACAGATGACAGCAGTGCTCATTAAAATCGCCCATCCATAAACTCTCCGGAATATGTTTCGAAGTGCTAAGAATATTACTAATGTCTTCCTCAGCTAGTCTACAACCTTTTCATGTATCCTGTGAAATTATTATTATAAAAATGAGCTAGAAGAGTTGTATCACCGCCTGGGCCTTTTAAAAGTAATAAATGATAAAAGGATGAAACATTGTGATATGACACGACTTCCAGTTTCAGAGTATTTTTCAGCAAAGTTAAAATCCCTCCCATGGCTCTGCCTGATTTGGATGGAAGGGCGGCGTTATAAACGGAGCGATAACCATCTAAATTGATCGGCCCAGTTTCCTGGAAACAAATCAGATTATACATAGTAACAATTTTTATCCAATCAGGGTCAGACATTTTACTACTCAGGCCAGCAATATTCCATGTTGTAAATGTAATGGGCTCAGTATTATCATATGTTGCATTTAGGGCCAAGTGCGTTTCGGGTTCTAATATGGAAGAGTTTTGAGCAGGCGTGGGGGCTCTCCTGTTCAACCTCTGTCAATCACAGCCCTCTGGGTCTGCTAGCGCTTTGAACCAATTATATGTAGGAAGAGAGATGGGGAAGAACCAAAGAGAGTTGGTGGGGCTTGAATATCGGGAGGGGGGATGGGGCTGGGGACGGTGGTTCGTGTCCCCGCAATGTAGTTGTGGCCGGTTTATAGAAATACCCCAGTGGTAAAACAAACATTTGTGTGAGTTGCGATGGTCTGGTCAGAAGCCATTCAAACAATTGCTGAACCGTTTGGCAAGAATTGAAGTTGACTACCACAAAATCCCCCTCAATACATTTCTCCGAGTCACCCACCCAGCCCACTCTTCTGGCCATTAAAATTTGTGACAACATCGCCCCCCAAGCCTCCACATATTTACTAATCCAGTGACATGCTTTAGACATCAGTTGATCTGTGGTCTCCTTTTGGGTGCTATGTAATTTTTGTACATTTGCCAATATTACAACATAGGGGCAAGCTGCCGGGGGAAGTGCCAATGTTGTAGACTTGTTGTAGACTTGTAAAGCGCACAGCTGCCCCAGCAACGGGGCGTCCCGGCGCTGTAGTGGCGTGTAGTAGTAATTTTTGCCGCCTTTTGCTGAAACAGACTTTCAATCCGGTCTTATGTTTGGTCTTGTGAATGGCAAAGTCGAATCCTTAGATGTTCCTTGGGACGAGGTGCCACTATGGTGGTCACTGGTCAGGTAGTTAGGATTTTGTGCGACAGATTGAACTTGGGTAGTAGGGTGAGTTGATGGCATACCCTCTGAATGGGAATTAGGGACCATCCTCTTTAGACCCTGATTACCCATACAGTTAGTATGACAACCTGCCGATAATGCAGACAATTTATGATTGTTTGGATCTTCACCCGCAGAGCGAAAAGTCGCTATATTGGGCTCAATTCTGGAAAGTCTGTCTATCAGTGATTGGAGTACGACTGGAATTGACTGTTCAATCTTTAAAATCAAGGAGTGCATGATAAAAGGTATTAGTGCAGTAGGATCTTGGGATGCAAAGGTTTTTGCTTTAATTGGTCTCCCCCCTCCTTTTTTCTACTTTGGGGGAGGTTCTGATGGTACTGGGGGGGGGGGAGAGTAGAACATTATCTGTGCGGGAAATCAGACGTTTAGACAAGGTTGCGGCCTTCTCTGGAATTGGGAGTAGAGTACCTGGTACAGCCACAACGAACGGACGCTGATTAAGGGCTCAATCAGATGGGTGGGTGGCCCCATATCCCCCATGGATAGCCTGCGTTTGACGGATTGGATCTCCTTTTCCAATACATCGGTGGCTCTTATGAGGAAAGAGTCTAAAGTATTCGTGGACGCACCTCCATGCTTTGTTATGGTAGATTTCCACTTCCCCATCTGGCAGACAGGACCTGGGCCACCTACGCAGCCTGATCTGCACATGTTAGAGGGGGCGCCCAGCCTCCACCGGGCTCTGACGCAGGAGGCCCTGGACCCTTATGTGCGCCACCGAGTGCAGGTAGGAAGTCGCGTTAGTGGCACTCGGGCCGCAAAGGCTGCCAGGATTTGGAGTCCCCCGGTCGTTGTCTTCACTCTCTGTATCGTTTCACGAACTGTGGTGCTGAGCTGCACCCATGGTGGTCCCCGCCACTCCCCAGGACACCAGTGGGGGGCACGAGCAGTTCCACACTATTCTAGAGATGGGTCCTGTAAGAAGCGAAATCCGAGCAAGAGGGCAGGATGGGCATGGCTGGCGTGGAACCAGGTCGTTCAGACCAGCCGCCTCTGGTGTCTAAATCACCAGTGTCGCTCCTCCTCTAGACATAGGTTATTGAAAGAACTGTGGGCCACCTCACGTAAGTAGGGTCTGAAATCAACATGAATGAGCCTGAATGCAAAGTGGGGGCATCAGAGAGTCTGGACTTCGGTGCAGGTCTCCAGACGCTATAGGGTTGAAAGCGCCCTATCTGCCAAATCGCCAGATCAAGCCGGCCAAGCAGCTGTGTTCAATACAGCGCAGGGTAGAAAGCTCCATGCCAGCAACAGGGCACCCCTTCTGCCACCTACTGTCCAAAGGCGAGGCGTCAATGCCCCTGACAGCCAGCCTCCAAATCCACAGAGACAGTACCCTTGGCAGCTATGCGGGTCAGAAGACCGCCGCCTCCAGTCACGGCCCGGCGTCACCTTCAACGCGACCACAGATGACTCGGCACCGTGGCGTGGGCGTTCTGTCAAAGAGAGCAGGCTGCCTTCAACGACAGCGGCCGCAGCTCTGCCCCTGCCTTGCTTACGGTGCAGCTCAGTAACGTGCCGGGGCTCGAGGGGTGGGCTCCCGTGTTGATAGCGAGTACCCGGCAGGATAACCACTACAGAAGCAGAGCGAACAGCGGAGCTCAGTTATGTTAGTCCGCTTAGCCACGCCCACAATTGTCTTCTTGGTTATTTGACCTTTGTCTTCTTTGAACAAAGCAGATGCAAGAAGATGTAAATGCATTTGTATTGCTCATTCACCTTCTGAACTCCTGCATGGTTATTTTGGGGGTGCTGCAGCACCCCCTGCACCCCTACTTTCAGTGCCTCTGCACTACAGCCTCTGCCACTTAATTTCACTCTTGCAGGTTCCTGCTTTCTTCGTTTATCAATGTTTTTTTTCTGTCTTTATCTTCCTTCTCTTTTTCTCCTTTTGTGTTTTCTCTCTCTTGCTCTGGGCCAAAGTATGAAGGGGCCATTTAAGTTCTGATCCCCAAACAAGAGTGCGGGTCAGTAGCGGCTGCAACCAGATTTTAGTGGTGAGGCGGGGGGCCAGAGGGGGGAAGATGACGAAGATAAAATCAAATAAAAACACTTACCTCAAATGACCGGCCGCTGCCTCTCCTCCGTTCTCCGTCTTCTTCATCTTCCTGCAGACCCGGCCAGGAGCAGGAAGCACACACCCATGCTCCCCTAAGCCAATCACAACGCTGCAATACATCTGTATGATTGGTCTGAGTGCTGTGGATCGGCACTCAGACAGGGGCTTGCAGGCTTTGCATGTTCCTCACCCGGCTGTGTAATGCAGCCTGGTGGGGAAGTTGCAAAGTGCGCATGACTGTTTGGCCTGAGAGGGTGGGCCAAGCAGTCATGCACACTTAAGGAGTGCAAAGCACTCCTCTCCCCTGCTGTGCCCAGCCCTGCTCTGCCAGAGGGCCACTCACTGCAAAGGAAAACTAAAATGATAATAACCATAGTTATTATCATTTTCCTTTTCCTTTTGTTCAGTGGGGTGACGCTCGTCCACCATAGCAGAGGAGCCGCCACTGGTGCCGGTGACTCGCACCACCAGCCACCGGCTCAAAATAAGTACTGACTGTGGCCCGCTGTGTAAGTACAGCAAACATGATACAGGAGGCAGCTGGGGAGTCCTTCTAAGACAACCCAGAAGTCCAAGTATATTCAAAAACAACCAGTCAAAACACACTGCTTTTTATTTAAAAAAAGAAAGTTGAGAGCACATATATGTATGTCGGTAGCTATATAATGCAGAGACCTAGCTGGAAAGTAATAGACTGATGTGCCACAAGGTAGATTCAAATGGAGGCTAGAAAAGGGGTGGGCCTTCAGAGGTACACATCAGATGCTGTCTGCGCAGGTAAGAGCGGTAGGGCCGGGTTGGGGGGATTCGACAGACGACCACGAGGGAACATCAAGTAAATAATTAATTTTCCCTCATCGTCGTATTTTGAAATCCCCCCACACCCGGCCCTACCACCTCGGCTGATGCACGTGAAGTTATCACAAGGATTTGAAGGAGGTTTGGGGTAGAGATAAAGGGAGGATAAGGCGGAGTACACAGGAGTGTGGATTCTTTCCAGCTGGATCTGGTAGCTAGAAAGTGGCACTGCCATGTACTGTTGCTTGGATGGGTCAGTGTTTAGTTCTTTCCTGAAGTGGAAGAGAGATGGGGCTTGGTCATTTAAAACTGGACTGAAGTGAACTTCTAACCCTGAGTGCACAGCAGGAGAATGCCTGGTGATGTGTCCAATCCTTCTCGTCTCTCCTGGATTACAGCCTGCAATGATGCTGCGGCACACCTGGTATATCATCTTCGGTCTGGACTGTTCCCATGAGGAACAGGGTCAAGACTGATTTGCATATAGCTGGGCCAGAACTAGGGTGACAAAGTGAGCTAAAGAACGATGATGGATTTATCTTAGATCCAATAGTGACTGGGGTGAAATTTTCAGTGCTCCATCCATCATCATATTGTATTTGCACCTGGTATATCTCCATGACAACGGAACATTGGTCATGAGGTATGGTGAGCTGCAGGAACTGGCCTCCCTGGAGAGGATGTGGCATGTCTTGGAAGTGAAGAGGGTGGGTAGAAGGAGACAAAAGAGTTTCTGGAGGGTTGTATGACCCTGTGATGTTTTTGTGAAACGGGAAGCCACATGTATGATATTATTCAGGGTTACAGACCTTTGCCTCCGTAGGGACTGGGCGGACCCCGTCCTTGGATAGGAGTTCTGAATGCACATGAACACTTTGGCTCATATTTTCTTCCTTGAGTATCACTGAGTTGTGTAATACTAACACCTGGACCCTTATTATGCCAGGATTCCCAGAGTGCCTGTGTACTGAAGCTCACAACCACAAAAGCAGAACCTTGCAGAGACTGGGCCTATGTCTCCTACTGTGCACACGCTTACTCGCCGACAGCGTAGAGCAAGAAAACGCAGCAGCTATTCAGTCTGTACTCTGCAGACGACCCTTAAAGAGAGATTTGAGGACTCCAAGGTGGAGGCAATCAATGACTGCAAAAATACTGACTGGCTGCCCCCTGCTGCACTGCCACTTTCTCTGCAGGGGGCCTGCATCTATGCCATGGCGCATGATTACAGACTCATAGGCAAAGGGATGACCTCATTTGCATGAAGGTACTTCGCCCTCACAAATAAGGGCATGCACACTCTACAGGCGCTAGCTTTTCCACCAAAGCTGTGTTATTTCTATCCACCAGGATCTGGGTCTGAGAGAGCCAGATGCTGACAGATGGCAGCAGTTCACAGACTTCTTTAAGGGTAAATATCTCCTTAATGGCACCTCAAGTACGAGTTAAAAGATCCCAGTAAGAGTAAGGGGGTAGTAAGAAAGGAGACAACACTCATGACCATAGACAGACAATTGCACAGATTTGTATCCTACAGATTTACTTCATGTTCTGTTTTTTCCAAAAAGGGATCACATCTCTAGAAAGGATCCTTTATGATTACTGGCTTGATGTCCCAGTCACTGAAATGTCAACCATTCACTGATAGTTATTAAAATAATCACAAAATCAGCACAGTGTAAACAAAATACTACCATCATATGCTGGTTCTTGCCTTTTTAAAGAGGTGCCCAATGACTGGAGAAGGTGCCCTAGAGTTTCCTTGAATGCTGTGCCAATCAGACAGTGCCAATGCTAGTGCCCTGCTCCGGTCTTTACATCAGTGCTCTGATTTACGATCCCTCTTTAACCCCACCCCCTTAACTCCCTTTTCCATCCTCATCCTTATAATCACTTAGTTTGAAAGATTTACAGGACCTTGATGACCTTGGATATTTCTTACATTTCTACTAAACAAACGTTTAAGCCATATAAGTAAAACATACATCACGATCCATTACTGTTAAATGAAGGACATAGAAATCAGCATTTCCACTGGAGAGGAGAGTCCACAAACCAGCTGGCAATATTTCTCTCTCTTTATGTAATATTTAGTATTTATTGTGACAGGACATACAAAATGTGCTATGGTGCCAAATAACATTGTCCCAGACTTAATTTTTGTTTTGATCTCAATAATTAAGGCTTGATACACTTTGTTGTCAATCGAAGCAAGCTGAACCACAATGTGCATAGCAGCATAGTTATTCAAAAGAAACAATTGGACGGAATGCTGGACGATGCAAACATTCACCTCCAGTCACAAGGATCTGGGTTAAATCCATCATTCTTTTGCTCACCACACCAACCCAGTTTAAACCCAGCCATATGCAAATCAATCTTGACCCTGTTCCTTGTGGGAGCAGTCCAGCCCGAACTGCCAAGCCAGGTCCTCCCTGGACCGGAAACAAGCATCCTGGGATCGGTTTCAGGGCATCACCCTTCATCAGCCAGGCTCGCTTGAATCCAGTGGTCTAGTGAGCACGAGACCCACGTCTGGGCATACCCTTCCCACTTAAGAGCGACATATGCAAAAGAAACAGTTGATGGACACAATGATGGACAATAGTTATTCAAGGCACAAGATGCAGCAATTAATAACAATTTTAAAATGGAACGCTGTTTCACAAATTTGGAGCTTTTCCTTTTATAATGACATGACATGTGAAAATGTAAACAAATTTGAGACGTGTTAAAAAAGCTTAGCATCAGTGGTTAATTTTGAGTACAGTGCATTGAAGGGTTTAACATTTAGAAACCATCAATAAAAGTATGTGGGTGACATTAGAGCTCACAGATAACCATTAGATATATAGTGCCCCCCAAGAAATACCCCCCGTGGAATTTCTTTCATATTTTGTTCAGGAATCCATTCTTCAATGATAAGCGACGCAGCCCTGTTATTATATTTATTTGAATTTATTTGAATTACATGGGAGTCCCATAACCTCTAAAAAGTCTGTTCCCCTCTTTTATGCACTCACTTACAATTGATGGCGCTGAAGAGATCATGCGTACAAATGAAGGATTGTATTAGGGGGCAGCAGTGAGTTATGCAGATGTGAACTCATTAAATACGTAAGCAACCTTTACAAAACCAGTATTCAGAAATTACAAAACAATAGATTGGCAAAAGTGGAAATGTTGATGCTTATCATACATCTACTTCTTTGGGAAAAAAGACAGATCCTTCCTCCTCATCACAACTTTGTTTGAGTTTCCATAAAGAACCAATTTGAAATTATATGGCTTTTTTGCAATGCTTAGACCCATTTTAAAAAGTATGAATGGTAGATATTGTAGATGGAAACTAATAGAGAGAACGTTTTGCGATGATCACCATATTTGTCTATTTCACTGGGCTAAGTCCTTGGTGAGGCTAATTTATTCAAAAGTGGATTGGGCAAATTTGAGCCTTAAATTGTCTTTACAATGAAATGTTAAGCTATCAAATTTGACCGGCAAAAATTAACTAAAATATCACAAATAGGGGAAAAAATCAATTAGTCGCAAAACAAATAATGAATTTTAAAAAATTGCCTCGGATAGAAATTATGAATCACAGACAAGAAATAAATTTGCAACAAAAAGCAAATTTTCAACAAAAATTACAATTGTCTATTGAAAAATCTAAATTAGGTGGAGAAACTCTCCTAATTCATGTTGTGACAATAAGTACAGATTTTTGTAAGAACTTTGTAATTTCCTACTTATATATACAGATATAAAATTAACTATTGTGAATAAGTGCCTCTTTTTTGCGTGGTCACCCCCATTTTTTTGTGGAATGATGGTGCTAGTTTTCGAACTGCTCTTCCGGCTGCAGTGTATGTGGTATGGTCCATGAAGCATGGCACACTTGGCTTACTCCTAAATGGCATATTTAACTTTCCAGGAAGGTCAGAGTATATATTGCAGAAAAATACACCAATGGCATGGAAACGTTAAATCTCATATGTGGACTGCAGCACCTGCTTTCCTGATGAAGAAAACATTTGTCCCGGCCTACCAGTGGAGCCTCAATGCTGCAGTGGTTAAACGTTCAAGAGAATCTGTCAAAATAATCCTTTTAAATATTAAACAATTCACCCCCAAGTTTCCCTTGTAGTCCACGAGGCTGGGTACCTAGTATTTAAAGGAGGTGCATGCCAAAATCACCTAGAGTGACTAGACCCAAAAGCTATTTTCACTTTAAAGGGGCAGTAGCTGTCTGTTGAGAAAAACTAAAGTCAGAATGAAATCAGAACTCTGATATCTCTGATTTAGGGAAACCTACTGGAATAATGTAACCACTCTTAGTTATGCTAATTAAAAATCCAATTCACTGATGAAGTCATATGTCTAACAAATATTTAGGAAAAATAACTTTAAAGAAGTTACGATTGTGGCTGCCATAACGTCTTCAATTGCTTCTCTGAAGATGTGAAAACTGCTCCCGGAGCAGAAAAATGGCTTCGAACATTTGGCAGGAAAAACTGTGTGTGAGCTCTGTGACTCCTATCAGCTCTGAACGGCTCTGTGACTCCTATCTGCTCTGAACGGCTCTGTGACTCCTATCAGCTCTGAACGGCTCTGTGACTCCTATCAGCTCTGAACGGCTTGGTGACTCCTATCAGCTCTGAACGGCTCGGTGACTCCTATCAGCTCTGAACGGCTCTGTGACTCCTATCTGCTCTGAACGGCTCTGTGACTCCTATCAGCTCTGAACGGCTCTGTGACTCCTATCAGCTCTGAACGGCTCTGTGACTCCTATCAGCTCTGAACGGCTCTGTGACTCCTATCAGCTCTGAACGGCTCTGTGACTCCTATCTGCTCTGAATGGCTCGGTGACTCCTATCAGCTCTGAACGGCTCTGTGACTCCTATCAGCTCTGAACGGCTCTGTGACTCCTATCAACTCTGAACGGCTCTGTGACTCCTATCAGCTCTGAACGGCTCTCTGACTCCTATCAGCTCTGAACGGCTCGGTGACTCCTATCAGCTCTGAACGGCTCGGTGACTCCTATCAGCTCTGAACGGCTCTGTGACTCTTATCAGCTCTGAACGGCTCGGTGACTCCTATCAGCTCTGAACGGCGTCGTGACTCCTATCAGCTCTGCACGGCTCTGTGACTCCTATCAGCTCTGAACGGCTCGGTGACTCCTATCAGCTCTGAACGGCTCTGTGACTCCTATCAGCTCTGAACGGCTCTGTGACTCCTATCTGCTCTGAACGGCTCTGTGACTCCTATCTGCTCTGAACGGCTCTGTGACTCCTATCTGCTCTGAACGGCTCTGTGACTCCTATCTGCTCTGAACGGCTCTGTGACTCCTATCAGCTCTGAACGGCTCGGTGACTCCTATCTGCTCTGAACGGCTCTGTGACTCCTATCTGCTCTGAACGGCTCTGTGACTCCTATCTGCTCTGAACGGCTCTGTGACTCCTATCAGCTCTGAACGGCTCTGTGACTCCTATCAGCTCTGAACGGCTCTGTGACTCCTATCTGCTCTGAACGGCTCTGTGACTCCTATCAGCTCTGAACGGCTCTGTGACTCCTATCAACTCTGAACGGCTCTGTGACTCCTATCAGCTCTGAACGGCTCTCTGACTCCTATCAGCTCTGAACGGCTCGGTGACTCCTATCAGCTCTGAACGGCTCGGTGACTCCTATCAGCTCTGAACGGCTCTGTGACTCTTATCAGCTCTGAACGGCTCGGTGACTCCTATCAGCTCTGAACGGCGTCGTGACTCCTATCAGCTCTGCACGGCTCGGTGACTCCTATCAGCTCTGAACGGCTCGGTGACTCCTATCAGCTCTGAACGGCTCTGTGACTCCTATCAGCTCTGAACGGCTCTGTGACTCCTATCTGCTCTGAACGGCTCTGTGACTCCTATCTGCTCTGAACGGCTCTGTGACTCCTATCTGCTCTGAACGGCTCTGTGACTCCTATCTGCTCTGAACGGCTCTGTGACTCCTATCAGCTCTGAACGGCTCGGTGACTCCTATCTGCTCTGAACGGCTCTGTGACTCCTATCTGCTCTGAACGGCTCTGTGACTCCTATCAGCTCTGAACGGCTCTGTGACTCCTATCAGCTCTGAACGGCTCTGTGACTCCTATCTGCTCTGAACGGCTCTGTGACTCCTATCTGCTCTGAACGGCTCTGTGACTCCTATCAGCTCTGAACGGCTCGGTGACTCCTATCTGCTCTGAACGGCTCTGTGACTCCTATCTGCTCTGAACGGCTCTGTGACTCCTATCTGCTCTGAACGGCTCTGTGACTCCTATCAGCTCTGAACGGCTCTGTGACTCCTATCAGCTCTGAACGGCTCTGTGACTCCTATCTGCTCTGAACGGCTCTGTGACTCCTATCAGCTCTGAACGGCTCTGTGACTCCTATCAACTCTGAACGGCTCTGTGACTCCTATCAGCTCTGAACGGCTCTCTGACTCCTATCAGCTCTGAACGGCTCGGTGACTCCTATCAGCTCTGAACGGCTCGGTGACTCCTATCAGCTCTGAACGGCTCTGTGACTCTTATCAGCTCTGAACGGCTCGGTGACTCCTATCAGCTCTGAACGGCGTCGTGACTCCTATCAGCTCTGCACGGCTCGGTGACTCCTATCAGCTCTGAACGGCTCGGTGACTCCTATCAGCTCTGAACGGCTCTGTGACTCCTATCAGCTCTGAACGGCTCTGTGACTCCTATCTGCTCTGAACGGCTCTGTGACTCCTATCTGCTCTGAACGGCTCTGTGACTCCTATCTGCTCTGAACGGCTCTGTGACTCCTATCTGCTCTGAACGGCTCTGTGACTCCTATCAGCTCTGAACGGCTCGGTGACTCCTATCTGCTCTGAACGGCTCTGTGACTCCTATCTGCTCTGAACGGCTCTGTGACTCCTATCAGCTCTGAACGGCTCTGTGACTCCTATCAGCTCTGAACGGCTCTGTGACTCCTATCAGCTCTGAACGGCTCTGTGACTCCTATCTGCTCTGAACGGCTCTGTGACTCCTATCTGCTCCGAACGGCTCTGTGACTCCTATCAGCTCTGAACGGCTCTGTGACTCCTATCAGCTCTGAACGGCTCTGTGACTCCTATCAGCTCTGCACGGCTCTGTGACTCCTATCAGCTCTGAACGGCTCTGTGACTCCTATCAGCTCTGAACGGCTCTGTGACTCCTATCTGCTCTGAACGGCTCTGTGACTCCTAGCAGCTCTGAACGGCTCTGTGACTCCTATCAGCTCTGAACGGCTCTGTGACTCCTATCAGCTCTGCACGGCTCTGTGACTCCTATCAGCTCTGAACGGCTCTGTGACTCCTATCAGCTCTGAACGGCTCTGTGACTCCTATCAGCTCTGAACGGCTCTGTGACTCCTATCTGCTCTGAACGGCTCTCTGACTCCTATCAGCTCTGAACGGCTCTGTGACTCCTATCTGCTCTGAACGGCTCTCTGACTCCTATCAGCTCTGAATGGCTCTGTGACTCCTATCAGCTCTGAACGGCTCTGTGACTCCTATCTGCTCTGAACGGCTCTGTGACTCCTATCAGCTCTGAACGGCTCTGTGACTCCTATCAGCTCTGCACGGCTCTGTGACTCCTATCAGCTCTGAACGGCTCTGTGACTCCTATCAGCTCTGAACGGCTCTGTGACTCCTATCAGCTCTGAACGGCTCTGTGACTCCTATCTGCTCTGAACGGCTCTCTGACTCCTATCAGCTCTGAACGGCTCTGTGACTCCTATCTGCTCTGAACGGCTCTCTGACTCCTATCAGCTCTGAATGGCTCTGTGACTCCTATCAACTCTGAACGGTCATCTAAGGAGGGTTCAGGAATTTCACTAATTTGAAAAGGTCTGCCCATTCATACTAGGTGTAAAGGGACCCTGGGAACTGATGCCTTTGTTCTGTGGTCCATTTGTAGGCAGCTTGGCACTAGCCCTGTGGGAGGGGGAGCTCATCCCAGGACCAGTCTGGTGTAGTTCCGTAAAAGGGACTGCTCATTTCCTAAACACACCCCTTGCTGGTACACAAGCAGCTTCCAGAAGCAGAAAGGTGCTGCCATATTGGAACTGTATCAGAATAATGTTCTGTGGATTAGCTCGCAGCCAGGCAAACAGGGTATGCTGCAAAAGTGGGAAGAGTTGCCGATGGGGACTTTATTTTCATTGGTTAGGGTGTGTCCAGGAGTCAAAACTACCAGCTCGCTAGTGAATTCTACAAAAGTGGCACCTCACCGAAAACTCAGTAGCAGGTGGACCTGGAATGGACCCTGTTGGTGGCCCATGCAATCCACAGCGTGCAGGAGTGTGCAGTCGGCGCTTTCACAGTGGGGGACTGCATGTTAGGCTATCCAAAGAGGCTAACAATCCACAGCAGTGAGACCGCCTCAGCACCGCCTGCCTGTCCAGGATAAAACTCCTAACCCGGTGGACAGGCGCACCATGGCTTTGGTGATCCTCCAGTGGACCACACGGTGGCAGCACGAATGGAGAACTGTCAAAGTCATAATAAGGCCCTAAGCCTGAATGTAGTATTCTTGATCGGGTTAAGATGTGAAAAGTATCCGCCTGGTGCGAGGACTATAGTGGCCATGAAATTTGGCTTTCCTGCTCAGAGCTTTTCTTGTCAAAACCAACAGCTGCAGCAGGACTTTGTGCAATGTCTATCCAAATTTGAGAGGACTTCACCAGATACAGACTGCAGCCTTGACCCTCTGGACAATTCTAACTTCCATGTCAGAGACTAATTCAGAAGGTAACATTTTTGACCTGCTTGTGGTATTTGACCTCCGCTCCGTCGCAGTCGGCCTGATATCTCACCTTGGTCCCAGTCTACCGTGAATAATGACTTCTGATTGACGCTTTAGCATTTATTGACACTGTGGGGGATATTTACAAGGAAGTGGCGGAGAGAGGCGTTAGCCTTCCTGGCTTAATGCCTCTCTCCACCACTTCTGAAACCCAAGGCTGCACCATATTTACAATGATGTAAAGCAGCCTTGCGTTTCCCCCTACGAGGCCGCTACACTTAGCAGTGTAGCACCAACGCAGGCACCCTTGCATCATAATGCAAGGGTGTCTGCTTGCAGGGCAGGATTGTTTATGTGTAGGAAGGTGTCCCTTCCTGCACATAAAAAATCCTAAAATGCCATTTTGTCACTTTCGCTTAATGCAGCACACATAAAAGTCACAAAATGGCATTTTTTTAAAAGATTGTTTATGAACAGGAAGGGGTGACCTTCCTGTACATAAACAATCATAGGCATTTTGCTTTCTCCATGTGTGCTGCACAAGGCAGCACACATGGAGAAAGCAAAAACCAGGAGAAATAATGCATTTCTCTTCATTTCACCAAGTTAAGACCAGGTTTTCCCTGGTCTTAATTTTGGTGCTGCCTCCTATGTATGCCACCCTTGTACATAGAATGCAGCGTCAAAAACAATGGGTGGAACGCCCACAGCAACTCCCACTGCCCACCCCTTGTAAATAAAGCTAAGCCCCTATTTTCACCACAACGTCGGTAAAAGTGACGTTGTGGTCGCAATAGGGGCTTGTACATATTCCCCTTCATGCCTTAAATCTTTAAAAATAAATATATCTCTGGTTCCCATTTTGAATTTTTTGTTGTTTTCTGTCATTTTTATTATTCAATGTTTCTCTGGTTATAGATATCAGTTGTGGAATTTTTATTGACTTCTTGTTGACTTTGAGTTCTCGTTTTGGTACTGCTACATACTGTTTATACTTTTCCTTAAGTTAAGCGTCATTGCACATAAATATCAGGAGTTGTGTGCAGGTGTATTTATTGGACTTGTGTTTTGAACTTGACAAGAGTTTGTACTTATTACTCGGAAAGGGCTCACATCCTCCACAACTAATAACGCCTTTTGATTATAACTGTTTTACCGATACCTAAATTAAGCAACATGTTTTAAGTATGGGGATTAGCACTTCAAAGCTACCCTATACCCATGCTGCCTGATGATAGAGGCATAACTCACAGCAAAGCATATGGCAGTTAACCCATGTGGACAAAAACCATTGAGTTTTTCTTTAAAGACCCTCACCTGCTCTAGTAGTGGAATGCTTCAGGATATGACTCAGTGATGAAGTTGCATGATTATAGGATATATTTAAAGTATTAATTATTAGGTTAGGGAGAAAGTATCCTATACTCAGAGACTTCTCTCTCGCCTTCCCGTCTAACAATCGCCTGGTTCTATTTGGGTTTAGTAAGTTGATGTGTTAGTTATGGGAATGCCATTGCATTCTGGGAACTTGAGCTTGCTAAAGGAAACGCCCATTAGGTACATGGCTGTTTTGTCACGTGGACCCGTATGAACAAGCGGATCACTGCCCTGATTACGTTTCTTCTAAAAGCCCAGTTCTCATAATAATTTGAGGTACTGATCAGGATTGACATGAACAAGATTTCCTGACCTGCATGTCAGAGAAGCATGACTACCAACCACAATATCAACAGGCCACATCTGAAGAGTGCTTTCACCATGGAAAAGCTAGTATCTTGACTGTGCAACAATACAACGTACTCCTGTGGTGAGTTCTGACTCAATGAGCAACGTGTTGCTTGCAATTTAAGGCAGTATGCGATCATCATGATCTGAAGCTCATTGGCAGCACTTAGTCATCGCCTCCCTCGCACCAGCTGGCAATCATAAGAGCGCGTTCAATATCGTAAGAGGCTCGGTCTAGCCTGGACAACATCTGTGGTCACACCAATCAATGTCTTACAAATGTTTTTGATTAATTCGGCTTATATTGCTTAGTCACCCATTGAGACAACTACGCATTAAACAATTCTCTTCCGTTTAGTCGTTTGTCCCACTGCAATTCGTTCCCTTATAAATCCCCAACCATGCCCTTCCCACGGCCATTATTAAATAAAGTTTATTGTGAGACTTACCGAATGAGAGGATCTGAGGAAACAGGCATTATTCACAATTTGTATGAAATTAAGTAGTATACATTTTCAATATCCCCAGCAGCTGGAGAGAGTCTCCCTTTGCAAAGCGACAAAGGAGATACGCCCAGAGTTCATAGAGTCATCATCATTCCTTTGCAAAGCGACAATGGAGATACCACCAGAGTTCAATAAGCCATCAACATCCCTTCACAAAGTGACAATGGGGGTACCCCCAAAGCCCCAGAGTTCATAGAATCATCAGCATCCCTGTACAAAATTACATGGCAGATACCCTCAGAGCGCAAGAGCTATCGACATCCCTTCACAAAGTGACAATCGAGACACCCCTAAAGTTCATGGAGTCATCAACATCCCATTGCAAAGTGACAATCGAGATACCCCCAGAGATCATAGAGTCATCAGCATCCCTTCACAAAGTAACAATGCAGATACCTACAGAATTCATAGAATCATCGGCATCTCTTTACAAAGAGACATTGGAGATACCCCCAGAGTTCATAGAGTCATTATCATCCCTACACAAAGTGACAATCGAGACACCCCAAAAGTTCATAGAGTCATCAACATCGCGTTGCAAAGTGACAATCGAGATACCCCCAGAGTTCATAGAGTCATCAGCATCCCTTCACAAAGTGACAATGGAATTACCCCCAGAGTACATAAAGTCATCTGCATCCCTTCCCAAAGTGAGAATGGAGATACCCCCAGAGTTCATAGAGTCATCAGCATCCCTTTACACAAAGACAATGGAATTATCCCCAGTGTTCATACAGTCATCAGCATCCCTTCCCAAAGTGAGAATGGAGATACCCCCAGAGTTCATAGAGTCATCAACATCCCTTTACAAAAAGACAATGGAATTACCCCCAGTGTTCATACAGTCATCAGCATCCCTTCACAAAGTAACAATGCAGATACCTACAGAATTCATAGTCGTGAGCATCCCTCTACAAAGTGATAATGGAGATACCCCCAGAGTTGATAGAGGCATCAGCATCCCTTTACAAAGTGACAATGCAGATACCTACAGAATTCATAGAATCATCGGCATCTCTTTACAAAGAGACATTGGAGATACCCCCAGAGTTCATAGAGTCATTATCATCCCTTCACAAAGTGATAATGGAGACACCCACAGAGTTCATATTGGCATCAGCATCCCTTCACAAAGTAACAATGCAGATACCTACAGAATTCATAGTCCTGAGCATCCCTCTACAAAGAGACATTGGAGATACCCCCAGAGTTTATAGAGTCATCAGCATCCTTTCACAAAGTGACAATGGAGATACCCCCAGAGTTGATAAAGGCATCAGCATCCCTTTACAAAGAGACATTGGAGATACCCCCAGAGTTCCTAGAGTTATCAGCATCCATTTACAAAGCGACATTGGAGATACCCCCGGAGTTCAAGGAGGCATTGACAATACTTCCCAAAGTGACAATGGAGATACCCCCAAAGTTCATAGAGTCATCAGCATCCCTTCATAAAGTGACAATGGAATTACCCCCAGAGTACATAAAGTCATCTGCATCCCTTCCCAAAGTGAGGATGGAGATACCCCCAGAGTTCATAGAGTCATCAGCATCCCTTTACACAAAGACAATGGAATTACCCCCAGTGTTCATACAGTCATCAGCATCCCTTCACAAAGTGAGAATGGAGATACCCCCAGAGTTCATAGAGTCATCAGCATCCCTTTATAAAAAGACAATGGAATTACCCCCAGTGTTCATACAGTCATCAGCATCCCTTCACAAAGTGAGAATGGAGATACCCCCAGAGTTCATAGAGTCATCAGCATCCCTTTACAAAAAGACAATGGAATTACCCCCAGTGTTCATACAGTCATCAGCATCCCTTCACAAAGTGAGAATGGAGATACCCCCAGAGCTCATACAGTCATCAACATCCCTTCACAAAGCGACAAGGCACAGACCATAGAGTTGAAAGAGCCATCAGCATCAATAAAAGAAAGTTCTTACCTATAGACTGTCCATTGGTAAAGACTGAATTTAGGGTGTGATTCCTGACAGGACTGTGGGATTCTAGCACACTGTCATCCAGGAGATGGCGGGGTTTCTCAGATGGAAATGTCGCACTCTTACTTTCAACAACACTGAACTGACACATCACACTAGATAGATGGGAAGAAGAAACCACAATTTGTTGCATGAGATGAGAAAGTCAACGTCTTTCCAGTGTGTTGATTAGCACTTTACTGTGAATATGCAACATCCACACTCAAGCATGTGGTCACTCACACTAACACACACATGTGCACACTCACACCCACACACACTCCCAGGGGATGAAAAACCAGCCATTGTTATGGATTCCCAACTCGTAGAACATACTCAAGCCACCAGTGTGATTTACACATGTTTAGCATCTCTTGACTTTGATACTTACTCATGTTTAATATTTTTCCGGTTCTTTTCTTCTTCATCCAGTTGATTATTCCTAATATAACAGGTAGTGATCTCTATGCAGGCATTTTTTATTAAGATTGACAATGTTTGTTAGACCTGCCAGCCTCAGGGTGGTCTTCCCTTCAACCTTTTGCCTTCGTCCTCCATTTATTCTGACCTTAGTGTTGCTAGCCTTAGTACTCTGAGCACTTTACCACTGCTAATCAGTGCTAAAGTGCATGTGCTCTCTCCTCTAAGCATGGTAATATTGGCTTTTACTCAGTTGGAATATTTCATTTACTTATATGTCCCTAGTAAACTGCAGGGCATGTGGCCAGTGCCTGTAAATTAAATGCTACTAGTGGGCCTGCAGCACTGATTGCGCCACCCACTTAAGTAATCCTTTAAACATAGTTCAGGCCTGCCATTGCAGAGCCTGTGTGTGCAGTTTTAAACTGCCATTTTGACCTGACAAAATAAAACTTTTTGCAATGCCCAAACTTTCCTTTTTAATACATATAAATTAGCCCTGGGTAGGTATGGGATAGCCCAGAGGGGAGGGTGCAATGTATGTAAAAAGCAGGAATTGTCCTTTTAAGTTTTACATGTCCTGATAGTGAAAAACTATTAAATTCATTTATCACTACTGCAAGGCCTATATCTCCCATAGCATAACATTGGGATTACCTTATTACATTTTATAAGCCTAATTTCCAAATGGAAATATATCACTGATTCAAATTTGGTCTCTGGAATCCGAATTTAAAATCCCAATTTGTGGTGAAGTTGGATTTTAAATTACAATTCTTAAAATGGCACTTTTTGAAAGTTGGTATTTTCTTGCCTTAGACCATTTGGGGCCTGCGGCCTGTCTCTGGTCACATGACTGGGTGCAGTTGGCAGTTGGGCTTTGTGTATTCCTCCTAGACAGATACACACAATGAGAGCTTAGGTGTGACTGAGTGGGCCATCACTGGCAGGATGTGAGGGAGGAACTTGGCCCAGTCTCAATTACACCTGAATACGCTGTTCCTTGCCTGTCCTCACACAAAGGGCTTCATGCCCCTTGTAGTTAGTCTGAAGCTGGGGCACGGAAGGCAGGGCATCTGTGCACTTCAAACGCATGCCTCTAGAAGCATCTCCCCATTTCAAAGGCATAACTGTGCAAAAAGAAGGACCTCAGACACCCACATTGCAGACCACTTCAGGACCTTTGGATACTCTGCCAGGAAGAAGAACTGCAATGCTGCTGAAGGACTGCCACTCTGCTGGACTCCTGCTTTTCCTGCTGCCCTCTTGCCTGGGTGAGAAGGACTGGACTTGCATCTCTTGAACCCAGAGTTACGCCAAGGGCTATTTGGCTAGCCTCCTGATCTGAAGCCTCGGGACATAACAGGCTTCCAGCCTTCTTGCACCTGGACATTCCCTTCGGTGAGTCTGCCCTGCCAAGGGGTGCGACCCCAGCCCTAGACCTTTGAAAGTGGGCCTAAGGTGCTTGCAAGCGGAACCGACACATCTTGTCTGCTGAGACGCATCCCTGGGCAGAACTACTGCATCTTCTCGGCTGAGCGGCGCGTCTCCGAGTAGAACTGCTGCATAGCCGCTCCTGTGTGGATCGGACCCATTGCAAAGACCTGCATCGCCTACTGCATACCTCAGAACCAACACATTGCCCTGGTGACGTGGTGCATCCACAGCCCAGGTCCCTGCATCTCTCATCGAGGACATCCTTGATGACGGCTCAGGACTCTGCAACGCAGCCTCACAGCTGGTCAGAACTGACGCCGGACTTTGCATCACCAGCCCCGTTGACAGGATCCTCAACAATGATGTAACAGGACCTCGCCCAGCAGCCTTGCTACATCTTGGAACAAACGCATCGCTCTGGCTTTGTGGTAGATCTTCGACTCTGATTCATGCAACGCTCCTCAACCAGGATATAAAGTACTCTGTTCAGTGAGCCCAAGTGGGTCCCTGTAGCTGGCCCGTGCTCCCCCGTGGTCGGCCTGTACTTTGTCCTTGTCCGGTACGACCAGCTATAACCAGTAGCACTTTGTGGGCACTATTTTCACTATAAATTTTAAGATTCAGTATCTCCAGCTCTACTAATAGGATTTTGGTTTTGGTCTTGTTTTATTTATTAAAACTTACTCTATTTTCCTAAACCTATTGTGGGCTCCTTTTGTGGTGTGTTTTCACTATTTTACTGTTAGTAGTGTTGCTCAAATATTTGCCCTAAGCTAAGCCTGACTGCTCTGTGCCAAGCTATCGGGCAGGTTGAGCACAGATTAATTTGGGGTTTGTTTATGCCTTACAATGACAAGGAATGTGGTTGCTGCTTGACCAGAACTTAGGCCCCAGTCAGCCAAAAATGAAATTTCTTACAATATTCTTATCCTGTAGCGAATGGCCACCAATGATGCATCTCATTGTAGCAAACAGAAGTTAAATCATTAAACAGCTAAGTAATCTGATAATGCAGAATAACAACAATCTCTCAACTAAGTTATTTTTCTCCTTATAGAGTTATGTATGTATATGGTGTACAGTTCGAAATCTCTAATCCTCAATCAAAAAGGTATCCTTACTTTATGTAGAGGAATATTGAATCTGAGAATATTAAGTCATTTTAATGCTCTTGATATGTGAATGTGACAATGAGGTTATCCATACTAGGGTTCACTAAAGGAAGAATGAGTTATTTTTGTGATATTAATAAAGTTCGAGATTCTATGCCTTTTTCTTTCCAATACCGACTAGACTTGTGTTTTGTGAAAATAAACTCCTTGTTCAAGGCAGAGACCTACTAATGCAAAAAAATAAACACTTGCTTGGACAAGACTTTTTTTTTATCCTGGACGATATGTTGTCTCAGCTTTCTAATTATCAAAGGACATCAGCAGCTTCTTTAGGACCAATCCCTAAATGAGTGGATTCATTTGTTAATGTTGATTTTGCTTTGAGGCCTAACTTTCTCAGTCTGAAATAAAGCTATGAAAAAGTGGTGCTGCCTTTGCATATCTCTACAAGCTCTACTTTATTTTTAGCTACGTTTAATGACTCAATAAATCCTGATTTTGTTAACTTATACTCACATTTGTGAGAGCTGGAACCCAGAGGTGCCACTATACAATATTTTGCAAATGAAAGCACAATTCTTTGAATTGCTAGGTTGAACAAAATCACAGACATAATTTTATAGGAAATACCCATAGATTACCCTTTAGAAGCTTAGTTGTTTACCTTAAAGGTCCAAGTTTCCAAAAGCACAAAACTCCAGTAGGAGTCCGATGACTATTTTGCGGTCACTCAAATCTCTTTAATCTTGTTTCGCGTGCTATGCACTCCCTGACTTGATTTGATGCTGGATCTGCAAAGAATCTCCTCAATATGTGACCAATTCTCAAAGTTCACTTTCATGAGATGATCAGAAAATTAATTTGTGTCATTAGACTAAGTGGTAGCAGTCTAGTAGCCACACTAATGTAGCTACACAATTGCATTTCACACTATTCTTTAACAACTAATGTGCGCAACTACCGCCTAAGCGATTCATGACCATAACACCATATGAACATGGCATCGTCCAATGGTCTTCAGTCTGTAAAAAATGTATTTACAGCTCTTAACCTATTCCCATGCTTTTTGCTTTATGATGGATGAATTTTCTGAGGAAAGGTTGATATCCATAAGGTTTCTATTTCCTTGAACTTTCTCAAGGAACAGTATCTCAAAGGTGTAACCTCCTATGCGAGGAATTAAGGATGATTGAGCAGATCACAATATCACTAGTCCTGGGAAAAATTTGGATTACTGCAGTGTAATTCATGTAATTTTTGGACTTTTTGTGTTATGTGAAATTCCTAAAGTTAAGCCATTATGCCCCTACACATAGCTACGCTCCTTTTACGGTAACTTTTTACTACAAAATGTGTTATTCATGGTAAAACTTTACAGCGAATGCGTGCAAACGTTTTGCTGTGCTTTTTGCACAATTTTTAGTGCAAAATGCGTTTTTGCCTCAATAATTGATACAAGGACGCATTTCACTCTAGAATATAGTACTAAATAACTGATTTGCGTTTCATTAATAATTTCACATAATCATGTGAAAGTAAATTAGGTGATTTTCACACAACACTAATGATAACCAGTTAACAACCATGGACACATATTATTTCCTCACTCACCTATAAATAACAAAACTTTTATATGCCAAATGGATCACTCCTTAGTACCTTTTATCTAGCGAATGAGGCAGCCCAGGCACTTTATGTGGCTTTATCAATATGTCTTAAATTCCTCTCATCCACTAGTTGGCCTGCTAAACTCAGGACAGATTACGACGTTTCACTGCCGTAATCAAACATAGCGACCACAGCTGTTCCATTCAGGGCTCTTTCCTCTGGACTACCTTTCCTTGCTACTTTACACAGCCTGTCTGAATTGCTCCTTTTCAATAAGTCTCTCCACTTGAGTTGCAAAGCAGAGGAGAAGTCTTCATTAGAGTTGTTGGAAATTACTAACTCAATTCACATAATAGATCAATAAGGTTTATTTTTAATATTTTGTAGTCACTGTGGGATTGTAAGATGACAAATTGTTTTCTTCCTCAAATGGTCTCAGAAATATTCCAGCTCTCAATACTGCAAGAGATCCAGACATCTGGAGGGAGGATGGTGGATGGTGGAGGCGTTAATATGATCAATACTGCAAGAGAGCCAAACATCTGGAGGGAGGATGGTGTAGGCGGGAATAGGATCAATACTGTAAGATAGCCACACATCTGGAGGGAAGATCGTGGCAGCGTGAGGAGGATCAGTACTTGGCTCCCACGGTTGTTTTCTGTTAATTTGTATTTCGAAGCACACCAGTGCTTCATGGCGTGGGGGAGACCCCCTCACCCCCCAAATGGCTAAGTATACCTGGCAAAACAAGTAGAAGTTTTGTAATTTTCTCCACTGAAGTCAGAAGGATTCTTGTCGCAAAACCAGAAGGAGAGCGTTCCATGTTTTAACTGAAGCAAAAGAGAAATATCTATCACTGAAGGTGAATGTCCTGTCTATGGGGATAGAAAGAAGGAATAGCTCAGCTGACCGTAGGTATGTAAATGGCTTCTACCAGGTGAATTTAGATGTTAGAAAACTCTGGATACAAATCTCTATGGGTGATGGCCATGGCTTAAAGATACTCTCGCTTTGAGAAGACCGGGCAGGCGGTATCAGTTAAGGCTTAAGTAATGTTGCCTTTTGCAAGGGTGAAGATGAGGCCTATGATGAAATGGAGTTAGGTACAGCACAGATGGAGGAGAAAAGAAGGAGCTGGAACAGAAGTTCTACTGCCTTGCACGGGGATGCCGCAGGGGCTGGAGCTAGTGGTGTGCTCCTGGGGTCCTTGGGACTGTATCTCTTCTTCATTGCTTGTGCTATGTGGAAACTCTTAATGGGGCTCAATGAATCATGATTTCTTGGCAATTTATACTCCAAGTTATTTTTCATATCCACTCATTCTTATGAGAATATTAAGGCTTGCACATCATTTAAACGTGAAGAAGAGAAGAAAGAAAAGGAAAAAAAGAGCTAGAGGCTGCCTCCTTCTGCAAAGCATTCTTCCTGTTTTTTGTGCATCTCTGGATTAACCTATGGGCTATTAGGTGATAGGATGGCAGTCTTTTGGGATGTACTGGTTATTGTGCTCCTTTTGCGGCTGTAGGTAAGGGTGAGGAGGGCAAATTTTTTATTTTTCTCTGTCTCCCTTTCTCTTATTAGATCACTAGTGAAGCCATATCATTAATTTGTGGGTGTGACTAAGGGCCTGATTACGACTTTGACAGTCTTGGAGTGGGCTGCCACACCAGCACTCTTCTCCAAGACCAGCAAAGCCGTCCACACACTGCCCACCAGATTACGATTTAAAATCAGGCAGGCGGTCCTGTGTCGGGGGTCCCATAGCGGTGCCTGCCAAAAGCTCATAGCAGCGCCATCGTACTGACATAGTGAGTTCCAACACGGCATGGACTGTGCAGTCCATGCCAAGCTGGAACAGAGGGTGCATACAGTCATGTGCCCCCCTGCATGCACCCCCGTGCACAGAGGCATCCAGGGGCCAAGTAGGGCCTCCTTAGTTTTCTCACCGTCACACCTTTCATGGCAGGTTCACCGCCATGAAAACTTTGGAAGTGAGGAAACTCGTAACATTGGCAGTGCTACCAGGCATCCCCAGCAGTAGCAGTAGACCAGCAAACTCGTTATAGGGCGGTCGGACTGCCAGTGCGTTGATAGCTGCACCGCCACTGTGGGTTTGGCTGTCCATCGGATAATTAGGCCCTAAGTCTTATTTCAGATGTTTTGTCAAAGGATGATGGGTGAGAAAGGTGTATTAATGACTGGTGCTGACTGATTTCCTTATTGGAAGCAGTGAATTGAGAACCACTTTTATTGTTAGAAATTGCATATGCTGCATCTAGTTCAGTACAATCCACCTCTGGACCAAATCAAAATACCCCCAAGGGATCTCAGTCATCTAAAGACTGTTTAAAACAGCATCTTGAAGCCTGATGGTTCAGACACCAATTAGAAAGTGGAAAGAAGTTACTTGAAGGTCTCACAAGACAGCCCAAGATGTTGTTTGGGAGTGGGGATTATTTGGCTTAAAAACTTGTATGTCACACAAGAAACTTTTAAAAAAGAGACAGAGAAATAGTACCCCATACTCTCTTGCATCTAGAAATTCAATCCAATAAACAAAAATCTTAGGAGCATTTAGAATATAAATTCTTTCAGTTAAACACTTTTTCTGTCTTCCTAAAAAGTGCTTGTGAGCCTGACCTAATTGAATCTCATTTAGATGATATTCCCCTAAGAGGCAGAAAGGTACTGGGGATTACTTTGCTCCACATCCCTTTGGGACAAAATATGATAACCCCCCTAAGAAAAGTGCATAGTTAATTGTACAGAGGACTATCAAGTTTTAGGTGATGTTTTTCAAGAAAGAAAAACTTCCCTTGGGGAAGGCGGGATGGTGAGTTTGGAGAGGTGAGAGGGTTTGCTCTGAGACCTTGGAAAGAAACACCTCATTAATGAAAGGGATCATGAGGGAGGGTTTCACTGATATTACTGACATATGCCAGTCTCATATTGAGTCCTCTTTAACAGGTGATGATGGTGGAACCATTGTTTATGTTTATAACCAACTGATGAAACCCAAAGTAAGACCGAATCACAGACTATCCCCAGGCATCATGTGTTCACAAGGAGCCTGTTTCTATACACATCTGTAGATGGGCAACACGATTCTAGTAATTCCAAGGATTAGTCCACAAGGGATAGGCTAGCTAAGGATATGAGTTGACACAATCAGAGGATTTTGTGTTCAATGCATCAGAAAGTTCAAGGGATACAGGACTTAAAGCAGAATTTCGATGACAAAGTTGACAGGTTTAGAGTCCAGCTAATGGGTATACAGAATAGTAAGAAGTGAATGAATAGACAATTTAAAAAACAAAAACTTTAGGTTAAAACAAAACAAAAGTGACAATAGGGAAATTAACTGAAAACGGAGGACCTAGCGAATCACTCTTCTAGAAATAATCACTGGTTTCTAGAAGTAGCAGAAGACCAAGAGGCTGGGAACAGCACAAAATTGTTTATGAGTGACCTGTTAATGAACTACTCATTCCCTAGTGATGATTCATATAGCTAGAATTAAAAAATCTGAAGAATACCTCTTGTTGTGCACATTACCTTCAAGATAGGCAAAGACCAAGAAGAATTGTTGCTTGTTTTCAGTCTTTTTGTTTTTAACATATGGAGAGAGTCTTTTCTCAGATATGTTGAATCTTTTTGAAGGGACTGTCTTTCACAGTCTGATCAAATATATCTTGAGAAATGAACAAGAGACATTGGCAGATGGGACAGCTGGTTGATAGTTTTAAAATCCAGGAAACCACTGCTAGAGTTCTTAAGAAGAATTAGAGTTATTTTTAATATTAAGATGTTTACGTTTATAAAAGTAACCAACGCCACTGATTCTTAATTTAATATTGAGGGAAAATCCAAACATTCTAACAAGTCCCAGGTTGAGACTGTAGCAGACCGTGGCAGTGACAAATCTTCCTCAGAGTAAGTACTGTGACCTGAGTCTTTCCTTTAGATTTTTATTTTAATTGGTAAGTGAATGGTAGAGATAACCATTAGAGCCAGTTAGAGTACCTGATAGTTTCATATGATGGGATTGCTTCCCAAGGGTAGGAGGAAGGTGTGGGGTAAGAATAATGGAATTTGGAAGAACAGCGTCAGTTTCCTAGGTTGACTAGATTTAAAAAAAGAGAAAATAAAGTGCTGGCAGAAAGGAGCTATACTGGGGAAATACACATACAGTAATTGTTAGCTAGTCGGGAAAATATAATATGCTCCTAGAATGTGAATAGCTTAAGACGTATATTAAAAAATATAATATCTTGATACTTCTGTTTTGATATTGTTTGTCTTGTAAATATATTTACAGGCAGTACAATTGCTGATCCAAATCTAAATCAAGAAAGCAATGGTTTCTAACACAATTGATGATATGTAAAATAAAAATTAATTTAGCAGTTGTGTATAGGCTCCTTTGGATGATTCTGTCTGTCTAGAGGAGTTGGTTGGTGAACTGATAGCACTCTGCGCAATGAGCATTAAAATGGGAGGTTTTAATCCCACATTGAATCTCAAACTAGGCCGAACATTTGACCATGTGGGTCGTCTTCTAAAGTTGAGGAAAGTTATCGGAGGGATGATTGGGATCTCCGCCTGATGAATATTTGGCAAGAGATACATGAGGGGAGAAGAGAGACACATTTTATTTTCATAAGCATCAACACTGAGAATTTGATGACTTTTTGATTTCACAAGGATTGCAAAGATGGCAATCTCTAGAGAAATGTGTTATCTGAGATTTTCAGATCACACCTCAGTTTCAGAAAAGTTCAAATTAGAACCATGTATTTTTATCCCATGTTATGTTAATGTAGATTAAACACTATCAACTATATTTTCTGTTCAGGAGGATATATAAAGAAGTAGAAGTTGCTTTTGAGGCCATTTAGATCACTTGATTGATTTGCTGTACAGGGTACTTATAAAGCATGTCTAACAGGAGAGAGTATGTCAAAGAGCTTAAACCAAAAGTAGGTTTTAAAAGCTCAAGATTTAGCACTTGCGAGAGACATTAGATTTCAGCAGCTAGATTACCAGTAGCTGAGAGTGGTGTGCAAGTTTAAAAGGTTGCTGAAAAACTAGCTAAATTATTGGATAATTCTATTAGGAAGATTTACAAGACTAAGATGATAAGGGAGTTTAAATATAGTGAATAAGATGGAGACAACTGGTTCATTAAGTTTTTGAAAGTGCTGTCATTGAATAATATTTACCCTGGCTTTTCCAAGATGTAAACAAGATGACTTAGCGATGATCCTTTTAACGCATTAAAATCTACAAAATGAATTCACTAAACAAACAACAGGGAAAGCTGCTTGACCAGTTGGGATACCACGGAAAGTCTAGAAATTGCTTTCCCCATTTTCTGTAAAAATTATATGTATATAATCTTTACTTCTGTTAAAAATGCTAAATCCTGGCTGTCTTCCCATATTGAGGTTTAGAGTAAGACAGCCAAGAATCAGAAGATATGTGCCTCTTACCATTCCAGCTCTTCCTCAATTGTGACAATAAACTATATTATAAAAATTCTGGCAAAATGTTTGGGTACTGCCATGTGGAGTTACCCATCAGTGGGGGTTTATTCTCATTAGGCAACTAACTACTTTTACCAACATGCCTGTCCAAGCAGTTTACTTTTCTATCAAATAGAAAATAAAACCTTGGTATATTTAGAGTGGACCCGTAAAAGCATTCAACCACATAGGCTAGGGATATTTCAGGGTAACCTTACTACATTTTGGATTTTCACTACCTTTTGTGAAAGGGTACTCTGACTATCAGAAGGTTAGAATGAATCATAGTTCAAAGCCATTTGACAAAGATTTAGAAGGGTGATCAGACAGCAGTGTAATCTCTCCCCTCTTTGGTTTGCTTTGATCATAGAACCCCTTCTTCAAACTCTCGTGGATAGATAAAAGTATTCATTCCTTCTCTTGTAATCTTTTGGAATAAAAATCCAAATTGTTTGCTGTCCCCTTTGATCCTTGATGAGTTTGTAAATTTTAACTTCTTGAAATGTGGAATATTATGCTATTCCAATTTGAATAAACTTAAGTTGAAATATTTGGGAACTAGAATCGGTAGAATGTAGGAGGACAACTAGGCATCAGACAGAATACATTTGTCAATTGCCGGGCAACTCTCCACTCTGAAAACAGTGGTTGTGTTAAATTTTGTTTAATTTCTCAGGCCAGTCAGCTTCTTTTGAACCTTCATTCCAAAGCTCAAAACTGAAATCTTTGTATTTCTGGACATCAAAATCTACGAGTATAAAATGAAAAAGATTTGCAGGTCTTTATTTAAGGGGGGGTGAACGTTTCCTGACTTTGAACTTATAGAAAAAACAGCAGCACTGTTAAAGAGGATTAGAAGATTCATAGTCTTGTAGCAAGAAGAAGTCCCCTTCTGAACCAATGACAACTACATTTCAGTTTGGGGTTTTGTACATATATTTAAATGTAAGATTCTGGAAGTATGGTGAAAGGTCTTCAAGCAGATTAGTAACAACTCGAGAATACCTCACTGATCTAAATATAGACTGCTTTGGGTCACTGGATTACACAGTTTTGAGGGTAATGACTGTCTGGAAGTTTTTATAGAAGTAAGGTTTAAATATCTACAAGATTTATATCTAGATAAGAAGCTCTTGTCCTGTGTCAGGTATTAAAGAGCAAGGTGCAAAACAGATGTCTTAGTGGACATGACCGAAGTGGATAAACAGAGATGGATTTGGCTAATGTGAGCTGAGAAAGAAAAAGTTATGTAATAGAGGAAAATATGAAAGAGAGGACAACCGTCTCTCCAAGATGAATGCCATTCTGGTTGCTGATAATGATAAAGATTTGACTATGCACCGTAACTTATAAGATGAGCATCTTTCAAAATCATTTCATCTGTGCATTTTGTGTTATCAATCTTGCTAAGTTAAAGTAGCAGCAATACTTCATCCTTTTCTGATTGTATTGCCTGGTAACAAGTTGTCAAAGGTTTCTGACCATACAAGGTCTTGCCCTAGATTCCAACTGACTCACGCATGGCTCAGTTACATGATTGCAACTTGCAATACACTTTCATCTTCTGGGGTAAGGCAATTAAAGCTTAAAGCTATTTGGTGACAAGTTTGTGAAAGTAAGTGATGGTATGATAAAATTTAAGCCATTTGATAATATTCTGACGAAAGGAAAATGGTGAAATAAATTCTGATGCACTTCTCATAGTTTATTGAATTCTGGGATGCAAATAATGCAAAACTGGATCTGGAATTTGTGTGGAGAGCGAAATCATCAAACTTATCCTCAAAATTATGCATCCACATGTCCACATTTTTTAATAGGTCCTTGAATACTATGAACTACTGTAGGGTTCAGATAACGGAGCCAATTATGAGTAAGCTAATGGAATGTAATATTTAGACTCTTTCTATATATATGCATATTTATATATAGTATTGAGTATTGAATACTATGGAATACATTTTCTAGGCTGTTAATTCATAGGGTTTGGCATTGAAGATGACACTGGTGAATAATGTTGCAAAACAGAATGCGTTAGACTATAGGGGGACAAGACAGATTTGACATTGCCTTTGGCAGGAACAGTGAAATGAAATTCAAAAGCTAAGATAGGAAGCAGTTATTTCAGTTTTTGATCTTGGAGTTGTCTGTGTCTTCCTAGCAGTCCATGTTAACTGAATGAACAAACCGGGCCATCTATCAACTCTCTTCTGCCCCAGTGCAGGTGAACGTTGTTAGAAGATAGACCCTAGTTAAAAATATTTCAAATTAATAAGAGCTATATTTTTATAGAACATACTAGTTTTCATCTACCCCAGGCTTTGTTCAATGTGTACATGGCTTGTCAAGTTAAGTGAATGTCCTTTGATGATAAGAGTTGAAATCACAGCCTTGGATTATGAATGATCCCAGACCAAAACCAATGGCTGCAATTAATAGTTTGAAGTTCAAGTGAATATTGTATTATATTATAGATTTCTATAGCGTTTTCTACCCCAAGCAAGGCTTTGAAGCATGATGTTAATACATGTTACTGCATGAAGCCCAGAGTTAGTTTATGGTGTTAGTTGCAACTGTTGAAGTTAATCATATTTTTTACAATATTAAAGTAGTTGCTGCAGTTTCTAGTCTAGCACAAAGTTAATTGTTAATTGTTGTGGTAGTTGCTGATGCTTTAGTTACTTGTAAGTATAACTGTGTCTCTGTGATTATTTGGAAAGGAAGGCATACATTCCTAAAGGGGTATTATACTATGGTTTGCCTCTCTTTGTACAATGAGTTACTGGATGGTAGTAATTATGTTAGTGAATAAGGCTGTGTGTTTTTGTCTCACAAATTTCCACTCAAAACGAATCCAAGAGACCTGAACTCAGGGATTTGAAGCACAGTTGAATGCAGAATTTTAAATTCTATCAGAAATGTGTTTTTTCAAAGCCATAAATGTTAAAAGAGGGGGAGTGGAGTTAATCGTAGTTAACACCCGTTTCTGCTGCATGCTACAAGTAGTTTCCACTCATTTTGTTGGATTGTCATAACCATTTTAGTTTGGGTGGTCGTCTTATTGGCAGAGCAAAGTTGGTTGCTCTATTATTGCTGATAAAAGGTAGATACTTTGAGTCAATGGATCAACAACTGATTTTTCCCTAGACGGGAATGTTCAGGTAGCAAAAATATCTTTCAATAAATGTTTTTCATAATCACGAAAAAAGTTTACCTTTTTGCTGTTGTTATTTATTCTGGTAGAGTTTTATTTGTAATGTTCATCTTTAAATGTAATGTCCCTTTCAGAGGAATAGAGAGCTGACATTTCTATGTATGGTCATGTTTGATCTTTGTCTGCATGAGGTTGTTTATCTCCTCAGATGTCATTAGGGAATATTTCCCTCTTTGGCATACCAGAAGCATACACTGACCGTAAGGTCTTACATAGTTCCAGGAGGGCGACATCCATGCCTGATGTTTAGGATAACCTCTGATATACTTAATCTTTATTTTGATTCCTTTTATATAAGTGTATCGTACATGTGCATCCTAAGAAAAATTGTATGGATCTACCTGTCCGACATCTGTGTTCGACACCCTGCTGTAATGTACAAGGTTCTTTGCCCAACAAAATGAGTTGATAAATGTAATTTCAATTTTTTTTTCTATAACATGTTGCTAGTTATTTAGTTTTGCATTTGCTGTCACTGATAGAATAGTATGAAAACATTTGTTTTGTTTTCTCTCAATCTCATACTTTTCAATGTGTTCCTAAGCAGGGAGCTTGTATAATATATATATGTGCTCTAGATCCTGGGAATTATAGTGGGTAATTGGTACTCAATGTGTGGCTGCATGAAAACATCAATCTAATGGCTTTGCTTAGTCACACACTAACCGATAGATAGTGCAGAGGTTGTCAAGAGAATAGCAATAAGCTATCTTATTCACCTTCTCCAGCCCATCACATACACACCACCACAAGCCACCACAAGATGATAATGCTTCTCTACTGCCCTCAAGAGAACTTCGGCTTCTTTGGCAGTAACAGAAGACGCCTGTCAGACCAAACATGAGTCAGGTGTAGTCACTGCTCACAGAATGCCTGCTCCCACAGAAAATGAAGAGTCCAGCATTTGGGCATGGCCTTCTCATCTTCAGTGCTGGTCTAAAACACCGTTACCATTGCCATCTCTTGATATTCAGCTGCCTAAACAGCAGACGGTGGACCTTTAAGCAGTGACTTCATAGTGAAATGTAGTAACACATTTCTCCTCGTGTTTACAATGCAACATCTTTTTAAGTCTTGACTCACAACATTGTATAATACAACACATTTTGTAACTATAAGCAGGCTATTGTGTTGCCCTGTACAAGCAGCTTTGACTTACCTGAAGTCATTCAATCAAGTCCAGGATGATTACTGGACAATATTTTATCTCTTAATGTCGTGACTTTATGAAGGGTTTTACAAGGTGTTTGTGGAACTCCTCTGATCCTATATATTATGCTAATGGATTCAGGGAGGAACTCCAGGCATGTATACTTCAGACTTTGAGAACCCCATCTCAACATTGTGCTCTCAGACTTCCTTTCAGAGCTTTCAACATCAGCATGCACATACACCTTCAGATGCAATCAATGTGCTAACAAAAATGACAAATGTTGCATTGTTAATACTGGTAAAAATAAAGAAGAGAAACATGTTCAGAAAGAAATAATGCATGACAATTAAAGCAAACCAACATCCTTTTAGTGAGGGCTATTGCAGGATTTTGCTTCAAAGCACTGATATGGCTCAAATGGAATTTGGGTTTTACATTATGTTAATTTAAATTTACATTAATGCTTTAAGTTACAAGAGCTAAATTCTTATGAAAGAAACAAAATAAAGAAAGAGATGGTAAATAATTTCAAAATAAATTATTGATGTGCATGATGTCATTGGTAAGTAAAGCCAACTTATGCAGGAAAGAATAGCTAACACTTCACAAAGTGGTTCTCAATATAAACTGCTCCACCAGTGAAGAATAATACTAATAGAAAGAATATACCTCTATGATTCACATAAATATCAAAAAAGGGTTTAAATATGGAACAATTTGGCAAACCTGAGACACATGAGAGGGAACTGCACACAGTAACAAAACAGAACACATCAACAAAGTCACACACACAGAAACCTCTTTTTAATACTCACTAGCCTGTGTTCCTCACATTAGCACTAGTTCAATAATTGTTTTTAGGCTATTTTCAAGGCTAACTCCTGAGAAAATTGTAATGTAAACATTTTATTGAAGTAGTAGTTAATGGAAGTGGGTAAAACATTATTTTGAACAAAAGGTTTTGCACAGTTTGGGTCTGTACTTGCATCATGCCAACTATTGAAAAAACAGTAACAAAAATTATTGCAAGGCCATTTCTGTTTTTTGCACTTCCAAGTAAATGGCATGCCCTACATTTTGTTGAAAAGTTTGTGTATTCAACCATTGGTGGAGCATCTTTGAGTATCTTTGTGATAAACATGCTCTTTCAGTGGGAAAAGGGTGTGTTCCTTCAATATCGAATATGAAGTTGCACCACAATTGGATCTGATGTGTGCAGGAGCTGATGGTTTGCTCTTGTGACAAACATTGTCAAGATAATATAAGTATACTTAATGTGTTGGGGAATCCAGTAACTCCTCAAAGCTTTTCTCTGGCAGTGCTCTGGGTGATGGTATACTATGAAAACTTAAATAGGTTGATATGGAGGCCTTGGCAGGTCAATCTTTTGGTATGGAGGTCTTAGAAACATGGTGACTTTGACATTGCAATCCAGTTGATGCAAGCACCGTGCAATGAAATCAACCTTGGTGCAGAGTTCCTGAAAACTCATTTGGAGTGGGATGAAAGTCTGGACAATTCACCTCATTCTGGTTAGTTTGATAAGATCATTCCAGGTGTGGTAACAGATCTTCAACAAAGGTGTCAGTAGTGGCTGATAAGAAATCTTTTCAATGGCGAAAGAAATGTAGATAAAAAGTGTCCATCATTTTCCGGATCTGCCTTCCTTTCCAATAGAGGGGTCCACAGTTTTCCACCAGGTAACTTGCTAGTATGATTGATTTATATCATGCATATTAAAAGCAGTGGAAAAATGTCTTGATCTTTTTGTTCCATCACCTGTTGCAGCTCCAAACTAAAAGAGGGCAGGCCACTGTCGCTTTGATGCTTTGGTTTGTCTCCTTTAGAAGTAAAGGAATACTATAGCCAAAGAAGGCAATGTTGCAGTTGATCACTACAATGACCTGCAAACTAACACAGTCAAGATTCAAATATCTGAGAGTTTTTCTACTTCTAACTTGGCTCAAGAGTCCTCAGTGTTAAGGTGTAGTTGTTATACATGGGGTCTGGAAATCTAAAGAAATATGTTGGGGATCAATCAGAGTCCATGTATAATATGTAATGAGGTGTAGTTCCAAAGTTCTGTAGGCACATTAAAAATAAGTGCATGGGATTATGGTATTGTAGTAAAACTTTGAAGACATAAGGGGACTCGGAACCAAACTGCACTGCAGCTGAGTGCTAAATGTCCTCCGTAAAATACCACTAGAATCTTTAGTTTTTTTTCTCTTGAAGTCAGTGGATATAGGCCTGCAGTGCTCTGGACCCTGATTCATTGCTTGGGACCACTGGACAACCTATTCCGTGAGCTTGCTAGGGAATTTTATGTTTTTGTTCACTTATTTTGTGGGAACCTGCAGCTGAGCATCGAATCAGAGACAGACAGTGCACAATACAGAACAGAGAGGAAGTGACACATACAATTCAGAGCGGGGAAGAGAATATTCTCCAAATAGTTTCTTTTAAGGTGTCTAAGAAATCTGATTGTAAAGGTGGCCCCGTGTAGAGTAAATTTCACGCATGTCAGCTCTGTCACATGGTGACAGGAGGGGATGTTAGTTTGCTTTAATTCTGATTTGAATCGAAAACATGTTTTATTCTGAAAGCATTAAGAAATATTGGAGCACCCACTTGTTTCCCAAGCTGTGACTCTTTCTATGCCTTGATACTGGAGGAGTTGGAAGGTTGGCTGCCATCGAAGCGTCAGGACAGGTCGGTCTCCTGTTGAATCTGATTGTTGCTGTCACCTCTGAAGGACCTACCAACAAAGATCAACTGAGCTATTCTGGCAATACTGCAGAGGATAGTCTGTAAAGAGTTCTTCTTCAGGCAATTGTATAGACTCATGTAATGATAAATATAGTCACAAATGTATATTTAACAAAAATAACATTTTAAGTTCCAATGATAGTTTTTACCTGTGAGATCTAAAGAATAAAACCCCTGTAATCAGTAGGCACATTCATTCTTTGTGACTAGGAGTTCAGTGAATATAGTTGCGCACTATGGCATGTATGCAACCTAAAATGCTACAGCAACAGCCTTCGAGGAAGTGCTGTAATGTTGTCTATCAGTGAAATAATCATTATTATTGTCAAAGGATGTTATCACTAATTGAAAAACACAGATAACGTTTATATCCAATTTTAACCGTTGGGCAGTTAGTGAACATTTAAATAGTCATTCAGTGTACATGATTTGAAGTACAAGCTTGATGAAGAGGATGGAAAGTGCATGTTACATTATTGTGACAAAATAGCCATATTCTAAGACAACCACCTCAAAAAATGAATAAACAAAGAAAACACATTCAAGAACCAGTAATTAATTCACAGTCTATTTAAATAGCCTGTTTGCCTATAAAATATACAGTCCCATAATAAAGGTGTTCTTAATTCCACTGTATACGTTTTAGAAACACTGAAAACAGCAGAAATATAAACTGGGGTGGACGATGGGCAGCCACACAGATCTACACTTCATTGAGCACATATAATCTACTACTAAATTCATCTACTCCATTTCATCTACTGATATTTTTTATTCAAAACATACATTAAAATTAGGAGAAGGAATATTACATTGGATCGATTTCATAGAGTGACATTTTTAATTGAAACATGGAAATGAATGCATGGCATTTCATTCAATATAAAGAAAAAGAAACCTTTTGTAACCTTACAGTATTCCTCTGTTATTTATGTTAACAGTTTTTCTTTTAGTACTTCTGTTGGAAGTACTACTGCTGTTACTAAATGTACTGGTTTTATCTGTATAACATTTCCGATAATGCTTAGTGCACAATATCATAAAAACCACAACTTTTACTACTGATACCCGTACTAATCGTACAATTACTGCTATTATTACTACAAAAAGTACAATTGTTACTACTAAGATTAGACCTACTACAGGTACTACTGTAAGCAATATTAATGCAACTTTTGGTAGTGCTACTCTATATCATACTGCTAGATGCAGAGTACCAACTACTGTTGCGTGACTGGATCTACCTGTAGGACTACATTCACTGTCATTTCTGCTCTTGGTGACATTAAAACTGGTCTTGGTACTATTCTAGTAGTACTACTGAAAATACTCTTATGGCTGGCTGCAAGTAGTAATGAAGCTACCACTAGCACTACATGTATTTATAATATTGCTTTATCAAATGCCAAAACTACCTGTAGTACATATGTTACTTTTTTTCCACCACATCTTTTATTCTATTAGTTCATGCTCTTTGTTGCTTTTTGAGGTAAAAACCTATCAAATGCACATGCAAATAACAATAAAAGTACTTTATACAATATTTATAAAATATAATTAATAGCCTAAAAATGCGTTAAGTCACAACATACACTGATATGTTCATTTGTCGAAGGTGGACACTCATACCAAAAACATACGGCAGCCTGATCACATTAAATTGTTGTGTCAACACTCAAGACCTGCTAAATGTGTAATACACTAATACTAACATCAGCACATGTATAGCTACCTTTAAACAAAGAGGTAGGCCCACTTACTTTATCATACTTCATCTTGCCCCCTTTAAGGTAAACTTTTTAAAAATTCTATGAAAAGGTGAGTCTATTACTAAGCAATCTGAAATGGACATATTAACATGAAATTAACTTGAAGTAAAGG
This sequence comes from Triturus cristatus, assembly GCF_964204655.1. Lineage (NCBI taxonomy): Eukaryota > Metazoa > Chordata > Amphibia > Caudata > Salamandridae > Triturus > Triturus cristatus. The sequence continues at coordinate 1,132,861,386 of NC_140580.1, read as the reverse complement.
ACAGTCATCAAGTTTGAACTCAGTGGGGCCTATTCGCAGAGGCATTGTGGACACATAAAGCAGTACTCCCGTATTTCACTTATACATACTCTAACATGCTCTTGTGAATTGGCCCCAAAACATCTAAAATTGGTATAAAATGAGTATACATTTGGAGGTATGCATGCATAATTTGAACAAATAGAAAGGATTTTGCTCTCTTTCTAGTTTAAGTAATAACGCGTTGGACCTCATAAATGCTGTTGCGAATCGGCCCTAATATGTTGAATCATTACCAGCTATACATCATTCTGACACTGTGATTAAAACATCATTGAAGAATTTGCTAAAACTCAATAAATTAAGAGGGAATCAATCACCAATATGAAGCACTCCAAAAATGTAATCATAGCAAACATTTGGGAAACAAGCACATTTACTATTCTTGTGGCCCAGCAAGTCTGCTCTGACATTATGAAATAGGACCCTTGTATTAAATGTCTGATACCAACCAGATGTCCTTGTAATATGCAAAATATTACATAAAAGGCCATTGAAATAAAAACCGAGAAATAGTGTAGCCAAATGAACACTATTAGAAGTTCTATATCAGGGGTTCACCAGAGCCCAGATGGATTTCCCCAAAAACAAATTAAATATTTTTTACTGTGGTTTTCCTGCTCATGAAAAATGTTTTGGTTGTGAGTTACATTATTTGCAAATGAACATTAGAAATTTCTCCCTATTTCCTGGTCCTGGTATTGGGCTTTGACTAGTGTCTACTCATCAGCATTTATCCTCAGTCCAACAGTAAAGAACCAAAGTCAAACATAACTGGGGCATACTATGCTTCAGACAGGTGAATGACTCTTTTAAGCAAATTATACCAGAAAATATGAAAATTCAGAATCAGCTAAAAATCTTGGTACAGTAAGAATGTCTTTCTCTTTGAGAGGGCACATTTTTAAAATAAGAATATATTTCAACAATTTCTAATCCAACCATTAGAATAAACTCTGTTGTAACAAAATTAATTTAGGTTGTGAAAGTTCATAGTGTATTTTACATCAACATGTTGAACATTGGGGGTCAGGCTTACCAAACCATAAACTTCTAGTGGAAATCAATTCAAGTGTCTCACATATTGCATCACTTAAAAATGGATAAAGAGGTTTAAGTACATGCATCACTAATATAAATCCACCATTCTTTATATTATTATTAACAACAAAACAACAAAACTAATAATAATATAGCACTAAGTATAATAAGAATAATAAAGAAATCATAACATAATAAATGCTAGAAAATTGCAAACCTCTTCCTGGAACACATATGTAAAGATAATAAAGAATTTGATTGCATTATTTTGCTATTAATGCCAATTATATGTATTCCTTCTTTACCTGCAATGTTTACATTTTGCTGGATTTTAAAGGCTAGTCAATAAATTCAGACAAGACACCCAGTCAGCTGAATTGAAACAAATGCTGTGTTTTGAGAACGGGAACCTTTGCAAAGAGTTCAATTTAAAGATGTTACATTATCTGCCTAAAGGGACCATAAGCTTCCACACTTAGTAGTTTTCACATTTGAATTTCTGGAGAGGGACTAAATGGCAAGCAAGGTTAAACAACAATACTTGGCATCATAAACTACCCTAAATATTCATCATACAATACATTTCATATGGTGTGTCAGGGCAATCTGGGGATAGACTGTTGCAAGACTTTATTTGAAATTTGGCATTGTAGAGTTTGCTGCTTTGCTGGAAGGCTTTTTTCTAATATGGCTTTTGTCTCCTTACTTTGGTGAAGAAAAACAGTAACTGAGTTCCGCAATGCCCTGGTAGTATGGCAGACCCATCAGGACATGTCTTTTCTCAAAGAAGACAACCAAAGTGGGCATTTGCCTTTGGAAACAATACATCTAATATCCATCATGTGCTGGGAGTTTTCCCCTCGTGCATGAGGGACACAAGTGCACTTTTGCTGTCTGTAGCCTGCATGGTCTGAACAGGGAACATGTTGTTGCAATGATGTTGAAGGGGCTGCCCCATACAGGGCAGATCCAACCAACATCTTGTGACAGGGGTTTGGTCTTCAGAGAGAGATTTCTTCATTATGGAGTCAGTGATGGAACAGCTGTTGGGGAAACTGTCATCCTCAAACTCTAAATGAGTTGGAGACGCAAGAGCTCGAAGACATAAAGTGCTACTTTTTACTTGCACATGGGGACGCTAGGAGAGAGCTTGTGCTGCTTTTAATACTTACACATAACTAATAAAACAGTGTATGGTGTCCACGCTACTTCTGGGGCACCACAGAAGAATATGTACATTTGGGCTCCAGTGAGCAATAGGGTACTCTTTCGCTCCCAGGCTGTTTTACGTCTGTTCTGGGTTGCGGCCACACATGCAGTAAACTGTTCCTCTGGTTTCTTTTTACATTTGTTGTTGCCCCCTTCTGTGTGGCTGCATCTGCCCTTCCTTGGGGTACCTGCAAACACTTCCTTTGGTTCGTGAGTATTACAGTTATGCCAGCTCTTTGCCAGCCCTGAGACCTGTCCCTCACTGCTGAGCAGGGGATCTGGCTGCTCTACATCTCTCAGCTACCCCAGAGAATAGCAGAGAGAGTAGATATATAACCTTGATGCTCATACAACATTGGTGCCTTTGAGGCTAGCCCAACTGAGCTGGTCACAGCACAGGCTCAGAACTCCCCCAGGTCAGAGTACCTGCCTGCCTGCTGATCTCCATAACCCCAAAGCTAAGGTACCCAGATACATTGGTTCTCCCACCTCTAGTGGGTGTTCACAAAGCAATAGCAAACCTCTGCTTCTAGTCTCCCAGGTGGCAGCACCCTATCCCGGGGATATTTTGTAAACACAGTTCGGATTTTCTCAACTGAAGCATTCTTATAGCCCCATCAGGAACTGATAAACGCAGCTAAGATAACGTGTATGACTGTACATCTATATCCCCAGTGCATGGATTTGCATGGAATTATGTTCTCTGTGCTCTTGATAGCACACTACAGCCACTAGGATTGTGGCTGTGGAGCACCCAGACCACCAACATTTCAATATTGAGATTTCTTGATAGTTTTTACAGATGTTGGCACTGCTGTTACCTTTCCTATCGCAGAAGCTGGCAGTAAAAGCCTGGACTTGCCATCCTGTCCAGCCCTTGTTAATCTCCTGACCTTGGGTCTCCCTTAAAGAAGCACTCACAGCCCTCAAGATGGACCACTTTCACTTACTGCACTCCCCAAACATGCAGGCCTTCAGTCACTTGGAGGGTTCCAGTCTGTACAGCTGTAGCCAGTGGTAACCACTCACAGAGCACCCATAACCAGGACCACGATACACAACTCTAAAGAAACGCTTAGTGTTAGAGTCCTCAGACTGTCCGGGCTAAAGAGGGGACACACTGCCACTATGTCTGGAAAGAGACTCCAACAAATAGTCAAAGGAGTACAAGGCAAGAGGGGATCTGTCACACTCTAGACAGGGGTCCATCTTTGATGGGGGTCCATCCTCTTTCAGCTGTTCTAGTGCTTTTCAACTGATCTTTATTGTGCAGGAGTTTGGAAATGGAGGTGGAGCAATCTAGAAAGTGGCACTCCATACCTAATCCAGAGATGCCAGGTCACCGCTCCATACCTAAATGACACTTCAAAGCAGCTGCCATTGTCTATCCAAGCCCTCTGCACAGCATTCAAGAAATACAAAGATTTTGGCTTGAAAGAAAACCGGGACATATTTCTGTCTCTGCCCCAAGCACTGCTCACTCAGGTCTTGTAGTGTCGCATGCTTCGTTCTGCTTGGTCGCGTGGTGTTGGAAATGGTCATCACGCGAGCAAAGCAGAACGAGAGCATGTTTACAATTAAAATGAAGCAAGCTCGTGTTCACTCTGAGGAGTTGTCACGAGCGTGTAGCTGTTACGGGAACTGTTGTTAACATTTAAAGTGCAATGTACGTTAGACGTTTGTTACTGGCTTTGAACTACGGACAGGATGCATATGTCCGGTTGAGAGTTACAAATAAGAATACTTCTTCAATTCTTGTGTTAAGTGTAATCACTACACTTACAATTTGGCGACTTGGGTCTCAACCGGAGCAGATCCACGCGTAATTTCATCGTATCTGGCATTTTCGTCAATTTTCTTCTTCCAGCCCTGAGGGACTGTTCGCATCCTGTTGCCGTCGGAGGTGTTCTTCGTGTGTTCCAACCTAATTGGTTCTTGTTTGGGAAGAACCGCCTCCTATTTTGAAGATTGGTTCGTGTTTGGGAAGAACCGCCTCCTATTTTGACCGGGAAAACTCATTCCGGGTTGGTGCGAGTTCATTGGCCAATCGGAAGGCTGTAATTCATTTCCTCTTCAAGTCGGTGACAACGGAGCATTCACAAGCGTGAATCGGAAGCGAGTTAACCGGCGGATGGTTGTGCCAGTTCTACGACGTGATTTTGGTGAGGATATCACGTTTAAGCTTTTATTCTGAGGAAGCTGAAACGTTGCAAGGTACGGAGGTGTTGATTTCTTTCATTAACATCGCAAGCCCTGTTGGAGTGCTTTGACTTACACGTTTGGGCATAATTGAGAGCGCTGCTGACCGTACTGTGTAGTCACAAGCGCTGAAGGTCACAGTGTGCACACGTTCTTCATAGCGTTTTAATTGTGAAAACGGTTACACTGTTCTAAATGACTGAATCTGGATAAATCGTTCTGGAGCAGTTTATTGAAGAGCCAACAGTGGTCATTTGTTCAAGAGTCATTTCTTCCATCTTCACAACGTTGACTAATCAGCTTTAAGGAAGCTTTGTTTTTTCATGTGGTACTGTGCTAATATTTCATAATATTGAAATAATCAAATGAGCTACAGTTAATAATTAGATTTATATTAAGAGGTAGCAATTTTTCAAAAAAAAATCTGCATCATAAGTTTATGTATTGATTGATTGTATAACATTTTATCAACAGGTCATAGGGTAACATTCTAAAACTGTGCGGCCATGGCTACTCCTGTCACCAATATAACTGTCAATCCTCCAAAAGAGTTCTTATGTGTTCCGGGTGATCCACCAGTTCCGTGGTTACAGTGGAAGGAATATTTTATCAATTATTTGTTCACCATTGACCATGCTAACAAATTGTCTGCAGACAGGAAAAAAGGCTTATTGATGCACAGTTTAGGCCCAGAGGGTTTAAGGGTTTACAATAAGTTAAATAAGGATACTGTTGCAGGCGATGATAATGTGTTTAACCAAGCTATCAGACAACTAGACAATTATTTCTCCCCAAAAGTTTGTATTGGCGTCACACGTTTCAAGTTTTTTAAAAGAAAACAACTTAAGGATGAAACCTTTGATGATTTTGTAACTGCTCTCCAAAAGCTAGCCATTGATTGTAGATTTGGGGCTATTGAAGAGGAGCTAATCAGAGATCAGGTAGTGATGCATGCATATGATTCCGCTATTCAAGATAGGTTGTGGGTAAATGGGGATAATGCGCTTAAGGATGTTTTAGCCATTGCTAGGAAAGCTGAATTGTCGGGAAGATGTGCCAAGGCACTCAAAAAAGAGAATACTGATAATTCTCAGCAAGATACTGTAGCAAAGATTGGTCATAATCGTAGTAAAGAGAACTCATCCAAAGCCGTGGTAAAAAATAAGATGTCTAGAAAGGACAAAAATTTCAAGTGTTATCGTTGTGATAGCAAGAATCATCTAGCCAACGACAAAAGTTGTCCGGCTATCAAACAAAGATGCTCAATTTGTAAAAAAGTAGGCCATTTCAGCAAAGTTTGTCATGCTAGAAATGTTAAAAGGGAACATGTTAAATGTATTGAAGAAAGTTATCCGTCTTCCAGTAATGATGATAGTGAAGATGATTCTTTGAGCCCCATGAGTAATGTTGTGCCTAACATTGTCCATGATATTGATTCTAGCAAACCTATGTGTGACATCTCGTTAGGTGGTGTAAATGTTTACATTGCAGCGGATTCTGGTTCACCTTTTACCATTGTAAACGAATCAGTGTGGGCGGATAAATTCGTTATGAAGTTAGGCTCCAATTTAGATCAAGCTGATATTACACCGTTAAGCTACAATGGAGAACCAATTGAACTGTTAGGTTGTAGGGATTTGTTGTTTAGATTCAAGAACAGAAGTGCCCTGTGTAAATTGTATGTATCAAAGAAAGGTCCTTCTGTGTTGGGATGGAAGGACCAAAGGAAACTTGATATCATTCTTGATCCCAATGGGGTGGAACAGGTCTTGGTGGTGAATGAAGAAGAATCCCTTAAAAAAATGTTATTAAAAAAGTTTCCTGATGTCTGTTCTGGCAAATTGGGGAAATTGGAAGGTTTTGAACACCTTATTCGTCTCAAACCTGACCCTTCTCCAAAAGTTCACAAGGTACGCAATATACCTTTCTCAGTTAGAGAAGAAGTGGAAATAGAACTTAGCAGCTTGGTTGAGAAAGGTGTAATTGAACCGGTTGAAGCCTCTCAATGGGTTTCTCCATTGGTGGCAGCCAGAAAATCTAATGGTAAGCTCAGGCTATGCATTGATTTGAGACATTTAAATGATAACATCGTGATTGATCAATTTCCTTTACCAAAAATCAATGAAATGATTACAAAATGTAAAGGAATGAAAGTCTTTTCTACAATTGATTTATCACAAGCTTATCATCAGATTCCGTTGGTAGATTCGTGCAAACACTTAACAGCCTTTATTTCTCACATAGGATGTTTTCAGTACACTCGGATGCCTTTTGGATTAGCCTCTGCGGCTGCAGTTTTTCAACGTTTAATGTTCAAGATTTTTGGTCATCTAAGATATGTGCTTATTTTCCAGGATGACATTTTAATTATGGCCAAGGATATTCAAGAGCACAAAGAAAAGTTATTTCATGTAATGTCTTTGTTACAAAAGTATGGTCTAACCATTGAACCATCCAAATGTAAGTTTGCTGCTAACACTGTAACTTATTTAGGGCATGAAATTAGTGCCTCTGGAATTCTACCCAAGACAAAATTAGTTTCTGCTATTACAAATGCGCCCAGCCCCAAGAACAAAGATGAGGTGAAATCTTTTTTGGGGATGGTGGAGTTTTTTGCTAAGTTTGTGGAAAACTTTTCAAAAAGAACATGCCACATTAGAGAACTCCTAAAAACAAAGAAAGCTTTCACATGGTGCAGTCTGTGTCAAAAAGAATTCACTGATTTAAAAAAAGCTATAAGTACAGCCCCTGCACTTCAAGGGTTTGATCCTCAGGGAAAAAATATAATAACCACAGATGCCAGTGGTATAGGTATAGGAGCTGTCTTCTCGCAAATAGACCATAAGGGGGTAGAATCAATAGTGGCATATGCGTCTAGGTCGTTGTCTCCAGCGGAAACTAGATACGCAGTGATTGAGCGTGAAGCTCTTGCTTGTGCTTGGGGACTAGAGCATTTCCGAACCTTTGTGTGGGGAAGTGAGGTTATTATCAAATGCGATCATAAACCATTGGTGAAAGTTTTAAAAAATGTTGGCATGATTAATGTATCCTCCATGCTTGCCAGGATTTCTATGAGACTGTTAGATTTTGTATATAATATTGAATATCTTCCAGGTAGGAAGAATGCGGTCGCTGATTTCCTGTCGCGTCTGCCAGTCCAAATGATCGAGAACCAAGATGATCTGATGGACAGTGTGCAAGTTGCGGTTGTGTGGGATCATGGTTCAGATTCTTTTAGGAAAGAGGAATGGATTCAAGCTGTGTCCTCTGATGAGTGTTTAAAGAAAGTTATGGAATGTGTCACCAATGGATGGCCTCGTAAGTTGGAGGTTTGTGACATTAAACCTTTTTGGGAAGTCAGAAATGAGTTGTCTTGTGTGGAGGGAATCCTAATGAGAGGGGATAAAGTTGTTCCTCCTTTAGCTTTGAGAGACAAGATTCTCAGTTTGTGTCACGAGGGACATTTGGGCATTTCAAAAACTAAAGGCATAGTGAAAGGTAGATTTTGGTGGCCTGCTTTAGACATTTCTGTTGAGAGGTTAGTAAGGGATTGCAGTCTGTGTTCCACTTCTGACAAAACTCTTAAGACCCTTAGACCCCCTATGGGGAATTTTTTATGTCCTAATGCACCGTGGGAAAGTGTTGCAGTGGATATCATGGGTCCTATTGGGGTTTCTGGAAAATATGTCATCTCTATGATGGATGTATTTTCAAAATGGCCTGTGATCAAGATCATTAAAAAGATTGATACAGAGAATGTAATCAAATTCTTTGATGAAGTTTTCACTTCAGAAGGTACTCCGGCGAGTATTATCAGCGATAATGGAGTACAGTTTACCTCAGGAACCATGATTCAGTATTTAGCTAAGTGTGGTATAACACACAAAACCACATCCTTATACAATCCAAGTGGTAATGGTTTGGTTGAAAGGTATAACAGAGTCTTAAAAGGTGCAATCCAATTAGCATCTCATAATAATGTTCCATGGGAAATTCAAATTTACAAAACGCTATGGGCTTATAGAGTGTCCATTGCTGATTCGACAAAATTTTCCCCTTTTGAACTCATGAGGGGTAGGAAACCAAGGGGTAAGTGGTACCCTGGTTGGTTTAAATGTTCTGGTGAAGTGGTTTGGTCCTCAGGAGAGGTTAAAAAGAATTTAGCGGTCAAACATGATGAGTATAAAAGGTTCTATGACAAGAAATATAGCACCAAGGATGTCAATATCTCGGTTGGTCAATGGGTTAGAATCAGGAAACCTGGTTTTACAAAGAAAAGTGACAGCAAGTTTTTTCAACCACAGAGGGTACTTGCCTTTAAAAAAAATGCTGTAATTTTGGAAGATGGTAAGTGTTGGAATTTGAAGAGGGTTGCTTTATGCAATGCTCCAAAAGTTAATGGTTCATCGTCTTCTAAATCCAGCATGAAGTTGAGTTTAGATGAGGATGCGTGTCAACCCCTCACTGGTAGGGTTGTAAGAGAGCAGTTTGTTCCAACAGATTGTGGCAACATCAACGTTAGAGCAAAAAGAGTCATCAAACGTCCTGTTGCTTTAAATGACTATGTATGTGAATAATTTCCTTTTGTTGTATATAAAGGAGGAGATGTGTAGTGTCGCATGCTTCGTTCTGCTTGGTCGCGTGGTGTTGGAAATGGTCATCACGCGAGCAAAGCAGAACGAGAGCATGTTTACAATTAAAATGAAGCAAGCTCGTGTTCACTCTGAGGAGTTGTCACGAGCGTGTAGCTGTTACGGGAACTGTTGTTAACATTTAAAGTGCAATGTACGTTAGACGTTTGTTACTGGCTTTGAACTACGGACAGGATGCATATGTCCGGTTGAGAGTTACAATAAAGAATACTTCTTCAATTCTTGTGTTAAGTGTAATCACTACACTTACGGCTTCTTCATTTAGGTTTAATAGAAGCTACCCTTTGGTGGCTGGAGCCAGAGGTCTGCTTGCTCCCCCTTTGTCCCATGTAAGAACATCCAATATGTGATTTACAGGGGGTGCTGCCCACTTCTTTCCTCTGACAGGAAAAGGCTAAACTCCTAGGATTTGTCTACTGTCCCAGGGTGAGTTTTCAACTTCCCGCTGCCCAGTAGAGTTGTTAACTAAGCTTGCAGGGCAGATAAAGCATGAATTCTATTAGGGCTAACTCAGAGAAACATTAATATACATACATTTATAAAAGCATAAAGAAATTAATATATAGTCAAATGAACTCTAAAGCTGTGACCTAAAATTTAATAAGAAAAGACATGTCAATGACTTTCTAACTTTGTGTGAATCAAAAATAAACGTTTTGACAAACTTAACTCAAAGTGTAAAAATAGCTTTTACAGAACAGATTTTACACTTTAAGCAAAAATAAAGGAAACTCTTCATTGTGGATCCACAATGGAATTGTGAGCCTTAGCAGAGGACAACCAATTTAGTCTGGTACCCCCCTGCCACAATGCTACCTGTGTTCAGATGCCATGCAGAGTCGGGCAATCAGTCTATCTCCCAGCCTCTGCATGTGTGCAAACGCATGTGAACATGTCACACACAACCTATTTATGCCCTATACACTAGCAGTGTACGCTACCATGGGCAAGACCCCATTAGTGAGACTTACAGCAGAGGTCCAAAAACGAAATGTCCAAAAGCATTAAAAAAGAAACTAAACAAAAGTGTTTTCAGGGTCTCAATTCACTGCCCTACACCTCCTAAGAAATTGATCATAAAATATTAGGTAACTAATACTGTTGCAGACATTAGGGAGACTGTAGAAGAGGTATGACAGTGTGTCCAATTGTAGTGTACAGTATTCCTTGTTAATAGATTATTAAATCATAGGTGGGCCACAGGAAAATGGTTTCAGGATATTAAGGATTATGTTTCCAAATTCCCTACATTGCTACAGGACTTGTTATTTAAAAACATCCTTAGTTAAAGGGTCACATCAACAAATGTTTTTAAAAAGTCATTTTTTATTGTAAACATATGACGGCCATGTTTAGGTGGCAGCACGTTCCCTTTTTTCTTCTTTTTATGGCATAAGCTTGCAACATTTTTTTATATTAACCGTCACATCAGCTTAATGAGTCCAGAATGATTGGATTTGGCAATGCTTGTTGCATTTGAAATAATTGAACTAATGAGCTCTCTTTATTGATAATAAATATAATGCATGCAATGGTGATTCATAATGTGATTAACAAGTTAATATAATGGTTTTCAAGTGCTTCGAAACATTTCCTTTCAAAGTTGGAGCAAGGTTCCAATCAAAATAGATTTTGCTTTGGAAAAATTGTAGCAATAAACACTGGGATTTACATAACTGATTTATATTGTTTTAATACAAATAAACTACCTTTATCAGAAAACAAAGAAGCATGCATGTATGATAAACTATTTCCCCACACTAAAGAGGTGTTTCGAATAATTAGTTGCTATCCACAATGAAAATAACACTTTGAAAAGTGTCCAACCCTTCAAAGATATTTTGGCCACTGGAAAAATGAAGACCAAATGTAATGTACACCGCAATAGAAGAACTGAAACATTCTGCAAAACATCTCCTCCCAGAAATTTGGACTTGGTACAAAACCTCAATTTGCAAAAATCCCAAGCAGTTGTTTTGCAAATCGTCTATAATTAGTAACTACGCAGAACATGCTGGTAAATTAATTCCTTTTCCAAACTGAAGCTGATTTAACGCTAGAAATAATAATTGTTTTTTCATAGCTAGTAAAGCCTCGTTTAGAATTACTCGTTTTATAAATCAGGCCATTGAACAGGACTGTATGGAAACAGTCAAGGAAAGAAAAACATGGATTTACCATCGAGAACATGTGTACCCAAATCCTGGAGGTGAACCTTGAGTGTCAGCTTGATGCACACTTTCGATTGCTGTGTGGCTAGTGGGTGGACATTTATGGCAAGTCATTGCTTGCCCTTATTTACCATGACCATAGAGGTTTTAATGTCTCAGCCAATATTGTGCCACCGTCTAAACTTTAAATGCAGACAAGCTTACAGAATAATAAGCCAAATATTACTCATCAGGTAATCGCGATAAAATACGTTTTAATGCAAAAGAGCGCTCACAAGAAAACTTTTATGTAGTAATCTTCTTAATATACATCACAATTATAATTTCTAGGTGGAAGAATGCAGCAATCTGTGCTTTTCACTGTTTATGCTGCTCAGTGGTTGAGAAGGGCATAAGAGGAGGCTTGCATTTAAGCATATTGGGCCCGATTCTCAGAACTAACTTAAGACAAAATCCTAAACTTACTACCATTTTCGTATTCACAGAAGACACTTACTCATTTTGGTATTCACAGAAGACACCTACTCACTTCGGTATTCACAGAAGTTAGGAGTTCTAACTTTAGGACTCCTAAATGCCTTCTGTGAATACCGAAAGTCTTAAAATTAGGATGTTTCTCAGTTTAAGAGTCCTAAAGTTAGGAGTCCTAACTTTACTACTACTAAATTGAGAAAAATCCTAATTTTAAGACTTTCGGCATTCACAGAAAGCATTTAGGAGTCCTAAAGTTAGGAATCCTAACTTTACTACTACTAAACTGAGAAAAATCCTAATTTTAAGACTTTCGGTATTCACAGAAAGCATTTAGGAGTCCTAAAGTTAGGAGTCCTAACTTTACTACTAAACTGAGAAAAATCCTAATTTTAAGACTTTCAGTATTCACAGTAGGCATTTAGGAGTCCTAAAGTTAGGACTCCTAACTTCTGTGAATACCGAAATGAGTAAGTGCCTTCTGTGAATACCAAAATGAGTAAGTGCCTTCTGTGAATACCAAAATGGTAGTAAGTTTAGGATTTTGTCTTAAGTTAGTTCTGTGAATCGGGCCCACTATAATGAAGCATGTGACGTCAAGCCAGTTGACATCGTCCCCCTTTTAGGAAGCATCAAAAATGGTGCAACATAATTATACATCATTCCTGCAATTTATATTGTCTCCAATTAAAGAACTACCTAGTAGAAGTTAGGTTCCATTGGCGGGTAAAGTCGACTCATGGGGTCTGGGAATGCAGACAGAGCATCAAGAAACCACCACTCTGGGCGGGCTTCAAACATATAAAGACCAACAGCGGCTCCTGAACATGTTTATTCTCTTAAAAAGGATAGAAGATCAAGTAACTTGAAAGACAAATGTAAAAATATGGAGATCACAGCAATAACATGTTGCGCTATTGAGACATCCACTCCTTGAACTGCCATGGGTGGTCCGCTGCACAACGTGTGAAAGAGGCTGTTGACGTGCAGATAGTTTAGCTCATCAGCATCAGAGTGGAGGCAGAGACTGGATTCAAACGTATGCCAAGACACTATAGCATGTAACTTTTAGGTATAACCAGGATAATGGCACAGCCTCAATGAGCTAGACATACACACAAGGAGCTTGGGTATTTAAGAGGATCAGAGGAAAAATGTATTTCTCTATGTATTAGAAACGTCCTCATCTATTGGCTCAAAAAAAGATATATACCACCAACATTTCATAGCATGCTTCATCAACAGCGGCCCCCCACGCTGGAGTCAGATGGTACTACATCAGTGGACTCCACCATAAATGGGAGCTCTTACATATTAGTTCCTAGACAAGAACAAAGGTCCAGATTAATTGAAAATACCTAAGGGTATAACACAAGAGTATTTTTTTATTAAGGGGTACCCTTTCACGTGATACATGATTATTTGGTGAAATTAATGTTTCACTTAACCAAAACAGATTGCCAACATGTTTCGGCTAATTTAGATGCCAAATAATGGTCAACGATCTTCTTTAGGGCTACACAACTCCCTATCTAGCATATGAAAGTAAGGCATGCGGAAGAGCGAGGCCTAATGCTCTCAGGCCTGTTTAGTAATAGTAAGCACTGAGTTGCCGTAGAGAGGTGCTTCTTAGCTTCAAGATTCAGAGTGAGGGCTGTCTCCCCTGTAGTCATACATTTGTCAAGAGGTAGACGCAGTGGTCAGTATCTATCTTGACCTCACGTGGCAGTATTGTGGACCACAATACTCCGGAGTGGGGTCAAGGTAGGTATTGACTCAGTGATGACAATTAATAAGCATGAATCAGAGCATTAGGCCATATGGTTGAGTCCACTGGTGTAGTATGATCTTACTCCAGCATGGGGGGGTCGCTGATGATGAAGCATGCCACAAAATGTTGTGAGTGAGCTGACCCCTTAAACAGGGGCCATTATGGCGGCGGAGCGTCACCCCCCTGCTGAAAACCAGCAGAGGCAAAGGACACTAATAAAATGATAGGAAAACAATTTTATTATCATTTTATTATTATCATTTTATGTTTCATCCTGCAGGCTGCTAGCTATGCCGAGGAAGGAGCGGGCCATCCATCCTGAGCCTGACTGCAGCTGCAGCACCAGGGAGGGGAGTGGTGGGCACCACCCTTATGGGGCTGGCCAAACCATCAGGCGCACTTAGCCTTTCTCCCACCAGAGCTGTATTGTACTGCCGAGAGAAGAATCAACGCAGGGGCCGAGTCTATGTCTGAGTGCCCAACCAGGGTGTTCAGACCAATCCCAGAGCTTCTCTTAAGCTGGGAATTGTATATTGGCATCTGGGAGCCTGCGCAGTGTGCAGCAGTTCCTGGACGTCTGGGAGGCGAGGCTCGGGTGCAAGGAGGCGGCCATAGGAGTGGCAACTAAGTGCAATTTCATATATTTTTATTTCTGTCTTCCGTGATCCCCCTCCCCCACCCCACCACTTCGTAAAGAGAGCGGCCGCTGCTGCCCTCAAATATCTATTTTTGAGCCAATAGATGAGGAGGATTCTAACACATAGGGAAATGCATTTTCCCTATTACCATCTACTGTACCCAAGCTCCTTGTATGTGTATAGGTTATGTTAGGAGGAAGTTTGAGATATCATTTCCTTAGACTCTCACATTGTGTAAACATACAACCTCAATGAACACACATATCACTGGACCTGGTCAGAAATGAAAGCGCTCACCTTCACCCACATCCCTTGATCAAAGACTTGGACCTCTTATGGGATATTATGAAGATAGCAAAGATGCCTGTCTGGTGGTACAACGGGAAGTCATCATGAGGAAGTAGCCGTCACCGGAGGAGGCCTAAACATCATTCCAAAGGTACAGGCATTGCCCGTGATGCCATGTGAGGTCCCAGTGGAATTGGAACTTGTCCAGCATGAGACAAAACGCACAGATGTACTGCTGTGGGATTACAACCACTCTCCCCCTCCTCTCTTCCACTCTTTCCAAGTATGATATAAAATAGCACTATGCAAACCCCCATCTAGCTCATAAATTCAACCTCTTTGGGAATATGCATTTAAAACTTTTGCAGTACATTGAAGGACTTTGAAACGTAGATTTGAAGCCTTGAGAACCCATTTTCCAGGTTCCTGCTGGTAACATCTTTGTGTTCCATGTTCTGAATTCGTGTCCCAGTTTCCATGTGCCATGAAGGGCAATGCTTGCCTCATTGCCTGCTGGGTACATTCTGCTTCTGACCTTGGATTCCCTTTTCTCAATTTCTGAAGCTCTCTTCATCCTAATTTCATGTTTTTGTTTCTCTTGGACTCTTTTCCATCTCTATTATTGCCTGAACTAATATTATTGTAGCACCTGTTCACAGTCTCTTTCTAATATTCTTTCATGGTGTCTAGTTTTCTGCTCTTGGATTTTGTCTACATTGTATTCTTCACACTCTGATTTCCAGTTCCATTTGGTAGCTGGTCCACTGCCTGTTGCAGTGTGACCTCTGGCGTGGTCTCTGTTCTCATCAGGGAAGGGAAGCCTTCATTGGGTGCACTTAACTCCTTCGGGGGCTTACCTGTCTCAGAGTTGTTGTCCGTCTTGGTCCACCTTTACACGGAGTACAACAGTCTCAGCTCCAAACTACAACTTACTTTGTTGTATGACTGTTGCTAAGAGCAATCTGCTGGAATCAATCCATAGCTCCCAGAAGACCCCCTGTCATATACAAGCACGCCCCTTGTTTGGATTAAACCTTGTTTTTCTGTAGCCTTGTTTCTCTGGTGTCTCTCTCTGGTTGTCTCTGCCTTACAGCAAAGTCCTGTCCTCTGAAGTCCTGTGACCACATTTACTTCTTCTTAGCAGTACTTTGCCACTTGCTCAGTATTGTCTCCTGTATCACTGTCCCCTGTGTTCGCACACTCATGAAGTGTAAGGATGCAGCCATGTTTGGCCTGTACGCTAGTCAGATCTAGTAAGCCTGAAGATGATATACGCGGTGCTAGTGTGTGCCTTTGTGTCTGTTGACGCATACCTCAATAGCACCCATGGGTCAGTCTACTAGTTGCCCCACCTCATCATCCCTTGGACCGGTCATTCATTGATGGAGGGCGGCTGACTCACAGGCATTAGGCCACCCAGGTCATAAGAGATCCAGATACCAACTGAATGTGAAACTTTTCATCCAGGGAGACACTGGCTAAAAAAAGAGAAATTGCCAGGTAAATCTGGAACGGTATTACCAATTCGCGGGGTAATTCTTCATTTGGAGGGGGGCATTCAAAGCCCGAAGTGTGAACCTCGGTATTTGCATCCTAGCTGTTTTGGTGCCTTAGTATTAGCGAGAGCAAGAGGCGAAATTACCGGGGTTAAATAGAACCTCAAAATGAGGTCCTAATTGTTGTCATACGTTTGATCACATTTGGGATAGGTCAGTGATCATTAACAGTGTTTTAAATAATTGCCAGGTGTGGCAGAAAGGATGATGATTATTAATGTTCTGTTTATTGACACGCAGTGTAGTGTCTGCACTCTGCGATCAGTTACAGACCGTGAACAGTAAACGTTGGGTGAAACTTGGGTGTCCGGTGTGGTGACCGCATTTCATTGAGACATATAGTCACTTTATTTTTTATTAGGGGTGGGCGGAGCTCGCGGAATGGCTCTACGTTGAATTTTGTGGCATTGCATAAAAACTCCATGGAATTCCGCGGAGTTCCGCTCCACCCTAATGTTTTGCCACCTCTCTTGTTATCTGACCTTCTGCCCGCACCAACTGCAACAACATGCCCCATAAACACAAGATCACCGAAAACCAGCTCAAGCTCAGCTGTAAAATGACCACACTTGCGCCAGATCTTGGCAGGAGGTACCCAACGAAGCTGGCTGGAGGTACCCCGGTGCGCAAGGTGCATCTCAGCAATGCTGAGATGACAAAGCCAAATGAACCAGGCTCCGATAACCCAGTTGACTCTCCTTACCATCTACTCCATCAGAGATTGGTGGTCTTTTTGACTGTCTCACCTACCTAAGCTATCACTTGACTCTCCCCTCTAATGTATTCTGTCTTAAAATGTTTATTGTTATGCATGTATCCTTGTACCATGTTTTTCACCACTCTATTTCATTTATGTTGTAAAGCGCTCTGATACCCACGCGTAAAGGTAGCGCTATATAAAACTTATAAAATACATTTTAAAAACGCTGTCCCTTTGTAGGATCATGCAGGGCCTGAAGACCTAGTGCTGTTGACAGAGGGATGTTTATCCACCCAGCACTTGGGCGGTCACTTCAGTCTCAAGTAAGAACACAACTCAGAGAAAAACAACAGCAAACCGATCCTCAGTCTCCAGACATCCAAAGAAGGAAGTTTGGGCTGAGAACGTGGTCTGTTCGCAGCGCCCTCCCGTCCAGGAATTGCTAGGCGCTATATGAAACGCACTGTTTATCTATTGGGCGGTGTACAAAGCACTACAAGTGTATGAGGCCACTTCAGCATCTAGTCGTAAGATAAATATAAACACAATACATTAATATGTACTTGAATAAACAAATCAGATAGTGGATGGCCCAAAAGACGTGTTCACCTCCCCAGGGAATAACAAGGCGATTAGGGCCGGGACATGCGTTTCTTCTGGGGGATTTTCAGACCGATAGCGTATGCTTTTCACCGTAGTTACCTCGTAAAATGTGCTTTGCTAGTTATATTTAAAACGAGGCTAGCGATTGCCCCACACAACTCCTGACCACAAAATACCTTTATTTTTAACTTTCCATTCTTACAGTAAATTATTTTTTAAGAAAACAGTATGTGCCAATGCTGTGCAAGTACAGTTGTCAAGATGTTCCCTTCTTGATAGTATAAGAATATAAAATGCAAGACTGCAGATGAAAATTGATAGAAATATCGCATCAAAATGACCGATAGCAAAGCACGGCCTGTCTCCCACAAGACTTGCACTTGCTCATTTTATTTATTTTGCACTTACCCACAGGCTCGGACCTCCCGTCTTTAGGTGCCAGCACAGGCAGTAGCAAACCAGCTCAACACCAGCAGCCTGGTATTTTTTACAAAGTGCCTAGCCTTGCTCCCAATGGGCTCTAAGGCGCTATAAGGCCAGATCCCTCTATGTAGCAGGGGCTGCCAGACTTCCTCTCAGCAGCTGATGCTCACCGCTCTTCTGCTCCCACAGGAACTCTGGGGACACACAGTCTTTTCCGTGGAGCTTTGCCTGACTGTGTCTTTTTTTATCAAGGACAGACCCCTCATAGTCAAATAATGTCCATGGCCAGGGCCCGCCCCTGTGTGCGTATGGAAGAGGGACTGAGACGAGATTCTGAGGTCTGGCTCTCTGCCTCAACCCACCCCCTGCTTCCAGGCAGTTGGGGACAGCCAAGAGAGGGAGGCTTAGCCCGGGAACCATAGCAGGTGCTGGTGCAGCCCATCATCAGCAGATTGCAGCAGCTCAACGCCAGCCAGAAGAAGCCTTTGGTGGGGGTCCTCTTGCCAGGGAAAACGTTTTCATTTTAGGCCGAGCTATGGCTGTAGGCAATGGAGACTGCCATTTCAGGCCTCTTGTGCTGCACAGTGCTCACACAGCCCCTGGCCTCAAGGCTGTAGCCTGCTGCAGCGCTGCTGAATCTCAAGCACACTACCCTTCGCCAATTGCCCACCTTTACAAATGTGCTACGGTTGCGCACCAGTACCCCGGAGAACAGGGAGGGAAGGCATCCTCTCTGCTCTAATCCGTGTTGATGCTGCCACGGGAGCAAAGGTAAGTGAGAGTCCAGCTACCGTCCAGCTACCGTAATTACATGCACACAAGCGCATTCCAACACTGCCTACCACACTTCAACCTAGAGCCTCAGTCCTTAAAGAGAGGTAGGCACCGGTAAACTCCGCCACGCAGTGGTCAGCAGAGTTTTTGCCGAACTCCACGCTCCAAACAGAGCTCGGAGTAGCAAAACTCTACAAACTCCGCTGGCGGAGCAGAGTTTACCGTGCAGAACTATTTTTTATGTGACTGGGTATTATTTTCATTACAAAAGTATTTGTGTATTTTGAGGCATTATTCAAATCTTTTATTACAATATAACCTTTTAGACTGGATCTTCAGTCTTGCAACTCTAATAAGTGTGTTGTCCTGTATCAAGGCTCGACATTCACACCACCTCCTGGAGGCACAGGAGACAAACCTTCCACTGCAAACAGTATTCAGTGTCATCATTAAAGGGAAGGAAATGTAATCAAGACTCAAATAACCCTGAACAGTGCTTAATTGCAGCCGGTGGTTTCCGGTGCTCGGCATCAGCACTACATTTTCATCAACTGCGCTTGTGACAGTCTGCCACAAGGTGGCACTGTCTGGCTAATTTAGAGATGACCATAACAACAGTCAATTAAAAATTCAATATAGATAAAAAAAATACTATTCCTGCCACCAAAGCCATTCTTATAGCTTTTGGGGCCTGGAATAGTCAGAATTCTCACACTTGTAGGCGTGTGGTGGTTAGTAGTTGTGTTAGTGGCCGCATGGCAGGGGCAATGTGTGGTGCAAGCTGCAGTGGTTTTCCGACGAGAGCCCTGGCACTTATTGTTTTTTAATTCAACTTGAGCACTGCCCCTGAGTTATTTCTACATCTCAAGGATCCAGAGAAAAGCTAGACTACTGTCCAGGTCTGGATTCTCAACAGTGAAAGAAGCAGTGAAATGGTAGCAACCAGGCACCGGTCAATGATGCCCCACAACCCTTGACCTGAAGACTAAATAAAGTGCCCCAAGTAATATGGGGATTTTTGGGAGATGTTAATTACCTTGAAAATGTACCAATACACCCTTCTCCACTGTTGCAACAAGAATTTTACAAACAATGGTCCCAGCCACTAAGGTTGCCAAAATACTCTTCCTTCAATTGTGAAACACTGGAAAAATTCCCAGATTGTTTTTGTACAAATGGAAACACGTGTAAGTTGTTGTGTGCGCCTGAGACAATAGGGTGGACTCCAATCTCTGCATATCTGTTCAACATCTTTTTCCACTTAACCAGTGACGAGCTTCTGGAGCCCCAACGTGTTTATCCCACGGACAGGAATTGATGATGCTCAGCGCCGCTGCTCCATTAGTCATGCTGGGACTCACAGCAACAGAAGAGATGTCAAAAACACACCCGGGTGTGCTATCTGTATCACACGTTCGATTGGATACATACCGTGGTGACGTCAGGCAACATTTATCAGCAGCATTTCAGAGAGTAATCTGTGCACATAAAAACAGCTTGAATGATTAAAAAATGTGTCTCAGAGTTTCTTTAAAACACTTTTAGAGTCAATGAAGAGGCACGGTTATACACTACCGATACTATATAACAAGCATTGCCAAAGCCAATACGTTTTGCTAGAGACTTATATTGACTTAAACAGTGCTTGTATTTTTCCCTCAGAGAGCAACTGCACATGTAGATGCAGTATACACCTTGAATGATTCTTTCTGAAACCAAAAGAAAAACCATTGCTATGGGCATCATGTGTGCACTTGCATGTTTGGCATCCATCTTGGAATATTTTTTCTTTTAGAAACAGCATTCAAAGATTACTGCCATACATGGGTGCACATACATTACTAAGCAAAAACAAGGAGATGATGGACGGAGCGCTGAAACTTTCCAGACATTCACCCCCAGTCACAGATCTGGGTTGAATCCCTCATCATTCTTTAGCTCCCTTCGCCACCTCAATTCAGACCCAGCTATATGCAAATCAGTCTTGACCTTGTGCCTCATGGGAACAGTTCAGCCCGAACTGCCAAGCCAGGACTTCCCTGAACCAGAAACAAGCATCCTGGGACCGGTTTGGGGGTAACACCCTCATCAGCCAGGCTAGCTTGAATCCAGTGGCAAAGTGACCAAGCCAGGTCTTCCCTGAACCAGAAACAAGCATCCTGGGACCAGTTTCGGGGTAACACCCCTCTTCAGCCAGGCTAGCTTGAATCCAGTGGTAAAGTGAGCAAGGGACCCACGTCTGTGCATACCCTGCCAACTTAGGGCAAACAAAGTAATACAAGGAGATGATGGACGGAGCGCTGAAACTTTTCAGACACTCACCCCCAGGAACAGATCTGGGTTGAACCCATCATCATTCTTTAGCTCACTGCAACTACATCAGTTCAGACCCAGCAATATGCAAATCAGTCTTGACCCTGTGCCTCATAAGAACAGTCCAGCCCAAACTGCCAAGCCAGGTCTTCCCTGAACTGGAAACAAGCATCCTGGGACCGGTTTTGGGGTAACACCCTCATCAGCCAGGCTAGCTTGAATCCAGTGGCAAAGTGAGCAAGGGACCCACGTCTGGGCATACCCTGCCAACTTAGGGCGCACAAAGCAAACACAAGGAGATGATGGATTGAGCGCTGAAACGTTTGAGACACTCAACCCCCATACATTACTACCACCTGCAAATGATTTCGTTTTGGATGAATAAAAAAATCTTACAATATGGCTGCTGCACATGGGTTTTTAAACCATGTTAAACCATTAAAACCATTTAATGAAGGCCATCTTCAGATACGCCACAGACAATTGTTACTGCACAAATGGGGTGTGGGGTAAGTGGGCACTGGGGGAAAAGTTTTAATAAATTCAGTAGTTTGTTGAGGAGGCAGAGAGAGATAGAGAAAGAGAGAAACTAGTCCTTCATAGGCACTGCAATGCAAGGTACGGCATTAGCAGTAGAAGGATACACGTTATCCAATCAAAACATGGTGATACCAAAATGCTCCTGGAGTGGGATAAATACAATAAAAGGAGGAAAGGCATTGAATCAGCAGCCGGGAAAGAAAAACAGACAAGAAAGCAATCAAATCATGAACAAGAGGTGGACAAAAAAAAAACACTGCACGTCTATATTGGATACAGTAAGTCTGTTTGCAAACATAGAGCTGAAGCTGTCTTTAGGCGAGACCTAAAAATAGTATTTCCTGAAGAGGACCTCAAGAATGCCAGTGAGGGTGGAAAGACAGTACAATTTGGACCCTCCAGCCACCATTAGGAGAACACACAACATCTTCAGAAACGCCAGTGGCCAGGGCCGTTCAGCTGCTTCAGCTGTGGTCATTTGCTTAAGTGTTGTTGGACGAGGGGTCTGGAAAAGTATGACCATGTATTCCCCTCCTCCTATTGGCTTCTGGTCTGACTGTATTGTGTAGTATGGAAATGTTAGCAGGGACAGGAGGCTAGCATTTCCACATGGCTTCTATAAAGTACCTGCTTTCAAAGGGCAGACACTCTCAAGCGCTGAAAACCGAAACTTCTTTAATGGGAAAGGGGAAGTACCAGCCCTTCTGAACAACAGGGACGACTGGGAATACCTCCCCTTTTAATGTCCATTTTAAGCCCTGGAGTTAAGTGCTTCTTTAGTGCTGTAGAGCGTAGACTCCAAGGTAATGATGTGAGCTCTCCTCCAGCTGTCATATACACAACTCTCAATGACCGTCTCTCAGGGGTCTGGAGGCTGGGTTTCCACGTTGCGTTATCTTCGCTTCACAGGAGGTCACACCGAACAAACTAGACTCTTAAACTCGCAAGCTTCTGCAAGCTCACGAAGATCCATTATCAAAGTGCTCTTTCCACTATTCTCCATGAGATTCTTCTGTGCTAAGCTCTCCCCCCACCCGCCCCCCCAAGCTCCCCTCCCAGAGGGACATTTCTCTGCTTAAAGTCTCCATGGGATGCTGCAGGTACGAACTGTCGCTGAGCCTGCCCTCACACATTTTACAAATGTGGCTCCCACCTCAGGGCTGTTGAACCTGTGTATAGGGGATGGAGCCAAAGCCCTTCTCTGGTGATGCTCATAATTGTCTGGCACCAGCTGTGCTGTCAAGCCGGACAATACCAGGATCCTCTTAGAGAAGCTTCATTGACGGTTGCATTGGTTTAAGTCACTGTGTGGCGCGGCACTTAAGCACTCACCATCTTAACCCCCACTTTGTAAAACAATAATGATGCGGCGGGTTTGAAATGTGGCACGCTCTTAATATGAGAGCAGAGCATGGTTACCTGTCTCTCTTTGAGGATAACCGCATCACTGGAACTCCTGCTGATACCATGGGAAGAGAGGAGACCGAGTCGATGGCAGTGGGCGGGAGAGTGATCCATGGTCAGAGAGTCCTCGCCATACCTCGCGGCTTCATTTTGACACCGACTGGTGCACAAATGTGCGTCGTAAAACGACGATTGGCTGCTCACAACATGACCAGGCCAATCGCAGAATGTCCGTATGAGCATCGTGTCTGTCTGAGGGACCTGCCTCCAGCTGCAGACACTACTAACCACAAGGCGAGGTTTGAAACTCCATCCTTAAAGCCTTGAAGTTGTGCATAACTTCGCCCTGAGTGGAGACTGACATCAGACCCCAGCTTCACTCAGCCTCCCTTTTCAGGGAATTTTCACACACAGAATGCGAGAGAAGTTTCCATACTTATTAAGCCAACATTTATTAGAAGTTTTGTTATTATTTTGAAATACTTTGCCAACTTTTTTCTGAAGATTGAGAAGTCTAAAAAAGTCACAAAGTTGCAGATAAAACCGTTTGTAAGCGGTTAATAAAACGGCGCTGCCATCCACAAACTGTACAGTTGAGGCCTTTAGTCTTGATAAAGTAATTCTCCAACAGTGAATGATTAGCTGTCCAGAAGGGTAGACCTTTAGTTCAGTTCAGTGAAAGCAGCATGTTGGAGACATGAAACAAGATGCCACATGTGCACTAAGAGCAGGCAACAGGAGTGCGCATGTCCTGTGCCGGAACCCACATCATGCATGAAGACTCCCACTGTATGGAGGACCAGCGAAAGCCCTCCTTCATACCAGGCAAATGCAATCGCACATGTATACAGAGTAATACACAGTGTCAGAGAGCACGGGTCTGCACCTGACCCTGTACTGGTCAGCTAGGGTCCTTTTAGTAACAGCCGCAATGCTGCGCTGAGGGAGTGGGCGTAATTGCAATTATTTCCCCGCGTATATTATACACTCGGTGTCATTTACTCCTTGTAATGGATTTTATCAGGTGGTGGCTGATACTCTCAATGGAAGTCTTTCTCTTCGTCACGGGTGTTCCTATACAATCTCATTTCCCTTTTTTTCACCTCTATGGTCAATGAGATTGTAATGTTCGATGGTATATTTATATATGAGTAGGAATAGTATGTTGATTCTTTTATGTAACATTTGCAGCCTTGAAAAAGCCCTGCGGGCGAAACGCGCGCCGGCTGCTGTGTTGAAATTGGAAATATAATTGGAAATAAATATTGAATACAACATCCAAACGAAGAACTGGACAATGATCTATATTCTGACGTAAACTATATGGTTGGATGGATATGATCTATCAAGTGGAAAAGCTGTGATACTACTGTGACTTTGTGGTGTGCTACGTTGCCCATCAAGTGAATTCTATTCTTTGGACTATTTCTAGTCACAAAGGAGTATTTAATACTTCAAGTGGATGAGTATTCGGCTCTGTTTTAGCACCCAATAATGTTGCTTTAAAATTTATTGTTGGAAATTCATTCTATAGATGTACAAATAATGATGTGTAGATCGTTTTAGCATATCCACTCATTCTCTATTTTGCACACATTATACACTTAATTTACACATAAATTGCACATATTACGCAAAATACGCATGGGCTGACATCTTTGTGAAAACGGAATGCAAGTTCTGCCCTCACCTACAAAAGCAACACGAGGTACCTGCTCAATGTATGTCCTGTACAGCTTCCTAAAGTTACACAAATGAACTGTATTATCACAGAAAATATACCCACAGCACATATGTAGTTTTACAGTTTCTGCAAGCCATTTTCTGATAAATATTAGGCGAAAAAGCAAAGGCAAATGCAAAACATTAGGTAAAATGCAAAAAAAATCGAATAATCAGGATTTTGCAAGAATACGCTTGCACAAAAAAACAACTTGGGTCAACTATAGTTGTTGCCAGATCTAAAGAAGGTATTTAAGTTAAGTTTTCATGTAATTGAATGAATAGGTCCAAAGGAAATATGGATTCCAAAAATACATGTGTCAAAGCAAAAAATACTCCCATTTGGAACTTTTTTAATCCTTAAAATCAGTTCACCAAAAAAGTAGGGAGTACAACACTTTCACTTCAGAAATTGTACCTGTGGTCCTAATAATAGCATAATTCAAAACAGTGGCGGCTGGTGCTTGGGGTGTTGGGGCACCGCCCCATTAGCCCAAGCACCCACAGAGAGGTACAGAAGCAGCTCTCTGCAGTTTAAACAGATGGGCTGACAGATCTTTCCCGTTCTCTGGTGAGACTTTGCCAGGCCTCTGCTGCCAGCAGTTCAAAGTGTGCATGTCAAGAACAAAGAAGAGGAGATGCTCCCTAGGACTCCTTCCAAGGACTGCACTTGTGCGGGGGGGGGGGGTGCTGTTTAGTTCTGCTCCGTCACACATGCCCACAGCAGTACACCATGTCTGAGGATAGGCGCCTTGTATGGTGCTGAAATATTCCCAGCAGTATATTAAGGCCTTATCAGAAGTCAGGATAGGGAGGAGGCCAAGAAGGGTCAGTCCTGGCTTCCAGCAGGAATCCCAGAAGACTCCTCCTGCCAGGAGCCGCAGACACATGGAGCCGGCCACAGACAAGCCATATAGAAGCCCGTGAGCAGGTAAGGTCTCACCAAGGGAGGCCTTGGTTTATTTTTAGAACTTGCAGCATAAATCACTTCACACATTATAAGCACTCCTGGGGCTTCCTTCTTCTGTAGCCTTCGGTAAGATGGTGAGGTGTTATTTTTCCTCTGTTTTTATAAAATAATGTCGTATGTTAGAAGACTCATCTCTGCTCGTCAAGCCGAAGGGGTGGCGCTGTGTGTGATGCCTTCTGCGTGAGGTGCTGAGATGATGTTGCATGTTTTCTAGCCTGGGCATTGCTGGTTTCAGGACCAGATTGCTCTTTTCTATTTCTCTTATTTCAGCACGTGTGAAGGTGTTTCATCATCTCTGTTGAGAGGTGTCTCATCATCTCTGTTGATAATGTTTCTACAATGTTTCTGCTGCTGCCTGAGCCCTGAGCCTGCACACCGGTGTGACTTGTTAGATTCTGAGAGCTCCTTATAAAGGGGCATAAGTGTTGCAGCAGGGGTTCTGGTGTCTGAATCTATCAGGCAGGATGGAAAACCGAAATAAAGAAAGATCCTTTGTACATAGTATAAAATAATGGACCACGTGACATTGCATAGTCAGATGTGTTCACCTCTGCATTGCATACAGCTTTGTAGCCATATTTTGAGGGGAACTGTGGTACACAATCAATTATTTTGCTACCATTTTTTCTTTTCCTTGAGGATGGTGAACCCCAACACCCCTAGTGATGGCAGGGCTTGGCTGGCACACAAAGAATGTAGCAGGTAATTTACTTTTTTAGGATTAAGCTGCAATATGTCCTGTCTGTACCCATTTCTTGAGGCATCTCAAGCTGGGAAGATGGGGAGAGTGAGGGACCCCGCCTAACTCTTGAAAGGGAGTTACATTTGCAGGCTCAATTATCTTTATGCACCACTACTTTCAAATTCCACCGCCTGCCAATAATACAAAAGATACAGAAATCTTAATATTCTTAACGCTATCAGAAGGCAGAGGCGACACCCTTCACTGGTTGCTCAAGCAATTCCTCATCTGGGGCCTGCATTTTATTATCATTCTCCTGAAACCTCTGCAGAACATTTCTGGACTTTCGCTTTGCTAACATCTGCCTGGTTCATGCAAGACCTTCCGGCATGTGAAGGATGAACATGCAGGAAGCCCACAAGAGATGCTTCTTCAAAGAGCTTTGAAGTGGATTGAAGGATCAGGTGTTGATGTAAGCATAGAGTTTATTCAGTTATTAGCAGGTTTTGCATAGCGCTTTACACACCTATTAAGCGTCTTCAAAGCACTTTATGTAGCAAATACTGAGACACAGAGAGGTAAACAGTCCAGATTCTGAAAAGTTTCATTGCATCATTCAAGTTGTGAATGTTGAATATTTAGTGAAACATTAGTCAAGGCAGCATTAGGAGGTGCACACTTGTAATTTTGACTATTAAGAAATCTGCGGGTGGGGCCGGTAAGCATGAAAGACTCTAGTTTACTGGTAGAAGCTCCAGAGAGTAAATAAAGCCCTGCATGTACTGTGACCTTCTCCCAAACAGTCTATCTTTTTGGGCTGTGGAGAGAAAGCTAACAGAGGAGGACTTTAAAAGGTGGGATGGTTAATATGGCCATAAGACCTTAGATATGTATCCCAGAGAGCGACCATATACTCTTGTGGACCATGCATGGACGTTGACTGCGCTCGAGTGACATATCACTCACCCCTTCATTCAAGTGATCTAATTTGGTTCGCTACCCCATCCTCAGGTTCAGAAATATCCCAATTAAAACATTTTTGAAAATTCAATATATAAAAATGAGTATTTTATTTCTCTCGAGGAATTGGCTTCTCTCCACATGAAGATGCAGAGATGCATACCATGCAGGCCACATAAATACTGTTCCACCATCCCATTAATGCATAGACATCTGGTGCGCGTTCAGAGTTTCCTATACCATAAGCATATTCACTTTCTAATTATAAGGGAGTTCTGCCAACTCCTAGCAACTGAACCTCAGCTTGTCAATCACTCTGACTCTCAATGTGTTTGACTTTGGTGAGTTTAAAATTCACCAAGTCGGATACTTTGTGTGGCTTTAATAAAATGCAGACATACTTTGGGTGACGATAAAATGAAGGGTGTTCAGCCTTTTACGGAGATTAATCAAATGCTCTGGGATTAAAAGGAGCCAGAGGGCAGTGACTGGCAGTATGGCTACCTGTATTTTTAAATGATCGACTATTCCAACTATTTCAGTAGTTCTAGCAAACAAATTTTAAGATTTTCCAGAAAAACAGAATAATGTTGTGGAACCCATTTTTAAACAGATATCGAGGAGCTGGTCTAGGGGTGATTTAAGCACAATGTATGGGAAGCGCGGAAAATATTTAAAAACGTGCATAATGATGAGTCCCACTTTTATTCTTCTGACTAAATGGCCCTAAAACAATAGCGAGGATTAGAAAAATGTGACAATACACTCACTGCTCTCTGCAGTGGACAAGGGTTATTGACCAGGATAATGCACACACCCTCACGCAGGATGGTTTTATTCGGATGTTACGACATAAGAGTGCACACGGCATACATATATAGAGGCCAGGCGACCGTTCAGAACATAACAAACAATCACAGAGAGATTTCTACCATTTCTGGAAACATCAGCATGGTGCAGTTGTCATCCTGTCAGAGTCCCCATGTTTGCGGGTCGGCTAATAGAAGACATACTCACAGCTGTGATTACTAACCCTAGGTACGCCTCCTAAGCAGATAATGCCGGTCTACCTCTCTTAATGGAGTTAGTCGGCTAACATAATAGGACAAGGACCACCGCAACTCACAGGAGGTCGGAGCCCAAAACAAGATCCAGAGCAGTTCATGCCAGTGTGTAAAATGAATCCCCAAAATAATCCATGATGGTATCCTGATTGATTGACCACAAGCCAGTCCAGGGAACGGTACAAGATCTAACCTGAAGCCACCAAGTTATTAAAAAATGTTCTACGCGACTGCAACAATGCTGGGAGTGTTCCTCTTGTCCTTTGGATTAATATCTTCATCTGGAATACCATAGTAAAAACCCTCCGCTGCCCTGGTGAGCGCACACTCCCACCAGCACTGTGCTCTTCCTTGCCTTCTTCCAGCCACGGAGCCCGGCTCCGGCCCAGAGGGCGGTGAACAAGATCAGATCACACACCCTGCCTGGGAACCTTACTATCGCAACTTAAATAGTTCCACTCACCCAACCTACCACAAAACCCACAGCTTATTCCTCTTACATTGTTACTAACTGACCTTGTGAAGTACACAACAGTCATTTCTATCTACAGGAAAACCTACCACAAAACCTAAGGGTCTCACCACCTTCTGCCCCATCTTGATTCTGAAGGAAGATCCGGGAAACGATCTACAGGAAAAGCTGGAATTCATCACTTAAAACTACAAGTTCTAGCATTTTCTAAACCCACTAAAGAAGAGGTGGTCAACGTTTGCTGTGAGGACGGGATCCATTCCGCATTTCATGATAGCCACAAACAACACAAAATGTACGTAAAATTGATCCTAACAGAAATTTTAGGGAGGTGCGAGGCAAGATGGCGGCTGCGTGAGCGTTGGGGAAAGCCGCTCTCCCTGCCACGGTGACATTATTCATTCAAATGAGATAAGGCATGCTGTTAAATCAGGTTATTTTGTTTGCTACTTACCCATAACTATTCCGGATGCTTTTTGGGTAAAAGCTTGGCTCCGGGACAAAAGCTGATGGGGCTGCTGACGGAGGTTGGAGCTCTGACGGCTCGAGCATTGAGGACTTTTCTCTCGGCGGCAACCGGTGTTAAATTCGAGGTGCTCCGGAGGTGCAGAGAATCTCGCCAATACTTTGTAACCGTCAAAAGACTGCCAGTGTTCAGAGCGGTAGAGGTTGAGTGATACATTGTAGCTGCTGAGAAAGGGCTGACAGGTTTGGGACACTGTATTACCCCGGCGAAAGCTAAATCTATGGTGAAAGATATCGGTGCTGCTGGAGGAGTCAAAGGGATATCCTTGTCTCGGCGTGAGGTTACTGATGGGAAAAGCCTGAATCCGAGCCTGAACCTGAGCGACACTCAACATGCAGATCTGAACAAGGACGGGCCTATCAACGAGAAACACACAGGGGAACAGCGCTCCAGCGAGATGGTTACTAGACCCAAACAGCAAACTGTACCTGGGATGTTCGCTGGACGGGGGTCTACAATCACCCTGGAAAGAAAAAAAAACAAAGGTAAAGGTAACCTTTTTTCAAAAATAAATACGGACAGCTCTAGAAAATTGGCACTGACGGGAGGGGTGCTAAATAATATCTCTCATAACACAGGAGAGACTTCCCCAGAGAGTGAAGAGTTTGATAAATCTGCTGCTAGGCCTGCCATTTTACCTGGAAAAAATCCCGAAAGTATTACGCAGGGCATAGATGAGGAGACGTCAAGAGCAGGGAGTACTGCACAACAAGGAGATATTACTGATATTATGCAAGCTACAGGTGAAATCCCCCACACACAAGCCCTAAAGGGAAAACATGGAGCTATTATCCAGGTAGATGGAAAATATTTAGCGACACCGGATTGCGAACAGTTTTACTCTTTGACAGACAAATCTGATTTGTCTAATAATAGCGAGAAGGATGGAACAGAAGATGATCTTACAGGGGGGGGGGGATAGTGGCAGTGCCCCCATGAAATTTGACACACAAAAACGTTTACCTGTTTGCACCAAGAAGAGGAGTACAAGAGGGTCGGACAAAGACAAGGGCTTTACCTCGGATTACAGGCAGTTACAGGCAGTCAAGCCAGTTAAAATGGGACTACTCCGCCACCCATTTTGGGAGGGAAATTGATGATGAGATTAGAGCCCAAACAGAAGCTCTTGAAAATTCAATAGAGACTAAAGATAGTACGGAGCCCCACATACCTCATCCATCTATGGAGTTCATATACTCAACACTGAAGTAAATGCAGACTGAGGCACGCCATGAACATAAGAAAGCCCATCTGGCTACCAAAAAATGACAAGGGAGCTGTGCGCAAAGTTAATAAAGCTATGGAAATTCCAGAACGCACCACGGTGTTGGAAGCACGAATTGTACAACTCGAGGCCAGCGCATACATTTCTGACCAACAAACTACGTCTAATGAAAATAGGATGACTGATGTACTTTAGAAGCTGGATGACTTCGAAAATAGACAGCGGTGGAACAATCTCCGACTACTTGGGATCGCAGAAAAAGCAGAGGGTGATGATATCCGTGGATTCATACAGAGGTTACTTTAGGAGGCCTTTCCTGAACTGGCTCATTGGGACTGGGAGTCCGAGGTACAGAGGGTGCATCAATTTCCTCTGATGTTTAAAAAGAGGCCAGGGCAAGATGAAAAACCAAGAGCCATCCGTATATTTTTGGGTAACTTTCTTCTCCGACAGTCCATATTTGAAAAAGCCAGGCCCAATGCAAGGAGGATGGCAGAGGGGCACTCCTTCTTTGTCCGGCCTGACTTCTGTCACACAACGGTGGAGAGGAGATGGAAACTTCGTCTGCTAATCACACCATTTCAGACACTGGGATGTGAAGTCTTTTTATTGAACCCTGCTTGACTTAAGGTTACTTGTAAAGGTACAACTAGAGTATTCTCGTCAGAGATTCAAGCCCAGGAGTTCCTGCAGGAACTCTCCAAGAAATAAGTTATGGTTGAAGGACTGAAAATGCTAACAAATAATTATTTGGTTTGCTTTTTTTTCTCTTTTTCTCTTTTTTCTTTTTCTCTACATTTCTGGTCTTTTGGTAGGAAGCGGCTGGGGGCACAACAACATGCAGGAGGCATCACAAGGGTCCTTGGAACTTTTTTGCCTTTTTGAAGGGGATGGGGAGGGGAGATGGGGGGATGGTAGGAACAAAGGGTAGAAAGGGAGGGTTTTCTGCACTGGGATTAGCACTTGTGATATGAGTTGTGTATCTCTCAGATTGCACTGTTACTCGTTATGGAATCATTGTATTTTTACCAATGAGGAAGCTTAGAATCGCCTCTATTAATATCTGTGGGCGGAACGACCCCCTAAAGAGAGGGAGAATTAGTCTCGATGTTCAACTTCTGAAGGCAGATATTATAAGTCTTCAAGAGACACATATTGAAGCAGGCAGAAAGGGGGTTCTGGAGATGGCTGGTTATCAAGTTATCGGTAGCACTAGACAAGAAACTAAGACAAGAGGGGTGGCGGTACTGGCACGGAAGGGAATGGGTAGTTTTCCGCGCTCATTTGTAGATAAAATGGGTAGATGGGTAACTACGCAATGCTGCTTTGATAATAAGATGATTACTCTCTGCTCAGTATGTGGTTCAGTGTTGGATGATCCTGCACTATTTGAATGGCTGAACATCGAGCTCGTTGGTTGGCCTCTTATAAATGGTTTCATAACATAAAAAGTTCCAGGAAAGGCTTTTTAGACACCGGCCCTTAATTAATTTCAGGAGGGAAAAGGCTTTCCCCTTCTTCAAGCATGACCAAAGACAAAAGTCAAGTTATTACTGGTCTTGCTACCGTTTAGGTCTCTCATAAGAAAGCACATGCCCTGTCTGTTGCAAGACCTGTTGTTATCTCCCTGTGGGCTTAGAGTCCGCCTATTGCTTAACATTGACTGGCTTCATTGTCACTCTTACTTGCTTGCCTCCTTTTCTTCAGCTTCCATAGGCTTTCCTTCCTCTTCTTGTATGTGTCTCCCCACTGGAGCCTGGACTCATTACTTATGTCCTTCCACTGCTCATTTTTCAGGTGCTACTTTTTTCTTTTTATTTACATTCTCTGTGAGAGTGCCTTTGTTTCCTAGCAGTCTCCTTTGTGCACTTCTCCTTCCTCTGAGTTCCTCTTTCTCGCCACCCATCAGTTGCCATTCTTGCTTCCTTCCCGCATACATTCCCTTCCTGTTCTTGCTTGATCACCAACCCATGTCTGTCTGCTCACTCAGCATCGCTTCTCCCCCACTGTCCGCTTGCTTCCCACAACCCGTCCCGCCCACCCTCTGTTGTAATGTGACTGCCCCAGCCACTTACACCCGCCCCCCGTTGTCAACTTGCTGGCCCATCCCCTCCAGGCCACCCTCCCTTGTCAGCTTGCCTCCCCAGCTCCTCCTGCCCACCCCGGTCGTCCGTGTACATCCCCATTGTCTCTTTCGTGTCCTGTTCCTCCCCCAGCATCCTTGTCTACCACCTACACTCCTTCCATATTGCCTCGTCCCCCAACACACTCCCCGGTTTGATTGTTATGTTTCAAAAAGCGTATCAGCAGTGTCTGCGTTCAGTGCTTTTAAAAAAAAAAATCAGTGCTGCAGCACAGCATGGCTAAAAATTGTTGCCAAAGCCAATAACTCTCATAGGCGATACCTCTTAGATTTGCTAACGCTTCTTTGCATATGTAACTGTGTTTGTTCCTTGGATCTTCAATATTTTCTCCTAGTCGTTTCCTGGGACTCTTTGACCTTTTGGAAGGGCCAGTGTTCAGACTCAGAGATCCGTGGCACGCTGGAGTGAAGAACTCCACAGCTCCTCGCCAGGCTTGGGGCGAGCCTCAAAGCACGCAGCCAGCTGCCTGTTTACCAGCCAGCTGCCTGTCCTCACAATGGCTCTCTCTGGATTTTAAAGGTGAACCCAACTGTGACTGCAATTATTTCTAAACAAATCAAGCTGAATTCCTGCACATTCCCTTCCTGACTCCTGCAGCACGACGCCCTGCTTTGTTCGTCACTTTGTGGCGAATGTCAGCCCGCGATGCTTTGTTCTGCACTGTTACAAAATGGCAGACATGAGTTGGGTCTGGGGGTCCTTCTCTGTCTCCCCAAACTCCTCGAAGACATCACTGTCGCTAGGCATATCATTTATCCCCAATGTGGGGAGAGAGTCTCTTTCAGGTTTGTCACTGCTCCTCACAGGAACAATGTGCACAATACAGGGACAGACAGACAGACAGACAGACAGACAGACAGACAGACAGACAGACAGACAGACAGACAGACAGACAGCTAGCCGTCAAAAAGAAGACAGCGACAGGCAATAAGGCTTGAGTTTAGTGAGAGCTTTGATCAGTGGTAAAGGGGCGCGTTCCCCAGGAGGGACTGAGATGTGAAAGAAACCCTCTCTCTTGGGATCCATAGGGGATCCCAACAGTAAAAACAGATTAATGTCAACAGCACAGACTAGTGTCTGAGAAGGCACAGCTGACTCTGTAATCCAGATACCTGTTCTTAAACGATCACCTGTGAGCTGGGTGATACTTACATTTATTTAGGGCCTAAAAGAGAATTCAAATAGTGACTTGACTGCATTTATTAGCGTCATTCATGAGATATTGTTGAATAGTTTACTCCTCCTCTCCTTGGGTGCGGACGTGGCTGGACCAGGATTAGTTAGGGACTGGTAGCTGAGGCAGGCTGTCAGCCAGGGGGGCTCCTAGGACAAACTGGGAACGAGAGACCATCACAGAGGCACATCGATAAATGCGGTGATGGGGATGTACCAGCTCTCGTTGCCGGACTGGCTGTCCTGGACACTCTGATGGATTCTGCATCATGCAGATGCCATCTCCTGACCCTCAGGTGTCGCCTGCAGTCCACGTCGCGCATGATTTTGCGCCCTCCTGCATCTCTTCATGTTAGCGATGCTCTTGGCAGTGATGGTTCTACCCGGGGCGCCTGCATCCGAGGTACCACTCCAAGACAGGAAAGAGCCTCGTGTGGGGAGCCTTTTCCAAGCAGGGCCATGTGCTGCGCATGCTTTTCTAATCATTCGCTGTGCTCAGCTGAATTTAGGAGAGTCTGGCTTCAAAACATTTTCCTAAAGCTTCCCAGGCGCGAGCACCTGTCTAGGTGACCTCACATATAAGTGCTGCAGTATCAGCTTCCCAGCTAGACACACTTTTCATGTACATTGTCATGCAGAAAATAAGTTTATTTTGCTTAGTTTCAGCCAATCTCATGAGTTCATCCATATGTTTCCGTTAAAAATCAGACTAGTGACCTCGCAGTAGCGCCCCCCTGAACCTCCAAATGAAACCACAGCGCCAGTGATGTCATCGGCCACAGAGCAGACTGCTTAAGTCGTGCAATAAAATGCAGTTTATGTTCTCCAGTGCTAGATTTCCAGAGTTTACTTCCCTCCAATGCCAAGAATTATGTCATTGGAGTTTTGGCAACTTCTGGAATGAGTTATTCAGGCTGCGTGGAGCAGACGCACGTATATTCATGTAGGTGGGAGAGGCAGAGTGCATGGAAGGGGCCTTCTTGTATGAAGGTACTCAAGCCATGAGGAACTCAAGCAGTGCCAGCCTTATGCTTTTATTATGGAACTCAAGCAGTGCCAGCCTACTGCTTCAATAAAGGAACTCAAGCAGTGCCAGCCTACTGCTTCAATAAAGGAACTCAAGCAGTGCCAGCCTTATGCTTTTATTATGGAACTCACGCAGTGCCAGCCTTCTGCTTTTATTATGGAACTCAAGCAATGCCAACCTAATGCTTTTTTTATGGAACTCAAGCAATGCCAACCTTATGCTTGTATTATGGAACTTATGCTTTTATAAAGAAACTCAGGCAAGGCTCCTCCTTTGTCTGGAGGCACTCAAGCAATGCCCTCTCTTCATATGAAGGTACTCAATCAATGCCCCCTCTTCATATGAAGGTACTCAAGCAATGCCCCCTTTATGTGAAGGTACTCATGCGATGTCCCCTCTTCATGTGAAGGTACTCAAGCAATGCCCCCTCTTCAAATGAAGGTACTCAAGCAATGCCCCCTCTTCATATGAAGGTACTCAAGCAATGCCCCCTTCATTTGAAGGTACTCAAGCAACCCCCCTCTTCATATGAAGGTACTCAAGCAACCCCCCTCTTCATATGAAGGTACTCAAGCAACCCCCCTCTTCATATGAAGGTACTCAAGCAATGCACCCTCTTCAAATGAAGGTACTCAAGCAATCCCCCTCTTCATACGAAGGTACTCAAGCAACCCCCCTCTTCATATGAAGGTACTCAAGCAATGCCCCCTCTTCATGTGAAGGTACTCAATCAATGCCCCCTCTTCAAATGAAGGTACTCAAGCAATGCCCCCCTTCATATGAAGGTACTCAAGCAACCCCCCTCTTCATATGAAGGTACTCAAGCAATGCCCACTCTTCATCTGAAGGTACTCAAGCAATGCCCCCTCTTCAAATGAAGGTACTCAAGCAATGCTCCCTCTTCATCTGAAGGTACTCAAGCAATGCCCCCTTCATTTGAAGGTACTCAAGCAACCCCCCTCTTCAAATGAAGGTACTCAAGCAATGCTCCCTCTTCATCTGAAGGTACTCAAGCAATGCCCCCTCTTCATCTGAAGGTACTCAAGCAATGCCCCCTCTTCAAATGAAGGTACTCAAGCAATGCCCCCTCTTAATCTGAAGGTACTCAAGCAATGCCCCCTCTTCAAATGAAGGTACTCAACCAATGTCCCCTCTTCATATGAAGTACTCAAGCAATGCCCCCTCTTCAAATGAAGGTACTCAAGCAATGCCCCCTCTTCATCTGAAGGTACTCAAGCAATGCCCCCTCTTCAAATGAAGGTACTCAAGCAATGCCCCCTCTTCATCTGAAGGTACTCAAGCAATGCCCCCTCTTCATCTGAAGGTACTCAACTAATGTTCCCTCTTCATATGAAGGTACTCAAGCAATGCCCCTCTTCAAATGAAAGTACTCAAGCAATGCCCCCTCTTCATCTGAAGGTACTCAACCAATTTCCCCTCTTCATATGAAGGTACTCAAGCAATGCCCCCTCTTCATCGGAAGGTACTCATGCAATGCCCCCTCTTCATCTGAAGGTACTCAAGCAATGCCCCCTCTTCATCTGAAGGTACTTAAGCAATGCCCTCTCTTCATTTGAGGGAAATCAAAGAATGCCCCTTCTTAATATGAAGGTACTCAAGCAATGCCCCCTCTTCATATGAGGGCACTCAAGCAATGCCCCCTCTTCATATGAAGGTACTCAAGCCATGCCCCCTTCATGTGAAGGTACTCATGCAATGCCCCCTCTTCATATGAGGGCACTCAAGCATTACCCCCTCTTCATATGAGGGCACTGAAGCAATGCCCCTCTTCATAGGAAGGTACTCATGCAATGTCCTTTTTTCATATGAAGGTACTCATGCAATGCCCCCTTCATGTGAAGGTACTCACGCAATGCCCCCTCTTCATATGAAGGTACTCAAGCAATGCCCCTCTTCATATAAAGGCACTCAAGCAATGCCCCCTCTTCATATGAAGGTACTCAAGCAATGACCCCTCTTCATCTGAAGGTACTCAAGCAATGCCCCCTCTTCATCTGAAGGTACTCAAGCAATGCCCCCTCTTCAAATGAAGGTACTCAAGCAATGCCCCCTCTTCAAATGAAGATACTCAAGCAATGCCCCCTCTTCATCTGAAGGTACTCAACCAATGTCCCCTCTTCATATGAAGGTACTCAATCAATGCCCCCTCTTCAAATGAAGGTACTCAAGCAATGCCCCCTTTGTGTGAAGGTACTCATGCGATGTCCCCTCTTCACGTGAAGGTACTCAAGCAATGCCCCCTCTTCATCTGAAGGTACTCAAGCAATGCCCCCTCTTCAAAAGAAGGTACTCAAGCAATGCTTCCTCTTCATCTGAAGGTACTCAACCAATGTCCCCTCTTCATATGAAGGTACTCAATCAATGCCCCCTCTTCAAATGAAGGTACTCAAGCAATGCCCCCTCTTCATGTGAAGGTACTCAACCAATGTCCCCTCTTCATATGAAGGTACTCAAGCAATGCCCCCTCTTCATCAGAAGGTACTCAAGCAATGCCCCCTCTTCATCTGAAGGTACTCAAGCAATGCCCCCTCTTCATTTGAGGGAAATCAAAGAAAACCCCCTCTTAATATGAAGGTACTCAAGCAATGCCCCCTCTTCATATGAGGGCACTCAAGCAATGCCCCCTCTTCATATGAAGGTACTCAAGCAATGCCCCCTTCATGTGAAGGTACTCAAGCAATGCCCCCTCTTCATATGAGGGCACTCAAGCAATGTCCCTCTTCATATGAAGGCACTCATGCAATGCCCCCTCTTCATATGAAGGTACTCAAGCAATGCCCCCACTTCATATGAGGGCACTCAAACATTACCCCCTCTTCATATGAGGGCACTGAAGCAATGCCCCTCTTCATAGGAAGGTACTCATGCAATGTCCTTTTTTCATATGAAGGTACTCATGCAATGCCCCCTTCATGTGAAGGTACTCACGCAATGCCCCCTCTTCATATGAAGGTACTCAAGCAATGCCCCTCTTCATATGAAGGCACTCAAGCAATGCCCCCTCTTCATATGAAGGTACTCAAGCAATGACCCCTCTTCATCTGAAGGTACTCAAGCAATGCCCCCTCTTCATCTGAAGGTACTCAATCAATGCCCCCTCTTCAAATGAAGGTACTCAAGCAATGCCCCCTTTATGTGAAGGTACTCATGCGATGTCCCCTCTTCATGTGAAGGTACTGAAGCAATGCACCCTCTTCATCTGAAGGTACTCAAGCAATGCCCCCTCTTTAAAAGAAGGTACTCAAGCAATGCTCCCTCTTCATCTGAAGGTACTCAACCAATGTCCCCTCTTCATATGAAGGTACTCAAGGAATGCCCCCTTCATGTGAGGGTACTAACACAATGCCAGTCCTAACTTTTATGAAAGTACTCAAGCAATTAAAGTCTTGTTTGATGACATTAAAAGCATTACAACCGTTCTCTTTCTATGACTCATTTATAAGAAGTTATTTAAGTAATGCTGGCCCTCAAGGTATTCAAGAAATTCCCCCATCTATGTGTTAAAGTTATGCCACCCTCTCTTCGAGAAAGTAAGTATGTAGTGCCAGCCCTCACTTTGGATGTATGTAAATAAGCAAAGCCAGGCCTCTCTTTCTATGAAGGCTGAGTACCCTCGTAGAAAGAGAGGCCTGGCGAGTTATGCCACCCCTCAATTCATAGGGAAATAAATACACAATGCCAGCCCTCTCCTTGGATTAATGCACATTAGCAAACCGCTGAACATCAAATATCACGCACTACAATAGTTGTATGTAATGGCTCAGACTACAAAAGGTTGTGGGCATCAGACCGTCAGATGTGCACCGTAATATCTTTATTTCTCCTTGTTACTTCCTCATTCTATGCGTGCCGCGTTCTGCAGCACACATAAAGAGAGGAGAATGCCTCCAAGGATTGTTTTTGTGTATGAAGGTGTCTTTTCACAAAAAGAGTCCTTCTCGTAACGGTATTGCACCGCCACTAGGCAACACTAGGAGACAGCAGAAATGCACCCTATTTTTGCAAATATAGCATGTTTCTGGCGTCTGCCTATCACACAACACAGTGCAGCAAGTTTCCTAGCTGCATTGTGTAGAGGGAAATGTGAGTAAATGTGTCCCAAAACTTCTGATTGGGCAACCCAGCTAAGCTGACTATAAGAAATACCATAAAGGGACCTGTGGATCTGTTCAAAGCTGCCAGCACACAAAGAAAACATAAAGTACACGTCTGTCTCTCTCACAGCTCATCATTCACCAAATTGCTGTGCGCTGCATCTCATAACACCATGACATCACCTCGGTGGGCATCATGTGCAACACGGACATGCTTCCCACAGAGGATCACAAAACAAAGGTAATACCCTTCCAACCGCACAGCAACCCATATAGCATGTCAGGCTTCCCATGTAGGAAAGCGCTTCAGTGCCGCACATAGGGGCAGTGCGTGCTATACATCTGGGCATTACAATACAATACAATATTTATCATTTGTGCATTACCAAGATTTGTTTTGATCCTATTAAAATCTTTGTTTCCATCACACTTCAGAATTATAAAACAACTGTGCTTCTTTTCAGCTTTCATAACTGCTGGTATATTTTGAAACATTTCTACAGTTCATTTACAAGTATTTAATATGTTTGCAAATTACAAATAAATTGACATCCTACAGTATTTCTTTTTGCACTGCCTGTAAGCAAGGCCACTGGAACTATGCAATTCTGTGGTGTTTTCTACATAAGTATGAGTTTGCAGCATCTTCCAATTAATCCATCCTCTGCTGCATAATCTGCAGATTTCAACAACAAAAACTATTTTTGTTTCTAAAGTTACTAAAAATGCCGCACCGCGCGCTGCTGTTCAGTGGAAGGCCCTTTGCAAAGGTTGACTGGTCACCTTTCAGTTATTTACAGGTGCATTTGGATGTGGGACTTGTACTAAAAGTGAAACCTTTACCTAGACAAAGCTAATGTGTAAAAATGACAAAATGATGAAGTGATACTGTCCCAAAATGTGCTGCATTAATCCATATGATTTGTGTTTTCTTGGCACATCATTTAGTCAATATTGCTGCATAAGTTAGGCCTCCACTGCTGCATAATTCCAGCGGCCCTGGCTGTACCCCAGAGAGATTGTCACATAGTTTACTTTACAAAATCCTCTCACTTTGCAGTCAAAGAATGAAAGGTAAACAACATCTCCAAGTCAAAAGAAAAAGAAGTAATTTGTCAGAATACATGGCCTGACTTTTAACCGTCTTGAACCATGCAACATATTTAAAGGCATTTTATTTGTTCCTTCACCTTCTGAACTCCTGCATCTTTATACTGTGCCAACTGCTGCTGTCATTTGGGAGGTAAAGATTATTATGGCCCTCAAATGCCTCCCCTTGGCTATGGGCCTGTTTACTCCTGAAGTTCTTGGAGTAGCTCCAAACTTTTCTTGGCAGAAAGCTTAGTGACTCAAGCTAATAGCTCTTTTTTGACAATTAGTGGGCATGTCTTACTCCAGGGAATTCTTGTCACAAGTAACACCAAAGTCTTGTAAGGTTTTTATACATACATGAATTTCAGACAGTTCCTTTTAGTCTAAGCAAGGAGACAGAAAGATGAGGGTGAATCTCCAAACATCCAGTAGAGATACCTGGTGCAGCAGTCAGGATCCCTGTGCTTCATTTGGACCAGCAGGTCATATAGATGCCATATATGACCTTTTATGTATATAATGACCTTCAAAGGATGATGGAAGTCTATATCTTCAAAGACCTGGTGTTATGTTAGCCTTGGCTTGGAATTGCCAGGACACACAGATACAGTCACTGCCCTTCTTGTGTGTTCCTTGATGTTTGGCATTTTTTCGAGTCTTATTATGGCTTTTTCTAATGCTATTTGTTTGTGGAATTTACTTCCTACTCTTGTCCCAGATACCTCAGGATAGATGTGAGGTGATGTGGGGGTGAGGTCCTTGATATAGGCAGTGGAGTAGTTAGGCCATATGACACCTGTGGCGGTCCCA
This sequence comes from Triturus cristatus, assembly GCF_964204655.1. Taxonomy (NCBI): domain Eukaryota; kingdom Metazoa; phylum Chordata; class Amphibia; order Caudata; family Salamandridae; genus Triturus; species Triturus cristatus. Next base: position 1,132,820,612 of record NC_140580.1, on the reverse strand, counting down.
GCCTTTGTTGCCCCACGGTGCTCGTAAGACAAGAAGGGGGTCAGGAAGGGGGGTGGGTGCGGGTGCTGGAGAATGAATTCTACATTTGCCGTGCGGCCACAGGTAAGAGCGAGGGGGGTGACCCCCAAAACACGTGCCGCCCATGGCGGACCATCTATTCCCCACCCCCACCCTTGCTACGCCATTCGATATTGGAGTGGATTGAACGGGGCATTTGGCACTCGCTGATACCGATGGATTGCCTGCTGATCATAAACATGGAGCACATAGGATGATGACTATAGTACCGGTGAGGTGTCAGAAATGTGTGCATTGTGAGCCTCTCTTATATTTATATAGACAGGGGATGGCATTGGCCCTTTACCTAAAGGTGATGAGTGGGCATACAGCAGTAAAGCATTCCAGTAAGAGGAATTGAGTGTTTGCACTTAAGTTCATGACGTGGGAGCAGGGTGCGGACATAGATGCTCTCAGTCGATGTATCGTCTTTGCTTTTAAATTGCACAACACCAAAAAAAGACAAATTGGTAATGAATTAGGGGTCGGTTTAAGAGTGGGGTTATGACTGTCACTCAGTGGTGCCTGATTTATTTTCACAGTGGGCTGCTGCAGTCAGTGTTATGTCAATGAAGTCATAGGGATTGTGAAAATTCGAAGCTAATGTAGTAAATGAGCCCCACTCATTCACCAGGCGAGTGATAAACGTGCAGTATGTCGTGCACTGTGGAGCACACTGTCGCAAATGTACTATTAATGCCAGGTGTGGGGTTGCACTGTCTTTTACAGACAGCACTTTTTCCATTTAAATGCCCACTACACTTTACAGACGTGCAGCTTTACTGATGAAACTGTAGATAATGTGTGGGAGTTCAGCAAATGTTTATCAGTTGTGCATTACCAAATAAAGTGTCTTGATTTGTTTTGATCGTATTAAAATATTTGTTTCCATAAAAAATGTGCTTCACTTCTGCTTTCCTAACTGCTGATACACTTTGAAGTATTTGTAGAGTTCATTTGCAGGTTTAAATTGTGTCTGTGTGCTAGAAACTAATGACATCATATATGTTTTCTTTTCTCACTCCCTGTACATCAGACAGATTGTTAAATAGTTCACTTTACAAAGCCTTTTTGCTTTGCAGTCAAAGAAAGAAAAGTGAACACCAAGCTGCAAAGATAAAAGAATAAGCAGCAATTTGTCAGAAGACACAACTTGACATTTGACGTCCGTTTTTGAATGCACAGTAAATGTGACGAGATGAATTCAAAATGTAAAGGCATCTTTGTTGCTCATTTACCTTCTCAACTCCAACGTGGACTTACAACTAGGCCTGGGCTAAAATTCCGTTCCGGTCGCGGAAATTGCGATAATTTGACATTTTCGCGTTCCGCGGAGAGTGCGCGAAAATGTCAAAATTTCTGCAATCCGCATGTTACCGGACATTTTTTGCTTGCTCGTGCTGTAAAATAATACATTCTCGCGTGCGCGCGATCGCCTTACCTGAATCCCCGCGTTCGCCAACAAGTTTTCCTGATCCGGTCGCGTTCTCCATGAGATGTTGGATTGTTGGTAGCCATTTGCGCTGTCTCGCGACAGTTCGTGGCCGCAGTGATGTCATTCATCGCGCGATCACGTCTTTCTTCTCGCGATCATGCACCGCGAGACAAGTGAAAACAAGATGGCCGCGCCCACGAGCAACCACATGGGTAAGTTGGCGAGCCGCGACCATGCAGAAAATACCGCGAACGGGCGGGAAAAAAACTTCCGCATCTTCGCGATATTTCCACGTGTTTGCGGAGATTTTTAACATTTTCGCGATAATTTGCGAAAGTGAATTTCGCAAATTCCGCCCACCCCTACTTACAACAATATTTTCACTTTAGAAGCTAGCATGGATGTCAATTCATTAAAATGCCAGGAGTAGCAGAAGTGACATCAAACAGGATTTCACCTTTACTTTCACTCACACACACACACATGCTAACACATTCACGTACTTTCTCTCACTTAAACACACTCTCACCTGCAAGCATGCATACAACACACATTTAAAATGTTGTTTTTGCATACCTCGGCTGCCCGATATGGTCATATTACATCTAATCGTACTCCATTTAATAGTGAATAATAGTATTCACTATTTGAAAATGACAGAAAACCAGGAAAGTGGAGCTGCATCCAACATCTATTGGGAGGAGCTGCTCTGTATTCCAGGCACTGATTTTGCCACCTCTGAGGCCAGGGGTCGCAGAGGCGGTGCAAGGGGTTGCAGGTGGCAAGCCAGTGGTTGGGGCGGCAACCCATAAATGACGCCCATGGAAGCTAGACTTACTAACACACAATTAAATGGTTTGCTAGACTTGATGTTTAGGCCTGATTGCTCAACAATAGATGATTATTATATGTTCTGTCCGGAAGAAGACTCCTGGAGTGAGTAGGTATTGTCCATACATGTACCTCCGGATTGTCCACACGTGTCTTTGTTTTATCTGGTTCAGGCAATGGTACTTACCCATGTATAGTTACCATAACATAATTAAGCATAATTTTCTCCAAATATATTGGGACAATTTTGCGATATATTATCGTATAGGATTCCACTGTACGTCTTGTGCATTCTATTGTCAGCCTCGATTTAATTTTAAATATGAGGCGTAGAGCTAACAGACAGCATACCACCGTAAACAGTCCGGCTAAGTGCTACACATCATGCGTTAGCCTAACTCATTTTAAGACAAGTCCCCGCATCGCCGCATTAAAAATAATTAACACGCATTACCGCACCTTAGCTGTCAAGGCTAAAGGACTTCAGTATAATAAATAGCACTCAGAGCAAAGTTGTAGGCGGTACGCGCTGCTCGCTGCTTGGGGGCTGGATCACCTGTGCAGATATGTTCATGCGCAGCATTCTGAATCTCATGCGCATGTCAAGAGAGTGGCTGCAGGGATTTGCCCAAATGGCTACTCAGCCAAGACAAGGCACTGAAGGCGGGCTGGATTGGCGGGAGTTATGTGTAGTTTGAGACAGCCACAAGTCCTGCCGCTCTAGTGCTCGCACCGTTGTGTTGTGCTGCTGTGTCAGGAATATATACAAGTTCATTGATCATGCCGCATGCGAGAGAGTGCCTGCAGCTATACCTCATGAGAATGTGGCGCAAATCCTTACCGGACCTTGGCCGCCGCACAAGCAGCCGTCGTACCTCAGCTATGGCCCAAACAGTGGTGGCACTCGCTCTGCCATGTAAATTAGTGTCAAGGTATTTACCTCCTTTGACACACCTAAGGTTTTAAATCTCAATTTCCTGCCCAGACAGCCCCCAAGAGGTAGCATGAGTCTTAGAGCAGGTGCTTGTGTCTTTAAAAGGCAAATGCATGGCTCTCAAGACAGTGGTGCCACTTTGTAGCACCCTCATCACTGCGTAAAATGTATCCTGATTGCCAGCAGATGTCTGCAGCCAAGGAGGGTGACAGACTCCAAGAGACTATGGGGACCCATGGCCAGCAGATGTCTGCAGCCAAGGAGGGTGACCGACTCCAAGAGACTATGGGGACCCATGGCCAGCAGATGTCTGCAGCCAAGGAGGGTGACCGACTCCAAGAGACTATGGGGACCCATGGCCAGCAGATATCTGCAGCCAAGGAGGATGACAGACTCCAAGAGACTATAGGGACCCATGGCCAGCAGATGTCTGCAGCCAAGGAGGGTGACAGACTCCAAGAGACTATGGGGACCCATGGCCAGCAGATGTCTGCAGCCAAGGAGGGTGACCGACTCCAAGAGACTATGGGGACCCATGGCCAGCAGATGTCTGCAGCCAAGGAGGGTGATCGACTCCAAGAGACTATGGGGACCCATGGTCAGCAGATGTCTGCAGCCAAGGAGGGTGACCGACTCCAAGAGACTATGGGGACCCATGGTCAGCAGATGTCTGCAGCCTAGGAGGGTGACCGACTCCAAGAGACTATGGGGACCCATGGCCAGCAGATGTCTGCAGCCAAGGAGGGTGACCAACTCCAAGAGACTATGGGGACCCATGGCCAGCAGATGTCTGCAGTCAAGGAGGGTGACCGACTCCAAGAGACTATGGGGACCCATGGTCAGCAGATGTCTGCAGCCAAGGAGGATGACAGACTCCAAGAGACTATGGGGACCCATGGCCAGCAGATGTCTGCAGCCAAGGAGGGTGACCGACTCCAAGAGACTATGGGGACCCATGGTCAGCAGATGTCTGCAGCCAAGGAGGGTGACCGACTCCAAGAGACTATGGGGACCCATGGCCAGCAGATGTCTGCAGCCAAGGAGGGTGACCGACTCCAAGAGACTATGGGGACCCATGGCCAGCGGTCTCTATGTCCCCAGCTGCAGCGCTGTGACTCAGAGACTTGGTAAGTGTAAAAAATGAAAGCTGCTGACGTTGCAAGTGTTCCTGCTATGGTCAGAGTTGTAGTTTTAATATCATGGTTAGTTAGATATTTGTTTGAGGGTACGTTCAGGTTACAAGGGACTTCCGTTTCTCATGCTTTACAGCAGTTTTAAAATCTTCTTAGAGTTTCTCATTGCTCAAATGAGTATAATTTCTGATATTTATCTCTGTCCACTGTTCCTGAGAGGATTGTTTGTTTGAACAGTGGGGGCCACGAGGAGAGGAGAGCCACGCTCCTGCATTTCCCTTTTTGCTGCTGTCCTGCGATCATCTTATTTTTGCTGTTCCCACTCGCGTTTCCCGCTTCGCGGGAACCGCTCGCAGCTGGGGGGACCGCGGACCAGAGGAAGGCTCACTACATCGCCCACAATCCATCTGGGCCTGAAGCTGCCTCCCCGTCCCGCCCTCTACAGGTGGGATAAATTCAAACCCTGCACCGCGCATCGCGGGACGAGCCGGGCGAAGCCCGGGCAAAGGGCGGGCCGTCTGTGGCCGTCCGGGGCTGGACAAGGCTGGGCTGGGCCTCCCCTCTGAAAAGTGCTCTAGGAGGTGCACGGATAGCAAGTATTGTATTTTATGTGACTGTCAACTGGAAGAATTCCTTTACTAGGCACAGCTAGAGGTTCAATTAATTATCTTTGCTGAGGCGTTTATGCCAATGTGTACACGATCTGGTAGGGGCTCGAGGGGGGTAGTTGGGGCTGGTGCTGGTTGTGTTTCCGGGACTATGGACCAATTTATTACCCGGGTTGTCACGGTAATTGAAAAAGAAATTGCCATGACAGAACGGCGTCTTTCTAGGGAACCCCTGATTGGCAAACGCTCATCGTTGGGCTCTCTGGCACTAGCCCCCTCCCCAGTACGCCAAACTGTCCCTCTAGTTAATGTCTCACCTGCTCATGCACCTGATCCTTTAGTTAACGACTTATTAGACCCTAACCATCCACGGGTTGTCGCGATCAGGGCTAGCCTGGACCGGCTAGAGAGCTTGTCTGCTGCGGCTCCGATGGGAGGTGAGGGCGTCCCGCTAGAGCCACGGCTGATTGAGACTTCTGCACTCTTGCTTCCTGTTGCTACCTTACCTCGCCAGGTGGATTCTTCCGCCCCTTCTGTGCCCTTACCACTGGCAGCAAAAGGCCTAGCTGCTAGTAAAAGGAAACGTCCGGCTAGTCCGCGTAAGGGCAGTTATCTAAAACCCTTTAAGAAACCTAGGAGAGTTGGAAGTAGGGTGGGTTGGTCTCATAAGGGTGCAGGGGTGGGTCCCGGTCATCCCCAGGGGCAAAAAGGGGGAGTAGCCACTGGTATTATTGTAGAGAAGACGTCTGACCCCCCTGTATCTACTGAAGGCCCCACTACCGAAATTCCATTAATCACCCAGCTTGAAAAAATCGTGAAATCATTGTTGATCCCGGTACTAGAGAGAGTGAAGGGGCTAACAGAACGATTGGACAGATTTGAGCAAGTCACCCTTGACAATTTCTTCTCCCTAAAATCTCTCATTAAACTTCATTCTAGGATTAGGGAGGATGGCTTAACTGGGAATCCCACTCTGCGTGAACTACCTACTGCCCCAATAAGTCTATCTAATACCTGTGGGGCAGCCAAGGGGGTGGTTGAGGAAAATAGCCCTGTTGTACAAACTGCGGCCTCCTCTGGGGCTATCCCAAAGGTTGGGGCGGCCACAGTGGGGGTCTCAGCGAAATCTAACGCAGCACTGGGTAACATTGCCCATCCAGTGATGACTGCGGGGTTTGTGGGCCCAAGTACAAGCGGTACCGCTATGATAAATAAACTTAGCGATAATAACTGTACTGGTACTAGTAATACTAAATCTGGCAAAATAACTTCAATTCACACTTCTCAACCAAGAAATGCCCCAAGCATTGTGCCTGTCCCCATTCCTAATTTACCCCCTGACTGCCAACCATTTGTGGCAGTACTTACTGGGGTCCCTGTGCTGAAACCAGGCAAACAGGAGTCTTATGCCGAACTCAAGAATAAAAACTTATTTTGGCTGAAAGAAAATAGACCTCTCCCTAGTTCACTGGGTGGTCGGGTTATCCATGTGAGGAGGGTTAGCTGGTTAGGCACCCGGCCCAAAGACATAATGGGGGACTGCATTATAGTCAATTTTGAAGACCCCAGGGTAGCCACCTATGTTTGCAGCTTTAATAATAGTGAGGGAAGTATGGGCTCCAATATAGGAATTGGTACACGTGACCTTAGTTTTTTTAATCACCATGCAGCCCCTGTACGGTCTGCTAGAGCGGCTAGTTGGGAGGGATGGAATGGCAGGCATACCTCTTATTATCCCTACCACTCCAGCCTGCTTCGTCAAAATTCATGCCCATACCTCACTTGGCCCTGGCAGAATTGTTGACAAAAGAGTGACCGACCTCTCACGAAGTCACCTGCCGTATATGTTGAAAAAGAGAGTGTTGTTATAGATTGTAAAGGGGTAGTTTTGGACCCACCCTGTCATACCCATTTCTTTTTGAGGGTAGTGCTCCGTCCCTTATCGTGGAGTTAACAGGTTATTCAAATCCCGATGAGTTTGCCTCTGATGCCCCAAACCAGGTGGAACTGGCGAGCGATGTACCAACCATCTCTGCATTTCAGGATAGTCTACCTGTGCAGAGGCTACCCCCTGCACAGGCTGCAGTTGATGTCGAGGTTTTGAAGATTGTCAGCTGGAACATAGCGGGCATTTCTCGTAATTTGGACATACCGGAATGGAACTCTTTTATTGAATCATTCGGGATATGTTTATTCCAGGAAACCTGGTGTCTGGAACCCGGTTACAAGGTTGGCTATACTACCTACTTTGTACCTGCAACTCCTTCGTCCGCCGGGAGAGGTCGACCTTCAGGCGGTCTATTAATCTGGGTAAGCATCTTATTAGGGTATTACATAAGGTGCATAGAAATTAAGTCCCCAGACTTGCAGAGACTAGTGGTTAGAGGGTCTTCCGGGGGCGGACTTTAGAGATCTTTAATATTTATGTTAGATCCCCGAAAGGGGGCACGCCCTCATTGACCCTACTGGGCTTAGAGGATGCACTCAGATCTTGTAGGACTGATTCGTATGTCATGTTAGCAGGGGACTTCAATTGCACTTTTGAACCCCTAGCTGAGGATGACATACTAGGCACCCAAGAAGAAGATGTTAGGAGAGGGATTCCATCCCTGTCAATTCCACCCATCAAGAGCTGGACCCAAACTGCTATCCATTTAAATGCCCTAACCCTGGAATATGGTTTGAGGGCAGTAAATGGACGGTCAAAGTCGGACTCTTGTGGGGCCCATACCTTCAACAGGGTAGGACATTCATCTCGAATTGACTACATCCTGTTGAATTTCAAGCTCTGGGGTCATCTGTTGGATATGGCAGTCCTCCCCTCATCTGACAGCGATCACAATCCGCTGTCTTTGACACTGTCCCCTATGTGAACAGTTGTGGAGAAACTGCAAGCCCATCATGTGTGGAAGTCAACAAGTGACGTTTGCCCCTCGAATTGCGGGAGGCGCCTTAAATGGAAAAATGTGGCTCTTGACGAAGGCAAGATCGTGGAAATAAGATCAATCATGACCAATGCCTTGTTCAGACTAGATTCCTTTATGCCAAATGACCATGAGATCTCCACTCTTTTTAACCATACTACCAATGCACTAGGTGATCTCTTCACTATGCGAAACCCAGGTCATAGGGCCAACAAGACAGGGCGCCCCAAGGGTAACCCTGGCTGGTATTCTGCTCCCTGCAGAAGTGCGAAAAGGGATTTAATTATCGCAGTTAAACTCAAGGATACCGTATTGATTAGTATAGCCAGGGAGTTGTACAAGGGTGCTATTAGCAAGGCGAAGAAAGAATGGGAGAATCAGTTCTGGAGTGACCTAAAATTGGCAAGTGCTGGGAGGGATTCGAAGGGTTTTTGGGATTTAATAAGAACCAGGGACAAACCCATGGATTCCCTTATAACATGTAATATCCCTGAGGCGTCATGGTTTGACCATTTTTCCAACCTTTATACTATGACAACGGGGGTTGGAATAGATCCAGTCGAAACATTTTTGGTTGGTTCTTCAGGGTTGAGTGAGGATCTCCTGTTTACAGGGAAGGAAGTAGAGGATGCGATTTCGTGCCTTATCCCAAATAAAGCTGCGGGGCCGGATGGGCTACCCGGGGATTTGATTCGTATGACTTCATTAGAATGGGTAAAGCTCATAGCAGCATTGCTCAACGCAAGCTTCTATGATGCCCCTCTCCCAGATTCCAGGATGGGCGCTGAGGTCGTCCCGATTTTAAAAAAAGGGAGTTGGGACGATCCAGCTAACTATCGCCCTATAAGCTTATTGGATTCATCGCAAAAGGTGGCAGGAAAGGTGGTCTTAGGGAGGATACTCCAGTGGGCAGAGGAGAATAGGATACTTTCTGATTTTCAGGCGGGCTTTCGGTCAGGTACTGGGATCATTGAGCAGTCATTTCGTCTGCTGTTGTTATATTGGAAGGTGGTTGTGCTGGGCAAAGGTAGTCTGTACCTTGCTTTCATAGATTTACGGACTGCCTTTGACCTAGTGCCCTGCAGCCGCCTATGGAGGGTGTTGGCAGATCTGGGTATGCCACCGTACCTATTATCTTTGATAATTAAGTTTCATGCGGATAATTTTGCCCAGGTTCGGTGGGGTAACCAGGGTCAAAAGACTGCCCGAATAACTGTAAATAGAGGTGTCCGCCAGGGCTGTGTTTTAGACCCCACTCTGTTCTCATTATACGTCAATGGAGTGGTGGAGCATCTCTTACAAAATCCTTCTGATGCTCCATCCCTGGCGGGCAGGAGAATACCTACTCTATTATTTGCAGACGACACTCTCTTGATCTCCAAGACCCCAGTAGGGTTGCAGAGCCTTCTTGATAGGTTCCAAATGTTTTGCAATCTGAGGGGATTAGAAATGAACACGGGAAAGACCAAATATTTGGTCCTGAATCCCCCGAAGAAAAGGGGCAGGCCACCTGTACTGAACTCAGTGCCCCTAGAAAGGGTCAAGGAGTTTGACTATCTAGGAATTCGCCTCTCTGACACCATGAGGTGGAATTGTCACCTCCATAAAATGCTGTTAAACCACAAAAGGGTGGTGGGGGCTCTGCTAAAAGAACAACGGTCCTCCACCCTCAAACCAATTGCCCCAGTACTTGACATCTATAAGGCAAGAGGGGTGAGTGCGGCGCTTTATGGAGCAGAGCTTTGGGGGGCGCAGAATGTGGATCAGTTGACCCGTTCAGAAAATAAATTTTTGAAAGATATAATGGGCCTTCCCTATAGTACCCCCACCCTTCCCCTATTCCTTGACATGGGCTGTTGCCCTATTAAAGACCAGGCAAGGTTGCGCCCTCTACTTCTTTGGGGTCGCTTATGGAGAGTTCCGGAGCTTGTTAGTTATGCAGAGGGGCTAAATGAGGTTTTATCAATGCCTGGCTGGTACAAAATAGGATGGTTGAGGGATGTTAAACGACTGCTGGGTGAGTTGGGTCTTGGAGAGGCCTGGCAGACCAGGACCGCACCGCCCAAGTCTGTCCTAAAAAAACTGTACTGGAAATGGGTAATGGATTCCAGAAATACTAATCCTAATCTATGTAGATGTGCTGCTGATTTCTTATTAGTAAAGGAGGTGGCACTACTCGAGCCCTATCTCGATATTATTTCAAAATCTAGAGATAGGGCCTTATATTTTAAATTCAGGATAGGTACACTGCCCGTGTGTGAGCTGACCGCTGGATGGAAGGTACCAGTTCAGACTACTCCTTTTTGCCCTTTCTGCGAGACCAGGATTGAGTCGGTCCCTCACCTTTTATTCGAATGCCCTGCATATAAAGCCCCTCGCCTTAGGTGGTTGAAACCCCTCTGTAAAGAGCTAGGCACAAGACAATGTAGTGAGGCCTATCGTATTTTAAAATCTGACACTCGCCCTCTATTTGTCTGTGGTTGGGCGAAGTTTTTAAACTGGGCATGGTTGATCAGAACAAAAAGGCTTTTGTGTGTTGTTTAATCATGGTTTTAAAATTGGATTTTTATGTAATTTATTCTTGCCATTCGTATCTTGATCCTGTATAACTGTTTTCTTATGAATTGGCGTTTTAGTTTTTTAAAGAATGATGTAATGTATTGCTTTTAAAGATATGTTTTATATCGAAATAAAGCCAATTTGACTGACTGACTGACTGACTGATATTTATATGTTTCCCTCATCTTCATAGTTCGATTTTGCTTGCAAGAAAGTGTCACTCATAGTTGTCGAACTGTCACTCATAATGACACTGAAGTTATGAAAATGTCACACATAGCAATCTGAAACCTTGACAGCTATGCTCAAATGGTTCAACTTAGAATTAAATCTCTCCTGGGACACTGGGACAGTGTTTAATTAACTCCATTAATCGGAAGCCTGTGAGATTAAATATTCATTTAATTGCAGTAGTCGTCAGCATGATTTGGAGTTACCATTATTCAAAAAATAATAATAAACACTGCATGTTATTTATATTCCTGCTTAAGAAGGGGACTGGGCCAAAGGTGAACAAAATACATTCTGTTTCCATTACGACCAAGCCATTGAGAGCCAAGTGTATACAGAAGCCATTTACCCGCGGATGCTAGGCAGACACGCAAGGTAACAAAAGTTTCCAGCTCGCAGCTGCGTATGAGAGAAGTAAATAAAATCCATGTTCAAGCTTTGCAAAGAAAAACACTGCATGTGAGTAAGGTTCAAGGTGCAAAACTTCAGGTTACTGGAGGCAAAGCCGCTGCAAAGATGGCCCAGTGTCGGTGAAAGAATTTACAATTGGGGTCTGATTACGAGTTTGGCGGAGAGGGTTACTCCATCACAAACATGACGGATATCTTATCATCCAAATTACCATTCCATTATATCCAAAGGAACTTGTAATACGACGGACATTTTTGTGATGGAGAACCATGTGCTTCAAATTCATAAGCAGGCCCGGAGTCACATTTGGTATCTAGTGCTGGTCATGAACGGTCGGATTAGCTGCTGGTAATCTTCATTACTCTGAGCCAGTGCTTAATTTGTTAAAATAATAAGTGCCGGGCAGTCGTCAGGAGGCCACTGCTGCTTACACCACTCATTGCCCCTGCCAGTGTTGCCAATGACACTACCAACACAGCTACCAATCCTCACACTTCAAGTGTGACGATTCAGACTATTCCAGGCCCCCAAAGCTATAAGAATGGCTTTGGCAGCAGATATTAGTCATTTTTAATGTATACTGAATTAATTAGCAGCAGTTGTTGTGTGCATCTTTAAATTAGACACACAGTGCCACCATGTGGCAGACTGTCATAAGTGCAGATATTGACAATTAAGTGCCGGTGTTGCGCACCACCGGAAACCACCGGCTTAAATTCAGCACTACTTCAAGTCCAGGCCTTCCATGCTACTTCTCTTATTGAGATGAATTCTTGGTTGGTGCTGACACCCATCATACTCCTTTCTCCTAGGACTACCTTGTTGCTTTCGATAAGCCACCGATGGTGAGCCAAGGTATTGTGTGTGTGGGTCCTCGTGTTTTAATGGTGTGCGAGTGGGGCACTAGTGATGTTATCTTTTCACTCTCACGTGTTAGTGTATTTATTAGTGTTGGCTGCAGCGACATGCATGATTACCAGCTCCAGTTTTCCTGGCATGGAGAACCCATACATTTCCCCTCCCGGCATACATTCTAAATGTATATGTTTGTAGCAGTATATTAAAATATCTTGAATCATACTTACGCTAAAAGGAAGTCTCTTCACTAACTAATGAAAATAGAGCAGCGAATGATAATTTAAAAATGAGTAATTCGCTGATTTTCAGGGCCCTCCCTCCCTCTTGGTATTATTAAAAATGGAAAACAAAGCTGTTTTGTAGTGATCTTGGGACCAGTTATAAGTTTACAACTATGTGTAGGCTTCCAAATCGGAAGACACTTACTTTTGAATTGTAACATTTGCAAGAGGAGAACACTTTGTTTAAAAATCAGGAAATGAAAAATAGTTCAGTTTTGTGGAAAATAGACCAGAAATGAGTGTAAATTCTCCTCACACACAGAGTTTAAATGTGCACCTGTGCTTTACAGTCTGTAATTCCTAAAGCAGTAGCTCTTGATTTCAGGCAGGAATTGATAGGTCGGAAGTACGTATTATTAATGCCCAGATTTAATTACCTCTTCTTTGGTAATAGTTGCTAAACAGTCGGTGAAAGGAGTAATCTCTCTGAGGATCTCTCTGAGGATGTGAAAGAGCCCGACCTTCCCCCTCATCTTCTGATCCGGCTTCCTATGGGCTTTGACACATCACCGCCTCGCTCCCCGTGAAAAGGGTTAAACAATCCTTTTCACGGTCAATGACTGACAACAAGCTCAGGCTAAAGCAAGAATCCCCTTCACCGCGCGGAGGTTCACTGCACACCGCTTGGATGAGGCTTGCAGTATTTCTCTAGGCAGGGCATCTGTTTTAGCAGCGGTTCATTTGCAGTAATCGCTGTTTCTTTTGGGATGCTGATGGGGCATGGTGCATTCCTGTGTGCAGAATCCTTATCACACTTAGTGAGGTTCAGAGCGTTCGCTAATGAAAAGCAATTTCTCTTCCAGTGTTGGACCAAGTAACCAACACCATGTAAACCAAACACACCGGTCAATTACAACCAACTTAGTAAATTTACTCTACAAAATGGTTGTTTAAATTTTTAAACCACAACCTTGGCCAAAGGCATTAGAGCGCTTTACAAGAGAACCAGATTATATTACATATTTTTTTGCTATTTATTTTTGTAGACATAATAGATTAAGTGATTTGCCCAGAATCACAGGATGTCGAGCTGAGGCCGGCATTTAAACTTGCTTTCCCAGTACCACAGTCAGCAGCTCTTGACACCAGGGTCAGTGCTTGGAATGGGAAAAAAGAAGTCCAGGTACTCTAGTACCTGCTTGTTTCTGAGAAGTGCCAGTACTCTCCAATTAAAGGTATTACATCTGTCTTGAGAAGTGCCGGTACTCTACCTCTCAAAATAAAAAAGTGCCGGTACTCTGTACCGGACAGTACCGGCCTATTTAAAGCACTGATCAGGGTACATGAACTTTGCATAAATGGTGAACAACAGGCTGTCGAAAAGTAAAATCCAGTCGTAAATTGTGCACACCAATTACAACACGGGCTTGTGAGAAAGTGGGTTTCTGTTGCGTAAACCCCGCCCTTTTTCTTTTTTTGTTGCCAGGCTACTGATGCTCTTTGACTTGGTGTGCCCTGGGCTCCTGCCAATCAGGTGCCCAGGGCCTGTGTTCCTTCCCTAAAACTGCCTAACAGCCTAAACCCAATTGGCATCTCTGGCCACAGGTCAGCCCCTGGTAAATGGTACCTTAGGTACCCAGGGCTCTGTGACCAGAGAAGGCCCCTAAGAGCTGCAGCACTTATTGTGCCACCCTTAGGGGCCCTGTACCCTGACAAACACACACTGCCTTTGCAGGCTGAGTGTCTTGGTGCAGAACAAAACAGAGTCGACATGGCACACATCCCTGTGTGCCATGCCCACAAACACACTGCCCTGGCATACCTCAGTCACCCAACTAGCTGGATGCCCTATGCCAGTGGTGTGGGCACAGGTACATGAGCCTTGTGCCCCTGCAGTACCCAGGTCCATTCCTGGGCACTGTAAGTGCAGTGCTGCCATTAAGAGTATATGGTACTGGGAGGTCATCATCACGATCTCCACAGCACCACGATGGCTACACTGAAGACTGAGAAGTTTGGTATCAAACTTCTCAGCACATTAACCCCACACTGATGCCAGTGTGCGATTTAATGTAAGATGCACGACAGAGGGCAACTTAGAGTTGCCCTCTGAACCTAACCTGCAATCCACGTCCTGTCTGAGGGGCTGCCTAGGTGGCCACACAGCAGACATGTTGCTGGACCCCTGGTAGAGAGCCATCCGGTCTCATGGGCCTGCAACAATGCACATCCTGTGTGAGGTGCTAGGTCTCCTCCCCCAGGATGGGCAGGGGAAGCTTCAAAGGCATGCCGCCTTTGTGAGCCTCTCCAGGCCACTTGCTGTACTCAGCAACTGGCCCCCACCGGTTCTGACCCCCTCTCTGGCGGGAAGACTGGCGGGAAACCCCAAGGGAGGAAAGGGGGTATGCCAGCCTCTGCCAACCCCACCCCTCAGGTGGGGGAGGCAAGGGGAAGCACATCTCCAGGCTCTCTCCATCTTGAAGACGGGGAGCCCTTCCCAATCAGGACTAGGCTACTGCCCACCCCCCACAGGAGAGTGGCAGGATAGGGGGTATACCCACCCCAGGGAAGGGACCCATTGGTTTCTGCCCTTTACCTACCTGTAACGCCCCTAAATTTTGTATTTAGGGGCACCCTGAACCTTCCTTCCTCAGATCCCGAATCCGAAACAAGCAAGAAGAACAAGTAACAAGAAGACCTGCCGTGCAACTGCTAACATGAGGAAGACACCAACTGATTTGGCCCCAGCCCTACAGGCCTGTCGACCCTCGAACCTGCTGCTGCTAAAACCCGGCGTCTCTAGTTGTCAGCAAACTCAAAAACCCCAGAGGACCTGACTGTCTTGTGACTCTAAAAAGACTGGGACTCCCACGAGCAGTGGTCCTGCTCAACAACAAGCAACACCCCCTGGCACCAGCCAGGAACCGCAAACCCTGCACACACTGCACCTGCCAAGCCTGGCCTGTGCCGGAGTGGACAAAGACCACGAGGACGTCCCCCCGGGACTGTGACCCAGAATCCAGCACCCAAGGACCCACCTCAACGCACCTGACGACGCCTGCAGCCTCAGAACCAGGAGCCCCTCCAACTGTGACCAGCAGAGGGTAAGATTTCCCGATGCCAAAAGGCACCCCTGCACCCGGCACCCTGCGGCCCCCTGTGCCCAACTCCTGGGTGCCTACCTATCCTACAACTTCCCAACTTACCTCTCGAAATGGTGGTCGCACCTGAAGAATCTTCATCCCCGAGCTTGCAGCCTTTGTTCGTCACTGAGCTTCTCCGTTGAAATCCATTGAACGCCCGACGGCTCCAAAGCACCCTGCACCCAGCCGCCCGTGTGTCCCTGGGAGTGCAACCTCTATCCTAATCTACTTCCCCACTTGCCCTGAGAAAGTGACCAGGAGCCCAGCTCCCACAGCCGCGTGGCCTGCATGCCAGCAGCCACCAACCAAAGGCCCCCTGCCCGCCATAGGATAATATTCGGCCTAACTCTCTCGCTGCACCCGGCTGCCCCTGTGCCGCTGAGGGTGTAACTACTGTACCTACCTGACCCTGGGAGACCCCTGAGTCTATGCCCAGGACCTTAACTCTGCCAGTCGAGTACTTACCCAAAAGACGATAACTCACTTTTCTTCCATAGGGTAACATTGACTGGTTCCACTTGGAAATTCTTCTGTGACGAGTTTTGAAACTTTAAAATATTCACCTAAAATCAGCCGAATAACGAGAACGAAATTACTCGCCTGCTATCAGGAGAGATCCCAGTGCTGGATCTTGGTGCCCAGTACGGACCCTGAAAAGTAATTACAACCATACTTACCAATAACTTCATTTTCCTCCATAGGATAACATTGCCTGGTTTTTGCCAGAAATTCTTCCAAGTGTCGATTTTTGAAACTTACAAATATTCCTTAAAAATCGCCTGTGCAACAAAAACAATTTCTTTCAACTGTTTACAGGAGATGTCCCAGGACTGAATCTTGGATCCAGTCCTGTGGTTAGAAAAGTAATCCAAAAAGTAATTCATTGCATTTATTAAGAAATTCCCATTGAGCTCAATGTTATAATGGTGTTTGAATTTTGTTGCCTATTGCAACAACTGTAACTACTGTGTTCAAAAGTCTATTGCCTATTGAAAGCATTTATCGAAAGCATCTCATTCTGAGAAAGTATATTTTGATACCTATTGTTGGTTCTAAAATAAAACACAGTAGAGTTCAGTTCTTGAGTGTGGGAGACCATTTGCTGACTGAGTGTGTACAACAAATGCTTGACACTGTCCTCTGATACTGCCTTACTGCTCGACCAAGCCACCACTTTAGAGAGTAAGGTTATATCTAACTTTAGCCTCTGCCAAACCTCTGGGGACTGTGGACTCTGTACACACTGTACCTATTTGGGAACAATATATACAGAGCCACTTTCTTACAGGGCTGTTTTTTCAAAATAAGTAAGATGTGCAAATAATGGTGTTAAAATTGTTTTGGAAATGTTATAGTTTCAATGATGCATGGAGGTGTAATGTAGGAATTGATAAGATTGCTTCAGTAACTAAATGCTTAGGTTATATAGAAGTCCAGATTATGTGTTAAGTGATTTTTGCCACATTTGCATGTGGTACAACATTACTTTTAATATGGATGCTGTTTGCTGTGCTATATTTATTTCCCTTCAACCATTTACCCCCCCAATCAGTGCCTAGCTGCAAAGACATCTTTTTCCCTCCTCTGCAGAGAATTGAGCAGATGATGTCAGATGACATCGATGAATCAGTGTAGTCTAACATTGTGTTAGAACGTGTGTATTGTGAATGAGGCTTCCGTGATGTACTCAAAGGATCATTTCAAGGACTTTCCTGGAAGTTCCACTGAAGATTTGGGAGCTTTATGAGCTATTCCATGAGGTCGACCACTCTAGCCATTAGGCCACATCCTCTCCCCATTGGAGTAAGATATCTGATAATAAACAGTAGTCTATGCAGCTGTGTGTCCCGGTAGCAGGTACATAGCATGAATAGGTTCTGTTTTGTGGATAACGAACTTTCCAAGCATCATGCAGTCCCAGTCCCTCATCAGTTTCTGAAGAGCACTTCTCATTGCCTGCTTAGTATCTACCTTAGGGGGGAGGCGATCTATCTCGCCATTTAGCACACAATTTAGGTTGACAGCTAAAATTATTGCTGGACCCACATGCTCCATGGCTGCATGCAGTACTGCCCCAAAAAATTCAGAATCATCCACATTGGGAGCGTTCATGGTGACCAGGCATACTCCCCAAGCATCCAATACCGCGGAGACTATAACATAGCAACCCTCGGGTCTAATTTCACCTAATTTACTGCAAAGGGAACCTTAGGCACAAATCAAAGCACCGCTGGCATAACTGGAGTATGATGTACAGAATAATTGCCCCTGTCACCTGCGACGCAGGTGCGGGATACAGTACCCCCAGGTGTGGATCTCCTGAAGGAACACCACTGAGAACCCATATCGGCAGCGATAGGAATACACCTGTTGCCGTTTACTAGGTTGACCTAGTCCCTAACGTACCAGGTCGCAAATTTCCAGTCAGGAGTCATGGATTCCTAAAGCCTCCTGCACCAACGTCACACTGGGCATTCCACACTTGCCTCACCCGCCCCCCCTCAAGCTTGCACTGTAGCCATATGCATAGACAACATCATAGAGCCTTATGCTCCCACTCCCCAAAAAGAAATACCTGAACAGCAGCGACTCCCCCCACTCACAGGCTGTGAGTACAAACTTGAAGGCCTACCCCAACACGGCCAACCCCCAGGTCCCACCACCCAAACAATTCCCCCCCGTAGAGGCAACCACCTCAACTACAAAAAAATGCTTAGTACAGAGGACCCAACATCCAACCAGGCCGGCGAGGCTGGAGGCTCTCAGCCCGCTCAATAGGACCGTGGCCCTCCGTGATCTCCTGCTATTACCTTAACAACATTGGTGTTATTAGCATGACATATAGTGAGAAGAAACCGGGAGAAACCCACACCATCGTTCCCTCATTCATAGTAAGGCATAAACTATGTCCCCGGCCAGCGCCCATCGGTGCCCACATGAGTGCTATAACCGAAGCAGACAAGAATTACCACAATGCATCTACTCAGTTGTCTGAAGAGTATGAGACATATGCACAGTGTCCACTCCTTCACCCCTGCTCCTGATCTGAGGCTTCGCTACTGTACTCGCCAGCATCTCTGTGTAATGTGAAGGACTCCACGGTGTTGGGCACACATTTCAAGTCCATCAAAGTTTCATCTGGGCAGACTATAAGTCCCCCAGTACGGTGCATGCCAGAGCGTGGCAAAGAGTCAACGGAGTGCCTACGGGTCCTAGGCCCCCGACGTGTATCACCATTCCCCACCTTACCACGTTCTGGAGGTTCTGCCGAGGTTGCTCCCCCAGGGAATCCAGTCAGTCATTGGTCTCGCTGGGGCTTACAAAAAAATATGCTTTCCCTCTATGTTGTACCTTGAGCTTTGCAGAGAACATGAGGCTGTATCACATATCCCTGTCTCGTAGCCATTTGTTAATGGACCAGAAGTCTCTGCGAAGGTCTTTTCCTTTAGGAGAAAAGTCCAGGAATATCACTATGTTCTGGCCTTCAAACTGGGGTGTCCCATGAGCATGGACATGTTGTAGGATTCCATTGCTGTCTCTAAATTTAAACAAGACCGCTATGATGGTGCCTGGTGGTGCGCCCGGCCTTGGCCTTGTAACTATTTTGTTAGTCTTCTTCCTTCAAATAGCTGCAAATAAAATAACATACTCCTTAAAGGAAAGATAAGTGCAAGTTAAACTAATCAGGGACCTCCACAGCCAATCCTGACGCGTTTCGGGCGTATGCCATTTATCAAAGGTGAGCTGCGGCGTACTGGTAAACATACAGGACTTCCAGCATTTTACTCTCTTTTATTTCGATTTCAATCATTAACATCAGGTGAGTTTGCACAGCATCGTGGAAGTTTGCACAGCATCCTGGGATTTGAAGTCCTGCCATAACACCCATGTGGGCTGTAGCCACCACGCAGTAAATTTCCCTTGAATTAGGGTCCATTCAGAGCTGCTCCCCCAATGTGAACAATCTCCTCCTGCCCCACACACAGTTGCCCAGGGCCAGCCGCAAATATGAAAAGATCTTCACTTGTCTCCTGCGGGTGCGTTCCAACTGGAGGCAACTCTCTTTCTTTTCATATTTGCGGCAGGCCGGTCACGGAACAGCACCGCCGCGTTATCAGTGCGGATCTGTGGAAATTTAGCCTGCAAACTGAACATTATCTGCGCCATCTTGCCTCTCCCCAGCGCCACGCACAGCGAATGCACGGCCGCCATTTTAGGCACCCCACTCTCTCCCCGCTCACTCTCGACCGCCAGCGCTTTCCCCTGGCGCTGCGAGCATCCCCCGCGCGCCGGCCACCCCCGCTCTCTCATACAGGCCATAAACCCTCTCCTTCTGCGCGACCCTGCTACGGAACCACATCCGACCGACATCCCATACATGGTCATGCCTCTCCTTTGATAACCCCCTTCCTCTGCGCCCCATTGTCCGAACTGGTCCGAGGCCATCACCTAGCCCTGCGGATGCAGTTTATTGCCCCTACTGTAAGGGAAACACCCCGCATCAAAGGGATTACAGTAGATCAAAGCCCCTACCCCCTGAGACCCGGCCGGTTGCACACACCCCCGGGAATTAGCGGAATTCCCTGCTGCGCGATAGCCATCTCCCACTGCGGGTAGGGTGGGAACCTCTACTGTAACTATGTGTGGGATCGGATCTGAGCCGGGGCTTCAGGGGATGTTCTTTCAGGCATCAAGAGAATCTCAAGAATGTACTATATGTAATAAAGCAATAAACCGGTGTATAAGAGACCAGGTCTCAGAGATGCGGTTAGAGCACCTCGTGACGATACCTTGCTGTCTGATCTGATGTGTTCTGCTCCGACGGAATAAAACTTTGTTTCCTGCCTTCCAGTCTCCGGCGCCTGCCTCTTTCATTGGTAAATTATCGAGTGGTATAAGAGGCGATTACCGCCGGGCAAATACTTGAAAGGTTATCGACTGAAACTGCCGCTACCATTTAACAATTGGCGTCCCAAACGTGGGGCCCATCAGCGACACGTGGATCCAGTGGGAGAGGTCCCGACGACAGAGTGAACGACTGCAACGATCGGGAGAGCTCCTGCCCAATAGACCCTCGTCTGGCAGCCGATCATCCGAACTTCACTGGTTCCGAGCAGACCTCTCTCGAGTGATCTACGGTCCTGACTGGGAACCATCAAGAGTGCCGCGGCAAATACGGAGAGTAGAGGACGATCGGGCGCTGGAGGCGGAAGACGAGAAACTGTCCACGCGGTCCGGGTAAGGTCGTGATACACGACAAAATGCGAAATAATTGATTGATTGTTTAAAGCTTTGGAAATACTAGTATTGCTCATTGATTGTGCTCATTGATTGTTCTCTTTGAGATATTCGCTGTCTACAAACGGGGAGGAGTAGAAATACTCTCTCTCTCTCCCTTTGCAGATAGTGAAGGGTAGGTAACGCAGACTTTTGTCCCCGTTGAAACCCGTCGTGCCTATCTTTATCTCCCCATTGATTGATTGTCCGAACATTGATTGTTTTGGAGAATAGTGCTTTTTGAGATATTCTCTGTTTGCAAATAACGTAGAATAGGAATATTCTGTCTAGTCTTTGCAAATAGTGAAGGGTAGGTAATGCTGACTTTTGTCCCCGTTGAAACCCGTCATGCCTATCTTTATCTCCCATTGATTGATTGATTGATTGATTGTCCGAACACTAGTTGTTCGATATTGGTTCTTTGGAGGTATTCTCTGCTTGCAAATAACGAAGAATAGAGATATTCTGTCTAGTCTTTGCAAGCAGTGAAAAGATAGGTAGTGCTGACTTTTGTCCCCGTTGAAACCCGTCATGCCTATCTTCTCCCCACTGATTGGTAGTTGGTTCTGCCCGGACCGCTTATTAGAGGTGAACCATCCGGCTCCACTGGAGGGCACCCCTAATAAGGACATGTTCACTAAATATGGACTAGTCGCCGTAGCTTATACCAAGCTATGGCATAAATATACAAAGAAGGACCCCGAGAGTCAGTGGCCACTGATGGGATCCTTCGACGACCATAAGATAGAAACGCTAGAAATAGCTCTGCGTAGCAATAAGACGACGCCTACTATGCTTGACAGTATCGGCATGTGGCGCAAAGAAGCAACGCAACGGAAAAAGAGGGAAGAAGTAAAAGCAGAAAAGGAATTACGAAAGGCAGCTCACCTTGCCGCTAGAAAGTTAGAAGAAGACATAAAGGAGAGAAGGGAAACTAAACTAAGACAGGAGCCCGAAACCTCAGGCCAGTACGCTGTTAGGACCCCTTCTTTGCTCTACCCTGAGTTGTCCTCCAAGCAGCGAACGAATGATGAATTACTGTTAGGTCCCCCGATCATTTACATGCCCCCTCCATATGCACCCTCCCAGTCAGTAGTGCAACACCTACAACCCCCGAACACGAGCGAAAGCAGTACAGGGGCCTCGGTCCTCACGGCCTCCGCGCCGGCTGAGCCTCTTGTACTGAACCCAATGTCGGTTACAATGCTAGATGACCATGAGATGGGAAAGAAAGAGTCCACCAGAATGAATCGATTAACAAAGGATGAACGAGCAGGAATTGATAAGATAGTAGGGACACTGGTGGAGCGAAAAGAAAGTGAGGAGTATATAACAGACGTGTATAACTCGTATGCCGACAGCCGCAGACGACACTTCGTCGTACGGCTCTGTTATCACGCCCTGAATGCGTATGAGGAAAGATACCACGATATAGGTCCCGAAGGCTTAGCAGCCCTATATAGGAAGGTAGACATCGGAGAGGAAAGAGAGGGCGACGTTACGAACCTCTTCACTCGTACACTCGAGGTCTACCGACACCTTAAAGAACATGGACAGACCACCAAAGCAGAAACCCCCATAGCGACTAAGCCCCAGGAAGGGAGGGCTGATGCCATGATGCCCATTAAAGAAGCTGCCCCCTACTGGGTCCCCCCACGAGGTCTGGGAACACATGACAACATCAACCACCAAGATGCGAAAGGAAGGGTTGTATATAACTGGGTCTACCAGCCGTGGGACCGGCAAGACATTTTGACCTTTAGAAAAACTCTACCCGACTTAAGAAAGAACCCGACTGCCTTCTACACTGAACTGGGTACAGCCTTAGGTTCTACGATTATGACTTTAGCAGATATCGACTTGTTCTTTGGGCTATGTCTGCCGGCTGATGTGTGGAAACAAATCCGGAAAGTTGACCACGCTGAGCCGTTCGGATATACCTGGGTACAACTCGATACCATAGATAAGCAGCGAGAACCAGGACAGAAACCCCCAAAAGCCATATTAGAGCTCCCAGACAAGATTGTACTAAAACTGAAGACTCTAATCCCAGAAAGAAAGGTAGACTGGTCGATAGTAACGGCTTGCCGCCAGAAACCCCAGGAGGATGTGTCTGAATACTTCTCCCGATTCGAGACTGTGTTTTCCGATTACAGTGGCCAAGACATGACCACCGCAACCGGACATCACCTCTTTGTCCAGAATTATGTGAAGGGTCTGACACAAGAAATTTCCCAGAAACTACAGACCAGCGAGAGTAGCTGGGCAGCCTCCAAACCCGCAGCGATTCTCCAGATGGCCCAATACTAGGAAAATCAGAAAAACGAGAACGATAGGGCATCAGAGAAGAAGAAAAAGGAACTGAAGGAGAGGGTAATGATAGCACAGTTGCAAGGGGTGACCATAGGAAGGGAACCCCCGAAAGAGAATTACCACCCAACCGCCCCTAGAAAGCTACCCCCTAGAGACCATACACCTGCACCCTACAACGGACGGAGAGACTTAGATGGGAACCAATGTGCGTTCTGTAGAGGGTTCGGACACTGGAAATCCCAGTGCCCGGTCCTTCTGGAACTAAACAAAAATAGGGATCCCAGAGACACAGCATATGACCCCAGAAACAGAGGACAGGGACGAGGGCACACGAACGACGCAACCAACGTCAGGCCAGGCAAACCAAACACCTTTGACCGCCCCCGACAAAACCAGTGTCAGCAGTCCGACTATGAAAGCACCCATGACTTTGCATAGGACCGCCAGGGGCAAGGGAGGGATCCAGTCGAACTCCGTG
The DNA here is from genome assembly GCF_964204655.1 of Triturus cristatus. Lineage (NCBI taxonomy): Eukaryota > Metazoa > Chordata > Amphibia > Caudata > Salamandridae > Triturus > Triturus cristatus. Next base: position 1,132,797,199 of record NC_140580.1, on the reverse strand, counting down.
TTGACCAGCAAGGCCCTTACGTCACTGCTAAGGTCTTGGGCACAAAATCCCCATTCCTGGTAGACACTGGGGCGACACGTAGTGCGTTATCCAAACGACTGATCCCTAGGGCACCCTTGTCTGGCTCACATGTAACCTCAATAGGCTTCGATGGAACGCCCTCCACTAACCCCTTATCAGCACCAATCTCCTTTGACTTAGAAGATAACACCACTGACACGACCTTTCTGCTCTCCTCCAACACCCCCGATGCTATTATGGGACTTGATTTGCTAAAACATTTTCGAGCTACCATCAGATGCTCCCCAGACGGAGTTCGAGTCATCCTACACGATAACCTGGATCTGTCCAGACCCTGTCACACACGGCGTATGCTCTCTATAACCGATGCTGACATGTCCCTACTCGACACATTACCTTCACATCTATGGGCTAAAACCGACTCAGATGTAGGGCGCATGGTGATCGACCCGGTACACATAACCGTCCGACCGGACGCAGTGCTCCCAAAGCTTCCACAGTATCGGATATCACCCGAAGGCGAGAAGGCATTGGTGGAAATCATCGAGTCCCTAGTCGAGGCAGGAGTGGTAGAAGAAGTAGTGAGTAATGTTTGCAACAGCCCTATCCTACCCATTGTAAAGAAGCAAGGCGAGGGGGATGAGAAAGCCTACCGTTTCATTGTTGACTTGCGAGAGGTTAACAAAGTAGTCATACCCCAGTACCCCGTGGTCTCAGACATCACCACCATCCTCACCCTGATTCCATCCACTGCCACCATCTTTACTGTTATTGATCTCAAGAACGCATTCTTTTCCATCCCCATCCACCCAGACAGCCGCTACCTGTTCGGATTCACTTTAAAAGCCCGTTCATACAGATTCTGCAGGGCACCCCAAGGCTACAATGAGAGTCCCAGTATTTACAGCCAAGCCCTCAAGAGGCAACTGGATGCAGTCCAACTACCCGATGGAGTGGTGTTGATACAGTACGTCGATGACATTCTTTTGGCGGCCGACACCGCTCCACTTGCCGTCACAGCCACCATTCACCTCCTCCGCTTCCTTGCGGAGAACGGTCACAAGGTCTCCAGAAAGAAATTGCAATTCTGCCAGCCCCAAGTAACGTATCTAGGCCACCTACTATCCAAAGACGGGAGGAAACTTACCCCTGACCGAATTCAAACCATTCTAGAAACCCCTGTTCCCAAAACTCAGAAGCAAGTGCGGTCCCTAGTGGGCCTCACCTCCTTTTGTCGACAGTGGTTGCCAAATTTCAGTCTTATCGTAAAACCTCTGCTTTCCCTGCTGGCTAAAGATACCCCCTTCCCCCTCCCCTGGACACCCGAATGCCAATCCTCCTTCAAAGAATTACGAGACGCCCTCTGCTCGGCCCCAGTCCTAGGAACCCCAGACTACACTAAACCTTTCTCCCTCTACACCCACGAAAGGGAGGGATGTGCGTTGTCTGTCCTAACCCAGTCCATAGGCCCTAAGCAACGCCCTTGTGCCTACTTCTCTGCCACTCTTGACCCCGTAGCCAGAGCTTTGCCCGCCTGCCTTCGAGCAGTAGCCGCCGCTGCTGTCTCTATCCGGCAAAGTGAGGGGATCGTGCTCTCGAACCCCCTCACAGTATTGGTACCCCATGCTGTTGATACCCTCCTGAACCAAACCAAGACTCAACACCTGACTAGCGCACGACTGACTGGTTATGAACTGACTCTGCTTGCACCCCACATCACATTGAAACGATGCACCACTCTGAATCCAGCTACTCTACTACCTCTCCCTGACGCTGACCCCAATGCATCCCCTATACATGATTGCGTGACCCTCACCGACGAACAAACCAAGAGTAGGGTTGACCTCCGGGATACTGCCTTCCCGGACCCTGACGGAGAACTGTGGGTGGATGGCTCATGCATCAAGCTCCCTGATGGCACCACCTCAGCTGCCTATGCATTCACCACAGCTCGAACAGTTGTTGAGACAGCCCGCATCACACAGCGATCCGCACAGGCGGCGGAACTAATTGCCCTCACACGAGCCTGCATCCTGGCAGCAGGGACAACCGCAAACATTTACACACACAGTCAGTATGCCTTTGGGGTAGTTCACCACTTTGGGCTCTTATGGAAAGAGAGGGGATTCTTGACTTCTCATGGCACACCCATCCTGCATGGAGATCTAGTCTCTGCCCTGACCGAAGCAGTCCTCCTCCCCACACGGTTAGCTGTGATCAAATGCCAGGCACACAAGAAGGTGACAGACATTATAGGACAGGGAAATGCACTAGCTGACATTACTGCCCGAACCACAGCCGAGAACAGGTCCACGACCCGCATGTACGTGACCAGGTCACAAACTGAGAAATGGAAGGATGCTAGGGAAACGATTAGGGATATCCAACTAGCCAGCACACCACACGAATTAACTGAATGGGCCCGGGTGGGGTTGAAGGACGATGACGGTTGTTGGCGAACTAAAGACTCGAACAAGTGGTTGCTACCCGACTCATACTTGATCCCCATGCTGACCATGGCACACTCCCCCGCACACATAGGGTCTGCCCCCATGATCGAACTCATCTCCAAAGTCTGGCACAATGACAGAATACCAGACTCAGCCAAACGTCTGGTCCAACATTGCCTAGTATGCCTCCAACACAACCATGGGAAAGGAACTGCTGTACCCCGGGGAGGGTTTGGGGTCCCCAATCACTCCTTTGAAGTCCTACAAATGGACTATGTCCAGCTAGAAAGGTGCCAAGGTTTAAAGTATGTACTTGTCGTTGTGTGTGCCTTCAGCAAGTGGGTGGAAGCCTACCCAACCCATGACAACACCGCTATGACTACCGCAAAAGTACTACTGAAGGAATTCTTCCCCCGATACGGCCTTTGTCGAATTTTGTGGAGCGACAACGGCCCCCACTTCGTAGCCGAAGTTATACAACTCATCTTAAAAGGGTTGGGTATAAAACAGAAATTCCATGCGGTCTTCCACCCCCAATCTGCAGGCCTGGTTGAGCGACACAATGCCACATTGAAGCTTAAGATAGCAAAAATAGTCGCCACCACAGGACTAAGATGGCCAGACGCTCTCCCACTAGCATTGCTATCAATGCGTTCCACCCCCACCAAACACCACTTAACCCCCTACGAGGTCGTCTTTGGGCGGCCCATGAACCTTTGGACTGCACCAAAACCAACATCTATCCACGACGTCCCGGACGTCCTCATGTCTGACTATTTGTATAACCTAACTAAGACGTTGTCTGTTATCCATCAGCAGGTGCTGCACGCCATTCCCGATGTTTCCAGGGGCCCCGGGCACGACATCCAACCCGGTGACTTCGTCTTAGTGCGTAACTTCCAGCGCACCAAGAGTCTGGAGCCCCGGTGGACGGGCCCCCTGCAAGTCCTGATCACCACCCGAACAGCTCTTCGAGTGGAGGGGAAACGCAATTGGCTGCATGCACACCACTGCAAGAAGGTATCACCGACCCTGACAACCACGGACAACATCACCGCCCAAGAGGAACTTCTGGACAAAGACCGACCATCCCTGAGCCGCTGCCCGGATACAGAGACACTTGAATTGATTGAATATCCAGATCCCACTGTGCCATCCAAAGAAGGGTATAACTTGCGACGAAAGGAGAGAACTTCGGCTAAGCAGACCACAGGCTAAGTGGAAATCTCAGAACGGTAGCCTAGTCACCTCAAAGGCCACCAGGAGAGAAACTAAAACAAAGTCTGTGGTTCTGCCCGCTACCGAGTCTCTTGAAGGTGATGGAAGCGCCCGACATGAAGATGATGGAAGCAACCGGACGTCCGAAGATCCACTACAAAAACCCAAAGACTGACCGAATGCACAGCTTTAAGACAATAGCACTTTTCATTTCCCTTCTCTTTTGCCTTCTCCTCGTGGTCACCTTCTGGATCATGGAGGAGAGCACACCCGCTCATAAGACATTGCTGACCACCGTTCAACCTACCACCACAAAAGAACACCATCTGATCTCACTTTCACCCCAACTCCGAGAAAGGCGTAAGGAGTTCTGGAATAACTCTTTTGTGCAGTTGCTCCACCAACACTAACTGCTGGATCTGTGGATTGCTGCCCCATGCCACTGGGCACTCAATCCCTTTCATCCCTTCACCTTTTTCTGTCCATGGTTCCTGCCTCGCCTGGCTGATCCTCCTGCAGGAGAGCTACAAGGACAATGCCACTTCCGGCAGAACCATGTCACACTTCTACCATGGGTTCTGGCTGAACAAAACTGGTAGAACCTCCGCCCTCTTCTGCCCTCTGAGATCGAACACTTCCTTTCACATGGACATCCCCGCCAAAGAACGAGTTGAAATGCAAGTGTTCAACAATCCAGCCAGACCCACCTTCTCTTACCTCCGAAAACGGACAGCCGCCACCCTAACAGTGGCCCTGTCCGTCATCAACATCACTGGATCTGTATGCCTCGAAGGCCTGGGGGCACAGCTGGTGGGCCACAGCTCCTGCCTCATCACCCGAACATTGGACTCAGTTGACCCACCCTCCTTTGTTGCCTCCCCGAATATGTACTTCGTCTGTGGTACTAAGGCCTACACCTGGCTCCCGAAAGGTTGGGGAGGCACCTGCTACATCGCCTTCGTCCTTCCCCCGACATATGTGGCTCCAGCAAACCATCACCGACAGAAACGTGCCAAAGACATTGTACAAGCCGACTCCACCGGAGCACAGTTCATGTACGCAGTAAAGGGTCTTGTTCCGCTCTGGGGTCCGATGGCAAACAGCCGTGCCATCCGCCACTTAACCCAGGCAGTCGAAACAGCAATGAACATTACAGCTGGCGCCCTCGCCAACAACACCGCTGAGCTTCAGGCCGTCCGCCTGGTGGCTCTTCAGAACCGCCTTGTTCTAGATGTGGTTCTGGCTGATCGTAGAGGAGCATGCCGCATCATTGGGTCCAGCTGTTGTACCTACGTACCAGATAACTCACCCTCAGTCTACAAAGCAATTGAACACCTCCACAGACTGTCCACAGAGGTCCATCAAGAGCAAGAAGAATGGTCGCTGGGGAGTTGGTTTTGGGACACTATTAAAAGTTGGGGATGGAGGCTGTTTTCATTTATCCTAATACCGATTGTGATACTATGTGGATGTTGTTTGGGGATTCAGTGTCTGCCACCTTTATGTTCACTTTTTATGAACTGCATCTGCCCTAAGACTTTGAACTTTGAAACAGAGCGGATGAAAGCCCTCTATGAGGTGGAAGTCCGCAGTATTATGGGGATAAATCCGAACTAGACAAGCTGGCGAGATATGTTAAAAGGGAGGACTGTGGAAATTTAGCCTGCAAACTGAACATTATCTGCGCCATCTTGCCTCTCCCCAGCGCCACGCACAGCGAATGCACGGCCGCCATTTTAGGCACCCCACTCTCTCCCCGCTCACTCTCGACCGCCAGCGCTTTCCCCTGGCGCTGCGAGCATCCCCCGCGCGCCGGCCACCCCCGCTCTCTCATACAGGCCATAAACCCTCTCCTTCTGCGCGACCCTGCTACGGAACCACATCCGACCGACATCCCATACATGGTCATGCCTCTCCTTTGATAACCCCCTTCCTCTGCGCCCCATTGTCCGAACTGGTCCCAGGCCATCACCTAGCCCTGCGGATGCAGTTTATTGCCCCTACTGTAAGGGAAACACCCCGCGTCAAAGGGATTACAGTAGATCAAAGCCCCTACCCCCTGAGACCCGGCCGGTTGCACACACCCCCGGGAATTAGCGGAATTCCCTGCTGCGCGATAGCCATCTCCCACTGCGGGTAGGGTGGGAACCTCTACTGTAACTATGTGTGGGATCGGATCTGAGCCGGGGCTTCAGGGGATGTTCTTTCAGGCATCAAGAGAATCTCAAGAATGTACTATATGTAATAAAGCAATAAACCGGTGTATAAGAGACCAGGTCTCAGAGATGCGGTTAGAGCACCTCGTGACGATACCTTGCTGTCTGATCTGATGTGTTCTGCTCCGACGGAATAAAACTTTGTTTCCTGCCTTCCAGTCTCCGGCGCCTGCCTCTTTCATTGGTAAATTATCGAGTGGTATAAGAGGCGATTACCGCCGGGCAAATACTTGAAAGGTTATCGACTGAAACTGCCGCTACCATTTAACAGATCCTTGGTTGCCTGTAGTGGGCAACTGCGTGTGTCCTCTTGACAATGCAGGACGCAGCTGAAGCCTGGCTTGTTCTGTGGAAACCTTAGTCTGGGGAGTTAAGTATGCCAAACAGCCCATTCCTTGTCAGGTCAGGTGACCTATTTGTGGATGCAGCAGGCTATGGGTGAGGGGGCCTTTGTAGGTTGAGAAACTGCTGCAGATGGAAATGACAGTTATCGCTCACTGATATATATTTTTTTATAAGTAATGCCAGGACATATGAGCTCTTACACACACACGGACCCAGTTGATTGTGTAAAAAGTGTGACAAGCTCTGCTTCTCGTGTGGACCTCAGCACACCCGCAGCCAGGACTGCAGCAGAATACAGATGTGAAAGAGAGAAAATTAAAAACAAGGCAGGAGGCCGTTTCCATCTATGCAGCAAGGATGTGGAACAGCATCCCTGTCTCCATCAGGACCACCCCAACCTGCTCCACTTTAGGAAGATTTAAAGACTTGCATCTTTAAAGAACACTACAGCACAATGCATGACAATCCACAAACCAGCTCCCGCTCCCATCACTTGTTGGCTGAGTGCTTGCATTTCACCCTATGGAGAGCTCCGCGGCATTTTTGCTTAGTTCACATGACTAAAATGCCGCAAACACACAAACAAATGCCTACACACAAACACAAGCGGGGTCCTCGCTTAACCTAAGGTTGGGCACAAATGTTGCACATAATTTAGATTCTGCAAATAGAAACTTGAGCTAAGGTGCATCTACTCAAGCTAAACCATCCAGGAATCACCTGGAAACATGTTCATAGAGAAAACAGGTTGGAACTGATGAAAACATCTGGTTTCAGCATAAAGTAAAACCGCAAACATGTTATTCCCGATCCCAACCTGCAATTGGCAGCTAAGAAACCTAATATCTAATTTAAAATCTGCTGCAGGATCATACGAAGCTTTCCATTTAAACAAACCACCTCATCTGGCCAAGGTGCTGGCCATTGTGGGTGGATTTAAGGTCTCAGGTGGAAGAACCATCTGGAACGATCAAGAGGCACAAACTCTCAAATATTTGGACCTCTTTGTCCGCCCAGCGAGGATCTCAGCCTGATTTAATCTTCTTTCATCTGTTACTGTTTGAAATTCACTTTTGTGGCCCACTCTGGCAGGAGATCTGATTCTTCTGGCTTGGAGGACAGGTTTTTGAGACTCCCCATAATTTTGGTGTTTTTATTAATAATTCGATCCTTTGTTTTTCCTTTGCCTCCCATGCAAAGTTGCAAAGAGGGATTCAGTGCAGATGCTGTATAGAAAAAACGTCAAATAATGGAAAAGAAAGAAACTAATCTATTCTGATTTTTGGTAGGTGGAATGTCTGAGAGTTTTGGTTTCTCCTGTGCTGCAAACAGTATGACCCGTTGTAGATGCTGAACAGAACACAGCAACGAATCTTGTGTTTTGCTGAAGTAATGCATGATTTTGTGCGCTTTACTCTGCTATAAGCGAGGCAAGTGGAATTATGAAGAAAGGGAGGACTAAATTATGCGGCATGGTGGAATAAATTACGTAGTAAGAAAAAGCAAATTATGTGGCTTAATGCCGCACATTTTGTGTTAGTATAATTTTATTATTTAGTCATTTTTTTTACATGTTAACACCATCTGACAAAGATTTCAACCCATTAGTACAAATGTAACACACAAAAGCAGCAATAGGCAACAGATATGTGACCAGTCAACCTTTGCGATGGGCCTTCCACTGGGCCGCAACACATGCCGCTGATTTTTTTGTAACTTTTGATACATTGGATCTAGAAACATTTTGTTTTGTTAAAATCTGCAGAGTATGCAGTAGTTGGTCAATTATGTGGCATATGCGCCAAATCCACAATTATGTAGAAAACTCTGCACCCACCAAATTGTATCCTTCCAGTGGCCTTGGCTTTAAGCAAAGTCACCAGTTTCAGAACACTGAATAAAACACGCCTTGGGTTCCTGAGTTAAAATAGAAGAAATATATGATTACGTGTGCTCGTCAGAGGATGTAATCGAAATAGTTTGTATCAAACTGATACACTGGTAGGAGGAATGTATTGCTTTCAGTTGATGTTGAGCTACCAACCGAGTAGCCAGTACCATCGGAACGCTGACTGCAAAATACTTCAGAATAGTGTGTCCCGGCCGGGAGAGAAGGAATGCATCTGGTGCGCACGTAAAGCGCGCCAATGCCCGGAGCCGAGCTCGCTTTATACAAAACTGCACAAAAAAGTCAGATTCACAGCACCGAGTAGTCCAGAGCGCGCGGCCATGAACGCCATTCCCATGACGCGCGTAACACTTCATACCAGCGTGTAATTTATTCCTAACACGCTCAATGTGAGCTGATGTGGGAACGAGGGCAAAGGGAAATGACGAGATTGGCCCAGGATCACACAATGTGGTGAAGTGGCGCGGGCGGGAGTAAAACCCAGGCCTCGACGACGACCCAGAGGTGGCAGGTTAACCGTTAGACCAGATCGTGGAAACTAGAGATACATTTGTATTCCCATCAACTTTACTGAGGATAACAGAGCACGTTCCCTTTCTGGCCCTCACATCTGTTGAATTGAGCACATCTGTCGTGACAGGGTTGGATTGGGATCCAAAATCGGCCCGAGCACGCTATCAAAAAAGTGGCCCACATTTGCATATTGCCTTTCTGCACACTGTTTCGGTGAGGTTTTATGAAAAGAAGGCGGGTGGGGGTGGGCAGGGGCTCTGACAGAGGCATGTTTCCTTAAATTCACCTAGATGAGAGAAAAAAGGCACGGATTAGTTCACACTGGGGAACGACACCGGAATACAAGTGAGGCCACTTCTGCTCAGACCCCCGGCCTCCCGCTCAATCTGCATACATTATTGGGCCAGCCCAGCAAGAGAAAGAGAGTGACGCCTCTGCCCCATGGGTAAAAGGGAGGTAATGGACGCCCATCTGCTTCCAGAAAGGCCACTCAGGCACCCGCTGGGCCGCTGGCGGCATCCGAACAGCACAGACACTGTCCAAATCGGCACCCATGGTGCCCAAGAAAGCAGCCCACAGATGGAACTCGGATACAAGCCCCTTGGCCACTGCCCGAGTGCCCGCCTTACCAATCCAACCCTGTGTCGTGAGGATAACACGAGAAATCTGAGTTTTGGCCACATTTCCGCAGCACCTCTGCCCCTTGGTGGAGCTATAGGACTACAATAAAAGAGCTCCTGTCCTCTTTATCGCAGAGACCTGGCTCAAACCCTCATCGGCCCTTGACATCACAACAGCAATCCCAGTGGGCTACAAGATTGCTCAACAGGGCCGCCTTTACAAGCCAGAAGGAGGACTTGCTATCATCTATAAGGAATCCATGAAATGCACAACATGCACACAGTGCGCCACCTCATTTATAGAACAGCTTCAAATCTCAGAAAACTTCACCCTGAACGGAACCCTTGCCGACCGATCCCCCGGGCCATGAGCCACATTTTCCAACCTCATCATCCACCTGGTTGCCCCGCTCACCATCGACTCCTGATCCTACATTCTCTTTGGCAACCTCAACTTTCACCTGGAAGACAGAAATGACCTGTGCTCCACAGCACTCCTCAAAAGCGTGAGTAACATCGGATTCACCCAGCTCATCTCAGAACCAAGACACACCACAGGACACACACCGGAACCCATCTTCACCACAAGCAACAGCATCAAATACAACTCCAATACACCACTCTCATGGACCGATCACTCCATCATCCACTTCTAAATGAACACACCTCAAATCAATAACCCTACAAGGTTCAGCAATTCCAAGCCGCAGCTTGAGCAAAATCCTAGCAGCAGACTGGCTCAGCCCCCTTTCCATTTAAACAAACCACCTCATCTGGCCAAGGTGCTGGCCATTGTGGGTGGATTTAAGGTCTCAGGTGGAAGAACCATCTGGAACGATCAAGAGGCACAAACTCTCAAATATTTGGACCTCTTTGTCCGCCCAGCGAGGATCTCAGCCTGATTTAATCTTCTTTCATCTGTTACTGTTTAAAATTCACTTTTGTGGCCCACTCTGGCAGGAGATCTGATTCTTCTGGCTTGGAGGACAGGTTTTTGAGACTCCCCATAATTTTGGTGTTTTTATTAATAATTCGATCCTTTGTTTTTCCTTTGCCTCCCATGCAAAGTTGCAAAGAGGGATTCAGTGCAGATGCTGTATAGAAAAAACGTCAAATAATGGAAAAGAAAGAAACTAATCTATTCTGATTTTTGGTAGGTGGAATGTCTGAGAGTTTTGGTTTCTACTGTGCTGCAAACAGTATGACCTGTTGCAGATGCTGAACAGAACACAGCAACGAATCTTGTGTTTTGCTGAAGTAATGCATGATTTTGTGCGCTTTACTCTGCTATAAGCGAGGCAAGTGGAATTATGAAGAAAGGGAGGACTAAATTATGCGGCATGGTGGAATAAATTACGTAGTAAGAAAAAGCAAATTATGTGGCTTAATGCCGCACATTTTGTGTTAGTATTATTTTATTATTTAGTCATTTTTTTTACATGTTAACACCATCTGACAAAGATTTCAACCCATTAGTACAAATGTAACACACAAAAGCAGCAATAGGCAACAGATATGTGACCAGTCAACCTTTGCGATGGGCCTTCCACTGGGCCGCAACACATGCCGCTGATTTTTTTGTAAATTTTGATACATTGGATCTAGAAACATTTTGTTTTGTTAAAATCTGCAGAGTATGCAGTAGTTGGTCAATTATGTGGCATATGCGCCAAATCCACAATTATGTAGAAAACTCTGCACCCACCAAATTGTATCCTTCCAGTGGCCTTGGCTTTAAGCAAAGTCACCAGTTTCAGAACACTGAATAAAACACGCCTTGGGTTCCTGAGTTAAAATAGAAGAAATATATGATTACGTGTGCTCGTCAGAGGATGTAATCGAAATAGTTTGTATCAAACTGATACACTGGTAGGAGGAATGTATTGCTTTCAGTTGATGTTGAGCTACCAACCGAGTAGCCAGTACCATCGGAACGCTGACTGCAAAATACTTCAGAATAGTGTGTCCCGGGAGAGAAGGAATGCATCTGGTGCGCACGTAAAGCGCGCCAATGCCCGGAGCCGAGCTCGCTTTATACAAAACTGCACAAAAAAGTCAGATTCACAGCACCGAGTAGTCCAGAGCGCGCGGCCATGAACGCCATTCCCATGACGCGCGTAACACTTCATACCAGCGTGTAATTTATTCCTAACACGCTCAATGTGAGCTGATGTGGGAACGAGGGCAAAGGGAAATGACGAGATTGGCCCAGGATCACACAATGTGGTGAAGTGGCGCGGGCGGGAGTAAAACCCAGGCCTCGACGACGACCCAGAGGTGGCAGGTTAACCGTTAGACCAGATCGTGGAAACTAGAGATACATTTGTATTCCCATCAACTTTACTGAGGATAACAGAGCACGTTCCCTTTCTGGCCCTCACATCTGTTGAATTGAGCACATCTGTCGTGACAGGGTTGGATTGGGATCCAAAATCGGCCCGAGCACGCTATCAAAAAAGTGGCCCACATTTGCATATTGCCTTTCTGCACACTGTTTCGGTGAGGTTTTATGAAAAGAAGGCGGGTGGGGGTGGGCAGGGGCTCTGACAGAGGCATGTTTCCTTAAATTCACCTAGATGAGAGAAAAAAGGCATGGATTAGTTCACACTGGGGAACGACACCGGAATACAAGTGAGGCCACTTCTGCTCAGACCCCCGGCCTCCCGCTCAATCTGCATACATTATTGGGCCAGCCCAGCAAGAGAAAGAGAGTGACGCCTCTGCCCCATGGGTAAAAGGGAGGTAATGGACGCCCATCTGCTTCCAGAAAGGCCACTCAGGCACCCGCTGGGCCGCTGGCGGCATCCGAACAGCACAGACACTGTCCAAATCGGCACCCATGGTGCCCAAGAAAGCAGCCCACAGATGGAACTCGGATACAAGCCCCTTGGCCACTGCCCGAGTGCCCGCCTTACCAATCCAACCCTGTGTCGTGAGGATAACACGAGAAATCTGAGTTTTGGCCACATTTCCGCAGCACCTCTGCCCCTTGGTGGAGCTATAGGACTACAATAAAAGAGCTCCTGTCCTCTTTATCGCAGAGACCTGGCTCAAACCCTCATCGGCCCTTGACATCACAACAGCAATCCCAGTGGGCTACAAGATTGCTCAACAGGGCCGCCTTTACAAGCCAGAAGGAGGACTTGCTATCATCTATAAGGAATCCATGAAATGCACAACATGCACACAGTGCGCCACCTCATTTATAGAACAGCTTCAAATCTCAGAAAACTTCACCCTGAACGGAACCCTTGCCGACCGATCCCCCGGGCCATGAGCCACATTTTCCAACCTCATCATCCACCTGGTTGCCCCGCTCACCATCGACTCCTGATCCTACATTCTCTTTGGCAGCCTCAACTTTCACCTGGAAGACAGAAATGACCTGTGCTCCACAGCACTCCTCAAAAGCGTGAGTAACATCGGATTCACCCAGCTCATCTCAGAACCAAGACACACCACAGGACACACACCGGAACCCATCTTCACCACAAGCAACAGCATCAAATACAACTCCAATACACCACTCTCATGGACCGATCACTCCATCATCCACTTCTAAATGAACACACCTCAAATCAATAACCCTACAAGGTTCAGCAATTCCAAGCCGCAGCTTGAGCAAAATCCTAGCAGCAGACTGGCTCAGCCCCCTTGCACAGATCCACCTAGCCCCGCAGACAACCTCGACAAGGACATCAACAACTTCAACATCTGGATCAAGAACTGTGTGGACTCCCTCGCACCCATCAAACCCAACAAGCATAGTAGATCAAACAAGCAGGCCAGCTAGTAAACTGAAGACCTCAAAGATACCATGAAACACTATAAACCGCTAGAAAGAAAATTACGATCCATCCACAACACCACCAACAAAACTACTTACAAGGCTACACCTCAGACGCTATCGCCAAGAAATTAGAGACACCAAGAAAAAACTCTAGTGGACCGTATTGAAGGAAGGTCCAACAGGGGGCCAAAATGTATGGTCTATCGCATGCAAGAGGGCCACATTGTGAGGGTTTGGGCGGTATAAGGTGGGCACAGGAGGAAGAGAAGCATGTATCTGGTGTAGACAACCAAGCCTTCACATGGTTTCTGTCTGCCACCCAAGCTCTAACCTCATGCGCCAAGAATAAAAGACAAAGCATCAACTTTTAATGTAAAACGTGAGATACTCATCTAGTAATTAAATTGCACAATTTGATACCAGAAATTGGGAAAAATCCCAGCTTCCCCACTTGAACAAATTGTGTGGTCCTAGGCAGTTGTTTCATATTGCGTTGCCTTCCTTTTCTTCATTACCTCATTTGAAAGCACCTTGAAATATAGGAGTTCAGAATGTGTGCTGTCAAAAGCTTCCCTTGTGTTTGATTTAACAAACTTTACTGTTGTTCCAGTTATAATAAGCACCTAGGCCACATAGAGGGTAGGCTGCTCCAGACAAGTGACTTTCCTCTTGAATCACTAAAGACATTGTTGTCAGGAAGGGTCACTATGAATGTTACAAAGATCATGTTTGAAAATTACCACTTCTAATAAATGCCTCTCAATGCAGCGCTATTATCTGATGGACTAAGGTGAAACGCTTCTGCATGTTATTGAAATACACTTTTTAAACTTTTGCTGAGAGTTTCTCAGATTTTTGCATGATTAGTGAAAGACGTCTTTAAAAATGAAGGTGTTCCTAAAAATAAGTTGTGAAGGACATATTCTTTGTTTTATTACCATTACTTTAGTTAAAGTTTAAATAAATGCTTGTCCACTTTCTGAATGTTTGTGTTCTGTCAAATAAATAGCGTGGGCAATCATAGATGCCACATCCCCCCTTCAGCCCTGTCTCAACCCTCCTGCACAGGGACAATCCAACATGGCAACTCAAAGCCTTCTGTAGAATGAGCTCCTCAGTGGGCCTGCTCATCCCCTAGTTGACATCACTACTTGATCCCTTTTAACCAAACTTCAAAGGCAAGCCCTACTGCGTTGGCTCCAGTGCCCTCCATTTTTGTTCTGGTGGTCCTGGGTTGTCCCAGGCCAGGTGCAGTGTGACAAGCTAATTAACACCTTTTTATCAGCAGGAACTGAGTCAATCTCCAAAAAGTGTTCCTTTTGTGTTGGGAGGCCTCTGTTCTCTCTGCTGGAGTGCAGAGCAATTAACATGGCCCAGTAGGGAGAAAAAGGCTTGGAATCTGATTATGAGCTGAGCTTGAGAAATATGATTGTCCTTAAATTCCATAAGATGTGGGCGGAGTGTGTAGAGAAGTGCAAATTCAAATTATTTATGCATGTTTTACCCCAGCTTGGCAACTTGATGGCCCCTGAAAGCCTAAGCGGAGCGAAAATGTACTTTGGGGCAGATTTTGCCTATATATTTAATACAATGAAAGAACTACAGATTTTCCAGTAAGCCTACACTATGAATTCCTACTCACATTATAAGGACTACCCCATGTCAGCACCAATCCTTGCTGTCCCAGGGTCCCTTCTGGGACAGGCTACCTGCGCACAGATATCAGACTACTCACAATGTTAGTCTCACATGCACAGACTGTACATGTGCACACATGCATTTGCACATGTGCTTATATGTCGCAGGCCCAGTACCTGTTACCTTACCTGCACAGTAGCGGCCTTATCTTAAAATGTGACACTGGCAGGAAACACGCTCAGTCCAGTTATTGTGAATTTACAGTGAGTGACTCTCACTCACAGTCAAAATCTAAACTACTGGGTATTTAAAAGTGAACTAAATGGGCAGAAACCATTTGCTAAACTCTGGTAAAGTGCTTGGACATTAGGTAAACGAAGTAAGAAACTGCAGGATATGCAATCTTGTTCAGATACTGGACAGAAAACAGAAGCTTTTGTGCTGGTAGTCACGAGGGAAGAGCCGATGATAAGGCTGAGTCCCTGTCAAGTAATCTCAATGCTGAATGGCTCATTTGGAGTTAAGTATTAACTATAGTTATATATTGAGTCTCGCTTCATATGTTATTGTGTGCCTGATTTACTGTATTCTTTCACGATCATGTAAAGCGCTCTGATACCTTCGGGTCTAGCTAGCGCTATATAAAACGTATAAATAAATAATTAATAAATATAGAAATGAGTAGGAATTACCACAGTTTCTTATAATTAGCAGATATTATGATTAATGCAGCTTTTACACTGCTATTTGCCCCAGCTTAGAGCTTGCCGTATATTAGCATGAATATGGGTCAAACCTGTGGAAATGGTTTAGCATCTGGCAATACTAATTGACCAGGAACCCGTCCTAAAGCTCCTAGTCAGAGCAAGAGGTAATGAAGGCAATGGTAAAACCATTATGCAAAGCTTTATTCGGCATTTGTCAATTAGTAAAAAAGGGTTAACCTCTGTCGTATACCAATACAACATACTAAAAATGGCAGTGTCTGGGGGCAATAGTGACATTCCCATGAACTCACTGAGAACAAGTGTACGCCCACAGATAAGACAACACATGGGAAACAGACCACAGCCTCATTCAACTCAAAGCCATTCATTCTGTACACTGGCTCACATCTGCCACAGGCATCTTTCACAAAAGCCACACAAAGCCTCCAGCACATCACTCTCCAACGAGGAACTCACGAGCAACATGTTGCTGCCCAGTTTCTTTCACATATAAATCACCTCCCGTCCACCCGGCTATGTGTCTCGCCCTCAATCTGTGTGGAAAGCGCAGGCTTCAAGATGGCAGCTGAGTTTCACAATCCATAATGATTTTTGCACACACACATGACGAGATCTGTAAGCAGAGAGACTGACTGGCGTGTGGCACTGTTTTTACTTTTTTTAGTAGTACTAATTCATTTATTGTCTAACAAAATACAATTCACAAATAAAACTACTTTATACCTGAAAGTGTGTTTAATATTACATATATATCTAACTGGTTTTAGTCTCTTGATGGTACGCCACTCATTGGTTCTTATTTAAGATAAAGTGTTGCTGTGCAACTGATATATTTGATTGTTCGTCCTTTGAAGCGTATAAGTGTTGTCTTTTTACCGTCCTTACTTCATTTTCATGGAACCTTGGCTTTAGATACTTCTTCCATAGATCCATCAAATGAAGGCAGACATGGGATATTTTGGTTGGATTGGTTGCACAAGTGACACGCTCTTTCCAGTGGCGGTTGCCTCGGAACGGGGGTGGTAGGCAGGGGCTGAAAAATTATTAAATAACCTTACCATCGACCGCTGCCTCTACCTCTCCTCCGTCCTCACGTTGGCACTGCAGCAGGAACGGAAGCACCCAGGCTCAAGGACTCTCCCAGCCAATCACAATGCTGCATGAGCAGTGACCTGATTGGTCTGAGCGGCCTGTTTGGCTGCTCAGGCAGTGCCTGGGGGTATGGGCATGTTCTCCACCGGGCTAAGTGTGCATGACTGTTTGGCCGGCCAAGCAGCAATGTGCACTTAGGGAGTGCAAACCACTCCTCATTCGGGCGCTCAGCCCCGACCTGACTTCAAGTCCCGCAAGGACAAATAAAACGATAAGAACATCTTGTTATTATCATTTTATTTTTATTGTTTGTACTGCTCAAAGAGCAGTGGGGCGATGATCCTCCGCCTTAGCGGAAGAGCCACCACAGCAAGGGGGCGGCAAAGACCCTTTCAACTGCTGGAGAGCAATGTATAGAAGTCTGAACCTGAGGAATGCCTTTTTGACAGCTGGATCCAAAGGAGAGCCCAAAGAAGATTGTCTATGCATGCTATAAGTGTTCATAGAATAGGCTGTGCACTTGTAAGAATGGATTTCAGGTTGTGAGAGTAAAACTCTGCTTTTATGTTTCTCTTGCTCCAAAGTTTCCAAAACTGCTTGGAGCAGCTAATACTGGTCCAGGTGAAAGATGGCCGCTTTTACTAGGGATGCTAGCCCATCGTCTGTTACTGTGAAGCCATTTCTTAATCCTAGCACCAGTTCTTCTTTTAAAAGGTCCTTCATGGTGCATTATTGGTGGTATAGCAATCACAAAAATAATTATTAAATTAATAGGTGTAGCGCTTGTAAATGTACCAGGCCCATTTGCATTCTTATATTGAAAGTATGATGGATTATTCTCATGAAAAATATTTACCATTTGTTTCTTAAAAGTTATTGCAACATATAGAAGAACTGAGAGTATTTTGGTGTTTAAAACCGTGATGAATGGTCCAATGGCCCGACCTTCAAAGTTTTTTGCAAATTGCTGGACGGCCTTGGTTGTTGCGTTTGTTCTGTATGTTATATTTGTTTTGTAGGGGTTCCTGTTTAGCTTTGCATTGATTTTTAGTCTGAGGAACGTGTATTGCGACACTTTGTCGATTTTTTTGTTTTCCATCATCCAGACAAATTTTCCATTTGTGCTGTTTCTTGTTGTGTTGTGCTTTTGCAGAGCAAGATCCTGTCCTCTGGTCCATCCCATAAGGGGAGTCGGCAGCCTAGGCGCCTGGAACGGGCCAGTCGGCAGTGAACTGTTGATAACTGTCAGAGGAGAAAACAACAGAGCGGAGCAGCCCGAGTACAAGGAGGCTGCTATGTCTTACTTACTTGAACACTGGTCTGTGACGTTTTGTTATGCTATGTGTATTTGTACAGCGCATAACTCTCCGGGAAGGGTATCCTGGTGCTGAAGCAGCAGCTGAAGGGGCCGAGCCATGGCTAGTGAAGGAGTCAAGTCCTCGGTATCTTGCAGAATTCACGAACTGAGGAGGTGGCTCTGATGTGCAGGGGCAGGTCGTTCCAGGCTTTCGGAGCGCAGTAGGAGAAGGCACGACCGCCCGATCCGGTTCTGCATATGCATGGAGTGTGTGCAAGTGGAAGTCCGGCTGAGCTGAGGTTTCTGGTAGCTTTGTGGAAGTTTACACCGTTGGTGAGGTACGTGGGGGCTATGTTGTGTAAGGCTTTGTACGAGTACTTGTGGAGTTTGAAGAGTACTTGTTTGTGGACTGGGAGCCAGTGGGGCTCTTTGAGGTGCAGGGTGATGTGGGTATGAAGTAAGAGGCCGAGGGTGAGTCTGACTGCAGAGTTCTGTACATCCTCTCTTTCCTCTGTGACAAATACTGACCCATTCATTATATGAGTGAAATAATGACCAGTCAGCACTATCTCTCAGTTTACAGTTCCCAGTTTGGGATTTTCCGCCACAGCTTCCTGGCTGAGTTCACTATTGGGGTCGTATTACAGATAGGGTGCACTGTCCCCGCGTGCGTCCCTCAGATACTGAATGTTATATGGATTCTGTTTGCATACACAGCTTAAGGAATCATGGCATAAAGTGAGGGAATGGAGAACGTGCATTCAAAATTTAAGTTGTGTTTTCACCACGAGACACATTTCTGCTGAACATGGTGCTGGAGAGCCTTCTTTCACCCCTGAATGTCAGTATCAACATTCTAATATCAGTCACTGTGCAGCTGTGGGGGCTCCTTCCCCCACATCCTACCCTCATCCCTGGCTATTATCCAAGCCCTAGGAATTTTCACACGATGGTTGACCCTAGTTTTACAGAGCAAAATGCAGCTCATGGCTGCTCACCAGGTCTCTCAGCTCACTGGGAAGCAGATTTCTTCCTGGAAAGTGGTGGTTTATTGCATTTGCCTTGATTCTACAATCATCTGGGCAGGTCAGTAGAGAGAGTAGAATAAAAGACTCCCCTTGGGATCAAGCTGGCACACAGAGGAGACAATCAATCACTCGCGACATACAACCGTTCAATTCACTTCCCCTGCATGCAGTTGGGGTCCTATAATTTTAAGCACATTCCACCAGAGAGGACATTTATATAAAGCTTTAATATCATAGAGATCACATATAGAACTCATAATGAATATAAAAAACCATATCAGTTCAAAACAATCTATAATTTAAAAACCAACGGTATCAGCGCAACAGGGTGCAATCAAACAAAAGGTTTGTGGTATGAAACAATAATTGAATGAGAGAGCCCTTAAAAACAGTGTTGCTAGAGGTGCTGATCTGTAATTTCTTGACCAACAAGAGTGCTGATGGAATGAATTTTTTCATCTAGAATCCCTCGTTGTAATCAGATTCAGCTCATTGTCAATGTGCTGAATGTGATTACATTGTGAATGTGCTGAATCTGATTACGAGGGGTTCTAGATGAAAACAATCTTCAATTAATGTATTGCCAGCTCTCCCATCTAACGAAAACAAACCCTTTCCTCCCAAAAACCGAATTCAGAATAACAGTCCAGGCCTCAGTGCTTCTGTATCTGTCAGGAGGCAAAGTTCTCACTCTATAGTCTCTCTGGCCCTACTGAAAAGCATCCTCTGTGATGCAGAATGTCTTATGAAAGTGGTTCGTCTACATCACTTAAGTCTAAAGGAACCACAATGGTTCCCACCAACATCACCTTCTGCACTAGCTGCATCTTATACAAGGCTATCAAAAGGGCATGCCTGGATACCTGATTCGGAAAAAGGCTATTGCCGGCAGACAGCGCTAGACTAGAAGTCAGGACATTGTCACACCAGAAACTAAAACCTGCACATGAAAAGGAAAACCAGGAGATACACCATTCCCTTCTATGCTCTCAGGATGTGTAACAGCATTCCTTTCAACATCAGGACCGCTTGAATGCTCTGGTAATTCAGATAGAATAAGAAGATTCACCTCTACAGAGACCCCTACATCTCTAAACAGTAGGAATCTCCCCATGTGTATGTAATGCCTCCTTGTAAACGATCCATACTGTATCTCTAGACTCATGCCTATGTTCAGTGTTCTACTGCTCCCTAGCTAGGTTCACACTCTACCAATAGCCTTGCATCTTTGTGCACTTTTACACCATCTGTTAACTTGCAGAAATCATTACTGATATTGCCATTACTATTACCAAATGTTTTCAATCTTCCATCAGTCTACTGCATGTTCTAAATGAAGATGTAATTCGGAAAAATGCCACCCGCTACCCAGAGGCACCCCTCTGAGGTCAGTGACAGCATCCATGGTGGCTAGAGCCCTGATGGGGATGTTTACCCATTTTGGGTTCCCTAAGGAGGTAGTGTCTGACAGAGATGCTAACTTCATGTCCGCGTAAATGAAGCCTATGTGGGATGAGTGTGGTGTGACGTACAAGTTGACCACAACCTATCACCCTCAAACCACTGGCCTTGTGGAAAGATTCAACAAGACTTGGAATGGCATGATCATGGGCCTGCCTGATCCCATGAGGCATAAGTGGGAAGTCCTCTTGCCGTGCCTTCTCTTTGCCTACAGGGAGGTGACACAGAAAGGAGTAGGGTTCAGCCCCTTTAAAATCCTCTATGGAAACCCGGTTTAGGAGACATCTAAGCCTTGTCAGGGAGTGGTCCGAGCAAGCTCCCAGGAAACCCCCCAGGATGTGGTCAGCTACATGCTGGCCCTCCACAACCAGATATACTGCTTCTGGAAAAAGGTGAAAAGTAACATAGAGGCCAGCCTAGAAGTCATGAAACTCTGGTATGACCAGAAGGCCACTCTCGTTGAGTTTCAGTCTGGCCGGAAAGAGTGGGTGACAGAGCCAGTAGATCCAGGGCTCTCCAGTACTGCTAGACCAGCCCATACAAGATCAAGGAGCGGAAGAGTTAGGCCACCTACCTGGTGAACCTCCAGACCCCTAGGCGCCCCCTGGGAGTACTCCATGTAAACCAACTCAAGCCTCAAATTGAGAGGTCCGAAGTGAGCATGCTCCTAGTGACAGATGAGGGAGTGGAAGAGGAAAGTGAACCTCTTCCTGACATCCTCTCTGTACAGAAACATGATGGGTCAGTTGAGGGTGTCAACCTCTCTACCACATTGACCCCAGAACAGCAAGGCGACTGGGACAGTTTGCCCCACTGTTCTCACTCACACCTGGAGTCACAAATCTGTGCGTCCATGGTGTTGACACTGGGGACAGTCCCTCTGTAAAGAACAAAATGTACAGGTTGCCAGGCAGGGTAGGAGCCAGCATTTAGGAGGAAGTCTCCAAGACGTTGGCATTAGGGGTGATTGAACCCTGTAATAGACACTCGTCCTGCCCTGTGGTGTTGGTACCAAAGGCTGCCACACCGGGGCCACAGCAGAACTCAGGTTCTGCGTGAACTACCGCAGACTCAGCTCAGTCACCTGGATTGATGCACACCCCATCCCCCGAGCTGATGAGCGCATTGACAGGCTGGGTGCTGCAAAGTACCTCGTTACCTTTGATTTGACATGAGGGTACTGGCAGATCGCTCTGACTGAGGGGGCCCAAGAAAGGTCAGCATTTTCAACCCCAGAGGGTCACTGCTGATTTCAGGTGATAACCTTTGGCACGAAAAATACCCCTGCTACCTTCCAACAGTTGGTTAACAGGGTCCTGGCAGGTAAGGAGGCTTTCTGCGCTGCCTCCTTTGATGACATTGCTGTCTACAGTTCAAGCTGGGAGAAACACCTGTAACACCTCCTCAAGGTTCTTCAGGCACTGCACCAGGCAGGCCTGACCATCTATGCCAGTAAGTGCCAGACTGGGCAGGGTTCCGTGGTGTATTTGGGACACCTGGTAGGTGGAGGAAAGGTGCTGCACCTCCAGGCTAAGATTGACCATCATGGCCTGGCAACCACCTAAAGCCTAAACAAAAGTGACAGCTTTCCTAGGCCGCACAGGCTACTGCAGAAGATTTGTTAAGGGCTATGGCACCATTGTTGCCCCCTTAACGTAGCTGCCTACTAAGAAGCAGCCCAGATTGGTGATCTGGACGGAGCTTGTCGAGATGCCTTTGGCTCTCTCAAGGAAGCCATGTGCACAGCACCTGTGCTCAAGGCCCCTGATTTCCCCAAGTAACTCATTGCGCAAATGGCATAGGGGCAGTCTTAGCACAGCTAAGTGAGAAGGGCCTAGACCAACAGGTATCTTCCATTAGTAGGAGGTTACTTCCATCAGAACAGAGGTGGAGTGCTACTGAACGATAAGCTTTTACTGTGGCCTGCTAATCACAGTCATGTGACCAAGGACACAGACAGAAGGCACCAAATGGTTAGGATAAGAACATGCTGACTTTCTAAAAGTGGTATTTTCAGAAATGTCTCAGAAAATCTGACTTTACCATTAAAGAGGATTTTCTATTATAATTCATTTCAGCGCAAACATAATTTTCCTATTTGCTCCTAAACCTAAGTTATCAGTTATTAAATGTACTCCGGTAACCCAATGTAATATTATGGGAAAGATGGGCCTTGCAATAGTGAACAACGACTTTATGAATTTTTCACTGCCAGAACATGTCAAACTCAAACCCACATGTCCTACTTTTCAAATAGAATGCATACTGCCCTATAAGACTTTGGGGCCTACCATAGGGGTGACTTATACACATTAAAAAGGAAGATTTAGGGCTGGCATAAGGTGTATTGACTGAAGAGGAGTGAAACCCCGAAACCGGTCCTAGGATGCTTGTTTCCAGTCCAGGGAGGACCTGGCTTGGCAGTTCGGGCTGGACTGTTCCCATGAGGCACAGGGTCAAGACTGATTTGCATATGGCTGAGTTCAAACTGGAATGGCATGGTGAGCAAAAAAACGATGGATTTAGGGCCAGATCTTTGTACTGGGGTGAATGTATGACATTGTTCTGCATTATGGCCATCAACTGTTGTTTTTGCGTAAGGTCCATTTTGCCAGTTTAATACTGCACTACAGACTGGAGTGGCAGACCTCAGGCATGTTTTGGAAGGATACTTTAGTGGGTGGCACAATGAGTGCTGCAGGCCCACTAGCAGCATTTAATTCAAAGGCCTTGGTTACATGTATTAGATTTTACGAGGGCCTTACAGGTCAATTAAACCAGCCAATTAGGTGTAGGCTAATCTGACCATGTTTTAGAGAGAGAGAGCACAGGCACTTTAGCACAGGTTAGCAGGGGTGAAGGGAAGCGTGCCAAGTCCAAGAGCCACCAAAAACAAATTCAGGAAAATAGGAGTGGTCAAAGCAAAGAGTTTGGGGTACTACCACCCAAGGGTGTCAGGTCTAACACTGGGGCTATGCATTACAGAAAACCACTTACACCCAAACTCCTTGCCATTATTACTGAATTCAAATGATTTTGGAAGAGAAGGGCTATCTTTTGAACCATTAAAGGAATCCTTACAGGGGAAGCTGATACCCCCAGCCTTTTAAGGAGTTGAGTTATCAGCCTTAAACCCAGAGGTGACCAGGTTAGCTGTGGAAAGATATTGTATAAAGAGACTACCTTCATTGCCTCCTAGTGCAGTGATGATTCTAGCTTAAATCTAGAACTGGGTCTAATATCTCAGAGTTTGACCCTGATATATTGTTTAAGACACAGCCGCGACAGATTTAAACTCCAAGTTATTTCCTGGGTAGAAATCGTATTTTGCGATTCCCTAAAGGTGTCTGTAGAGAGGAAAATAATCTTTTTAATTTCTTAACGGGCCGAAATTGTTATTCGGCCCATTAAGAAATGCAAAAAGCATTTATACTCTGACCCTTACATCCTTAGAATTGGGGTAGCACATAAACTTTACATAAAGTTAACCTAAAACTCCATATGTTTACTTAAATTACTAAGATGTTGCTCCATATGTTTGCCAATGGAATTTTTTTTTTAAGGAATAAAATGTTGTTTTCTGTTCTGCCATTTAATTTTTGGAAGAGAGGAAAATAATATGTTCTTACTCTTTTGGATAATTGAAATTAATGTAATATATTTGTGAATGTTACTTCTGTTGGATATTGTCCGGGAGATAAATAAAAAAAAGAATATGTACTTGTAATACTCAATTTAAGAGTAGGCTGAAAGACCTAGCTCGCCTTGCGGGTATTAGACATGAACCCATCAAAGGCCAGTAATGAGCGTTCAGCTCGCAGGGCCTTTGTAAGAGATGGTAGTTGATGGGGACCGAAAGCTCTCCTGCTGGAGTTGGCTGATGAGCTGTGGTCCAAGACTGGGGAATGACTTAATTGTCTAATTCCAAGACATTTGTATTCTTTCTTTCACAGCTCCTAGGCCTCCATGAACATGGTCATCGACAGAGGAGTAATTATCCAAATTTGAAACATCAGCACTCAAGAAGTTCACAATGGGCAGACCAACAGTTAAATCACCATGAAATACAAGAGGGTCGGTAAAATAAAGACCCCTCAAGTGGTATTAAGCTCGCTGGGCAGATTGGCGTTTCATCAATAAAGCCAGAGAACTGAAGGCCTGTCCCAGCGCACCTAAGATGCGAGTGATCAGTTCGAAGGAAGAATGCGACGCTTCCTCTCACGGCATTTAGACATTAACTTTCTAGCGTGTTGAATATTTTTAAAAGTTCAATAGCCACGCCTCTATGTGCGAATTCATTATGACAAAAATCTAGGGGGCTGGTGAGTTCCAAAAAGTGCCCATCTGCTGCGGTATAACAAGTTAAGGCTCCCAGTTTTGTTATTTATGTTTTTACTTTAACATCTGTATTTAAGAAATTGTATTTTTTTCATCTTGTTGACATTTATCCATATTTTTCTTCAGCCACTGTAAAAACACATAAGTTACAAGCAGCGCCTTCACTGGGAACAGCAGATTAATGAAATGTGGATCGGCTGTTTGAAGCCGCCGGTCTGCCTTTCACTGCGGTAACAGACTGGCTTCACTTATAAGGGTCCAGCCAGGTGCAGCATCTGACAGCATCCGGAGGCCGAGGATGCCCGAGAGTCCCTGGGACTCCTCTTACAAGGGGCAACCTCAGGGAGTGCCCTGACATGAGCCACCTCCTATGCGGTGCACAGATACTGCACCTGCCAACAGGGCCGGCTCCTCTGTTGTGGCGGAGGAGCGTCGCCCCATTGGTCAGAGACAGGTGATAAAAACATTGATAATAAAACCATTTATCATCATTTCATTTTTCCCTAGCTTAACTGCGTACCCGTGTCTAGGGCAGGGCAGGGCCATCGTCTATGATGGCAGCAGGCTGGGCAGGGAAGATAAGAGTTGTGCACTGTAAGTGCGCATGTCGGTTTGTCCAGCCATCTTAGGATGGCCAGACCGACATGCGCACTTATATTTCCCAAACCCAGCTGTGTTGCACAGTCGGGTGGGAGAAGAGGCACAAGCTCCCTGTTTCTGAGCGAGCATCAGTCCAGCCTGCTCAGACCAATCCCGACGCTTCTGTCGTGCTGGATAATAGCACGAGAGTAACTGCAACAAATGATGGACAGAATTCCGAATGATTCAAACATTCTCCCCCAGTCAAGAGATCTGGGTTAAATCCATCAGTAATAGCATGAGAGCAGTGTCTGGATTGGGTGGGGAGTCTGGGAGCCTGTGTAGTGCGCGCGATCCTGGAAGAAGCTGGACACTGACTTCGGCAGCGGAAGGTAAGTGCTTTTTTACATACATTATTCCCCCTTGCCCCCATATTGCCACACCACTTAGTTTTGGTAGCAGCCATCACTGCCTGCCAACAGGTTTCTTACTTCTGAGTCCACAACTGTAACACACCATGGGTGCAAACCCTGTACCAAGCGTCCAGATAAATAAGGGGACCCGTTTGTTATCACTCCAATGCACCTTTTGCACTGAAGCAATCAGTATTACGGAAGAGTTTCCGCAAGCATCTGCAGCCCGCTGTACTATCAGAGTGCCCTGATGGTGTAAAAAGTGGGTGCAAACGCCCATTCATCCCTGGATCGCTGTGTATAAGACAGCCATGATGAGAAACGCCAAACATAGGTTTTGTAAATACTCACAACTAAATATGTCAGAGAACATACGAACTGTCTGCCACCTCCCTGAAACCCCCCAATATTTCTCTGTACTTAACCCCTAACCCTGATTTACTCAAGTGGATAAGTCCACCTGGAACACATTCTTTCTACAGAAGGAAGTGGACAACTCCTCACAACCTCGAAGTGTGAATAACATTGTCATACTTGTGAATCAGGCCTTAAAACTCCCCTTGTCACGAATAAGCCAACATCACCACATGCGCCACCTGCACACCGCAGAGGCAGCACCTTAAAGTCGATGCACAAAAAGTAAAGGGCTTGGACGGAAATAGATTTAAGAACCATCCAACTAACTAACCTGGTATATGTATAAACGAACATTCTGGCGCACCTTTACAGCTATGTGTGGTGATAACAGATGTGCAAACGAAGCGCTATATAAAAACCAGCTGTGGTTCTTGTAAGTATCTTATAAGCTACTTACTCTATTTTAACAGTATCACAATAATAATAAATAATGTAAATGTTTTCTGTATCATGCGACAACGCGGACATCTGGCAAAACCTGTGACTTAACAACGGAAAATCCCCTGAAACAAAGGATCCTGATTTCCCTAACTCTCCTGTGCATGCACCCACACTGCTTGTGGGATGGGATAACCCAGAACCCTATGGCAGGGCCCCTGAAATCCTCTTCAGAATGTTTTAAGTGACTCCTTGGCTTCCGGGCCCGAACAACACAAACAATGGTTTCTTAAAAGCTGGTTTCTTACACATTTTGATCCCTCTAGGAGCCTGGCTCGGGGTTTGCAATGCTGTGTGTATGATGTTCCGGTCCAAAACGACATGTTGTCCCCTGGCTCCAAGAGGCAGCAGAAATGTTGTAATCAGAAAGTTGGTGTTCCAAAAAACAAGATATATGAAATTCTTTACTTGCACTAAATCATGCCTCCTGCTACCGAAAAGGAAAGGTTCACTCAGGGCCGGCTTTAGCGCTGGCGGTGCCTGGTGCCACACTCTTTTTTGGCGCCCTTCACATGACCTCCTCCTCGGATTCCCTCCCTACCACCTGGCAAAAGTGCCCCTCATCTCTCCGTAGCCCCTCTCTCACATACACTTCATTTGTTTATCTCTCCATATCTCCATAGCCCCTCTCTCACATACACTTCATTTGTTTATCTCTCCATATCTCCATAGCCCCTCTCTCACATACACTTCATTTGTTTTAAAGCGCGCGTGAAGGCTGGCTTTACTAATCCACTCAGCTATCCATATAAAATACAGATCTGTTCTTTGCAGCAGGCATATTAACCCTCTGAGCTACTTTATGGTGATTCAACTCTGCCATTACAAAACTACGATTTCTCTCTATAACAGGAACATTATTCACAAGAGTTATTTAGACCTTTGTAAAGTTGTCTGAAAGCTGGACACACAAGGGACTCTGCAGCAGGTGCTTTTAAATCGTAAGTTATTGCTAAATACAGTGCCCCCCCTGCCCATTGCCACTGCCCCCCGGTAAGTGCCCCCCCCCTCCAAGTTACCACCCAGTGCAGTCGAAGAATGGTCACACCGCCCTAAAGTCTGCCCTGGGTCTACTGTTTGCACCCCTTTGAAACCCAACCCCCGTGCACAGGGTCCCAGTTTTAAGTGCCCTGGCATTCTACTTTCATAAAAAACAGATACATGATGTGCTCTGGTGCCTACATTAAACTACTGGTTCAGGCCCACGCACATTGTTTGGCCGGTGTGAGACATTCTGATACAAAATTGTTTGTACAAGAAAGTCATGTTCACCAAAAGAGTCCATTACATAAATATTAACACCCATGATGGAACTACAGTGAGTAGAAAGATTATTGGTTGATATTTAGGGGTCCCGGTTTTATGGTATTTTTTTTTTACACATTTCCGTCTGTATTTATCCATATTTATTTTTGGGACATCTTATTGTTACTTATCCTTATCTATTTAGAGTTGTAGAAATTAATGGAGTTGTAAAATGGTATATCTATATCATTTAACTGATAAACATGCACTCAAACTTTGATGCCTGTCGCATTTTAGCACATTAAGCCGCCAAATATGATAAAACACTACACTCACGGATAAATGTTCACATTTATACAAATATAAGTTAACATTGGCCTGTACTTAAGGAAATAACATCCTGTGTTTTAAACCCCCGAGCTGACTATCTGGTCAGTGGTCAGCCTGGAATTCACAAAGGACAGCGTAGAGAATCTCTCGCAAAAGGACAATTTTCTGTATCTTTCTACTTTTAAAAATATAGAGAGTAAACTTATTGGTTGTCGTCTGTATTTGTCTGTAAAAATCAGTAAAAACGCAAAACTGGGAGTTGTATTGACAATCTAAAAGTACAGTTTTTTTTTAGTATGGCATTGGTTTGCTGAGAGCGGTTTTCAGGTAAGAGGTAAAATCCCTTTTCTTTCACTCATGGTGAACAGTGTGTGCCATGGATGACCATGCAAAGGATGCTGACAAGTCTAGGAGTCGCCTTTATTAAGAAGGCGCATCACTTCATCCCCGAATTGGAGAACAGCTGTTTCGGGGCTTCAGTCCTTCTGAATCTGGGTGGACGTTTCTAGTGCGATTTGCAGTCTTCAGTGAATTACTTGAGTTGTATTCTACACCTTTGTAGTGTTTTTGAAAGAATAAAAAGATTAGTTACTGAGACACTTGCTGCCTGTACTTATGATGCCGACATTACTTCCGTATATAGATCGCAAGATACCTCCACTGACTAGCTGGGTATTCGGACCTCAGTTTCATTTCTATTATTCTACCCCTCATCCTTAAACCTGGCTCTGCATTCACAGACTTAGAAGCCAACCGCTAGATCCCTCCATACAGGCAGGATGCATGCATAGGACGTCTTACTGCCTGCCACCATCAATTACTCTCATCAACTAGTACTTCGTATTGTCAAGTCGGGCCTTATGTGCCTTCCGGATACAGCTATGGAACAGTGTTCTCCAACACCACCCTTACTGAGCACCATTTTAAGTTCCAGAGATTCATCACAATTTGGCATATCCTTCAGGTACCCTCCAGGTCAACCGTGGTTCTACTATGGTAAACTTTTAAAGTCCATTAGGATTATACTAACAACTCATGTCACGATTTACAAGTCTTCTTAAATCAAACCCATCATGAACCACTGCTGTATCGCGCCCTCATAGCTGAGATCCTATGTTTATCCGCAGGGACCCACAGTTCCAGGGCGTTAATAAAGGTGAAATAGGAGCCCATTGCTCTTCTAAATCCTTCAAGGATAATAAGCACCTTCGTGTTTTCTAAAACAACACATTATTTTGATACCATCCTGAAGGCTACACCTTCTCGTTGACCGCCCGTGGACCTCCTTCAAGTAGATGTCAAGAAATTGAAGGCTCGGCTGGATGAATCTACCAGACTTCGAAAAAAAATTGAAGAAGACTTAAGGCAACTAGCTAGAGAAGTCAAGAAAGGACCTTCCTACTTGAATTCTTCTACAATTCAGTTGAAGTCTCTCTTCCAGTGCTTCATTTATCTTTTTATTTTGAATATTTCTTAGTCTTATTTATTTGTTTATGAACCACTATTTCGATTACATTATTTTAATTTAGCACATACATAAAACCTGCTGAGGTGTAACCTCAATTGTATTAGTTTCAAAATATAAAACAACTTAATTATTGATGGACTTCCCACAAAAGCATCACATCTTTTGTGACAGAGTTCAATTGTCACCTGGAAATTGATATGTAGCCGCTTGCATGGCCAGATATTCATATTCCAGTAATTAAAATACAGTCTATTGAAAAAGCAGGTAGCGGTGCTATCCAGGCCTTGTGTCCCAGTATTTGACCTGTGCAAACAATGGTGGCCATTTAAAGTCCGAACAGGAGCAGGGGACGCGGATTTGGGTTTTCTATCGAACAAGATGTCTGACCACTGAATTAAATCTTTTGGCAGAACTTGTAGGCATTTGAGTAGTTGCTTTGCAGGTTGACTCTACCTTTAAAAACAGAGGGATTCAGTAATATCTGAACACTATATTAATTGTGTCAAAACATTCTGCCATACCTCAAACTTTGCATAACGGGCATTTTCTGTTTGGCTATTGTTGGAGGCGCTTCATAAAAAGGAAATCACAGATAAAAATGAAGGACAGATACAAATTATTGTTGGACACCTTACAAAGCCGGTGGCACAAATCTGTGAGTAATTACTACAGATGATACAGTAATGGTACGGAGGCGAAACCTCCCCATATCAGTGCTCCAGTACCCCGAGAGGCAAATATACTAATATTCAGGCCTCACTGGATTGACAATTTGCATATGCAATGCATCATGCTAAGTAGGTCAGGACGGCCACAATCCACTGCGGCTTTGGCAGGCATCCTGGACTGCAGAGACCGAACCTCGCCAATGACACTTGGCCTGAATGTTGATTTGTTGTAATTTTGGCAATAAAGCTTTCTGGTAAATGACACAAAAAGGCATTATGATGTTGCAACGTGGCCAGAGTCCACTCTGCCTGAAAAAGCTGTTCATTTGATATCATTTAAGCTTTTCTTTGTTAAACACCAACTTGCTTAGCAGTTTGTGTTCACTAGAAATGTCATATACAATGATAATTAAAGAGTAGGAGAAACTATTAACATTAATGTATTAATATTTCTGATGTGAATCTACTTATCCCATTTACCATTGACCTTCCTATCAGAACAAGTTTTAGAAGGAAGAGGGGGAAGGGAGAGACGAGGGAAGATTGGGAACTGAGATGGTGGTAGAGAATAACCTTGGAGCATTCTCTGCTGCTGGAGCACCATTAGGAAGCCAGGGTTGATACAAGTCACCTCTGGATCAAGAGAGAAAGAGGACTTTTGAGGGGATAGAGGTAGAATCTCTCTTCTGAGCTTTGAGAAGGATTGCTTTCCTTATTTTCAGGCTTATTTTGTTCGGTTACAATGAACGCACTCTTGGCCAGTTGAACCGTCTCCACTGCAGGAACCATGTTCACTTGTGTCAATCAACCTGGCCTGTTTCTCCTCTCCCCTTCTCTTCGTTAAATGTCTTGGCGCACTTGTAACGTTTTCATTATTATCTTTCTAACATCAGGTATAAATACTGTGTTCCCTTGATCCTGCCACTGTGCGGTCGCTTCTGAGAATTGATGGCAGTACAAGCGTTTGCTGACATCTGGCCTCGTTTAAAGTAGATTAATACAAATGAGAAATAAATCTAATGAAATAATGTATAATTACCAGGAATAATCACAAGAGTGTCTCAAATCAATGGGTGTTAACCTAGCTAGGGTTGTGTGTGTTCCCATGCAAAGTTGACATGGCATGGCTCCTGAGACTGTTCTACTTTTAGGGAAGGCAGGAGTGAGCTGACGCCCTTTTCTAATGGCAAGGAGGAGCTAAAAATTAATGGAATTTGACCCTGAGGAAGGCCTAGTGGTTAACACGTGTCGGCCCATCTGTTTTCATCCCTCATGTTCATTGCTTTCTCATCTATCTAGATAGACCATTTCGCAACAAACGTTATAAGTGAATGTGTGCTACAGGCAGGGACGGTTGCCTAGACAAATGATATTTCTTGATTTGGAAAACAATTGGAAAATGCAAACAATGGAGCCGTGATGAGGCCTTTCTCGTCATCTTCTCAGGAATTAGGCTACTGATTTGAAACATGGCAGCTAAAACTTAAGGAAATGCTTTCATGTAATTTTCTCCACAGCGTGATAATGGTTTGGATGAAACAGAAAAGATGTCGTGCATTCCTGTGACACACTGCTTTCTTGTCATGGTCCTTTTTAATGCTTTTGTTCCAAAATGTCCCTCTGTGCGTGGGGAAGGGCCTCTGAGATGGATCCAAGATCCACTTTAAGGCTCTCATTCTTCCAAGCCCATTAATTACAGGATAAAGACGTGAGCAGATTGTTTGCTGGCAGCCATGACAACAACTAAAACAAGCCACACAAGTAAATCACCAGATACGTGTTTAGATGGAAACTTATGCTCGACCTTAAGCTACTTAAAGAGCCCTGCAGATGACATCAGCGGCCAAGGGCTTTCATCCCCAGAGATCCACAAACATCCTGCAAATGCGTTTACCGCGGCTTTAACTCTTTAGAATCTACTTGTTTGAAGATATACTGATAAGTAAAATAATACCATGGTGTACCAGTCCTAAAAACAAGAATGGGATCTGAGAACTGTGATCAGTTACTTACCTGTAACCAGGGCTTTAGGTGGGATGAAAAAAACTGGGGGGCTCTCAAAGGGGCGTGGTCAGTGTAATTAAGGGCACGGCTTAAAAACACGTCAGCTAAAAATCTGTGCTTAGCATAGTGTGCCGCCTGACTTGTATTTTGCTGTTTCTGTCATTGCGTCCAGATATATGATACAACAAGTAACATCATACCTACAGTCTGAACTATTGGCTTTGTCAATGATTGTTAGTTGTATAAGATAAATAAGCAGCAACTATGGCTTGTATATAATATTGAAAAAGCTCCACTTAAAGCCCTGGTGACACCACGACAATGTTGCTGCTCCTGAGTCAAAAAGAGAAGGGAAAACCTGAGAGAAAACGACTCTCTTTAAAGGATTTCCCTTCCCCCACCACGCTCACCTGGCATGACGTCATGCCGTAACTTCTCCACTAGTGAGAAGTGAGCAGTGTGAGCAATGCACATCGATGTGCCTGCCGTCACTGCAGTGCGAGCCAGGTCACAAAACAGAGCCCGATAGAGACCCGTTTCGAGGCCCCATGAAATACCTGCCGGTGCTCAGACCCGGTGAGACCCGGCCCACTTAAAGCCCTGCCTGTAACACGGACTCAAATTTTAAATTATTTGAAGTGAGCAACAATTTGGAACATTTTGGACCAGAAGATAATCACTGACTTTATTTGGCCAGGG
The DNA here is from genome assembly GCF_964204655.1 of Triturus cristatus. Lineage (NCBI taxonomy): Eukaryota > Metazoa > Chordata > Amphibia > Caudata > Salamandridae > Triturus > Triturus cristatus. The sequence continues at coordinate 1,132,764,274 of NC_140580.1, read as the reverse complement.
CTAGTCTTGCACCTGCGGGTCTGCACCAGTCCTGGTGGCCTCTTGTGTAGTACTTCAAACTGTCACTTTCCTTGCCTGGTGAGGTCACACTGGCACCTGGGGCATGGCACAGAGAAGGACAATGAGAATAACAAAGCTAAAGCAATCCCCACAACCAAAATGATTGTTCTCTCTGGTTTGTTTTGAACATGGAGTCCAAGATCATCCTTAGTTTTGCAGCAGGTTTTACTCTTTCTCCATCCATGCGAAAATGGAAATTGACATTTACAGGTGCCTCTGCCACTGATGTATCTTTTGAGACGTGTGGAAAGTAAGTTCTAGGGTTCCAGCATTTATTGGGCTCTCCTACAAGGGGCCACAGGTGGTCCTGCTCTGAGGTGCAATCATTGCCTTCCAGATGGCCAGACGGCCCTGTGCAGACAACACTAAACAATCCCTGTTCCACTGGGATGACGGATGCGTTCAACGACCCCTCTGCAGAATGCATCACAAAAGTGAACAGCCCCCGTCATCCAGGCGCGACAGCCGTCGCAGCGAGTCCTTCTCAAGATAGCCGCGCCGCAAGTCACCAAACCCTACTTCTAGAAGATTCATTTAATTAGAGATGCACTGTTTTTAGCACATGATTTGGAAGTCATCCTCCTGCACTTCTACTTGAGACTTTTCACCCTCCCTTTCTGCGTCCATCCTCTTGGCAGCTGGACCACCGGTGGTCTGAACCCAAGCTCCTCCCTGTTTCTGAGACAGGCTTGAAGGGTCGTCATTCCAACAAAGTGCTTCATTTCAGAGGTGATGCTCCAACCTTGTGCTGACAGATCCAGAAGAAAGGAGATGGTGTTCATCTCTGGGCACACTACAGTCCTGGTTGAAATCCCCTTAATGCAATGGAAGCGCTGGGAGGCGCTCCTTCGGGGGGGCTGCGTTTGAGCTCTTGGCTGCTTTAAATCCATAGTGTGTGACTTCGGGACCTGTCAATGACCAGAGCCTGCAGCGGATAAGGCGGCTGATTACCCTCCGTGGTGCATGGAGAGGGCAGGTGCTGCATCCGCCTCTCAGGCTCTAACATGGCTGTCCATGGGCAGCTGCTCTAGATCCTGTAGGCCAAAGCAGCGCTCGGGTGGGCCATATTGCAACGGGGTCACCTTGTTCTTGCAGGGCGTCACCGTCCCTCGCCCGAGTGAAGCCACGAGTTTATTATCTGTGTTGATGTCTCCTGTGGGTCTCCTCTACTCTTCGCGGTCCAATAGGAATACTTATCACAGAGTTAGGCCCTGCAGAGCCCTGAGGGAGCTGTCGAAACACGACCTGTCTCCTACTCAGACAGGCAGCATTCTTATCCTTTCCAGGGTGCGCATAATATGACACATGCCAGACCCAACCTGGTTAACAAACCACAATATGAAACCCGCTTCATCGGTGGACCTGAAGAACACCTTTACCTGCAGCCTGAATCTTGTCTCAAATGCGTCAGTGTGTCACCCCGGAGGTGCCACTGCCCGTCTGAGACATTAATAGAAGGATGCTCGCTCCCACCTCTTTTATGATTTCCAGTCACATGAGGGAGCAGGCCGAGCCAATCAGAAGGCTGAGAGGGCTGACACTGGCTACTGTTGGCCTACCCCGTACTTGTTCTGCCTCCAGCACATTGAGATCACTGCACTGGCTGCCTATCAGGGCCAGAATTCAGTTTAAAGTGCTGTGTATGGCGTTCAAGATTCTGAGGGGGGTAGGTCCCCCTATTCTTGCGGACCTTTTGTCTTGGTATGTGCCTACTCGGCCCCTGAGATCCATGGGTCATGCACTCACTGTGAGTCCCCGATACAGGCTGTGTCGGGTCGGTGGCCGTTCTTTCCGGGTCAGAGCAGCCGAGCTCTGGAACTCCCTTCCTGTAGAGTTGCGACTGCTAGATGATCTTTTAGTCTTTCGTAAAGCCTTAAAAACCTTTTTGTTTTAATAAATTCACTTTCCTCCTTTCTGTTGTGTTTCCTGTGGTGTTGCATTTTTACCTGCCATGCGCCTGGACGCCCCTTAGCTGGGGCAGCAGTGCGCATTACAAATGTATGTAACATAACATAACATAACATACTTCCTGCCTTTTAACATCATCGACAAGAAGAGGCATTGAGCAGACATGAGCAGCTGGGCTGCTTGTCTGAATGTGTTGTGTACGTTTAGGGGGCGGGCGCCCACATACTGTCTATATTAACAGCTATTAATGGCCCTTGCTCTCATAATGCGCTGGCCCAGGCCCATAATTGTGGGTGGGCAATTAACCGTAGTTAACAACCTATGCAGAGGGCCTTGAACATTATCAATGTTCTGAGCAGGTGAGGGACGGATTAAAGAGGATACCTCATATGTTTGTCTTGTCCCGCTAAACATACAATACTTGACGCACAGAAGAACAGCCACGAGTACTAAAATAACGGTTATTATTATGAAACATGTAGGAGCTGATTTCAGTTCGGATGCAGCCGTGGGTGCAAACTGCGCACCTGCTAATTACAGATTTCACAGAACGTAGTGGCAAGCGGTGCGCAATTTGCACCGGATTCCCAGGTGCAGATCTTGAAATGTGCAATTACACACACATTGTGCATGTTATAACCCAGTGTGAAGTGTGCAAACCAGTTATTTGCCTACCTAATTAGTTTCACAATTTATTTGGCGAAAATCGGCCAATTGATGCCTATCTCGTTGAAATATCTTTTCAGGCACAAACCGGTATTTACAGCAGAAAGAAAGAGGTCCAACCATCACTTCAATTTACTTCTCCTCATGAGATGTATTAAACTGAGGACTGGACTACAATGGAAATCATAGATTAGTCCACTTTTCTGTTAGAAATATTCTAGGACCAACGACGAGAGATAATTCATGCGTGACAGAGCCTGGATTTCAAAGTGTGGAATATTGGCTTCTGGAGGCAGCAGCGTGACCTCTGCCACACCCAGGCACTTGCGTGGGCATCTCCCAGGCCCTCAAGAGACCCGGCGTGAGGTCACTGTCTGTCTGGACTGTAGTTTGACCTGCCTTCCTGTAAACCACGCCCCCTGGAGACAAAGGGAGATATGAGGTGCATTCAGCTCAGGAGAGCGCCCCCTACTGTACAAGTGTTTTACTTTCTTTTGTGAAACTCTTTCCAGCCCACATCCTCGTGGCGCGTGCCCTTTGATAGGATCTCTCCTTGAGGGAGGCAGTCAGAATCCTCCTCTCGTGTTTATGCTTTTGGCTGAACTGTCATAACGTGAGTTATTGTTACAATTAAAGTCATTGCATGAAACAGGCGTCGTGGATTAATCCCGAGTGCCGCATTCAGCATGATGGACGACAAGCAAATAAACAAGCATCTAAACTCGTGTCAAATATGCAATCCGGGGATTTAGCACGCGCTGCTTCTCTCGGGATGCTGCCCGCATTGTATACACTTTACATTGTAAACACAGATACAGCCCCATGTGCCACTGAATACTCATAATGCAATATTGCGTCATCCTTTGGGGGCTTCATCGCATTAGACACTGAGCCCTAGTGCCCTCCGGCCAGACTCCGGGCACCACAACCGAAGACGCGCGGCTCATTGGATGGATCAGGGCCACCCAAGCTTAGCAGGAGCAGGAAACAAGACCTACAACATAGTCCCACGGGATGACTCCGACCCAACCTACTGCGGACACCTCAGGGACTCAACCAGCGCTACGAGGACCCCCTGAAGGCAGTATGGGCGCTATATAAATGTCAATAATCACAAAACAAAAGTCAGCAGTGTCGAGCGTGGGATGGGGGAGGTGGGGGAAGCGAGTTCCAAGCCAGGTTTTAAGGATTTCCAAGTAAAATACATCTGTAAACACTGAATGTACATGGAACTCATTTACATAGTCACATGCCATGAAAACGGAGCACGGATCACACCCCTGATGTAATTATAAATAGCCCTAAAATGTAAATAGGGTTCAGCCTTTCCACATAATCCCATTCCAGGGCCTTTCAGAGCACAGATAGGGGAAAGTGCTACAATGGGCCGCTTCTGGGCGTGAGATGTCTTTGTTTATTAAATATCTTTGCGGAGCAGGTTCCAGCTGTATCTGTCCTGATATTATTGTATAGATTCAATAGGTGATGTGCTTCCTTTGACTGTCTATAGATACAATAACATATTTGCAAAGGGGGGTAGATTGGATTGAATAGCTATGCGGTTGGGCCTCAATGAAGAGATACACTTGGCCTGACCTATTGGAGGGAGGCATATAGAAGCTGTCTAAAAAGGTAGGCGGGACATTCAGTGATCGAGCCAGACAATTTACAGCTGGGTCCATGATGGACGTTCAACCAACATAGAGACGCCTTCTTCTCCGCCGAAGCGGGGTGCTATTTCTACCAAAATTGGTAGAGGCTTGGCTGCCATATTTCAGCGACAGACCACCCAGCACAGTAGGTTGACCTGGAACCTTGAAACACAACCAGGAAAAGTGTGTCCAACTTTCTCAAAAAGTTGACCTTTGTGTCACAGGCATGCTTGCTGGGAATAGCCCCCACTTTAGGAGTTCAATTAACTGGGAGATGTTTATGCTTATTTGCAGATGAGCGCTTGTTGACGAGCGCGCCCTCTGTGTGCTTGCCAGGCAGGAGCTCCAGCGTACAGCGGATGCGCTTGTCAGCAAACGCTGCTTGCCCATCTTACCAGCTCGAAGCATCATGAGCTGTTTTTGGTGATTCGTGTGATGAACGTCCTAAGCGGGCTTCCCGTTATGCATGTGGAACATCATGACTTCAGGTCATGAGTTCATTGGAACTTCTAGAATCTTCTTATAAAAAGTGTGATCCTCTGTTAGCCTTAGAAAGACAGAGACCACTGGACTGTTTGCATCATGGTCGAAACGTTGACCGCTTTTCCCAACAAAGATTAGATCTTCAATACTTTGTATTTGCTAGCTGAAGATACTATAGGTTCTGCACATCCATCCAGGTTTCCTGACTCTTTGTCACTTCTCTATTGGCCCTACATTTTCAAAGTCCAATGCAACATATAAAAGAAATCCACTCTTATGTTGTTAATCTAGTCTAGTGATTACGTCTACATGTCATTTAAGAAATATATTTGTTCTTCATTTTTCCATTCGTGGGCAATGCTTTTCTTCTCCCACAATCCTAGTGACAGTGGGAGGTCTTTGCACAGATTCCCACTCGAGGCTATCAATATATTCCTTTACTTAGAGAGGCAACAGCCTCCCCCCTAAGTTCCAATCATCCACCCAGTACAAGACAGGCCGAGGTGAGGATTCAGCCAACCAGGTGACAAGGTTCCTTCCCCTGCGAGCAGCCCGACATACTCCTGCCATGTTGGAAGAAGATGGCAGTCTGGCTGCCCAATTCCAACATTGCCAGGCAGTGAGGAAGGATGGTGAGAGGATGCTGGTGGAGCTAGCAAGCTCTGAGCACGTGGCAGCTCTGTGTCCCCCTCCTGGAGCCCAGGACTGGGCAGGAATTGCACTCCAGCCTGTGAAAATTTCAGAGGGGACACCTAGATGGAGGACAAGGTACTTGCCTTCCTCAAAGGCTGGGATTGTTGGGAAATGTAGGGAATTTGGGTTACTGGTTGAGGGGGGTTATAAGCTACAGCAGTGTAGGAGAGTGGCATCGACTGCATAGTTGCCCCCAACTTTTTGCTGATGTTTTGACTGTTTTTATGACTCTATCCAGGCTGTGGCCCTGCTATCCAGGACCCCAGCTTATCTGCTTCCTCTGTTAAACGATGTGAGTACCCTAGGTACCAACCAATTGGATGCTGAGGGTGCCCTGACAGTCCCTTGTAGATGGTACCCTAGGTACCCAGGGCATGGGTCCCTCAGTAGGTCTACCAGGGCTGCAGCACTTATTGTGCCACCCTGGGACAGCCATACAAACTGACACCACCAGACCACTACTGTAGTCTGGGTAAGGTGGTGCTAGCACCCCTTACAGGGATATAGGTACCCTATATCCCACCCCATTACAACACATGTACTCTCATAGGTCACCCCTATAGCAGGCCTTGCTCACCCTACAGGGCAGGGGTGCTGAGGTATGTGTGAGGGGGGACCCCTACCTGAGTAGGGCCTCTCTGCAACCCTCGTAAAATCATTGCTGGGTTGTTTGTAGTGCAGCCATACCATATACTCTTAACCGCATTATAAGTCTATCGCAATAGCGTGATAACTTGAGAATGGCTACACAGAACCATATCGTGTTTGGTGTCAAACATGTAGGAATCATACCCCCAGTCCAGCCATGGGCATGAGGGCACGATTCCCCCCTGCTAGAGGGGCGATATGGGAAAAGCGGCAGAATTCAGACACCAATTTAAAAGTGCACATGTAGTACAAAATGGCTACTACCCGCCACCCACACGACTCTGGCTGGCTGTTGCTGGGGAAAACCCCAGCCTCGCCAGCTGGACAATAGGGCTCCTGTGGCAGGGAGGTGCTAGCATCTCCCCAGACAGGATATGTGGATTGGAACAGGGTGGGTGCACCAAATGTCCTTTCAGAGTTGCACGTAGGCAGCTACAGCGCCTGCATTTCGCATACACCGCTTGGAACCGGTTCAGGGGCATCCTGCCCCTCGCCCAGGCGGGAAACACACAAAGGGGAGAGGGTGTAGCCACCCTTTCCCGCCTCACCTCTCATTGGTGGACACTCCCCTAATCTTGGGGATAAAGGTGAATAACGTGGCCCCAGAGCCTCAGATTAATCTTGGACTTTACAGACTTGACCTTCGACAAGCTGCTGCCCAGCTGACTGAAGAAATCTCCCTTGGGATAAAGGAGTTATCCCCCTGCTTGGCAGGCATCTGAAACACTGCAAGTGACCTGTTTGGAACTTCGCTGCTCTCACGAACTTCGTTGACTTCCAGCACCTTTGAGGTGGGTTTCCTAAGCATCCCAGAGGCCAGTGAGTGTGCACAGCAAACCTGTGTACCGTGGACCACGTGGGTGCCGAGATTCCCAATACCCCAGGATACCGGCCACCTCTTGCGTAGCACACGACCCTGACCAGTGGGGAAGTTGTGCTTTAGCCCATTATTGAGCCAACCACCAAGCAGCATCCGTGCCAAAGATCAGTGCCATAGCCCCCCTCCGGTGGCCCGTGGGCTCCCTTTTACGCACTCCATTTTGCTGCCTTCCGCGGTCCCTTGTCTCTCGACTTGTGGGTCCGAGCGGAGGACAATCTCAACAACTAAGGGTTCCCCTGGTTGCTCCAGGCCTGCTCTACAGTCTCTCCAAAGGAGACCTCTCACAGACCTCGTGGGTCTGCACCAGTAGCTGATTTGTTCATCTTGCATGGGTTGCGTTTGCCAAGGCTTAGTGGATCCAATCCAGACACTAACACTGCAGCCACCCTCATCCAACATGGGACAGTCGCTCTCCCAAAGCTGGCCTTCCTTGAAGCCTCCCGGAGCCCGTGGCTGCAGATCCAAGCTACACCTCTTTCCACTTGAAACGCCCGACATTGAAGGGCTCTTTGCTTTGAGCTCCCTGGTCACTGTCCCGTGACCCAGACTCTGTCCCCTCTGCTTTCAGGTTCTTCTCTACAACTTCAATCCTCACGGCATCATCAACGCTTTTGGCTAGCAGCACTTTTGAACATTTCTCCATTGGAAATCAGCCCGCGACCCGACATCGAAAACGACCTATGCATCCGGCTTCCCTGGGGCAGGTAACAGTGGTACCGTGGTACTCTCGTGGTAGTGGGCTCTTCAAAAGCTTAACTCTAAAGTTTTAACTTTGTACTCCTGCTAGAAGTGACTTTAATCTGTTTAAATCAAACCGCAACATTCTCCATAGGCTTTAATAGAGATCCCGATAGCAGCTATTTCCACTGCACGCGCCTCCCGTGGGTCCCCTTCCTCATAACCTGGGGTGGATTCTAAAGGGGCCAGCGATCCTAAATGCCCTAGGCATTGTCTGTGGAATTGTCGTGGTTCTTATACCACTTTTTTAATATATGGTTTGGTCCCCCCCTGGGGCCCTATGATTCCAGTGCTATTTTATTGTATCTATCAATGCTTGTTTGAATTGTAACTTTGCCTCAGCCTCATAAAGAGACTTGTGGGATTCTGTTTAGAATAAATACATATATTTTATATATATATATACCTGTGTGGGCTACTCTTTCATTTGGTCATTCAAGAGGCTATCCATGGTAAAACAATAAGCTTAACCCTCCTTCAAGACTTAGCCTGAAGGCTGCTCTCCACAGCTACCACTAGGATAGCTTTCTTTAAAGGTTGTCTTAAACCTATCATCAATAAGAGTCGAATTGGACTCGTGCAAGGTGTCCCCTATAACTAGGAGACAGCATATGCCAGGCCAACTTCTCACAAGCAGCAACCACAATTCTCATCAGGGTGAAACACAAGCAAACCCCATATTAACCTGTGCTTAACCCTCTAGTCGCTTGGCACAAAACAGTCAGGCTTAACTTGGAGGTGATGTGTAAAGTATTTATGCATGTCTTCAAACAGTAATAAAGTGAAAGCACAACACAAGAAAAATCCCACACCAATGTATAGAAATAAAGTATAATTCAACAATTGAGAGCTGTACAGTTCAGGCAGAGGGCAGTGTGAACTTTTCACAGTGGCCATCAGTGGGTCATAAAGCGGTTCAGAATAAATGCTCATATAATCCTTGGCCTCTCTGCCAACCGTAAATGTGATTCTAGTGAGGGAAAGTGCCGATACACAGGTGCCAAAACATTGACATGGTGAATGTTGAAGAAAAAACAGTGTATATTGGTGATAGGTGTTTGAGGGTGGTGATGTGAGGAAGTGAATTTAGGAGAGAGTGAAAAGAGGATGCTGGAGAGGAAATAAGAGAGATGTGAGATATGCAGATGGAAGGTTTCAGAAAGATATCAGGAGAAAAAGGGTGCAAGTCTCTAACTGAGAGACTGTAGACAAATGTGACCTGAAGAGAACTGGAGTGATTGGGGCACACAAAAGACCACTTCCCCTTCCACAGACTTTACTAATGACTTTCTTAATCTTCTATTCATAGTCTGCTTCAAATGTTGAAGTGTGTGTCTCTATATTTAAATTCCTTGAAAGTTTCTCGCAGCCCGATTCGTGCGGCGGTGGTGCAGCTGAAACTGGTGAAAGGGACCGGAACAATTTCTTAATAGAGCAACAGCAAAATCCATGCAACATAATTGTGGAGGATTCCAAATGGAGACCTCCTGCATACCGAAGGTACCTGAAGAAGTGTGGAGAAACTTTAGAACTGAGCAAGACAATATGATTGCAAGATTTAGAGCAAGAGGGTATCTTGTGTTGTCTGAACAAAGCTAAAGAAATGTCATATTGAGGGCTAGGAACGAGCTCATCCATCCCAAACAAAATCCCAATAGAGCAGACATCACATTGAGGTGCATCACCACCGACCATGAGCAGCCGACAGCTGTACAAAAAATCATGAAATAAAACTGGCACATTCTTTGGTCTGATATTGTATAACCCAGATTGATCACTTCTAACCCCAGTGTTACATACAGAAGAAATATGACACTAGGGGACTATTAATGAAGCCTGAGGTTTCCAATACAGACATGAAATTTAGCTGGACATAAAAGGGTTTCATATCTGTGGGAGTTGCAAAGCTTGCAAATCAAGTATTAATGTTGTTTCCCACAATGAACCACAATCTAACAGGCCAGCTTATATTAACCAACAACTCACATGTAAATCAGAGTGTGACATGTATGTGTTAGTATGTTCTTGTGGATTACGATACATAGGGAGCACTATCCATCGAGCTAAGAAACCTATATTGGAACATCTTGGAGCTATACAAAATGAGGATCAGCAATATCCAGCGGCACGCCACTTTAATGACCAACATAAGAGCGAGGAAAGTCTGCTGCGTCTCATTGTCTTCAACAGGGTAAGAGAAATCATGCAAAGTGGTAATAGGGAGTTGAAATTGAGACATGTGGAATTGAGGAATATCATAAACTTGGAGACTAAGGGCCTGAATTAGATCTTGGTGGACTCCATCACAACTGGGAAGGATATCCCGTCTGTCGAAATATAAATCCCAAAGAATATCCTGGGATTTATATTTCGGTGGACGGGATATCCGTCCCCGTTGTGAAGGAGTAACTGGTCCGCCAAGATCTAAATCAGGCCCAAAATTCCCTATTGGACTGAACTTGGAGGAAGAACTTAGTGTACATTTTGGTTGAAAATATGAATTACGTGTGCCTATCTTTCTTGACCTTTTTGTCTTAAAGTTTGCAAATATTTTAATGTGTATTTTACATGTTTTCAGGGAGTGGTATTCATGAAACTGATGGATAAAAAGTCGCTGAGGGGAGTGAAACGAGATAAAAGTTCTAATACATGTTTTCATCAACCCATTTGTACTAGCAATATTGCATATATACTGTTTGTCAAACTAATCTCTCAGGTAAGTATCTCAAAAAGTGCAATGCACCTCAATGTGTATCAAGTTCATGTAGGCAAAAAATAACCAATAAAAATATATGATAATTACAGTAAAGAATTCTGTCTGAAAAATCTGATTAACAGTCACAAAACCTCAAAAGAATTTAAACATAATATAATTTCAGGCAATTTTGCCCACTTAGTCGTGACTTTTGTTAACTTGTTGAATTAATTTAATTCTGACCTTTTAATTTAATATTGTGCTCTGACATCAAATATAGAAATTGAATATTTGCTGTGATATATTAATTGTCGCAATGATTTATTTATTTTTGTGACCAAACTCCGATGGAATGTATTATTATTTTCTCTATAGGCTGAGTTTTTATCATTTATAACTGTGATTGTGACTTCAATCAGTTACTTATTTTCCCCAGAGTTTTATGATGCGCGAACGTGACCTAAAGTTATCAGAGCGCTGTACATGAGCAGCAGTTGCTTACAGATGGACACATTCATTTTTTGTTAGGCACAGGGTATTAAATGATTTGCCCAGAATTACAGGATGTTGAGCGTCCCAGCCGAGACTCGAACCCGGTTCCCCAGTATCGAGGACTAATGTTCTTTTATACATAGTCAACATGACTAATCCAAGATGTGCCAATTAGGAGAACCACTTTTGTCTGTTGTTCATCTTTATTTGCATACGTATGTCACACATAAATGGCTGTTTCTAAAATGGCAGACACAAGTAATCAAGGCCGATACACGTGGTGTGTAATGCTTCCGAGCCTCACCAATAAATCTTTTCACCAGCAAATACTGAGAGCGTGCTGTCTTTGCAATTATTTTGCATGGATGTTGTACAATATATATATATATTCACTGAAAAAACCATTGGTTTCAGGGACTTTATAGTTAGTTGGACATTTGACTCAAATAAAACCAGAGAAATTCGCCCGTTATAGTTAGTTGAGCTAACTATAACTTGCGCGCCCGCAATGCACTGGTGATGATGTCACATATTACATCACTCATGACATGGTCAGTGAAATCACTGATGACATCACTGATGACATCTCAAATGACATCACTGATGACATCATCCAGTGAATGTGTGTTTCTGTAAAGTTTAAATATTTTTCATATATATCTATGCCAAGGTGTATTGAAGAAAGAGTGGATTTACAAGTGCCTGAATGGATTATTTAGTAGGTGCATGACTGACTGTATAAGTGAGTGATTGAACATGTGTTACTGAATGTATGGGTTAGTGACTAAACTGTGTGAAAGTCTGTATTAGTGTCTCAGTTGGTGTATAAGCGGCTGCATGGGTTGGTGAGTAGCTACATGAGTGTCTATATGGGTTATTGATTTGTTGTCTGAGTATCTGTATGGGTGCCTGAGTGTCTGTATGAGTGGGTGGGGGGTGTCTGACTCTGTGCATACATGTCTGAGTGGGTGATTCACTGGTTGTATGAATTAAAAAGTGCATCTGGGAAGGGCTGTATGGGTGAGTTAGTTTGTGTATGGGTGTGTTGGTGAGTGAATGAATGTCTCACTGGTATATGTGTGAGTAACTACATATGTTTTAAGGCAGTATATGTGAGTGTTGGAGTATATAAATGACTATACGTGAGAGTAAGTTATTTGAAGAGTGGGTGTATAAAAGAGTGTCTGCTTGTATCAGTGATTGTATAAGACACTAAGTATGTGTTAATATCTGCATAAATAAGTGATGTGGTGTTTGTATAAATAACGCAGTTGGTGTGTATAACTGTATACATGAGTAAATGGCTATGTGATTGATTATTTGCATGACTGACTAGGTGTGTGAGTAACTCTATGGAGGAGTGGCGGACTGTGACTGTATGTATAGGTATATGAGTGCATATTATAGTACTGTATTGATGAGTAACTGCATGTATAAGTGAGTGGATGTGAGTGTATACCTAGGAAATAGTGGGTGGTATGTAGTATCTGGCATTGTTGTGTGTATGGTTTCAAAAATAGTAGTCTGTATTTTAGAGTGCGTGTATCAAAGTTTATATTAGGCCATCAGTATGTGCATCAGATTATCACATGGATGATGTCATTAGTAATGTCATCAGTGATGTCATTTGAGATGTCATCAGTGATGTCATCAGTGATGTCACTGACCATGTCATGAGTGATGTAATATGTGACATCATCACCAGTGCCTTGCGGGCGCGCAAGTTATAGTTAGCTCAACTAACTATAACGGGCGGATTTCTCTGGTTTTATATGAGTCAAATGTCCAACTAACTGTAACGTCCCTGAAACCTATGGTTTTTTCATTGAATTTCTAAGGTTTTTAAAATGCTAATTCCTAACTATAACGTATGTAAAACCTATGGTTTTTTCAGTGAATTTCAAAGGCTGTTTAAATGTTAATTTCATATTTTAATATTTATAAAACCTATATTTTTTCTATTTTTTTTGGTAATATTTTGGAACTCTATTATCTTTTATTTTTTAAATTTGAAAAATTATGTAATTTTTTATATCTTCAAAAAAAAAGTATGTATATATATATTTTTTTTTTAGAAAACTAGATTCCTGTACCGGTAGTGTACCAAGCTCCATCACCACGCGAATCCTATCCGCCAAGACCGCCATATTGCGAAACTCGTTAAGGATGCGCATTTCGTATCCGACGGCTTCGTAGCACCGTGTCCCGCCTAACATCATATACGTATAAGGTCGCACCAGCTCCTAGTTTGGTATGCGACGGCTGCGTGGTACCAATACGTGTGTTACGTCATCTACGTATAGGGTCGCGCCGGCTGCACGTTCCATATGCGACGAGTGCACGCTGCCAGGCCCTGTGTTACGTCATAGACGTATGGTATCGCGCCGGGTACGCCATTCCCTCATTTATTTTTTTATGTCTCAAAACTATATCTAAATAAGTTTAAAGTGTATATGAGAGCAAGCGATAATCTAAAATATTTTCCACATTTATATATTTCTAACTGTAATAAACTTATATAATGGTAAATATATTTTCTCAAAATCACGTCGGGTGCGGCCTCCTTGCGCGCTCGATGCGCGATTGCCATGTGACCTTAAAAAAAGCTTTTGATTGGTTCATAACATTTCCCATTGTAACAGTTGGAGGACCCCACCCATTTTAGTCATTCTCTCTACACCGTTTGATGAGAGACACCTCTTCTGCTTACAGAGCTTTTTTGAAAACTTTTTTGCTGTGTACACATATCTTATAGTACACACAACATGCAACGATCATCTCGGTCAATAATCATGCTCTGTACAGTAGCCTTCCACGTGTGATAGCCATGCATCTGAAACATTACATCAAAAAACAAATTTGTGTTACACGATGCCACTGGTGTTTGTGTGTGCACGCATTATTGTGCTGCCTTTCCGCCTGGGTATTGGTGGCTCGAAGGGGTATCATCAGCAATGGGCAGAGTGCACATCCTAGATCACATGTGACAAACAGTAAAGAGTAATGTGTAGATTTGTGTTGCAGTATGCTCTGTTGTCAGGCTTTACCAGTATAGTAGTGTGTCATATGTGAGACTTTTAGATTCACGTTTGACATGCATTGCTTGACTGTAATGAGCATTATCACTTTGTATGACGTAGCCTCACTGCTGACCCTCCCTCCATCCGAGCACATTCACATGTGTGCGCTTCGCGATAGCAACACTTTCAATAATACCGTACACCATTGACATGCGTGTCTGCGCATTTCCACAAGCTTGACAACGACATGTGATGTTGTCCATTCAATGTTTTCGGACAGCATCTCATTAGCGATAGTTGCTGCCCTCCCGGTACATGCTACATTAATGTAAATTGCAGATTGTGCGACGTCAAAACTGCAAAAGGGACACACACATAAGTACACTTCCTGGCCAGGCAGGAACTGAACAATGCCCAGGTCCCCGAAATAATTACGTACGCAAGCCCAGCCCACTTTGCGTACGTATAAATAGGATAACGACGACGCCACATGTCCCAGTTCTTCCACACTGCTTCAGGTGATATGGCCTCATCCACCTCGCATATCACAATGCGCAATAAAAAAAAGGGATTCATGAGGTGTACATCATCCTGGCAATCAAAACTACATCTGAATTGTGAACCCTGCTGGCCGTCATGTTTGGACACACACCAATGACAGCAGGTGAGTAGTGGGGCCTGGATGCACAGGGACCCCGCAATTGAGCGCGGTGCGGCGGGAGGGGTGGGGTGCATCAGCCTGGGTGCGCAGGTGCAAACAAGCGATGTTGCCATGTGATCTCTGAACTCATTCAGTCACATCTCTGTCTTATTTTAACGACCCGCTGGACCATACTGTGGGCCTGAGCCAGCGAGCAGCGCTGCCCTACAGACACGTGGCGTTGGCTTTTGGGGCACTGTAGTGAGCTGACTACTAAGTGTACATGCACACAGGCTTGCGCCACTGCATTGCACACGCACATTATGCTTCTAGCATGCGCTCTGTTCCTTTGTATGTGAACGTTGGCATAACAGATTATTATTTACCCTTGTCTATTCTTGTGCACTCCAACTCCTCTTTGAACCACGATTACCACTAACAGTTGGTAGATCGTACTTCAAGAAGAAAGGATGCACTCAACTGGTGTTCTCTCTTAAGCTTGAAATAAACCTTCATTTACCTTAAGACGTTTCCACCATTATATTATTTCTCCCTTTTCAGACACTGAGTTAGTTGCACGAAAAAGCACGTAGCAGGTGCTCAACCGGTGCTGATGCTCTGGCCTTTCTGACGCCTTCCATCGTGGTATCAAGACACTGTCCCAGACCGGAGACCAGCTGTGCCACCCTGAGAGGCACCCCGGAGTCGGAGCTCGCACCGGCAAGTCGTTGGACACCCCGGTGTTGGCAGGTGAGCAGTGTAGCCTTGGTGCGCAGGAGCTGCAATTGAGCACAGTGCGGGGGAAGGGGCTGAGGTGCAGCAGCCTGGGGGTACAGGTGCAGGCAAGCGATGTTGCCGTAGATAATAATGTAATCTCTGGCCTCATTCATATCTCTGTTTCATTTTAAAGACTTGCTGGACCGCACTCTTTCTCGCGGACCCCAGCATCCCAGACACACAGGTGACGGGAGGTGAAGAGTGAGGGCTAGGTGCAGTAGGCCGACGCTCTGTCTCCTCCTCCCTCAGTTCTTTTGACTCTCCCTCCCCTTCTCCCTTCCACCCACTCGCTCTCTGTCCCATTCGCACTTTCTTCCTTTCATTCTGACTACCTTTCTTTTTCTCTTTGACATGGCACACCTACTTATGTTTCTTTTTTGTCTTGCAGGTTTTGTACGTTGCTTCCGGAGGAGTCCCACCCACTTCTTTCATGTTTTACTGTTGTTTGTTCCAATAAAGTTGCGTTTCCATTTATTTGTGTTGTTTTAATAAAAGTTATTTTTTCTACCAATAAATAAGTGAGTGTATGGGTCTTCTTTTTCAGACAACACTTGTCTGTAGTTTATTGTGAAAATCGGCGGTTGATAGGAGGTTATGAGGGAAAACATTTGTAATTTTGCGGTGCACCTACCAAATATAAACCAACAGACTATTACATAAATGAAGCCTGGGTAATTCTACAACTGCAAGGGTTCTATGAGTTTATCACTTTATAACCCCATGAGTACTGGCCGTGTGATTACAGAACCAATAAGGCACTGCCTAGGGCCACCGAGGCTTCAAGGACTGGCGAGGCCCACCGTGCATATTTAGGTAAAGCCCCGGAGGTTGCCGATCCCTGGTCTTGAGTTGGCCCCGAAGCCCCCCGAACAATTCGTGAACAATACCCGGGGAGGTGTCGATCCCCTAGTCTGCGAAACGTCTCTGTGCCCTCCCGCACCTAACTTACATGTGAGATTAAGGTCCCCAGTGCTGCAGAGACCCCACAATATAATAATAGGATTGACCCCGGAACATTACCCACCAGTGGGCTCATTTAAATGAACGAGTGAGACCCCGCTTCATTTTTCTTTCTCCATTTTTACCATCCGGATCCGCTTTATTGAAGCGATACGAGGTTTTCCTCCTCTCGCTTCAACGAGGCCAACAAGAATTTACTATCACAGGGTGGAAGCAATGCTCCGCCCTGTAATAGCAAACATAAATGTCCCACGGATGCACACCCCAGGACATTATATGACCTACGCCTGGAAGGTGGCGCTCCATAGGGCCATGATGCATTGGTTAATGCATAACTACAGAATTAGTATAAACGCATACTAACACTACTTGCACACGTGTAGTACAGCAACCAGAGTGTAGTGAAGAGGCAGAGGAAGCCCAAAATCAAAAAATATAAATCCTACCAGAGGTAGGATCACATAGTTCGATGAGCCGACGACCCGGGGATGAGTAGAAACAGCTTCACCAAGCAAGCTCAAAATCCTGGTGAGTGCTACCTTCTTTTTACCTTCTCCCGCTCGTCAACAAATTTATGTAGTGAAGAGGAAGACAACAGTGGATCTGATAAGTAGATTTATTCCAGGAAAAGAAGACAGCTTAAACAGCCACCAACAGGACCAGACAGCAAGGCGACCGTCTTCTCCAGCATCGTGTACAAACTCCCCAAGATTCCCCTCATGACAGCCCTACATTCTAACATTACATACTTACATTATAGTAGCATTACATACTAACATTCTACTATGACTTACATTGAAATACTACACAGAGCCAGGGCATAGCTGCAAAATCGGCCCTGTAACAAAATCGTCTGAAAACCGGCCCTGCCAAAGAGCTCGGTGGCACCCCCAACCCCCCGCGAGGGGGAGAGGGGGATGGCCGAGAACTTTGCCAGGGCCGGTTTTGGTTCCCAGTCCGGCCCTGCACAGAGCGCATGAGTTTACAGCAATGAGCTCATGGTTTCATCCACGAGTCGGATAGGGGTGAGTAGTTTGCTTCCCACTCCTTGTATTGTATAAACGCAAACTAACACTACTTCCACAGGTATGCTACAGTGCCGATTGCACATCACTTTACAGCAATGAGCTCACGGTTTAATCCCCGAATCTTCAGACCAGTAGGGGTGAGTAGTTCGCTTCTCACTCCCTGTATAGTATAAACGTATACTAACACTACTTACACAGTTATACTACAGCGGCCAGTATGCTACAGCGACCAGACCCCATCACTTTACAGCAATCCGCTCGGTTTGATGCCCGAGTTTTCACACTGGTAGGCGTAAGTACTTCGCTTCCCACTTCCGGTATAGTATAAACGCATGGTAGAGGTCAGTAGTTCGCTTCCCACTCCCTGTATGGTATAAACGCCTACTAAAACTACTTCCACAGGTATGCTACAAAGACCAGAGCACATTACTTTACAGCAATGACCTTACGGTTTAGGCTCTCGGTTTCATTCCCAAGTATGACAGCAGTTCATCTCAGAACCATGTCTCTCTGAGCAACACCGCACTTTCAGTCCGGTAGGGGTGACTACTTCGCTTCGCAATCCCCCACAGAGGTTACAGTGCTCCTATCCTCCTGTTTCCTACTCTTTTCGCCCTTTTTCCCCCTTACTCGTTTCAATGGAATCACAAAATGGCTGCCAACACTTCCTAGTTGCAACCGCTCGCACCGCTCCCAGCCAATAAGCATCAAGCTTGTGCTCGTAACGCCTCAGCCAATCAGTTGGCAGAATTCCCAAAAATCGATATCTGCAAATTTCAATATTTCTCCAAAACTACTGAAAGGATTTACACCAAATAAACAAAAGCATGCTTCTAGACCAAGACCCTTCTCCCTGCCAAATTTGGGGTAATTCCGTTCACCCGTTCGACCTGTAGCCTTGTCTAAAGTTTCCTATGGAAATTGCATGGAGAAAACACGTTTTGGAACCCCCCATTTTTCTCTGCCACCCCTTGATGAATCACCCCCAAACTTTCAACATAGGAGCTGATATGAACAAAGAATTAATTTGGAAAATTTCATGAAGATTCATCAAATGATGCCGAAGTTATAAGCAAAACAAAAAATGCTCTTCCTATGGAAACTTGGTCCTAACTATAACTACCTACTGGCGACCGCCAGTAGGTAATATATATAAATATATATATATATATATCTTACAAATGCTCGAACAGTCTTCATGATTGTCTGGTGTAGGTGGCCCCACCACTTTTATCCGTTGCCCCTTGTGCACCCCCTAAAAATCTCTCCTCGAGATGCCACTGCAGAGAGTGTCTGGGGGTGGATGAAAGAGGCATGAGGTGGATTCAAGACTACGCAGTGTGGGCAGTCCTTACCCCGAGGTTTGATAGCAACACTTGGGCACCTGCGGTTAATATTTTACAAATTAAGCACTGGAGTACGTCCAATCACGCAGTGTCTTGCGGCTCCCCCACTCGAGCACTGCACCCTGACCGCACGTTTTGTGCAATTGCACAATTTTACAATATTTACGTCCGCTGCGTTCTTCAGATAAGAACTGAAATGTTCGTGCGTTCGTATAAAATGCACATTTAAGACTCATGGCTGTGGAGAGGTGAGAGCCCGGTCTGCCCATCTCTGGCTCGTCTGCAACTCACAAATGAAAGTTCTAGCAGGAAAAGTGGGTGGGAAGACGTGAGAAGGCGCTCAGTGCAAGACATGTGGAAGCAATGAGGAGGGAAGGAACCGGAAAGGGTTAAACGCTGGGAATCGAGAGATTAAACACACAATGACATCTCCATCATGTGAAAGTTTAGAAAGAGGCATCGGGGAATGTGCTTAAGGAGGGGACGTTAGGCGTGCAAAAAGAAGCGCTGCTGAGTCTCCCCAAAACCAGGGACAGACCCCGACCAGAAGATGCCACGAGGGAGGAGCTGGGGTCTGCGCGTCTAGACAGTGATGTGACGTCTGCAGTGAGAGAGCAAATCGTGGCTATCACCGAGGCACGCCATATGATCCTCGCCAAAGACTTCTTTTTTGTTCCTGTTTCACCAGATGTAACTGTGATTTAGGATTGACGGTGTGCAAACGTGTTTTGTCAACCTTTGCAAAGCTCTACTGAAAACTGTGCAGCTGGGCGAAGGTTGGCAAGTTGTAAACATTTTCACCCGTCAAAAGCGGTGGAATATAATTAGGGAAAGCGCTGGGAAACTGGGGGAAAAACTTATAGAAACTGGTGCCCAGACACCGTACTGAGCTGCCATTCATCTTGGTCAAAACTCTTAATAATGTAGCAGCGCCAGCAGCAACACCGCGCCCGGTAATTACCGCAGCCTCGGTGATTGTGGCTGTAGATTTCCGCATCAGTTTACCGCGGGACTGGTAATGAAGTTACAGTGGTGGCATTACAATGCACCGGGCCATAGTTAGCAGACGCCCTGCGTGAAAGGATCACAAACCATTTTTATGACATTAACCACCAGATTATGGGAACATTGTACACTTTGTACGTGGGCTGGGGTTACCGCCCGGTAAAGTAAGAAACCGCAGCGGTTCTTTCAGAAAAAACAATGTGAAAATAATCTTCGCTGCAAGGGTGGATATGTACATTTCTCACTTGCTTTTATTGCGGCTATCCTGAAAAGCCAGTGGGATTTACTATTTAGAGGAGTGACGTCGACCCTGTCACTGTAAGAGTAGCGTCACAGAGAGATGAGGCCTTCTGGTGTGTACGACTTTAAATCAAAACTCTCAGCTAGAAGAAATAATATTATCTGAACAGGTCTCACCAGTAGGGAAGGGCGGGCGTACTGTACAGGTTTATTATCAGCACAGGTCTCACTGGAAGGGCAGGGCACATTGTACTGGTTTATTATCTGAACAGGTCTCACTGGAAGGGCAGGGCACATTGTACTGGTTTATTATCTGAACAGGTCTCACTGGAACGGCAGGGCACATTGTACTGGTTTATTATCTGAACAGGTCTCACTGGAAGGGAAGGGCACATTGTACTGGTTTATTATCTGCACAGGTCTCACCAGAAGGGCAGGGTGCACTGTACTGGTTTATTATCTGCACAGGTCTCACCAGAAGGGCAGGGTGCACTGTACTGGTTTATTATCTGCACAGGTCTCACCAGAAGGGCAGGGTGCACTGTACTGGTTTATTATCTGAACAGGTCTCACTGAAGGGCTAGGCGTCCTGTACTGGTTTATTATCTGAACAAGTCTCACTGAAGGGCTGGGCATCCTGTACTGGTTTATTATCTGAACAGGTCTCACTGAAGGGCTGAGAATCCTGTACTGGTTTATTATCTGCACAGGTCTCACTGGAAGGGCTGGGCGTACTGTACTGGTTTATTATCTGAACAGGTCTCACTGGAAGGGCTGGGCGCACTGTACTGATTTATTATCTGAACAGGTCTCACTGAAGGGCTAGGCGTCCTGTACTGGTTTATTATCTGAACAGGTCTCACTGAAGGGCTGGGCGTCCTGTACTGGTTTATTATCAGAACAGGTCTCACTGGAAGGGCAGGGCACATTGTAATGGTTTATTATCTGAACAGGTCTCACTGGAAGGGCAGGGCACATTGTACTGTTTATTATCTGCACAGGTCTCACCAGAAGGGCAGGGTGCACTGTACTGGTTTATTATCTGCACAGGTCTCACTGGGGTGGTAGAGCGCATTATACTGGTTTATTATCTGAACAGGTCTCACCGGAAGGTCTGGGCGTACTGTACTGGTTTATTATCTGAACAGGTCTCACTGAAGGGCTGGGAATCCTGTACTGGTTTATTATCTGCACAGGTCTCACTGGAAGGGCTGGGCGTACTGTACTGGTTTATTATCTGAACAGGTCTCACTGGAAGGGCTGGGCGTACTGTACTGGTTTATTATCTGAACAGGTCTCACTGAAGGGCTAGGCGTCCTGTACTGGTTTATTATCTGAACAGGTCTCACTGAAGGGCTGGGCGTCCTGTACTGGTTTATTATCAGAACAGGTCTCACTGGAAGGGCAGGGCACATTGTACTGGTTTATTATCTGAACAGGTCTCACTGGAAGGGCAGGGCACATTGTACTGGTTTATTATCTGAACAGGTCTCACTGGAAGGGAAGGGCACATTGTACTGGTTTATTATCTGAACAGGTATCACTGGAAGGGCAGGGCACATTGTACTGGTTTATTATCTGAACAGGTCTCACTGGAAGGGCAGGGCGCACTGTACTGGTTTATTATCTGCACAGCTCTCACTGGGGTGGTAGAGCGCATTATACTGGTTTATTATCTGAACAGGTCTCACCGGAAGGGCTGGGCGTACTGTACTGGTTTATTATCTGAACAGGTCTCACTGAAGGGCTGGGCATCCTGTACTGGTTTATTATCTGCCCAGGTCTCACTGGAAGGGCTGGGCGTACTGTACTGGTTTATTATCTGAACAGGTCTCACTGAAAGGGCTGGGCGTACTGTACTGGTTTATTATCTGAACAGG
Source organism: Triturus cristatus (assembly GCF_964204655.1). Taxonomy (NCBI): domain Eukaryota; kingdom Metazoa; phylum Chordata; class Amphibia; order Caudata; family Salamandridae; genus Triturus; species Triturus cristatus. The sequence continues at coordinate 1,132,742,463 of NC_140580.1, read as the reverse complement.
TCTCACTGAAAAGCTAGGCGTCCTGTACTGGTTTATTATCTGAACAGGTCTCACTGAAGGGCTGGGCGTCCTGTACTGGTTTATTATCTGAACAGGTCTCACTGAAGGACTGGCCGCACTGTACTGGTTTATTATCTGAACAGGTCTCACTGAAGGACTGGCCGCACTGTACTGGTTTATTATGAGAACAGGTCTCACGGGAAGGGCTGGGCACATTGTACTGGTTTATTATCTGCACAGGTCTCACTGGGGTGGTAGAGAGCATTGTAGTGGTTTATTATCTGAACAGGTCTCACCGGATGGGCTGGACGCACTGCACTGGTTTATTATCTGCACTGGTCTCACTGGAAGGGCTGGGCACATTGTACTGGTTTATTATCTGAAAGAGGTCTTACCAGAAGGGCAGGGCGCATTGCACTGGTTTATTATCTGAACAGGTCTCACCAGAAGGGCTGGGAACATTGTACTGGTTTATTATCTGAACAGGTCTTACCAGAAGGGCTGGGCACATTGTACTGGTTTTTTATCTGAACAGGTCTTACCAGAAGGGCAGGGCGCATTGCACTGGTTTATTATCTGAACAGGTCTTACCAGAAGGGCAGGGCACACTGTACTGGTTTATTCTCTGAACAGGTCTCACTGGACGGCCAGGGTGCACTGTACTGGTTTATTATCTGCATGGGTCTCACTGGACGGGCAGGGCACACTGTACTGGTTTATTGTCTGAACAGGTCTCACCGGAAGGGCTGGGCACATTGTACTGGTTTATTATCTGAACAGGTCTCACTGAAGGGCTGGCCGCACTGTACTGGTTTATTATGAGAACAAGTCTCACCAGAAGGGCAGGGCGCACTCTACTGGTTTATTATCTGAACAGGTCTCACTGGAAGGGCTGGGCACATTGTACTGGTTTAATATCTGAACAGGTCTCACTGGAAGGGCAGGGTGCATTGTATTGGTTTATTAACTGCAAAGGTCTCACCGGAGAGGCTGGGGGCACTGTACTGGTTTATTATCTGAACAGGTCTCACCAGAAGGGCAGGGCGCACTGTGCTAGTTTATTATCTGAACAGGTCTCACCGGAAGGGCTGGGCACATTGTACTGGTTTAATATCTGAACAGGTCTCACCGGAAGGGCTGGGTGCATTGTATTGGTTTATTATCTGCAAAGGTCTCACCGGAGAGGCTGGGGGCACCGTACTGGTTTATTATCTGAGCAGGTCTGACTGGACGGGCAGGGCGCATCGCACTGGTTTATTATCTGAACAGGTCTCACCAGAAGGGCTGGGCACATTGTACTGGTTTTAGTATCTGAAAAAGTCTCACCAGAAGGGCAGGGCACACTGTACTGGTTTGTTATCTGAACAGGTCTCACTGGACGGGCAGGGCGCACTGTACTGGTTTATTATCTGCACAGGTCTCACTGGAAGGGCTGGGCGTACTGTACTGGTTTATTATCTGAACAAGTCACACCAGAAGGGGAGGGCAGACTGTACTGGTTTATTAACTGAACAGGTCTCACTGGACGGGAAGGGCACACTGTACTGGTTTATTATCTGCACAGGTCTCACTGGAAGGGCTGGGTGTACTGTACTGGTTTATTATCTGAACAGTTCTCACTGAAGGGCTGGCCGCACTGTACTAGTTTATTATGAGAACAGGTCTCACCAGAAGGGCAGGGCGCACTGTACTGGTTTATCATCTGAACAGGTCTCACTGAAAGGCTGGCCGCACTGTACTAGTTTATTATGAGAACAGGTCTCAGCAGAAGGGCAGGGCGCACTGTACTGGTTTATTATCTGAACAGGTCTCACCGGAAGGGCTGGGCACATTGTACTGGTTTAATATCTGAACAGGTCTTACCGGAAGGGCTGGGTGCATTGTCTTGGTTTATTATCTGCAAAGGTGTCACCAGAGAGGCTGGGGGCACTGTACTGGTTTATTATCTGAACAGGTCTCACCAGAAGGGAAGGGCGCACTGTACTAGTTTATTATCTGAACAGGTCTCACCGGAAGGGCTGGGCACATTGTACTGGTTTAATATCAGAACAGGTCTCACCGGAAGGGCTGGGCGCATTTTATTGGTTTATTATCTGCAAAGGTCTCACCGGAGAGGCTGGGGGCACTGTACTGGTTTATTATCTGAACAGGTCTCACCAGAAGGGCAGGGCGCACTGTACTAGTTTATTATCTGAACAGGTCTCACCAGAAGGGCTGGGCACATTGTACTGGTTTAATATCAGAACAGGTCTCACCGGAAGGGCTGGGCGCATTTTATTGGTTTATTATCTGCAAAGGTCTGACCGGAGAGGCTGGGGGCACTGTACTGGTTTATTATCTGAGCAGGTCTCACTGGACGGGCAGGGCGCATTACACTGGTTTATTATTTGAACAGGTCTAATCAGAAGGGCTGGGCACATTGTACTGGTTTATTATCTGAACAGGTCTCACCAGAAGGGCAAGGCACACTGTACTGGTTTATTATCTGAACAGGTCTCACCGAAAGGGCAGGGCACACTGTACTGGTTTATTATCTGCACAGGTTTCACTGGAAGGCCAGTGCACATTGTACTGTATTATTATCTGAACAGGTCTCGCCGGAACGGCTGGGCACATTGTACTGGTTTAATATCTGAACAGGTCTCACCTGAAGGGCTGGGTGCATTGTATTGGTTTATTATCTGCAAAGGTCTCACCGGAGAGGCTGGGGGCACCGTACTGGTTTATTATCTGAGCAGGTCTGACTGGACGGGCAGGGCGTATCGCACTGGTTTATTATCTGAACAGGTCTCACCAAAAGGGCTCGGCATATTGTACTGGTTTTAGTATCTGAAAAAGTCTCACCAGAAGGGCAGGGCACACTGTACTGGTTTGTTATCTGAACAGGTGTCACTGGACGGGCAGGGCGCACTGTGCTGATTTATTATCTGCACAGGTCTCACTGGAAGGGCTGGGCGTACTGTACTGGTTTATTATCTGAACAAGTCACACCAGAAGGGCAGGGCAGACTGTACTGGTTTATTATCTGCACAGGTCTCACGGGAAGGGCTGGGCGTACTGTACTGGTTTATTATCGGAACAGGTCTTACCAGAGAAGGGCTGGGCACATTGTACTGGTTTATTATCTGAACAGGTCTCACTGAAGGGCTGGCCGCACTGTACTAGTTTATTATGAGAACAGGTCTCACCAGAAGGGCAGGGCGCACTGTACTGGTTTATTATCTGAACAGGTCTCACCGGAAGGGCTGGGCACATTGTACTGGTTTAATATCTGAACAGGTCTTACCGGAAGGGCTGGGTGCATTGTCTTGTTTTATTATCTGCAAAGGTGTTACCAGAGAGGCTGGGGGCACTGTACTGGTTTATTATCTGAACAGGTCTCACCAGAAGGGTAGGGCGCAGTGTACTAGTTTATTATCTGAACAGGTCTCACCGGAAGGGCTGGGCACATTGTACTGGTTTAATATCAGAACAGGTCTCACCGGAAGGGCTGGGTGCATTGTATAGGTTTATTATCTGCAAAGGTCTCACCGGAGAGGCTGGGGGCACTGTACTGGTTTATTATCTGAGCAGGTCTCACTGGACGGGCTGGGCGCATTACACTGGTTTATTATCTGAACAGGTCTAATCAGAAGGGCTGGGCACATTGTACTGGTTTATTATCTGAACAGGTCTCACCAGAAGGGCAAGGCACACTGTACTGGTTTATTATCTGAACAGGTCTCACCGAAAGGGCTGGGCACACTGTACTGGTTTATTATCTGCACAGGTTTCACTGGAAGGCCAGTGCACATTGTACTGGTTTATTATCTGAACAGGTCTCACCGGAGGGGCTGGGCGCATTGTACTGGTTTATTATCTGAACAGGTCTCACCGGAGGGGCTGGGCGCATTGTACTGGTTTATTATCTGAACAGGTCTCACCGGAAGCCCAGGGTGCACTGTACTGGTTTATTATCTGAACAGGTCTCACCAGAAAGGCTGGGCGTATTGTACTGGTTTATTATCTGATCAGGTCTCACTGGAAGGGCTGGTGGCACTGTACTGGTTTATTATCTGAACAGGTCTCACCGAAGGGCTGGTGGCAGTGTACTGGTTTATTATCTGAACAGGTCTCACCGAAGGGCTGGTGGCACTGTACTGGTTTATTATCTGAACAGGTCTCACCGAAGGGCTGGTGGCACTGTACTGGTTTATTATCTGAACAGGTCTCATCGAAGGGCTGGTGGCACTGTACTGGTTTATTATCTGAACAGGTCTCACCGAAGGGCTGGTGGCACTGTACTGGTTTATTATCTGTACAGGTCTCACCGAAGGGCTGGTGGCACTGTACTGGTTTATTATCAGAACAGGTCTCACTGGAAGGGCAGGGCACATTGTACTGGTTTATTATCTGAACAGGTCTCACCAGAAAGGCAGGGCAAATTTTACTTCTTTATTATCTGAACAGGTCTCACCGGATGGGCTGTACGCATTGTACTAGATTATTATTTGCACAGGTCTCACCGGAGGGGCAGGGCGCATTTTACTAGTTTATTCTCTGCACAGGTCTCACCAGAAGGGCAGGGCGCTTTTTACTGGTTTATTATCTGCACAGGTCTCACCGGAAGGGCTGGCCGCACTGTACTGGTGGATGATTCGCACAAGGAGGGCTTTTGTTTCCTGAAGCATCCCAGGTTATGTTACATGGTGGTGAATACAGAACGCAAGGTTTATACAGCACTAACATTCATATAAATAAGAACTTCTTTTTCTAGCACTTAAAGCCACAGGTTTGATGTGTTTTCTAAATGCTGTAAATAACGTACTATTATTGCTAGTTTAATAATACTCAATATGATAATCTCAGAAGGATGAATGGGTGACCTGGCCCTGCTGGGATTTGAACATGTGATCTGCAGGTGACAGAAGATATCATTAATCACTTCTTAACTCTGAGTGGCCTGGCTGGCCCCAGGACTTCTTTGATTGGTTTAGGGAAGGGATCGGGGTAAACATGAACCTTGTGGAAGGTTGGGTAAAGCTGGGTGAGCTGGCATGAAGGCTCCGCTCACTTATTTGCCTGGACAGAGACACAATGTTAGAGACGATTTCTAGCAAGACACTGATTAACTGTCCGTGTGAAGATCACTGAAGCAACACAAACTTAAAGCAAACAACGAGCGACACTTCCAAGAAATACACACCTGGTGCATGAATATAAAAATAAGCAAAGAATGGATTCCGGACAGTTTTGGTGGAAGGGCCACCGTGCCTTGAAAAGTTAGCATTTCAAGCGGGCACGAAAACTAAAAATAGGGCCGGAAAGGGTCTGGCTCAGTTATCAGGAGGCAGTCCCCTTGTGTTTAAAGCACAGGATTTTCCTGGGCTCCTTCAACCGTGACAGTAAAGCCCAAAGTTGCCCTTGAAGGGATTTTTACAGCCTGTGCTTGTCCACTCAACAAAGTAAAGGTGTCCAGTCTCCAGGCATAAATCCTGGGCACATCCACCACTTAGCTAGGGCCGATACTTGTCGACATTTAGCACAAGGGAAAACAATAGGCGTTGCAACTCTGGATCAGGAAAATGAGCCATCTGAAAAATAAGATGGTCACTTTTGGGGTCTCCCTTAATCGTGTGGCCAACAGCCCCCTGTATGGACTCGTATCGGAAAGTCAGACGGGTTTCTTTGAACGTAAAAGACTATCTTTCAGAAACTTTTGTCTGGAAACCTGTTTCCCCCTCCCCGCTCCTCTCTTGTACAGGTAAGATTGTGAAACTGGCCTGTTCTAATGTGAATCCAGATGTTTCTTCGTTTGCACTGCTGTGTTCATGGGTGACAGAGTCACATGCACCATAGAAACGCATTTACCCTTATGTGTTTCTGTGTGTGCAAATAATAAGGTATCTTTATCTATAGGAGATATGTTTGAATTGATCAAAGAATGACCTGATGAATGCCACGTGCTGGCGCTATGAGTCTAATCTCGAGATGAGTACAACAACAGTGGTTCATTAATTCAATATACATTACAAATGACTAATACCTGCCCCCCCAGGCATTTCTTTAGCTTTGGGGGCTTGCAATCGTCTGAATGCCACACTTGTAGGAGTCTGGTGGTGAGTTTTTGCATTGGTGCTGTCATTGGCAGCGCTGGGAGGGGCAATGGGCGGTACATGCTGCAGTGGCATCATCACAGGGCTGTGGCACCTATTTTATTTAGTTTTTTTTACAAATTGAGCGCTGCGACGAAGAGGAGGTATGCCCCGACAGCCAGAGCTGTCGACCTGGGCACCGGGGAACCAGGTTCAAGTCCCCGCATTGGGTCAACATCCTGTGATCCTGGGCAAATCCCTTAATCTCCCTCAAGGAATATAAATCTCACCATGTACAATAATATCCCCTGCGGCTCAATGAAGGCTCTCCAGTGCCCTATGGCAGAGTTCACGGTATATAAAAGCGCAAAGAAACGGACGTGTCTGCTTCCTGGCAGGCAGTGTGTTCCCAAGAGTATTTATAAAGGTGTGAAGGAGAGTGCAGAGGTGATCTTCTTTACTCCAATCTCGAGCCAGTCTTGGCTCTGTCCCCTACAACCAGGACTGCTGACCCTTCATCCAGACAACTCTCTTTCTCTTTCAAAGCCAGCAGAATCAAAATGGCTGACTTTGACCCCATGCACACAAACTATCTGTGACGTGTCTCCGTTCAACCTACCATGCCTGTGCCCTAGTTTTCAATAGGTCGAGCCTGGGCTGCGCATGCGCTGCTCTGCGAGGGCTGCTGTATTGAGGAAGGGACATGAAGCTCCGCCCACTTTCCACCCACATTTTACATTGTCTTGTGTCATCGTCCACTGTAAACGGTGGCTGTTCATTGGTCAAAAGGCTTAGTAGTCCCCCTTAGTACCGCCTTGTCTCATTTTGTAACCTCCCATGACGACACCCCCTGTTACATGTGTTGTTGCTCGGTAGGCTTCCATTACAGCTTCCGAGCACTTTTTTCTCAAATATGTTTGTCTTCCCTGCAACGCTCTCTCCTAACGCTTTAAAAAATTTTTATAACATGCATTTGCAATGCAATATGTCTGGCATTTGCGAGAGTTTAAGCTACAGGCATTGTAAATGACAATGCCTTTTATTTATCTGTTTTAAAAACAACACATGCATAAAAGGCATTGTCATTTACAATGCCGATAGCTCAAACTCTCATAAATGCGAGACCTATTGCTTCTTCCCGGTGCTCTGTGGCACGAGCCCCGCAATCTTATAGAATACACAAGCATTAAAAATGCAACAGGTCTCGTCTTTATTAAAGTCTAAGCAATGCTGTTTTAATTTATTTCGTTTTTTTAGTGGTTTTTTTTATTAGTGTTTTTCATTCTTTCATATGCATATGTTTCTATGTATATTTATGGCTGCATTAATATTTGTATTAATATAAATATGCGGATGTATATATTTATGTTCCTAGATGTATGTATATATACACATATAAACATACATATTTAGAAATGCATACGCATATATATACATATATATATGCATACATATGCATATGAAGTACATGAAATATTGAACAGTAATAAAAGCAAACGTAAAAAGCTTTTGATTGTTCTCTAGTACCTTAAGTCAACAGCACCTTCAAAAGTAGGAAGCCGTACACTTGTCCATGAAACCAATCTTGCGGAAAACAAACATACTCCAGGCGTTTCATCGTAAGATCCCGAACATAAACAGTTGGGGGCGGGTCAAATTTTGAAAGGGGCAGAGCAGACAGCAGGCTGTCTCCATGTTGCTCTTTAAAAAGATCAGCATATTTAAAAAAATAAAATAAGAACACAATCCATTTATTTAGTGCCTGAATCCGACACTCCTGCACCCTAAACATAACAAGATTTCAAAGAAAGGAAGAACACCTTTCCGTATCCAACTGTTTACCTATAACGACATATCATTTAAGTAAACCGACTCACCCGCTGAACCCAAACGTGTGCTAGAGTTGGTACATGATGTACAAAAGGAATTGTAAAGGGTCTCCGTTCCTCGCCCGACGATAACCCAAGTTAGTCCAAGCTTCGCACTTTCCCGCCGTAGTCTCTTAGTGGATCACTACTTTGTGATGCATGTAAACGAGGCATCGAATAGCAGATTCTACATGGGCACTGGTCTGAAAAACTTAAACGAATAGGGATCCTGCGGCTTTGCAAGCATATATTTCCTTCCGTCTCTGGCACCTTAGTAAAAGTTGTTTTTTTCAGTTCTATCCGCTTTTACTAGCGAAGCATGAGCGTTTCGATGTGCGTTGAAACTGCTTCTAATGGATCTGCAACGCGTCCCGGGACACATCATGGAAACAAAAAGCAGACTAATTAGAAAACACAAGAAGGACAGACGCCCGTTCAAATTCCAAATAGCGCTACAAGTAAAGCACTGTGTTTCCACTAACGGGTATCCTTGCCCTACTTCTGTTTTCAGATTACTATAATTTAGGGATCAATTTGACGTCTTAGTCCATTCTTAGTTTCATTGAACACTTGTCAAACGCCTTATAACAGTATTGTAGGCGTCTTTTCTCCTTGTGTCCCTCGCGCTTCAATGCCATTTTTACCGGTTTCCCATTGGTGCTGTGCGCACAGCGTCCGATGCAGGCGCACACCTATCGGCGCGTTGTTCCTCCTGCATGAGTCTTTCGCGGTATTGCTTCATGGTAGAAGAGTCGAGGTTCAACGCTGAACACGAGGGAATACAAGCAACGCCAACAACGCCTCCCGCTTTTTTTTCTCTTTTAGAGCCGTCCCAGTTGGACTGGTTCGTGAGCCGTCCCAGTTGGACTGACTCGTATGACTGGTTTCTTATCTTTATGGGGCCATGTGTTTGGCCCCATAAAGATAAGAAAACCTTTTACGTCAGCAGAAAGTCGGGGCAGCCAGTCCAACTGGGACAGCTCTAAAAGAGAAAAATTGTAAGTCAGAGACGCTCTATTCCAATGGCTGGCCACCGTTTAGCATAGACGGTGACGCCAGCCAATGGAAAGGAGGGGCGGGGCTTAAAGCCCACAAGAGAAAACTAACCGAAAACATTCAATCTCGCCAGCGAGACTACACATGTCTGCGCAGCCTACGCTAGCCGAGACCTAAAAAAGCAGCACAGCAGGTTTGAGAATGAAAAAATGACAGAGAAACCGAAGGTACCGAATGAGAGAGGTGCAAAGAGACAAATCATCCCTCTCCATTTTGTCTTCTCACTCGTTTCCTTCTTTCCTTTCCTACTCCCTTTTTTTCTCGATTTCGAAAATAAGCCGTGTCATGGGGAGGCAGCATGATCATGAGGGCAGCTGGTTTCTCATTAAGACACTGCACACCGTTTCCGGTGGAGGTGGGCGGGACAGGATGTAGTTGGGGGCAAAGAGGTCAGTCAAGAAAATGGTAGCAAATGGATAGTATTGGGGCCGCTCAAGCGCTCCCAGAAGTACGGGAACATGTCCTAGAGAGGCCCTGCAGGCAGATATTGAGTAAACCCAGCCCCTAGCTGCATTCTGTGCTCATGGCCGTACGATCAAGGTGTGCTAACGAGGATTCAAACCCATGACCTGTAGATATCAGTGGAGAGCGTTTAACTCACTGAGCAGTCTTGCCAGTATAAGTCACTGCCTTCCTTTACATCTTTCTTAAGTGTGCTCCAACATTACCATGAACAGACTAAACTCAGCCACACAGAGAGATTCTTCAACACGTCAGCCACCATTTTGTGATATATTCTAAGAGATATTTCCGTCATTCAGAACATGGCAGCGAATAAAATGTCTGGTAATGATATTACCGAAAAGGTCTCTTACGCAGTATTTACTGACCATCTTCATAATGAGTCACCAAAGCCATAATCCGAAAACTATTATTTTTTTGTTACTCGATTCTTTGTCCTTCACTGATTTTCTGTCACAGTACTCACAGGCTTAAGGGCCAGTTTATTGAAAACATTAAGATAAATATGTGGTGTTTGCGTGGCATTATTAAGTCAAAAGACACAGCAGAGAGGAACAGTAACCTACAGGTCTGATGTCTGTATTCAGAGTCAGAATTGTAACAAGCATTTGCGATGCAATAGGTCTCGCATTTGTGAGAGTTAGAGCTATTGACGTTGTAAATGACAAAGTCTTTTACCTATGAGTTTTCTGTTTGGAGTAGAGTGAGGTGAATGTTTGTGGTGTGGACTAGAAATATGTGGGTTGGATTGGAATTGTTGGTTGTGGAATTGTGTGGTGTGGAGTGGATTTGTGTAGTGGAATACTGTGCAGTGGAATAGTAAATATGTGGTAATGAGTGTACTGGATTTATGTGGAGTAGAATTGTGTGGTATGAAGTGTAATTATGTGGAATGGTATTTTGTGTTGTGGAGTGGTATGTAGTGGAGTTTACTTATGTGGTGTGCTGTTGAATTTTGTCAGATGTGGTATGTTGTGTAGTGAATTGTGTGGGACTGAATTGTTGAACTGTGGCGGTGTGTGGAATTATGTGGCATGGTGTGGTGTATTATTGTGCGGAGTGTAATTATGTGGCATGTTCTGGAGTTGTATTTTGTGGAGTGTAATTATGGGTTTTGGAGTTGAGTGTCAATATGTGGCATGAAGTGGAATTATGTAGGTTGAAGTTGAATTATGTATAGTTGTTGGGTACTGAATTATGTTGTGTGGAGTGTAATTATGTGGTTTTGGGTGGTATTAAGTTGTGTGGAGTGCTATTATGTGAAGTGGAATTATGTGGTATGGAGTGAAGTGGAAATTTAGTTTTTAATTTTAGGATTGTAAAGGCATGGAATGTTGTGGAGTGGAATTATTTACAGTTGAATTGTGTGGCATGGAATTATGAGATATTCAAATGTATTGTGTGTGGTAGAATTATGTGGTGTGGATTTGGATAAGCCGTGCACACTATGGCTTTTATGTTATGGGGTATAAAGTTGTCCATTTGTTGGAAGAGGACTTCTTGCGAACACCTAAATGCAAGCCTAAACCGTATAATTTTACGCAGAAAAAACGTTTCACCTGAAAACATTTCTTTGTATGTTGTGGTTGGTGTAAGAGTTGGTTCCCATTTATGTAAAACGTGCACGAGGCACACTCTACAGCATTTGGATACAATGCATACATTGTATGTCATTGACTTTTTCATTGTCAATGAACAGTAAAAGGATGCTTTCTTCCTAATAGACGTGTAGAGGGGTTTCCTCCCCTTTGTGAAAGTCTTCTGAAACTACTGGAGAGCACTTGCAAAGGAGTACGCATGTGCAAGTGTTCTCTGATGTAGGCATCCCACTTGCTTTTCAGCTATGGAACCCTAGTCCCTAGTGTGGTGTGCATAGTGATAACAAAAGGAAGCAACCAATGGCGCCTTCAAGCCTACACTGCTTCAGACACAAATCTTGAAGAACTCACAAACAGGTTTTCTGCTGGCAACCAAGAGAACAAATTGTCTGCCTTCCACAGAGTTCCTTAAACTTGTTTTGTTTTAGTGGTTGTACGTGCTAGGAAGCCGTGCATTAGTTAAGACCCTCTCATCTTCACATAAGCTACCCGCTATTTGCCAGGGTAGTAGAGGACTGATTTATTGGACTTCTAGGCGGTCATCTTTTTTTTATAAGTCCAATCCCTAGGGCAGCAAAAGCAGCCACAAAATTGTCTCAAATGGCTGGTCCAATTTATTTGCGAGACTGGGCAAAAAAAAGTCTAGTGTTGCTTACAAAAAGCGCACATGATTGCGCTTACACTCTACTTGTACTTTTGGTGTATTGTCTTTGTATTCTGAATTCACTCAGCAAAACTTGTATTTATTAAAGTATTTTCTGAAGTAGCCTCATTGTGTGGACACCTGGCCCAACGATTGCATTATTTATATGCTCTGCTAAAGACATTTAACAGTTTGTGAGGCTAGAACCAGTGCGTCATTTTTAGGTCTCGGCCTGGCGAAAGCCGCGCATGCGTTGCTCTGCCATGCAGAGGCCTTTTGGAGTCGATACGATTCCAGCGTGCACACGGGGACACAAATGAGACAGAAGATGTGCACGCGGGGATTGGATGCTTTACTGACGGCATGATACACTGGGGACTTTTTTTTCACTGCCTGTAAAGGCAGTTCCTGCGTGCGTATCTTCTGTCCGTCCCATGACGGGCCGCGCTTGTTTATCCAGACATCCTTCTGCCGTCACTTGTTTATGATCCCTCCTGCATTTCGCCATTCCACCCCACTCTCTGCCCTCCTCGTCTCCCATCCAATCCTCTTACTTCCCTGATTTCCTTCTCCTAAGCCACGTTTCCTCATCCCCTCTCTCCTCCTCCCTACCTCGCCACCCCTTTACTCCCCCTCCCCTCTTTCTTTCTATCGGCTCCTCCGCTAGTTCCCGGAGCCCCTCTTCTTGTCCCGTGTTGCCTTCCCCCCCATGCTGCCCCTCTGCTGGCTTAGGGCGGCTCCGCCGGCTCCAGTTTCTGGGCTGATCATGGCTAAAAGCGGGCACCCCTCTGGGCTTTACTTGTGATGAAGTTTGAGTCAGTTGGGCGCACACTACGCCTGGTGTGCAAACACCCGAGCCAGCTGCGGGCAGACACACATCTTCGCACCCTCCACCCTCTCCGGAGCTGGGCACTGCCCGACCTCCCTGGCTGGTCCTGGTAAGTCCCTCAGAGTGATCCCCTTGCAGCATGGCATGGTGACATCCGCGCCTATGCATGCCAGGGTTGCGTCTGTTCTCACCTCTGGTTGGTCTGTTGGTCTTACCTTTCTGTCCTTGTTGCGCTGACCTCTGCCTGTCCTAACATCTGCCCAGCCCCCTGCATGGCCCCACCTTTGAGTGTCCTCGCAGGGTGTGCGTCATCTTACCTGTGTACCCAACTCTGACTGGCGTCATATGTGTCCTCGCCTCTGCATGTCGTCACTTCTACCCTCGCGGTGCCCATGCTCTCGCTACCCTCACCTGCCCGCTCTTACAGTGGCCACCCCTGTCTGACCTCTTGAGCGCACACCTGCCTGTTCTCACCTCTGTCTAACCTTGCCTCTACTTATGTCACTCACTTGTTTGCCTTCTGACTGCCCACCTCTCACTGCTATCAACCATGCCCTCTACTCTTCCTCTCCTGCACACCTGTTTGGCTTTATTGTGCCCATCTATTAACTCCTCACATATGCCGTGGTTCTGCCTGTCCTAGTCACTAATTGTCCTCACTTCTATCCTTGCCTCAGCCTGCCCTGCTCACCTGTCTGCCCTCTCTGTGCCAATCACTTCCTGCCCTAATGAGTTTATCTCTCCCTGTACTCGCCTCTACTGACCTCACCTGTCTGCCCTCAGCTTTCCCTGCCCCACTCATCTTTCTGACTCTGGCCATCTCTCAGTAGCCTCACCTGTGGCTTTCCAGACCTTCCCCAAACTCTGCGCTCACCTCTGCTTGTCATCACCTCTGTCTGACCTTCTCACCTGTGTGTGTTCATTGTGCTCTCCACTGTCATCACCTCTTCCTGTCCCACTTACACTTGTCTCTGCCTCCACTGTGTCCTCCGCTCCTCCTACCCATGCCCTGACGATGCCCACCTCGGACTGCCCTCTTTGAGCACACCGGGCCCTGCCTGACCTGCCGGCCTTCCCTCGCTTCTGACTCTCCCAGTCCATGGCGACCTCCTCTGATTGTCATCTATTCTGCCCCGGCCTTTGACCTCACTGGCTGTCCTCAGCTCAGTCCGGGACTCTGCCTGTCCTATTCAATGACTGTCCTTCCCTCTGCCCTCACCTCGTCCTCTTTTACCACCTGCCCCTCCTCACGCTGTCCACCTCGTCTTCTCCCCTCGGCTTCTCCTAATGGCTGCCTGTCCTCACCTTTGGCTAGGCCTCTCCATACCCCACTCACCTGTCTGCCACCAGTGTGCCCGCCTCTGCCTGTCCGCCCTCACTGTGCCTGCCTCTATACACAAATCTGTCCCCCTGCCAGGCTCACCTCTGGCTGCACCCGCCTCTGCCTGTACCTGTACCTCCTCGCTTGCCTCGCTCCTACCTGTCCCCGCCACTCGTACCTGTCCTCTTTGTGCTGTCTGCCCTCACCTGTCCCCCTCATGCATTCACCGCTGCCTGTCCTGGCCTCTGCGTGTCCTCGCTTCTGTCTGCCCGGAAGTCATTCTTACATTTCTTTCTCCTCTCATTTCCGTCCACAGCTCTGTCTGCCCGAAGGTTTGCTTATATCCCTTCGCTGGTGTTTTTATGGCAACAATGAAATACAACAATCTGTCTATGATGAACTTCTGAATTCATCCGAAGTCAGGGGAAGGAACCTTCTAGAGGTACAGGAAGAGCAGACCTTCCAGTGTGGCCTAACTCAGTTCTCCGCCTTAAGCGAAGAGCAAGTGGTAGACTTACTTTTGCAGACTGAGTCAGGGTCCCCACTTGACCTTTGTCCCCCATATATTTTACATCTGGCAGTGGAGGAGGTCTGTACATCATTGACCCCACTACTGAATCTAGTCATCAGTTCAGGGATTTTCCCTTTGTGCTGGAAAATGGCCTGTATTCGACCTATCCTAAAAAAACACACGTTGGAGCCCCTGGAGGCTAAAAACTACCGCCCGATCTCCTGTCTACCTTTACCCTCCAAAATCCTGGAGAAAGCCATGAATTATGAGTTGACGGCCTATTTAGACTCTAACAACATTCTTGATTCCACCCAGCATGGTTTTAGAGCTCGGCATGCCACAGAGTCAGCTCTGATCATGGCTACTGAGGAGATCCGTAAAGTGATGGACGGGGGTGGTAGGGCTGCCCTGATACTGTTAGACCTCACGGCAGCCTTCGATACCGTAAATCATGCAGTATTAGTAAGTAGGCTGCAGGCCGTCGGTGTCAGTGGCAAACTCTCTGGCCCTTCTAACATCATTCTTGTCCTCCAGGGACCATATAATACACTGGGAGGGATTTAGGTCAGAACGGTTCACTCTCCCTGGTGGAGTCCCCCAGGGCTCGGCCCTGTCCCCGACCATGTTCAATATATACGTGGCCCTGCTAGCCAGACTAATCAAAAGTCATGGTCTAGTGCTCGTGTCCTACGCTGATGACACGCAGCTAGTGGTGTCTGTTACGCAAAATGGGGACATGTGAGCTGAACGGTTTGCAACTGCCTTTCCTCACTGATGTCGTGGATGAAGATACACTTTCTAAAACTCAACACTGAAAAAACCGAGATCTTAGAATTTGGTCAGAAACCTTCAATTTGGAGCCAATCATGGCGGCCCACCGAAGCTGGAACCTGCCCGGTTCCGGTGTCTAAGACTAGAAATCTTGGTTTCCTGATCGACAAAGATCTAACACTTGCCTCTAAAATAAACCAAGGGGCCTCAGCCTGCTTTTTTACGTTGAGGGTTTTACGGAAGATTCTTCCTTTCATTCTGTTCTCATTGAGGAAAACGGTGGTAGGAGCCTTAGTTCTATCAAGAATAGAGTATTGTAATGCCCTCTATCTAGGCGCTGGAGTAAAACAGCTCACTAACCTTCAGTCACTGCAAAATGCAGCAGCGTGAGTACTGCTTGGTTTACCTAAACATCATCCCACTGCCAGTATAAAACAACTTCACTGGCTTCCAGTGAGACGGCGGGTGGAGTTTAAAGCCCTCTGCCTAGTGCATAAAGCCCTCTATGGAGGAGGGGCCACAGACCTACATTCTTTGTTTCCCCGTTACGTCCCACTGCGTCGTCTGAGATCCACGGACACTGGACTAGTACTTCTTCCGAGGATAAAAAGAGTCCGATGGGGAGGAAAAAGTTTTTCATTCCAAGCAGCCAAATTATGGAACTCCCTCCCCATTCAAGTGCGACTCCAGTCTTACTGCATGCTTTTTAGGAAAAGTACAAAAACTTGGCTCTTCGCGCAAATCCAATCTTTTTAGACTGTCCCGGTTACACATTACTCAGCGCCAAGACGCCTCGGCAATAGTGCGCTCTACAAATATCTTCAGTCAGTCAGTCAGACAATATCCCATAGGCTGTTAGCAACTGCACTACTTGTGTTTTTTGTTTGTTTTTTTAAACAATTTTTATTGCCATTTTGTTTATCATAGCAACTTCTCATAATACAATAATCTGTCATGGTGCTGACACAACGGTGATATAGCGTACATAAACTTTTGTACTGTTTGACAACTTCAGATACCAGTCCATCTAGAGCAGTGGGGACCAAAGGTCTTTTTTTCCTTGCCGTCTTGTGAAGGCCATACACACATGCGCACTCTTAAGACAGCTGGGTTAGAGTAAGGCAAAGCCTTCAAAGCGCTGTGGAGCACCGAGTAATGCCTCTCACACCAATCCTAGCGCGGCTCCCATGCTGGTGAGAGCAGTGCCAGGATTCGCAAAGGGAGTTCCAGCATCCGGTTCCTGCATCGCGAAAGTAGAGGGGCGTAGCAAGGACGTCGCCGAGTTCAGTACGTTTTATTCTATTTTTTTATATTATTTTACACATGCGTGCCTGCCCAAACCCCCTCAGCCCACCTCCTCACCATAGATGCCAGCCGCCACTGGCTGCATGTGATCAATCGGGGACAGCCAGACTGTGGAATCCATCCTGGCCGAAGTGGTCTGTTTTAGTTCAAGTTAAAGAAGTGACATCACCCTACAGGAAGACATAACTCTGCTCATCTGGAAAGAGTCCTGTCTGTGGCCCCCAGGGCCACAGGTACATCTGCTGCAGGAGACGCCGCCTCCTGGAGGCACGTGCACTGGAAAGGCTCTGGAGTTTGGAGCAAACATTCTCTGCGAGTGACGTCAACAAGAAGTCTTCTTCTCTAAATACACGAAAACACGTTGTTAATTTTAGGAAAAGATTAGTTTTTTAAGAGGACACCCCGAAGCATGCTGTAGCGGCTTTAATAACTCTAATTGGAGCATAAACTCATAAAACGGGCGGAAGGCGGGCGAGGAAAGAAGCGGGTAAATCTTGCACGAAGGCGGTAAAGCGACTTTCCAGGTGGGACTTGCAGAGGGGGGAACAGAGAGGTCAGGACAGAAACAAAGAAAACCCAGTGCCAAGAGAGAACCAAATACTGGGAAAGAAAGAAGAAAAACTTTGTGGTAAGAAATTCACCTCAGGGAAAACAGATGCTCTCTACTTGTAAATCCAAAATGTTTTATAAAAAATATAATTTTGCATTTACCGTTTCACACTATTCTGTAAAAGATCATTTGTCATACTTCTGAGTTTGCCAAATCTAACAGTCGGTAGTTTTGACCGAGCCAAACAGTGACACTGAACAGTGCTTTCTAACCCAGGATGAAATTACGGATTCATTCGAAGTTTTCCACTTTGGAAAAGGGAATCAACAGTAGAACCGGAGTCTGTGCAGCAGATTACAACGGGTGTGCATCAGATCTTGTCAACCAGATTACAACGGGTGTCCATTGCTGTTTGTGCACCAGATTACGACGGGTGTTCATGCACTAGATTACAACGGGTGTTCATTGCTGTTTGCGCACCAGATTACGACGGATGTGCATCAGAATTTCTTTACCAGATTACAATGGATGTGCATCACTGTTCATGCACCAGATTACAACGGGTGTGCATCAGAGTTTGTCAACCAGATTACAGCAGGTGTGCATCGCTGTTCATGCACCAGATTAGAACAGGTGTCCATTGCTGTTCATGCACTAGATTACAACGGGTGTCCATTGCTGTTTTTGCACCAGATTACGACGGGTGTGCATCAAAATTTGTGTACCAGATTACAATAGGTGTGCATCACTGTTCATGCACCAGATTACAACGGGTGTGCATCAGAGTTTGTCAACCAGATTACAACAGGTGTGCATCGCTGTTCCTGCACCAGATTAGAATGGGTGTCCATTGCTGTTCATGCACTAGATTACAACGGGTGTCCATTGCTGTTTGTGCACCAGATTACGACGGATGTGCATCAGAATTTTTGTACCAGATTACAGTGGGTGTGCATCACTGTTCATGCACCAGATTACAACGGGTGTGCATCAGAGTTTGTTAACCAGATTACCACAGGTGCGCATCGCTGTTTTTGCACCAGATTAGAACAGGTGTCCATTGCTGTTCGTGCACCAGATTACGATGGGTGTGCATAAGAATTTGTGTACCAGATTACAATGGGTGTGCATCACTGTTCATGCACCAGATTACAACGGGTGTGCATCAGATCTTGTCAACCAGATTACAACGGGTGTGCATCGCTGTTCGTGCACCAGATTACAAAGGGTGTGCATCACTGTTCATGCACCAGATTACAATGGGTTGGTATGAGTGTTTGTGCAACAGATTACAATAGGGTTACATCAGAGTCTGAGCACCAGATTACAACGGGTGTGCATCGCTGTTTGTGCACCAGATTCCAACAGGTGTGCATCGCTGTTTGTTCACCAGATTACAGTGGGTTTGTATGAGTGTTTGTGCAACAGATTACAATAGGGTTACATCAGAGTCTGTGCACCAGATTACAACCGGTGTGCATCGCTGTTCGTGCACCAGATTACAACCAGTGGGGATCAGTGTTTGTGCATCAGATTACAATAGGTTTACATCAGAGTCTGAGCACCAGATTACAACGGGTGTGCATCGCTGCTTGTGCACCAGATTACAACTGGTGTGCATCGCTGTTTGTGCACCAAATTATAATGGGTATACATCAGACTTTGTGAATCAGATTACAATAGGTATGCATCCGAGTTACAACATGTGTGCATTGGTGTTTGTGCATCCATGCATCAGAGTTTGTGCACCAGATTACAATAGGTTTACTTTCGAATTTGCGCACCATATTACAATAGGTCTACTTCGCATTTTGCGATGCAGCGCGCGCAAAGGAATGTGTTTTATTTATTTAAATGTGTACTTACCTCTGTTCATCCATATTCCGGTGTTTACATTTCCCCGCCCTGCCCCTCCCCCGCCCCGCCTCACTGCCCCACCGAACTCCCTCCACGGACCGCTACTGCAATTTAGTGGCTGATATGTACAAAGTGAAACCAGAAAACCTGGATTAATTGATGCTTTCCTGCTTAACCAAAATGTGTGATTTTAGGCAAAAATCTTATTTCAGGGATCCTCCTTGTTGATTATCGCATCTGAAAGCAACTTTCCTATTGTGTTTGATTTAATAGACTATAAAGTAGCTCTGTCTATAATAATCTGGGCCACATACAGGGTTTAGCCAAACACAAGGGAACCATATGCTGGTCCCACACAGGCTGCACAGCTACATGGCTGAATGCATCCAGTCACTCAAATACTTGATACTCTTATGCTTAATTTCATCCATTTTAAACTCGATTTACTTTTCCCCATATTTCTTGTTCTTCAGTTCATTTTATTCATCCACAAGTGATGCTTAGGTATTCACAAAAATACAGGAGAAGTGGTTGCCTCATGTCACTTCTTTAGTAAAATTGCCCAATGCATTTCGAGAGAATTCTCTTCCTCAGGGGCATCTAAAACATGTTCAAACAGTTTATGGTAAAATCATATTATTTATCATCACACGCGTAATCAAATCACCATTTCCTCCGTTTGTTTGAATATAAAACATCGTCTATTTCATAATGAGCAAACTAAGGGGTATATCAGCAACACCCGGCGAAAATTATCGCTCAGCGCTCTTAGCGTGAGGATAATTATCGCCGGCTAGCGTGGATTTTTATCACTGAGATAGCGTGCTATTAGCAACGCTTATCTCCTCAGCGATAAAAATCTTCACGCTAACTGCCTAACGTGAGATTATCGCTGGAAACCCAGCGATAATCTCACGCAATGTGGCGTTAGCTTGCTGATAGGGCCTCACATACTTAGCCAGGATATCCACCTTCCATAGGATATCATGGCTAAGTCAGTCCTGAAGCAGGCGTAAGGAAAGTAGCGATAACAGGGGTTATCGCTACTTTTCCTGACGCTATGCTTCATAGCGTGGGGCTTGATGATAGGAGAAATGTTGCTTAGCGACATTTCTCCTGTCATGTCAGGTCAGGAACGCCCACTTTGCATCTCATTAGAGATGCAAAGCTGGGCGTTAGGAATCCCCACGCTAAAGCAAGGTTTCACGCGTTAGTGTGGCCTTGCTAATTAGGCGATAAAATTATTGCCGCTTTTCGGACGAAAAATGCCGCAAAAGCGGCGATAATTTTGTATCGCCTGCTTGTAAATATGCCCCTAAGTTTTATTATTTAACTCAAATGGCTTTTAAGGCTAAAATGATGTGAATCACCTTTACAAACGACCTGTATTAGATTCATTTACCCCGAATCCAAAGTTCAACCCTCGATGTTTAACATTCATCTCTCACAAAATATTCACTTGCAAAAACGTAGTCTGTTTAAGCTTACCGTGACATGCGCTATTCGATCCATTATTTAACCACCCGTACTCGCAAGGTCCCGCTCATCTCAGAAGTTTGGCGATACCATGGAAGCGCAGTTGGGCGGAGTGCGACACAGGCGACACAGGCTTATAGCTTCTAAGCTTATATGCTCAATATGGGATTTTGAATCTAGGTTTAGGGAGAAGATCCTACCTAAAGATGAATACATTTTCTCACAATGCATGGTATTCTCCCCCAGTTTCCAGCACGACCTGCTCTCTTTTTGCACAAAGATTTTAAGAAATTTTTTTACAGTATAGTCATGTAAAACGTTTAGGTTTCTTTGTAAGGCAATGTGAGCTAAAGCCAATAAAGTAAAGTCATTTGCATATAAAAGCTTGCTTGGAGGAAAATGATTGCTTTTGTGCGACAGTTTACAATAGCTTGCATCGGTGTTTGTGCACCACATTACAATAGCTTGCATCGGTGTTTGTGCACCAGATTACAATAGCTTGCATCGGTGTTTGTGCAGCAGATTACAATAGTTTTGCATAGGGTTTTGTGAACCAGATTACAATAGCTTTGCATAGGGTTTTGTAAACCAGATTACAATAGTTTTGCATAGGGTTTTGTGAACCAGATTACAATAGTTTTGCATTGGGTTTTGTGAACCAGATTACAATAGCTTTGCATAGGGGTTTGTAAACCAGATTACAATAGCTTTGCATAGGGTTTTGTGAACCAGATTACAATAGCTTTGCATTGGGTTTTGTGAACCAGATTACAATAGCTTTGCATAGGGTTTTGTGAACCAGATTACAATAGTTTTGCATAGGGTTTTGTGACCCAGATTACACTAGTTTGCATCACTGTTTTTACTCTAGATTGAATAGGTTTGCATAGGTGTTTCTAAATCACGTTTAATAGATTTTCTTTCTCAAACAGTTTTCTCTATGCAGTTTTGTACCCTTATGCCGAGATGTGCATGGGCTGACTAGCACAGAATCTACACTGGAAGCATACCCTTCCAGTACATAATCATATGCCTAGACAAATTCTCAAACATTCCACCCACTGTGTGTGTGATGTACACTTCAGCACACCTTCAGTGTGTGGAATGTTTGGAGAAATGAAAGTATTTCACCTTGTTAGTGCCTGCTTCAAGGAGGGTTTATTTTTTGACCCATCTCCTGGTCTGTTCTTACTAGCTCAGACTTTGGGTGTGAAACACTATCGGGGGCTTGCCCTAATCTACCCAAATTACACCCAGGGACCTCCCCCTTGATGTAAAGTGGTGCAAAGTGGCACAAAATGCTATTTGCAGTGAGAAAATTGAACCTTTGCAGTGCAAAATATGACATCCCCTTGCAGGAGTTTGCACTGTTCAGCATCGCTTTGCGCGACTTCGCCCTGGCACTAAACTTTGGTAACTCTGGTGCCAGGCTTCTGTTGAGCATGCTGGGCTGTCCAACTAGAAAAAGAAGCTGTTTTTATGAGCCACGTCGCTATAGCAGGACTATTGCCTGGCCCGCTCTCTTTACCGCAAGCCCCTTGGAAGGCGGTCCCTGGGCAACTGGCCACCCCTTAAAATGTCGCTGCAATAATATGAACGTGTTTAGATGGCAGCATATTTTACAACAGGGTACTTACTCGTGACTTAAAATGTGGTCAACTTCGTCACGCCTTCAGTTTTCCAATATTTATTTTAAATACCCCTCCTAGTTCGGGTAAGAAAAGTAAGGCGGGGCCGCAGCTCTGTTAAAGTCATCTGAGACCCAAAGTAAGCAGGGGCCCCACATGCTTAAAAAGAACCCTCACACAACCTAGAAGGACTCAGGACTCGCCAGCTTTTCCAAGAAGGCTGCCTTTCAGATGTGGTGATACAGAATAGCAGAAGAGACGCAGCTCAGGGCTCAACTGTAAAAGAGATTAGCTCAAGGTATGGCGTCGAGTCTCGTGCATAACACGCACCGATGCGCACTGGTTGTAAGCAAATGCTCTTAACATATGGAAAGCAATAAGGGGTGCATCTCAGACAAGCTCTGCGGCTGGAGGTTAGAGCCCCGCGCCATAACGCAGGCCTGCGTCTGAGCTCGTGCTGGGTACATAATGAACTTACAAGCATTCCTCAAGCGTGCAAAACATCGCCCACCGGCGGTGGTCTCAGCCGTACATCAATCAATTAAAGGTTGGTAAAAACAGACCACTGGATTGGGTAATGAGGTTATCTGGCATTTTAAGTGCTATGAAAGTTAGTTAGTTTGGCCAAAATGCACAAAAAAACTAAAAAAATTCCCGTAACTATGCAAAAATTCTAATTCGGGAACAAGTGGGCATATTCGGCATATTGCGAAAAAAACAAAAGCGCAAATCGCGAGTGACGCAAACAGGCGCTTGCGTTCACTTTGTTGCCCGTCTCCTGCCATTGAATGTTTAGCGAAAGGAAACCTTGTTTAGAAGATATGGCCTAAGGTTGGGCATTATGCGTAATAATCATAATGTGAATACAGGAACCTATGCAAGATGATGCCTCTGTAAAGGACTTTTTTTTATTTTTTTTATGAAAAGTAGAGATCAGAGGAAGAACTTTCTACTATAAACTACAATTCCTACTATAGCATCGTGGAGTAGTTCTAGATGTCATGATCTAAAAACCACAGGGGGGAAAGTAAACATTTAAAGTGCCCGTGACTGGACATTCGCAGTGCGGGGAGCTACATATGCAAAAACCATCAACTAAAAAAAAATAAACAGGCTTCCTCTCTCAAGGGACCGTGACGTGAGTTATCTGTAAGCTTCCAAGAAAACGTTTCAGGAACCAAGCGTTAAAGAACGGCTCAGCGTGAAAAGGGAGAGTTCATTAGAGCACCGTGCTTCACAGAAAGGGGGACTGTTTAAATGTATAATAAAAAGGTGGGTGGCAACTAGTAAATATACCAGTAAATAAAGTGCTTTTACGAGCCTCTTAAACATCTCTAAACAGAGACAAGTCTATATACCCGTTTCGGAACCATTTATTTATAAGGCAAGTTGTGCCTTATTTGTATTAAGACCAGTGCATCTGATGCTTGCGCTGAGGCCACTGAAACAATTTACCAACAGGCCCATCGAGGGTATGGGGCATCGCCTGGGTGTGGAAGGAAGTTATCGCTGGGCAGCGCTGCCAGATTGCTTCAGAAGTGTGCTCATTTTGTGCTCGGCTTCACCCTAGCAGGAGGCCGGTGCCAACGGAGCACAGGTGGTATCATGAAGAAAGGGCACCCACTGGTTGCGCCCTCCGTGTCCACGCGCGCATCCCTGCTCCTGTCATGCGCGCGCAAAGTCGTGAGTTTGCGCATGCGCTGTGGTTACGATTGACGCAGATAGGCATTTCAAAGGTGTCATCAGTTAGTGCTAATTATATTTCGTCGCTTGGCACTGAGAACATAGCCACGAAGTATTAATTGAGCACTGACCCAAAGGCGTAGTGTCTGCATCTCTGCTGACCACACAGCCCACACCCCTGCCCACACCTATGACACAGTATACAAATGACACGAATGTGCGTAAAGGGAGGTGCAAACCAGCGTTTGCACATGCCCACCCTGTCCAATGAGTGGCTCCATGCTATCACTGCATACCTGGAAAGAAAGATTAACTACTTAAGTATATTTACACCTGGCTTTACACACTGTTGCTCTAAAATTCCAACAGCGCTGCACTAGAAATGAGTCCCAAATATTTGTATTAAACAGCAAGGCTGTGCTGTAAACAACACTCCAAACTATGCGAGCGCAGTGAACCTCCCCCCCCCCTCGGGTTTATGAGACAGTCCAAACCTTTGGTTTGAGTTGAGTCAGGGAGTGTTAGGCCGAGTTGATAGAGGGCTTCTGATACTTTAGATACGAATCATTTTTAGATTTATGCACAGCACTTCACTTGCAGGCATGGCAGGCAGCCAGTGTGCCCCACACAGCCCAATACATGCACGCGCTCGCTGCAGGCGCCTACAGGCGGGCGAGAGGGCCATGGCACCACAGAGCGCCTTGACACATCCGCGGATTGAGGCCAGGCAAGCACATGCCTGTCCTTAAGACATCCTTCAGCAGAAGGCTTTCGGCATCCTCTCAGCCTGGCCACGGTTCCTAAGTGGTACCCAGGGTCAAGTGTTTGTCATCAGGTAATCATGGATTCTTAAACTTTGACCTTGTGGTGACAGGGCAGACATTCCTTCCATCCATCACCAGGGGTGGGAGGTATTTCCTGATGTCAATCTCAGACTTCTCTTAATGGCAGTGGCCAGAACCCTAGTTTTATTACATGTATAACACAGCTACAGTTCCCACCCTCCCCCTCCCCTCCAAGACCCCTCTTGAATGTCTCCTAGACAAGAAGAGTGGCAAGAACTGTCTAGAAACACAAATACAGATATCACGAGAACCAGGAGACATAAAGGATACCGCAGGGCATGGGTCGGTTCCACCCACCACACGGCGTGGGTAGGTTCCACCCACCAAATGGCGTGTGTCGCTTTCACCCGCTGCAGGGAGTGGATCACTTCCACCCACCGTCGGGAGCGGACCGGGCCCACCCACCGCGGGGCCTAGTTCCACCCACCAAAGGGCGTGTGTCGCTTTCACCCGCCGCAGGGAGTGGATCACTTCCACCCACCGTCGGGAGAGGACCGGGCCCACCCACCGCAGGGCCTAGTTCCACCCACCAAAGGGCGTGTGTCGCTTTCACCCGCCGCAGGGAGTGGATCACTTCCACCCACCGTCGGGAGCGGTCCGGGCCCACCCACCGCTGGGCCTAGACCAGTCCCACCCGCCACAGGGTGTGGATCGGTCCCACCCGCTGCAGGGCGTGGATCGGTCCCACCCGCCATAGGGTGTGGATCGGTCCCACATGCTGCAGGGCTTGGATTTGTCCCACCCACCGCAGGGCGTGGATCAGTCCCACCCGCCGCAGGGCGTGGATCGGTCCCACCTGCTGCAGGGCGTGGATTGGTCCCACCCACCGCAGGGCGTGGATTGGTCCCACCCGCTGTAGGTCGTGGGTCGGTCCCACCTGCCGCAGGGCATGGGTCAATTCCACCCACCACAAGACGTGGATAGCTTCTGCCCGCCACGGACTGATGTCAATGTGTAATATAAGGTACTTGATGAGCGGACTCACACATTGTGTGAAAGAAAACAAAAGGCATCAACACCAGTTCACATGACCATGCATGGATAACACCAGGACTCTATGGCCCACGCATGCGTAATGCCCCGATTACTTACCGGTAATCTTCATTACTCCGAGTATAGTCTTCCTCGCCACATGATAACAAGTGAGCTTCAGCTCCACACCAGAACCCTCCAAAGCAAAAAAGTCAGCCTCCCATGCCTCCCATCCCATCCCAATATGGCTGACCCAGTATACCCATGACCTCTATAAGAGGCGGGCCGGCCCAACCCATCAGCCTGAAACTACCAAGCAGAAACATGAAGCCGATAGCCAGACAGGGAGGGAGGGAGGGAGGGATGGGAATCATGTGGCGAGGAAGATTATACTCGGAGTAATGAAGATTACCGGTAAGTAATCGGGGCATTACCTCCTCGTTAGTCTTCCTCGCCACATGATAACAAGTGAGCGCATACCAAAGCCAAACGGCTTCATGAATACGCACCAGAAACCAACGGACCTGAAAGGGACGCCCAGGAAAGAGGGAAACCAAACAGATCAGATGAGCGGAAGGACCACCCAAGAGAGGCAACCACGAGCCGGAAGAACGAGCCCGAGACAGAAAAACACTGGGAAGTCCGAAATCCCGGACCCCCGAGACACGAAGTGCCGCCAAAAAAAACCTCCCCAACCAAAGGACGAAGGAGGACAGAGTAGGCACTGAACCAGACCGCACAGAGCCAAAAGCAACAGCAAACATGCCCCAGAGAGAAAGTAGCAAGCCGGTCCAACAACACACCAAGACCGCCCAAAGGACAGCCAAAAGCGAGAGGGGATCAAAAGCCCAGACAGAGGAACCGAAGAAACAGAGGGCATCCCCACCATAGCGATCCTACAAAAAGTCCACGACAGAAAGAGAGACGCAGGTCGCCAACACAGCAACACCGCAAGGGCGATCCCCAGAAAAAGACCCCCAGGATCGCGACACCAACAAGAGAACCCAGGCAGGCTCAAGGCAGAAAAGACCCAGGAAGGCGCCGGAAACGACACCGAAGAGACCCGGCCATCAAGGGAACCCAACCGACCAACCGTGAAAAGCAAAAAGTCGAAAGGACCGCCCACGTAGGCCGTAGAGTGGAAGGGACCAGGCCCATGGTCAAGCCACCAGAAAGGAAGCGAGCGGCCACCAGTGGACCCCAAGCAGAAGAAAACCCACAGAGCCCGGAAGGAAGGGAAAAGGCCACGAAACGGCCCAAGACCGCCCCGCACAGGCACCAAGCAACCCTGACCCAGGAACGTCCCATAAGAAGGAAGCAGGCCGCCGAAGCGAGCACCCAGGAGGGCACACAGCCCGCCAGCAAACAACCAGGCCCGCCCCGTTGAACAAAGAAGAACCAACAGGAACGGGAGCGCAACAGAAGGGCAGGGCGAAAGAAGCCCGAGCCCAGACAAAACACCCAGGGAGCCACAGAGCCAACAGGACCCGGAACCCCAAAACCAGGGACAAAAAACGATGAAGACAAAATCCCACCGGAAACACAGGGCCCCGTCAGGGTGTTGTAAATTAAAGCAGAATGTGATTAAGCATTTACTGAAAACATTAATGCTTCCCCTGTTATCGTGTTTTCTTTGGTTATGTTGACTGAAGTCCGGACTCCATTTTGTATTGACATGCTGCCACGTGTTCGTCACGAGGAGAGTCCGACCTCTGTGTTAGTTGCTCCTGTATTCTGCCTAGTAACAGTCTATAAATAGCTCTCTTGTCCATCTGGCGCATGCCCAGACTTGACCACATCTGTTATAATTAGCTTTGCTTGACCATGCGTTTTCGCGGGCCCAAAGAGTATGTTAGCTCCGCCCATGTATTGATTCAGTATCGAGAATGACCATAAATGGTAATGTTCTTCGACCTCATGTTGTATCCACCCACTATGAGCCCCTCTGTTGTGTATAAAAGGGGACTGTGTACGCAAGTTCTGTGTGCTACTCCATGCAATACTGAAGAGTGTTGTGTGGATTGTAGGACCACCCTTAAGGGTTAATAAACGTTGTTTTTGTACTTTGCAGTTTCCGTGCCAACTTCCTTATAGATTCCGTTACAGGAGAGCGAACCCTTGTGCTTTGCGGGCCTAGCTGGGGCCTGTATTCATCAATTGGCGCCCGTCACGTGGGGCTCATCGGCGACTCGGATGCTCGAAGGACTGGTCGCGACGAAGGTGAGGAGTTTGGCCGGGGACGTGATCACTGCCAGCGGCGTCTTAGCCCTGGCATCCCGAGGTTTTTCTTCCTTCCCTTCCGAGCTGACCGTCTGGGTGGCGCCGGTCATCGACTGAGACCTCTTCTGTCGGTCCTGCCGTGAGAGCCGTTTGGGCGATTGTGGAGCTTGGCAGTTGGAACCTGGACTCTTGATTGGTAAGAACCGTTGTACGGTACTTGCTCCGAGTTTTGAAGCCTGGTCTGGCTATTTGAGTTTGATTGATGGTGACTAGTCATATTTTGAATTTGTCTTTGTGAAAATATATGCGTTGCAACACATATAGGCAGGTAATGTGGAGAAATTTCTCCGGAGCTGTGTAAACTTTGAACGGCGCAACGATTAAGTGCCATTTTCTTTATAATATTGCATATTTTGCACTATTCCTAGCATGCCTGCTTTTAGCGCACTCCGTAAGTGGTGCTGCTGTTTTGGAAACCGGTTGAACCTCGAGGAATCTGCTCCAGCTCCCCCAGAGGGGACTCCTAATAGGGATATGTACGTGAAGCATGGTCTTTCTTCCATAATGTACAGCACGTTATGGAGGAAATACACGAAGAAGGATCCTGAGTTGCGATGGCCTTTGTATGGATCGTTTGATATACGTAAGATTGAGTATGTGGAACAGTGTATGTGTAAGCGACGTGCTCGTCAGGATATGTTTGAGCGTGTGCGATTATGGGTGAAGGAAGTGCGTGAGCGAGAGAAACGTGAGAAAGCGCTGTTTGATAAGGAGCAACGAAAGAATGATCATGTGCGAGCGCAGGAAGCGAAGCGTCGGGAGGACAAAGAGCAAACGGACAGACAAGAGAAAGAGCGTAGGCTACAAATTTCGGGTCAATATGTTGTTCGTCAGCTGCTTTATCCTGTCCTTAATAATTCTGATGATGATTTTTATTTACTAGATCGCTCTCCGCCCCCTTATGTTGGCGCATCTGCTCCACGGCCGCAAGATTCTGACCCGGTTTCGGGTAAGGTAGACACACGGTCCATGCTGTCGGCCGAGCAAATGGCTGAGCTTCGGACACTTTCCTTCCGTGCGCTTAAAGGCAAGGTATCCATGGAGGACTTATTTCAAACTTGGGGGCCGTGGCAGGAGAGAGATAAAGTGTATTTTCTGGGTCATTTCGCGGAGGAAGTGATTACTGCTTTCCGAAAATATTCTCATGTTCTTGAGCCTGACGAAGTGTCTTCGGACGCTAGAGCAATACGTAACGGTGCTTTTTCTCCCTCTAAGGCTCCTGAGGCGGCTCGGCGGCTGTTCGCCTTGCGGGACGAGGTGCTGGCCCTTCGAGAGAAAGCACGCCAACAAACGGAGGCGGAGAAGCAGTCGGATTCGGTTGCGGCAGGGGGCTACCCATCTACCTCCCAGTCAGATAAGGATGATGTAGTGCATGCTAAACCAATGCGAGAGGCGGCGCCTTTGTATGTTCCTCCTAAAGGAGCGGGGACTAGCCCGGACATTAATTCTGTCGATGCTAGGGGATATTTTGTGTATAATTGGGTTTATACTCCATGGCATAGAGCCGATGTTATGGCATTGAAGAATGCATTGCCTGACCCCCGTAAGAATCCAGCGGCCTTCTATGAAGAAGTCGAGGGGGCCTTGAATTCTTGCGTTATGACTTTAGCAGATATAGACCTGTTCTTTGGTCTTATTCTACCACCGGATATGTGGCGATCTGTACGAAAGGTAGATGATATAGTTGCCTTTAAGGCCCGGTGGTCTGAGCTTGAGGATGAAGACAGGGAGAGGAAGCCCGCGCAGAAACCGCCGCAGAGTATTTTAGATCTCCCCGCTGCAATTGTGACTAAGTTAAAGACGATTATCCCCCCTAAAAAGATTGACTGGAATATGTTAGCAGCATGTAAACAGAAAGTTGACGAGTCAGTTGCAGATTTCTTCACGCGCTTTGAAGAAACATTTCATGACTTTAGTGGCCAGTCGCTTACTGACGACACAGGCCGCCATCTTTTCGCGGACAAATATGTGGCTAATCTGCTACCGGCAGTTGCGGCCCGGTTAAAAGCGAGTGAGAGTTCTTGGTCCTCCGCGACACCGACGGCCCTTCTGACTATCGCTCAGTATTATGAGCGTCAGGAGCACGAGGCGAAGGGCCAGGAGGAGAAGAAATCGAAAGATCTCAAAACCAAGGTGATGTTAGCACAAGTATATGGCCCGCCCCGACGGGGTAATAATAATAGAGGAAGGGGCGGATCTTATGGTCCCCCTTCGGGCCGATCTGATTTGAATAGGAACCAGTGTGCGTATTGCAAGCAGTTGGGCCATTGGGCCAGGGATTGCCCAGCGTTGCGTGCTTCGCGTCAGGGGCACACTCCGGGTGGCCCGAGAGGTAGAGGGGGCTTCTCGAACTTTAGAGGGAATTCTAACGATAATGTCCGTTTCGATACTGCTGGGCAGCACCGAGATAGCTCAAATGTTTTTGATCGCCAGCACCAGTATCATGTATCGGACATCGATCAATCGGGATATCATGATTCTCAGCATGCATAGGAATGCGTAGGATGGGGGTCCGAATCAGTTGAGGTGCCGGTCGATCAGACGGGTCCTTATGTATCGGCTGAGGTTTTAGGTTCTACTGATCAGTTCCTAGTGGATACAGGAGCGACACGTAGTGCATTGTCTAGGTACTTGGTTCCGGGGGCTCCCCCATCCGGCTCAATAGTTACATCGGTAGGGTTTGACGGTACACTCTCCCGAAGCCCTCTTTCGCAGCCCCTTGCATTTAAAGTTGATTGTTTTTCTGCGCCCTGTCCGTTTCTGCTTGCTCCGTATACACCGGATAACATTATGGGCCTTGATATGTTAAAGTACTTTAGGGCTACAATCCGCTGCTCCCCTGAGGGTGTGAGGGTGATCTTAAATGACAACTATCCCAGGGCTGGGCGGATGTGTACGATATCAGAGGATGCATTGTTGGCTACCCTCCCCCGAGCTTTATGGGCGACTTCGGACACAGATGTGGGACAAATGGTGATTCCTCCGGTCCACATTAGCGTCCAGGAGGGGGCGGTGTTACCACGCCTCCCGCAGTATCGTATTTCCCAGGAGGGCGAGGAAGCTCTCATACAGATTGTGCAAGATTTGATCGCAGTAGGAGTAGTGGAAGAAGTTCCCTATAATATCTGTAACAGTCCGATTCTCCCTATTCTGAAAAAGGACACGGATGCAAAGGTCTATCGGTTCATAATTGATTTGAGGGAGGTAAACAAGATCGTGATACCTCAGTACCCGGTGGTTTCTGATATCACGACGTTGCTTACCTTGGTCCCGCCTACGGCGACCATGTTCTCAGTGATTGATTTGAAAAATGCCTTCTTTTCTATTCCCATTCACCCTGATAGCCGATTTCTTTTTGGGTTCACATTAAACAATAGATCTTATCGTTTTTGTAGAATTCCCCAAGGTTATACAGAAAGCCCTAGTATTTACAGTCAGGCTTTGAAGCGACAGTTGGACTCCTTTGCCTTACTCGAGGGGGTCGCCCTCATTCAATATGTCGATGACATCCTGTTGGCGGCTGACACCCTGGAGTTGTGCGAGAAAAGCACGCTAGCCTTACTTTCCTTTTTAGCATCCCACAATCACAAGGTCTCTAGGAAGAAATTGCAATTCTGTAGACCAAAGGTGACTTATTTGGGTCACCTTTTGTCTAAGGAGGGGCGTGCACTCACACCAGATCGTATCCAAGTAATTTTGGACACACCGAGGCCATCCACGCAGAAGGATGTGCGTGCATTTTTGGGTCTTGTTTCTTTTTGTAGACAGTGGATATTGGGGTTTTCACACATAGCTAAGCCATTACTAGCTCTCTTGACAAAAGACACGCCCATCCCGATCCCCTGGTCAGATGAGTGTGACGCTGCTTTTCAGCAATTGAGACAGGCCCTTTGTTCAGCACCAGTGTTAGGGACCCCTGATTATGCAAAACCCTTTTCGTTGTATGTGCATGAGAAAGATGGATGTGCATTATCAGTCTTAGTGCAGATGCACGGCGATAAGCAGCGCCCTTGTGCATACTTTTCGGCTGTACTTGATCCTGTCGCCCGAGCATTGCCAGGGTGTTTTCGCTCGGTTGCGGCGACAGCTGTGTCAATACGGCAGAGTGAAGGAATTGTGTTATCCCATAAACTGTTGGTGTTAGTCCCCCATGCTGTTGATGCCCTGCTTAATCAAACAAAGACGCAGCATTTGACCAGTGCCCGTTTAACGGGATATGAGTTGACGCTTTTGGCTCCTCATATTACGTTAAAAAGGTGCGTGACATTAAACCCGGCCACATTGTTGCCATACCCCGAGACCCAGCCTGAGGCACAGAAAGCGCATGATTGTATTCTTGTGACTGAGGAACAAACAAAGGGTCGTATTGATCTCCAGGATACGCCCTTTTCAGATGTAGATGGAGAACTGTGGGTAGATGGATCATGCCTGAAGCTACCAGATGGTACGACTTCAGCAGCGTATGCAATTACCACATTGCAAACGATAGTGGAGACAGCACGCATACCGCAGAAATCAGCTCAAGCAGCGGAACTGATAGCATTAACACGAGCATGTGAGCTCAGTACAGGATTGTGTGTGAATGTTTACACAGATAGCCGCTATGCTTTCGGAGTAGCGCACGATTTCGGCCTACTCTGGAAGGAGAGAGGGTTCTTAACGTCACATGGGGTACAGATAATGCATGGGGAGTTAGTCCACAATCTCTTAACCGCATTGACATACCCGAAGAAAATTGCCATTGTTAAGTGTAGTGCCCATAGGAAAGTAGTTGATAAAGTTGGAAAAGGGAATGCGTTAGCGGATCGCGTAGCACGGGAGACTGCGATGCAGCCCGGCGCTACTGCCATGTATGTAGTAAAATCACAGGTGGAGAGATGGCATGACGCGAAGGAAGAAGTGCGAGAAATACAAAGGACCGCTTCTGACAAAGAGCGGGAACGATGGGCTAGCGAAGGAGAACTGGATGATGAGGGTTGTTGGAGAAATAAGCAGATGGATAGATGGAAATTACCCACGGCCTTTGTACAACCTATGGTTCAGATGGCACATGGGCTAGCACATGTTGGAGCTTCCGCAATTGTGAAATTGCTTACCCAAGTCTGGGAGCATCCAGAGATTGCTAGCACAGCAAAGAGGGTGGTGCAGACCTGTATGATCTGTCTGAAATATAACCCAGGGAAAGGCACTCGAACTCCAGCAGGAGGATTTGCGACGCCCACTGCACCCTTTGAGGTTCTGCAGATGGACTATATCCAGCTTGAGCGCTGTAACAATTTGAAGTATGTTCTAGTAGTGGTCTGCGCCTTCAGTAAATGGGTTGAGGCGTACCCTACGAAAGACAATACTGCAATGACTACAGCGAAGCTATTGCTGAAAGAGTTTTTCCCTCGATACGGCGTCTGTAGACTTCTGTGGAGTGATAATGGCCCTCACCTTGTAGCGGATGTTATAAAATATGTCTTGAAGGGCCTAAGCATCACCCAGAAGTTCCACGCCGTATTCCACCCCCAGTCTGCAGGACTAGTCGAGAAGTATAATGGTACACTGAAGCTTAAGATCGCCAAAATCCAAGCTTCAACATCTTTGACTTGGCCAGATGCCCTGCCACTGGCGTTATTGTCAATTAGGTCGGTGCCACACTCTCGAACTGGCCTTACGCCATATGAAATCGTATTTGGACGCCCAATGAATATTTGGGGTCTACCAAGGCCTAAGGCTGTGTATGATGTACCTTGTGTAATGATGAGCGATTATCTGGCACAGTTAACGGATAATTTGGTTTCTATTCATCAACAGGTCCGAGAGGCGCTCCCTGATCGGTCTACCGGCGAAGGACATGGTCTCCGGCCTGGGGATCATGTCATGGTAAAGGTTTTCGACAGAACGAACAGTTTGGAGCCGAGATGGGTCGGACCTGAGCAAGTCCTCCTTGCAACAAGGACGGCAGTGCGAGTCTCAAACAGGAAGAATTGGATCCATTCCTTACACTGTCGAAAGGTACCGCCCGGATTGGTGGAGTTTGCCGTGCTGACCGATCAACGAGAAATCCTAGCAGCAGAGACAGGCCGTGCTGCGGAGCCAAACGACACTGAGGAGCTCTTTCCGGACCACGCGACTTCTGGAGGAAGGCGATATCATCTGCGACCAAGGAAGTGAGGTTTCCAGAACCGGGACATACTGTCAGAACGGCCCTTGGGTTAGTGAAACGGAGAGCCGATGAGGCAAGGGGGGGGGATCAGCCCTGCATTAGTGTAGCGACACCCGTCTTGGCCCGCTGGTGAAGAAATCAACCGCTGCCCAAGGGGAAGAGTTCTGACAGACCTTTTTAGTTTCAGGAAGATATCAGGGTATTGTTTCCTTTGACATGGAGAAGAAGAAAATTCTTTGTGCGTTGGGGTTCATGCTAACAGTAGCTATCGTTGGTATAACCACATGGTTTGTGGAGGAGGCAACTCCTGCTCGAAAGACGCTTGTGTTGACGACTCCAGTGCCTGCGGAGCACTACTTTTATACATTGCCATATCAAGAGTTGAAGCATCGACAATCCTATTTGAATAACACTTTCATTCAGATGCTGCATCACACCCACGTTGCTACGAACGCTACGAACTGTTGGATATGTGGGATGATGCCAGCCCATCAGAAGAAAGGAGGTACGCCATTCATACCACTTCCTTTCTCTCACAATGGCTCTTGTAGAGCATGGTACACTTTGCTGTTTGCCACTCGGAAACCGACAGTGGGACGATTGCTTTTCAGACTCAATAAAGAATGTCATCAGGACAAAAATGGATATCCACAAGCAAATGGGACAATTTGGGAATGGGAAGAGTACCGACCAGACAATGAATCCATTCCCTATATCTTCACGAACACCAGAGACACTGTGGGGAAGGACAAGTTTGTGATCCAAGTGGCTCAAGCCCAAGCGGACCTGTGTGTCCAGAGTGTGGGTTTTATCCCTGTTGGTGTCAGTGATTGCATAACCGTATTAAACATCGACGGGTTAAATAATAGTACCTTCCTAGCATCCCATAATACCTACTTTGTATGTGGAAATAAAGGCTATTACCGTTTGCCGGCTGGGTGGTCTGGGGTATGCTATGTATCGTTCCTATTACCTCCTGTATTCTTAGCACCCGCGTCATATCATAAGGATTTAAAACTGTTGAATAATGTGACTGTAAATAGATATAAACGTACTCTATCAATTGATGATGTGGATCAAACCGATACCAGCTTGCAACAGTATATTGATTTTAACTTAGGACTGTTTTTCTTTGTTGGAGCTGCTTTGAATAGTAGGAAGATCCGAAGATTGACAAGAGTGGTAGAAGCTGTGACAAATCAGACTGCTGCCGCTCTTGGGAATCTTACGGAAGAATTACAAATAACTAGGATTGTTGCATTACAGAATCGTATGGTATTAGATGTAATGCTAGCTGATCGAGGTGGAGCCTGTAAAATTATTGGAAGTAGCTGCTGTGTGTTCATCCCTGATCATACGCCATCCGTCTATAATGCCATTAACAAGCTGCATAAAATAGCAGCTGAAATCCACACAGAAAACGGCACTTGGTCCTTTTCTGGATGGTTTTGGGCGTTGGTTACTACCTGGGGATGGAAGGTCTTAACTGGTCTCTGCATTATTATAGCAATTCTGTTCTTTCTCTGTATGTGCATTCAATGTGGACCATTGTGCTGTTCCGTATGCATTTCATTCTGCATTCCAGATAAGAAAGCTATTGCCGATGTTGCTCGCCAGAAGGGTCTAGCTAAAGAGGTTAAGGGAATGATGATAATTGATATATATGATGATTATTCTTGGAAGCCGGATGTCTTCAGTAAATGCTGAAAGGGTCGTCTGTTGTAAATTAAAGCAGAATGTGATTAAGCATTTACTGAAAACATTAATGCTTCCCCTGTTATCGTGTTTTCTTTGGTTATGTTGACTGAAGTCCGGACTCCATTTTGTATTGACATGCTGCCACGTGTTCGTCACGAGGAGAGTCCGACCTCTGTGTTAGTTGCTCCTGTATTCTGCCTAGTAACAGTCTATAAATAGCTCTCTTGTCCATCTGGCGCATGCCCAGACTTGACCACATCTGTTATAATTAGCTTTGCTTGACCATGCGTTTTCGCGGGCCCAAAGAGTATGTTAGCTCCGCCCATGTATTGATTCAGTATCGAGAATGACCATAAATGGTAATGTTCTTCGACCTCATGTTGTATCCACCCACTATGAGCCCCTCTGTTGTGTATAAAAGGGGACTGTGTACGCAAGTTCTGTGTGCTACTCCATGCAATACTGAAGAGTGTTGTGTGGATTGTAGGACCACCCTTAAGGGTTAATAAACGTTGTTTTTGTACTTTGCAGTTTCCGTGCCAACTTCCTTATAGATTCCGTTACAGGAGAGCGAACCCTTGTGCTTTGCGGGCCTAGCTGGGGCCTGTATTCATCAAGGGGGAAAAAAATGGGAGTTCCAGCCCCGCGGGCACCCAACAACCTCGCTGGGAACAAAAGCCAGCCAGGGAAGCCAGAAAGCAGAGGCAGGACACAAACCAGCGCCCACAGATGCAAAACATGGACCAAGAAGGAACAAAGCCCAAGAGCACCACCGCAGCAGCAGCCGCCAAAGGCAAAGCACCCAGGCGAGAACCACCAACAGGACAAAAAACCCCGGCCAGGCCAAAC
Source organism: Triturus cristatus (assembly GCF_964204655.1). Taxonomy (NCBI): domain Eukaryota; kingdom Metazoa; phylum Chordata; class Amphibia; order Caudata; family Salamandridae; genus Triturus; species Triturus cristatus. The sequence continues at coordinate 1,132,706,036 of NC_140580.1, read as the reverse complement.
AAGCCCAGAACCCGTGGAAGAAAAAAGGACCCCAGGAAGCGCAAAGCCGCGAGGCCAGACGAGAAGGCCAAAGAGCCAACATCGGGGACCCAAAAAGAAGCAAACAGCATCAGACGCCCCCAGGAGAACTCCCATCCAGGCACCAAAGAGGGCCGACCCACAGCAACAGGAAGAGAGCAGACGATAACAGGAGCCGGCCGTGCGGCACGGCCGCATCCAGAAGAAAAACGACCTAGGCAAGGACAGCACCATCCAGCCAAAAAGTCAACAGGGGCGAATCTCGCAAACACCCCTGAGCACGAAGCAGGGGAGAAACCGCCCAGGAGAGCAACAAGAAGCCCCCCACAGGGCCGGGACAAATCCCAGAGAGGCCAAGGAACGGGCGACAGAAAACCTATCACCCGAAACACCAGTCCAAGAAAGAAAGTCCGAAGACCACAAGACAGGACCCCACCGGAGAGGAAGCCCAAAGCACCAGGACGAACCAGGTCACCAAACAACAAGGTACAAACCAGCCCCGACTCGGCCAACCACCCAGAGCAGAGGAGGCCAGACGCACACAGCGCAAGAAGGTCAAGGGGCCCGGAACGCCAAGTACGGGAAGACGGAGGACCCAACCAAACGGCAAGGCGCAGTACCACAAAGGCTGCAGCAGCCAACCCAATCACAGCAACGAAAGAGACCCGAGAGGGCGCCACAGAGAGGACGCAAAGGTCGCCAACATCACCGCCATCACAGGCAAATACGGAACGGAAACGGAAGCAAGGCAGGCACAAAAAAAGTCCAGAGACCATCAGGATGGGAAGGACTACCACCGGACAAACCGGGCAAGAATCGCCCGCCCATCAGGACCACAAACACTCGAAACATACCCCCGAGGATGGTCCCATCAAAAGCAGACAACCCCAACACGAACAGTCGGGGTGACACACAAAAAGAGCCCACAAAATGCACACGCCTGCAGAGGCGGGTGCCAAACCTCCGGCCCGACCAAGTCGCTGCTCCCCAGAGGCCAAAAGCACAACGGACTCGAGAAGGGCAGCCCAACAACCAGGGAAGAATGGAGCGGCCCGGCAGCGGGCACAGGCCCGGAACCGAGAGGAGACCACCCGGACAGCAGGCCGGAGCCGAGGAGAAGAACGACCCGGACAGGAGGCGGCGCAGCTGCCGGACGAGCCAGGGAGAAAGAAACGACGGGGAAGCCACGGACGGGGCCCCTGACAGGAAGAAAAAAAGGGCAAGCCCCCCCAGGAGCAGGAGGAGCGGCAAGAGCCGGCATGGAGATCACCTATAACAGTCCAGCAAAGAGCGGACAGGTGCCAGACGCCCGGCCCCAGATGCAGAAACCAACAGCATGGTGAAGGAGGACGCCCAACCATGAACCCACAGACATCGCCACACAACGGCGAGCAGGAGCCCACAGGACGGAAGGACGGCAGACCCAAAGCACGGAAAGGAAGAAAAAGCCAGGGACAACACAGGAAACATGAATCCAAGGCCCCGGAACAAACCCCCAGCGGGGCAGGAAACACAACCCCCAGGGCAAATGGACATCGCTCCGCCAGAGCATGAGCCACCAGGGACACAAGACCAACCAGAGAGCAAGAGCACCCAGGTCGGAACCAAACCCCAAGAGACCCCACACGGAGAACCAGGAAGGGACAAAGCCGCCAGGACAATGCGCCCGCCAGACGGGGACATAGCACCGAAAAGGCGGAAGGGATACCGAACTCGGCAAACAACAAGCCCAAGTAGGATCCGAGGGAGTTGGAGCCCACGGTAACAGGCCCAGGACATCCGACTGGAGGAAATACCATCGCCTACCCTGGAGACTGAGCCAACAGTGACAGTGCAAGACCAGGAATGGAACACCAAACCCCCAGATTAAGAGTCAAAGACCCTAACCATTAGTCCAGAGAGACCCTCCGCGAAGGAAGAGACAAAACTTGACAACAGAGCGACGGCACAAAACAAAACACGGTCCGAGACACCCATAGGTGAAAAAAACACGGACCACAGGCACGGCGGTACAAGGAAAACCCACCAGCCAAAAGAGGAAAGCAGACCCATGGAGAAACGGATACAAACAAAACCATGCAGCCGCCCCAGGGGAGCGCAATCGTGCGGCACCCGACAAGGGGCACTGATCCGGGCAAAACTCACCAGACGCTCGCCGTCAGGGTAAACGAGCCAGCACAGTACCACTAGGATCAGGGGAGCCGAGGCAAAACAGCAGTGCGCGACCTCTGGCCGCCTGGAACTGCGCGCGGCGCCCTGCAGCACACGCGGATATCCGCCCGGGAGCCGGAAGCAACAAAGGAAAACCCAATGGCAACGACCGGGATACAGCAAGGGGAGCCGAGAACCAACCTCACCGAAGGTGGTAGGGACACTCGTGGGTCACATGGACACGCGCCCGGCCGCGCACAGCAGCAAGCACCACGCAGCAAGCGATAGAAACAACAAGCACCAACACCGGGGCGCTCAAGACAAATCCAGTGCGCTTCACAAGAGCACCAGATCCATAACATACGGAGGCAGTCATTGTTGGCAGTCACGGGGAGAACAAGTGATTCGCTCAGAAACACATAACGTTGATCGACCCTCCCCAGACTCGAACCAGGTACCCTAGCTCGGAGTTAGACCACCACAGTACCCACCCTGCGAAGGACAAAACGAGGCGACCATCGCAGCCCGGCAACCCACCCTCGCAGGGAACAAAGTGGGAAGCCCATCGGGAGAAGGGCCCCACAGAGACAAAACAACACCGGGGACCCTCTACGACCACAGCCCACCAGAGCCCCCACACCCAGCACTCAGGAGGTAACAAAGGCGGGGGGTGGGAACAGAGGATGAGGTGACACCCTGGAGCCATCAGGATCGGGGAGACCCAGCAAGGAGAGCCCGCTAGAGCAGGGCTGGACAAACTCCCAGAGCCCCCAACCTGAAAACCGCTAGAGCAGAGCAGGCAAACTAAGGGGGCAAGGGAAGGGCACAAGGCGAGGGAAAACACCCATAGCAGGAGCCCGCTAGAGCAGGGCCTCGTCCCACGGGCCGTAAGACCGCTAGAGCAGGCCCAGGCCCCAACTTACCTGATGAAATGCACAGGAGAATCTGCAGCGCGGAACGAAAAAAACAGGCTGATGGGTTGGGCCGGCCCGCCTCTTATAGAGGTCATGGGTATACTGGGTCGGCCATATTGGGAAGGGATGGGAGGCATGGGAGGCTGACTTTTTTGCTTTGGAGGGTTCTGGTGTGGAGCTGAAGCTCACTTGTTATCATGTGGCGAGGAAGACTAACGAGGAGGGAATGCAGACAGGTGAGATATGGTTGCACGTGGCCTGCAAACTGAAAGATTCCTTCCAGAACTTTCACTCCATGAAGTGAAATTATCATACCGAGAAGATATGTGGACATTGTTACAACATTACCAACCAAAACAAAGTCAACATCCAAGTACATAATGAAACACTCAGAACATTTCGATTTTTTTAAGGTACCGCCATACCTCAAATATGACGGCAAAGCGTTTGAGAGTGGAAAGTTTGGTGTTCAACGGTGGCTCACAGCATACCATCATGCAAAATAACACAGCACTGTTTTAATCTATTGACCGGTGAGATGGTAGGTCAGTGAAATGATCAGTCCTCACCAACACATGGACTGGACGTCCATCTCCTGGCTCACTGGAGGATACCTGCTGCACTGCTCACTAGATACAAACCCTGGAAGATGCTGCAATGTGGACAAGCTGCACTGCTCACTAGATACAAACCCTGGAAGATGCTGCAATGTGGACACGCTGCACTGCTCACCAGATACAAACCCTGGAAGATGCTGCAATGTGTACATGCTGCACTGCTCACTAGATACAAACCCTGGAAGATGCTGCAATGTGGACATGCTGCACTGCTCACTAGATACAAACCCGGAAGATGCTGCAATGTGGACAAGCTGCACTGCTCACTAGATACAAACCCGGAAGATGCTGCAATGTGGACATGCTGCACTGATCACTAGATACAAACCCTGGAAGATGCTGCAATGTGGACATGCTGCACTGCTCACTAGATACAAACCCGGAAGATGCTGCAATGTGGACAAGCTGCACTGCTCACTAGATACAAACCCTGGAAGATGCTGCAATGTGGACATGCTGCACTGCTCACTAGATACAAACCCGGAAGATGCTGCAATGTGGACATGCTGCACTGCTCACTAGATACAAACCCGGAAGATGCTGCAATGTGGACATGCTGCACTGCTCACTAGATACAAACCCGGAAGATGCTGCAATGTGGACATGCTGCACTGCTCACTAGATACAAACCCTGGAAGATGCTGCAATGTGGACAAGCTGCACTGCTCACTAGATACAAACCCTGGAAGATGCTGCAATGTGGACAAGCTGCACTGCTCACTAGATACAAACCCTGCCAGTCTCAACTGATGTTGCGGCTCGGTCCGCGTGTATAGGTAGCAGCGGAACCCATGGTAAGAGCATGGATGTCATGACTACAGTAGCACATGCAGAATGCTCAGTATTACATAAATGTAGAGAGGCTTTGTGTGCACAGAAATGAGGAATAAATTGTGGAATTATGGCTGCCACAGATTTCTCCAGGAGAGAATTCGCCACTTCATGTGCAGCAGCCACAGCCTGAAAATTAATGGGTTTTCCCTGTGCAGTGGTTACAGCGTCACCACATTTCAAATACATTAATAATGTATTACTCTAAATGAAGTGAACGTGACAAATGTACAGTATGATGGTGGTTGTAAATCTGTAAGTACTGTAAACGGGGCTGTCTGCACTACACGTGGCACCATGAAGGTTCAAGCTCTACATACCCGCCAGGTCCTCCTTCGATGACACCAGCCGGGGAGAACTGTTCCCAGGCTCGATCCGCAAAGACAACCTGGAAGGCAAAGGATTGTGGACGTTACACACCACAACAAAACAAAGAAATGCATGCACAGGTTAATGTAGAAAACAAACCATTAAGATGCGTGTGTGTGAATATGGAGGGTCTTCCAACCTTCAAGTACACCTTATGGCCTGAGTAGTCCTTCTTCGCTTTCTACTGCTCCACTGCACATTAGCCCTTCCTTTATTTCCTTCCCAGTAGCTTCGCCCCTTTCCCTTCACAACTCCGCCTGAGATGCTTATTCAGTGTCCCTCCTTTCCTACTCCAGTAGAGGGCACCACAGACCACAGGTACCTTCCTGGGCATGCAAGAGTAGTGTCTGAAAGACTCGTGGCTTCTAGTCATCCAGAGAGTATGGGCGCTAAGGAACTATGTGTGCGGAACAACCCTGGTCCCAGTTCGTTAAAAAAAGTTTACATTTCTCTTTGAATGAACTTTTATGTTTTTTACAGTTTGCAAACATTCTAAGAAGAAATCCTGGTAAACTGTTCAAGCGCTATACTACTGGGCAAGTGATGTCACCTCTCTCCCTGGCTCCTATCTCCCCTATGCTCCTCCCCCAAATCCCCACCCCATCAGATCTGAGGGAGTTTAATAATTCTCCTTCCTATTAATTTACAAAGTTGGAACAGGAAAGATAGAAGTTTATGAATTCCACAAATGTACATTTTGGTGGGTGTTCACAAGCTCACAAAGCAACCACCACTTGTGATGCCCTCTCCCCACGCTTAGCAGGGGATTTGCTTCTACAGATTTCTACGCACTCTTTTTGGTGAAGTCTCCAGTAAAAAAAAAAAACAATTCTGCCTGTCAGGAATCCTTTAGTCAGTTGCTTTAGGTATTGCATGTTATGTTATGCAGATTTGTAGAGTGCACCATGACCCGGGAAGGTATAGGGTTCTGAGCAGGTTTGAGTTGAGCCACACCTGGGACTGGTCAAAACCCAGCTCTTCGTTATTTCCTTCCCTGAGTTACAATTGCAATATCATTTACCGGACTCATTTCTTCATGAATACCTTTTAATATCAACAGCTTTTCAATCCTATTTAACCTCTAATAATTTCCCTTCAGTTTCTCCCTCACTTATTGCATCCACACCGTTATATAGTATCTCTCAGGAACATAGGCCTCAGGCTGCTCATATTTATAAGATGTTATCGCCTGTTACTGAACGTCCTAAATCCCACACAGAATTAGTCTGGGAAACAGACTTATGTTTGTCGCTTTCTATCTCTTCTTGGGATAAATTATGCTCCAAGTTATTTAAAACTTCGATTGCCGCTCGTATTACTCAGTCCCTATACTTTATTTATAGTAGAGCTGTTATTACTCCTGTTAGTATATCCAAGTTTTCCCCTACTTCCTCGTCCCTTTGCTGGTCCTGTTCTGAGTACACTGGGACTCTAATTCATCAACTGTATGATTGTTCTAATGTATTGAAGTCTTGGCAATCTCTTTGGTCTAAATGTATGAAAATATTTCAATGTAATATTCCATTATCAATGCAAAATGTTTTTCTAGGTTCATCCTCGCCTGCTGTTTGTTGTTTGATCTTTTTATTGCTCTAGCACTTAAAGTGATTTTGTCCTGCTGGAAAGATAGTTCTAAATTATCATCTTTAACCTGGTGGAACTATATTTGTGATGAGCACAGAATTGCTAATGCCTCTTCTCTTACTCTTTCTCAGAAAATTAAATAAGACCTTCTCTGGTTACCCTTTACTTCTTATCTTTCTACATAGGCACCTGCGCTTTAATTTCTACCTTTTTACTATTCTTCTATTTGCATGCGCATTTGCGTGAAGAAGTTACCGTCCAGCAAGAAGAGGGAGCCCCGGGACGCCGCACTGAAGTTAAGGTGGTTTATTTACCTTTAACCTTCTTTAAATTATTTGAAAATGAGGGAGGGCGGGAGGCGGGCGGCGCGTAGTGGGGGCTACGCGGAGCGCGCGAGTGTGCGTAGATTTTGCTACACTACGCGCTGCTTCACGTAGCCCCACTACGCCCACTACGCCCAGGCTTACTGTAAACTCAATAAAAATGATTAAACAAAAAAAAAAAAGAAACAGGTCTTCAGCTTCTTGCAGGATTCAAGAAGTAGGGAGGAGACTCTTGTGTGGCCAGATGTGGTTTTTTTTGCATGCGTGGGATGTGTGCAATTAGGAACCTGGACGAGCGGAGGTGTCTGGAAGGTTTGTGAAAACAGATGCGATTGTTTGTGTTGCGTTGGACCAGCGTTGTATAGTGCCTTGAAAGTGTAGGCAAGGAGTTTGAATTATGCTCGGTTGTGTATGGGGAACCAGTGCAGGTCCTTCAGATGTCGTGTGATGTGAGTGTGGTATGGGAGCATGAGAGTGATACTGGCTGCAGGGTTCTGAATGGTCTGCAGCCTTCTGGTGAGTTTTTTGTTGATCCCGGCATTGAGGGTGTTCCCGTAGTCCAGCTTGCTTGTGGCCAGGGCTTGCATGACAGTTTTCCGGGTGCTGATTGGCAGCCATTTGAAAATCTTCGTCAGCATCTTCAGGGTATGGAAGCGTGAGGTGATGATGGTGTGGACTGCGGCATACATGTCAAGTTTACTGTTAATGTTGATCCAGAGGTTCTTTTTGTGTGGGTGGTGGGGGTGGGTGTTGCTCCTAGCTCTGTTGACTGCCAGGTGGAGTCCTACTGTGAAAGGCTCTTCCCAAAGATCACAATTTAGGTCTTGTTGGTGTTCAGCTTCAGACAGTTGATCTTCACCTAGTGGGTGATTTCAGTCATGCAGGCATTGAACTTGATACGGGTACTGGGCGTCTTGTCTGTGAGGGAGAGAATGAGTTGAGTGTCGTTAGCATATGAGAGGATGTTGATGTTGTACGAGTAGTAGATACTGCCTAGAGGGATCACGTCTGTGTTGAAGAGGGTTAGGCTCGGTGACAGGGCTTGATTTGTGCCAGTGTTTTTCCGGTGCTTGGCACCAGTGCTTGTGACAGCCTGACACAAGGTGGTGCTGTTTGGCTCATCTAGAGATGACCACAACGACAGTTAAATATTTATTCAATATACAGTGACAATGCCTATTGCCTGCTGCCCAAGCCATGCTTATAGCTTTGGGGGGTTGAAGTAGTTCGGATTTGTCACAATTGTAGGAGTGTAATGGTTAGTAGTCTTATTGTTACCATCATTGGCAGCATGGCAGGGGCAATTTGTGGTGCAAGATGCAGTGGCGTCCCCAAGAGAGCCCTAGCACTTATTCTTTTACAAATTAAGCACTGCTCAGAGAGGATCCTTTCGGAGCTCTGTAGATGAGGTCGCAAACATCCGAGTTGTACGATGGCAGGCAGTTTGACTGGGTCCCTCTGGTCTGGAAGGAGGAGATCCACAGGAGTGCATGTTCTTGGATTTGTGTAGACGTTGGATAAGGATGTATGGGTGACTGTGTCAAACACTTTGGAGAGGTGCAGGTGGATAAGGGCAGCCATGTCTCTTCTGTCCAGAGTCATGCGGATGTCATTCATGGCACCAATGAGGGCAGTGTCCATGCTGTGGTTAGGCTTGAAAGGTGACGTGGAATTGGTGGACGTTGAGTTTTTCGGTGAAATATCTGCTGATGATTTTCTCTAGGACCTTGGCCGGGAATGGTAGCAGGGAGATAAGTCACTAGATTGAGGTATTTCCAGTCATAATTGAAAATTCATGTCAGAAAAAAATATATTTGTGACCACTGTGTGGCACCCTGAGCCCCAACATGGTTTTTAGGTCTTGCGTGAGCCAGCGTATTCGCTGACTCAAGCGAGACATTTAGTCTGTGGGCTTCAGAAATTCGACCACAAGCTTTTGCTGGCCTACACCATGCGGTTACGCGCACAGTAACGCGCATTCCTCTCATCACTCGATCAGGCGCCATCTGGCTTTCCTCTTGCTTGCTCTCCCAAGTGCGCGCTTCAACGCTCTTCCCCCTCCCCCACCACAGAGCGCGTCTCTTATTGTAAGGGGCTCGGGTCGCGTCGCTATGTCCAGCTGTCCCCGTCCATCTCCTCTGCTTCCTTTGATGCCCCTGTTTGACTTGCACTCTGCTGGCGGTATTGTGAGGGCCACAAATGCTTAACTCTGCAGCAGTTCACTATTTCGCCGTAAATTGCCTTTGCAGTTCTATATTGTGCACACTCACAAAGGTATTGGTGTGCTTTACATGCAGATTAAACAAGCTCCTTCAACCATGCAGACGCGGCGTTGCCCGTTGCCTAGGTTTACAGCTCTCATTGGCAAAAGGAACTCTTCCGGGCCTTTAACCTATTCCTGGCTCAATACAGTCAGCCCGCTATGCAACAGGCTCATTGCGGTGCCTATGCCTTTAAGGGAAACCTCCAGCCCGACCTCTTCCTGGCTTCGTAGGCAGGCCCCAGGGGTGACGCTCGCTCTTCTTTGACTACGCTCACGTCAGACGCTCACCACTCACTGCTCATCTCCCAGCTCAATGTTGCCGGGTCCCTTTTTGAAGACTGCTTTTTGTTTTGCTAATCTGCACTTTCCCATGCCTTATAAGAAAACAAGTATATTTAAACGTCAATCAACCACATTTTCACATTTTCATAAGCAATAAAAATGTCTGTCCAAACAGAGGATACCCTCCAGCCCCTAAAGCACTCGAATGTAAACACGGCCTCTATTATATGACACACCGCAGAAGTTATACTAGTGTGATCAGGTCCTGGATGTTCACAGCCATGAAGAGTACGTGAGCAACTGTAGCGCACAACTGCAGATTCACTGAGAAACGGTGCCCCCCCCCAACATGAGCGCGTTTGCTTCCGATAGACAGCCCAGGCAAGTCATTAACTAACAACTGCTGTCAGATCTGTTTGATGCGTCACACGCAGAATGTTCGACGTGTCAAAATGAAAATAAACCTCAGCCTCTCCCCCCACAACGGAGAGCTTCAACAAGTTATGATCCCAAAAGCACAGACCATGGAACAGAATCCTCAGAATCAAGGAGGTTACCAGCTGCGTGCAGGGCACAAACACCTGGCAGTTACCTAGAAATGTCCAAAACAACACAGTGCGGGCATACGTTTTACGGCAGCTTACTCGTGCACACTACCTTACAAAGACTTCTGAACACGAAGCACCGAAAATACATGCTTTATCTGCTGACAAAGACAGTGATTGGAGCACAGGCAGGCACATTTCATCTAGAAAGGCAAATAATTACACAGCCCAATCGGTTACAACATAAGAAAATAATAACATAACCTGGCGTTTGTGTAACTGCGTGCACGCACTGAAATAACCCCTTGCAAGAGGTGAGCTGTGAAGCTCCAGGCTAGTGCCTACCACCGGCTAGTGCGTGCTTGGGGAAGATGAACGCGCACGAACCAGGGTTTTGACGTGCGCGTGACAACCTTTGTCTGTTGACTGAAATGACAGTCTAAACAGAGATACAAGCATTAACAATGCAATGGTCTCGGCATTGTTAAAGTTAGAGCTATTGGCATTGCTCATGACACTCTCAAATGCGAGACCTATTGCACTTGCACCCACACACACAAAGCCACCCACACACAGAGAGCCACCCATTACACCAGCTTTAGTGCTCGTCAGAAACAGTCACATGTGAGAACACTGCCAGCAAACATGACACACGCAGTTAAAAAAAATAAAACTGCAATGTACGCTCCCCATCTTTTATAGGGCCCCCAGATAACTGTACTGTAAAAGGTTGTTCTCATGCAGCACTTGCTAACATTCCTTAAGTATTGAAGCGCATCCCAGTCTTTTGGAATCAGGTTTCTCTGTCCTAGCCAGCCCCGTGCATTCATCTCCTCCATCCCAACCTCTAGTCCTGCAGCTTCTTCCTATCAAAGTATGACCATGGAGAAAGGCTTCTGTTCTTCCGGAGAAACTGTCAAGTCCTGAGTATCCCAATGCCAATGTACTTGTATTCAACTCTCACCATGTACTTGTATCTAGGTCCCGTGGTGCCCCCACTCCAAGGTCTCTGCACAGAACATCCCCAGCTTTCGCACCGGTATCTGCGAAACCATCCCCTTAATCTCAGTGGTTCTTTCCCACTCCCGGCCCCGTACCTGTATGAGACTTCGAGTTTGCACCTCGCCCTCTTTTCTACCTGTCTTCCATTTACAAAATTTGTGCGGGCTTCAGCTACGCAAGCGCAGAAGGAAGGATATACTACGAAGGCGTGTTAACGGTCTGTCGTATGAACACACAGAATATGCGCATGCGTGCTCGTAAGGTGGAAAGCTAACTACGGCCATCTTTGTTCGGCCTTCAACTGGCACGCATCAGTGACAGAGATATGGAAAGAGAGAAGAGACTAACATCTACCTGTATACAATATGTGTTGCGCAAGAAGTGGTTTACCCTACACTAGAAATTATCTGGTTCTGAGCTCCGATGCACCGGCAAGCAGCAGTTTTAGATTCGCAGCAAACTACGTTTTTCAGGAAAAAATGGCTCAATAATGTGCACCTACTTTTGCAAGGTTTTATCAAGCAGCATCTGAAGCATCATCAGCTTCCCGACACCGGCAGTGTGCGAACGCAGCCCTCTTCTCCTTCACTTTTCTATTCGGACCAAACACTGCATTCTAAATTGTGAAATTGAAATCACATTTTAAGATAATTTAAAAACACACTTATCTAAATTAGCAGATAATCGACGGAGTGTGTACATTTGAGGAAGCCAGTGTGGAGCGGGACTGACTAGCTGAGGCTTGTTTAGATAATTCAATGATGTAATCGGGTAGGGAATACAGGGTGATAGGTTTTTGTTTTCGAAAATCCGCAAGATTGCAATAACAACCGCGGCGAGCGAGCCCAGCTGCCAGTCATTGAGGGAATCGCCCTGAACACCACCGCCTTTCTCCGAGGTCAAGCAGAAATGCCTCGGAGAAACGCAGCGGCATTTTCAGATTCGGGGGCGTGTTTTTCTTTCTCTCCTCTTGCCATTGGCTGGAATGTTTACATTCCAGAGGAGAGAAAGAAAGTAAAAAACACGCCCCCGAATCCGAAAAAGATGGGGCTTGTTTGGAGAGACAAAGCTCTTCTCCAATGGCTGACCAGCATTTAAGAGGCCAGCCAATGGAGAAGAGGGGAGAAGAGGGGCGGGTTCAAGCCCCTCTTCTGAAAACGTTAAATCTCGCGAGCGAGACTGCGCAAGCGCAGCCTTCGCTAGCCGAGACCTAAAAAGGACTTTTCTGGTTCTCTCGGATTTTGCTGATGTGCGTAAACGCAGGTTAGATGAGTTTACGTTACATAAAGAAGTATATAAAGTGTTAGAATCCCCTGATATCTCTGTGTATGTCTGTTTTCTCCTGTTCTTTCATTCATGCCTTCTCCATTTGCCCTCTGCCGAATCTCTTCTTTTATCGTGTTTAACTCGCCTGTTATCTGTCACCTTCTTCTCTCTTTGGGATTTACACTGTTCATCTTCTCTACACCTCTTTCTTTTATCGTGTTTAACTCGCCTGTTATCTGTCACCTTCTTCTCTCTTTGGGATTTACACTGTTCATCTTCTCTACACCTCTTTCTATCTTATCTCATCATTTTATTTTTCCTTTCGTCTATTATTTCCTTTACGTGTTTTACTGCTACTCTCTTTTCTCTGCGCTTCGTTTTCTGCCCGCTCCCCCGCCCTTTTCACTTCCCTCTTTGACAAGCACTTTTCCCGCCTCCGCGCCTTCCCTCCTCAGCCCGTGAGCTGCCCCGGGCTCCCGCCTCTGGCAGATCTTATCTTTGGGCCTGTGCACCTCAATAGAGAAAACCCAACTTTAAAAGCAGGACTTCAGGGAGGCTGACATAATGTAGTCAACAATCCACCCCGCCCCCCGCACTGTTAGCCTTTTGAAGAAACCTCGGTGACATCTGAATCCATTACAGGGAGATGTTAATGTTAATTGCTTATTGGCCTTTACCAGGACAGTGAAGATTTGTATTATATCGGGGGTCTTTTGCTGTTTGCCTGAGTCAGTCACTACTCACTGCACCCTACCTCACTCACGGATCGGTCTTCACTCACTGATATACCCCTTGCTTGCACGTACATGCCAACTATTCTAAAATGGAAGCTTTAACAAACAAGCATTGGCATAGCCAATAGGCCTCGCCTTTGGGACCTTATAAGTGTTTAACCATGCAACAGTGTATGTTGTTGCACCAAGGATCTTGTGCTGCATAACTAAATACTTATAAGGTCCCAAAAGCGAGACCTATTGGCTATGCCAATGCTTATTTTTATATTTGCAAGACACAAAGGAGACCATTGGCAAATAAAACCAGCCTGCTTTTGATCAGCTTCCTTTCCGGGTCGGAAGCGCGACTGCGATCAGGGACAAAGTAACACAACTAGTGTAAATAAGCGCATGGATTGCCGAGGTCAGGATGCTTAAGGGTGGTACAGTCGTACTGGTAGCAGAAGGCTCCCTTCCCCTCCTGCTATTGCTGCATTCATCCATCCTCGTACACAGTTACTCACCCATTCACCCTTCCAAGCATGCATTAGTAGTAATTGAACAACAATAAGCAATGGAAAGATGGCCAGTCACCATTGTGAAGTGCCCTCCACTGCGCGGGAACACGTTGGCATTTTTTTTGCCAGTTTTTGAGCTGTAAACCATTTTTTTTTTTATCTGAAGATTTTGCAACAGATGATGGATTATATGGAAACTGTGGCCCTAATGCGGATAATGTTGCGGCTGCAGAATCCTATAATTCCAGTGGCCTCACAAACACCAATATCCACTCACTCACATAATCCCTCCATTCAGTGACGTTCTCACAGTATTACCCTAAACAAACTCGCACATAAACTGGGGTGACCACACGTCCTGGATTCCCCTGGACGGTCCTGGTTTTCAGAGGACTGTCCCAGCCAACCAACGCTTTATCTAATTTTAAACTTGAAAGCAGAATTGAAAGGTATGCAGGGCGTCACATGACATCTTTTTGTTGCAGGCAGCACAGAAGGAGGCCAGCTGCCTGCTCCCATCAGAGGGGAGACAGCGTGGGAGGCAGAGGGGCACAGGCTGGAGGTCCTGCCATAGCGAATACTACATTGACAAAGCCTTGTTTGCCTTTGAATGACTGCATTTGCATCCTACCTCCTACTGCGCTGTCCGAAAGAAAAAGATTAATTACAGTAGTAATTTCAGACAATACCGTTTTGCAGGGTGATATTATCCTGCAATATATATATATATATATTTATAAGGCTGTGACAGGCCAGATATATACCTTGATCACTGTCAGCCAGTAGTCCTTCTTCTATGCCTGACCTGTTCCAGTTTTTACTTCTCAGAATCTGGGCACCCTAACATAAAGGTCTCCATCAGTTACTATTAGCAGCACTTTCACTGATAACAAAACGGACCAATTGGCTTTACCAAAGCTTGTGACCAATGCACGCAGTTGGTAAACTGGCAACGTAGGAAGCCTCACAAGTCCGTAACAGTGGGCCACCGCCAGCCGCGGTCTGTGCAGGTAACCGCGGTGGGGCAGAGTAAGGGGGGATTTCGAGGCAGGATGCATAGGAAAAAGTAAATAAATAATTAATTTTCCCTCGGCATCGCCCCTCGAAATCCCCCCTTACATGGCCTCACCACGGTTACCTGCACGGACCGCGGCTGGTCACAGCTGAGGTAGCCTCTATTCTGAGGTACTTAGGGACGGTGCGCCTGAGGAGGCTGCTTTCATCAAGCGTTTGACGGTGACGGTGGCCTGGTGACGCGCGGCCTTGATGCGCACAAGGCCCCTCCCCCGCGCATTCTCCGGGAGCAGGGCTTCTTGTTTTGGGAAAGCAGCTGCACAGCAGGGAGCCTTTGAACTCCCCAGCGGGGTGCTCACATCTCCTCTCATGCATAACTAATGTGAACAGCTAATGTCAAACCGCATTAAAAAGCAAAAACCGGAGGACACTGAAGGCCTTCATTCAAACTATCTACTCAGAATGCAAGTGCTGGAGAAATGAGCGAAGACGGGCTCGGCCGGCACAAAGAGGGCTGTGGGGAGGCAGGGGGAAGCCAACCCCCGGTGAACTTTCACATTTATGGAACAAGGATCTACTAAAAGGCGAACCCACTGCAGGTCACAGCACTTGGGCTCAGCGCCAGGGGAGTGTACCAGCCTTCGGTGCAGTGCTTCCCAAACTTTTTAGAACCACGACCCAATTTTTTAGAAAGACAAACTTTTGGGACTTACCTACCTTTAACGGACATGAGGTGGGTGTTTTTTATGTAACTAAAGCATCGTGTGGCAGTGCAATCATTTACATTCTCATTGAAATGGTCACTAAATGTGTATGGGCACGCAGTTTTACTGATTAAACTATATAGCACACAAATGATGATGTGTGGAAATTGGGTTTCAATTAATATTTATTATTTGTGCTTCACCAAGTAAAGTGTCTTGTTTAGCTCTGACCCTATAAAATCTTTGTTTCCATCTCACTTCCGAATTACACAAAAAGTGCTTAATGTTTGCTTTTCTAACTGATGAATGTGTGCAGTCAGGGCCAGCTTTAGTACTGGTGGCGCCCTGTGCGAAACGTTTATTTGGTGCCCCCCATCGCCCCCCAATGACCACCTCGCCACGTATTCCCTCACTCAGCATTTGACAATGCCCCCCAAGTCTCCATAACCACTGTCTCTTAGATTCATTTATTTTTATAGCGCCACTCATACCAGTTTAAAGTGTCAGACAACTTTACATCACACGTACGTTGCACGGAGACAATCATACCTATGTAAATCAGTTTATAGGAAATGCTACATATGACAGAGGCCTACAAGGTGTAGGGGTGACATGGCATCCATACTGGTAGGCAGTATAGGATAAGAGTCCTTAGTCTGGAAAAGCACAAATTCAGAATTTAAAATGTAACACCATTGTCAAGGGTTTTCTTTAATGATAAGAAACTATTTATACCCAAATGTCCCCTTTTGGCAATATTAGGATAAGGAAAGACTGGGCAAAAAACATGTAGCTGTGATATATTGCTTGTAGTTGACAGTTAATAGCCCACTGCTCTATATTACGATTTTAACTTTTAAACTGCAGGTAACATAAGAATCTCTGTGTCAAAAGCGATAACCCATGGCCCTATGTATAGTGCATGCACTTTGTGATCTGAATGGGACGCCCTTCTGCGCCATGATGAGTCAAAACTGAATCTACCAGACAAAGCTCCATCAGTCTCCAGGAAGAACATTGATCGCCGGAGTTCTGGTGACATTTTTATTGATGCTTAGAAATTGCTGGGACAAGGAACATGGCATCTGGTGTTTATAAAACAATAAACATGGCGCCCCCACCCCAAGACAGCGCCCGGTGCGGTGGCACCGATCGCACCGCCCTACAGCCGGCCCTGTGAGCAGTTCATTTACAGGAAGTTACATTTTGTTGTGTATCATGACAGTCTTTCCTTTCACGCTTCATGTACCCCAGCAAGATTGTGTCATATTTCACTTTACTTTTCCTTCTCTGACTGCAGAGTGGAGTTTTAAACACCAGTCCCATGTTAAAAATCATAAGCAGTAGAAGACATAGCCGGACCTTTGACCTCTGTCTTTGAAGCTCAGCAAATGTGACAACAAATAAAGAATTTAACCCCTTGCATGCGCATGACGGAACCACGTCGTCATGAGCCACGGGCGGCGTGTGCTCATGACGGCGTGGTTCCGTCATGCTGCGGCCGCTCTGCCCACGCGTCATTGATTCCCCGCCTGTGCGGGCGAAATAACGAGTGGGCGGCGTCGTGACGGAACCACTCCGTCATGAGCACAGCTCGCCCGTGACTCATAACGGCATGGTTCCGTCACGAGCATGGCGGCGCCGCACTCACCCCACACTCCCCCAGCGCCGCGGCGGAATTTGCGCCGCCGCGAAGGGGTTAAAGGCATCTTTATTTTTTGTTTGGACTTTCGTGCCCCACCAAAAATCAGCTTTCAACCAATCAGCGAATCAGGACCCACAGTTTAGGAAGCACTACTTGAATGAATGGTCATGACGTTGATAAAATGTCATAAATGCTTCTTGCACTTCATCCTTTGAAATGAAGGAAATATGTACATTAGGTTTTCCCTAAAATGGACTGGCCTTGTCCTAGTAAATAGATACATTTGATAGTGGCCCAGCGCGCCACTTCCTTTATGGCTAGGTAAACGCTATACAAATATACCACATACATGCACACATCTATACACCCCCAAGCCATATCCAGTCCTGCAGGCAGTGCTTAATTTGAGCCGGTCGTTTACTGTGCTCGGCACTGGCACTTAATTGTCAACACCACGACTTATAACAGCTGCCACATGGTGGCGCTGTTTGAGTGATTCAGACATAAGCAGAACAGTTGTTTTATTAATTCAATATATATATATGTGTTTTTTAAAACAACTGATACCGCTTCTCAAGCCATTCTTATAGCTTTTGGAGCCACAAACAGTCTAAACGGTCACACTTGTAGCAGTGTGATGATTAGTGGTTGTGCAGGTACTGTGATGGCTGCGCTGACGGGGCAATGGGTGGTGCAAGCCGCGGTGACCTCCTGACAAGTGACCTGGCACTTATGTTTTTTTTTACAAATTAAGCACTGCCTACAGGGCTTGCAATTTTGCTGTAACTAAAAGGATGTACACATTCAGTCTCCGATCTTGCGATTATTCGACTGAGCGAATACTTGGACTGAATATCCAGGAATCATGTTCTGGGTAAGTTTGTGGCTGAATGTGAGTGGACCAGGGGCTTGGGCATTCGAGCACCGTCCATTCACAAATGCAGATGGACCCATGGCTCTATGCTTTACTTTTGAATCACTTACATAGCCTGGGCAAGTTGAAGGCATGACCCTGCCACCAGAGCCCCCCTGCATGCCCAGTATTTGGGGGGGGGGTTCATTAAGCAGGAATGAATGTCTTGATCTCTTCATCGGTGTTCTAGATAGTGCAGCACCCCCGGAGCCTCACCACACTACCACCACCCTGGCTGCTCATCGCTGCAAGCCTTGCCCTGGCATTGCCACCCTGGTCGAACTCAATGTCTGTCTGCCAACACCTTGGAACCAAAAGAGGTCAGGAGTTTTGTGATTTCTAAGCCACTCATTTGCATGTTGATGTCACTATTATAGATGAGCTAGCGGGAACTTTGTTCAGCTATTGCTCTCTCAGTCACAGGACAAAGAAATCATATCAGAGGAAGCGACTGTGTGGCATCTGACCCAAATTGACAAACATTGGCAAAACCAACAGGTCAGATTTTATAGTCTTGCAGAAATCTTGTTTACATGCCCACAGCATCATTTCTTTTGGGCACATACACAACACTGTCAAACGCACATTGCTGATACACACAATCGTTGTGGTTGTGGAAGTGATGGTATTGTGCAGGGCCCTAAGAACTCTGCATTACAGTGGCACACCCGACGATTGTGAATATCGGGGACGGTGTTAACCTCACATTCTAGGCGATAGTGTCCCTAGAGAAAAGATTCAGAAAAGCATTTCGAAATACAGTAAATAAGAAAGGACTGGATCAGAAAGGGACTGCGAGATTGAAAATGAGAACACCTAGAAGGTTTATTAAAAAATGTAAAAGATATCATTCAGACAGCAAAAAGTTGTTGAAATCTAAAAAAAGGTGCAATTCAGAAAATAGTTAAATGCAGACACAGCAGCAAACAAACTATTAAATTACGGAGAAGTCATTTGTCATAAAGGCTATCAAAAGCAGGTCAAACTCAGAGAAATGCTAAGTTTCAAGTCTGCAGCCAAATAAACAAGAAATGGGACAGCATTCCTAGGAGAGGCAAAAAGAATGTCTCTCTCCCAAATTCAAGGGATTAAATGAAGGTGAATGACAGGAGTTGCAAAGTCAGCAGAGCATGATCATTGCTCCAACAAATCACATTGTAACATTTTAAAAGGGCACATAACCCCCATCACCTTAGCACTAACCCACTACATGAATATTGATTCTCCCCTTCTGACCTATTATTGTGTGCAAGTGTTAGAAAAAACGAGTTAAATAAACAACAGAGAACCACTGTGAATGCATGCAGCACAGTGCACAGGAGGAAGGCCCTTGGATATTGTGGCAAAAGGGCTTCCTCTTGCGTGCTCTTCGAGAACAGTGACCACCGTGGAAATCTACAGAAAGCCCTCAGATAGATCAGAACACACGAGTCCCATAATAACAAACACACATACACACAACATGATGCACGCCAACAGTACAAGCCAATATTGCCCACTGTGCAGTGCGCAAACAGTGCCGTTGGCAAAGTCCTATGGTTAATCCACCCAGGCACAAAACTGCACTCAGCACATATTAAAACACCCTGAGATGACTCAGGGAAAAGTTTAGGGTTCCAGTGAAATTGGTCATCCATCAACCCAGGAGGAACCTTCCAAGCCTAGTCGAATCACACCCAAGAGACATAAAATATTAATCTGCGCCTGTAGCCAATGGTGCCCAATCATTACGCAACAAACACAGCAATCCTTTCTAATTCGGCCTGCAGACAACGATAAAATATAAAATGCAGAACCAGAAGTAAATCACCTTACAATCTATGGTGACCACTTCACTCAATTGTCATCATAGACATTGTTTCAAGTTGTGAGTTTTAATCCCACAAATCACGGGTATCAAGTGTGTTAGCCCAATTAACCAATTGGAAGTTAACTTATATTACACAGAGGAAATTTGGGATCCTGAGAAATGTTACAGTAGAGCAAAGTGGAAGTGCTGCAAAATTAGGTAAGTGGAGAACATTGCTATGACTGGGGGATAGAGTTTCTCCAATCAATGGCTTGTGCTCAGGATAAATCTAGCACCTTAGCCACCACCTCCGCAGAACATTCCTGGACCTGGGAAGACTCCATCTTAAGAGGAAGACCCAGGACGAAGAATCCTGACTTCTAACGGAAGAAGAGGACTCACACAAGGACTCAAAGACCCAAGGTCGCCTGAATCCTGCTGGCACTCAGCGGCTGGATCTGCTCTCCAAAGCTCAAATGGTTGACTTCCAGTTTACCTGCTTCAATTACACAAAAAGCAGGACTTCCGGCTCCAAGAAGGGTCAGCTAACTAATGATGGCTAGACCTGCAAGAACCCTGCCTGTAGAAAACCCTATTGTCCAGAAGTCTGCCCTGAGGAACTAAGGGCTGCAGGACTGACCTAGAGAAGCTTTTCCCAGCAGTTGGAAACTAAGTCAAAAGGTACAACCTTTGACCAGATCTGCCGGCTTGTTGAACCTAACCTCTGCTCCATTTCAGTCTGCCTGAAATTGTGCCCAGGTCCCGTCCCCCACAAACTGTTTTTTTTCCATAGTGCTTGACATTTCAAGGCACTTTTTGCCTTAAAAAAATCTTATCTCAGGTTCCCCATAACCAACTTTGATTAACCTGGTGCCTTTGTGCTCATTACATGTTTCCCTATATTTTACTAAATTGGTTCAGGAAATTTATTGTGTTAGGTTCTATACTTTGCAATTGTTGGTACTGGCTAAACCTTTGTATACACTTCTCTGGGGATTCACTGCTGCTTGTGCGATAGATGACAGGGGTTAAGCAGAGATTCTCTCACATGTTTTGACCTAACCAGAGGGGGATTATTGAGTTGGTAGAGGTGCCACCCTTCCAAGATCAAAAACCCTATTTCTGACATTAGAACACCCATTATGCATGTGTGTGCCACATTAGGGCCAGGAGTGGAAACAGGGCCTTCGTTAGAGGTGGGCGATCCACTGATGGCTTGAGCGAGGCTTAGCTCGGGCTCCTGTTAGAACCTCAAGCCTATAACGAGCTGAGCCTACAAGTAGCTTCTGCCTGCCACCCTACCTCTACCCGGAGTGTGACATTGCAGCAGAGCTGCCGACTTTGGAACTGGGGGAGCAGGTTCGAGTTTCGGCATAAGCTCACCTTACTGTAATTCTGGGCAAATCACTTAAATTCCCCATGCCTTTAAAAAATGATTATGAGCTGTAACTGGTATTCTTAGTGCAGTGCTATAATGTGACGTATTAATGTCGTAGCTTCCACATTTCAAAACACAATTTTGAAGAGACGTATATTACGCGATGTTTGTTATACGATTTACATAGCAAACATTTTCAGAGATCAACTCAAAGGGGGCTCTAAAATCCGAGCCCCTCCCTGTTAGTTTGTAAACTCGCCCACATAGAGCTTGTGGTGACATGGAGTGGCCCCCCCCTTGCCCCCCACCCTGTCAATTACAGTGAAATTAAAGCATGGTAAGAGGTGCAGGCAGGGGTAAGAAGGCATTGTGGGGCAGGCGTGCCTGGTGGGTGGGGTCAACGTGGGAAGTTGCAGCAGGGGTCGGGGGAGAGTTGAAGCCGGCACCGTCTGTGCCGATGTCTAGGCTCGTGACTGCCAATGGCTGACACCGAGCGGCTTTAAACTTCCTGCTGTCCCGCGCAGCCCCTTGCTGCAGCAAGATTACGGTACTAGGGTAACAAAGCCCTGTTGAAGCTGAGATTTTGTTAAAGTTTTTGATTGCACCTTGTGGATTCAGGAAGTTTAAACTAAAAATATGCTTAGTTGTGTGTCTCTCCATCCCCTTAATCTCCTCACATGAAGTGTGGATCACATTTACCCAGAATCCATATAAATCATTAGAATTGGTAAAAGATTTATTTTTCAGATTCCCCAAGTTGAAGCAGCACCGGTGGTATTCTCCCTTAGAAAGGGTGATCTAACCGCCTTTATCACTAAAAGCGCCTTTCCATCGCTAAATGTTTATATTCCTCAACAGTGCCTGCAATATCCGAAAATGTAATCCTCGGTGCCCAGGTCTGTAACGTGCATCACTGTAGGTAAGTAGGATCGGCTTCTGTGGTTACCCCCACTTTTTGCCTGGTGCTAAGCTGCTATTGACTAGTCTGACTGGTATCCTGCTACTCAGAGCCCCAGTATATGTGCTTTCCCCCTTAAATTGTTGTGTTCAGTACCTAGGTACATCCCAGATTGGATACTGGGGTACCCTTAAAAGTCCCAAGTTTATGGTACTAAGTTACCCTAGGCATAGGTACCCCAGAGGTGTCCCATGGGCTGCAGCATGTATCATGCCACCCATGAGAGACCATTCAAAATGGAACCACAGGCCTGCCATTGCGGCCTGTGTAAGCTGGTGCTATCACCACCTACTAAAGATATAGGTTTCCTATATCTAGGGTCGCTGCACTTAAAACTATAAGTCACCCCTCTAGCAGGCCTGAAGGCAGGGTGCTTGGTTTAAAGTGAGAGGGTACCCCTGCATGAGCAGGGCACCCCTACAGTCTACAGAGTCCATTCTCCTGGGTTGTCAGTGAAGTAGCCATATACCATATAGAGGGTCACAGCGTGATTACGCGATGACCATCTCGAAATTGGCTGCAATGAATCTTATCAAGTCTGGTATCAAACATGTTGGAATCATACCCCCACACCATAACCAGTGTGGGGGATATGATTCCAAGCACTGGAAGAGCCCTCCATTAGTCTCTCACTGTTCCCGGTGCCAGCCTTCTAGACCCAGACAGCTCAAAATGGTTGCTGCCGACCAGAGACACATTTCTGCCCTCCTGCTGCTGAGCTAAGCTTGAGCAGGGGAAGGCAGAACAATTGGCATCCTGTCACAGGGAGGTGTGACCACCTCCCAGACAGGATTTAGTGTATTGGAACTGGGTGGCCAGCGCCAGAAAGTCTGCATGAGGGGCACATTTGGTGCCCTCAATGCATAGTCCAGTTCAAACCAGTCCGGGGAGCCGTTGGCTCCCGCTCCAGTGGGAAACTGGAAAAAGGACATGGGAGTAACCTCCCCCCTGTCCGGACCCTGAATAGTCCCCACCCTTTACTTAGGGTACTTAAGGGCTTACCTGTGGGTGAGTCCCTAGATTTGTCGTGGGACAAGATTCAGATTAGACACCACTTCTTCGACCGCCTGGGCACTGCGGACTTTGCTGGACTTCGCTTGGGTTAGACTTCGCCTTCCCATCCAGTCTGCTGCATTGTCTGGGCCTGTGCACCATACAGGAACCTTCCAAGGCCTGTGGGCATCAAAAACACCTGAAGGAATCTCCCTTGAAGTAAGGGAGTCACTTCCCTACATTCGCAGGCACTGCAACTAAGTCAACCGGTCTGCTTATCCTGAGCTCCTCCAGACTCCGAAAGGTTCTGCAACACAGGTGGTGGCTTTCCACAGCTCTAGAGGCCTGCCCTGCCCTCTTACCAAGTTTGAGGCCAGTATCCCTTGCGGGGGACGCAATAACCGAACCCCTGAGCACCATGTTAACTTGGAGTTGCAAAGGCTTGTTGGCTTCCTTCTACCAAGATTTTCGGGCTCCAAGTAGCCCTAATCTCAAGCACCTCCAGTGACCAAAGTCTTTGTCGACATCACATCAACTGCACCGTGGCCTGCATCTTTTGGTGAGTTACTCAAGGTCCTCTTGAGACTCCAGTGCCTCCGGCCTGTGGGTCCTGTAGAGGGTCACCTTCATTTCTTCTCGGCTCCCCTGATTGCTAGGGGCTGCCCCGACTCCCCTGCTTGTGGTGAGTCCCCTGGACCTTGCTGGTCCCGATGTTGCACCTTCTTCAATTCCAGTGTTGTTTGTATTTGCCAAGGCTTGTTGCAAAAGCTTGTGCATGGCTCCTGGTCTTCCTCAGCATCACATGGTCCTCACAGCTGCAGAGTCATGGTCATCATAAACTCTCCTGCAACACCCGACATCGGAGGGCATTCATCTTCCAAGTCTAGTGGTCACTCCTGAGTGACATAGACTCTGTCCCCTCTGCTGAGGTATTTCTCAACAAGAATCCATCCTCGGATTCCACCAGACACTTTCTCCTTCCTCCACAGTGGCATATTCCTGAAATCCTCCATTGGGTTCGACAGCGGTTTCCGACACCACTTCACATGTATGCAACCGGCTTCCCTGGTGTAGGTAACGTGGGTAATAGGGTACCCGCGGGTGGGGTGGATCTCCAACCTTCTGACTTCCAAGGGGTTTCTTCAGGGTCAACTGGGAAGGGTCCTTAATCTTTAAAAATCCAACAGCTACTTACACGTAAACTTGCACGGAGCACGCAGGCGTGTTCCCACACTGCACACGCTCTCCATGGGGTAACCATCTACTCACCTTGGGTGGTTCTGTGGGTCCCCAGCAATTCTACGTCCTCTCAACATTGTCTTGACTCGAGTCATGGTTCTTATACCACTTTCTTAGTATATGGTTCGGTCCCCCACTGGGGTCCACTGTGTATTCCGTGCTATTTACTGTGTTTATTTGCAAAGTATTGTGTGCATTGTGCATATCTCCAGGTAGGAGATATTTGTATGTGATTGACAGCATTGTATAATGAATACATATTTTTTATAAATATCTTGTGTGGTTCTTTTCACTTAATCTATACATATAAGATTGCATTCTGGTAAAACACGCTGCTTTACACTCCTTTTGGACTAAGCCTGAAGGCTGTGCTCCACGGCTACCACTTAGAGAGCTTTCTAAGGTAGTCTAAGACCTCTTAAATCACCATATGGGCTGTCTGGACTGGTGCAAGGTGCCCACTTCCATAAGAGGACATCATATACCAGGCCAGCTTCTCACAAACACCTTTCACAGCCGTTCGCTCTCATGGATATTGAACACTGAGACAAGTTTTTAGAGCAGACCTCAGGCGCTGTTTGTTCCCTGGGTAAAGAAAACCCATGCCAATGATTGCGTTATCCAATCTAGGTGGCAAGTTGGACCACACAAGAGGGTACTACGCATCGCCTCCAAGAGATTCCCATGGGAAACTTGGGCCGGTTTGCCACTGTGTCATAAAGATTATTTCTCCTGCGGTGGCTTCCGGATTGCTTCTCACCAGCTTCACTGCATTTCTAGGCTCGTATTAAAAGAGACCACAGCATGTGCCCAAATGACCTTCAGGAGTCTTGTCACTGATCTAGAGGCCACTTCATAAAGTCACAGCGGAAATGAGATTTAGGGGAAGAGCCACAAAGACAACAAGTTTTGGCAAATCTAAAAGGTCTGATGTTTATACGTCATGTTTTAGCTTTGTCAATTCTTTCTGGTAAAATACCGCAGACAAACGCATCTAGAACAAGCATTTGAAATGTCATAGTTCTCACATTTACGGGAGTTTGAGTTATTGGCAAGTTAAATGACAATGATTTTTATTTATGTGTTGTTTTTAAAACAGATAAATAAAAGGCATTGTCATTTAAACTCTCGCAAATGCAATACCTATTACATTGCAGATGCGTTTGGCGCCTGTTCTATAAAGATTGTTTTTAAAAAAACATTGGGAGAGAGCGTATTCTGCAGGCAGGACAAAACCATTTGAGAAAATAGAGCTTGGAGGCTATAATTAAAGCCTACCAAGTAACAACACACATAACAGCGGGTGTCCTCATGGGAGGTTAGAAAATGAGAACAAGGCGGTACTAAGGAGGGACTACTAAGCATATTGACCAATGAAAAGCCACAGTTTATAGTGGACAATGTCACAAGCCAATGAAAAAATAGGGGGAGCTTCAAGTCCATACCTGAATACAGCATGCCACGCAAAGGAGCGAATGCGCTGTCCAGGCTCAACCTAAAAATGGAAGCTACTGGAAATAAAACAATCTTTTTTAGGTTGCGGCCTATTCTGTTTGGTTTGCTAAAGACATCTTGGGGACATTCAGAAAACTGACCTAGGAATACATTCCGCCCGTTGCTTACCATTGGCTTTTTGATTTGTAACTCACGTTAGCTTGCCTTCTATTTGATAGCTTTATTTACTTTAGGCTGTCCTGCTCCAGTTCCTCTCTCCCGTTGCCCAAACCTTGTTTTCCATATTTTTCCACAAACTCGCTTTCTGTAACTAGCCCTGTATATCTTGAGCTTATCTTTTCACATTTGCTGGGCATTCAAAGAGAGAGGTCAAATGTGAGGCTGTGTTGTCCAGGGAGGTTGGTGTTTATTTTTCTTTCTCCGACCTCAAAGTGAATGGCGCCTGCTTGAGGGAGGCTGTGCAATTTTTTTTCTAGCACACAAAAATATTTAAATGTCTGTAAATTAACTGTGCTGATGATCAAATCAATAAATTGGGTGAATACATTTCCATACATTATCATTTGTGCACTTGCATACTTTGATCAGTAAAACTGTATGCAAGTGCAAATGTAATGGCCATTTCAATTGAAGATGTGCAATGGCAGTATGCTACCATACCACGCATAAACTTTATCTCATTCCACTCTACTCTGCACCACTACACGCCACTGCACTCTACTCTGCACCACTCAACACTATGCAACTCCACTCCACACTACATCACTGAACTCTTCTCTGCACCACACCACTCTGTGCCTCTCAACTCTACATCACTCAACTCTACACCAATGCACTCTGCCCCACACTATTATGCACCACTGCACTCTACTCTATTCCACCCTACTCTGCAATGCCGTACTCTAAGCCACTGCACTCTTCACCACTACACTCTACTCTATTCCACCGTACTCACGGGAATCACACCAAATCACTCTATGCCACTGCACTCCGTGCCACTCTATTCTACTCAGCATCACTGCACTCTATGCTACTCTATTCTTCTCTGCACCACTGTACTCTATGCCACTGTTCTCTAGGTCACTCTACTTTGCACCACTGTACTCGATGCCAATGCTCTCCACACCACTCTACTTTACACCGCTGCACTCTATGCCAGTTTACTCTGCAACAGTGCACTCTCTGACACTCTACTTTATGCCACTCCACTGAACTCTACACCACTGCTCTCTATGCCAATCCACTCTAATCTACTCTGCACCCTATGACACTCTACTCTATACCACTGCTCTCTACATCTCTTCACTCTACTCTGCACCACTCCACACCACTCTATGCCAGTCTATACCACTGTACTCAAAAGCAAGACACTCTACGCCACTGCACTCTATGCCAATCTACTCTGCACAACTGCACTGTAGGCCACTATGCTATACTCCATTGCACTCTACATCACTTTACTCTGTACCACTGTACTCTACACCAATGCACTCTACACCAATGTACTCTATAACACTCTTCGCTGCAGTACTTCACTCTCTGCCACAGAACTCTCTGCCACTTTACTCTGCACACTCTACTTTGCACCACTCTATGCCACTCTTCTGCACTCTACACAAATGCACTCTACGCCACTCTAATCTACGGTGCACCACTGCACTCTACACCACTTCACCCTACGCCTCTCTACTCTACTCTATGCCAGTGCACTCTACCCCACTCAATGTACAACAAAACTCTTCGCCACTGCACTCTACACCAGTCCAAGCTACTCCACTCTGCGACACTGCACTCTACACTTATACACTCTGTACTACTATGCTATCAATCAATCAAGGATTTCTAGAGAGCAAGCTACTCACCCAGAATGGTTCTCAAGGTGCTGAGGGAAAAAGGTGAGGGGGAGTTCCGCAGATCCTGGAGGTTTCACTGAGTTCCATCGAAGAGCCAGGTCTTGAGGTCCTTTAGGAACTTAGGGAGGGATACGGTCTGTCAGAGGTGGAAAGTAAAGGAGTTCCATGCCTTGGCCACGAGGAGGGAGAAGGAGCGTCCTCCTGTTCTTCTTTTCTTAATCCGAGGTACAGTTGCGAGGGAGAGCAGGGCTGAGCGGAGACAACGCTGAGGAGCGTGGAACACGAGGCAAGGGTTCAGGTTAACGGGTTAACAGGTCCGGTGTTGTGGAGGGCCTCGTGTGCATGGGTGAGAAGCTTGAATGTGATCCTCTTCTTGACAGGGAGCCGGTGTAGGGTCAGTAGGTGTTGGCTGATGTGACAGTGGCGCTGTAGGTTGAGGACTAGTCTGACGGCGGCGTTATGGACGTTATGGAGTCTGCGGATGAGGTTCTTATTGATTCCGGCTTAGAGTGTTTTGCGGTAGCCCAGTCTGCTACTGATGAGGGTGTGTGTGACAGTTTTCCTGTGTTCGGGGGGATCCACTTGAAGATCTTACAGAGGAGGCGGAGGAGGCGAAGGGTGTGGTCCATTTTGAGTTCGGAGTCCAGGATGATTCTGAGGTTGCGTTCATGGTCCGTGGGGGGGGGGGTCTCCAAAGGCAGGGGGGCCATCAGGTGTTGTTCCAGGCATCAGGGTGTGGGCCCATGATGAGTATCTAATTTTTTTCCGTGTTGAGTTGAAGGCAGCTGTTCTTCATCCACCTGGCGATGTCTTCCATTCCGTCTTGAAAGTTGCGTTTGGTGATGTTGGGCTCGTTGGCTAGCGAGATGATGAGTTGGGTTTCATCTGCGTACGATGTGATGTTGAGTCCGTGTGCTCTGACGATGGATGCGAGCGGGGCCATGTAGATGTTGAACAGGATCGGGCTGATGGAGGATCCTTGTGGAGCTCCGCAGGTGGTAGGAGTCGGTTCAGAGAGAAATAGAGGAAGTCTGACTTGTTGCGCTCTGCCGGAGAGGAAAGAGAGGATCCAGTCGAGGGCCTTGTTTCGGATTCCAGTGTCTTGGAGTCTGCTGGCTAGGGTGTGGTGAGAGACAGTGTCGAAGGACGTAGAGAGGTCTAGGAGGATGAGGGCCACAGTCTCTCCTCTGTCAAGGAGGGCATGGATTTTGTCTGTAGCTGAGAGAAGTGTGATTTTGGTGCTGTGGTTCTTCCTGAAGCCTGATTGGGAGGAGTCAAGGATGTTGTTTTCTTCAATGAAGGCGGCGAGTTGGCTGTTGACGTCTTTTCAATGACTTTGGCCAGATAAGGAAGTAGGGGATCGGTCTGAAATTCTTGAGATCGGTGGGGTCAGCTGAAGGTTTTTACAGCAGAGGGTTGATCTCGACGTGTTTCCAGTCGTCGGGGTAGGAGCCGATCTCGAAGGAGTGGTTGATGATACGTTGAAGCTCGGGACGATGATGTCTGCGGCTTTGCGGTAGATGTGGTGGGGGCAGGGGTCTGTGGGGGCCTAGGAGTGGGTGGTCTTCATTATCCTCAGAGTGTCTTCGATGCTGAGGGCGGTCCAGCTGTCTAGTGTCGGCTGCGTGCCGCTCCACTCTACCCTGTACCAATATACTGTACCATTCAGCACTCCAAACTACTCTAAAACAATCTGTTCTACGCCACTGCACTCTATGCCACAGCACTTATGCCACTGAACTCCATATCACTCCACTCTAAACCACTGCAATCAATGCTGCACCACTCTACTCTACGCCACTGCACTCTACACCACTACTCAATGCCACTGCACTCTACCCTGCGCCACTATACTCTACCATGCACCAATGCAATGCACTTCTCTTCACTCTCCTCTGAAACAATCTACTCTATCCCACTGCACTCTATGCCACTGCAATCTACTCTTCTCTGAGACAATTTACTGTACACCACTGCACTCTACGCTGTGCCACTCTACTTTAAACCACTGCACTCTACGCCAATTAACTCTACACCACTTTACTCAAAACCAGTGCACCTTATGTCACTGTTCCTTTGCCAACTACTTTGCACCACTGCACTTTACGCCACTATAGTCTACAGCATTGTACTCTATGCCCCTGCGCTCAACGCCACTACACAGTATACCACTCTACGCCATTGCACTCTACGTCACTCTATTCTACTCTGCATGACTGCACTTTAGATGACTGCACTCTATGCCACTGCATTCAACTGCACTCTACACCACTTCACTGCACTCTACACTATTCTACATCACTCCGCTCTTATGCCACTGCACTCTACACTGCACCACTCCATTCTACTCTATGCCACTTCACTCTACATTAAGCTATAACACTGCTCTGTCCGCTACTGAACTCTACAGCACTCTACTCTGCATCACTCTACTCTATGCCACTGTACTCTACGCCAATCCACACTAAGCCACTCTAATCTACTCTGCACCACTAGGCTCGACAACACTCTACTCTATACGACTGCAATCTATGCCACTTCACTCCACTCTGAAACAATCTACTCTATGCCACTGCAGTCTATGCTACTCTGTTCCACTCTGTACCAATTCACTCTATGCCACTGCACTCTACATCACTCTACACTATGCACCTCAATTTTATTCCACTGCACTCTACATCAATGCTCTCTACACCACTTTACTCAAAACCAATGCACTCTGTGCCACTGCACTCTATACCAATCTACTTTGCACCACTGCACTGTATGTCACTATACTCTACGACACTGCACTCTATGCCACTCTACACCATTGCACTCTGAAGTGGCATAGAGTGGTACACAGTAAAGTGACAGCGTGCAATGGTGTAGAGTGGCATAGAGTGCAGTGTTGTAGAATACAGGGCATACAGTTCAATGGTGCAGAATAGATTGGTACAGATTGCAGTGGTGTACAGTAGTGCTTAATTTGAGCCTGTGGTTTCCGGTGCTCAGCACCGGCATTTAATTGTCAACACCAGCGCTTGTGACAGACTGCCACAAGATGGTGCTGCCTGGCTCATATAGAAATGACCACAACAACAGTTAATTATTTATTCAATATACATTAACGGTGACTATTGCCTGCTGTCCGAGCCATTCTTATAGCTTTGGGGGCTTGAAATATTTCAAATTGTCACACTTGTAGGAGTGTGATGGTTAGTAGTTGTGTTGTTACTATCATCGGCACGCATTCTGTGGTGCAAGCCGCAGTGGCCTCCTGACGAGAGCCCTGGCACTTATTCATTTACAAATTAAGCACTGGTGTAGAGTGTATTGGTTTTCAGTAAAGTGGTGTAGAGAGCATTGCTGTAGAGTGCAGTGGCATAGAGTGGCGTAGAGTAAAGTGACACCTTACACCAATGCACTCTACAAAACTCTACACCACTGTACTTTACAGTACTCTACTCTGCAGCACGGCACTCTCTACCACTGAACTAAATGCCACTCT
Organism: Triturus cristatus; assembly: GCF_964204655.1. NCBI lineage: Eukaryota > Metazoa > Chordata > Amphibia > Caudata > Salamandridae > Triturus > Triturus cristatus. The sequence continues at coordinate 1,132,675,209 of NC_140580.1, read as the reverse complement.
GCTCTATGCCACTCTATTCTGCACCACTTTACTCTATGCCACCGCACTCAACTCTGCAACACTGCACTCTATGCCACTACTCTATACCACTTCTAAACCACTCGCTACCCTGCACCACTCTACACCACTTCATTCTACTCTTAAACAATCAACTCTATGCCACTGTACTCTAAGCGCTAGATGTCCGACCATTTTTTGCATTTGCAAAAGGGATTTCAGCCCCTTTACGACTGCAAAATACGTCAGCCCAATGTACCAACCCTAATTTGCGAGTTGCTAATCAATTAGAGACTCGCAAAATAGGGTTGGCGACTTGCTATTAGGAAGGGGCATGCCAAGGGCTTCTCTTCCTAATAGCGACTCCAAAACCTATGTATGAATGTTTTGCAACCGCAATTGCGGTCACAAAACACTTGCAGTTTACCAGCATTCTCAGAAGGGTGGTAAACCATTCGCAAATGGGAAGGGGTCCCCAGGGAACCTCTCTCCCTTTTGGAATGGATGCACAAATATTTTTTAAGGGCAGGCAGTGGTCCCAGAGACCACTGCCTGTCCATAAAAAATGAATCTGAAATGTTTCATTTTTATTTTTTAAATGGAGCCCGTTTTCCTTTAAGTAAAAAATAACTGCTTTATTGACAAAGCAGTCCCAGACATGGTGGTCTGCTGACCCCAGCAGGCCACCATCCTTGGGAGTGCCAGCCATTCCCAATAGGGTAGCAAATTGCGACATCCTCATTAATTTTCAAGAGGCATGCAATTTGCGACCCCATTAGGAATTGCAAATAGTGTCTGAGACACTGTTGTACATTGGATTTTGTGACTCGCAATTTGTCGCAATTTGCAAGTCGCAAATTCCAATGGTCCTACATCTGGCCCATAGTCATTCTATGCCCCTGCACTCTATGTCACTCTACTCCACTCTGCACCACCCCACTCTGCGTCACTGCAAGCACTGCTGTGCCACTCTACTCTATGCCACATGAGCTCTACCCTGTGCCATTCCAATCAACCCTGCACCAATCCACTCTACTCTGAAACAATTTACTCTGTGCCACTGCACTCTAAGTCATTCTATACCACTGCAGTCTATGATAAGCCAATGTACGCTAAACCACTGCACTCTTTATCAATGCACTCTATACCACTCTACTCAAAACCAATGCACCCTACGCCTCTTCACCTACACCAACTACTTTACACTGCTGCACTTTACGTCACTATACTCTATAACATTCTACTCTATGCCACTGCAGACTACGCCACTGCATGCTATGTCACTTTACAGCACTGCACTCTATGTCAATGCACTCTACGCCACACCATTCTACTATGCACCACTGTACTCTACGTCACTGCTGTCTGCACCACTCTACTCTGCAACACTTTTCGACCCTGCAATCTGACACTCTAGTCTGCATGGCTGCACTCTATGCCACTGCACTCTGTGCCACTGCAATCTACTCTGCACCACTCAACTCAACTGTACTCTACACCACTGCACTCTACACCACTACCTTCTATGCAACTGCACTCCATGCCACTCTACTCTACACCTCTGCACTTTAACCTACAACACTCCACCCTATGTCTCTTCACTCTAATCTACTCTACTCCACTCTGCGTCACTCTATTACACTCTACTCCACTCGGTGCCATTACACTCTATGCCACTGCAATCTGTACTTTACGTCACTTCACTCTAGGCCACTCTACTCCACTGCACGATATTGCACTTTATGATACTCCACTCTATGATGCCCTACTCCATTAAATCCTGTCCCACTGACACTCTACTCCACTCTATAGAACTCTACTCCACTATATGCCATTCTTTGAGACTACTCCACTCTGCAAAGCTCTATGTAACCCAGACTATGCCTCGCCATGCCACTTTACCCCACTCTATTCTGTGACACACTACTCCACTCCACTCTATGCTACTCCAATCTATGACAATCAACTCTACTGAACATCCTTCTACTCTAAAACACTCTTTGCAACACCCTCTATGCCACTCCACTCCACTCTACTGCACACTACTCCATGACACTCTTTTGCACTCCACTTTAGCACACTCTACTCCCTCCATGACACTCCTCACCACTGTACGCTACTCCATGACACTCCTCAACACTGTACGCTACTCCATGACACTCCACTTCACTTCTCTCCTTACCACTCAACTACACTGTACCCGACCATACACCACTCAATAACACTCCGCTCTACTCTGCTTTACGACACTCCACACCACTGTCCTTAACCCTCATTACTTTTAGCTATGCTGAATAGCAGCCACTCTGGTGTTCAACATTGCTAAAATTGGCAAAGCCAATATCTTTTGCATAGGCCAGACCTATTGGCTTTTTGCCAATGCTTGTTTCCATTTGTGCTTCTGTCAGCTTTCACAACACAGTGCTATGAGACCACAGCTGACTGCAAAGTTATCCCTCGTGGACTCTACAGGAACTGGTTGGGCACATCCAAAACACTAAATAGTAACAAGCATTGGCAAAGCCAAGAGGTCTCATCTTTGGGATCTATTGACCTTGCCAATTGATTTAGCCATGATGCAAAGCCTCCCTGATGCTGCGCAGCTTCGCTAATAAACAGAAGAAAAACAAAAATTGCATGTCTGTATCATTTTGTAGGCACACACTCCATTCATGCCCCTGCCTATATTTCTTTTTCTTTTTGTTTATCGATCAGAGTTGGATCGATTAATAAAAACACAAACCGTAACACGAAAAAGTGAGGGGAAAGAACATGGATGGGGAAGAATGCCGGTGGGGGAAGCAACAATGCAGGGGGAATCACAGAGGCCAGGGGACCACCAGGAGGATGGTCAGAAGCAACACGGGTGAGCGGGGGAAGCAACACAGTGGTGCGGATCAGGGATGCATCAAGAAGGGCCCAGGGAGGGAAGCAAACAGACAGAGCAATGTGAAGGTACTAGAAGCAAATGAATAAGACAGTCTGCACTCTGGAGTTAAAACGCACATGATAGTGGCTCGAAGGACGAAGCTGTCTAAAAGTGAAAGCGCATGTAAAACAAGCTCAAAGGACAAACTTTTGCGAAATTACATTTTTTAAATGTTATGAAAAGAAATGTGCTGCGAGAAGTGGGAAACAACAGGTAAACTCTCATGGAGTGCTTTTAGAAAAAGAAAAAATAAGTTCTAGAAACCCAGATAGTTCTAGATGGATAAAGGAGCCAATCACAGAGATGGTAATGAAGCTATGCTCCACTGGAGAGACAAAGGCTAGATCGACAGCCCAGTGGCGTAGCAAGGTCAGGTGGTACCCGGTGTGGAACAATTTCTTGTCACCCCCAGGTTAACGTACAAATACAAACAAATAGCATGCTTCATAACGTTTACGTTACTTACCAAACTCAATATCATAGAGAAGAGGATGATCACAATGAATCAATGAACTAAAAAATGTAACAGCACTTATAAGGTTCAGTAATAATGCACAACTAACTCAACAGAATGACATGGGGTAACTAAACGGCACTGCAGCGGATATGATTGGTTACGGGTTGAGTGATGATGAGTCACTGGTTGTTTACGTCTCGCTCGAGTACAAACTGCAGAGACAGACTTTGGCGGAAAGAAACACCCCCTTCCCCTTCCTTATCCATGCGCTTTCCACTACACAGCTTCGAGTCCAGCCGCGTTTCATTGCATTTGTTGACTGAACTAAAAGGTTGTAATATGTATTATGTTGACTTGTTGAGGTTAATTAATTGTCAGACGAAGTTATTAAACTCTTTATAAATAATAAAATTTATTTGAAAAAAAGCGTTGTGAGCCTCAAAAATGTTGTTTTATTTTAAAAAGACATATTTTTGCCATTTAGTCACCCTCCCTCAGTGATGACACCCGGGGCGGCCCGCACCCACCGCACCCCCCCCCCTCCTACACCACTGATAAGACCTAAAACAACAACAAAAAATCAAATAGAAAACAAAATAAGACTGAGATGGAAATGATCCTATGTGCTGATCCAAGAAGGGATTGACAATGCCTCAAGCCAATGGCTGAAGGTGGCAGAGCAAAATAAACTGTTATCTTAAGGAGGCGTGACGGATGTTTGCTGGGCCAACAACAAGCGGAAGTGGGGCCCTTCACAGGATGAGGGCCTGTTTCAAACATGTCGTGCAGAGAAAGAGAAACACAGCAGATTCTGTATTGGCGCCATCTAGTGGCATTGCTCATGCTAGCGGCCTCGTTATTAATTAATAGGACATCTTGGCTATAAAACCTCTAAATGAATGTTGTGGCACGCGCACAGTGCTCTGGGGAATAATGCCTTGCGTGCCCCCCTGCTGACAGGCTGCCAAAGGGCCCTAACGGGCGTTTAAAGTACAATAGGTTGACATCAATGGCTCAGGCGCCAGGCACATCAAACGAAGCTTAAGAGTTACCTGCTTTAAAGTTCTATTTATATCAAGTTATTCTTTTCTTAGGATTCAACTAATCCCAAATATTCGGTATCCGACTCTTTATGGTGATTAGAAAGCAGCAGACGTTTGACAGCAGAAATGCTGCTGAGTGAGGGCTAAAAGCATCATAACTCATTATCTTCATTCTTTCTTGATCCTAAAAATATTGATCCTGTCCCAGAAATCCCTGTGCATACACGCCTAGCCATGGGAGCGTCTGAAGGTCTATCACACCCAAAGGGCTCTTATTACAGACTTCTTGTCACGCGCGCCCTTGTGTGTCCTTGGCAGAGCCAGCCGACCTTCAGGTGCCTCATAGTCACTTGTTACATGGCGACGGGCAGAGTAGGGGATGCTGACTAACACCTGGCGGTATTTACATCACCGCACCTAGTGACCTCCAAGCCACACCCGTATGGGAATCGGAAGGCAGTATAAATAGAGAAATATTGCCATAGCCTAGCTGAGTGGTAGTAGTGGAGCGTGCCACCTCTGAGCTAGTGGTACCCTCAGGTCACTCTTCACTGGGGCTCAGGAATTGCCAGACTTAACCTTCACCCTATCCTGCTGGTATTGCGGGGCAGCGGAGCATCCGTGGGGATCCTTGGAAGCCTGTGCGATGGAGATGGCTGCCTTCACTTGAGCGTACTCTAAGATTTATAGGACTGCCATCTCTGAGTTGCACTAACAGCTCCCAACAACAAGGGGATCTCTGGCACTCCTTTGCCAGTACCATCTGTGAGCATGGCAGTCTGGAGTGACCCTATGAGGTTCTGCAGAGCTCCGGGGTTTGAGCCAGGAATGGGCTGCACCTGGTGGCATGAGGGTCCTCCAGGTGGGACAGGGATACCTGCATGGTGCTTCCTGCATTGGTGTGATAGGATCTGCCTGCACCCCAGCTGGCATTCTTGACACATATGGTGCGGCCAATCCTGCAAATGAGGACAATTACAGGTGGCAGCTGTGGTAGAAGAAAGATTTGGTGATGGTAGAAGAATGGCTTAATGATGGTGGAAGAATGGCTTAATGATGGTGAAAGAATGGTTTGGTGGTGGTAAATGAATGGTTTGGCAGTGGTAGGAGAATGGTTTGAGGTGGTAAAAGAATGGTTTGGTGGTGGTAGAAGAAAGATTTGGCGGTGGTAGAAGAATGGTTTGGCGGTGTTAGAAGAACGGTTTGGCAGTGGTAGAAGAATGGTTTGGCAGTGATAGAAGAATGGTTTGGCGGTGGTAAAAGAATGGTTTGGTGGTGGTAAAATAATGGTTTGGTGGTGCTAGAAGAATGGTTTGGTGGTGTTAGAAGAACGGTTTGGTAGTGATAAAAGAATGGTTTTGCAGTCGTAAAAGAATGGTTTGGCGGTGGTAGAAGAATGGTTTGGTGATGGTAGAAGAATGGTTTGGCAATTGTGGAAGAATGGTTTGGTGGTGATGGAAGAATTGTTTGGTGCTGTTAGAAGAATGGTTTGGTAGGGGTGGAAGAATGGTTTGGCAGTGTTAGAAGAATGGTTTGGCGGTGGTAGAAGAACGGTTTGGCGGTGGTCGAAGAATGATTTGGTGGTGGTGAAAGAATGGTTTGGTGGTGGTAGAAGAATGTTTTGGCAGTGGTAGAAGAATGGTTTGGTGGTGATAGAAGAATGGTTTGGCAGTGGTAGAAGAATTGTTTGGTGATGGTAGAAGAATGGTTTGGTGGTGGTAAAAGAATGGTTTGCGGTGGTAAAAGAATGGTTTGGAGGTGGTAGCAGAATGGTTTGGCGGTGGTAGAAGAATGGTTTGGTGGTGGTGAAAGAATGGTTTGGTGGTGGTAGAAGAATGTTTTGGCAGTGGTAGAAGAATGGTTTGGTGATGGTAGAAGAATGGTTTGGCGGTGGTAGAAGAATGTTTTGGTGGTGGTGAAAGAATGGTTTGGTGGTGGTAGAAGAATGTTTTGGCAGTGGTAGAAGAATGGTTTTGTGATGGTAGAAGAATGGCTTGATGATGGTAGAAGAATGGTTTGGCGGTGGTAGAAGAATGGTTTGGTGATGGTAGAAGAATGGATTGGTGATGGTAGAAGAATGGTTTGGTGATGGTAGAAGAATGGTTTGGTGGTGGTAATATAATGGTTTGGTGATGGTAAAATAATGGTTTGGTGGTGGTGATGGGGAGGATGATTAGGCTAGGGTTGAGGAGGAGCCTCCATCTGCCCCAGATGAAAACATTTGTGATACTAAAGGACACTTAGGTACAGAAAACGTTTTGTGAATTCACTCCTTAATGTTTACAATAAGTTTCCATGTGGGATTTGTATGTCTTCGTCATTAACGAGTAAAAGTGAATACTTTGAACATGTTGTGATGCAATGAGAGATAACAAGTGTACTTCTGTTGGGCACCAGTAAATAATACCTAATGTTTTTATTTTGCTCTGGGCACATATATCACATAAACGTTTCGTAGAAATTCACGGTATTGCAACTTAGCATGCATAACATCTACTAGGAAAAAATAAATACTCCATATTATTCATATAAGTTATCCTTCAGACTTGAAGGGCATCGGTGATTTCTTCAATGCCTTAGTATATCTATTGCGGAGTTAGGTTCCTAACGGGCCTAGTCTCGTGGAGCGCACCCTAGCCACACTGATTCTTCAACCGGATTTATCTGCCAATCCAACTGGCTTGCAGCAGTCTGATTGACAAAGGGCTTGGAAGGAAAGTCTGACGTTTCTTACCATGAGGTGATTTACAATTCTGGAGGAACTGTTCCACTTTTATGATGCTCACACACTATCCCAGTAGTCCTGCCGATAATCTGTGCGCTTCGCAGATGTCCTGGGATTGCTCACATGTTCATAATTTATAAATTTGTAATTTCCACCTAGAGCAAATTTCTGCATGAGTAAATTAAGTGGTAACGAGATTTGCACTTTATTTCTGGGCGCTTTTTCTAATGAATACATATATATTCCCATCCCTTCTTCTACCTTTCTGAATGTGGCCAAGTCAACCTACATGCAGATGTTACCATGTTCTTAAATTAATTTTATGAGGGGACGACTCCATATATCCTAATTCTCCAATTCAGGATGCGGAATATATTCTTCCAAATGACTGTTTTGTGATTCAAGTTTCAGAAACAAGTTCAGAAAATATAAATAAAAGTCAGAGTGAGAAGGCAATGTGGCTTAGTCAGGCTTGAAATGTTAGCCTGAGCTGAGGAGTTAGTTCTGTATCATATTTTTTTTAACTGCAGTACCCAGCATCGCTCTCTGCAGGAAGTGACATCAGTGCATTTCCCACTGTCCAACTCTTCCGGAAGTGGCATTACTGGTTTCCCGCCAAAAACATTTTTTAAAGAAGAAGCCAGACAGACATGCCTCATTCCCCAGCACCCATCTTTACAGGAAGTGACATCACACTTTTCCCAGCTTCTATGTCTACAGAATGTCAAATTACTGGTTGCCACCTGAAACCTCTACTCTCATCCTCTTCTGCAGTCAACTGCTTAGGAAATCCCACCACCCAGGACAGACATAGACAACAGTGTTGAGTACAACAGTGTTTGGGCACGCAAGGTGATGGGCCAGAAACACTGCACAGCAAACACTTACAAGGAAAGACTTCATCATATGCCTTGCGCAGCACCCCTCCTATTCCACCCCCACAATAACACCACGCCGTACACCATACAAACACTCATAGGACCCAGTGGCGGCTCCTCCACTAAGGAGGAGGAGGAGCGTCACCCCACTGCTCATGGAGCAGTGTAAACAAAATGATAATACCAGAAGTTATTTCTGTTATTATCTTTTTATTTTTTTCCAGCCAGATTGGGCGGGGCTGGGTCTCCCATGACATCTGGGAGGAGAAGTGGTTACTGCACTCCAAAGTGCGCAGGACTGTTTGTCCGTCCATCTCGGGCCGGCCCATCAGTCCTGCGCACTTTGCATGTTCCCCACCGGGCTGCATTACACAGCCTGGTGAGGAACATGCACAGCCTTCCAATCCCCGTCTGAGCACCTAGTCACAGTGCTCAGACCAATCACAACGCTGCAATTGGTTTAGGTGAGGGAGCCTGTGTGCTTCCAGCAGAGAGAAAACATCATGACGAGGAACACGGAGGAGAGACAACTCGAGACGCGGTGAAAAGGCAAGTGTTTTTTTCATTTTGTAAACCACACCCCCACCCCGAGACCCCCTCCCCTGTCACTCGACTCTCGTTCCCTGACAGCTACTACTGATAGGACCTTTAAAACAAAGACCAAATCTTGTGTGCATCCCTCTAATTGCCACACTCTGAAATGACAGAACACACACTCCAAATCATGCTCATTAATGCATACTCGGTAGTACTATACCTTCTCGATGTCGCAGACCTCCTCACCTATCACTACCATGAAATCCCCAGTGGCTTCTGTGGTTGCATGGTACGTCACTTGGGGTTTGAGCGCCTCTGTGACTTAGAAAAGTGCCTTGTAGATGTCTTTTCTCAGCAGAGTGCCCAACACCAGTGAAAGACAGTTGGGCACTCCTCTAACTGCAGACAAACACTGGGTGAGAGTATTACAAATAGCCACCCAGTGAGCAGGACAAGAGCTCTTCATGAGCTGTGAGGAGAGTGCAACTGGGCAAGGAACAAACAATAGAGACACAACAGCTACACTGTTCCTTTAACATCTCTTTAAGCAGCCATTTTTTGCCTCTCCCTCCTCCCCAAGTGCTCCTGGTTGTGGCTCTCCACCTGCATCCTCAGAAGGCTTCTGTGCTGTTCTCTGGGTTCTCTGGATCACCTTTTTGCTCTCACAGCCTGCTCTGCAGACAACACATTCACCTCTCTGCTGAACACATATTGCACCCCCTCACTGCCCTGGTGCCCGAGGTAGGGCAAACTAGGGAACCAAGAGAAGCCCTGGCAAAAAATGCTCCTACCAGCCCCGCTCCCTTCATCTCCTTGCGCTCTCTCTCTCTTTCCATCCATGGTCTCTTTGCCCTCTCTACTTGCTTTGTCAACTCATCCCTCCCTCTCTCCCTTGAAGCCCCCTGTGCCTACTGCAACTAATCTTGGGGAGCAGAGGAAAGTGAAGTGGCTCTTGGAAAGGCCCCGGCTTCTACCACCGACTTCCAGTTGCTTCAGCCCACCGGGGAAAATTCAGTCTGGCCCTGGACCCGAGGACACCTCCACATCAATACAAAGGTGCAGCCAGAGCATGGACGCTGCCTGTGCTTGTTATTGTTTATTTATTTATTTATTTTGAAGGTTTTATATAGCGTGAACAAGACCCTTGTGGGTATCAGAGCGCTTTACAAGATAAATATTGCAGATACATAGGCATATGATAAATAACATATAGATCCATACAAATCAAGAGTCGTATAATCACAGTAATATTGAAGATACATATATAGTTCCATATAAATCAAGAATCGTATAACCACAGTAACCTAGGCTCAAGTGAATTTAGCCATGAGAAGAGATTTCACTTCTTTTTTTAAAGATGCAGTAGAGAAATCTACTGTTGAAGGTAGTCTGGTAGGGCTCATCTGTTTAGCATTGTTAAACATCGTCAGAACCTACGGACTCAACATTGTGTCATACGCAGACGGCACCCAACTCATCCTCTCCATATCCAACGAACCCAATACCGCCAGACACAATTTTCGAGAAGGCATGGAATCCGTCGCCAAATGGATGAAAAACAGCTGCCTACAACTAAACACCAAAAAAACAGAAGTACTCGTCATGGGCCCAAACCCCAATGCATGGAATGATACCCCGCCCTCGGAAGCCCGCCCACCCCCACGGACCAAGCACTCAACCTGGGAATCATCCAGGACTCGGAGCTCAAAATGGACCACCAGATCAACTCCGTGTCGTCCTCCTGCTTCCACACCCTCTGCCTCCTACGTAAGACCTTCAAATGGATCCCCCTCGAACACAGAAAGACTGTCACTCACGCCCTGGTCACCAGCAGACTCAACTACGGCAACGCACTCTACGCCGGGATAAACAAAAACCTCACCGCAAGCTACAGAACATCCAGAATGCCACCGCAAGACTGGTCCTCGACCTGCCAAGACATTGCCACATCTCCCAGCACCTGCGCACACTCCACTGGCTCCCCATTGAAGCTAGAGTCACCTTCAAGATGCTCACCCACGCCCACAAGGCCCTCCACGACACCTGACCAGGATACCTGAACAGCCGACTCAAATTACACGCACCCCAGAGGACCCTACGATCTGCCCACTTCTCCTACGCTGTGGTCCCCCGCACCAGAAAGACCAGATCAGGAGGCCGCTCCTTCTCCTTCCTCGCGGCCCGAGCCTGGAACGCCCTGCAGATCCACCTCAGACAGACAACATCACTCCCCATCTTCGCAAGAAACTTCAAAACCTGGCTCTTCGACAGACCCCCCCCCCCTTGATGGACTGGAGCCTGCTGACCCCCTCCCCCAGCGCCTTGAGACCCTTACGGGTGAGTAGTCATGCTTAACAAATGCCTGATTGATTGATTGAACTGCTGCCAGCGCCTGCAGCACCAGGACCCTCCCTAGGACCCCTCCCTAGTCTCCAGGACCCCTGGATAGTTCCAGGACCCCTCCCTAGTCTCCAGGACCACTCCCTAGTCTCCATGACCCCTCCAGGACCCCTCCCTAGGACCCCTCCCTAGTCTCCATGACCCCTCCAGGTCCCCTCCCTAGAAGCCAGGACCCCTCCCTAGACTCCAGGACTCCTCCCTAGTCTCCATGATCCCTCCAGGACCCCTCCCTAGACTCCAGGACCCACCCTAGGATCCCTCCCTAGTCTCCAGGACCCCTCCCTAGTCTCCAGGTCCGTAGTCTCCAGGACCCCTCTGTAGTCTCCAGGACCCCTCCCTAAGCTCCAGGAACCCTCCCTAGTCTTCAGGATCCCTCCCTAGTCACCAGGTCCGTAGTCTCCAGGACGCCTCCGTAGTCTCCAGGACCCTTCCTTAGTCTGCAGGACCCCTTCCTAGTCTCCAGGACCCCTCCCTAGTCTCCAGGACTCCTCCGTAGTCTCCAGGACCCCTCCCTAGTCTCTAGGACTCCTCCCTAGTCTGCAGGACCCCTCCCTAGTCTGCAGGGCCCCTTATAGTCTCCAGAACCCCTCCCTAGTCTCCATGGCCCCTCTAGGACCCCTCTCTAGTCTCTATGATACCTCCAGGAGCCCTCCCTAGTCACCAGGACCCCTCCCTAGTTTCCAGAACCCCTCTGGAGACTTCAGGACCCCTCCCCAGTCTGCAGGACCCCTCCCTAGTCTCCAAGACCCCGTATAGTCTACAGATGCCCTCTCTTGTCTCCATGACCCCTCCAGGACCCCTCCCTAGTCTCCAGGTCCATAGTCTCCAGGACTCCTTCCTAGTCTCCAGGACTCCTCCCTGGTCTGCAGGACCCCTCCCTAGTCTCCAGGACCCCTTATAGTCTACAGAACCCCTCCCTAGTCTCCGTGCCCCCTCCATAACCCCTCTCTAGTCTCCATGACGCCTCCAGCAGCCCTCCCTAGTCTCCAGGACCACTCCCTAGTCTTCAGAACCCCTCTGTAGACTCCAGGACCCCTCTCTAGTCTGCAGGACCCCTCCCTAGTCTCCAGGACCCTTTATAATCTCCAGAACCCCTCTCTAGTCTCCATCACCCCTCCAGGACCCCTCCCTAGTCTCCAGGACCCCTTATAGTCTCCAGAACCCTGCCCTAGTCTCCATGACCCCTCCAGGAGCCCTCCCTAGTCTCCAGGACCCCTCCCCAGTCTCCAGGACCCTTCCCTAGTCTACAGGACGCCTCTCTAGTCTACATGGCCCCTCTAGGACCCCTCTCTAGTCTCCATGACCCCTCCGGGAGCCCTCCCTAGTCTCCAGGAGCCCTCCCCAGTCTCCAGGACCCCTCCCTAGTCTCCAGGACCCCTCTGTAGACTCCAGGACCCCTCCCTCATCTGCAGGACCCCTCCATAATCTACAGGACCCTTCCCTAGTCTCCAGGACCCCTCCCTAGTCTACAGGACCCCTCTCTAGTCTCCATGGCGCCTCTAGGACCCTCTCTAGTCTCCATGACCCCTCCAGGACCCCTCCCTAGTCTCCAGGACCCCTCCCTAGTCTGCAGGACCCCTCTCTAGTCTCCATGACCCTTTCTAATCTCCAGAACCCCTCTCTAGTCTCCATTGCCCCTCCAGGACCCCTCCCTAGTCTCCAGGACCCGTTATAGTCTCCAGAACCCTGCCCTAGTCTCCATGACCCCTCCAGTAGCCCTCCCTAGTCTCCAGGACCCCTCCCTAGTCTCCAGGACCCTTCCCTAGTCTACAGGACGCCTCTCTAGTCTACATGGCCCCTCTAGGACCTCTCTCTAGTCTCCATGACCCCTCCGGGAGCCCTCCCTAGTCTCCAGGAGCCATCCCTAGTCTCCAGGACCCATTCCTAGTCTCCAGGACCCCTCTGTAGACTCCAGGACCCCTCCCTCATCTGCAGGACCCCTCCTGGAGCCCTCCCTAGTCTCCAGGACCCCTCCCTAGTCTCCAGGACCCCTCCGTGGACTCCAGGACCCCTCCCTAGTCTGCAGGACGCCTAGTCTCCAGGACGCCTGCCTAGTCTCCGGGACCCCTCCGTAGACTTCAGGACCCCTCCCTTGTCTGCAGGACCCACCTCCCTTCATGATTAAGGTGAATACTTCTGACCTGCAAAGGTGCTACCAATTACTCCTGCTAGCTTAGATTACTGGCCACTATGCCATTGGGCTCTCCAATGTGGACCCTCTCTGAGAGCACCTCTCTCCATCCACCTGTACTACAATAACGAGCGCCCAGCGCATTAGGTGGGCACACACCTCTTCCGCCTAAAACCACATGTCACTTGTCTGTGCTGTCTCACCTGGGACAGGTTCAACCATCCACTACTGTCATGTCACTTCTCTATGTGTCCTTTCAGAACCGATTGGAGCCGATGCATCCGCCTGCTTATTCCTATGAGAGTTAATGAGGGAGCGAGGGAGTGTGAGGGAGACTTACTGATATAGTGACTCAGAGGGAGTAAAAATATAGCGGTGGAAGAATGGTAGAGAGAAAGCGATAGATATTTGCAGAAAAACAGAGAAATATATGTGGTTAAGAAAGTAGAGAAGGAGTGTGGGTAAGTGAGCAAGAACGTGTGAGGAAGTGAGCGAGAAAGAAACTCAATGAGGGTTTGACAGAAGAAAGAGAGTGGGAGCTTTTGAATGAGAGTGACTGTGTATGTGCCACACTGTGCTGCTTTTGCTGCACACGTTCTTGGGTGTCAGTCCCGTGCAACATTATCTGCTTCACTTGGGTGTCAGTCCCATGCAGGTCTACATGTTACACTGCTTCTGTTTTGGGTCAGTGTCCCTTACATGAGGGGTGGCGTTTTAGCCACAGTCTCCTTAGTTGAGGAGTACTTCTTTGCATGTCATCCATCCATTGTATGGAGTCTTGGGGTACGTTTCCCCTTTACTTTCAATGTAGTTGGTGCTCACTTGGTATCTGTGAGTTCTTCTTACTTTTTCACTTTTTGTTCACTATTAAAGGAGGAGCATGGTGTGAGTTTGTGTTTCTATCTATTCATCCTTCTTTCTTCCTTTGCTTGTCTGTTTTCCCTCTCGTGATGTGGTTTTACCATTCATCCCAGGGTTTATGGACTATTTACATCTTTTGTACATTGTTGTGTATAGTTGTTTTCTTTTATTGTTTCTTTTATTTTTCAATATAAAAGGGAAAGGATATGTAGTATTCTCATGTAATGCTGTTAAGTTCACATTCACCTTATCTCTAGCGGCTCAGCCAGTGTGAGTGTCCCATGTAGAATGTTGGTGTGAGTGACATGAGTGGAATGCTTGGGTGCCTGGTGTGGGACTGTGTCCATTGGAAAATGGGCTGAGAAGCTAGGAGGCTGCTCCTGGTGGGGCTTGCTGTAGCTCTGTATCTACGCAACTTAAGAACTCAATAAACTACAAGAAACTCTACTCGGCTACGTCTACTTTTTCACCTGTACACTTGGGACCAGCCCACTACAGTTTCTCCAAAACACAAAAATGGGATTTCTGACACCTACCAAATCGGAACTTAGTAAGGCGTGTGCCTTCCAAATAGTGAGTCAGCAAGATACAGATTGATCAGTTACCTACTTCAAGTTTGAGTGGTAACTGATTTGCAAACAGGAAATATCCCCTGCAAAACCCTGCCCTTTTGAAATCAGGATGGTAAATTCGGGGTTAGCAGGCAGGGGTCCCGAGGACCACTGGCACATTTTACTGATGTGTTTCAAAATGGAAAGTTTTTTGGGTGTTTTAAAGGCAGCCCAGTTTCTTTTAAAGCAATCGGGTCTCTTTACAAAAAAAACTTCAATTTTGTAATCCAATCAGAGAGAGGGCCATTATGCAGGCTATGAATGTAGCCAATTGCAATGGGGGCAGAATTGTGACCTGCCTCATGAATATTAATTCGGGAGCTCGTTCTGCAACACCCTCCTAGTGTTGGCAAAATCAGATTGGATTTGCAAGAAGCTGGTGTGTGCAATTTGTGACAACTGTTTGCAATTTCATTGTTTGTCCATCTTGCCGTGTATTTCACAATTTCTGGTCCCTGTTCGATGTGCTGTTTGCTCTACTTCTGTGTGTTTATTTCTGGCAAATCGCAGACACACTTTTCGGTGACTACGTTATTCCGAATCTGAACCAGTATTTGTTTTGCAATTTCCCCGTTTAAATCATCCCACACAACATATTTTTTTGATGACTACGCTATTTCTCAAGTGAAGCCAGTATTTGTTTTGAAATGTCCCCATATAACTGGTCCCGCAAAAAATACTTCTCTTTGACACAATGTTAGAGCGCATAAGTGTGCTCTTTGTAAGTTATGTCGTCCTTCCCTATATCTTCATCTAGCTGTGAATATATGTCATGGGCCACAATGCAAGCAAAGAAAATGGTCTCCATCTAAGAGTTGGGTAGCAGCAACATCTTACAGTTTAAAAGTAAGTTTGTTGAAGAGAGGTTAAACATAAGTGGATAATGCATTACAATGTAAAACCAGCAAACAATTCAAGTTATTAGACTGAATACAATTGTCAGAGGGGTATACATAAAGTAGGATATGAAAAGTCTGGTGGTACCATATAGAAGTTGAATAAATTGGTTAAAAGAAAATAAGCATAATAAGAAATTGTTATTATCAATAAGGGGAAAGTCAAGGAGGCGGGAGAACTTCTTGTTGATCAGGTGTGCAGGTATAAGTTCGCTTTTCATGAGCATCCAAAAAATGTGTAATGGGAGACCATAAAAGAAAAGTTTTAAAACAAGTGTTACAGGTGTAAGTTTGCTGTGCCCAGCCTATGATTATGACACACTGCATACCACCATGCTTGGTAAGATCATTTGGTTAGGTCTTTCCAATGCTTCCTGATCTGCTAGTAATGGGTCAAATATTCCTATATTGAGTGGGTGTGTTATCCAATCTTCAGAAAGACTTCCTAAGAAGATGTTAATAAACGAAAAAGATAATCATGGCCTTTACGGGCCCGCCCTGAACCCGGCATTTGAAATGGACAAGATGCTCCTGCCCGGTGGCGACTACAATCGGGCGCTCTACTCTGGCGCGCCCGACTCCCGTTTGACGGGACCGACGCGTGTCATGGTGCGTGTCTGGCACGCGGCTAATGCAGCGATGGGGTGGAAGGACCGTTTGACCCGGGCGACACCGCTATATGCGTCTGAGAGGTTGGGCTCCCTGTGGACATCGAAGGGCTTCGAGAAGTGGGACACGATCGGAATCAGCACAGTGGGAGACCTCTGGACAAGGGGTGGATTCAAAACTTTTGAGACGCTGCGGACGGAATTTCAGCTGCAAGGCAGTGAGTACTTTCGGTACTTACAAGTCCGCCACGCGCTGGGCTCCGTCTTCCCTGATGTCGCGTCCATTCCGGAGTCTTCCCCCCTGGAGGATAGAGTGCTGGATGGCCATGTGCCAGACAGCACGATCTCCCTTATATATAAAAAACTGATCAACGACAGATCGTGCCTGCTGACTAGTCTCCGCGAGGCCTGGGTTGCCGACGGGCTGGAACTGGACGACGAGGACTGGATTTCCGCGGTGGCCTCTCCGAAGGAGGTGGCCATCCCGGCTCGCCTTCGCTTCGTCCAGCTTAAGATCCTCCACCGGGTTTACGTGACGGGGCCAAGGCTTCTACGTATGGGCTTTGTTGGTGACGGATTGTGTAAGCGTGGCTGTGGTGCCTTGGCAACTTTCATGCATATTCTGTGGGAATGCCCACAGGTGGAGCGATTCTGGCGTGGTGTGCATGAGGTCCTGCGTGTGGTGACGCGTGTTGCGCTGTTGCCTGAAGCGAGGAGATGCTTGCTGAATGTGTGGGAACCAAATGACTATTCGGTCCCGCAGACGCGGTGGGTGACTCTGGGATACATGATAGCTAAGCGCGACATTGCTCAATTGTGGGGATCCCGGTGGCCCCCAGCGGTGTTGGCCTTGAAAGAACATATGGATTGGTGTATGTTTCGTGAAAAGGTTGTGTATGTGGCGAGGGGTAAGCCTGGGGCGTGGGTGAAAATCTGGGGCCCCTGGAACGCCTATCGCGGGGGTATTTGTGAGCCGCCACTGCTACCGGCCGCCTCACCAGCTCCGTCCCCCTAGCCGACCCCCTCCCCCAGCCGCGGGCATGTGGTTTTCCTGTCCCTGATTTATTCCCATTCCCCTCTTCAGAGTTTGGCTGCTGGTTGGGATCCCCCACTTAAGGAGCACGTGCCGTCACTTTGGATGGCGGGTTGCCTTGCGGGTGTGGTTTTTTGTGTTGTTCTGTTTTGAAAAAAGGAAACCGTATTGTGGGCTTGGAGTTATGTGGCCTGCGCTATTGATATCTCCTGCTTTACCGATCTGCGCCGCCAAGAGACTCTTACTGTAGGTATGTCATATGCTTCTGCCACTCTAGCGGCCGGCCGGATGGTTGTAGGCCCATACTTGTAACCCTTTTAACATGTAATAAACGGTTTCAAAAAAAAAAAAAAAAAAAAAAAAAAAAACGAAAAAGAAAAAGATACTGTGGAGTGGAAGATTGAGTTAATCTGAGTCCAGACCTGTTTCCAAACGTCCTGACCCCTGACACAGGTGAAAAGTAAATGTTTGAAATCAGCATGCTCTGGTGAACATGCCCAGCATATATCAAGCAAAAACAGTCTTAACTGGGCCAGGGGACTGGCACCTCCTGCTCCAATGATAGCTAGACTCCATTGTGCCAGGTCCGGGCTGGGGTCCTTTCAGCGCTATAAAGCACATAGGTTTAACAAAAATCACAATATCAAAACAGTACTGACTAACCAGCACCAGATAAGGTAAGGGCTCCACTCTGTGGTTGGATTCTAACTGCACCTAACACACAGGCATCAATTCCTTTCTCTAACTACCACCCTAGCTACCCTCCAACACTGGCCCTTACCAGTACCTCTTCCCGGGGCACAAAGAGCTGCCTCCTAGTAGTGAATCAAGCATCAGCTGTGCCTCAAGCCGGTACATACTTAACCAGAGGACAGTTCTGCCCAAACAAATGGACCCACTAACCGACTGCATCCACGTAACTGTAACAAAGCGCCGTGAATGCATCAGTGCGTCCATATGCTTAGCACTCGCTAAAGTAGCTGAAATAAGAGAATTAGTGGATTGAAGAAAGCTCCTGTGCTTCCAGGGAGCGCTAGCAGTGCACAATTTTTTGATTTTTTAACACTACGCCTCCCATTTGACATTGCACAAACGCTGCTCTAAGCAGCAGCAGAGCACAATACAGAGAAAACCTTTGTTGTAGCAGGACCAGCTCAAACATGCTGCACAAAGAACAGAGTTTTGTCTGAGGGCTCCAATTGAAAACAGATTATAGAAAGGAAGCCATGGATGGCATGTCATTACCACAGAGCAAGACAACACACACACACACACATATATATATATATATATATATATATATATATATCCAAAATCGAAGGTTGCCCAACAGTGTTGGGCAACCTTCGATTTTGGATTAAATGCGGCCGGCCTGGTCGCGAGGACGCCCCGCTGTTTTCAAGCAGATCCTGAGTTCGTACTTGCGAACTCTGTGAAGCTGGGAGTGCCGTGTGAATTGACTTGGGATTTAAGCTCAGCGGTGTTTTTTCAGCTCCCTTCAACCCACTGGGGTAATATTGCTGGATTATAGTGAATGATGGATAGGCACCCACTGTGGTGAAAACAACAGGAACTCACAGTACCAGCATGCTCTGCATGCATACGCCCACGGAGGCGGGACTAGTTGTGTGCTTATCAGCTGTTCCTGATTGACTGCCTGCCATCTTTCTTTGCCATTTGCCCGTGAACAAGAGCATCGTAGTGCTTGAAACGCGTTGGGCTGTTTATGGACCTGGGGGTGAGACTGTTACCCTGTTGCGCTACAGCCATTCATTAAAGGCGTTGAACTCTCTGCTGTGTGGCGTCTTCACTGTTGGGCAACCTTCGATTTTGGATTAAATGCGGCCGGCCTGGTCGCGAGGACGCCCCGCTGTTTTCAAGCAGATCCTGAGTTCGTACTTGCGAACTCTGTGAAGCTGGGAGTGCCGTGTGAATTGACTTGGGATTTAAGCTCAGCGGTGTTTTTTCAGCTCCCTTCAACCCACTGGGGTAATATTGCTGGATTATAGTCAATGATGGATAGGCACCCACTGTGGTGAAAACAACAGGAACTCACAGTACCAGCATGCTCTGCATGCATACGCCCACGGAGGCGGGACTAGTTGTGTGCTTATCAGCTGTTCCTGATTGACTGCCTGCCATCTTTCTTTGCCATTTGCCCGTGAACAAGAGCATCGTAGTGCTTGAAACGCGTTGGGCTGTTTATGGATCTGGGGGTGAGACTGTTACCCTGTTGCGCTACAGCCATTCATTAAAGGCGTTGAACTCTCTGCTGTGTGGCGTCTTCACTGTTGGGCAACCTTCGATTTTGGATTAAATGCGGCCGGCCTGGTCGCGAGGACGTCCCGCTGTTTTCAAGCAGATCCTGAGTTCGTACTTGCGAACTCTGTGAAGCTGGGAGTGCCGTGTGAATTGACTTGGGATTTAAGCTCAGCGGTGTTTTTTCAGCTCCCTTCAACCCACTGGGGTAATATTGCTGGATTATAGTGAATGATGGATAGGCACCCACTGTGGTGAAAACAACAGGAACTCACAGTACCAGCATGCTCTGCATGCATACGCCCACGGAGGCGGGACTAGTTGTGTGCTTATCAGCTGTTCCTGATTGACTGCCTGCCATCTTTCTTTGCCATTTGCCCGTGAACAAGAGCATCGTAGTGCTTGAAACGCGTTGGGCTGTTTATGGACCTGGGGGTGAGACTGTTACCCTGTTGCGCTACAGCCATTCATTAAAGGCGTTGAACTCTCTGCTGTGTGGCGTCTTCACTGTTGGGCAACCTTCGATTTTGGATTAAATGCGGCCGGCCTGGTCGCGAGGACGCCCCGCTGTTTTCAAGCAGATCCTGAGTTCGTACTTGCGAACTCTGTGAAGCTGGGAGTGCCGTGTGAATTGACTTGGGATTTAAGCTCAGCGGTGTTTTTTCAGCTCCCGTCAACCCACTGGGGTAATATTGCTGGATTATAGTGAATGATGGATAGGCACCCACTGTGGTGAAAACAACAGGAACTCACAGTACCAGCATGCTCTGCATGCATACGCCCACGGAGGCGGGACTAGTTGTGTGCTTATCAGCTGTTCCTGATTGACTGCCTGCCATCTTTCTTTGCCATTTGCCCGTGAGGTGGGCGGAATTTGCGGAATTAACCTTCGCAAATTATCGCGAGAATGTTTAAAATTATCGCAAACAAGCAGAAATATCGCGAAGATGCGGAAGTTTTTTTCCGGCATGTTCGCGAGATTTTCTGCATGGTTGCGGGTCGCCAACGTACCCATGTGGTTGCTTGCGGGCGCGGCCATCTTGTTTTGAGTTGTTCTCGCGGTGCATGATCGCGAGAAGAAAGACGTGATCGCACGACGCATGACGTCACTGCGGGCGCGAACTGTCGCGAGACAGCGCAAATGGCTAAAAACAATACAACATCTCATGGAGAACGCGACCGGATCAAGAAAACTTGTCGGCGAACGCAGGGATTCAGGTAAGGCGATCGCGCGCGCGCGAGAATGTATCATTTTACAGCGCGAGCAAGAAACAAATTATCGCCAAGCTGCGGAAACCGGAATTTTTGACATTTTCGCGCTCTCCGCGGAACGCAAAAATGTCAAATTATCGCAATTTCCGCGAACGGAACGAAATTTTTGCCCAGGCCTAACAAGAGCATCGTAGTGCTTGAAACGCGTTGGGCTGTTTATGGACCTGGGGGTGAGACTGTTACCCTGTTGCGCTACAGCCATTCATTAAAGGCGTTGAACTCTCTGCTGTGTGGCGTCTTCACTGTTGGGCAACCTTCGATTTTGGATTAAATGCGGCCGGCCTGGTCGCGAGGACGCCCCGCTGTTTTCAAGCAGATCCTGAGTTCGTACTTGCGTACTCTGTGAAGCTGGGAGTGCCGTGTGAATTGACTTGGGATTTAAGCTCAGCTGTGTTTTTTCAGCTCCCTTCAACCCACTGGGGTAATATTGCTGGATTATAGTGAATGATGGATAGGCACCCACTGTGGTGAAAACAACAGGAACTCACAGTACCAGCATGCTCTGCATGCATACGCCCACGGAGGCGGGACTAGTTGTGTGCTTATCAGCTGTTCCTGATTGACTGCCTGCCATCTTTCTTTGCCATTTGCCCGTGAACAAGAGCATCGTAGTGCTTGAAACGCGTTGGGCTGTTTATGGACCTGGGGGTGAGACTGTTACCCTGTTGCGCTACAGCCATTCATTAAAGGCGTTGAACTCTCTGCTGTGTGGCGTCTTCACTGTTGGGCAACCTTCGATTTTGGATATATATATATATATATATATATATATATATATATATATATATATATATATATATATATATATATATATATATATATATATATATATATATATATATATATATATATATATATATATATCCATATATATATCCATATATATCCACCAGCAAGCTCACCGATTCATGCAAGCACGTGCCACACCGATCCAAGTTGGACAAAAGGTATTTTATGTTTTTAAGGCAAAAACAAGACGCGTTTCGAGCTATCCAACTCTTGGTCACATGACCTTTTTTCAAAGTTCAGTTTTTTAATTTTTTTTATACATTTACATAGACCTAAAGAAAAGACTTGGGATTCAAAACATCCCCAACAAAAACGTTAATGGTGAAGAACATTGTTGTTCTGTATATATATTACCTACTGGCGGTCGCCAGTAGGTAGTTATAGTTACGACCTATTTTCCATAGGAAATCCGCAACATTCTATTTGGAATAACTTTGGCGCCTGTTGACGAATCTTCGCGAAATTTTCAATACTTTTGGCCAGCTCCGGTCCGCTCCTATCCTGAAAGTCTCGGGATGATTCGTGGAGCGGGGGCTGAGAAAAAAGGGGGGTCCCAAAACGTGTTTTCCCCATGCAATTTCCCATAGGACCTTTAGCCGCAGCTACAGCCCGAACTGCTGAACGGAATTACACCAAATTTGGCAGAAAGGTAGACCTTGGTTCAGAGTCATGCCTTTTGCTTAAATGCTGTAAATCCGTTCAGTAGTTCCCGAGAAAATCAAAAGTAAAATCACATATATATCTGGGCGGAGCCTAACCACACATCTCATCGTGAGATCTGATTGGCTGTCAGTACTTCATCCAAGAAGTGTTGGCAGCCATCTTGGGACCAATATACAAGATAGCACCTCATCAAAAAGAATTGTAGTTAATAGAAGGTTTTAAGACTTTAGTTCCATTATAAATCATTTGTTGATGGTACCATACTCATTTTAGGAATTGTGGTATGTTCTAAGGTAATTTTACCATGTGAAAAAGCCTTCTGCTGGGATATCATGAATCATGTTTGAGACAAAACTATTTTCTCATGCTTTTCCCACAGAGGTTTGGAAGGTGATCTATAAGATAAACTGAGAGCATATTTTCGGTAAATTCACATTATCTTTCTCAGTCATGTGAGAATTAAGTCTGACATTCTCAGTAAAACATGTACACCCAACAAGGGCAGAGACTGTCAGTTGATTCCTTTGTGTTCTACTGCAGCTTCCCAGAGTTTTCCAAAGAACAACTAGAGCGCTAACAGTCCTAATTAGGATAAACGTATGGCACACCTGAAGCCATCTTGATTGGAATAAAGTGGTAACTTTTAAAACATTTAATTTGCAAAGCAACAAAATGAGGGGGTTCATTTTGCCATAGAAAGTATGATTAGTGCTGCAGAAAGAAAAATTAGGGCACAATTTGAGTGACTTCTCAAATCCTCTTCTATTTCATTAAAAAATTCTAACATGCAGACTGAAACATGCACTTTCAATACCAGCAGCAGACTTCTCTGGTGAGGAGTAGCTTTACTACAGTGATCTAATAAGCAACTAGAGTGCTAACATTCCGAATTTAAGGCAAATTTGTGACACATCTGAATGCCTTCTTGATGGAATTAAAGTAAAAAACCTGGAAGTATTTCCTACTAAGGAGACTGTAGTAAATGAGGAAATTAGGAAACTTTAAAACAAATAAGTCTCCCAAGATGGCCACCAGAGACAAAAGAGCCCAAATGTAGCACAAATATCACCGAGATGTAGCCCAAGTATTGCCCAATGACAGAATGTCCCAGAGTGTTTTAAAAAACAACTAGAGCGCTAACAGTCTTACTAATGACAAAAGTATGGCACACCTGAAGCCATCTTGATTGGAATAAAGTGGTAACACTTAAAACATTTAATTTGCAAAGGAACACAATGAGGGGGTTCATTTTGCCATAGAAATTATAATTAGTGCTGCAGAAATAAAAATTAGGGCACACTTTGACTCCTCAAATCCTCTTCTATTTCATAAAAAAATTCTGACATGCAGACTGAAACAAGCACTTTGAATACCAGCAGCAGACTTCCCTGGTGAGCAGTAGCTTTACTAACGTGATCTAATGAGCAATTAGAGTGCTACCATTCCGAATTTATGGCAAATGTGTGACACATCTGAAAGCCTTCTTGATGGAACCAAAGTAAACAAGCATTGAAAATGCAATAGGTCTCGCCCTCGTTTAAGTTAAAGCATCTCTGTTTGTAATTAGGTGGCTTTTTAGCTTTGCTTGTATTAGTGTTTTTCAAACTTTAATGTACATAACATGCATATGTATGCATATATGTATATGTATGCATGCATTTATATTTATATAGATATGCAGATTATATATATATGTTTATATATGTATGTATTTATATATATACACACATATATAAATGCATACGCATATATATATGCATATATATATGTGTGCATGTAGAGAGAGGTAGGTGTGTAGAGGAAGAGGTGTAGAGGTAGAGAGGTAGAGGCATAGAGGTAGAGAGTAGTAGAGAGAGAGGTAGAGAGAGGTAGAGAGGTAAAGAGCGAGTAATAGAGAGTAGAGAGTGAGTAGTAGAAAGTAGTAGAGAGTAGTAGAGAGTATCAGAGAGTGAGTAGTAGAGAGTAGTAGAGTGAGTAGTAGAGAGAGAGTAGTAGAGAGTGAGTAGTAGAGTGAGTAGTAGAGAGTAGAGAGTGAGTAATAGAGAGTGAGTAGTAGAGAGTAGTAGAGAGACAGTATTAGAGAGTAGTAGAGAGTGAGTAGTAGAGTGCGTAATAGAGTAGTAGAGAGAGAGTAGTAGAGAGTGAGTAGTAGAGAGTAGTAGAGAGTGAGTAGTAGAGTGAGTAGTAGAGTAGTAGAGAGTAAGTAGTAGAGAGTAGTAGAGAGAGAGTAGTAGAGAGTGAGTAGTAGAGAGTAGTGGAGTAGTAGAGAGTAGTAGAGAGTGAGTAGTAGAGTGAGTACTAGAGAGTAGTAGAGAGTGAGTAGTAGAGTGAGTACTAGAGAGTAGTAGAGAGCGAGTAGTAGAGAGTGAGTAGTAGAGTGAGTACTAGAGAGTAGTAGAGAGTGAGTAGTAGAGAGTGAGTAGTAGAGAGTAGTGGAGTACTAGAGAGAGAGTAGTAGAGAGTAGTAGAGAGTGAGTAGTAGAGTGAGTACTAGAGAGTAGTAGAGAGCGAGTAGTAGAGAGCAAGTAGTAGAGAGTGTGTAGTAGAGAGTGAGTAGTAGAGAGTAGTAGAGAGTGAGTAGTAGTAGAGAGTAGTAGCGAGTGAGTAGTAGAGAGAGTAGTAGAGAGTGAGAAGTAGAGAGAGAAAGAGAGAGTAGTAGAGTAGTAGATAGTGAGTAGTAGAGTGAGTAGTAGAGAGTAGTTGAGAGCGAGTAGTAGAGAGTGAGTAGTGGAGAGTGAGCAGTAGAGAGTAGTAGAGACTGAGTAGTAGAGAGTAGTACAGAGTGAGTAGTAGAGAATAGTAGAGTGAGTAGTAGAGAGTGAGTAGTAGAGTAGTAGAGAGTGAGTGGTAGAGAGTAGGAAAGAGTAGTAGAGTGAGTTTGTTTTAAAGAACAACTAGAGCGCTAACAGTCTTACTTATGACAAAAGTATGGCACACCTGAAGCCATCTTGATTGGAATAAAGTGGTAACACTTAAAACATTTAATTTGCAAAGGAACAAAATGAGGGGGTTCATTTTGCCACAGAAATTATGATTAGTGCTGCAGAAATAAAAATTAGGGCACATTTTGACTTCTCAAATCCTCTTCTATTTCATGAAAAAATTCTGACATGCAGACTGAAAAATCCACTTTGAATACCAGCAGCAGACTTCCCTGGTGAGCAGTAGCTTTACTACAGTGATCTAATGAGCAACTAGAGTGCTACCATTCAGAATTGATGGCAAATGTGTGACATATCTGAAAGCCTTCTTGATGGAACCAAAGTAGACAAGCATTGAAAATGCAATAGGTCTCGCCCTCGTTTAGGTTAAAGCAATTCTGTTTGTAATTAGGTGGCTTTTTAGCTTTGCTTGTATTAGTGTTTTTCAAACTTTCATGTACATAACATGCATATGTATGCATATATGTATATGTATATGTATATGTATGCATGCATTTATATTTATATATATATGCAGATTATATATATATGTTTATATATGTATGTATATATATATATACACATACATATATATAAATGCATATGCATATATATGCATATATATGTGTGCACGTGTAGAGAGAGGTAGTGGGTGTAGAGGTAGAGGTAGAGAGGTAGAGGTAGAGAGAGGTAGAGAGAGGTAGAGAGGTAGAGAGTAGAGAGCGAGTAATAGAGAGTAGAGAGTGAGTAGTAGAGAGTAGTAGAGAGTAGTAGAGAAAGTAGCAGAGAGTGAGTAGTAGAGAGTAGTAGAGTGAGTAGTAGAGAGTAAGTATTCGAGAGTGAGTAGTAGAGAGTGAGTAGTAGAGAGTAGTAGAGAGTGAGTAGTAGAGTGAGTACTAGAGAGTAGTAGAGAGTGAGTAGTAGAGTGAGTACTAGAGAGTAGTAGAGAGCGAGTAGTAGAGAGTGAGTAGTAGAGAGTAGTAGAGAGAGAGTATTAGAGAGTGAGTAGTAGAGTGAGTAATAGAGAGTAGTAGAGAGAGAGTAGTAGAGAGTGAGTAGTAGAGAGTAGTAGAGAGTGAGTAGTAGAGAGGGAGTAGTAGAGTAGTAGAGAGGGAGTAGTAGAGAGTAGTAGAGATAGAGTAGTAGAGAGTGAGTAGTAGAGAGAGAGTAGTAGAGAGTAGTAGAGAGTAGTAGAGTAGTACAGAGTGAGTAGTAGAGAGTGAGTAGTAGAGAGTGAGTAGTAGAGTGAGTAGTAGAGAGTAGTGGAGAGTGAGTAGTAGAGTGAGTACTAGAGAGTAGTAGAGAGCGAATAGTAGAGAGCAAGTAGTAGAGAGTGTGTAGTAGAGAGTGAGTAGTAGAGAGTGAGTAGTAGAGAGAGTAGTAGAGAGTGAGAAGTAGAGAGAGTAAGAGAGAGTAGTAGTGAGTGAGTAGTAGAGTGAGTAGTAGAGAGTAGTTGAGAGCGAGTACTAGAGAGTGAGTAGTGGAGAGTGAGTAGTAGAGAGTAGTCGAGAGTGATTAGTAGGGAGTGAGTAGTACAGGGTGAGTAGTAGAGAGTAGTAGAGAGTGAGTAGTAGAGAGTAGTAGAGTGAGCAGTAGAGAGTGAGTAGTAGAGAGAGAGTAGTAGAGAGTGAGCAGTAGAGTAGTAGAGAGTGAGTGGTAGAGAGTAGGAGAGAGTAGTAGAGTAAGTAGTAAAGAATAGTAGAGAGTGAGTAGTAGAGAGAGTAGTAGAGAGTAGTAGAGTAGTAGAGAATGAGTAGTAGAGAGTGAGTAGTAGAGAGAGTAGTAGGGAGTAGTAGAGTAGTAGACAGTGAGTAGTAGGGAGTGAGTAGTAGAGAGTAGTAGAGAGCGAGTAGTAGAGAGCGAGTAGTAGAGAGTGAGTAGTAGAGAGTGAGTAGTAGAGAGTGAATAGTAGAGAGTGAGTAGTAGAGTAGTAGAGAGTGAGTGGTAGAGAGTAGTAGAGAGTAGCAGAGTGAGTAGTAGAGAGAAGTAGAGAGTGAGTAGTAGAGAGTGAATAGTGTAGAGAGTAGTAGAGAGTGAGTAGTAGAGAGTGAGTAGTAGAGAGTAGTAGCGAGTGAGTATTAGAGAGTGAGTAGTAGAGAGTAGTAGAGAGTGAGTAGTAGAGAGTGAGTAGTAGAGAGAGAGTAGTAGAGAGTAGTAGAGAGTGAGTTGTAGAGTAGTAGAGAGTGAGTGGTAGAGAGTAGTAGAGTGAGTAGTAGTGAATAGTAGAGAGTGAATAGTAGAGAGTGAGTAGTAGAGAGAATAGTAGTAGAGAGTGAGTAGTGGAGAGTAGTAGAGCATGAGTATTAGAGAGTGAGTAGCAGAGAGTGAGTAGTAGAGAGTGAGTAGTAGAGAGTAGTAGAGAGTGAGCAGTAGAGAGTAAGTAGTAGAGAGTGGGTAGTGTAGAGTAGTAGAGAGTGAGTAGTAGAAAGTAGTAGAGAGTGAGTAGTAGAGAGTGAGTAGTAGAGAGTGAGTAGTAGAGAGAGAGTAGTAAAGAGTAGTAGAGAGTGAGTAGTAGAGTAGTAGAGAGTAGTCAGTCAGTGTCAGTCAGTCAGTGTCAGTCAGTCAGTCAGTGTCAGTCAATCAGTGTCAGTCAGTGCCAGTCAATCAGTGTCAGTCAGTGTCAGTCAGTCAGTGTCAGTCAGTCAGTGTCAGTCAATCAGTGTCAGTCAGTGTCAGTCAGTGTCAGTCAGTCAGTGTCAGTCAATCAGTGTCAGTCAGTCAGTCAGTCAGTTTCAGTCAATCAGTGTCAGCCAGTGTCAGTGT
Organism: Triturus cristatus; assembly: GCF_964204655.1. NCBI lineage: Eukaryota > Metazoa > Chordata > Amphibia > Caudata > Salamandridae > Triturus > Triturus cristatus. Next base: position 1,132,647,436 of record NC_140580.1, on the reverse strand, counting down.
CAGTCAATCAGTGTCAGTCAGTGTCAATTAGTCAGTGTCAGTCAGTCAGTCAGTGTCAGCTAGAGCAGCTCTGCTGACCTGGTTCTCTGGCTCTAAAGCAGCTCTGCTGACCTGGTTCTCTGGCTCTAGAGCAGCTCTGCTGACCTAGTTCTTAGGTTACAGAGCAGCTCTGCTGATCTGGTTCTCTGGCTCTACAACTGCTCTGCTGACCTGGTTCTCTGGCTCTAAAGCAGCTCTGCTGACCTGGTTCTATGACTCTAAATCAGTTCTGCTGACATGGTTCTCTGGCTCTAGAGCAGCTCTGCTGACCTGGTTCTCTCCCTCTAGAGCAGCTCTGCTGACCTGGTTCTCTCCCTCTAAAGCAGGTCTACTGACCTGGTTTCTCTGGCTCTACAGCAGCTCTGCTGACCTGGTTCTCTGGCTCTAGACCAGCTCTGCTGACCTGGTTCTTAGGCTCTAGAGCAGCTCTGCTGACCTGGTTCTCTGGCTCTAAAGCAGCTCTGCTGACCTGGTTCTATGGCTCTAAAGCAGCTCTGCTGACCTGGTTCTCTGGCTCTAAAGCAGCTCTGCTGGCCTGGTTCTCTGGCTCTAAAGCAGCTCTGCTGACCTGGTTCTCTCCCTCTAAAGCAGCTTTGCTGACCTGGTTTCTCTGGCTCTACAGCAGCTCTGCTGACCTGGTTCTCTGGCTCTAGAGCAGCTCTGCTGACCTAGTTCTTAGGCTCTAGAGCAGCTCTGCTGACCTGGGGGCATATAATCAAGCCAGGCGATAAAATTATCGCCGCTTTAGCGGCAGAAAACTGCGGCTAAAACGGCGATAATGGGCTTGATAATATGCTCTATGGAATTCCAATTGAAGCTCAGTTTAGATGTCCTTCACATCTAACATGTGCTTCAATTGGAATTCCATAGAGCATATTATCAAGCCCATTAACGCTGTTTTAGCGGCAGTTTTCTGCCGCGAAAGCGGCAATAATTTTATCGCCTGGCTTGATAATATGCCCCCAGGTTCTCTGGCTCTACAGCAGCTCTGCTTACCTGGTTTTCTGCACTCACGATGCACGCACCCGACTCCGCGAACATATATTTAAAAATAATATAAATTTATTATAAGTACAAATATATTATTTTTATGACTATCTTACATAATCTCTTGCCCTAATATGTATATTAAAGACACATAGATATCATTTTGGAATATACATTTTTTTTGTCTGACCATGTAGTTTTAATCCCCTGCCCTATTATATACTAGGGGCTTACAGTAGAGGTCATGCTAATCACAAGGGGACCCCAACACATAGTGTGCCCTAGTGTATGTAGGTGTTTTCACTGTATTCTGAGTGTCTTTTAACATAGCACTGGCTCTAGGACTGGGTAGTCAGACTCAGTTACCACCAGTATCCGTCTGAAAAAGTTGAGGGTACAGGATGATTTTGCAACAAGGCTTCTTTCTGCTCTTCTTTTTGTTCTTTCTGCACGTTATACTTCTTCCTGCACTTTTCTTCGTCTTTGAGGACTTCTGTTGCTTCTTTCTGCATTTCTTTTTTTCTTTCTGTGCGTTTTTCCTTCTTTCTTCACATGTCCTATCTCTGTAGGCATAGCTAGAAATTAGCATTTAAAAACCTTTGAAATTCACTGAAAAAACCATAGGTTTCAGGAACGTTATAGCTAGGAATTAGCATTTAAAAAACCTTAGAAATTCACTGAAAAAACCATAGGTTTCAGGGGCGTTATAGTTAGCTGGACTTTTCACTCGTACAAAACCATAGAAATTCCCCCGTTATAGTTAGTTCAGCTAACTATAACTCGCGCACACGCAATCCACTGCTGATGACGTCACATATTAGATCACACATGACATGGTCAGTGACATCACTGATGACATCACTGATGACATCACTGATGACATCATCCTTGTGATAGAGTGGCAGACCTCCTCTCCCCCTAATATAACCTTTGATACACACATTCAAAAATAGAAATTAAAATTTTCAAAAGAATGGACATACCAATACCAGTTACAACAACCTATTCAGTAATTGTAAGATCCACATCCACACATTCACCAACAGTCCTATACAGTCACTCATACATGTACTCACTCATCATATGTACTCATACACCTATACATCCTGTTACACAACGCCACTCATCCATAAAGTTACTCACACACATAGTCACTCATGCTAATAAAGAATCAAACATCCGTTTACCTGCATATACAGTTATACACACACCACCACACTTACTTCTACAGAAATTTACACATACTTAGTCTTTTTAACAATCACTTATAGAAACACATACTTATTCATACAGGAACTCTTTCAATCTCTCACTCTCACATATACTCACTTATATACACCAATAGTCACATATACTAGTTTAAAACATATGTAGTTTCTCATAGAGACACTATTGAGACAGTCATTCACTCACTCACACACCCATGCACACACTCATCCACCCATACAGTCCTGCACACATGCTGTCTTCAACACATACAAACAGTGAGTCACTCATTCATGCACCTATGCACTACGTAATACCCCCCACCGAACCATACAGACATCAGACACTTATACTGATACTCAAAAAACCAACTAATAACCTATATAGACACTCATGTAGCTACTCACCAACCCATGCAGCCACTTATACACAAAGTGAGAGACTGATACAGATATTTACATATTTAAACATTACTCACTAAGCCATGTATTCACTAAGATACACTTTATCAGTCAGTTATACAATCAATTTTTCAAAAACAAATCATCCATTTAGACACTTATATACCCATTTATTCTTCCATCGACCTTGAGATATACATATATAAAACATATGTAATTTTCAGAAGAACACACATTCACTAGATGGTGTCATCAGTGATGTCATTTTAGATGTCATCAGTGATGTCATTAGTGATGTCACTGACCATGTCATGAATCATGCAATATGTGACATCATCAGCAGTGCATTGCGGGCCCGCGAGTTATAGTTAGCAGAACTAACTATAACGGAGGAATTTCTATGGTTTTGTACGAGTGAAATGGCCAGATAATTATAACACCCCTGAAACCTATGTTTTTTTCTGTGAATATATATATACACACAATTTGTTAAAATATAAGACAAAAAATATATAGTGTTAAAAAACATCTGTGAACGGCACAGTGAATCTAACCGGTGATTTTACAAACTGTGCATGATATAATGGAAGGTGGTGTCAGTATTCCAGGCGGTTGCATATTCAAGTTTACTAAACAAAAAATCAGTTGCTGATTTATACACGCCTGTTTACAGCATATGATTCAAGGAGCTTTTTTATGTGCACCAAACAAAAAAATCATGATCGGTTAAGTGCCTTATATTAACATTGGGCATCCTTATCTCTCAGGCGCTCATAGCAAAGGGAGGTCATAAAGGGTTTAGTACCCTAACTTATAATACTATTATATCATCAAATGACTGGCTACATTTTTCAGTTACCCAAAACATGTCTAGTAAATATATATATTTTTTTATTTTTTTATATCCGACATATTTACTGTGGCACCGAATCACAAAGCTTTGGCCTCTGAATATTTGAGACTTATGCACAGAAGTTCAATCGAATTTCAGTGGTATGTCACACCTCAGTTAGGAGTAAAACTCACAGAGAAAGGTTCGTGAATTACACTTGATATAGGGCCAGGGCAGAGACAACGATTTGCTCAGAATCACACACATTTTGGTCAAGTCCTGAATCTTGGATTTGAACCAAGGCCTAAGCAATGGAAGGCGATCACCTAAATAATACTTCCCCAATTGTCATCGTTATGGACCGGGGGGTCGAAGGCAAGTCCCCTACCATGTTAGGTCCATGCATCTCCAATGCAAGGATTCTGGAATTTAGGGCAAAGCAACATTGAGCAACTTGGACACTCCCTTTTTTGAGGCCTTCTGGTACAACTTAGCTCCCCCCTGTGGCCTTTTCCTGGGACACAATAAGGCAGTCGTCTGTAGTCGCCTTAAAATGACATTGTTTCTTGCTGCAAAGAAACTCCCTCCCTGGCCAAAAAGTGCTCTCCTCCCTGGTCAGTAGGAGTCTCTTTTGAAAAAGGCCACCTGTCATCCGCTGTGGTGCCTTCCCTTTCTGCGACCTTTTGTTAGAATGTCTTAGTTCCACAGCGACACCACAGTGTGATTACATAAACCCCTCCCCTCCTGTATTTTTCACAAATGACTGATGTGAGGTCTTACAGTGTGCAGTTTATACACATTATGACCTTTCTAAGTGCTGCCATAGAACACTTTAATTGAACACAGAAAATAAATAGTATTTCCCATAAATCACCAGCTCTTTGTACCATTCAGTTACTGCTGTCTGGGGAGTCTGTTAAAAGCATAAACCACTCGTGAAGTTTAAAAAGCGCAGAGCCTGAGAAAGGGCTCTCGGTTTCTCAAAATCTTTGTTTTTCAGAGAAAGCAGGCATCCTGATAAGGTATCATTGCCCCGGATCCAATTCAGCCCCATCCATTCGTATCCTGGCTCATTATGGGCAGACAGAGGCATTTAGAAGCGGAATAGATACCAGATATGAACGTGCAACTCTCTTTAGAAAAGGACAGCAAATCTTCTATGGAAAGTCCTGGAAGACTAAGCGCATGGGCTTTCAAGCAGAGAAATTGGTGGGCAACAGAGTGTTGGACCCACAAATCACCAAATTAATTGTTGTCGTGAGTAAAACAATGTGTGGGAAGTGACTCATTCAAAATAAATACTCCAAAGTCACCAAGCAGGTAATCTACAACTCACGCTGTTGAACCCCTTAATGTTTTACACTGCAGTGTTCATGCCCCGGGCTGCGCCAGATGGGGTCATTTAGACCCCACAACTTCTCTTCAATTCACTTTCCTCCTTATGACTCCCCTTAGCCTTCAAAGTATCTCTTTTAATGCCTGTCACCATATTTTGAGAATATATTATCATTCATACACGTTTACTGCCCTTCTTACACCTACATTTTATTTTATTCAATCATTTTCAGCTCCTTGTTTTTATAATATTATATAATTGTCACATTTTTCAAAATGTTTAAGCAATTAGGAATCCTAATTTCGGGTCCTGAAGAAAGTCACAGACCTTTTGAGGGCTGTCGTAGTGACTGAAACCTGTTGACTAACGATTGAATGACAGCTCCAAGTAATTAGTAACTCCAAGTTCCATCAGCCTATTGCTTTTAATCTTGCCCACGAAACACAGACTAAAATACTATTTGTTGATCCTAAAGGTAATTTGAACCCTTCTGTGAGAAGCTGGCCTGGCATATGCTGTCTCCTAGTTATAGGGACACCTTGCACCAGTCCAATTCGACTCCTATTGATGATAGGTTTAAGACAACCTTTAAAGAAAGCTATCCTAGTGGTAGCTGTGGAGAGCAGCCTTCAGGCTAAGTCTTGAAGGAGTGTTAAGCTTATTGTTTTACCATAGATAACCTCTTGAATGACCAAATGAAAGAGTAGGCCACACAGGTATATATATAAAATATATGTATTTATTCTAGACAGAATCCCACAAGTCTCTTTATGAGGCTGAGGCAAAGTTACAATTTAAACAAGCATTGATAGATACAATAAATAGCACTGGAATCATAGGGCCCCAGGGGGGGACCAAACCATATATTAAAAAAGTGGTATAAGAACCACGACAATTCTACAGACAATGCCTAGGGCATTTAGGATCGCTGGCCCCTTAAGAATCCACCCCAGGTTATGAGGAAGGGGACCCACGGGAGGCGCGTGCAGTGGAAATAGCTGCTATCAGGATCTCTATTAAAGCCTACGGAGAATGTCGCGGTTTGATTTAAACAGATTAAAGTCACTTCTAGCAGGAGTTCAAAGTTAAGAACTTAGAGTTAAGCTTTTGAGGAGCCCACTACCTCGAGAGTACCGAGGTACCACTGTTACCTGCCCCAGGGAAGCCGGGTGCATAGATCGTTTTCGATGTCGGGTCGCGGGTTGATTTTCAATGGGGAAATTTACAAAACTGCTGCTAGCCAAAAGCGTCGATGATGCCGTGAAGATTGAAGTTGTAGATTTTGTAGAGAAGAACCTAAAAGCAGAGGGGACAGAGTCTGGGTCACGGCACAGTGACCAGGGAGCTCAAAGGAAAGAGCCCTTCAATGTCGGGTGCGTCAAGTGGAAAGAGGTGTAGCTTGGATCTGCAGCCACGGGCTCCAGGAGGCTTCAAGGAAGGCCAGCTTCGGGATGGCGACTGATCCACATTGGATGAGGGTCTCTGCAGTGTTAGTGTCCAGATTGGATCCACTAAGCCTTGGCAACCGCAACCCACGCAAGATGAACAAATCAGCTACTGGTGCAGACCCACGAGGTCTGTGAGAGGTTTCCTTTGGAGAGACTGTAGAGCAGGTCTGGAGCAACTGGTGGAGTCTTTGGCCTTATTACAATCTGAAGTCCAATGGGTTTTCTGTTTACAGAATTTACACCATGGCTTCCTTGGCTGCTTAGCCTTGTTGGACTGGGTATTCTCAGATGCTGCTTTTTGGGGGCCTGTTGAAGACTGCTGGTCTTTTCCCTTTTCCCCACTATTCTCAGAGTTTTTGGCATCTACCTTTTTAGGTGCACCCCCCAAGGGCTGGACCTTCTGCTTAATCCTGGTTCTGACCAATTTGTCTGCCTTCTTTCCCAATTCTTGGGGAGAGGTCAGATCTGAGTCTACCAGGTGCTGATGTAAGAGCTGATTCTGACAATTATTAAGGATCTGCTCCCTCATTATGAGATTATACAATCCTTGGTAATCATTTACTTTACTGCCAGTTAACCAACCTTCCAGTGCCTTGGTAGCACAATCAACAAAGTCTACCCAATCTTGATTCTGTGCTTTCTGGGTGTCTCTGAACTTAAGTCTGTATTGATCAGTGGTTAAGCCAAACCCATCTATTAAAGCAGCTTTCAAGATATAGTAATCATCTGCATCCTCTTCTCTTACAGAGAGGAGCTTGTCTCTACCTTTGTCTGCAAAGGAGAGCCACAGGATTGCTGCCCACTGCTCTACTGGGACCCTTTGTACTTTACAGGCCCACTCAAGAGCAGAGATCCATTTGTGGATGTCATCCCCTGCATGATAGGGGGGCACAATCTTGTGGAGGTTCCTATTGTCAGGGACTTTCTCTCTAACTCTAGGGGTTTCATTACTGCCACCAGGGGTCTCTAGACCCCACTTTCTTGAAGCTTTCTGAAGCTCCAGGGACTCCCTGTCTAATGCCAACTGTTCTCTCCTGAGCTGAAGCTTTGCCTGCTCAAACTGGAGCAATCTGCATTTCCTCTCTTGGGAGGATTCTCTCCTCTGAGGAGAGGCAGAGGTCCTTTTGGATCTCCTAGAATGGTTGGACCCCTCTGATGGGGATCTGTTCCTTCTATTTGGATCCACCACCCTCCCTTTAGGGATGGAGAGAGTGCCTCTTGGGCCATCACCTCCATGTTGTGAGTGGTCGGATTCTTCCAGGTCAGGATCATTTTCCTCTTCCTGGTCCTCATCAGAGTCCACTCTGAGAGCGTCCTCTTCTGAGGGATGCCCACCCGACCTGCCTACCCCATCAGACACTAGAGTCTGCTTAAAGTCTGCTATGAGCAGGATTTCCCTGAGGCGTTGGGTGTTGGCACCTTTGGCTGTCTTTAGTTTCCTAGTGGCACACATCTCCCTAAGCTCAGCAAAGGAGAGATCATCATATTTGTCGACTGGGATCTTTGGGGATCCTTCCAGAGCCTTATGGGCACCTCCATTTAAAGACATTTTCTAGTGTAGTGGTAGTGGTGTATCTACCTACACTAGGTGTGGCCTACTGAACCCTTTCTTGAGTTGTAGTCAAGGTGTGCTAAACCCTCTACACACAACTCCTAAGTTCAGTAGAACTTATTATATTCTAAGCTTGAATTTATATGTACCTTTGGTACCAAGTGGCTTTCACTTTAGAAATTCAATTTGTTATCTGGTAAAACAATGGCAAGCTTGAATCCCACCGCTGCACACCAATGTGAGAAGCTGGCCTGGCATATGCTGTCTCCTAGTTATAGGGGACACCTTGCACCAGTCCAATTCGACTCTTAATGATGATAGGTTTAAGACAACCTTTAAAGAAAGCTATCCTAGTGGTAGCTGTGGAGAGCAGCCTTCAGGCTAAGTCTTGAAGGAGTGTTAATCTTATTGTTTTACCATAGATAACCTCTTGAATAACCAAATGAAAGAGTAGCCCACACAGGTATATATATAAAATATATGTATTTATTCTAGACAGAATCCCACAAGCCTCTTTATGAGGCTGAGGCAAAGTTACAATTTAAACAAACATTGATAGATACAATAAATAGCACTGGAATCATAGGGCCCCGGGGGGGGACCAAACCATATATTAAAAAAGTGGTATAAGAACCACGACAATTCTACAGACAATGCCTAGGGCATTTAGGATCGCTGGCCCCTTAAGAATCCACCCCAGGTTATGAGGATGGGGACCCACGGGAGGCGCGTGCAGTGGAAATAGCTGCTATCGGGATCTCTATTAAAACCTATGGAGAATGTTGCGGTTTGATTTAAACAGATTAAAGTCACTTCTAGCAGGAGTTCAAAGTTAAAAACTTAGAGTTAAGCTTTGAGGAGCCCACTACCACGAGAGTACCGAGGTACCACTGTTACCTGCCCCAGGGAAGCTGTGTGCATAGGTCGTTTTCGATGTCGGGTCGCGGGCTGATTTTCAATGGGAAAATGTACAAAACTGCTGCTAGCCAAAAGCGTCGATGATGCCGTGAAGATTGAAGTTGTAGATTTTGTAGAGAAGAACCTGAAAGCAGAGGGGACAGAGTCTGGGTCACGGCACAGTGACCAGGGAGCTCAAAGGAAAGAGCCCTTCAATGTCGGGTGCTTCAAGTGGAAAGAGGTGTAGCTTGGATCTGCAGCCACGGGCTCCAGGAGGCTTCAAGGAAGGCCAGCTTCTGGAGGGCAACTGTCCCACGTTGGATGAGGGTCGCTGCGGTATTAGTGTCCGGATTGGATCCACTAAGCCCTGGCAACTGCAACCCACACAAGATGAACAAATCAGCTACTGGTGCCGACCCACGAGGTCTGTGAGAGGTCTCCTTTGGAGAGACGGTAGAGCAGGCCTTGAGCAACTAGGGAAACTCTTGGAAGTCGAGATTGTCCTCCGCTCGGGCCCACAAGTTGAGAGACAAGGGACTGCGGAAGGCAGCAAAATGGAGTGCGTAAAAGGGATCCTACGGGCCACTGGAGGGGGCTAGGGCGCTGATCTTTGGCACAATTGCTGCTTGGTGGTTGGCTCAAAAATGGGCCAAAGCACAACTTCCCCACTGGTCAGGGTCGTGTGCTATGCAAGAGGTGGCTGGTCTCCTGGGGTATTGGGAATCTCGGCACCCACGCGGTCCACGGTGCTCAGACTTGCTGTGCATGCTCACTGGCCTCTGGGATGCTTAGAAAACCCACCTCAAGGTTGCTGGAAGTCAACAAAGTCTGTAGGAGCAGCGAAGTTCCAACTGGGTCACTTGCAGTGTTTCAGGTGCCTGCCAAGCAGGGGGGTAACTCCTTTTCCCCAAGGGAGATTTCTTCAGTCAGCTGGGCAGCAGCTTGTCGAAGGTCAAGTCTGTGAAGTCCAAGATTAATCTGAGGCTCTGGGGCCACGTTATTCACCTTAATCCCCAAGATTAGGGGAGTGTCCAGAGTAGTGTCCACCAATGAGAGGTGAGGCGGGAAAGGGTGGCTACACCCTCTCCCCTTTGTGTGTTTCCCGCCTGGGCGATGGGCAGGATGCCCCTGAACCGGTTCCAGGCGGTGTATGCAGAATGTAGGCGCTGTAGCTGCCTACGTGCAATTCTGAAAGGCAACATATGGTGCACCCACCCAGTTCCAATCCACATATCCTGTCTGGGGAGATGCTAGCACCTCCCTGCCACAGTAGCCCTATTGTCCATCTGGATTTTCCCCAGCAACAGCCAGCCAGAGTCGTGTGGGTGGCGGGTAGTAGCCATTTTGTACTACGTGTGCACTTTTCCCATATCGCCCCTCTAGCAGGGGGGAATCGTGCCCTCATGCCCATGGCTGGACTGGGGGTAGGATTCCTACATGTTTGAAACCAAACAGGATATGGTTCTGTGTAGCCATTCTCAAGTTATCACGCTATCGTGCTAGACTTATAATGCGGTTAAGAGTATATGGTATGGCTACACTACAAACAACCCAGCAATGATTTTACGAAGGTTGCAGAGAGGCCCTACTCAGATAGGGGTCCCCCCTCACACATACCTCAGCACCCTGCCTTGTAGGATTAGCAAGGCCTGCTATAGGGGTGACCTATGAGAGTATATGTGTTGTACTGGGGTGGGATATAGGGTACCTATATCCCTGTAAGGGGTGCTAGCACCACCTTACCCAGACTACAGTAGTAGTCTGGTGGTGTCAGTTTGTATGGCTGTCCCAGGGTGGCACAATAAGTGCTGCAGCCCTGGTAGGCCTACTGAGGGACCCATGCCCTGGGTACCTAGGGTACCATCTACAAGGGACTGTCAGGGCACCCTCAGCATCCAATTGGTTTGTACCTAGGGTACTCACATCGTTTAAGAGAGGAAGCAGATAGGCTGGGGTCCTGGATAGCAGGGCCACAGCCTGGATAGAGTCATAAAACAGTCAAAACATCAGCAAAAAGTTGGGGGCAACTATGCAGTTGATGCCACTCTCCTACACCTTCTGTTTGGATCCTGAGTTACTCATTTGAGAGTTGCTCTTAGTGCCTCTAACCTGCTCTTAGGCTCTTCAAGAACTCAACACCACCCAGAGTCCGGCCGGGCGGACTATCAGCTTGTTCTGGATGAGGAGTAGAGTTCAATGATGAGGCATGGCACCGCTGGTGGGTGAGGGCTACACATCCTAACGAAAAGATCTCCTTGGAGTTTTCTTTAAATAATGTGCTATCTCGCTACATTTGTCTTTGTGTATTGTATTGAAGCAGATTGATTTCCCTCGTAAGAATGCACCACGGTGACATAATTTCACATGAGTAAAGACATTTACTAATATATATTTTAATTTTGTGAATTCCAAACTTGAATTTACACTCATAAATCATGTCATTTGCACAACTAAGTTGTGAAAATCATTTTTCCAGTTAGGCTGTTTTTTTTTGGCATCGAGTTCACAATCACATGGGAAAAACATGAAGACCTTTGCATGCCTAACATGTCAGAATAATAGATGAAGCTTGTCTTAAGGCTCGTGACACAGCCTGGCACAGCTCAGGAAGGTCACAGGTGGCACTCTACGGTCATTACACAGCTCAGGGGGGTAACACAGGTAAGCAGGGTCACAGGTGGCGCTCTACAAGCATTCCACAGTCTAACACAGCTCTGGAGGGTCACAGGCACACTTAAAGAGTGTCGCAGGCTGCGCTCTAAGACTGTCGCAGGCACACTCTATGAGTGTCGCAGGCAGCAGGCTAAAAGTGTCACAGGCACACTCTAAGAGGGGTTACAGGCAGTAGTCTAAGTGTGTCACAGGCAGCAGTCTAAGAGAGTCGCAGGCACACTATAAGAGTGTTACAGGCAGCAGTCTAAGAGTGTTGTAGGCACACTCTAAGAGTGTTGTAGGCACACTCTAAGAGTGTTGTAGGCACACCCTAAGAGTGTCGCAGGCAGCGCTCTAAGATTGTCGCAGGCACACTCTAAGAGTGTTGCAGGCACACTCTAAAAGTGTCACAGGCAGCACTCTAAGAGTGTGACAACACAAACAGGCCACCCTGGGTCAAAATTGTGACAGCGGAGTGCAGGGGAGTCCTTTTTATAGGACGAATTCCCTCACCCACCCGTAGGTGGCATGCTTCATCATCGGGAACCTCCTTGCACTACGAACCTCGTTGCAGTGCGGGCTACAACCCTCTCATTGAGAGGGAGCAGCTCGGGATGTTTTGTTGATGATTGTAGGGAGGTATACTAAAACCTTTAGATGAGCCGGGCGTGGAGGGAGTATGTAAAGAGAGTGACAGTGAAAATAAAACTGGCTACCTGGTATGTTAAAGGTTAATTTTAAAGAAACACCCACGGGTCAGGATTAAAAAATATATGTGGGCCATGGCAGGAAAATTCAACCTGATATGATCTTGAAGTGGTCAGTGTGGAAGGGTTTGCCAGAAGCATCACACAGTCTCTGGTCTCTCGGCAGCCTGACCCCTCTGACAGCTCCTTTCCATTCTCTGGCAAAGACTCTAGGCAAATAAATACTGCCAAAGTGTTCACAGTATATGGCCCACACCTAGACATTGTCCTGGCAGAGCACTCCATCTGATAAATGAGGGTTTATAGCCACATATGGGTTCAATCAGGAATGTCCTTAAAATCTACCATATTTTTTCTAACTCACAAAAAAAATAGACTTCATGAAAAGCCATCTCCTTCTGCACTAGTCTCAGCTTCCTGGTGCTTCTGAAAGCATTCATGTCCCTGCTCCCTTAGAAAAATAATGTTTGACAATGTAAGAAAATGCACCTTTAGACGGAGCCATCATCAGCACCAGGCTTCAAACTAGGCTTGGATGAAGTTTCTGTTACCCCAGCAAAATACATCTAATGATACTCTTGGTAAGAGAAGTTCTCGAACATATGCTTTCAAGGTACTGTAATTCCGCGATGTTCATTGCAAACGTATAGTGCGAGCACACAGGAACAACACCAATGAGCAGGATGTGAGGGGCTGCTGTTTGCGTTTTTGTGCCATTGTTGTAGCACAAAATGTGTCCACGCACCCTACACTGGTATGAGAGGCGCTATAAAACAAATCGAATATGCTACTTACCAGTATGCATCTGTTCTTGGCATGTAGGGCTGCTGACATTCATATCTGTGCATAGATCGCCGCCTAGTGTTGGGTCCGGATGATTGCACATTGTTGTCCTGGAAGAGTCTTCGAAGTATCACGAGATAGGTGTGTATCTAGTGTATGGAGCATTCTCTCTGCGACATTTTCTGGATTTGGAAAGAAAACAGGCAGTTCAATAGTCTGATTCATGTGGAACTGCGATATCACTTTAGGCATAAATGTGGGGTTGGTACGTAGTACAACCCTGTTTGCGTGAACCTGTATGAAAGGCTCTTGAATGGTTAGTGCCTGGAGTTCACTAACTCTTCTCAACTAAGTGATTGCCACTAAGAAAGCTACTTTCCAGGTGAGGAATTGAATCTCACATGAATGTAGAGGTTCAAAGGGTGGACCCATTAATCTGGTGAGGACCACATTCAGATTCCACACCGGTGCTGGTGGGTGCGTCGGAGGAATCACTCGTTTGAGTCCCTCTAAGAAGGCTTTGATGGCAGGCACTCTGAATAAAGAGAGGTGCTGCCTGTTTTGAAGATAGGCCGCTATTGCATTTAGATGTATACGGATGGAGCTGTATGCCAGATTGCATCGGTATAAGTGTAACAGGTAACAGATGATGTTCTGAATGGATGCATCCAGCGGGTTAATGTCATTGTTTTTACAGTAAATGACAAACCTTTTCCATTTAGCCGCATAGCAATCTCTGGTCGTGGGTCTCCTGGCCTCCTTGATGATATTCATACATTCTGGAGGCAGGTTCAGGTAGCCAAACTCTAAGACTTCAGGAGCCAGATTGCCAGGTTCAACTGTTGCGGATCTGGGTGCTGAATTTCGCCATGGTTCTGCGTTAAAAGTTTGGGTGTTAGCCGTAGTCTTTGAGGCGGCACCACGGAAAGTTCTAGTAACGTGGTGTACCATGGCTGGCGTGCCCCCATTGGAGCAACCAGGATGAGTGTCATTGAGTGTTGCCGTAGTTTGCGTGCCACTAGCGGTATTAATGGCGCTGGGGGAAAAGCGTACGCTAATCTGCCTGACCAGTTCATCCATATCGCATTGCCCTGCGACTGTGGATGCGGAAACCTGGCGGCAAAGCTTTGGCATTTTGCGTTTTCCCTTGTGGCGAATACGTCTATCTCTGGATGACCCCACTGCTGGAAGTACGGTTGGAGTACTGATGGATGTAGCTCCCACTCGTGTATTTGGTGGCTGTGTCTGCTGAGCAGATCCGCTATCTGGTTGTCTTTGCCCGGGAGGTGTTCCGCCATGAGGAACATGTTCCTTTGAATGGCCCACTTCCACATGCTCTGAGCCAGATGAGACAACTGTGGAGAGTGTGTTCCTCCCTGCTTCTGTATGTAGTACATGGCAGTCATGTTGTCCGTCCGGATCAACACGACTTTGTTGCACAATTGCACTTTGAATGCTTTCATTGCCAGGAAGATAGCCATCAGTTCCAGAAGGTTGATGTGCATCTTCTTTTGCTGTGTCGTCCATAGTCCCTGCACTGTGTAATTGAGTACATGAGCTCCCCATCCCTGGAGAGAAGCGTCCGCCGTCAGTATTATTTGTGGAACAGGCTCTTGGAACGGTCGGCCCTTGCAAAGGTTTTGTGGATTCCACCAATGCAGAGAGTTGTATGCCCGACCGCTCACCAACACTAGGTCTTTCAACTGTCCTTGAGTCTGATTCCATTGACGTGCTAAGCACTCCTGAAGTGGGCGCATATGTAGTCTCGCGTGCGGGACTATGAAGATGCAGGAGGCCATCATGCATATCAACTGCATGAACACTCGCGCCGGAAGGGAGTGTTGAGGTCTGAACTTTTTGATCAGCAGTTGCATGCTGTTGATTCTCGCTAAATTTGGCTGAGCTTTGGCAGCCAGAGTGTTTATGGTCGCGCCCAGGTACTGCCGTACGTGGGCGGGTTGAAGATGTGGCTTTGGATAATTTAGTGAGAATCCCAGACTGTGAAGAAGGTGAATGGTGTGGGATATGTGGCTGGCACACTGCTGGGCTGACTTTGCCTGAACAAGCCAGTTGTACAGGTAAGGGAAGACGTGAATGTGCTGTCTCCTTAAGTGGGCAGCCACTGTTGCTAGGCACTTGGTAAAGACTCTGGGTGCCGTTGTTACTCCGAAAGGGAGTACTTTGAACTGATAATGCTGATCCTGAAGAGTGAACCGGAGATATTGTTTGTGTGATGGGTGTATGGGTATGTGGAAATACGCATCCTTCAAATCTAGTGTCGCTAGAAAGTCTCCCTGACTGAGTAACGGCAGAACCTGCTGGAGGCTGAGCATATGAAAATGCTCTGACAGAATGTATTGGTTGAGAGGTCTGAGGTCCAGTATAGGTCGGAGAGATCCGTCCTTTTTTGGGATTAAGAAGTACAGAGAGTACACCCCTGATCCTTGCTGTTCCAGAGGCACGAGCTCTATGGCTCCTTTTTGCAGCATACTTAGTACTTCTTGCTGCAATAATGTTAAGTGCTCTGCGGACATAGGACGGTGTCTTGGTGGTATGTTGGGTGGATTGGATGTTAATTCCAGACAATAACCGTACTGGATAATTTCTCTGACCCACCTGTCTGTGGTGATGGATCTCCAGACCGGCAGGAACTGTTGGAGTCTCCCCCCGACCGGTGTTATGTGGGCGGGGGGCAGTGACAAGACGTCACTGTTTGTTATTGGCAGAGGACCTGTTGTTGTTGTGTCCTCGTACTCTGCCTTTGGTGCTGGATCCACGATATCCACCCCGATTGTTTTTATTATAGGTACTCTGGGTACCTCCTTTACTGTACTGCTGCTGGGACCCCTGACCTCTAGCCGCTCCTCTGTTCCCGAGGCGACGAAAGGAGCCACTCCGAAACTGCTGCGACTGTAAAGCCCCCATAGATTTGGCAGTTTCAGTGTCCTTTTTAATCTTTTCCAGTGTAGCGTCAACCTCGGGGCCAAATAAAAAGTCTGGGTTGACCGGTTGATTCAAGATATTGTTTTGAATCTCAGGTTTGAAACCTGATATTCTCAGCCATGCGTGCCTCCTCAACATCACACTAGTGTTGATTGCCCTTGCTGCAGTGTCAGCTGCATCTAGTGCGCATTTGATGGACGCATTTGTAATGAGTTGCCCCTCTCTGATGAGGAGCTCCGCTCCATCTTTGTATTCATCTGGTAGGTGTTCTAGCAGTGTTTCTAGGGTATCGTAGTGTGATCTGTCGTATCGGGCCAGGAGTGCCTGAGTGTTGGCAATGCGCCAGATGTTTGCTGCTTGTGCTGCTATCCTTTTGCCTGATGTTTCTAGGACTTTGGACTCCTTGTCTGGAGGAGGAGCATCACCTGTAGTCTGCGAGTTAGCTCTTTTGCGAGCATTAGAAACTACCATGGAGTCCAACGGCAATTGACCCTTAATGTACATTGGGTCTCCTGGGGCTGGTTTGTATTTTTTCTCTATTCTCGGGTTTAACACCCGTGCCCTGGTTGTTTCCTTAAAGATGTCCTTAGCATGTTTAATAACCCCTTTTAACATTGGTAGAGTCTTGACTGTTCTTTGTGATGTGGAGAACGTGTCCATTAAGAAATCCTCTTCCACAGAGTCAGAATGAAGTTCCACTCCGTGATTGGCAGCTGCCCTTTCAATGAGGGCGTTAAAAGCAGCAGTATCTTCAGTGGGAGATGGTTTGATATTATAGAGATGAGTGTCAGGAGCATTTTGTGTGTCTCCTGGGTCATTTGGGTCTCCCCATGCTTGATCTTGGTGTTGCCGTTGTTCATCAGGGTCATTATCCATAGGATAAGTGGTATCATCCTGAATATGGCCCTCTCCTGCATCCGCCTCCGAGTGTGTGGGAGA
This sequence comes from Triturus cristatus, assembly GCF_964204655.1. NCBI lineage: Eukaryota > Metazoa > Chordata > Amphibia > Caudata > Salamandridae > Triturus > Triturus cristatus. Next base: position 1,132,630,714 of record NC_140580.1, on the reverse strand, counting down.
AAAGGATGGTGGTTCCTGATGGTAGGTGTGGTAAGGTTCTAAAAGCACTGGTGTCGAACCTGACGCAATCTTCCTTTTTAGGGGAATCTTGTATGAGTCCAAAGGCTTTTCTGGAACAATTCTCCGCTTGCGGAACAACAGCCTACCAGTGTCGGCGTCGATAAACTGGCACTGTGAGTCTTCGACATCGGTACTTTCCGTGGCCACTGTTCTTGGTTGTTCGATACTTTTCCGAAGTTTGAACATCTTCGGTGTCCCTGGTGGTGGCAATCCAAACTTGATCGGCGCCAGCGCCGAATGAGCCTTGGCGGCCTTGTGCGGTTCGGTACCAGTTTTTGGTTCGAGAGTGGCCCGTTCCCTGATGCGCTTTAGGGACTCCGACACCTGTTGCAACGTGAATGCAGACGGTGCTTTGGAACCGATAGGCTCTTTGGAGACAGGCCTTGACGCGGTCTCTGGTTTCTTTCCAGCCTTTGGGGTTTCGGTCCGAAGTTTGGGATCAACGCCCTGTTGATCCGATATTTTGGCAGTCTCAGCAGTCTTTGGTGTCGATGTAGTCGGATCGACCACCTTGACCTTGGTCGCTGGTGCCCCAACCTTCGGTGCTATAGGCCGTTGCGTCTTCTCGGGACCGAGGGCCTTCTTGTGTTTGTCGGTGCCGAAGTCCTTTTTCGGTTTCTCGGTACCGAAGTCCTTCTTTCTTTGGTCGGCTCTGACGTCCTTCGTCTGTGTCGACGGATTGGAGGGCTTCGATGCCTTCGATCCGACCTGACCCAGTTGCACTTTCGGTTTCGATTTGACCGGTGCAGGTTTTGGTTTCGATTTCACCGAATCGACTCCAGTCTTTTTTGATATTTCTGGCTCTTTTGAAATGTTCGAAGCTGGGCCTTCTGGCGGGGCTGTAGAACGATCCGACTGATCTTGGGTAAGGCCCGCAGGCGAACCCTCGACCAGAACCTTATCAAGACTATGTCTCTCGGCCTCCGCATCGACGGATTGGCCTAGCTCCTCGCCCGAGCTATCTTCCTCGGCCCCAAGGGCCTCATCGTCGTCCCCTACCTCGTCGACGACGTCTTCGTCCTCGAAGATCACCTCATCATCGTCGTCATATTGGGATTCATGCCCTGAAGCATGGCTCGAGTCTATGTCTTCGACGCTCTCGACTTCTTCATCCTCGGTGCTGAATATGAGGACATCTCTTGAAGGGAGTTCTCGATTCCATCCTCGAACGTCGATCGATGTTTGGACCGAAACTCGGTCCGAGAAGGGTGAATAAGTATAATAATGTATCGATACCGAGCGCAAACAATACCGACGATACCTAAAGGCTTTTGGCCTGAAATAAAGTTTTCCTAACTTGAGCTAAGATAAGCACATCCGATCCCAATGGCGGAAAAAAACTATCTGAGGATGGAGAGGATGCCCATGCGCACTGTAGTCCAGGGGAGGAGCCACCTATCTCGTGATACTTCGAAGACTCTTCCAGGACAACAATGTGCAATCATCCGGACCCAACACTAGGCGGCGATCTATGCACAGATATGACTTCAGCAGCCCACATGCCTCGAACCAAATACATGTGAGAGGGGCTATGGACGGATGAGAGGCCCTGTTGGAGGGTGAGGGAATCTCAAGATACCCAGTGAGGGTTGCCATATCCTGGTGCACTGTATCAATCAATCAATCAATCAGGGTACTTGTAAAGCGCGCTACTTACCTGTGAGGGTCTCAAGGCGCTGAGGGGTAGGGGGGGGTGCCGCTACTGCTCAAAAGCCAGGTCTTGAGGAGTCTTCTGAAGGCGAGTAGGTCTTGGGTCTGTCGTAGGTGGGTTGGGAGGGTGTTCCAGGTTTTGTCGGCGAGGTAAGAGAAGGATCTGCCGCCGGCAGTTGTACGTTGGATGCAGTGGACATCTGCGAGGGCGAGGCTGGCGGAGCGGAGCTGGCGGGTGGGGGTGTAGAAGCTGAGTCTGCTGTTCAGGTAGGCTGGTCCGGCGTTGTGGAGTGCTTTGTGTGCATGGGTGAGGAGCTTGAAGGTGATCCTCTTGTTGATGGGGAGCCAGTGCAGGTCTCTCAGGAGGGGGGTGATGTGGCTGCGGCGGGGGGCGTTGACGATCAGTCGGCGGAGGCGTTTTGGATGCGTTGTAGCCGCTGTTGGTGTTTGGCTGGGATTCCTGCGTAGGGTGCGTTGCCGTAGTCCAGTCTGCTGCTGACGAGGGCCTGCGACACTGTTCTTCTTGTTTCGGTCGGGATCCATTTGTAGATCCGGCGGAGCAAGCGTAGGGTGTTGTAGCAGGAGGAGGAGACGGCGTTGACTTGCTTGGACATGGAGAGGGAGGAGTCGAGGATGAATCCTAGGTTGCGTGTGTGGTCGGTTGGTGTTGGTGCTGTCCCTAGAGCGGTCGGCCACCAGGAGTCATCCCAGGCTGAGGGGGTGGGTCCGAGGATGAGGACCTCCGTCTTTTCCGAGTTCAGTTTCAGACAGCTACTCCTCATCCAGTCGGCGATGGCCTTCATGCCCTCGTGAATGTTGGTTTTGGCGGTGTTGGGGTCCGTGGTGAGGGAGAGGATGAGCTGGGTGTCGTCGGCGTAGGAGATTATGTTGAGGTTGTGGTGGTGGGCCACTTGTGCGAGGGGGGCCATGTAGATGTTGAACAGCGTCGGGCTGAGGAATGAGCCCTGGGGGACGCCGCAGATGATGTCGTGGCTTCTGACCGGAAAGGTGGGAGGCGGACGCTCTGGGTTCTGCCGGAGAGGAAGGACGTGGTCCAGTCAAGGGCCTTCTCTTGGATTCCAGCTTCTTGGAGGCGTGTCTTTAGGGTGCGGTGGCAGACCGTGTCGAATGCGGCTGACAGGTCCAGGAGGATGAGGGCTGATGTTTCGCCGTTGCCCAGTTGGCGTCTGATGCCGCCTGTGGCGGCGATGAGGGCTGTCTCGGTGCTGTGGTTTCGTCTGAATCCGGATTGGGACGGGTCCAGGATGTTGTTGTTTTCGAGGTGGCCGGTCAGTTGAATGTTGACGATTTTCTCAATGACCTTTGCCGGGAAAGGGAGCAGGGAGATGGGTTGGAAGTTCTTGAGGTCCTTGGGGTCCGCCTTGGGCTTTTTGAAGAGGGCGTTGATTTCGGCGTGCTTCCAGCTTTCCGGAAATGTCGCTTTTTCGAAGGAGATGTTGATGACCTTCCGTAGTTGGGGTGCAATGGCCGCGTCTGCTTTGTTGAATACGTGGTGTGGGCATGGGTCTGACGGAGATCCTGAGTGGATGGAGTTCATGACCTTGCGTGTCTCGTCGTCGTTGGTGTTGGCCCAGGAGGTTAGGCGGTTGGCGCTGTTGATGATCGCGGGGGGGGGGTGGAGTCGTGCATCGTTGGTGCGGTCGTGGAGTTGAAGCTGTCGTGGATAATGTCAGCGATCTTGCGGTGGAAGAAGATGGCCAGTGAGTCGCACAGTTCTTGTGAGGGCAGGATGTCGTTGGCGCTGGCGTCGGGATTGGAGAGTTCTTTCACGATGCGGAAGAGCTCTTTGCTGTCGTGTGCGTTGTTATCCAGGCGGTCTTTGAAGGAGGATCTCTTGGCTAGTCTGATGAGGTGGTGATGTCTGCGGGTGACGTCTTTGTTGGCTGCGTAGTTTTCTGGCGTTCGTTTGTGGAGCCATTTCTTCTTCAGCTTACGGCAGGCGCGTTTGGAGGTCAGGAGCTCGTCGGTGAATCAGGTGGCTCTCCTGCTGGCATGGCTGTTGGATGGTCTCTTGAGTGGGGCGAGGGTGTTGGCGCAGTCGTCGATCCACTGTCTGAGGTGGCAGGCTGCGGTGTCAGGGCAGGTGGGGTTGATAGGTGGGTTCTGGGCGAGGGTGGTGGTCAGCTGGTCTTCGGTGACTTTGTTCCAGCAGCGGCGCGGCAGCTGTTGGGTGCGATGGTGCGTGGTTGTTTTTTTGAAGGTGAAGTGGATGCAGCGGTGGTCGGTCCAGTGGGGTTCGGAGGTGTGGTCGAAGGCGATGTGGGTGCTTGTGGAGAAGACGGCGTCCAGCGTGTGGCCTGTGGCGTGGGTGGGTGCGGTGACGAGTTGTCTGAGGCCGAGGTTGGCGAGGTTTTCGATCAGAGTGGCGGAGTTGGCGTTGTCGCTCTCGAGGTGGAAATTCAGGTCCCCAAGGAGGATGTGGTCTGTGGAGGCGAGTGCGTGGGTGCTGGCGAGGTCGGCGATGGAGTCGCTGAACTGAGCCCGGGGTCCGGGGGGTCTGTAGATGAGGGTTCCTCTGAGGGTGGTGTTGGGGTCGGTGTGGATCCGGAAGTGCAGATGTTCGGCGGTGTTGAGGGTGTCGTCTGCGTGGGTGGTGACCTTGAGGGTGGACTTGTAGACGATGGCTATTCCTCCTCCGATTCCATTGGCGCGGTCCCTGCGGGTGATCTTGTAGCCATCCGGGATGGCTATGGCGATGTCGGGTGCCGAGGAGTCGTTCCACCAGGTCTCGGGGAGGAAGGCCAAGTCTGGGGAGAGGATGTCGAGCAGGTCCCAGAGCTCGACGGCGTGTTTGCGTGCGGAGCGGGTGTTGAGCAGAATGCAGAGTAGGTGGTTGGGTCCAGTTCTAGGAGGTTTGGTGGGTCTGTCGCAGGTGAAGCTGCAGGTGCGGCAGGAGAAGGGTCCGTGGGTCCGTTTTGGGGCGGCCTGGAAGCAGGTTTTGTGTCGGCCGGCGTTGAGTGCATGGAGGGAGTCGGTGTTGTATTTGAGTCTGGCGTCGTGGCGAGCGTGGGGTCCAGGGGTTCTGGCGCTGGGCGTGGTCCATGCGCGGACGGGCACAAGCGGACTTGCCTTAGGCGTGCCTTCGGCGCGCCAGCGGCGCGGCCGCGCAGCGGCCTCCATTAAGAAGGGGGCGAGGGAGGGAGGAGCAGCTGGGAGGGGGAGCGAGTGGCGAATCAGGCACGGGGGCGGGGCCGCAGGGGAGGCAGCGGCGGGAGCGGGAAAGAGCAAGAACGGCGGGAAAAAGGCAGGAATCAACAGAGGCAGCAAGGGGGACGCTGACGCGGTGGGTGAGCGACCTGGCCTGTGAACAGGGTCGAGGGTCGCTCCCTTAGTGCGCAGCGGCCTCCATTAAGAAGGGGGCGAGGGAGGGAGGAGCAGCTGGGAGGGGGAGCGAGTGGCGAATCAGGCGCGGGGGCGGGGCTGCAGGGGAGGCAGCGGCGGGAGCGGGAAAGCGCAAGAACGGCGGGAAAAAGGCAGGAATCAACAGAGACAGCAAGGGAGACACTGACGCGGTGGGGGAGCGACCTGGCCTGTGATGGTCATCATTTCCTATGCCTTAAAAACGTATGCAATTAAATATATATTGAAAAATGAGTTGCAGAATGCACCATTTCCCCCAAATTTTCTTGGGGGGGGGAAACCCCAAATATCCTAAGTTGTATGTCTTGCACATGCGCACTCGCAAAACGTACAACATAGGCTTTTATTTATTGAAGAAGGACGCAAGGAGCAGGAAGGGGAGCGGCCAGGCAGGGGAGGCGGCAGACACGCAGGTAAGTGCCTTCTTCTTTCATTTTTAAATAATTTGGGTGGGGGAAGGAGAGGACAGGAGCTCAACTGAGTTTTTTGTCAAATTCCGTGGAGCTACACGTAGACTAGAGGCACTGCTCCAGCTCCGCCCACCCTTAACCTAGAGTACTCTGACAGTGGCAGGTTTGAAAAGAGGCCTCATTAGAAAAAAACATTGTTCTGTCTTATCTGAAATTCAAGATTCTGCTTAAAGCAGATGTGATTCCAACGAGCGATTAAAATTAAGTTATTCGCCTCACAGTTTCCCTCGCTCTGCGTTTTTTCTGCCCAAGCTGTAAACAGCAGCTCATCTCAGCAGGGACTGCACGCTGGAAGTGTCCACCGGGAAGATAAGGAGACAAGCTTGTCTGTTCCTGAGACAGAACACTTTAGGGGCTGGTTCACCAGGTCAAATAATGTCACCTCGAAACGAGTTCAGCTCAAATACAACCCCCCCCATCCCCCCAAGCCCTTCTCCCCCAAAGTCTCACCAATTCACATAACACTCGAGAAGCAAGGCTGGGGTCGTTGAAACTAATGAAGGTGGTGATTTAGGGTTCCTGACCTTCGCGAGTGTAAACTGAGCGTGTCAGGCTGTGCAGTCAGGGACTTGGAATTTAAATTAATACATCAGCAGATAGAGGCCTGTTTTCCTAACCTTGTGTGCGCCTTCTCACTCTTAGGGTTTTAGTGGAAGTGAACATTTTTATTCTGAACAACTTTATTTCCAATACAAATATTTCCCCATACTCTGTCTTTCCTGCACGCGTCCTCCAACACTGTACATATCTATGCACAATATGCAGTTTTCCACACTTACCACAGCACCTATGCTTTGATCATACATGTGTAAGCCAGGCGTGCAAATTAGTGTGGGGAAAATCATAACACCTTTATTGAATATCCAAATGGTGTTGATTGGGTACGGCATTGTAAGATTTGGGTGTCACCATGATATCAGCTATGACATCATTACCCCGTCTCTTGGATGGTGACAAATGAGACAGATATAGCCACCATAGTGCCAGAGAGCCCTGCAATATGCCTGGCATAGCCAACTTGTACTAGATCCACCCTGATGCCAAGAGCTGGCAGCGTTATGGTTCATGATAGGGCCAATATATCAGTGAACCCACCAGATGCCAGGAATGCCCCCTCGTAGGCGTCCAACGTCCACTCAAACCTTACGCACACACGTGCACAAACACACACAAATCCAGCAGAAGCCTCACTTTATCTGGGCAGCGCCCAGACAAAAGTGTAAATGTAAGCGCTATTCCTCCAGGGCTTTCCTTTGTGCCTAGAAGTTGCATTTGTAATTGTGTTTGCAGTTCACCATCAGCAAAAGTGAGATTCTGATAGCAGCTAAATAAAAGCGTCTTCACTTCTAGACTGCGCCTTAACTTTGGAATCATTAATATAAAAGTGTGTTAGTTCCTACACTGCACATTGTCTTTGGAGTCAATAATATAAAAGTGTGTTCGTTTCTACACTGTGCATTGTCTTTGGAGTCATTAATGTAAAACAGTGTCCGTTTCTAGACCGCGCATTGTCTTTGGAGTCATTAATGTAAAAGAGTGTCCGTTTCTAGACCGTGCATTGTCTTTGGAGTCATTAATGTAAAAGCGTGTTCGTTTCTACACTGCGCATTGTCTTTGGAGTCATTAATGTAAAAGCGTGTTCGTTTCTACACTGCGCATTGTCTTTGGAGTCATTAATATAAAAGTGTGTCCGTTTCTAGACTGCACATTGTCTTTGGAGTCATTAATTTAAAAGTGTGTTCACTTCTAGACTGCACATTGTCTTTGAAGTCATTAATGTAAAAGTGCCTTGGCTTCTAGACCGCGCATTGTTTTTGGAGTCATTAATGTAAAAGTTTGTTTGTTTCTACACTGCGCATTGTCTTTGGAGTCATTAATGTAAAAGTGTATTCACTTCTAGACCACATATTGTCTTTGGAGTCATTCATATAAAAGTGTGTTCGTTTCTAGACCGCGCATTGTCTTTGGAGTCATTAATATAAAAGTGTGTTTGTTTCTACACTGCACATTGTCTTTGGAGTCATTAATGTAAAAGTGTGTCAGTTTCTAGACCGCGCATTGTCTTTGGAGTCATTAATGTAAAAGTGTGTTCACTTCTAGACCGCACATTGTCTTTGGAGTCATTCATATAAAAGTGTGTTCGTTTCTAGACCGCGCATTGTCTTTGGAGTCATTCATATAAAAGTGTGTTTGTTTCTAGACCGCGCATTGTCTTTGGAGTCATTCATATAAAAGTGTGTTTGATTCTAGATCGCGCATTGTCTTTGGAGTCATTAATATAAAAGTGTGTTCGTTTCTAGACCGCGCATTGTCTTTGGAGTCATTAATATAAAAGTGTGTTCGTTTTTAGACCGCGCATTGTCTTTGGAGTCATTAATATAAAAGTGTGTTCGCTTCTAGACCGCGCATTGTCTTTGGAGTCATTAATATAAAAGTGTGTTCGTTTCTAGACCGCGCATTGTCTTTGGAGTCATTAATATAAAAGTGTGTTCGTTTCTAGACCGCGCATTGTCTTTGGAGTCATTAATATAAAAGTGTGTTTGTTTCTAGACGCGCATTGTCTTTGGAGTCATTCATATAAAAGTGTGTTTGTTTCTAGACCGCGCATTGTCTTTGGAGTCATTCATATAAAAGTGTGTTTGTTTCTAGACCGCGCGTTGTCTTTGAAGTCATTCATATAAAAGTGTGTTTGTTTCTAGACCGCGCATTGTCTTTGGAGTCATTCATATAAAAGTGTGTTTGTTTCTAGACCGCGCATTGTCTTTGGAGTCATTCATATAAAAGTGTGTTCGTTTCTAGACCGCGCTTTGTCTTTGGAGTCATTCATATAAAAGTGTGTTCGTTTCTAGACTGCGCATTGTCTTTGGAGTCATTAATATAAAAGTGTGTTAGTTTCTAGACCGCGCATTGTCTTTGCAGTTATTCATGTAAAAGTGTGTTCGTTTCTACACTGCGCATTGTCTCTGGAGTCATTCATATAAAAGTGTGTTTGTTTCTAGACCGCACATTGTCTTTGGAGTCATTCATTTAAAAGTGTGTTTTTTTCTAGACCGCACATTGTCTTTGGAGTCATTCATATAAAAGTGTGTCCGTTTCTAGACCGCACATTGTCTTTGGAGTCATTCATATAAAAGTGTGTTCAATTCTAGACCGCGCTTTGTCTTTGGAGTCATTCATATAAAAGTGTGTCCGTTTCTAGACCGCACATTGTCTTTGGAGTCATTCATATAAAAGTGTGTTCAATACTAGACCGCGCTTTGTCTTTGGAGTCATTCATATAAAAGTGTGTTCACTTCTAGACTGCACATTGTCTTTCGAACCATTGACATGAAAGCATGTTCACTTCTACACGGCGCTTTCTCTTTGGAGTCATTCATCTTTCTGGGTGCACAGGTCCCAGGTCGTCAGATATCCATGGGAAAGCCTCTGGCATGGGGTGATGTTATGGCATGGGCATCTGTAAGGCACACTCTCTGCCACTTATCAGCTTTCAAGTTGTATCTGTGCACTTACTGTTCCAGCAACAACAGAATCTCCCTTAAGGGTATTTCCAAATAAAATGTGATGACATTCAATGAGTAAATCGCAGACCTTTTAAAGATGAGTATTGATGGCGTGTTTCCTTTGACTTAATGATGCAAACTGAAGGGAATGTGAGCAGTGCTCAATTTGTAAAAGAATAAGTGCCAGGGCTCTCCTCAGGCAGCCACAGCAGCTTGCACCGCACATTGTCTCTGCCTTGCTGCCAATGATAGTAACAACACAGCTGTTAACCATCAAGTGTGACTACAAGTGTGACAATTTGGACTATTTCAGGCCCCCAATGCTATAAGATTGGCTTGGACAACAGGTAATAGTTATTTTTAATTTATATTGAATTCAAAATTAACTGTTGCTGAGGTCATCTCTAAATTATCCAGACAGTGCCACCTTGTGGCAGACTGTCATTAGCCCCGGGTGTTGGCAATTAACTGCCGGTGCTGAGCACCAGAAACCACCGGCTCAAATTAAGCACTTAATGTGAGTGATTAAACAGGCAAACACAACATGTGATCACTTGCTGCCCGTGAATGTGTGACACAGCATTTTAATAACACGTCATGAAACCCTTCTGTCTCTCATGCGTCCTGCAGCCTGTGTTCCTTCTGGTTGGAAAGTGTTCTACACACAATACAGTGCAGCAAAATACATGCACAGGCTGGGCTCTCCGCATTCTGTTGAATTAAATAAAATGGCAGCTGAGTGTACTGTTGTCTTACAATCAGTATGAGACAACATCTTTTAGTAAGTGTGGAAGGCACTGGAACCGCAGCACAAAAGAGGGGATTATTCTGCTCTGTTTCTTGTGTAAAGTCAGTGACACTGAGTGTGAAGAAAATAAACACACAAGGGCAGGGTCGGACTGGGACAGAAAGTAGGCCTGGGCCCCAAAATAAAAGGGGCCCCATTAATGAATTAATTGGCAAATAAAGTACCCCTGTTTGGAAATCGAGGCAGTTTAAACCTGTAAATACATGCAGTATAAGTGTCTTGCAAAGTAAGGAAGACTGCATAGATTTGAGCTTGCTGCAGGCAATGTGTGTTTTAATATCAGGGAAATTAACAGTAACAAGCATTGGCAAAGCCAATAAGTCTCGCCCAATGTGTTTTTGCCATGTTATATACTAGCGTGGCAGCGGTCCAACATGGATAAATGTTTGTGGCATAGAAGAGAGTGGTGTGTAGTGTTGCAGAGTGGGATGGCGTAGAATGGCGTAGTATGTCATTGAGTGGAGTGGCACAGTGTTGTGTATTGGAGTGGCATAGAGTGGAGTCGCATAGAGAGACGTACAGTAAGTGGCGTAGAGTTAGAGTAAAGTAGACTAGTGCATTAGCATATAGTTTTCCAGTGCATAGTGGTTTAGAGTTCTGTTTTGTAGAGTGCAGCGGCATAGAATCCAACACGTACAATGCAGCATCTTAGAATGCAGTGGTGTAGATTAGAGTGTTGTAAAGCAGAGTGCAGTGGTGTAGAGTAAAGTGGCATAGAGTACATTGGTGTAGAGTACAGTGGTGCAGATTAAAGTAGAGTGGCAAAGAGTGCTGTGGCATAGAGTGGTGCAGAGTATAGTCCTATAGAGTTCAGTGGCATAGAGTGGAGTGCAGAAGAGTGCAGTGGTATAGAGTTGAGTGATGCAGAATTGAGGCATAGAGTGCAATGGTTTATACTGCATTGGCATAGAATGCAGTGGTGCAGAGTAGAGTGTCATAAAGTACAGTGGTGTACAGTGGCGAAGAGTGCATTGGTGTAGAGTGCAGTGGCATATAGTAGAGTGCTGTAGAGTGCAGTGGTGCAGAGTAAAGTCCAGTGGCATCGAGTGACATGCAGTGGCATAGAGTGGACTGGTGTAGAGTGCATTGGTGTAGAGGTTTGTAGAGTATAGTGGCATAGAGTGCAGCAGCACAGAATTCAGCAGTGTACAATGCAACGTTGTAGAATGCAGTGGCGTAGATTAGAGTAGTGCGTAGTAGAGTGCAGTGGCATAGAGTGAAGTGGTGCAAAGTTGAGTGATACAGAGTAGAGTGGCCTAGAGTACAGAGATGTAGATTACAGTGGCGTAGAGTGCAGTAGTGCAGAGTAGAGTGGCATAGAGTAGAGAAGTGTAGAGAGCATTGGCATACAGTGTTGCAGTGTGTACTGCCACTGGCGCAGAGTGGAGTGCTGCATAGTGCAGTGGAGTAGAGTGAAGTGATGCAGAGTAGAGTGGTGTAGAGCACAGTGTTGTAGAGTGGCATAGAGTTGAATGGTGTAGAGTGGTATAGAGAGCAGTGGCACAGAGTACAGTGGTGCAGAGTAGAGTGCAGTGACATAGAGTGCAGTTGCATGGAGTAGAGTGGTGTAGAGAACAGTGGCAGAGTTTAGTGGCACAGAGTGCCGTAGATTGTTTCAGAATAGAATGGAGTGATGCAGGGTAAAGTGCAGTGGCATAGAGTAGAGTGGCATAGAGTGTAATGGCATTGAGTAAAGCATCAGAGAGTGCAGTGGCACAGAATAGAGTGGCGTACAGTGGATTGCGTAGAGTGTAGGGGCATAGAGTTAAGTGGTACAGAGTAGAGTGCCTTGGAATACAGTGTATTTGCATAAAGTGCAGTGTTGCAGAGTGGCGTAGAGTGGAGTGGCATAGAGCAGATCCAATTCATACCAAGGACAACCAGGTCCTCTGCCAACTGAAAAATGATGAGAAGTGGTCGAACTTTGAACTTGTGTCTGAAAACGAGGTCTTCAATATAATTGCGAGCTTAAAGCCCACCTCCCACACTATGGACCCACTCCCAGCCACTATTGTACAAAAACTCAACCACATCATTACCCCTTTCTGGACTAAGATCATCAACTCCTCTCTCACATCAGGCTGTGTACCAGACTCCCTTCAATTAGAACAAATCACACCCATATTCAAAAAACCAGGAGTCAGCGCTAATGATCTCAACAATCTCAGACCTATCTCCATCCTCCCGTTCCTAGCCAAAACCTTGGAGAAGTGCGTTTTCCAACAACTTAACAAACATATTGATGACTTCGACCTCCTCGGCACCTTACACTCAGGATTCAGGAAAGGGTGTAGCACTGAAACAGCCATGCCTAATATTTTGGACGATATACACAGAGCCTTAGAGGAAGGTGAAGCCTTTCTTCTCATCCTTATTGACCTATCAGCGGCTTTTGACACAATTAATCACCTAGTTTTACTTGAGACTCTGAAGGGCCGTTCTGACATTGATGGCATGGTACTAAAATGGTTTGCTTTCTACCTCCAGCACCGGTCTCAACAAATTAAAATCAACTCCTGTCTCTCTAAGCCAACACGAGTCACACTCGGGGTCCCTCAAGGCTCGATCGTCTCCCTGCCCTCTTCAATCTCTTCATGGAACCCCTTACAATCATTCTCAAAGAAGCAGGGGTTAAATATCACCTATATGCAGATGACACTAAACTCTACTACAAAATCAAATCACCAAGTGACATTCAACATCTCAATGTCACACTAACCAAACTCCAATTCTGGTTTAACGCAAACCACTTAAAGTTGAACCCAGACAAAACGGAATTAATACTGTTCACTACAAAAAGTAACCACCTTCCTATCGATGACTGGCTCAAGAACCTAAATGCCCTAAACTGCTCCCTCGCTATAACCGACTCGGTTAAGTCACTAGGCATTACCTTGGACAAGAACTTATCGATGAAGGACCACATCAAAAACTCTACAAAAAGTGCGCTGTAATCTTTAAAACACCTGAAGAAAATTAAACCTTTCATTCCCCAAGATGATTTCAAAATTGTTGTTCAATCCCTAGTCCTATCCAAACTGGACTACGGGAACGCCATCCTTACAGGGACGTTAAAAGCTCACCTAGCCCCTCTAGGGTATGTCCTGAGCATGGCTGCTCGACTCATAACGGGGGTTAAAAGGTTTGATCACATCACACCATCCCTCCACTCCCTCAACTGGCTACCCATTGAAGGCAGATGTATCTACAAATTTGCCTGCATTACACACAAAACCCTCCACTCACATTCCCCCAACTACCTTATCAGCAAACTGGTCAAAGCTGGAAGATCCAGATCCCTGAGAAGTTCCAACTCACTTCTTCTCATCCCTCCGAAATTCAAAAAGACAACCACTCAGTCCCGGTCCTTTTCTGGTAACGTACCCAAGATATGGAACTCACTTCCGATTGTCCTAAGATGCAACCCGTGCTTCAAAAGGGACCTTAAGAAATACCTTACCGTCCTAGTCAACGAACCAAGACTCAAATAACCTAGTTGACTCCCTGCTTATTTGTCCATCATGGATAAGTGGAGACTGGACTGGTTTCAACCTCGTGAGCTCCCCCACTATCCTTCACTGCATGCCAAATTATAATGTGTTGCTTATATCCTCATTCACCATTATGTCTTAATATGCAATGTAGGACTACTTATGATGTTTGGCTTTTATCTGTATGCTTCCCTCTGTCATGCTATGTTATGCACATATGTATGTAAAGCGCTCTGATACCCCCGGGTCTAGCTAGCGTTATATAAAACTAAAACTTATAAAATAAATCAAATTAAAAAACATAAGAGTGGAGTTGTGCAGAGTAGAGTGGAGAGGCCTAGATTGGAGTGGTGTAGAGTTCAGTGGCTAAGAGTGCAGTAGAATAGAGTGGCATAGAGTGCATTGGCATAGAGTAGTGCAGAGGGGAATTGAGTGCAATTATGCAGACTGGTGTAAAGTTGAGTGGTGCATGATAGTCAGATAAATCCTCCTACTTTGAAGTTAGAGAATGAAAAGTAAACACCAAGCCCCCTCGAAAGACAAAGCCTAACATTAGACCTCAGTCTTTGAATGCACATCAAATGTGACAAGATAAGAACAAGATTTACAGGCCTGTTTACAGAAAGGAGCAATTGTGGAAGAATACAAGGAGAGGTAGTGTGTAAAGAATTTGCTCTTTGGGAGGGGCAAACTGAAACTGAATAGCCTAAAACAAATAAAGTCAGCAAATGGAAAGCCAGAAAGTGTGAGTTGCAAGCTACAAAAGCCAATGGTAATCAAAGGGTGGAGTACATTCCCAGGGAAGCTTTCTGAATGTCCCCAAGCTCTCTTTAGCAAACCAGACAGCTGTGCTGTCTGGTAGGCTGTGACCTAAAAACCGGCCCAGCAAACCATAAAATAGGCCCACAAGCTAGCCAAGAAAACGGCCCAAACGCTGACCTGTCAGATCAGCCCATCGGGCACTGCCTGATTGCCCTATGGGCCAGTCCGACCCTGCAGAAGGGGAAGCAGGCCATCGAGGTCAAGGCAGTGATAACACCAGTTTAGCCTACAAAATGGTGTGAATGGTACCTTATCTCGGCCTGCATATATGCCCCTTCAGGCATGGGCACAGGATGAGTGGACTAGGCCTCTAGACATCTGCCATGAATTTCGATAAAACACTTGGGATGAATGAATATATTTATATCGTGCAAACACCTGCCCCAATAAGGCGTCCCAGCAGTAAAACAATCTTCTCTTGATTGCCCCCGCTTGTACTCTCTGACCAGGACAAGTCTACGGCCTAGCCATGCACAGTAGGTCGGGTATTTTTTTGTTTTCCTTGCAGGCCTTGAGCAGTGTCTGTTTGCCAGAGCAGCAGGACTTGTCTCCAGCATCCAGAACCATGGTATGTAGTGCAGGATATCAGCATTTGCAAAGTGATCAGAGATCCCCCCCTGCGCAGCTCCACCCGCCCCTGCTTGAATTATTCTTTTGAAGGGAGGGGGTCATTCAAGCTCCATGTACTCGGTGCCCTTGGATAGAAGGATCCCCCTTTCCTCCCTTCCCAGACAAGGAAACGAAGGTAACCAGATTTTAAAAACCAAAAACTGGAGCATTTCACACAAAAAAGGTAGGACTATGATTTGGAATCGACTGAGGGGTGCCAAGTGACTTTATTGACAGCTCTCATAATCAAAGAAAACACAGACAATAAAGCACTAAGGGGGATTAAATGCAACTTTTACCTATTTACATACAGTATTATCAAATTTAACTAAATTGCTTACTGATAATGACCAGAGTCCTGTAGAGAGGCTTTGCTCACTACCCCACAGAAGTGGTCTGCCTCATATAGAATAGTTAATGAGTGGCTAGGTGCATGTGCTGCAAACACACTTGCCTGGCTGACCCACAGCAGCTCACACTCTGAATGATATGTTTACTCAGCTTCCTGACCCAGCAGCAAAGAGATGAGAATGGGTCTCTAATAGTTCTTAATTTGAGCAGGTGGTTGCAGGAGAGGGCACCGACACTCATTTGTGTCGCCTGCATTTATTTTTCCTCACTAGACTTTGACTCAGAGCAAGAGAAAGAACAACACAGAAGAGGGAAAGAAGGTGGAAGAGAAAGATGGAAAAAATGTGTGTGTCAAAGAAAGAAAGAAGAGATGGAAAAGAACTTGTAAGAGTCAACTAAAGGGTCAGGAAATGTCTGGTGGTGGATGAAAGAGGTAGGAGGTGGAATCACGACTGCGCAGTATTGGGGTTTGGCAGTCTCAACATTCGTCAGCACCAGCTGCGGGGTTCTGAAAAAAACATTGGGCACCGGCATTTATTATTTTACAAATTAAGTACTTTGGCACACAGAAGCAATCACCCTGTATCAAACACTTCATGAGCTCACCTAGCAGTCAACTAATAACCCCTAGGGCTACAACCATAAATGCCAACTCCTCAAAATCCAAAATACCCTAAGAGAATACTTGAAGGCCGGCCTGCAGCTAGAAGTAGATGGGGCTGACAAACTGTGTTTTTAAGTCATGGAGTTAAGGAACTGGTGTCCTACTCGAGGCATCCAAAAACAACTCTGCTGGAAGCCCTGTCAATGCCAGCACATCCTAACAGGAACTGTAAATCATTCTAAGGGAAGACAATGCCCAACACAAACAGACCCAACTAAAAGGAGGGATTTATTATGCCCCAGACACAGACTCTAATATGAAACATCTGTAGGAGGAGGATAATTAAACTAAATTCACCAAAATATGGGGTCATTTTAACCTCTTTCCGGAACATATTTGTGTTCCCTGCACATTTCACAACCACACCGAGCGCGCCACACCTTTACGGCCATGAAATCTAGGCTCATGTGTACAGCATGGCGGCAGAACTTGGCATTTTTGGGGCTGCAGAAGTGCATCTTAGCTGATGCATTGTGGCAGTGTGAGGCTATATTTACTAGTGCAGGTAAATATACGTAAACCACATATTACCACACAGGCACTGCATTGCAGTCGACAGGGTGACTGTCGGCATCAGGTTCTGCCAACCCTGATGGCAAAAGTCCACCCAGATCTCACATGGTCTGGCTTCTAACAGGGCAAACCTTAGTTCATGTTATGCCAAGGATAGGATGTCACAGCTGTCTCTTTGGACAAACTGATCATCTAGACTTAGGCATCTGCAACACAGCTATCCCTTAGCTTACACAGATCTAGAGGGTGAGGCCTCTGAGAGGAGAAGCATTCCTCGAGTTACACAGATTTTACAGATTCAGCCAATGACAACTGAGCTATCCTTGTGGTTACTGTTTCTTTCAAGATTTGCTCATCTAAGAAAGAAATGTGTCACTCAGGCTCCACATGCCTCACGGTCTGAGCCTTCTAACAGCAAAGGTATTCTTAAATGTTCCTGAACACTCACAAGGTCGGGCATGCGGCTTCGGGGCTAGCCCTAAGATTACAGAGAGATTCCCGGTTCAGGCATTTGACAGCAAAGCCATCTATCCGGATGCACCAATCACAAACAAACTTACCCTTCATTACACAGAGGACACAGTCTTAGACAGAAAAACTACCAGCCAAGTTACAACAGACTTCCAGCTGAGGCTCGAAGCAGCAAATCTTTTCTTAGATTAACAAGTCAAGAATCCCACAGAGAAGCTTTTCTCAGGATACACAACATCAATGTGCAGCTTCTGAGATACCATAGAACATTCATGTGCTTTCCCTCCAGGATTTTGAAATGCTTATTTTTTGTACTTTTTTTAAAGAAGTTCTTTACAGACATACATTGGCCATTCACCACCTACGGTCAATGGTGTGGGAGAAAGGGTTCCCAGATAAGGGCACTTTTACTTTAAAAAGAACTTCAGAGGCGGTGCATTTCACCAAGCTTGAAATATTTCGAAAATTCAGTTGTGACTCAGCGGACTCTGTGACTACACACCCCTACTTTGAACTTCCACTTAATCAATGGGATTTAGAGTTTGGTTGTGGAAAAATGATTGAATGTATGATATACCAGATTTGGGAATCTACGGGGGAGTCATTGGCGTAACGAAAATTGAGGGGTCCTCCCTGCAAGGAACGTGAAGGGGCCCCCTCCGGGTCAATCAAGAGATCTCCGGCAAGAGTGCTGTGCTGAGGGGTCCCCCTGGAGCTTGGGGCCCCCCACACCGCAGGGGCTGCGGGGGCCTGTGTTATGCCCCGGGGGGAGTGCCATTCTAAGTACCCCTTCTGCCTCAGACACCATCTGAGTGAGTGCATCAGATGTCCCTTCACCCTGCTTCGTCCATTGTAGAGCAAAGCTTGTGCGTTCGTCCAATATGTGGAATGTAGTTGACAATACAAAATAACCCTTGAAGTCTGCTTCTCAGCCATACCTCAACAAATATATCCCTGCTTCTGTGCCTTCACAGACAAACTGGGAGGGATAGGGAGCAACACAACGCCGGGAGGGGATAGGTATGTGCGAGGACGAGGCAGCACAAGTAAGAGAGAACTAGAAAATACAGGCACTTTAGTGGATTGCTGAAAGAAAAAGAAACAAATAGTTCCCTAGATGTGAACAATGGAAGGATACAAGTCAGCCAATCAAAAAGATGGTAGGGAGGCCATGCTCCAGGGTCCAGACAAGTACAAGAAGAGGAAGACAAGCCATTGAATAAGAAGCAAGTGCATGAGAGTGACAACAGAGCCAACCAATGGTCAGCTACGGCTGGGCTGCAAGTCCACTGTATGTTCACAATAGGTCAGTGAGACAGCGGGCACCATCTGATTGGCTCAACCTGAGAAGTACCAACAAGAATTGTGTGCTTTCAAATCTTGCATGAACCTTGCAATCTGTACCCTTTCCTACAAAGGTCTAGGAGAGAATGCACCACCGGTGTCAGTCTTTAATGCAGGGCCATTATTGAGCGCCATGTTCCATTAAACATATGCATATGCAGCGAGCCTGTATCTAAGGATTAGAGAGACATAAGGCCTCAGGAAGGAGACCGCTAAAGGATGCTACCGAGAGACGCCACAAGCAGCAGCAGTTTCTGAATCTAGATGGCGTCAGTATTCACCGAGGCTTGCAGCTGCTCCCACATCGCTTTTCTTTGCATAAAGTACAGCTCAGAATCATGTAGACAATCAGGGATTTAAGTGGGCCAGGTCTCACCGGTGCTGAGCACTGGCAGTTTTTAGGTCTCGCCTAGGCAGCGCATGCACTGTCTCGTTGAGACATGCAGTATATGCTTTAGTGGGGGAGTCCCCACCTCCGTTTTCCTATTTGTATTTGAGTGTGCCTTCAAAATGTCCTACTTGCTATTGGATAAGCGTGTTTTATGTCCCTCCTTTTTTCCTGTTGGACACGCCTATGGCTATTGGCCCCTTTACTGGTATGAATGCATTTTTTGGGGGTTTGTTGTTTATCGGGGATCTCTTTTTTAGGTCTCCCCTAGCGTTGGAGCGCATGTGCTGCTCGCTTTGCGAGGCATGCAGTATACACTATAGCAGGGAAGCTTCAGGGAAGTTCCGCCCACTCTCTGCCCATCTTTATGATAGGCTTAGGTCCTAAATGCTGCCTTCCCATTGGTTCTAGCCTTGTTAGTACCACCTTATTATGAGCATGTCGTCATGTGTGTCCTTCCATAGCTGCTGGCCCCTTCACTGCACAAACTACTTTTCTCCCCTCCCCTCCCCCCCTCTCCCACAGTCCAATGCCTTCTCGCTGGCATCTCCACCCCCTAACCCCCTCGTGCTCGTCACCCACACGCATTGCAGGAAATCACTTCCTTTATTTCTGGTTGAAAAAGTGCGCAAGGAACGCTCCAGTAGTCTGATAGAACATCGCTGGGCATTGATAGAAAACCATAATTTAAACAAACGATTAACCAGTTGCCGCCTGACCTTTCTGAATCAGGAATACTTCAACTTTATTTCCAGTTGGAAAGTGCGCAAGGAACGCTCCAGTAGTCTGATAGAACATCGCTGGGCATTGATGAAAAAACATAGTTTAAACAAAAGATGAACCTTTTTTCCTCACCTTATTATTGTCTTATGAGTTGTTCAAAGATGGCCACCAGTTTAACTTCCTGTCACTTGTCGGCTTCCTAGCGGCGTCTCACCCGCACTCCTACCCATACTTCCTGTCGGTAGTGCAAGGAGGGAAGGTGACGTGCCTGCTGCATGGGACTAGGAGAGAGAGAGGTCGGAATCGGAGAGTAGGAGATAGCTAAGGAGGGGTAGGCGTCTCGGAGACAGAAACATCACAGAGATCAGCTCACCTGAATTAGCTCTGCTCTAGTAAGCTCCGATCTTCCCAGAACATGGACCCTTCCGCTGCCACCAACTCCGCCACCGCCAGCAAGGGAACCAAGCCTGGGTCCAGCGCACAAGCAGGGGCACCGTGGGCAAAAAGTAAAAGGAGCTGGGGGAGGGTTAGCAGTGGAAGTTTCCGTCCATGGTTTTTGGTGTGCTGAGTGAGAGTCCTGTAAGTGGGGACTATGTTAAGGGCTGTAAGGAGGTGCTAGGTTGAGCTTCCTGCAGTACTTCAAATTGAAAAATAGAAGTGCAGGTACTCTATACCAGAGTACCTGCTCGTTTCTGAGAAGTACTGGTTCTCTCCAATTAAAAGTATTGCGTTTCTCTTGAGAAGTGCAGGTACACTCTCTCTCAAAATAAAAAAAAGTGCCGGTACTCTGTACCGGACAGGACTGGCCCATTTTAAAGCACTGGCTGTAAGTAAAGGGTCGGCTGTGACTCACCCATGTCAGAGATTGTTTTATATCATACATATCTACAGTTTTTGGACGGCCGCTGAGTTTGTGTGGCAAAGTATGAGTCCTGGTAATGTAGTGGTGGGAAGTTTTTGTAGTTTGCGTGGACCTGAGTGGCTGAAGAACGAGGGGATGCTTTAAAACCGTAAAGTTGCGTGGTACTCCAGGGAGCGGCGAGGCAGATTTGACCAAGAGTTACCAAAGAGGTAGAGGTCAAGAAACTGCAAAGATGTGACTGGGGAGTAGGGTGTTGGGTCGTTGACCATTCTGAGGGCAGTGGGAATGTTGCACTAAACTCTCATCTGAGGTGTAGATACTCCGCAAGTTCTAGAGAAGAGGTAAATTGTATTCCAGTTTCTCAGTATTTTTGGGGGTAGGAGATGGACTTTCTGAAAGCTGGAGATTTGTTTTTTGATTGTAAGTAAAGACATTCATAAAAAGTATTACACGTTTAATTCTAAATCGGTCCTGGGCAGTTACTGCGGAATTTTGGAGCCTCTATTTCTGCCTTTTTCCAGCAGACAGCAACAGCCTGTAGAAATGATCAAAGAGTAAGTAACAGTGACTAGGACAGAGTACAAGGAGTTGCGGGGGCAGCTGGCAGCACAGGCTCACTCTTTGAAGTATTCACTTATGACAACGGTTACTACCCTGAGGTTGTTGGATTTGGGGCGGGCCTAGGCAGCTTGATTATAAGTGTATTTGAGAATGCTGTCCAGCTTGAGTTACTCAGTCATCTAGGTGTGGGATTGTTCTGCAGAATGACTCTACGTGGCACTGGATGATGTAGAGACCCCCCCTAGCAGTGTCTTGAAACCTAGAAACCCCGCCAGTGGGTTCAGTGTGATGCAGAATAGAGTTTTTACTAGGTTGCTAATTTCGGAGAGATCCTCGCGCCTGGGGATAGCAACAGCGTGAGCCTTCAACGGACGGCAAAGGGGGGTATGAGAGGAGGCGTGCGCCTAAGGAGGAGCCGTGTGTGAAGAGCCATCTTGCCCCGTGTACGCCTGAACCGCTGCCATGGAGGCCAAACAAAACCTGCAGTTGGTCTACCAGGCCGCAGGCCGTGCAGGCGCTGTACCACAACCCCAAACCCAGTGGGGGAGCTGCAAAAATTGGTGAGCGCTGGGGGTTGGGACCCAGTTACAAGGGTCTTAAAGGAAAGGACACTGTTCTGTAGAGTTTTTACAAGCATGTCATATCCCATATGTTGGCAGCGCATGGAGTTAAGGGAGAACCATGTGAAACTGGGCAAGCGATTAGGGGCCGTTTTGGGTGTGAAGTTGCACGTGTCGGCATATTGGATAGTTTTAGTGGGGGGGATCGGAAAGTTCGTTAGGACAGGCCGTAAAGAGCTAACTCTAGGGAAAATAAAGTCGAGGTCGCTGGCAAGGCACAAGGATCAGGAGGCTTATTCTCTTAAGCCAATCATATTACTTTATTTTAAGATATGGACTTGAATCAACCCATAAGTTAATATTAGTTCTGAAGGGGCGGCAGTCACAGGGCAGGGTAGGAGGAGAGTTGCATCTCTAACGAATGGTTTATTTTTCCCCGTTGTTTCGGTTTTCATAGTTGGTCAGAAAGGCATCTTATAATTAGGCCTGGGTGGTAAATTCCATTCCGCTCGCGGAATTTGTGTAATTTCGCGTTCCGCGGAGAACATGGAATGGGCCAAAATTCTGCATTTCGCGACTTCGCGGAATTTTTTGCTTGTTTGCATTCTCAAAATGCATGTTCGCAAGATATTTCCCACCGAGCATGCAAACAGCGTTCGCGAACAGGAACAAAGCATCGCGAGCAAGCAATTCTGCGTTTTTGCGGAATTTCTGCGTGCTCACGGAGATTTGTTACTGTTTCGCGGAGCTTTGCGTAGCTCGACTACGTAAATTCCGCCCACCCCTACTTATAATGCCATTGATAATGGACAAAAATTGACATGATCTATAAATCGCGTACGATGAATCTTCCTAAAACACTGCGTGGTTCGAAAATCTTGAGATTCTCTGCATGACTGAGTCAGAAAGGCCATATTTATTTTAGCTTCATTTAGAGTAGAGGTGGACGCAACAACAAATTAACAGAGACAGCCAAGGTTCGGATCTTAGAGCCAGTGCACGAGCCGGGCCCTGACAAAATTTGCTATGTTAAATCATACAACAAACACCAGCCAGAAGCCCGACTAAACAGTACTGTGGAAATATTTTGTTGTATTTTCTCATATAAGTAACTGCTAATGAAATAATTGATCTAACTACACACTTAGTTGAGAAACACAGTTGATTTCTTAGATAGCCATTGTTTACATTCAAACACTTTTTAATCGCTGCTCAAAGAATGTTCCACTTTTATCCGTGCATTGCAGGGTTAGAGCTATCATACTAGAAAAGATAAGTGTGAGAAACAATTAACACACAGATCCCTGTAGTAGGTGCATTAACCTACAGGTCTATTCATGTGCCTAGAATCTGTAGTCAGTATGTCCCATATGCATTTCCCATTGAGCTGTCTT
The DNA here is from genome assembly GCF_964204655.1 of Triturus cristatus. NCBI lineage: Eukaryota > Metazoa > Chordata > Amphibia > Caudata > Salamandridae > Triturus > Triturus cristatus. The sequence continues at coordinate 1,132,608,089 of NC_140580.1, read as the reverse complement.
ATTGGGATTGGAATTTGTGTCCTGCAGGATACACAGAAATTTCTGAATAAGGTGCATTCACTCACCACAGTTTTCGGAGTGGGCTAACAACAGGGTCGTACTGGGATCACAATTAGGCACTCCTTAAAAAAGTGGCCCAATTTCCCGGATCGTGCCATGTAGATGTTTCAGCACCCAGGCTAATGTGCTGCATAGCTAAATGCATATAAGGTCCCAAAGGTGAGACCGATGGCATTGCAAATGCTTGTTTAAAGGGGGGCTCGAAACTGGTCTTTATCGGGCTCTGTTTTGTGCCTGGCACAGGCGGTCCGTTTGTTTCCGGACTGTAGTAACAGCAGGCACATCGATGTGCGTGTGCTCAGACTGCACTGTTAGCTTCGCACTAGTGGAGAAGTTACGGCATGACGTCATGCCAGGTGAGCGTTATAGGGGAAGGGAAGTCCTTTAAAGAGAGTCATTTTCTCTCTGGATTTCCCTTCTCTTTTTGAAACTCAGTCAGGAACATTGTCGTGCTGTCACCAGGGCTTTAAGTTGCATCTTCTTCAATATTATATACAAGACATAGTTGCTACTTTGTTATCTTATCTGACTAAACCATTGACAAAGCCAATAGTCCTGACTTGTAGGTATATTACTTGTTGTTTCATATATCCGGATGCAAAGACAGAAACAGCAAAATACAAGTCGGGTGGCACCCTTTGCTAAGCACAGATTTATAGTGTACCTGTTTTTAAGGCACGCCCTTAATTACATCGGCCACGCCCCTTTGAAAACCCCCCACAGTTTTTTCATCCCACTTAAAGCCCTGTACAAAATATTCCTTGTCCAATGAGGACGAGCTGCAAGTTATACGGGACATGTCCTCTGCTGTTCCTGTTCTTTCTCCTCAGTTTAACAAATTCTGTTATCACAACACGAGCGCCTCTTCTGCTGACTGGGCAAATTCCGGCCCTGGAGCAGTGTTTTCATTAATTAAGGTTTCCAGCTCCTGTACTGCTCCTCTACGGGATGGCTCAGCGAGATAACGCTCGATGCTGGCATCTCCAGGGCCATCTCAGTGCTCCGATCCCTCACAGTGGGTAAACTGAACAGCAACAATAGTCATTGATAATGAATAATAATTATGAGACGTTAATAATGCTGCAAGTTATTAGTAACAACAACTAGCGCCGGAAGCGTGAGAGAAATCTGGAGCTCCTGTTACCATGGCAACCTAACAGCATAACTTTTATATTTCGTGCTGCAACAAAAATTGAAAGAATATTTTCTCAAGGTACACTAGACACGAAATAGAATAAAAAATATATATAATATGTTGATTTCAGGCTTATGTTAGCGTATGTTTTAATATTCGTGTTTTAAACAATGTGAGGTGGTTTCCACTCATTTATTGTTTTTTGTTTCTAACTGTCCCCTCCCTTGTAGCTTTTCCAGTGGCGTAGCAAGGTCAGGTGGTACCCGGTGCGGAACATTTCTTGCCACCCCCCCCCCCCCACCCACATTGAAATTATAAAAATAAGGAAAAAAAAAGATAGTTACACATATTTTACCATTTTGTCACCCCCCTCCCTCCCCCCTTACTACGCCACTGGCTTCTTCTTTCTGAAATTGAGAAGTGAAGTGTTTGAAGGTGTGAAGAGTGGAAATGATGAGGGGAGGTTGAAGGTTTGATCTAGTTGCTCACATCCAATCTCTGCTTCTGCACTTGACCACAAATTGTGTGATTCTGGGCAAATCACTTTACCTCTCGTTGTCTAAAACTGTAAATATTTGTCATGAAATGTGTGATCTAAAACACTTTTTAATGTGCTGTGTAGTACTTTCTCCATTAAACATTGCTCAATTCTTACTTACTCCACCCTGGCATCCGTAATCTGTTTTTACCACACCTGTGGGCCCAATTGTTTACTTTATGCAAACCTAATGCACATTTAGAAGAGTAAAAATATCTGAGAGGCTAAATTCACATTCCTGCTTTGCAGAGTTTCTCAAAAGGCTCCCTGTCCAGACCCACATTATCAAGAATGCCATCTGTGCATCTTCAAATGGCTCCCAAGCAGCAATAGAAAAACCCTCACTCACGCCTTAATCACCAGAAAGTTGGCTACGGAAACACCCTCTATGCTGGTATCACCAAGCAGATCACAACAAGACTACAAACCATCCCGAACTCGGCAACCAGACTCACCCTCGACCTCCAACACAGAACTCACATCACACCTCTGGGAGCGACACAAACACACTAATTTCAAACACCTCACACACACTTTCAAGGCCCTACGCAACTAAAGCCTACCTAACTGATCAGCCGCATCTTCTTCCTCCAACCACCCACCCAGACACCTCCATTCCTAGGACTCCTAGTCGCGCACATCCCACACACACACAGAACCAGATCAGGAGGACGGGCGCTCTCCTACATCGCTCCTAAAGTGTGGTACGACCTCCCCCTTCACATCAAAGCATCCTTAGGTCTTCTCTAAATCTGCAAGTAGCTGAAGACCTGGCTTTTCAATTACCCAACCTACTAGAGGCAGGGGAGGCACACACACCTACTCAGCGCTAGGATACACTTGCGAGTAATTGTAAACCCACAAACAGCAGGTTTGTTTGCCATTGAGGTCGGATTCACCTATAAAGCTTAAAAAACACACTAAAACTCGTAAATATCTGTGCAATCAACAAGATGTTTCAGATATGTTCCCTCCCCTGGAAATACAGACAAATGTACTTCTGCCAAGCACAGGAGTATATGCATGGTAACAGTGGAGTGGAGAGGCGACACCCCCATATTTTAAGGGGGGTACAAAGTAAAGGTTTACTTAAAGGGTATAATATGTTCTCTACGAAATAAAAGTACAGAGAAGAAATAGATTTTGAAATGCTCGTTTTTTAGGTCGCGGCTTGACACCTTTTCGATGTTCACAAACCAGAAGTGCAGCATTTGAGAAGAAGGGGAACCGCGGTACAGAACAAATCGTTTTTTCTACCATCTTAGTAAATGTGTTTGCACTTTATATTCTAAGGAATGCTTGTAGGAGAGGACCACCAACAGTGGATAATAATTCACCATGTTATGACTCCACTGCCTTTGGCTCAGTAAGCACTATAAAAAACACACACATACATGTCCTTGAATTTCATCATTCTTCCCTACTCCAGAAATGTAGGTCAGGCTAACAGAGATATTTATGCATACAAGTGAAACATACATGTTCAAAAATGTGCGCTAAGTGTAGAAAGATCAGATTCACAAATGCAGAAAATCTGCTTCTACAATAGATTTTCAAGAGCCTCAAATGTAGACCCAGGGGCAGGAAAGTGGTGCTCTGGGTCAAGGAGAGCCATCAATGGGGTCATAAAAACTGCAGCCAATACACACAAGCTCCTAACTTTGTGGGTGTTCACACACATTTTGCAGGTAGATTTGCAACCCAGCAAAAAGACAGAGATGGAAGATCTTTGGAAGAGGTTGTACCTCACCGATTGCACGGTAACAAAGCTCAGAAGCCACAAGCCTAACTTTTCATCTTCAAGATTATTAGTTCTCGTAAGTAAGCCAAAGGATACACATAGCGCCTTTCGCTATTGTCAAATCAATAAATACATGTGTCATGGAGAGCAAAGGAAGAGGCTTCGTCCTGAAGAACATTCTGACCAATGTGTGAAGAAGAATTTTCTTTTTTTCATTTTGCATCTTTCGGCTATGTGTTCTCCTGTAGATTTCCCACTGGAGTACTCACTGTGGACTAGGAGTACACCTGCACATCTAGGATTTTCGAATATTTCCTTGACGACTTCTTTACAGTTTGGTAAATCAGAAAAAATTCTTAGCTAGACATATTGATGCCTATTTGTGTCAATTAGACCCTCGCTCTCCCTAGCTTTGCCCTTAAGCCTTCAATCTGCTCATTTCGCTGCCATGGCTGTTACTACGTCTCGCCTCAAGAGAGTCAAGACTGTCTGTGGGTCAGAATTGTATAACATATACAGTGGGCTTTGGGTCCACTTCTTGCTAATGACTGGTTGACTTTGTTATCTAGCTCCCTTCCCTGTTCCTGATTTGGTGACTTTCCTCCCTTTCCATGTGTATGTTCCACCCTGGAGTATTTCGGTCTAATAGATAGGCACCTGGGCACCTAGACTGCCACTGGCCTGTGGTCTCCAGTTTCTGCTTGTTTGTGCCTGATTCATTGGCCGACTTTTAACCAAGTAATACCGCCGTTCCCCGGGTTTTCCAGCTCAGCGTTCTTCCCGCCAACAGAGACCCCGACCACCCCAGGACCAACTTAATGCAGGCTGCAGCACGACCGCACTAGTAAGCACCTGCGCACCTAGCCTGCCACTTGCCTGTGGCCTCCAGTTCTGCTTGTTCTAGCCTGATCCAGTTGCTGCCTTTTGACTAAGTGACACTCCTGTTGTCCGGGGTTTTCCCGCTCACTGTTCTTCCTGCCAACAGAAGCCTTGCCCACCCCAGGACCTACTTCCAGTGCGACCGCAGAGCGGATGCGCTGAAGGCAGGCCCATCTGAACCTGGACTGTGCCCAGCACCAGGAAACCTGGCCCCACGACCACCCTACGCAACACCACAACCACAGCCAACACCCAAGCCAACAAATGGCGCCTTTACTTCTCCGCCATCTCTGCGACCTCAACAATACACACCGGCAAACGTGCTATTACCGCACATCCCCCAGCACCACAGTAGGACTGTTCTTTTGCACCCACTGCAACTTCGCCTGCGACACTTCAGATGCCAACCCCACTACCTCCAAACAACCAACACATGCTACCACCGCTACCACCACAATCCCACAAAAACTGTCCGCCACGCTCTTCAACATTCTGTCCCTTCGGAAAGACTCAACTGAAATCTGGGACCTCCTCAACAGCAACACACCGACCTTCTCTTCTTGACCAAAACATGGCTCAACCCAGCCTCCAGCCTGGACATCTCCAAAGCCATCCCACCCACCTCATGAAACACCTCCACTTCAAAATGTGGACTGACTTTAATGTCACCCTGAAAGGAACCCTCGCCTACAGTACCCCGGACACATGAGCAGAATTCTGCAACCACATCGCAGACTTCATCACTCTCCTATCCATCATATCAACCAACTACATCCTCCTCGAAGACCTCAACTTCTACCTAGAAGACACCACAGACCCTGACTCCATGGCCCTCCTTAACAGCCTCAGCAACCGTGGACTCACCCATCTCATTGAAGGAACACACACCTGGTCACACTCTAGACCATATTTTCTCCTTGAATAACAAGATCACCACCACCCACACAAACCTGCTCACATGGTGTGATCACCAACCACTACATCACATATTTCAAGTTACCTGCCCAACAAACCACCCCACCAAAAAAAACCAAAGCACCATCTTGACACTGGGGCAAACTATTTAATGAAAATTGGACCAAGACACACCAGGAATGCCCTTTATACCACACCGGGAAACTCAATGTGGACACCAAGCTCTTCATGAAATGCCTCACTGACTGCCAACCGTACTGCTCCCACCAGAAACAAGACCTCCAAAAATAACAAATGACCCAGCTGGTACATGAATGGCCTCAGGGAGTCCAAGCACCACTGCAAAAATCTTGAGAGAAAATGGAGACGCGACAAAGACACCATAGCAAGATCCACATACAGAGCCGCCCTCAACCTCTACCACCAACAACTACGAGATGCAAAGAAAAAAGCCCTAACTCTCAGACTGAAAGCCAGCTCCAACCCTGAAAAAGGAGTCTTCACCATCATCAAGGAGTCATCCAACCCTGTAGCTGCTAACAACATCATCCTATCCCAAGCACTCTGCAACAACCTCTCAAACTTCTTCGAACAGAAGATTGCCAAGATCTACAACACATTCGACCCAGAGCATACTGATACAGACTCCCAGCAGGACACATCCCTCAACAGAAGCCAAGCAACTCAAAGCCCCTCTCAAATGAAGATACCACTGCCCTGATGATTACCATTCACTCAGGAGCCCCCCCAGACCCTTGCCCCCACTTCACATACAACCTTGGAAGAACCATCATCTCCCCCGCACTCACCGCTATCATTTACACTTCGGTAACCACCACCGCTTTCCCGTCTTGCTGGAAAAATGCAGAAGTCAACGCCCTATTGAAAAAAACCCACAGCGGATCCCAACAAATTTTGGTAGCAACAGACCCATCCTGCTCCTGCCTTTTCCATCTAAAGTCATGGAGAAAGCCATCAACATCCAACTCGCAGATCACTTAGAACTCCATCAACTCCTAGACAGCTCTCAATCTGGCTTTCGCACCAAACACAGCACAGAAACAGCCCTCATTGTGGGCACCGATGACATCAGAAGTGTTCTTGACCAAGGAGAAACAGCCACACTCATCCTCATCAACCTCTCCGCAGCTTCCGATACAGTCTCCCATAACTCACTCATCAGAAAGCTTCAGTGCTTGGGTATCTTCAGACCAGCCCTAAAGTGGATAACCTCCTTCCTCAGTGATAGAACTCAATGAGTTAGATTTCCCCCCTACATCTCAGGACTCAAGAAACTCATCTGCGGAGTTCCTCAATGATCTTAGCTGAGCCCAACACTCTTCAACATCTACATGACGCCCCTCGCAGACATCATCAGAGCCCACGGCATCAACATAGTATTCTACGCTGACAACACACAGCTCGTCCCCTCCCTTACCGACTCAACTAGCACGGTCAAAGCAAACTTTGCCAACTTCATGTGCAACATCTTTGCTTGGATGAAAAACAACTGCCTTCAGATCAACACAGAAAAAACCGAAGTCCTAATCTTCAGCAACAAGCACTCCTCCTGGGACGCCTCTTGTTGGCCCTCGAAACTTGGCCCCCCACCCCTGCGGACCATACAAAGAACCTCAGGATCATTCTCACCCTGAGTAGGCAGATCAACGCCATCTCCTGATCATGCTTACACATCCTGCGAATGTTACGCAAGATCTTCAAGTGGATCCCACTTAACACCAGATGAACAGTCACCCAGGCTCTTATCACAAGTAGACTTGATTACAGAAATGCCCTCCACATCGGAATCCCAGCCCATGTCGTATGCCAACTCCAAACCACCCAGAACATCCCACAAAATAACCACATCTCTTCAAAACTCAACAATCTCCACTGGCTCCCCGTCCAAGAAAGATGTAAGTTCAAGCTACTCACCCACACCTACAAAGCTCTCCACAACACTGGTCCAGCTTACCTTAACCACTGCCATAACTTTTACCAACCCAACAGACGCCTTCAATCTGCATCCTAAGCAAGAGTACACCTCCTTTACATCAGGAAGACCAAAGGTGGTGGATGCTCCTTCTCATTCCTCGCAGCCAAGACCTGGAACGACCTCCCCCAACACCTGAGAATCTCCCCCTCCCCTATGGACTTCCGAAGGAACCTCAAGACACGACTGTTCCAGATGAAGCAGGCATGAGCTCCTCCTCCCCCTCGGGCCTGCCCTACTCAGCGCCTGCATACCCTCACAGGAGAATAGCCACGCTCTACAAATCCTCATAACATAGTGTTCTGGTTCATTGACATGTATTCTTCCACTGCTGACCTTGCTTTCCCCTGGTGACCTTCCTTGCAATTAATGAACAAACTTTTTTCTTTTTCTATTTCGCTCTATTTGAGTGCATGTTCGCTTACTCTCTCCCCCTTGTGCGGAGTTACACTGCATGTGTACGTTCTCGCTAAGACACTTGTGCATGCGTGCAACTCAATGCTGGTGGCCATCTTGGAATGGGTTCTCTTTATTAGAAAACCCATTCCAAACTTGCTGTTGCATGCATGCGTTCATGCGCATCTTGACGAATATCTACACATGGGAATGCAAAAAGAATTATCAAAGCAAACAGGTCTCCCTTTTAGAGCTTCGATCTATTGGCATTCCCAATTCTGATTTCCCACATGATATGCTGCTGGCCGAGGCCCCCGCAGGGGGCCACTAGAGAGGTCAGCACTCTAGTGTCGCTTGGGCACCCCACACCTCCCGCCCCCTTCAGGGGCTGGGACTCTGAGTGGAGTCCCCCCAGCCTGGTTGCGGTGCACGAGGGGCGTCACTTCTGGGCGCCAGGACTTGGGGAGGGTATATATCCCTCCCCCACCATTTTGGCGCCCTCTTTTGCACGCCTGACACGCCGTCTGCAGGTCGTCTGCTGGTTCTGCGTCGCGTTTGCCTCAGAGACAGAGTCGGGGTTTTGCGGGTGAGCAGTTCTTCCCACTTCTTTGCACGGTCTTTGGGCTAGATACCCCCGTTCACCCCCCGTTACAGTAGTGCTCTTGCTGTGTGGTGCGGTACGCCCCCTTAGTGGAGTAAGGTTGCTTGGGCGGCGGTTGAACATATGTCAAGCCTGTTGGGGCTTGGACAGTCCGGAGTTGTTTTGCAGACTGGCGTGCTCGTTGGATTGTTTACCGCCATCGCTCCGACTGCCCATACTAAACAGGGTGAGCTTAAGGGGAATCGCATGCCCTCATGTTGGTTGCCATGCTGGAGGGACATGCCCCCGCTACCATGGGCATTGATTGCAGGGAATGTACAGGGCGGCTAGTGGGCGGCGCGGGGGTCGGTAATGATGGGGGTGGCCCCCACCTGCACTCACTCCCATGTGTAGGAGGCGGGCCAGATGGCAGAGCGTCCGCGCAGAGATAGGGGCTGGACGCGCTCTTAAGTATGCTAAGCAATGATGAAGAGCCGAGGCAGCACATTCTTGCTTGAGGAGTGGGACTCGCATGGCAGACCTTGGACGGTCAAGGCTCTTGTTAGCTTAGGTAACGATGGCTATCCTTAAAAGAAGGGCAGGTCTTACCTGACTTCCGGTGCCCTCTTTACGAGGGGCAGCAGCTCCTGGCTCAGTCTAGCATGTGAGCAAGCCAGGCACGGACAACGCCGTCTGGGCAGGTCTGCCGGGGTGTCCTCGTTGTGTCGTCGGATTAGGCGGTGAGTGCAGGCCCGAAGAGGCCAGTGGGGGCCTTTGCCTGGGCCGGCCAGGCCCCTTGTTGTCGGTCTGGTGGTTGAGGTCTCCAGATAGTGAAGTGAGTCGCCCCACCTCCTTCTATTCCCCCTTTAACTAGTCACAACTGCGGGCCTCCACCTCCCCCTGGTGCTTCAGCTCGGCCACGCTGGAGGACCGGTGGGTTGCGGGTCCTGCAGCTGGGGGTGCAGCAAGGGGACCGGCTGGGGGCCGGAGCGAGGGGGTTCCTGCCCGGGCATTCGATCACTAGGCCAGCCCTCGCAGCGGCTCACTGAAAGAGCCAACCTCAGCCCTCTCCACGCTCCCCCTCATCGAGGTCGCGCCGTGACGGGGGCAGGAGCGGTAAGGACCGGGCGTGATGGAGGATCGTCATGGTCAGGGCGGCCGACTCTGAGGCTGGAGACCAAGTTGCGTGCCTCGGTGCCTGCTCAATCATTCTGTGATTCTCCCCATGAAATAAGTTGAATGTGTAATGTTGCATTTGGTGGGAAAAGCAATTATCAGGTGAAAAGCGGCAAGGGAAATGTTAGGGGGAGTGGCGATTTGGCCATAAATCCCGGTATGGGCTGTTAAGTCACGGACCCCGTAAGTGCTGCAAACAGTATGTTTTAATGTTCCGGATGCAGCGATGCGATGCCGGGAGGTACGAAGGGATTTATCTGCTTCAAGCCGTTCGATGGAGTAAGGGTGCGTGGTTGGGGGATACAGAGCAGCAGGGCTTGTCAAGCCTTAAGGAGTAATGGTGGGCTCTGCCTTACAGGTTCCTTGAAGCATGCAGCAGTCTGCAGAAACAGGGGTCACGGGTCACTGGCTGCCGCGGCCCGCGAGTGCAAAGGTCTACGGCTGATCCCCTGTGCACCTTTTAAATGTTTCACCACTGGTGCCAATTTGGACGACGGTTCGTATTATGTTTCAGGGTCCTGGTTGCGGGACGTTGGACAGGGGTCCGTGACAGTTTCGAAGGTGCAGGGAAATAAGTGTATGTTGAGGATCCAAGATGGTGGCTGCTGCGCACGCATTCCATACGTGATTGGTCAGAGGTCAACAGGGTACCGGAAGTTTCATGCCCAGTTCATGGCCAGAGGATCTGGACTGTGAATAGTCAATGGGAAGGTTGCTGGGCGAATGTTGCGGGTACTGCATTACCGCGATTGTGGCAGTAGGGCCAATTGCACTTAATGTTGTAGGGACAGGAAGGAAGCCAGGTCCGCTATAAGCTATCCTTCATGTGTGCCTGAAGTGCGGGCAAATCAACGGACATGCTGTGATCAGTGGCTATTGTTGATGGATTGTAGTGTCTGTTGTATGCCGCACAATTGAGGCACGGCGCGTGGTTGGTGGGGTACAGAGCAACAGATCCTTGCGGCGTCCTGATGGCTAGCAGGAGTGTCAGGTTTAAGGTACATCTGAACATGCTGCGACCGGCAGAAGCAATGGTCCCTAGCAGGAGCGCCTGGGTAAAGGTACCACTGAGCATGCTGCACACGGCAGAAGCAATGGTCGCAGTCTCACTCGGTTGCAAAGTGTGAAGGCTTGCTGCGGTGTCCCTGCGCACGTTTTAAATGTTTTGCCAATTCTATAAAGGCATATGACGGTTCTTTATGAGGTACAGTCAGCGTTGGCAGCGTTTCCCGAGGTTGTCCGCAGCGTCGGGTCTGCTTGTTTCTTCAATGGCAGCCGCCCCTCGCAGTAGGTGTAACTGCGGGTGGTTGTTGGCAGCGCTGAGTGTGAATGGCCGATGCATCTATGATCGCAAGCACTTTCTGTTTGAGGTCAGTCTCTGGTGCAATCGCTGTGGGTGCTTGTTTATGTACACAGCCCTGGTTAAACCTGCAAACAGTTAAACTAGATATTTAAAGCCACTTACGTGACTACGTTCCCAATTTAGGCGAGTGGCTCACATTGTACCGACTACACAACACTGTTAATGGCTGCCTCGATGCTCTTGCAGCGCCGGAGGTTAAAGATTTTAGGTTGGATCTATCTATCAGGTTTCACAGAAAGCACGGAGCCCACCGCGGTTCAGCTTTTATGCATCTAGGCCAAAAGAGGGCATCGCGACTCCATTCCCCAGCTATTTGCCGACAAAGGTGTATCATGAGTTGCCTACTTTTTAAGGCTGTCTCGATGCTGTTGCAGTGTCTGATGTTGAGGCCTTCATTTGAATCCATTTCTCATGTTTTCTCCGAAAGCATTTAGGCCACTAGAGGGCATTGCTACCCTGCACCATATAAGTACCCTTCGGGGTTCCCCAATCAATGGGTTTCTCCTGCAATTATTTAAAAGGCGCACCTCGGGCCTCGCGTTTGGTACCATGCTTGCACTGGTATAAGGGCCCCGCTCCGGTTCTGAGGTCGTCTGGTGATGCTGGCGACGCACTCGCCTGGTGGGCCTGCTTGTGTGCCCTGAGGGGGCCACGTTCCTGGTGGCGGGCTGTGCGCGCCTGCTGCCTTGTGCTTGGGATATATTTTGGGTAGCTTGTCGCTGGGTGCAGGACAGGCATAATGCCCTGTTTCCTGACATGCTCGCCGCGTATATGCTGGTCTGGGGCAGGGAGCTGTGTCCCTGCAGCGTGGTATCAGCCAGCTGGTGCTGTAAGTTTCTCTTTCAGCTTTTGGAGGGCAGCAATTATTAAGTTGGGCAGGTTTCACGATAGCAACAAGGGAGCTGGTGTCTTTGTAACGTTTTAAAACAGTAAATTAACACAGCCTTTGCACATTGTGGTTACTATTCAGATGATTAGGGAGGTTTAAAAAGTCCATGCAATGAGCATAGTGCAGGGTTGTTAGGCCTGCCGAGCCGGCCTTCATAATGGGGACCTCTACATGCCTATCTCGGACAGGCGGTAATCATGACACGCGCCCTGCTGCATGTGTTCAGTAGGGTGAGCCCCAAAGGTTACAAACACAAATGCGTCAGTCTCTTGAGTTCAGCTTTGCGAGGCCATACTCCTGAGGAGTGGCCTCGGTTCAATGGTCTTCATTTAATTAGCCTTCATGCCTACAGTTCCAGAGTTTTCATTTTCCGTTATGGTCAGGTATAGCTCGCCACCAGCCAAGGTCACTTGACTGCAGATTATGCGAAGGCATGTAAAGAAAGCACCTTATTTTGAGGTTCCCTCCTATAGTAAGAGCCTTTGCACCATGTGGAGCTGTTACAGTTGATAGGCCTCTTTTTAAGTCACTTGGCATTTTGTTAATGATTATCGGGTTTCAGATAGAAGGGAACAGGTTGTCTAGTATCTGATTCGTCTCGACAATGCCCCAGAGAAACAGCTTCTAATGGTTTTGTCTGGCTATGGCTGGGTTTACACACAATTTATCTGTTTACAGGGTGGTATGGTTGATTTCGGTTGATTGGTGGGGTTGCTTAGTGTAATAGTCTCACTTGCGGTTGAGCTTGATATTCATTGAAGGGAGACATTTAATGCAATGTTCAACACGTTAGGGTGACAGTCCCACCAGTTCAGAATGGAAGCATTTTCAATATTCCACGCAGCGAAGCCAGAATTGTGGCTTCAGTTATCTTATGCAACTAACAAGCATTGTTAAGCCAATGATACTGGTGTGTTGTAGGTGTATTGTGGTTTTGTTGTATATATCCAGCCACGAAATACCAGCCGGTGGCACACTAAGCTTAGCACTAAATTCCAGAGTACGGGTCAGCCATGCCCAGATTGCACTGACCGCGCAACCAGGAGGTTGCCTTGGGGCCCTGTGCGGCAGGAGGACCGAGACTGAGGTAACACAGGCCTTGTGTGAGACAACCGTTGCCCAGGTAGAGTGGTCTCACCATCTTGGCGTGCCTACCATCGACAGTGATGGCTTAAGAAGCGATGAATGCTTGATCCTCTCGCATTGGCAGGCGATTTCTGGGTGGGCTTAGCTTGGCATGCCACCCTACAGTGGTTCACTGACTCTGGTGATATGGGCTGGCACAGCACACGGTCATCAGTCTGTACCCTCGTACTGGGGATTATTGACCTGATGGCATTACCAAGATTCAGGAAAGGACAGGTATTTGCGCAGAATGTTCCCCTCTGCTTCACACAGACTTGGCTGCCCCCCTGGGTTACCCCTCTATGGGTTAGAACCAGAGACTGGAAGGGGCACCTTCTGCGACCTGTGTCCCAAATACGTTGATAGTCATTGCTGGGGTAGATGTACCTTGAAGGGCATGATACTTCTTGGCCTGTCCCAAATTTTGGGGACAAACGGGGTGGGAGTTTTAAGTCTACAGTCCTCAGGAATCAACCAGCATTCCTTCAATCCAAGTAAGGGCAGTTACCGATACACAGTATCAGTGAGTGGGTAACATACACCGGTTAATCAGCAACACCATGCCCCGGGGCACGCGCGCTTCACAAAAACACAGAGCTGCAACCAGAAGGGAGCCAACAGTAAATAGGTTGAATATCTGTGTGTTTCTAGCCTTACAGCTGGTCTGATTGGGATGTACGTCCAGGTGAAAACTGTGTGCTTCTTAAGTTTCTCATGACCAATGCAATTTGTGATATCATACCAAGCTGATTGTTTAAGGTCATCCTGGGCCGCGTTACACAGCCCAGTAGGAGGCCCTTGTGGGTCAGTGCCATGAATGACTAAATCCCAGGGGGTAGCAAGGTAAGGCAAGACTCTTTCCATATCAGGCACCAGAACGCAAGGCAGCCAGGGCCAACGCGTATGTTGGGTAACTTGTGTAGGCACCTTTGTAGTTGTCTACCCACGAAAGGGTGAGTTATATCCAATAAAGGCACAAGGCATATATTCTTTCAAACCAGATTTGACACTATTAAGGTGTTCACCAGGGTTAGCAATCAAAGGGGTTTGTGCAATCGTCCGACATTGGGGCAAAGTAAGGGCACCCCAGAACCAAGGGTAGGTGACATGTTCCTGCAACTAAAGCACAGATGCCCCGCCCGGTTAGCTATTTTAGCCTCGCTGGGTGGGGATGCTGTCAACCAACATGGTGTGCTGCTGTCCCAAAAATTGGGGGAACAAGGGTCAACCACAAAAGGCTCTATGTAAAGAGAACATTTGGCACGTCCAGTGTTCAACAAAAAAAATATATATATTTAAATTTAACAGAGTAGGTAATTTTCCACCGCTGGGGCACCGCAGGGTGCGTAGTGTGAACACCCCTCCCTCCCCCCATCTGGGAGTATTCTAGGATGGGGGTAAAGTAGAGCTTAGTCTATCCAAATGTTAGACATCATATTGTAGACAGTGGGCACTGTTTAAATCAGACGGATTCTCTAAGCTGGCATGCCTAGGCGTTTCCACCACAGAGGGAGGTGATTGGGCGATATGCCCATAGGAATAAGGGATACATGGCAAGGGCAGGAGGGCTCCCTTTCTCATTGTCACATACTTTTAGTTAGGATCATTCCTGTGTGGCATGATTTAGAAAGCAAAGGGACTGTGCAAAAATTGAGTATAATCCTTCTCGCCATAATAGCCAAAGTAGGCAAGCGAGTTGTGGGAGTGGTCACCTAGCAAGTGGGTTACTGTCCTATAGATGGGGCACACAGAAGTTGTGGCATACGGCTAACGTCCAGGGATGTTGGGATATAGATGGGGTCATCTATAACCAGTAGGGATGGTTCTCCTTCATCTAGATTCGCAGGAGGCTCTAGACAGGAGATGTTGCGGGTAAGACTATAGCTGTTTTGGTGGGGGGCTCTGGCGGCGACAGAGTGTGTCCCCAGAGCTATGACGGAGTTACAGGGCTATCTGGAAGCAAAGGGGTACAGAAGGGTACCTCTGCACGGCACCATGGTGGGTGCCAGAGCCAAATCCTAGGAGCCTCATGGGAGGTGCCTGGAAAACCGTGTCGGTGCTGCGCTAGTCCTTTGGGCGGTTGTGGGCCTGAACAACCAGGGGGTTTGTTATGCTACGCTCCACCCGGAAAGGGGCGTGAGTAAGAAGGTACCAAGTGTCACGTGATCCGGGAAGAGGCTCACCAGTAAGGGCAGCACAGGTGGGGTTCACCCCAGTGCTGCCTGGCTCATCAGGCAGGCAGGCGGCCCATTTGGTTGCCTGCCCTTGGATCGCCCGTAAGATAACCCACCTATTACATAACGGTGTATGTAATAAACCTGCAGCAACTTTCCCAAACAAAAAATTGTGTTGTGTGCTTATTTATTGGCATGTATGGTATGTTGGAGGGGTGGGAAAGGATGCCAATGACGATACTATCATCAGCGCTCATGGCCTGCAGCTGCAGTCAGCCTTCTAGTCGAAAACAACAGCAAGTGTTTTAATTATTTCACAGACTGTATGCGAAGTCACATGAGGCCCACATTAAGCAGAAGACCACACAACTGGTGGGACATGATGAAGACACAAATAGCATCAAACCACCCCTGGGCTGGCTCAGGAGGATGCTGGCGGGGTTTCCCAGAGGCTGGAGCCCGTGGGCGAATGTACAAACCAGCTGCAGCCTCGTGTGAGGCAGAACATTTAAAGTAGCGCAATAACTTACCCCTTGATTTTGCTTTTGAACTGCGATCTTAAAAACTTCAAAGTAATGGTGATTTTTACTTAGACTTCCTGATTACGAGTTTTAAATATGAGCTGGTTTGTCACCGTTGCTTTGCTGCCACCTTAAATTGTGAAAAGAGAATTATGGCAAAGCTCTTAAATGGGCTTCTAAGCACACGATTAATCCAATGTGCTAGTTTTAAAGTGCTAGAGATACCCGCTCGTCTCTCGTCTTTAGAGGTGCAGTGCTCTGTCACTTCAACCGGCAGCACAGTACTCTGGGCCAGAAACCTATAGATGCGGTTTCAGACACCTTCTTGTCTGTATATGGTTGAAACGCAGAGGTGTAGCTTGGTCAGTAAGATCGTTTGTGGGGGGACTTCAGATTTCCCAACAATCACCCTGGCATGCCTTGTAGAGCACATTTTAAGGGACAAAGGAAATGAGGGGTGCTTAAGGGGCATTGGAAACAGAGAGGCGTGGGGATTGTTAAGAGTACTTAAAACACAACATTTTTCAAAGTAAGAAACATTTTTTAGGGCTTTCAAAACTGAGACTGTGTTTTTAAGTCAATGTGGGCTTGTAAAAATCGCAAGTGAGAGCCGACAGTCAACTCACGATACCTGACTGAAAGCAGTTGTACCCAGTAATTTACAACAGAATACATGTTTTAGGGGGATGTAACCAGCGGCGGTCCATGCAGGTAAGCGCGGTGGGCGGGGAGTCGACAGACAAGGGAATAGGAAAATTAAATAAATGAACCCTATTCCGTTGTCTGTCAACATCCCGCCCCGCCCAACCACCCCATCGGGCTCACCGCCACGGACCGCTGCTGGGTGTAACAGCCCCAAACACCCACCCAAAGCTACTCCCCTGCTGAAACGTGTACGTTTAAAAACAGTACTTAAAAGCTGGAGATGATCAGATTAAACGGCGCACTTTGGGCGCATTCGGAGTGTGGTGGCATATGTAGAAACGGACCAAGGGGCATATTATCAAGACAGGCGATAAAATTATCGCCGATTTAGCGGCAGAAAACTGCCGCTAAAACGGCGATAATGGGCTTGTTAATATGCCCTTGAGAATTCCAATTGAAGCCCATGTTAGATGTGAAAGACGTCTAACCTGAGCTTCAATTGGAATTCCATAGAGCATATTATCAAGTCCATTATCGCCGTTTTAGCGGCAGTTTTCTGCCGCTAAAGCGGTGATAATTTTATCGCCTGTCTTGATAATATGCCCCCAAATGTTTTTTGCACCAGTTTTAAAAGTTAGCGCCTGTTACGGACTTGGTAACAAGTGTGCTTGGGCCGATTCTTCCCATGGACGCTTGCTCCAGGCCCTTCCTGGCTATGGGTAAAACAATGCGATGGTTGATAATGCACTCGAAAACAGATGCATAGACTCAGGGCCGAAGCTTGAGGGGGTTTGGTGTGTTACACCCCAATAATTGCATTATTTGATAGACGGTTGGGTACTGGTGTTTTCAGTCGGGTATGGTTAGGTGTCTATTGGATTTCAGCAGGAATTTTTACATACATACAAACAAAAATGCACACACACTCTCTCCCTCTGTTTTGAAATTTCTCAAAAATGTTGGTTACTTTATAAAATAGTGTTTTCGCTCACCTAGTGCCCTTACCAGTCCGCATTCCTCCCCCCTTCCGCTGCCTACTAGGCCCTTTTTATGTTCCATGCTTGTCATACGATGTATTTTAACATTATATGCCAGCGTGACCCCACCTCCCAATCTTACTGACCAAGGTACATTCCTGCATAGTTATATCACATCGTATGGCACAAAAGCTGGAATTCTGTTCAAAATTCGACGCCAAATCCTCTGCAAAAGGTATATGAATGCGTGTTATTTACATGCACTCGCAATGGCTTTAAAGTATTAAAGTACTGTAGGTAACTCAAGTTGCACATTTCAATTCTAACTTATACTCATTACTTGAAGTTCACATATCGCCAAAATTTGGAAATGATTGAAAGTTTTCCAGACGGGTTATTGCATCACAACGTGACACCTATCACGTCTACATTATTACAAGTGCCATAGAATAGAATGCACTTGTAATAAGGTGGGGGGAACATAAGCCAAAGTGTGGCAGAGTAATCTGTCAGCCAAACTCTAAATCAGCTGCTTTGCTACCATGGCCACAGGCAGCGGCGGCTCCTCTGCTAAGGCGGAGGAGCGCTGCCCCACTGCTCTTTGAGCAGTGCAAAAAGGAAAAATAAAATCATAATAACACAATGTTATTATCATTTTATTTTTCCATGCTGTGGCGGAGCAGGGCTGGGCTATCATCAGCCAGCAGGCAGAGGAGTGGTGGGCACTTAAGTACGCATGACGGTTTGGCCAGCCAAACAGTCATGCGCACTTAGCAATTTCTCCGCCGGGCATATTGCACAGTCTGCGTGGAGAAGATGCACAGGCTCCAAGTCCCCATCTGAGTGCCGAACCACAGCGCTCAGACAAATCATGATGCTGCTGTCATGTTGGAGATAGCAGCGTCGTTATTTGCTAGGAGAGTCTGGGCACCTGGGTGTTGCTGGGAGACAGGAACCGATGGAGGATGGAGGAGAGGCGGCAGCGGGTGTTCGGCAGGTAAGTCTTCTTTTTTTTTTCTAACCCCTCTGTACCCTCCCACCACCGTTCCCTAGCAGCCGCCACTGGCCACAGGCACGTTACTCATTGTCCTGTTGGCCTCACAGGTTTATACTCACTTCCTTAAGCCCTTTCTGTACACCCATTGGTAAATAGGTGATGACATTAATGGGTTTATCTTTCAGATTTTGGTGAACTTAATGGGTTTATCTTTCAGATTTATTGTAAGTACTTGTGGGCGTGCCAACAGAAGAGCCTGAGTTGCCCCTCCATCTTGTTTGATCCTCTGCACCAGGACTTCTTGAAGTGTATCCTTCCTTCCGCTAAGGTGAGGATGGACATTATTAGTAGGGTACACCGATATAGGTGGGTGTTTGTGCTACTTGTGACGCCGAAGCCTCGGTCACTCGTGGGATTGTGCCACTTGCAGCAGGGCTACCTTCGAGAGACCTGGTATAGTGTCAACTTGCTAATTTCTCTCCACTGTCTTTTTCAGACTTATATCTGCATCAGTCCAGGACCCAACAAACTCTCCCTGGCACCTGTCCATCACTCATTTTTGTGTGCTTAAAGGCTAAAATCATTGACAAGATTAAAATGGAATCAAAGCTAATTCACAAAGATGTGGGGTTCTGCAGAGCACCTAAAATGACAACATTGATGTAAAAATAACATCCCAACAATGCAGTAATTGTGTGTTTATGCACACCAATTGTTATTGAGCTTTTCCCTTCCCCTCATGTTGCACTTTCTGATGCAAACAGCGTGTCTGGGGAGATGACGTCTAAGGGAAGGAGCACATCAGGTATGCCACCCCTCCAGTATGATCCAATATCCAAGGGCCTTGTTTTTGTCGAGAACAGCTGTTGCACAGACCTATAAATATTCATTGTTAGAAGGTGGTTCTGACACTATGGGCCGCCCGGATTGTTCGCTTTTTGAGCACCTAATTGTTGAGCTTTTACTCTGGGGGAGACTCATAAGTTGGGACTCACCCACAGTGAACTCAGGATGTAAGAGACTGCATGGAGATTTTACTGGTGTTCCGCTGGCTTGACCAGGCCACTGCGCAGCAGCTGGAGTAAGGGACATCGGGCTGGTTACATGCAGACACGTGTGTACATTCGTGTGCACATGTGTACGGGCTGCGCAGGGGAGATTTTTAGCGTGCGCAGTCCAGGAGCAGCTACAAAGTGAATGGTGTGGCAGGACTTATGCAGTATTGGGTGGTGACATGGAATAGGCTTTATTCGCTGGAAAGAAACATGCCAGGGAAAGTCAAAGTGTTTTACTGTGTTTTCACTTCATTATTCCCCTAAGGCATGGGTACTCACAAACTTTCTCTCTGGGGCAAAATTTACAGTGTGGTTTGTGGCCGAGGGCCGCACTGGTGGGGGCGGGGGCAGTGGGGGCGGGGGCGGGGCTAGAGCAAAAAAAAACCTATGACCATGAGGTTGAAAACAGGCTCGTACAGCGGACGCCTTCGTCCACTGAGCCACCAGACCCGGCATTCATTCATTCATTCATCCATCTCTCCCTCCATATATATATCTCTCTCTCTCTCTCTCTCTCTCTCTCTCTCTCTCTCTCTCTCTCTCTCTCTCTCTCTCTCTCTCTCTCTCTCTCTCTCTCTCTCTCTCTCTCTCTCTCTCTCTCTCTCTCTCTCTCTCTCTCTCTCTCTCTCTCTCTCTCTCTCTCTCTCTCTCTCTCTCTCTCTCTCTCTCTCTCTCTCTCTCTCTCTCTCTCTCTCTCCCTCCCTCCCTCCCTCCCTCCCTCCCTCCCTCCCTCCCTCCCTCCCTCCCTCCCTCCCTCCCTCCCTCCCTCCCTCCCTCCCTCCCTCCCTCCCTCTCTCTCTCTCTCTCTCTCTGTCTGTTTCCCTTTCTCTCTCCCTCCCTCTCCCTCTCCCTCTCTCTCTCTGTCTCCCTCCCTGTCTCCCTCCCTCTGTCTCGGTCTCCCTCTCTCTCTGTCTCCCTCTCTCTCTCTCCCTCCCTCTCTCTGTCTCCTTCCTTCCCTCCCTCTCCCTCTGTCTCCCTCACTCTGTGTCTCCCTCTCTCTCTGTCTCCCTCCATCTTGTCTCCTTCCCTCTCTCTCCGTCTACCTCCCTCTCTCTGTCTCCCTCCCTCTCCCTCCTTCCCTCTCCCTGTCTCCCTCCCTCTCCCTCTCTATCTCCCTCCCTCTATCTCTCTCTCTCCCTCTGTCTCACTCAGTGTTTGTCTCCCTCCCTCTCTGTCTCCCTCCCTCTGTCTCCCTCCCTCCCCGTCTCCCTCCCTCCCTCTCTCTCTCTCCCTCTCTCTCTCTATCTCTCTCTCAATCAGTTTGCCTCCCTTTCTCTCTGTCTCCGTCCCTCTCTGTCTCCCTGTCTCTCTCTCCCTCTGTCTCACTCACTCTGTTTGTCTCCCTCTGTCTCTCCCTCGCTCTCTCTGTCTCTCCCTCTGTCTCCCGCTCTCTGTCTTCCCCCTCTCCCTCTCTCTCTCCCTCTGTCGCACTCTGTCTTCCACCCGCTGCTCTCACTAGCTGCTGCCCCCCCCACCCACTAGCTGCTGCCCCCCCACCTCACCCTGCTGTCCCTGTCACCTCACCCTTTGCTTCCCTGGAACACACACAGCCGCCGCACCCAAGTACTTCACAGGTTTTTTAAAGACCATTCACTTGTGAATGAGGCTTTGTTGAATTTCACCTCTTCTTAGTGCCCCTGCATCTCCACTCAAAAGCGCCCCTGCATCTCCACTTAATCAGAGTGGAGGTGCAGGGGCGCTAAGAAGAGGTGTAATACAACAAAGCCTTATTAACAAGTGAATGGACTCTAAAATCATCGCCCGGCCCCCATAGCTCTGCGCTGCTGCAACCGGCGATATTAAAAAACAGAGGTATGTTGTATGCAATGTCCGCGGGCCGCTAGGGAAGGCTTGCCGGGCCGCTGGCGGCCCGCGGGCCGTACTATGAGTACCCGTGCCCTAAGGGAATGTGGGGCCCATGGCTAGATTAACTTCCACAAGGCCTACAGTTTCAAGACACACACTAAAGTCCATTGTATTGGAGGTGAAAAGAAGTATTCTGCAGAGTCCAAAGTTATATCTGTACTGCTTTTGGGTCGTCCAGAAATGTCATATTTCTCTGAGTCTCTGGATGGGGTCTGGCTCTGGCAGGTTAGATTAATGCCCTTTCTTCCCTGAGCGAAGATCTTCCCTCCAAGGCAGGGAGATAGGTGGAGCTACAAGCCAATCCATCAACCGCTGTCGGTGGGTGCCGGGCACCAAGCTGAACCCAGGTGAAGGCAGCACAGGGGGAAGGGGAGCATGTGGCCAGAGACACTGGACGACGCCATATTTGAACAAACCCAGAGGCTGGACAAGAAGGAGGGAGCAGGGGCAGGGACGTGATGTGTCGCTGTTTGATAGGACCAACAGAGACTTCCTGCCAGCCCCCCCTACTCAACTTTTAAAAGTCTTGCACAGGAAGAGAAGCTCTCTCTGGGGTGTTGTCAGCTGAGTCTGAAGGTGCTGGAGCCTGGTGCAATGGGCAGTTGGAAGGAGAGACCCCCTGACTGCCCCCAGGACCCTAACAGCACCAGAAGAAGAGCTCAGGACCGGTGCGCAGGAGCAGTGGCCTCTGCGCAGGGAGAAGAGAGGCCACGGAGGAGAGCCAGGCGAAAGGCTGGCGTAGGGAGCCAGTGAAGACAGCACCCTGCTGAATCAGAGACTCCGAGGGCGGAGGAGAGTGTTCCCAGTGGCTGGGGCTGGTAAAGAGGAGCATGAAGCGCCCCATAATGCCTCGCCAGGCATTTGGAAATCTGCCGTTTTGGTGCTTTGTGGCCCCCAGAGGAGGGGGTCACCCACATGTGTGAAAAGGGGTGCAGGGGGGCTGCAGGAGCACCGCAGCCTCCCCCAGCATAAAGAAGAACAGTCCACCCATAAGTTTCACGGGGCATCTGAAAGAATAACCCCTCAAGGGCTCAGCCAACCTTTAACACCTTCTAGGCTGGAACATATGTTCTACAGCTGAGGGTGTACTATGAAGTGCATCATGGAGTGAGGGGCTGAGTTGGGGATGTCTGGAGAAGGGCATCCCATGGAGGTAAAGTGGTGTAATTGCACCGAAATGCATTTACTGTTGGTTATTTCTTTTTAGGTGGACTGAATGTCACATGTGTAAAGTGAAGTACCTTTGTAAGTTGATGTTAAGCTAAATGGAGTTATGTTGCTGGACCTTCCTGCTAGGGGGTCTGGCTGTATTTACGTAATCCCATGCTTTTACCTGTGATTCCTTTTAAAGTGAAGAGGCGCACTGCAGGAGAAGTGTAGTTGCCAGGAGTACTTCTTTTGAAGGGACTGTAAGCCACATGTGTAAGGTGATGTTAAGCTAAATGGAGTTATGTTGCTGGACCTTCCTGCTAGGGGTCTGGCTCTATTTATGTAATCCCATGCTTTTACCTGTGATTCCTTTTAAAGTGAAGAGGCGCACTGCAGGAGAAGTGTAGTTGCCAGGAGTACTTCTTTTGAAGGGACTATAAATTACATGTGAAGGAGATGTCATAAGCCAAGTGGGGCTATGTTGCCAGACAGTCCTGCTAGGGTGTCTGGCTGTATATGCGCAATCCTGTGATTTCATCTGTGATGCCTTTAGGGGCTGTAATTGCAATGCATTCAAATGATCAACCAAGGTGATGAGTACTGTCATTCTAAAGTGTGCGTAAACATGGATTCTTGCTGCTGCGCTTAGGTGAAGTCCCCAGACTGCTAGCCCTTAAGATATAGAGGTGCATACTTTATGGTCAGTAGGAGATGCTCAGTCAGGGTCATGTGTCACCAAGGCAGGTTTACCCCTTTTTAATGCTTGTTGAGGTAATGGGGTGGGTCGCCACTGGGATGGTGCCAGTGCGCAGGGCCCTCGCTCCAGGTTATGTTCAACTATCTGCATTGGGGGCAAGTTGATGTGCATACATGGGAGTGGTGGTACTAGACCCCACCCCCCCTTTGCGGGAGTGGTGGAGATGTTATGCAATGTCACAAAGTAATTCCAACAGCTTATGTATATTTGTAAATTGGTGCATCGTATTGAGTAGTGTGTGTGTTTAATAAATGTACTCTTACTTTTATAAAGCAAAGTACAGACTGGACAATCAATTATTGAGTGTTATTTTTGTGCACCTGCAAATGGCGATTACTAGCCCACACCACCTCCCTTGAGTAAGCCTCAGACTGCTCTGTAACGCTACCCTCTGAGAGTCAGGCGTTACGATTGGGTGTTTGGTTCCCAGTGAAGGACAAATGTAGTCATGTTATTTGTGCAGGCCTCACAGATGCTGCCTCGTTTTTCAACATTGGTGTCTAGCGGCGGGAAACGTAGTATCCCATTCTGGTGTGCATTTATAGCATTTGATAAGTCCAGTTTTGCCACACATTACCTATACAGCAATGAGCAAATGGAAGAGCGCAAGGCTCTGAGAAGGGTTCAAAGTTTTGGTTATGTGAACTAAAGGTATGGGAAAGGAAAGCCCAGCGCCCATATGTGTTATGTGAAGTTATTATGGTTTAAATGTAAGCTGTATTGATATGACCGCGCCATGTTGATTATAATGTGCTAGCGGGATGGTGCTTTCCAGGAAATGATTGCATGCAAAAGTTCTAAGCCATATTGTACACCTTTGAACCCTAACACTACATACACTACACCTGCATGAGGAGAGTGTCTCCTCAAGAGATAGGGACAGCAACTGATACCTACATCACAGGTGGGGGTGTAGGGGTGGATTGACCTTCAAGGGGGGATAGGAGAAATAGGGGTCCTGGGAGGTTCCCGCGCTTTTTAAGGGCAGGGAGGGTTTCCATAGGAGAGGCCCCAGATATCCTTCCCCCACTGGAAGTTTCTTGCTAATGGCGCAGGCCAAAACCACTGGAAGGGTGGGGCAGGAGGTTTCTTTACCCCGGGTATTAGCGCCCCAGGGGTTCCCATGGTGGGGGACCCCAAGAAACATTTCCCATAGTGTTAGGAGGGTGTGGTAGAGTTGAGTGTCCGGCAGGTCCCCCAGGTTAACTGGTGGGGAGGTGAGCAACCCAGGGGTGGCCCCTGGTAGTGGGTGGCCCCCAAGGAGGGTAGTTCTTGAGTGATGGTGTGTAGTGGTAGCCCCTAGGTACCCTAGGTGGGCTAGGTAACTGACCCAGTGGAGATCTGAGTGGGGGCGATGTGCTCCCTGGTTTCCAGGGGAAGGGTTAGTGGTGGACCCTGAGGTGTCGGGGTCGGGTGGCCGGTGACCAGTCCGGTAGGTCCGGTGGGACTTGAACCCCAGGACCAGGAGCTGGTGGAGGGAACCTGAAGTGGTGGCTGGGGCGATGCCTAGCCGGTAACCAGTCAGGTAGGTCCTGTGGGACTTGGACCCAAGGACCAGGAGCATGGGGGTGTTCCCCTAGCTCGATGCAGGAGGTGGACTTCTGCAAGGTAGTACCACCCTGAACACAGGTGGGGCCCAGCTTAAGTGAAGGGACCCTGTGTTTCCCCAAAGGGGTGGTGCAGGCCTAGCCGGGATCTTTAGGGTCCCTGGCTGATGGAGGTAGTACTGCCCTGAAGACAGGTGGGGCCTATCTTAAGTGAAGGGACTCTGTGTTTCGTGAAGGGGTGGTGCAGGCCTAGCCGGGATCTTTAGGGTCCCTGGCTGAGAGTGGTAGTACTACCCTGAAGGCAGGTGCGGCCTATCTTAAGTGAAGGGACCCTGCTCTTCATAAGGGGTGGTGCAGGCCATCCAGGGACCATGTAGGTCCTTGGCGGTCTCCCAAGGCGCTGCAGGGAGACCAGGGAGAGCCATGAGAGGTGGGCCTGGGTCTAGCTAACTCGGGACCCACAGGCTCTCTAAGGGTACTCCGGGAGGAGAGCGCACCTCTCGGGGGGAAGGGTACATAGGCCCTGTTCTCGCAGCGGAGAACAAGGAAGGGGTCTAGGTTCCCGGGGTAGTTTCCGGGTGGAGCTACTGACGGGGGGAATGAGCTGTAGGATGTCTGATGAGGCACCCTCAGTGTTCCTCCCTGGCACTGCCGGTGTGGTGGTGAGGCCGGTCTGAGCTCCTATCAGGGAGCCAGGCCAGTGGCCAAAGGGTGCTTTTCTGTGTGGGGAAGCACAAGTGGCTATGCTTTCTTTAGGGAAGACAGTCATCCTGAAAGGGTGGTGGCAGCAGAATGACCTCAGCGGCAGGCTGAGGGTGAGGGTCCAGAGAGGTTGCATCTTTGGGGTGCAAGGACCAAACGGAGAGAGGGTACTGGTTGGAACAAACTCTGGAAGGGAGACCAGCTAGTGACCCAGGGGATGGGATTTAGATCTATCCCAGAAGACCGCATCGGTGCTGAGGCACTGGACCCTTGTCCGGAGAAGTGGTAGGCATAGTGTTGCATGCCCAAGGGCAAAGGTGAGCCTAGTTAGGCTGAGCCCATGTAGACCATGAGTGACCTAGAGGTATCTAACCTAGAGCCCGGAGGGTTCTTAGGGTAGTCTGGGATCCCTGTCATGGGTGGAGATTTCATGGATGGGAGGAGTAGGTGGTCTAAGCGGATAACTGGTCAGTAAGGGGGGTCTGGTCAGAACCCCTTATAACTAGTTATCGCTGACTACGGGAAGTGTACCCATGTAGAGTGGCTACTTCTTGCCTGTAGGAATCAGCTGGGCGCGGCGTGTGTTAGAAGGTGGTTCTGACACTATGGGCCGCCCGGATTTTTCGCTTTTTGAGCACCTAATTGTTGAGCTTTTACTCTGGGGGAGACTCATAAGTTGGGACTCACCCACAGTGAACTCAGGATGTAAGAGACTTCATGGGGATTTTACTGGTGTTCCCCTAGCTTGACCAGGCCACTGCGCAGCAGCTGGAGTAAGGGACACCGGGCTGGTTTCATGCAGACACGTGTGTACATGCGTGTGCACACGTGTACGGGCTGCACAGGGGAGATTTCTAGCGTGCGCAGTCCAGGAGCAGCAACAAAGTGAATGGTGTGGCAGGACTTGCGCAGTATTGGGTGGTGACATGGAATGGGCTTTATACGCTGGAAAGAAACATGCCAGGGAAAGTCAGTGTGTTTTACTGTGTTTTTACTTCATTATTCCCCTAGGGGAATGTGGGGCCCATGGCTAGATTAACTTCCACAAGGCCTACAGTTTCAAGACACACACTAAAGTCCATTGTATTGGAGATGAAAAGAAGTATTCTGCAGAGTCCAAAGTCATATTTGTACTGCTTTTGAGTCGTCCAGAAATGTCATATTTCTCTGAGTCTCTGGCTGGGGTCTGGCTCCGGCAGGTTAGATTAATGCCCTTTCTTCCCTGAGCGAAGATCTTCCCTCCAAGGCAGGGAGATAGGTGGAGCTACAAGCCAATCCATCAACCGCTGTCGGTGGGTGCCAGGCACCAAGCTGAACCCAGGTGAAGGCAGCACTGGGGGAAGGGGAGCATGTGGCCAGAGACACTGGACGACGCCATGTTTGAACAAACCCAGAGGCTGGACAAGAAGGAGGGAGCAGGGGCAGGGACGTGATGTGTCGCTGTTTGATAGGACCAACAGAGAATCCCTGCCAGCCCCCTACTCAACTTTTAAAAAGTGCTTGCACAGGAAGAGAAGCTCTCTCTGGGGTGTTGTCGGCTTAGGCTAAAGGTGCTGGAGCCTGGCGCAATGGGCAGTTGGAAGGAGAGACCCCCTGACTGCTCCCAGGACCCTAACAGCACCAGAAGAAGAGCCCAGGACCGGTACGCAGGAGCAGTGGCCTCTGCGCAGGGAGAAGAGAGGCCACGGAGGAGAGCCAGTGAAGACAGCACCCTGCTGAATCAGAGACCTCAAGGGCGGAGGAGAGTGTTCCCAGTGGCTGGGGCTGGTAAAGAGGAGCATGAAGCGCCCCATAATGCCTCGCCAGGCATTTGGAAATCTGCCGTTTTGGTGCTTTGTGGCCCCCAGAGGAGGGGGGTCACCCTCACTTGTGAAAAGGTGCTGGGGGAGCTGCTAGAGAAGCCCAGTCTTTCCCCCCCCAACACGAAGAAATCTGACATTTTGGTGCCTGGTGGCCTCCAGAGGAGGGGGTCATCCTCATGTGTGAAAAAGGGTGCAGGGGGGCGCAGGAGCACCGCAGCCTCCCCCAGCATAAAGAAGAACAGTCCACCTATAAGTTTCACGGGGCATCTGAAAGAATAACCCCTCAAGGGCTCAGCCAACCTTTAACACCTTCTAGGCTGGAACTTATGTTCTACAGCTGAGGGTGTACTATGAAGTGCATCATGGAGTGAAGGGCTGAGTTGGGGATGTCTGCATAAGGGCATCCCCTGGAGGTGAAGTGGTGTAATTGCACCGAAATGCATTTACTATTGGTTATTTCTTTTTAGGTGGACTGAAAGTCACATGTGTAAAGTGAAGTACCTGTGTAAGGTGATGTTAAGCTAAATGGAGTTATGTTGCTGGACCTTCCTGCTAGGGTGTCTGGCTCTATTTACGTAATCCCATGCTTTTACCTGTGATTCCTTTTAAAGTGAAGAGGCGCACTGCAGGAGAAGTGTAGTTGCCAGGAGTACTTCTTTTGAAGGGACTGTAAGTTACATGTGTAGGGAAATGTCATAAGCCAAGTGGGTTATGTTGCCAGACAGTCCTGCTAGGGCGTCTGGCTGTATATGCGCAATCCTGTGATTTCATCTGTGATGCCTTTAGGGGCTGTAATTGCAATGCATTCAAATGATCAACCAAGGTGATGAGTACTGTCATTCTAAAGTGTGCGTAAACATGGATTCTTGCTGCTGTGCTTAGGTGAAGTCCCCAGACTGCTAGCCCTTAAGATATAGAGGTGCATACTTTATGGTCAGCAGGAGATGCTCAGTCAGGGTCATGTGTCACCAAGGCAGGTTTACCCCTTTTTAATGCTTGTTGAGGTAATGGGGTGGGTCGCCACTGGGATGGTGCCAGTGTGCAGGGCCCTCGCTCCAGGTTATGTTCAACTATCTGCATTGGGGGCAAGTTGATGTGCATACATGGGAGTGGTGGTACTAGACCCCACCCCCCCCTTTGCGGGAGGGGTGGAGATGTTATGCAATGTCACAAAGTAATTCCAACAGCTTATGTATATTTGTAAATTGGTGCATAGTGTTGAGTAGTGTGTGTGTTTAATAAATGTACTCTTACTTTTATAAAGCAAAGTACAGACTGGGCAATCAATTATTGAGTGTTATTTTTGTGCACCTGCAAATGGCGATTACTAGCCCACACCACCTCCCTTGAGTAAGCCTCAGACTGCTCTGCAACGCTACCCTCTGAGAGTCAGGCGCTACGATTGGGTGTTTGGTTCCCAGTGAAGGACAAATGTAGTCATGTTATTTGTGCAGGCCTCACAGATGCTGCCTCGTTTTCCAACATTTATACAGTGAGCTTTGGGTCCACCTCTGTCAGTCATTGGCTTGACACTTTGTCAATCACATTTTGGCTGAGCCTAGTGGACTATTTATCAATCACCTAATGCTATTGGCTGTTTGAGTGTATCCTGCCACCAGGGTTAGACCGAGCACAGCGCTTAATTTGTAAAAAAAAAAAAAACATGAATCCCAGGGCCCTGGTCAGGAGGTCACTGCTGCTTGCACCACCCATTGCCCCAGCCAATGCATCCATTGACAGTACCTGCACAACTTCTAGCCATCACACTCCTACAAGTGTAAAAATCTGACGATTCCAGGCCCCCAAAGCTATAGGAATGGCTGGGACAGCAGCTATTAGTAATTTTTAATGTGTATTGAAGGACTAAAGAGCAGTTGTGCTCATCTCTAAAAAAGATAAACAGCTCCACAGAGAGTCAGACTGTCATAAGTGCCAGTGTTGACAATTAAGTGCCGGTGCCCGCCACTGGAAACCACCGGCTCAATTAAGCACTGATTGGGCAACCAAATGCAAATCTCTCCTTCTTTCTTTTGACCCTCTCTGATCACTTGCTCGCTACTTTCCCCTCCTTCTCTCTCTCTCTTGCTTGAAGCCTCCTGTGCCTACTGCAATTGACAGTGGGACCAGCAGAGACACTGGGCTTTCAAAACCGGCCCCCAATGGCTCCAGCCCACCGAAGAAATGTCTGGTGGAATAAAAGGTCTTCCTAGCCCTTCCTGCCACCTACACTCAAATTCTTGCATAGGATAGGACTGCATGAGGCAGTACTGTACAACTAGAGCCCCCCCCTGTCCACTCCTGCTGGCTCCCTCCCATGTGTCTTCTTATAAGCGGCTAATGCTGCACGCATTTGCACATTAAATCCGGACCTATCAGCTTTGCCAGTGCTTGTTTAACTTCAAGCTGACTATGGCAGACTGGTTCTCCTCACTCCTTGGATCAATGATTTTGTCTCTTGTACTTCTTCTAGCTAATAATCTGGCCAGTGTCACGTCTGGGTGGCCATCTTTGTTGTGTATGCTACCCTCATGGACACGCTCTCGCGAGCAGCGCATTTCTGGTTCACAGACTTCATGTATCTTGCCAAGTTGCATTTGGCTCCACCATCTCTTGTGGACGCTTTAGATTGTGCAGCAGTTCACATCACTCCACGTGGAAGCACACAAACATTTCCGCAATCTGACCGTCGAAAGTGGGGGTGATGGGCGGTGCTTCATCAACTAAATTGGTAAGTGCACCATACACTCACCATGAAAAGGCTGGAGACAAGGCTCAGGCAGCAATGGGCCAGTGGGGGAGAGGCAGACTGTGGAGGGTGGGAACGCAGCCAGACTGTGCCTGTGCCAGATAAAGGGTAGAAGGCATAAACATGGAGGTGGAAGAAGGAAAGACACCACTTTGTGTTTACATCACTCCTCGGTAAAAGTTTTCATCCTTCTTTGCTGACCTTTCTTTCTAATTTGCTTGATGTAGTTCTCTTTTCTTGTGCTACAGGGTTCATACTCTGAGCTAGGATAGGTGTGGCGCAGCGGCCAGAGCGGCCGACTTTGGAACATGGGCCTCACAGTTCGATTCCTGGTGCCGGCGGCAGATCAGCTCAGCATCTTGTGACTCTGGGCAATAGCTAACTTAATCTCCCCAACGGCCCCCAGCGCCTGGAATCCCTTAGGGGGAATAAAGCTCACTTTGCGAATATGGAATAGGGCAAGCAGTATGCAGCAACCCCTCAAGTCTAAAGTTGATTCAGCGACCACGCAGCTCAAAATCAGGGATCTCAGTTTTGAGAACTTAGAAAAGAAGATTCGGATGCAGAACAAGGAAACTAAAGAAGGACAGAGATTAATGCGGACAAAACATCTTATAGTGTGGCCTGCATTCCAACATAGGCGACAAATTGCCCACCATAGCAATTCTTGCCTGGGCTAAACAAATATGTGTGATGAATTCACTACAGCAAATTCACCGGGGCTCAACTCAACTTTGAGAATTCACTAGTAGGAATTCCCAACTAGGAGACTTGCAGGAGAGGGGATAACTTTGTGGAATGGACGCCCCTTACATATTCACCCTCCGTTAGTTTGGAGCTATCCTGGAACAACCTGGGCCCAGATCCCAAGACTGGGTAAGGAGGTCCATGGGAGGCTGCAGGTAAATCAGTCATCCCTGCACTAGGTAAGGAGCCCTCCAAGCACCACAGGTAGGTTAACAATCAAAGACCAGGTAAGGACCTCCTAAACAGCATCTCAGGTAGGTTAACAATCAAAGACCATGTAAGGACCTCCTAAACAGCATCTCAGGTAGGTTAACAATCAAAGACCAGGTAAGGACCTCCTAAACAGCATCTCAAGTAGATTAACAATCAAAGACCAGGTAAGGACCTCCTAAACAGCGCCTCAGGTGGGTTAACAATCAAAGACCAGGTAAGGACCTCCTCAAGAGCACCACAGGTATGTTAACAATAACAGACTAGGTAAGGGCCTCCTAAAGAGTGCCTCAGGTAGGTAAGCCATCAAAGACTAGGTAAGGATCTCCTCAAGAGCGCCTCAGGTAGGTAAGCCATCAAAGACTAGGTAAGGATCTCCTCAAGAGCGCATCAGGTAGGTTAACAATCAAAGACCGGGTAAGGACCTCCTAAACAGCGCCTCAGGTAGGTTAACAATCAAAGACCAGGTAAGGACCTCCTCAAGAGCGCTTCAGGTAGGTTAACAATCAAAGACCAGGTAAGGACCTCATAAACAGCGCCTCAGGTAGGTTAACAATCAAAGACCAGGTAAGGAATTCCTCAAGAGCACCTCAGGTAGGTTAACAATCACAGACTAGGTAAGGATCTCCTAAACAGCGCCTCAGGTGGGTTAACAATCAAAGACCAGGTAAGGACCTCCTCAAGAGCGCCTCAGGTAGGTTAACAATCAAAGACCAGGTAAGGACCTCCTAAACTGCACCTCAGGTAGGTTAACAATCAAAGACCAGGTAAGGACCTCCTCAAGAGCGCCTCAGGTAGGTTAACAATCAAAGACCAGGTAAGGACCTCCTAAACAGCGCCGCAGGTAGGTTAACAATCAAAGACCAGGTAAGGACCTCCTAAACAGCGCCGCAGGTAGGTTAACAATCAAAGACCAGGTAAGGACCTCCTCAAGAGCACCTCAGGTAGGTTAACAAACAAAGACCAGGTAAGGAACCCCTCAAGAGGCCCTCAGGTAGGTAAGCCATCAAAGACCAGTTAAGGACCTCCTCAAGAGCGCCTCAGGTAGGTTAACAATCAAAGACCAGGTAAGGACCTCCTCAAGAGCGCCTCAGGTAGGTTAACGATTCAAGACCACGTAAGGAGCCCTCTCAAGAATGTTGCAGGTGGGCTAATGATCTAAGACCAGGTAAGGAAAAACCTCAAGAGAGCTCCAGGTATGCTAATTACCAATGACCAGGTAAGGAGTCCCCTAATGAGAGCTCCAGGTAGACTAATGATCCAAGGCCAGGTAAGGGTTCCCTTCACAAGAGTTGCAAACAGACTAGGGGTCCTAGACCTGGCCTGCCACCTCCATGACTCCAGCATTTCCCCAAGAGAGCTTCAAGCAGACACGCAAGTCCAAGGTTGAATGCATGTTATTGCTGGCGTAAGGGAGACAGGACTCGAGGTGCAGGAGTGTGGAATGGGGGGGAGGGGTGGTCTCTGCTACACAAGTGCCAAGGAGCTTTGCAACCATGTTTAGAATATGATCCAAACCCAGGTGTGGCTGAACCCCTTACAGCCTGCTCTGTGGCAACACGATGCACCTAGAAGACCGGAGCTGAACAAGGAGGTCTGACCTTGTTCAGACCAACAGAGACCTTTCCACTTTATAGAGAGGATAAGCATCGGCCCCCCTCCTTCAACAGTGCATAATTCACAACAGAGAAGTCATGAAAATAGGCATGAAATACTGTAAACAACCAAGAACTGGCACTGAGTCTATGTTCAAGGATGCTAAGAACGTATTATCGTTTTGCGGTTGTCTAACACCTGCTCAGCATTACATGGAGGACAAAACATATTTTAATAGTGAGTTCGTACAATATCTGGAAATCCCAGGCTCCCTGACTCCTTGTGTATAAATACAAGAGATGGAAATAACGGATCACGTGGATCAAACACAGCATGCAGATTATGTGGAGCTGGAAGTGGCTAATTGAAGGCAGTCCCAGAGGGCCACTTGGCACAAGCGCTTAAGCCCATACTGCAGCCAGTTATGTGCACTCTGCCCCTAATGCTTCTGATATCAGGCAGAAGGCAGCCAAGGGGAAGGGTTTCACGTGCCCTGTGTCGGGGGCGGATATGGAGCCAGTACTTGGGAAACCAGGAAATGACCAGATAACAAGACCATGATATGCTTCACATGGAAGATCACAGATGAGAGAAGAGAACCAGTGGCGGCTCCTCCGCTAAGGCGGAGGTGCATCACCCCACTGCTTTTAAGCAGTATAAATAAAGGAAAAATAAAATAATAATAACTGTAAGTTATTAGCATTGGATTTTTTATCCTTGTTGCTGCGGGCTGCTCTGCTAACAGAGCAGGGGAGGAGTGGTTTGAACTCCCCACATGTGTATGAATGTTTGGCTGGCCGTCTCGGGTGGGCCAAGCAGCCATGGACACTTTGCATGTTTTCCACCCAGGCTGCATCACAGCTGGGGTGGAGAACATGCCGAGGCCCCCGAAGAACGGTGCTCAGACCAATCACAATGCTGCTTTGCTTGGCTGCTTCCTGGGTGCTCTGTTCCTTTACCCCGTCTCTCCCCCCCACCTCAATCTGCGCCAGCCGCCACTGAAGAGAACGACAGCTCGCTTACATACAAATAGAAAGAATCAGTAGAGAGAAGAAAGAAAATCCCATTTTGGTGTTACTTTCAGCGAGTTTGAGATTTGGGGCCTGATTTAAAGTTTGTCGGATGGGTAAAATGACTCTAAATCAAACCCTTGGTTTACTAGTAGGACTGTGTTCAACTTTTGAAGAGCAAAATAGATGATGAGGCAAGTAAAACAAACATGCAGGATTCTTTTGGGGATGGTAATCAAAGTTTCATTCCAAATGTCTTCCAAAAATAGAATTTAACAGTGTTATGGGCCAATTCGAAAAAGAGCAGGCCCTTCTTACGTATAGCCTGAGGTTCAAAGATAAGGAAAAAAGTCAACATTTGATTCCTTAGGATAACTCCTAGGTTTGGAATACATTTGTAAATTTAATCCGGAAAAGTATGCTATTCAAAGACTGCCAGTAATCCTAACACGGGTAACATTTCCGGGTGTCAAATTTCCACCAAGTGCAACTTCTCCATGCAGAAATGTGACACATATGTGCATCTACACATTGAATTTTCTTGGTTTCTTCACTTTCCCCATGGAGTAACCATTTCTCCTGGTCTGCCATGAAGTATAACTGAGCTACCTAGCCACAAACAACAAATACTTGAAATGCATATTTCCATGGCAACAAAGATTAATACTACATTGGAGAATCATAATAAATATATAAAACCTAATGTTTGCAAACACCAATCACTGTGTCCCACTAACATGCAACAGAAGCATTCTGTGCCACTGCAGTCGGTGGCTAAAATTTGTCTCCATGTATGTGGGTTCCCGCTTTCTCTCAATGTCTTGCCCTCTCTTCAGACTCTTGCATTCAATTCTCCTTCATGTGTTGAGGACCAGCGTGAACCTGCAGAGGGCGCCATCCCTAATGGAGCTCCAGGGTTGCCATGGCTCCTGTCTCCACTAACAAAGCAGAGTGATACTTGCAAGATGGCCAAGAGTGGTGGTTCACCTTGGCAAATACAAGGCACAGAAAGGGGTTTGGTAGCTGTTGGGTGGTTTTAGGAGACGCGAGCCTAGATGGATGACGTATTGTAGAGAGGGATCCCGGAGAGGAATGCAAGAGGGCAAAGTCTCTCAGAAGACTCATGGAAAT
Source organism: Triturus cristatus (assembly GCF_964204655.1). Classification (NCBI taxonomy): domain Eukaryota; kingdom Metazoa; phylum Chordata; class Amphibia; order Caudata; family Salamandridae; genus Triturus; species Triturus cristatus. The sequence goes on along the minus strand of NC_140580.1, from coordinate 1,132,573,667 downwards.
GGAGGCATTAGTTAAATGTTAATTGTTTGCTGAGATAACACACTGAGGAGGTGACTCTACAGGATGGGCCAAAAAAATGGTGGACCACCCTCTTACCAATCAAGAAAATATGAGAAGAAGGTCATGGAACCAGGAAGGCCAAGAAATCACAGTAAGTTGCTCTCTATGGGGTACCCTTTAATAAGCCTGAAGAAAGAGGAACAGGGACTGGGCTAAGGAGAAACAGCCTGGCAAATGAGGTGAGTGAATTTTTTACTAAAAGGGTAAACTAGTGGAAAGAGGTTAGCAATGGCAGATCCTTTGTAAGCACCGGATACTAGAAGGAGAAATGAGCCATGCAATTGGCCCACAGAGAAGAAGACATGTGGAAGATAATGTCAACTTGAATTGACGAGGATTATAAGGTATGTGTGTATCCTAAATTATAAGGAATAAGGTACACCTGCGAATCTTGAGTGTTGGTGTCTTCTCTCCCACACACGATCACTGGTGCATATATTACAACAACACTTTAAGCACTTGTCATAATGTGAAGTGGTCTAGGGACTAAGCTGTCGATTTAGATCCTGGGAATCTGGCTTTTAATCCAGTCTCGGCAGCTGATTGAAAATGGTGTGATTCTGGGCAAATCACTCAATCTCAGTATGCCTAAAATGTAAATATATGAAATCTAAGTGTGCTCTTTAAAATTGTGCTGCAGTCATGGAATTAATTAACACTTGCTCTCAGATATGGTAAAGATCAAGGGCCATATGTAGGAAGCCAAATTGCGACCGCAAATGCTGAAATTCGCAGAATTCCAGCATATGCGATCGCAATTTGGGCAATGTGCTATGTTTCAAACAACAACCCACACGCAAAATAAGGAATCACAAAATTTGTGATTCCTTATTTTGCAAATGCATTTAAGGAATCCCAAATTGCGATTCCTTAAATGCAATGTAGAAAGCACCCAAGTTGTGCGATTTTGGCTTAAGGAATCGCAAATTACCACCAACTACAGGTTGGTGGTAATTTGCGATTTCTTAGAAAAATTCACTTTTTTGCATTTTTAAAAGTGCCATGGGGCGCACATACATGCCCTTAGCGCATGTATGTGCACCACATGTGCACACATGTTTACTTCAGGGGTGCAAAAGGGTGTCCTATTGACAACCTTGAAATTGCATTCTCAATTTGCGATTCTCTAATTGAGAATCGCAAATTGAGAATGTCTTCCCATTCATTCCTATGGGCATTCTAGCCCATAGGAATGAATGGCAAGGTATTCCTTATTTGCGAATCTCAATTTGCGATTCGCAAATAAAGAATATGTGGGATTCGCAAAATATTTTGCTATTCCTACCTACATTGCGTTTTGCGATTCTCTAATTGCAATTCCCTAAAAATCGCAATTTGAGAATCGCTAAACACGTTCTACCTACATATGGCCCATAATTCCTATCTTTTGAACTCAAGGCATCCACTAATACAAAGACTGTGTCCCCCATAATACTGCATTCTAAGTGCTGTCGTGCCAAAATATTGTATCTAGAATATCGACTGTCATCATATTGTGACTGTAAGTATATGTATCGTAGCACACATATTTTTTTGTATGTTTTTATTGACATTTTCATTTTCACGTACAATACAAACAATGCAATGACGTCATATCTCATAGCCGTATTTAGCCAATGCAGTTTTTAGTACAATGTTTGGGTGAAATGTTTTTAATTTTTTTTTTAATGAACATTTCTTCATCAGAAACTCATGGTATTGAATTACGTGTGAAATTGGCTTCATTTCAAGTGATGATCTACATTGGGCGCTGCAATCCTCTCTCTGGATTGACATCTATTTTGCACTTAATATAATTGTTTTGGTAACTAATGTCAACCTTGAACTAGGGGAAGAAACTGGGATAGTAGGCTGTGGACCTTGGGCATGCGGGACTGACGGGGTACCGGGGCCATTGCATTACTGCTGGTAGATATGATAAAGGTCTGCTACAGGGGGTCTGTCCAGTCGTTGTTATCCGTCTAGCTGTCTTGTGTGGTATTAGATTGCTGTGTCGTGTTGCGTTATGTGTCTATTGCTGTTCATGTGGCGGTGTGTGTGCTTCCAGTTTGGGCTTATGAGTGTGAGTCCACTGGAGCTTGTGTGGAGTTGTCTAACTCGGCATGTGTGGGATGTTGTTTGAATTGATGCAATAGTAGGGCCCACTCCACGGATATGGGGTGTTTGCGCATCCCTTTTACCTCCTCTTCCCAAAGTGTTTCCTCCTCCGCTTCTGCCCATTTGTGTACTGCTCCCACCCATGCCGCTATCGGGGGACCCGTGGGGGATCGCCAGTGCATTGCTATGACTCTTTTTTGCTAGAAGCGTTGCTAGTGATATGAAGCGGGCGGGTACCTTGTGCTGTTTCCGTCTTCGGAAGACTCCCAGTGCGCAGGCCTCCCAGGTGTTCATGTGTGGTAGGCCCGTAGTATCCCTGAGTGTCGCGTGGATCATTTGCCAGTATGAGTGTAGTGTAGGGCAACTCCAGAACATATGTTGGAAGTCGGCGTCTGGTGACCGACATCTGGGACATAGGAATTGGGTGTCAGGGTAAAACCGTTGGAGACGCGTGGGTGTCTAGTGTGCTCTATGTAAGATATAGAATTTGATATTTTTGAAACAAGCATTTCTAGATACCTTTTTAGGGTATTCAAGGGCTATTTCCCATTCTTTGTCGTGCAATTGACGCCCCAACTCTTCCTCCCATGTGACCCGCTGGGCATCTAGGGGTTTGTGTAGAAGGTCTCGTATGGCTTTATATAGCCAGGTGATTAGGTGGTGTCCCACCCCCATGCGTAGGATTGTGTGAACGACGGGATGTGTGGCTGGCTCACCTGACAATAGAACGTGATATGGCCGAAAGTTTTCTATGAGCTGTCTGTGGAGTAAAAATTGGCCGGGAGTAGCACACATTTACTATTCCTACTTACTTTTAATATACAAGTGCACATCTACATGCCTTTACAATATATACAGTTTCAAGGTACATAGATTAGGGGTGTGTGAAATTCTTTAATAACTTAACCTAAAATGAGTCCTGTGTCAGTTTCAGGTGCGAGGATGCATTTTGCACTAAAAAACAGCTGCTCACATGCTGCTAATCCCGTGCGTTTGTTGTAAACTTTTACAGCAAATAGCACATTTGTGGTAAAGTTTTACTGTGAATGACAAATAATTATGAAAGTCGCTTTACTGCATAATCTCGAAAACTTTGCGTACCAAGCATTACATGAAATTGGCAAAATTACGTGAATTACGCCAGTGTAATTTACATTGCCCCCCGGGTCTTCTCCAGATAGAGTCTCCTCTCTGGAATCACAGCTTCTGGTCGGATTCTCTGAGTCTGTACAGTATCCAGGCTCTGATAGGAAAGAATATTAGGGCCTTATTTAGAGCTTTTGTAATAAGAGAAACAGATTTGTGACTGAGTATCCTGTCTACCAAACTCCGAATAAAGGCTCTTAGTATCTTGGTTGAAGATCAGTCGTCTGGACTTCAGGTCAATGTTGCATCCAAGCTCATTGTTCCATTGAAGGTCACCCGGCTCTTCCACTCCCTTACTTTCCAGACCCCGCAATTTGAGAAAAAGCTTCTATGGGTCTGAGTTATGGCAACAGCATCTCCTTTAGAAAATACAATACACAGCCAGCAGCAGGTCCTAAACACTGCTGCCTCGGTGATGTATTTGAGCAGTTCCTATATGTGCTCTGGCGTTGTTAAAAATAAACATAAGCACTCGGCCTCAACAGGAGTGCTTTGACTCAGCATGGGTCTGCAGTAGGCCTTAATATGAGTGTGTTTGTTTAACACAAGGTTTTGCTTTGCTTGTGCAGAAACTGCAGAATAATCATTTTTCTTTGTGTGTGCCGCATGCCTTGACCCCCACGTACTGGGCTTCAAGGGGAACTTTCCACTTCTGCACAGTTTACTATTAATAGCAGCTAGAAGGTAAACCTTTCCTTGAAAAGCAACCCTCTAATTTCTGGACTAATCAGGATTAAAATGCAACATACTAATGCTTCAGATACTTTGAATGGAAACATTGTGTCTGGCTAAATACTGCTACTTTCCCAACTCAGGGTTCTGAATGGAGGAGAGGCGGACCAGTAAACTCTGCCCCGTCGGTAGAGTTTGCAGGGTTTCCCACTCCATGCTCCACCTCGTGGAGTTTTTCTCATGCGCAGTTCACCAACGTTAAGTTAAAGAGCGAGAAAATTGAGTGCTTTGACGAGTCCCAGTTCAATTTCTGAATGTGGGAAGTCACGCAGATCGTTACCGTTCACGCTAAGAAAGCTGTCACACTCATTCGGAAAGCTGCCGCTCACTTGAGAAAACTTCCACTCTAGTAGAAAATCTACTCGAGAGGCAGGAAGAAGCAGCGGGCTCTGGTGCGCCGCGTGGTGCCCTTCACGTTGATTTTACAGCATGGGGCAAGCTCCCGGGGCTAAAAATCAGCACTATTTATTTTATTTTATGTGGTTTGTAGAGCGCGCAGCTACCCCCGAAGGGGTGTCCCGGCGCTAGAATCCAGAGTTACCAAGGGAAAGGGGGAGTGAAACAGGGGGAGCAGTGGAGAGACTAAAGTCCGGAAAAGAGCCAGGTTTTAAGTTTGGCTCGGAAGATGGATTCAGAGGGGCAGAATCTCAGCTCAATTGGAAGGGAGTTCCACAATTTGGCAGCAATGACACTGAACCCTCTGCCACCAGTTCTAGATAATCTAAAACGGGGCGAGATCAGGAGGCGGAGGTCATTAGATCTCAGGGATCTGGTGGAGCGGGAAATCGAGACCCGTTTTTTCAGATAAGTAGGTCCATAGTCGTTGACGGCTCGATAGGTGAGGGTGAGGACCTTGAACTGAATGCGGCTAGCCACTGGAAGCCAGTGGAGTTCCTTCCGATAAGCAGAAACAGATTGACGGTACGGGATATTACCGATCAGTCTGGCTGCAGCATTCTGGACAATCTGCAGCCGGCCTATCAGGTACTGGGGGGCACCAGCATAGAGGCTATTGGCATAGTCCAAGTGGGACGTGATGAGGGCTTGGGTGACTGTACGGCGGGAATCCAGGGGGAGATAGGGAAGGATTTTTTTTATCATGCGCAGTTTCATAAAGCAGGCGGAGGTGACTTTATTAACCTGGGTTTTGTATGACAGGGAGTCGTCAAATTGGAAACCTAGATTCCGAGCTGAGTGAACGGGGGACGGGGCGGGATCGAGCGCCGTGGGCCACCACCAAGAGGAGGGGATGGAGGTTTTCTGATTAAAAAACAGAACCTCCGTTTTATCTGCATTCAATCTGAGGTGGTTCGCGGTCATCCAGACACTGATGTTGTTAAGGCATTGGCGAAAATTGACGAAGGCGGAGTCCGAGTGGTCCCTGAAGGAGAACACCAACTGTGTGTCGTCAGCGTAAGAGACCACCCTGACTCCGTAGGACTCCACAACGTCGGCCAAGGGGGCAAGATAGACGTTGAAGAACAGGGGGCTGAGGGCGGAGCCTTGCGGCACCCCACATGACAGAGGCTTTTTCTCAGACTTGAAGGGGCGCAGCAGTACCCTTTGACTTCTGGATGAGAGGAAGGACTCAATCCAGCTGAAGGCAGTGCCACCAATGCCTATCTGCTTAAGTCGGTCAAGGAGGATGGGGTGAGAGACCGTATCAAATGCTGCGGACAGGTCGAGGAGAACCAGCATGGCCTCCTCGCCCCTGTCCACGCATTCTCGAATTGTTTCGGATACTTCCAGCAGGGCCGTCTCAGTGCTGAATCCGGCTCTGAATCCGGATTGTGATCCATGCAGCAGAGAGTGGTTTTCTAGGTATTCCGTGAGTTGTAACTGCACGGCTTTTTCCAGAACTTTGGCGGGTTTAGGAAGAAGGGAAATGGGATGATAATTAGCAAAAACAGTGGGATCTGCGTCTGTTTTCTTTAAAATAGGGATCACCAAGGCCTCCTTCCAGGTGGTGGGGAAGAAGCCATGGTGAAGGGAGGCATTCCAGATGGAGAGGAAGGGGCAGGCGAGTAAAGGCGCCAGTTCTCCCATGATTTTTGCGGGGACAGGATCAGAGGGGGCACCGGATTTGCAGTGAATAAGTAGTCTGATAGCCTCGTCCTGGTTGAGTTTGTTAAATGAGAGAAAGGACGGTGACTCTGGGGGACAGGCGTGACGTACCACAATTACGTCACTTACGGAACTCCGTGGAATCTCGCAGAATTTTTAGGTAACTCAGTAGAATTACATGGAGAGAAACTCTGTGAGTTCCACCCACCCCTAGTTCTGAATGAGAGGTAGAGATGCTGTGGCATTTTGGTTACATTAGCGTCCCTCAGTTAGTGAGAAGGGAGAGAGAGCTGGAATGCTGGAAGGTGAGCAGCTTGAAGGGAGAAGATACTGAAGATCATCAAGTCTGCAGCAGGTTTGCAGGAGGTGACGAGGCGGCATAATAGTATAATGCCACAAAGCCAGTAGGGAGATTAGCCCAATCTATTAGGCATAAGTGAAAAACAATGTTCGGGGTACACATTTTCAATTTCTTATAGTACTTCTAACTGTTGAGTCATGCATTAATACGATCATCCTAGTACATATAAAAGAATAGTACATAATACACACTTAAGGTCCTTTTCTTCCTGAGCGAGAATGCACACAATTTAGGGCCCGATTCCGATGCGGTTTGGAAATCTTCCTGAACGAATGGGTTTGGGAATGGTTTCCGACCGACTCGGATCGGGACAGTCCGACTGACTAAGTACGATGCGTCCGGATGCTTCGAGATACGATTCGGTCGGACTCCCATTCACTTTAATGGGAGCCCAATGTTCCGACCGCATGCATAGGCTCCCACTGAAGAAAGGGATGGCTGGGGAAAATTGGGCACCCTGTGGCGGACCCCCCCTGGTGCCTGCAACACTGTGCATGGCTGGTAAGGGGGACCCATGGGTACTCCAATGGGCACGATTGGGAAGGCTCCGGGTGCAGGGGAACCTGTAATGGGCCCCCAAAGTCTGATTCTGACTGTCGATTCGAGTCAGACGGCACGATTCAGAAAGGCTGTCCGAATCCAGGATCGTCCTCGCTCGTTCGGAAACGCGGCCGTAGAGACATACAATTCTGCTCTGTATGGCTCGGTCATTCCAAATGCCGTTGGGTTCGGATTGGGATATTCGCGTAACTCGCATCGTAGTTGGTTGGTCGGAAACCTTTCCGAGTCGGTCGGATAAAACACGTTCCCGATCCGGTTCAGACAGAGCAAATGCCGTTAGAAGGCATTCTTAACTGCATCAGAATCGGGCCCATAGTTGGAAACAAAGGGGGAATGGTACCTCTGGTGCAAATGCACATACTTTTCTCACAGTACCACAAAGAGAGCAGTTGGTGCACTAACACGTTAATACAGTATCAATTACACAGTCTGTATCCACGATTTGTTCTTCAAGTTGTCTTTTTAATGATCAGGAATATCAAGAAACATACAGGATAGGCCAGCCAACATGTTTTGTTCAAAGAGATGGACTTCTTCAGGGCAGAAACGGTTTCGTTCAGAACAATGGGCCAATATATCTGTGGTCGAACCAGATGACTGGAAATCGGACAGCTAAATCACTCCGATGACAATTTAAAATAATTGTAAGCAACTATATTCAAGGATCATTTGTAGGTATGTACAGTGCTTCCAGATGAGATAAAATGCCCTTAAGCCAAATATGGATTGCACAAATCAAGAATCAATGTGTCAATCAATTGCTGGAATGATCCCTGCTCAAAACCATATGAAACGCCAACACCAGATATGCGGTGTGGTCTATAGCCTTACAGAGTATGGGGCCCAAATTTTGGATGGGCCCACAACAGTTTGAGCACCAAGTGTGGAATCAGCAACAAGACTTTATATTGGGTGTAGCAATACGTTCAGCACCATGTTAAGTGCCGTAATCCAGCGTTGTCTAATTTCCATTCTGCCGCAGAAAAAAGAAAGTTTTACCTACAAATGATCCTTGAATACAGTTGCTTACAATTATTTTAAATTGCCATCGGAATGATTTAGCTGTCTGATTTCCAGTCATCTGGTTCGACCACAGATATATTAGCCCATCGTCCTGAGCGAAACAGTTTCTTCCCTGAAGAAGTCCATCTCTTTGGACGAAACGCGTTGGCTGGTTTATCCTGTATTTTGCTTGATATTCCTGATTAAAAAAAAGACGACTTGAAGAAAAAATCGTGGATACAGACTGTATAATTGATAATGTATTAACGTGTTGGTGCACCAACTGCTCTCTAAGTGAGCCATTTTGAGTCCAGTAGGACCGCACCTTGACAGTGGGTGCTTATTGTGAGTGCACATATCTTGGGGTACATTCCCTTTACTTTGTTGTGATATATTGGTTGTTAGGTGCGAGCTAGTATAGGGTTTCACTGTCAATTTTTGTATGATACGTTTCTCACAGATACATCTTACCCCCCCCAGCAAATCTGGGGGAGATCCTGAAAAGGTAGTTAGCTCAGTTATTCCCCACCTTTAGGTTCCCGCCATCTCCCAAATTCTGATGAGTCTAGCCCAAAGGTGAGAGAATGAAGTACCTGTCCGTGGTTGTATTTCCTGCAGAGGGTATCGCTGTGTAGACACTTTTGTGGGTATAAAGCAGGGTTTCATGGCAACTAGATTGTATTTGTAATGAAGATGAAGAACTCTGGCAATAAAATCCCAGCCTTCAGTTACTAGCATTGGCTGCGGGTCCACAATAGAGTGTTGATTAAATTCCTTTATGAGGTTTGTGCCACTTTTCATCTTACTAAGCCTGCATTTTCTCAGAAGACATTCTCAATTCATGACCTGTTCGCATCATTCACCAACCTGTTCATTAAAAATGATATTTTGCTTGACTGCATCTAGCGACACACAGCAACACCGAGGAACAACTTCCTCTTATCACTCAGAGGGGCAGAAGGACATCTGAATGCATGACTGTTCCCACTGGAACCATGGCTGACTGTGTCCTGCCCACTTCCAACAGAACCTTAATGTGACCTCATAAGTGTAATTATACAGCATAAAGAAAATATTACAGAGCGCAACAACAAAACCCTCGTGGCACACGTCATCATCCAGCTCTGCCCACCTGACAACCTACATGGTATCTCCAACAAGTATCTCTGGGAGATCAGAGACAGTGGCAAGATCCTACTGGCTTCGGCTTCGGGTATGTAATAGTGGGGGGTGTGACCTACGACATCCCGGACTCCTGAAATACTCTATTGAGATGAACCACAGACTCACATTTGACCGCCACACGTGATAACAACCACTACCATGATGAAGTCTTTTCCCTATCAGGGAGTGATGGACGGTCAGGGTCAGCGGTCTGACTGCTACTAATAACACTGCTTGATTGGACATAGGCTTTATGTTTTCCCCATCCTGGCTCCCTGTTCTTGTCTCATCACTTTCCTGACCCAGCCGAACCCTACAACAACCATGGCTGGGTAAAAGAGCCGTGACCCTGGAAGGCGGAAGTTTGTGCTCAAGAGGGGCTATATAGTTGTTTTTTGGATTTGGTGCACGCTGTTACATCCTTAAATTAATGCTGTTTCCTCAAACTTGAAATACAGGTAGCTCCTTGATAAGGAACATATAAATCTAAGGAAAAATAACATTCATGGATGTGACTCAGTTCCGCTATTGACTGAAAGTGCTCCTTTTTGCTACAACATCAAATACCCGTATACAATGTAGTCAATGGCTAAAAAACGAACATGCATTCACCAGTACCAAAAAACACCTCTTCACTGCACACCAAAAGAAAGGTAAAATATATTAAACCCTCCCATTGCCATTTCTAGCCCTATCTCCCTCCTCCTGATCTCTACACAAACTAACAGCTGTACTTATTCTGTCTCCGAATGAGAGGCCTCTGCATTTGTTGTTGTTCCCCCCACCACAGCCGGCTGTGCTAATTTTATCCGCTGTGCCCATTCCTTACTGCACCATGCTGAGATTGTTTTGAACTATTGTTTAGGGGTGGGCGGAACTCACAGAGTTACATGAAACCTCTGCGAAATTCCGCTGAGTTCCGCGAATGGGCAGAATTAGGCACATCGTGCTGCTCTAGCTGATTTTTAGTTTGGGGTTAACCCTGGGCATAGTACTGTGCTACACTCACAGAGCATGCATAGTTTGCGCTTCTATTCACTACGCAAAATGCACGTAGCACAACTGTGCCAAAACACATAGCGTAGCAGCTTAATAATCAACACCCACAAATGCTTTGATAAAGCAATTTTACATGCTAAAAAGCATATAACCAATTCACAAAGGTGAACTTTGAGAATGAACATATTAGGCAATGAGAGAGGTGAGGATTTTGGGGTCACCCCTAACCTAGGAGGGAGGACCAAGCAGATGCCTTGACCACAAAGAGCATATCATGCTGGTGAACGATTCAGTAGTGGTCCCTTCCTCCATAGGACCATCCCAAGCACAGTTATGGGCAAAAATACAATCCCAACCAAAGGCCCTGCAAAGCATTATGGGACGAGATTAGCAGTGGGCAGTGAATATTATAGTGTCCAATATCAAAATAATTCTACAAAGAGCTGCAGTTCAACTAGTCGTTACTAGATGTCCCTCACGAGTCAAATGCAAAAGCATTGAAATTATTATTACCTCAAGCTGCAGTTCCACTAGTCGTTACTAGATGTGCCTCACAAGTCAAATGCAAAAGTATTGAAACCCTTTCATGAATTTTTGCATTTGACTCGCGAGGGACATCTAGTAACGACTAGTGGAACTGCAGCTTGATGTAATAATAATTTCAATCCTTTTGCATTTGACTAGTGAGGGACAACTAGTAACGACTAGTTGAACTGCAGCTCTTTGTAGAATTATTTTGATATTGGATACTATAATATTCACTGCCCACTGCTAATCTCGTCCCATAATGCTTTGCAGGACCTTTGGTTGGGATTGTATTTTTGCCAATAACTGTGCTTGGGGTGGTCCTAAGAGGATGGGACCACCGCCAAATTGTTCAACAGGATGTGCTTTTTGTTTTCAAGGCATCTGCTTGGTTCTCCCCCTAGGTTAGGGAGGATCCCAAAATCATCACCTCTCTCACTGTTTGCTAATTTATCATTTTGACTTTTGTGAAATGACTATATGCATTTTAGTATATAAAGACAGAGATACTTATTTTATCATAACTTGCACTGCACAAGATGTGGTTTACAATTATTGCACAGAGCAGACAAGCACACAGTGCCAACAACTATAGTTCAAAGTCTACTTCACGTAGCTATGCGTAGTGCTACTACGCAAACTATGCCCAGGGTTATTCTGGGTGCTCATTCTACCCTGAAAAATCAGCACAAACGGCACCATGTGGTGCACCAGAGTGTGCGGCTTCTCGGGATGATTTTGCCACCACTACTCAAGAGGAAGCTTTCCAACTGTAAACAGTCACGACGGCCCACAACCACCAACATTGGGGAAATCTCACTTGGTGCCTTCCTAGCAACCAATAATAGTGATAGGGGACACCAAATTGAGCTTGCGCTCATCAACTCATGGTTGGCAACCCACAAGTGAGAAAAAACTCCACCCTGTGGTGTTTGGCAGAATTTGGCTGGAACTCCGCATTATATACGTAATACGGAGTGGGCAAAACCCCGCCAACGAAGCGAAATTCATCACCCACCCCACTATTGTTGCTATCGCTAGATTTGTTACCTTCATTGGGTACCTGTTGGTTCTATGTTTTGAGCTGACCAAGCCCCCTTATTGTTGTGTTTTTAAGCGCACTGACACCTCCTTGGTTGAGTTGCACTTTATAAAAACGATATTTTTTTTTTTTTAAATGAATAAAATATTGATTTTAGAATGGGCTTTCATGCACTACTACTTTCTGAGCGAATCGGTCTTACAACTAAGACAAGAAGTGCAATATTGCCAACTCTTACCCAATATATTTCTCATGGTCTTTTTTGCTCAGGACATTTATTATACTTCACTCCAGGGGGTGACAAATTTAATGACTCCAATTTTGATTTCCATCCCTCGTGTTTTCTTAAAATCTTGCTTACTCCCAAAAACACTGCCCTCGTCTTTCTCGAAATGTACTTTTGCTCCAATGGTGAATTAGTACAGAGTTGGGTTTGGAGAGGCGGCCATATTGCTTCAATTATTGAAAACACTTCTCTCCGGTGGCCATGGTAGTTCCATTATTATCTAAGATAACAACTTAAGAGTGGAGGAAGCCTGGTCAATAAGTACAAGATGAGAAGCGTTCTCAATAAATCTGTGGTTGATTTTAAATCCATTAAATGTTGGGCTGGTACCAGCCTCAGTTCAGTCAGGAATGCAGCACGCGAAGGGTGTTGGCGTTCACGAGCAGTATGTCAATTTTGGATAAACGCTACAATACACTGATGAAATCCTGGCACCCAGATACACAGAATATTTCTAATTTCTATTCGTGCAGAAAGTTATTCTATTGGAAATCTGAGTTTAATGTGACTCATTTCTGCCTGCAAACTCACGGGTAAAATATCTGCTTTCAATCATGTCAAAAATAAGCTTGCCAGGGCCAAAAACAAGACTATTTCCCAAAGTTAAAAACACAATATTGCCCTGGCGAAGGCTTCGCAACGCTAATATGAGCAGTGTGTGGAAACGTCTCACTATTTTACATGTGATCATATCTGAGCTTAGGATGGCGTCATCCCTTTAATAATCAGTATACTATTTATTTTTCCCAGTTCAAATGCAGAAGAGAATGGTTTTATGTGTGCTAATCTCTATTATGACTCCCATACATGCGACTCGCACTGCTATACACCAGTTTTAATAACCATTAGTACATGTTACATTTTGCAGCTGATAGAGCTTTTAATACATAAAATATATTTTTATTTGCCCAAAGATTTTCAGAGAAGATGTTGCTGACACAGATCGTGGCTGTGCAGCTGCCATTTGAGAGGTGTTCTGTACTGATCAAGCCTCCTTTCAGTTCAGGTTCAAGCTTCTTCATGCCAAGGCATGTTGATTCTGGCTATCTTACCCCTTAAAAGGCATCTTTGTTAAAGGCTCTTATTCAGGCATGCTTGTGCCTGGTGACACCCACTTGTGCTTAATCTCCATTGATCAATACGGTCTTATTTAGGTAACAAAAAGTCCCCGATTAACAAAACATCATGGTCCTGAACTTCCGTTTGCTCATCCCTGAGAAGCGAGGACCAGAGATGTGCTTTCGTGGAAGTTCTTTCAATTTTAATCAGCCATTGGCCAGAATGGTGGCTTGAGTATAGAAATCCCCTCTAAATTCTCACATTTCACAGACTCTTAGGACCCCACCTTACCTGCAAAGTCAACAAAATGGAAGACAATTTGGCACACATTTGTATTTGAAAAATGTGGACTTATGGCTCACTGGGCAGGGTCTTGGCTGAGAGGGGATGTTTTCTTTTCAGAGTTTAAGGGGAGCAGATTGCTGGCTCTGTCGCGGTGAAAACCTTTTAAAATTTGGCCTGATGACAATAGGCTGTCAGTCAAAATACCTCCACCATGCACCCAATGTAGAGTCCACACACCAACATAGTTTTTCACCGTTTGGGTTTGCCAGGGAAAGCCTAGTGGTCCCAAACATGAAAATAAAAACAATGACCCCTATACTTTGGGCAGGGCCGGACTGGGAACACAAATCAGCCCTGGCAATTCAGTTGGCCCGTCCACTGGGTGGAGGGGGGGGGGGGGTTGCTAGTGCACTAGAAGCACTGCTTCTGCTTTTGTACAGGAGGTTCTCTGCAACTAGAAAGTTCACAAAAACTGATGCATCCTTCAGGAAGACTAACAGTAAGAATGGCAGTGTTAACCTTATGAAAAATATCTATTAGTGTAGCCATGCACGAGAAAGAGCCTCATTTGGGGTGATCACTCCCGTTCTGTTGGACTGATGTCTCTGGGTTTTTTGACTCTGTGCTCTGGGGCATTGCTAGTCAGGCCCCAGTGCATTTGCTCTGACACCTAAAATATGGTAAAATTGGCTAACTCCTAATTTGCATATTTAACTTTCCTAGAACGCCATAGCATATGTTGTAGAAATACACCCATGGCATGGAAAGCTAGTTGTCACCCAAGGACGGCAGCACTTACAGGGCTGGACTGGCCGTAGCGCGCACCGGGCGTTTCCCTGGTGGGCTGCCCGGGTGGGGGCCGGTTTTGGGCCCCTGGGGGCTCGTTTTGTTACCAGGGGCCAGCAATATCTGGCCGAGCAGTTTGCCAGGGCCGGTTTCGGTTCCCAGTCTGGCCCTGAACACTTACAGTGCCATTCACCAGTGTGATAGGGAAAACATGGCTCTAGGCCCACCAGTGTAGCCAGACTGTTACACTTTAAACCAGTCCAGTGGATCCCCAGAGGTATGGCAGAGGCTAAAGCAGCTAATACCTTACTCTCTCCTTTTGTGGTAGTGTGGTTGAGCAGTCAGACTTATCAGAGGGTAGTGTTAAGCATTTGTTGTACGCACTCAGGTAAGGAATGATGTAACACACTCAAAGACTGAATCCAGACCAGCTGTTTGCATAAAAAGTTTTTATTTTGTTGTTTTGTTTCTAGAACCAAGATTGACTCATTAGTAGGTAAATGAAACTCTTCATACAATGTTACCGTGAGGAATACAGTGAACATGGGTTTTGTAGAAACAGACAGATTACTTTTGTAGTTGAGAAAACGATTGGTAAACGGTTAAAAAACACTTGTAATTACTTTTAGATTACTTTGTGATTACTTTTCTAGATTGGCATGAAACACTCTCCTAACACAGTTTAAGCAACACAGGACATTGGTAAAGAGGTCAACTCTGGTGAAGGTACTAAGTTGCTTTTTGTTGCAGTACAAGACAGTTCAACAGACGAATTTTCAAAGAAAACCCACTATTCAGTCCTAGGGGGAAAAGAACGAAGAGTTAAGTTTGTAGATAAGTAAACAGTTTTGGTGTTGGAGTTTTGGAGGGTAGAACCAAGGTTCAGGTTGGCACTAAAGGGGCACCACCAGCGGCATTAGGGCAGCCGGGCGCGCAGAGTGCAGGGTGTCAATGTTAGCCAAAAGAGCTAGGGGGCACTTCGGTTGGGGGCTGCTCACGGTACGGCAACTCGGTCTCTGGAGCCAAGCTCCTAAGGTTAAGGTAAGGGCAAAGGGAGTCCCAGGTTGGCATCAAGTCCACACCACCAGTGGCACAGGGGTGAACAGGTGCAGGGTGCTCAGGAGGTGTCAGGAGCCCAATGCTTTTCAGCAGAGGACGTCAGTCATGGAAAAGGACTGCGGGCTGGAGCCAGAAGACTGGACGAAGGGAACCAATGACTGGAGGATGAAGATGAAGAATTGCTGGACACCAGGACACCGTCAGTCAAGCACATCAGGACTCGGGAGCAGCGGGTGATGTGGTGTCCTTTTGTGTCAGGTTCTTCTCACCGGTTCCAGTCGTGGTTGGGCGAATCCTTCAGGATGAGGTCTGGGGGGGGGTCGTCCAATGATGGCACACCAGTCAGGATCACTGGGGGACCTCACTGGGGTGATGGGCCACTCAGACTATGGCTGTGGGAGTCAGGTGCAGAATGGTGAGGACTCTTAGATCTGGCTGGATCTGAAGTCCTGGTTTGGGTTGCTGTTGGACAAATCCGGTGTCCACAGGAGATAAGATTCTTTAAGAAGGCAGGGCAGGTCCCTAGGGTTCCTGGAGGCTGCTAGCTGCAGGACACGTCAAGTTCAGCGCGCAGGGGTTCAGAGCAGGAGACAGGCCAGTATAGCTGGGGCCAAAGCAGTTTTTGTCGTCCTCCTCTTCTGCAGCATTGCTCTTCGGTCCTTCTTTTTGTCAAGTCAAATCTGAATAGGCAAGGTTCAGGGGTACTAAATTTTGGGGGAGTTACAGGGGTGTGCCGGTTGGGAACAATGGGCCCCTTCCTTGGTGTGGGAGGGGGCATAAGCCTCTTCTGATTGGAGGGGTCCCCTCAGCTACAAGATGGCAGGGACTGAGATATGGGCTTCATCTCGCATCCCCCACCTGAGGGGTGGGGTTGGCACAGGTAGGCACAACTCCTTTCCTCATAAAATCCAACACTGACATCAGTGTGGGTTTAATATGCTGGGAAGTTTGGTACCAAACTTCCCAGACTTCAGTACAGCCATCATTGAGCTCTAGAGTTTGTGTTGACAAACTCCCAGCCCATGTACTCAAAATGGCTTTACTGCACTTACAATGTCTATGAATGGCACAGACACTGTAGGGGCATATTGCTCATGCAGCTATGCCCTCACCTGTGGTATGGTACACCCTGCCTTTAGGGCTGTACTGCCTGCTAAAGGGGAGGCTTACCTATGCAACAGGCAGTGTCGGTGGGCATGGAACACAGGGATGTGTGCCATGTCGACTCTTCAGTTTGGTCTGCACCAAAACACTCACCCTGTTCTGGCAGTGTGTGGGTGGTAAGTTGAGGAGTCTCTGAGGGTGGCAAAATACATGCAGCAGCCCTCAGAGTTCCTCTCTGGTCTCAAGGCACTTTGTACCAGGGGTACCGTTTACAAGTGTCTTACAGGTGACCCAGAGGTGTGCCAGTTGTAGGTAAAAAAGGTACAGTTTGGGGAAATAACACATGTGCTGGGGCCCGGTTAGCAGGATCCCAGCACACACTCAGTCAAGTTGGCATCAGGTATCTGGCAAAAAGTTAGAAGATAACCATACAAAAAGGGGCACTTTTGTACATTAGCAGTCTGACATCAAAAATAACCCTTTTGACAGAGAAACACCACTTTAAATATTATTAAGTCACTTTTATGTATGCCTTGAAGCCCACAAGCCAGGGTGCATTGTATTTAAAAGTGGGACATGTAGAAACTTAATGTGACCATTTCCTACAAGGACACGGCCCCAAAAGCTATTTTCACTGTGTCCTATGAGAAAAATTATAGTAGATATTAAAATATTAATTCTGCTATCGCTAGGTTAGGACTAGCTTGAAGTATAGTTTAAATGCTCAAGTCCAAAAAACAGTAAAGGTAGATTTTTAATACATATTAAGAAAAGTAATGTTTAGAAAGTTATCTTTTCAGTGCCTGAAGCTCCTTGAGGCTAATTTGCATGGTTATTTCCAGCAGTTGCACAGTCAATACGTTGCCTAAATGAGTAGTGAAAACTGCTCCTAGAGCAGTAAGAATGTTTTATGTGCGGGGAAATGTTTTTCTTCTCCTTGCAGGAAAACCAGTTAGAGTGAACCTAGGAACTTCATTTACTTAATAAAGGGCCTGCCCTGTAACAAGTAAATGTAAGGTGAGACCTGGGGAAGGCAAAACTTTGTCTCGCCAGCCAGGCTAGCTCCAAACCTAGTTGAAGAGGAGCTTTGGACAACTCATATCCCTGGCCCCAGCTCTGGGTGGGCACACAGGCTCTCCACAAGTGAGAAAAGGTTTCTCCATCTTGAATTGTAAGGTGCACTGTGTGCAAATAGTTACTGCTGATAAGTGGTAGTAATACCCTTCAGAATCTTTACCCCATTGCAAAGGAAGGAACCAGGAGCTACATCTATCCACTAGCTAGGGCAAACCATAAATGTGGCACCCTAATGCACCATCCACAGAACACTTTCTGGACCTGTGGAAGAAGAGAAGTTGGACTGCACCCAAGTTTAAAAATAGAAATGTTGACTGGTCGAAGGAGCCAAAAGTATCTGGCAGACAATAGGATTTCCCTGGGCATGAAATTTGACTCCCTCTGAACCTTTCCCACCAAACTCAGGGCTTTAATCGGACCTTGCTCAACACTTTGAGAATACTTCCAGAGATACAGCCTGGTGCCTTGCCCCGTTAGAGGATTTTGAGTTCCATTTCAGAGACTAAGTCCTATCGTCCTATCGTCCTATCGTAAAATCTTTGACCGGGAAGAACCTGCATTATGAATCCGACCTGTACTGCATTGTGGTCCACCTGAAATCGCTCTTAGGCCCCAGTCACCTGTGAACAATGATTACTGATTAGTAGTTTACTTTTTCTTGGTACTTTTTCACTTAGATATTTAAAAATTCATATCTCTAGTTTCCTTTACTAGATTTTTATACTTTTGGTGTCATTTAGCTTATTCAATTTCTCTATAAATATATAAATTGGAGTAGGATTTTCATTGTGTTGTAGTTTCAACATTTTAATGGCTTTGGTGGACTGTGTAGAACAGTAATTGTGGGCTCAACACCCTACCCAGACTGAAAAGCACCCCCCGCTAGAAGAGAGATATCTTATCACAACTCCAAACAGTATGCACTAGGCTCTCTCATTGAGACATGCACCACAAACAGAGTGGAGAGGTTACCAACCTAATGTTCCAAAGCCTGTCTCATGTAAAGTAGGCATGATGCAGATATTTCAATAGACCTAAACTGTGATGCAATTGTGGGCTGTTGGGGATGCTCGCTCCTCCCCCTAATAAGCAGTCCAATCCAAATACCGTTCCCATGCCTCCTGCAGATGGTCGAAGGAATCAAGTGCATTGAGCACCAAAGAGCAGTGGATTCTAGACATGTTAGGGTTGGTCAATTCCTCCAATAGGACTTTGGCCTCTACTGGACAGTAGTCTGGGAGCACCATGGGGCCAGCTATATATGGTGTGAGAGCATGTTGGAGTTGTAAGAACAAAAAAACTGGCTACGTTGAAGGTCAAATTCCTCTTGTAGGTCAGTGAATGATTCTAACACTGGACAATATATTGTTCAGTCTAGAAATGCTATTAAAACACCATTGTCTGAATTCATGTAGCTCAGCCACCTGGCAGTGTGGCGTCTGGTCCACAAAGTTGTTTCCTTTGTCAACTCCTATCTCCACCCCAGGACCCCAGTTGTTTCATCCCAAACTTAGAATGCGACCCTGGTGGCCGGGGAGACAGAGGAAAGTCAAACCTCTGTATAATAAGTGTAAAATCTGCATCCTATATATTGCCCACCTTCTGGTCATAAAAGCCGGAGCCTCCCTTCTATTGCTCCACCACTCATTGAGGATGACTGGGTGGGACAATCTATTCGATGAATCAAGGTCGGCAGTTGCTATATACATACAAATTCGGACTTAAAACATTTTGACAGAGCAATTCTAGGTGAGTACTGCTTCCACAGAAAACCACTCAGAATTACATTAATTTCAGTGAAAGAGGTGTGGGGAATAATGTATGGGAAGTTCCAATTGGTACAAAAGATGTGGCAAACCCACAATCTAAAAGATCACAAAACCTCCCAAACAGGACAGAGAAAGTGCCGGGCAGAAGCTGATGTCTCCGAGCAGCGTGTCAACCTGTGGCTGAATATTCCTTTCCCATTTTCTCTGGACGTTGTCTGTCGACTGTCGCATAGAATTTAGATCCCTCTCTAATCATCTGCAAATCCCCAGCCCAGACCATGTCCTACCTTGAATGCCCAAGCAGAAACACAAATGACTTGACCTTAGTGATGTTGGGTCCTAAGAATTTCCTGAAGATATTCAAGATTTGCAGGACCAGAGACCCAGACCATGCAGGCTCGTTCAAGACATCTCTAGCAGACAATGCCACTCTGTCCTCAACCCACCCCTAGAGCTTAATCAAATCCCTTTACTAGGGTGTCAACCCTTAACCATTTAGTCAAAGGTAAGGGTGACAGCGAGCAACTGTCCTGGACACCTCACAGTACCTGAAAAATGTCAACAACAGTTCTTCCTCTCCTGACCAGGGCCACCAGATCTGTGTACAACAGCCATACATTGCTGATGAACTGGGGACTTAAATTAATTCTCAACAAGAGGGCAAACAAATAGTCCTAGCCTATGGAGTCAAAAGCTCTTCAGAAGTTGGCCAACAAAATCGCCTGTGAATCAAGCAGTCAATCAATCAATCAATACATTTGTAAAGCACGCTACTCACCCGGAAGGGTCTCAAGGCGCTGGGGGTGAGGGGTCCGTTACTGCTCGAATAGCCAGGTCTTGAGTTGCTTTCTGAAGGAGCGATGGTCCTGGGTTGTTCGACGGCAGAAGGGGAGGGAGTTCCATGTCTTGGCGGCCAGGTAGGAGAAGGATCTTCCTCCGGCGGTGGTTCTGTGAATGCGTGGTACGGTGGCGACGGCGAGGCTGGTCGATCGTAGCTGGCGGGTGGGCGTGTAGAAGGTCAGGCGGTTGTTGAGGTACTTGGGGCCCAGGTCGTGGAGGGCCTTGTGTGCGTGGGTGAGGAGTCTGAACGTGATCCTCTTGCTGACGGGGAGCCAGTGCAGGTCTCTCAGGTGGCCGGAGATGTGGTTGTGTCAGGGGATGTCCAGGACGAGTCTTGCGGAGGCGTTCTGTATGCGCTGGAGTCTTTTCTGTAGTTTGGCTGTGGTTCCGGCGTAGAGGGTGTTTCCGTAGTCCAGTCGGCTGGTGACGAGTGCCAGGGTGACCGTCTTTCTGGTTTAAGTGGGGATCCAGCGGAAGATCTTACGGAGCATGCGCAGGGTGTTAAAGCATGATGAAGAGACGGCGTTGACTTGTCTGGTCATCGAGTGGGAGGAGTCCAGGATGAAGCCCACGTTGCGTGCGTGGTCTGTTGGCTTGGGAGTGGTGCCCAGGGCAGGGGGCCACCAGGAGATGTCCCAGGCGGAGGGGGCTGATCCCAGGATGAGGACTTTCGTCTTGTCTGAGTTCAGTTTCAAGCGGCTGTTCTTCATCCAATCAGCGACGTCTTTCATCCCTTCGTGTAGGCTGGCTCTGGCGGTGGCGGGGTCGTTGGTGAGGGAGAGGATCAGATGAACGAGATGATCCACTCCAGTGCCTTCTCTCGGATGCCGACGTTGCTGAGGCGCTGTACTAGGGTGCGGTGGCAGACAGTGTCGAACGCCGCCGTGAGGTCCAGGAGGATGAGGGCCGCTGTTTCCCCGTTGTCGAGCAGGGCTCTGATGTCATCGGTGGCTGCGATCAGGGCGGTCTCGGTGCTGTGGTTGGCTCGGAAACCGGATTGCGAGGGATCTAGGGAGCCGTTCGTGTCGAGGAAGGCGGTGAGCTGTCTGTTGACTGTCTTCTCGATGACTTTGGCAGGAAAAGGGAGGAGCGAGATGGGGCGGAAGTTCTTGAGGTCGGTGGGGTCCGCTGTTGGTTTCTTCAGTAGGGCGCTGAGCTCAGCGTGCTTCCAGCTCTCTGGGAAGGTGGCGGTGGTGAAGGAGACGTTGATGATGTCCCGGAGTTGGGGTGCGATGATGGAGTCGGCTTTGTTTTTATACGTGGTGGGGGCAGGGGTTGGTTGGTGATCCGGAGTGGATGGTGTTCATCGTGCGGGTGGTGTCTTCGGTGCTGACCGGGGTCCAGTTGCAGATGGTGGTGGTGGGGGCGTTGGTTCGGTGGATGGTTGCGTGGTTGGTGCGCCGAAGCTGTTGTGAATGTCGGCGATCTTGCGGTGGAAGAATGAGGCGAGTGAGTCGCAGAGGTCTTGCAAGGGGGTGATGTCGTTGTTTCCGGAGCTGGGGTTGGGGAGCTCTTTGACGATGCTGAAGAGCTCCTTGCTGTTGTGGGAGTTGTTTTCAAGTCGTTCTTTGAATGTTGACCTTTTGGTGGTGCGGATCAGCTGGTGGTGTATGCGGGTGGCGTTCTTGAAGGCCGTCATGTTTCCTGTGGTCTGGTCGTGGCGCCAGGCTATCTCTAGGGTGCGGCAGTTCTTCTTGGAGTTTTTGGGTTCGTCGGTGAACCAAGAGGTTTTCTTGCTGCCGGGTCTGCAGGGCGGGGTCTTCAGTGGTGCGAGGTCATCAGCGCAGTCGGTGAGCCACTGTGTGAAGCTGCGGGCTGCTGCGTCGGGGTCCGTTGCACTGGCGGGAGGGTTCCGTCTGAGGGAGGTGGTGAGCTGGTCGGTGGTGATCTTGCTCCAGCTTCTGCGGGGAACCTGTTGAGGGTGGTTGTGGGTCGTGGTTCTCCCGAAGTTGAAGTGGACGCAGCTGTGGTCTGTCCAGTGCATTCCGGTGGAGTGGCTGAAGGAGATGTGCTTGCTGGAGGAGAAGATGGGGTCAAGCGTGTGGCTGGCATTGTGGGTGGGGGTGTTCACCAGTTGCTTGAGTCCGAGGTTGGCGAGGTTGTCCAGCAGGGTGGCGGTGTTGCTGTCGTTGTTGTTCTCCAGGTGGAAGTTGAGGCCTCCTAGGAGGATGTAGTCTGAGGAGGTAAGGGCGTGCGGGCTGACGAAGTCTGCGATGACTTCGCTGAATTGTGTGCGTGGTCCTGGGGGTCTGTAGACGAGGGTGCCTCTGAGGGTGGTCTTGGGGTCAGTGTGTATCTGAAAATGCAGGTGTTCGGCGGCGGTGAGGGTGTCGTCGGAGTTGGTCGTGATTCGGATGGCGTTTCTGTGGACGATGGCGATGCCTCCTCCGGTTTGGTTGACGCGGTCCTTCCGGGCGATCTTGTAGCCATCCGGGATGGCTATGGCGATGTCGGGAGCTGAGGAGGTGTTCATCCATGTTTCTGTGAGGAAGGCGATGTCTGGTGATGTTGTGTCGAGAAGGTTCCAGAGTTTGACGGCGTGCCTGTGGACGGAGCGGGTGTTGAGCAAGATGCACTTGAGGTGATCGTTGCTGGAGCCTGGCTTGGTGGGTGCGCCGCAGAATCGGGTGCAGGTGAAGTTGCAGGTGTGGCAGGTGAATGCTCCGTGGGTGCGTTTCGGGTTGGCTTGGTAGCAGGCTGGCTGTCGGCCGGTGTTGAGTGCGTGGAGGGTGGCGGTGTCATATCTCTGTCGGGTTGGCTGGCTTCGGCGAGGTCCAGGGGTCCTGGCACTGGGCGCGGTCCAGGCGCGGACGGATGCAGACCTGCTTGCCTTAGGCGCGCCAGCGGCGCGCGAGCGGCGCTCCTGCTGCGCGCGGCCGCTTCGCGGCCTCCATATGAGGGGCTGAGGGAGGGAGGAGCTCCTGGGAGGTGGGAGCGGGGCGGCCAATGGGAGAGAAGGGGGCGGGGCTGCGGGGCTCAGTGGCTGAAAAAAAAAACGGCGGGAGAAGACGGCGGGGGTCACGGAGGGAGGGGAAGAACAGAAAGAAAGGAGTACGGGTGCAGGGGTACAGAAAAAAAAGGGAAGGCAGTCAGTGGCGAGAAAAACGGCAAAAAAAACGGAGTACGATCTCACAGGGGGCACAGGGGTACAGAAAAGGAAAGGAGGCAGTCAGTGGCGAGAAACGGCAAATAAACGGAGTACGATCACACAGGGGGCACAGGGGTACAGAAAAGGAAAGGAGGCAGTCAGTGGCGAGAAACGGCAAATAAACGGAGTACGATCACACAGGGGGCACAGGGGTACAGAAGAGAACCACAGGGGCACAGTGATGCCAGCGCAGGGGTACAGAGAAGAAGGGAGGCAGTCAGTGGCGAGAGCGGCAAAACCAGTAGTAGGGAGGTCCGATCACACAGGGGGCTGCGTGGCGGCTGGGGGGAGCGACCTGCCTGGTGACAGGGTCAAAGCAGTCTGTCCGCTAGGGTATGTGTGTTATATATGCACCCTATATTGTGACTGGTAGACTGTTTGGGCAAAAAATGCAGCTTATCCATAAAGACCAGGCAGTCAATCACCATTAATACTCAGTTGGCAAGAACCTTTGCCCAAATCTTTACCTCAACATCAATCAGGGCGATGGGGCATTACGAAGAAAAGAGATCAGGGGTATGACCAGGTTGGGAAGGTTCAATATTTCGGCATGTGCATGTCAGGTGGAAGCGTCCAGTTATCCCTCCCTCCAGTTATGGTTAAAAAAACTCCAGAAGTGGGTCTGATCTTGACACGGAGGTCTTAAAGAATTCTACTTGGAACTGATTGGGACCTGGAGATTTCCCGGATTACAATTGACTCAAGACTTTGGGAAGTTCCTTGCTAGTAATCTTCCCCTCTAGCAGATCCCTTTCCTCTGCTGGCAGTTTACTGGTGCGGAGGACTTTCATGAAATCTGCCAATTCAGTTGTCGCGGGTTGGTTAGTTTGAGAGTATAAGCAGAGCAATAGCTTGCAAACGTCTGTGCTATGTTGAGGTGACCACTCACTCTAACCCCCATCCATTATATAGGATAAAAGGTATTAAGCCTCGTCTAGTGGAGCTGATGCACAGCCATGAAGGCTCTTACTGGCTTTATTGCCCCATTCATACATTCAGCTCTGGTTGGAGAGCCTAGCGGCCCTTGCTTCTACAAGGATCATTCTTGTTGTTAAAAAGATAATGTAAGCGCTAAAAAGAATAACGCTTGAGCATGTTATCACTGAGATATCCAGTGCACACTAAAAGGTTTAAAGGGCTGATACACACTTATATTTAAAGGAAAGCACATTCCTAGTTAACAATGAGTGGTATAAACAAATTAGAAGTACTGCGAGGAGTATGGCCTTTCCCCCCTGTGTTCCAGTCGCAGCATGCTGTGATCTAAACCGACAGTGGCTTAATTTTAATAGGAACACATAAAACATATTATGACATGTTTGAGCTACAATGATGATTTCAAAGCTACACAATGTCAGAGGAATATATTGTATCCATAATTAATACCAGCGTCTGTATACATTTGATAAACCGATGTTAAAAGCGGAGTGTAATTATAAACAAGTTCATCATTTTTACAAAAGGATTCATTCATTACATATAGGATTCCAAAAGAAGACTGCCTTTAATAAAAACCGACCCTCCCAGGTAAGGGCTTCGCCAACCCTTTAAAATGCAAAACATCTCCTATAGAAAATGTTTAGATACCGAAGAAACTGTGCTAAAATTACAGCTACATATTTCACAAATAAGTTATTGACACTGTAGCAGAGTCCAGACAGGGGCATGCGCGCAGGTCATTGGACAGGGCATTTGAGTGGACAAAGACACAATCTGAAGTGCTGGTAATAGTCATAATGGATAATTGAAGTGTGGCACACCCACTGACCCCTCAAGATCAAAACTGCTGCATAGTTAAGTCATTCTTCACAATGTGTCCTCTGTGTTCTGTTCAGTGCACCCAATCTTGTTACTGTGCCTTAAAACAAGAGAAACATTTTGACTTGAAATTCGATTCCTCCTGTGCTGTAATATCATGAATATGAGATCTGTTTGATGGTCACAGATAATTCCAGGCAGTGTCCTGGTCTGGCGAGGAGTCGGGCAGCATGGGACTTCAGAATTAAGAAGGGCTAGAATAAATCAGCTGCGGCAGAAACTCCTGGTTGCAAAGTATGCTTAAATAAGATTATCCACAATACAAAGATGATAGACCTTTAATCACAAATAAAATGTTGTTAAGTTTCAAAGAGAACTTACCATTGAGCATTTGTTGAGTAAGTCTGGGCGGGGAACTCCACTTCGCTCGCAGAGTTTGAGGGGTTTTCTGCACTCTTCGTTACGCGGAGCTCACGGAGTTCCGAATAAAACTCTGCTCCGCAAAGCGGAGCAGAGATTTTTCCTCGCTCGTGTCTGTCAATGTCAAGATGGCGAGCGCGAGCTAGGAAAATCCACCTCCCGGCGAGATTTTTCCTCATTCGCAATTGTCAACATCAAGTTGCCGATCGCGAGCGTGGAAAATCAACCTCCCGGTGAGATTTCTCAACGCAGGCGGTCAGATTCCTCCTTGCGAGTGGTCGCGTATGCTTGCCGCTCGCATTGAGAAACTGTCCGTTCGCATTGAGAAAGCTGCCGCTTGAGTAAAAATCTACTCGAGCGGCAGTTTGCGCTTTGCATGGTGCTGTTCGCAATGATTGCACAGTGCGGACAAGCATCTGACACTGAAAAACAACGCAAACAGCATTTATCTAAACGTACTCCGCCGCTTGCGGAGCTCCGCGTAGTGCGGCAGAGTTATTTTCGCCCAGGTTTACTTTTGAGCAACGAATGCACAATCTATGTGATAAGGACAGAAAAAGTATTCGATGACTGCAGCCCAAAGACGGTACATATGTCAATATTTTGATACATTTTACAGTGTTGGAAATCGAGCAATAATTGTGAGATCGAAAAATGGTATTAAGTGCAATTCAAAGTATGGTCCACATGCTTCAGTATGCACCAGCGCTCAGAATATGCAGAAGCATTAGGTGCTTAACATACCTCAAAGAACATTTATGAGCAACACCGAATTCTAACGGACATATTACCCTGAGGCCTTCCATGGTGTGAAGATTTATGGTGGCAGCCCTGAAGAGGTGGACCTCCATGGAATTACAGTGATAATATCCCAAGAGGCAGAAAGAGAGATGCTGCTGTGATAGACTCAGAACCGACTCAACGTCACAAGACAACATGGTCTCACGGAGTGAACAGATCAAAATCCTCAACCAATCATAGTCAGTTGTGACGTTTGACTATTATTCAACCAAAGTGCATCGATATGCAGATGACACCCCGCTGTGGTTGAGTTGCATCAGTCAATGGCATCCATCAACTTACAACATATGTTGCCCTTACTTGAATATGGACATCAACAGCTTATCTGAATGAAGCTCAAATCTGTCCAGATAGAAATCATGCTCATTGCCAAAAGCCAACAGCAAAAGCAAACAAGAAGTCCAACTCCAGGACTGGCGCTAGTCAACAAGTCACGAAGCTGTCATTAACAGCAATCTCTTCATGAAGACCCACATTGGTCAGAAGATACAGACACTTTTGTACCAGCTGTCATCCTACATACCTGAGAGAGATTTCAGACCCACAATTCAATACTTCATCATCTGGCACCCACCCAGGGGCAGCGCCCCACTTCTCAGCATTCCTACGTCAGTGCCAGCGCCCCTGGTGGATGTCCTCAGTGCCACAGCCTACTACCTCAAAGAACTGAGGAAGTGCAATAAATCCCGCTGGCTGCTTGCTCTCGGCCATACTCCTCTTTGACAAACATGCTGAAAAGCTTCCTTGTACAACGCATCGATGCTACCCTGGTAGTTTGTGCTTCATGAACATCAATGGCAATTCTTCTGAGTAAAGCTAAAAGTGAGTACTCACAATGAGATGAAATATGAGCATTAATACAAAGCCAATGGCATAATAGAAGCATTATTGCAAAGCCAAGAGTCTTTGAAGTGGCACCTGTGGAAGGAGCTGGGTGCACCCAACACGGCAGCAGGCAGGGGCACCGAAGAAGCAGAGCCAAAGAGGGCAACTATTTCTATACAGGATTGAGCCATTGATAAAAGACAAATTCAGAGGTAATTGATCTGCATACGCCAAGGAGGACAGACTTCTCAGGCAAACACTGTCTGCATTTGGGTCTCCCACAAAAGAAACAAGTGTCTGTCATTCTAGAACTGTTTACAAATGTGCTCACAACAAGTTACACTGAAGTACACAAAAGAGTCATGGATGGAATGCTTGAGAGAATCTCAGCCACTGGTGATTACTCGGGCTGGATCCCTGTCCGTCACAATTTTGCCTGCCATACCACCTCAGTTTGGACCAAGGCCCGGTCTTCCTGAACCAGAACACAAGCAACCCAAGACTGGTTTCGCCCTTATTAAGGCTCAACAGTCGGGTACAACTTAGCTTCAGTGCAGAGGTTTAAGAAACTTGCAGAGGCCCCCCTGCAAAGTACAAGGAGGGGGGCCCTCATGCTCTGAACCCAGTCAGGATCTCTCTGGTCAGGGGCCCGCCACCCGTACACCGTGCCAGAAGGGGCCCCCTGGAGTTCAGGGCCCCCTGCACTGCAGGGGCTGCAGTGTTCTTGTTATGCCACTGCTTCAGTGGCACAGTGTACACGTGGCCCACTTCTGGGACTACCACTCCCATTTAAGATGTTGCACTGAAGTATACAAAAAAGTGATGGATGGAATGCTTGAATTAATCTCAGCCACTGATAATTTCAGGCCTGGTCCATCGTTATTTTGCTTACAATGCCACCTCACTTTGGACCCAGCCATCTGCAAAATTTGTCTTGACCCTGCTCCAATAGGAACAGTGCAGCCTGAACTTCCAGGCCAGGTCATCGCTGAACCAGAACACAAGAAACCGAATAATGCCTCATCAGCGAGGTAAAGCTTGAGTCCTATATCCCAGTTTGTTATTGGCCTCCCTGGGATTCATCTGTGAGGTGCAGCTCGAGTCCTATGTCCCAGCCCGGTATCAGCCTTGTTGGGCCTAATCAGAGATGTACAGCCCGAGTCATATGGCCCTGCCTAATACCAGCCTTGTTGGGCCTCATTAGAGAGGTACAGCTCGTTATGGCATTGTTGGGCCTCATCAGTGAGGTGCAGCTCGAGTCCTATGTCCCAGCCTGATATCAGCCTTGTTGGGCCTCATCAGAGAGGTACAGCTCGAGTCCTATGTCCCAGCCTGATATCAGCCTTGTTGGGCGTAATCAGAGAGGTACAGCTCGAGTCATATGGCCCTGCCTAATACCAGCCTTGTTGGGCGTCATCAGTGAGGTGCAGCTCGAGTCCTATGGCACAACCAGCACAGGACCCACGTCAGTGCACACCTATCACACTTGGTGGATTCACTGAGAAAAGCAAAACCCAGATGGGTGGAGTGGTTGAATGAATCTCTTACAAACAGTGCTAGGCTACCAGACTCATGTTTGTGTTGGGATGAGATGCCAGCATTATGAAGGTAAAACTGGAATTTAAAAATGCCAGAATGTTTAGCTCGGGATACAAAATGACAAACACAATTTTGGCCCAAACATGTGGTTTCTTAGAAATAAAACATACCTATGTTATGCACAGAGCATTGCAGGAGTATGACTAATGGCAATTTCATGCTGTAGACATGCATTACAAATTCTCCCAAGAAATGTCCTACTTATGTGAAATAAAGTTAAGGTTTTACAGTTTTTGTGAATTGATAAAGCAATTTTTTGAAGGTTATTAAGTACAAATGCTTTCCTCATCAGGTTTGTGTGTAGTATAACATACTGTCGAGTCTTTTAAGAAAAATACTGCTATTTCTAGTTTAATGTTCTTGACATATTACATTTCTAGCCTTTTCAAGATCATCAATAAAAAAAGAAAAAAGGAAAAAAAAACAATACTGCTTTCATTGGGAATTTGCTTTAGCGTTTGAAAAAGATGTCTGGTTTCGAAAAAATGGAAAATGTGAGCATGTGAAGGAAATGAAAACAGCTGTGTTTTCATTCACGAGGCGGCGGTGATTCACGCTGAGCTATCAGCCGTGGTTGAGGGGGAGGGGGCTGCGCCGCTGTGTCAAGCAGAGGTAAATGGCTCCTGCTGGAGGGCCCGCAGGTCATGTCTGCACTAAATCACGCGAGTGTTATAGAAGTTACAGCCACTTACTTGTAATTGTCATCTTCCACAAACTTCTGCAGCTCCTCGATGTAGCGCACAGACTTCAAGTAGTTCTGCACATGTGGCAGTGTTACAAGTTGATCTGCGGGGAACAAAATCTGCTTAGAAAGTTTGCAGCTTAAAAGAGAAAGCAATGATTGTTGACTTCACTCTGGGGCTGCTCTCAATTGAACTACCAGCAGAGAGGAGGAAGCGAGCGTGGGCCCCACCAGGAAGAAAGCTGTCATAACACAACATATTACTGATGGGAACAATAACAGGGCTACATTATGAATGGGGTGAACGTCATTGGCTCGTTCAGTGCCTGGGCATCTTTGATAGGATGTCTGGGAAAGTAGAACCACAAGATGGCTGGAGAGGGAAGAACCCAGGTAGGAAGGAAGTGTGAGGTGCCTGGCCTGATGGGGAGCCCTACTCAGAACTGCAGAACCAATCATTGAATCTAATTTCGATTTCAACAATCTCCAGTTTGTTGATTATGATTTCATTTTTTGAATCTACGTACAGTATTTTCCTGACTCTCACATATGAAAATAGGTATTCCACAGGCAACACGTGTTTCGCTCATGAGCATATGTCTTTTAGTTTTTCAAGGCTGTACTTAGAAAAAGATAGTGGGAAATGAAAAAGGAGAGGAGAAATGAAACCAACCTTTTAACTTTAAATGAAATTGAATTACTATAAAGGTGATGGGGTTGGGCATAATCTAAACCTCTGGCTTCAAGGAAAACTCAGCAAAATCTCATAGCTTGAGCTTGTATTTGATGAATGTCTTAATTGGGTTATTAATCACAAGCTAACATTGAGCTGACAACACACTCTAAGTGTTTTTCTCAAAGCCATAGTTCAATACAACAACTCACAAAACCTCACTGTACAGATGTATGTATAACAACCAACGCAGAATATTTCCGCAAGCAGTAATATAAAATCAAATGTAAGTATTGGAAAAAATCATTCAGACCGTGCAGTATAATGTTTCCAGGTTTCAAAAGTAATTGTGGAATTTCAAATAAGATCTAACTTTTTAGCTCAAAAACCAGCATTTACAGGTGAGCGCTTCATATCTTCCTTCTGTCCCTCAGTAGAATGTAATGTGATGGAGAGAATTTGACTCGAATGAAGGAGCATTGCTGGTTTATTTGACTAGTTTTGAACATATATTTAAGCATTGGCCTTTGCCTTCGAAAATATATGAACCTTCATTTATTTACCTAAATATTTTTGACAAAACAATTAGACCGAGATCACATATTTCAAACTTTGTTTTCCCTTCATTACTGGCTGATGTCATTCTTCGATGTAAAGAGATGGTAAAGATGTGGGCGTGATTTTAAGAGAGGTGGATCAAAGCTGGTGGTGCCACAGCCAGGCCCATGCACAGCCCAAGACCTTTGTATATGTCTGAGGCCACCAGTGTAGGTGTCATTTGTGTGGCCCTATGAGTAAGTATTTCAGTGTATAATTTTACTCTACTCCAGAGCCTCGATGCAGATACAAAGGCGGGTCTTCAGAGAAAGAAGTGGAAGCGTGACCTTGTACAGCGCTCCGCGACCAGTTGGCTGGGGTCGTGCTACAGAAATACCAGCCTATATACATACTGAAAGATAGAATAAGGATGAGATGAGTACAGCGGACAATGTTTATGAAGTCGGGCACAAGAAATACACGTGGGGCAATCTGTCAAAGGTGGATGACTCCAACAGAGGAAAAGAAGTACACGTGCCCCAGCCACCATCATATGTAGAGTCGTACATATGGGGCAATCCGTCAATGTGTGAAGCCTTCAACAGAGGAAAAGAAGTATACGTGTCCCAGACACCATTACATGTAGAGTCTTACATATGGAGCAATCTGTCAAAGGTGGAGGAGCCCAACAGAGGAAAAGAAGTATATGTGTCCCAGAAACCATCATATGCAGAGTCAAACATATGGGGCAATCTGTCAAAGGTGGACGACTCCAAAAGAGGAAAAGAAGTATATGTGTCCCAGAAACCATCATATGTAAAGTCAAACATATGGGGCAACCTGTCAAAGGTGGAGAACTCCAACGTAGGAAAAGAAGTATACGTGTACCAGCAACTATCATAGGTAGAGTCTTACATTTGGGGCAATCTGCCAAAGGTGGAGGACTACAACAGAGGAAAAGAAGTATATGTGTCAGAGACACCATTACATGTAGAGTCTTACCTATGGGGCAATATGTCACAGGTGGAGGAGCCCAACAGAGGAAAAGTATATGTGTCCCAGCAACTATCATAGGTAGAGTCTTACAAATGGGGCAATCTGTCAGAGGTGGAGGACTCCAACGGAGGAAAACAAGTATACGTGTCCTAGAAACCATCATATGTAGAGTCTTACATATCGGGCAATCTGTCAAAGGTGGAGGACTCCCAACAGAGGAAAAGAAGTATATGTGTCTCAGAAACCATCTTATGTAAAGTCAAACATATGGGGCAACCTGTCAAAGGTGGAAGACTCCAACAGAGGAAAAGAAGAATACGTGTCTAGCTACCGTCATAAGCAGAGTCTTACGCATGGGGCAATCTTTCAAAGGTGGAGGAGCCCAACAGGGGAAAAGAAGAATACGTGTTCCAGACACCATCACACGTAGAGTCTTACATATGGGGCAATCTGTCAAAGGTGGAGGACTCCAACAGAGGAAAAGAAGTATATGTGTCCCAGAAAACATCATATGAAGAGTCAAACATATGGGGCAATCTGTCAAAAGTGGAGGACTCCAACAGACGAAAAGAAGTATACCTTTCCCAGACACCATCAAATGTAGTGTCTCACTTGTGGTTCAATCTGTCAAAGGTGCAGAACTCCAACAGAGGAAAAGTAGTATACATCATATGTAGAGTCTTACGGGTGGGGCAATCTGTCAATGTGTGAAGCCTTCAACAGAGGAAAAGAAGTGTACATGTCCCAGCCACCATCATATGTAGAGTCTTACATGTAGGACAATCTGTCAAACGTGGAGGACTCCAACAGAGGAAAAGAAGTATACATGTACCAGCCACCATCATATGTTGAGTCTTACGAGTAAGACAATCTGTTAAATGTGGAGGCCTCGAACAGAGGAAAAGAAGTATACATGAACCAGCCACCATCATATATAGAGTCTTATAAGTGGGGAATCTGTCAATGTGTAAGCCTCCTTCAGAGGAAAAGAAGTGTACATATCCCGGGCACCATCATATGTAGAGTCTTACGTGTGGGGCAATCTGTCAAAGGTGGAGGCCTCCAACAGCGGAACAGTAGTATATGTGTCCTAGCCACCATCGTATGTAGAGTCTTACATGTGGGACAATCTGCCAAAGGTGGAGGAGCCCAACAAAGGAAAAGAAGTATACATGTCCCTGCCACCATCATACAAAGAGTCTGAGGTTTTTCTGAAGACAAAGTGAATGAATGAATGAGAAATAATTTATAACGCGCAGACTAAGCCCAAAGGCATCAAGGCGCCTAACAAATAAGATCAAAAGACACAGAGCCCAATTCACGGATATGCCTTAACAAAGAGCCAAGTCTTTAATGCCTTCCTAAAAAGGGGGACAGAAGGTTGAGCTTTAATTTCCATGGGGAGAGCATTCCACAACTTAGGAGCTAAATGGGAAAAAGACCTTCCTCCCCACCTGGCTCTCCTAAATCGAGGCACAGATAGCAGGCTCTTTCCCAAATAGCGGAGATTTCTACTGGGGACATATGCTAAAAGGTCCTTGATCCCACCAGCTCCCCGGCCAGATATCGCCCCATGCGTCAGGCTGAGGATCTTAAAAATAATCCTGGCAGAAATAGGAAGCCAGTGCAGGCTCTTCCTAACAGCAGTAGCCGAGGAAAGCCTCGGGGCATCAGTCACAAATTTGGCAGCCGCGTTCTGGACGGTTTGTAGCCGTTGCACCAAACCCTTATCTATACCAGAATAAAGGGCATTACAATAGTCAAGCCGTGAGACCACCGGGGCAACCACAATTTGTTAGCGCGCCGGGGGAGCATGGTAGTGTTTTAATTTCCTTAAAATTTTAATAATGCCCCATCAGGTAGCAACCGTCCTGTTTACCTGTTGGTTCATGGAAAGAAAGGGGTCAATCAAGACTCCCAGATTACGGGCTGAGTCAGTGGGGATAGGATAGATTCCCAGAGTGGGAGGCCACCATTCAGCAGACCATATGTCACTCCTACCACCAAATACAAGAACCTCCGTTTTTTCACCATTCAACTTCAATTAATTAAAAATCATCCATTGAGAAACTGCCTCCATGCAGTTCCTGAAGCTGAGAGCCGAAGAATTGCCAGGGTGTGAGAGGGACACCATGATCTGGGTGTCATCCGCGTAGGAAACCACCTCCATCCCATAAGATCTTATTAGCTTGGCAAGTGGGGCCACATAGATATTAAAGAGGGTCGGACTAAGAGCCGAACCCTGTGGGACCCCACATTGAACAGGCAGGGATGGAGATAGAAATTCACCTAGTTTAACCCTCTGTTCCCTCTGAACCAAGAAAGAGGCCAAAAGCCTTCCACCCCTATCTCCCTAAGACGAGATGTTAAAGTCACTGGGGATAGGGTGTCAAAGGCTGCTGTCAGGTCTAGCAGGACCAAAAGAGTAGTGTGGCCCTGATCAACCTCCATTCGGATGTTATTTAGCACGACTGTAAGGGCAGACTCCGTGCTATGAAACCTCCGAAAACCATGCTGGGCCTGATCGAGAAGACCAGAGGAATCCAAAAAAGCCATCAGATGTTCATTTAAGTGGGTCTCCAGCATCTTTGCTGGTGCCGGGAGCAATGAGATGGGTCGGAAGTTCTTAAGAATTTCAGGATCCAGTGTAGGCTTTTTTAATAAAGGCTTAACCACCGCCCTCTTCCACATGGCCGGATATACACCCTCCTGTATTGCCCTGTTCATAATATCCAGAAGGGGGGGCAATAGGGTTTCCCTGCAATCCTTAAAAACTTTAAGAGGGCATGGGTCCAGAGGCGACCCTGACCTGGTCTTAATCAACAGCGTGTCCAATTGGCATAAGGCAAGCAAAGGAAAGCTGGACA
This sequence comes from Triturus cristatus, assembly GCF_964204655.1. Classification (NCBI taxonomy): domain Eukaryota; kingdom Metazoa; phylum Chordata; class Amphibia; order Caudata; family Salamandridae; genus Triturus; species Triturus cristatus. The sequence continues at coordinate 1,132,539,343 of NC_140580.1, read as the reverse complement.
AACTCGCCTTAGAGGTCCGGTTTTCAGTTCCAAGGCCAGGTACAACCAAAGTAATAGGGGGAGGCAGAGAAGCCCTTTGCAATTCCAGGGCAGAATAGATATCAGCTATTTTGGCGTGGAAGAACTGGGCGATCCTATCACAGAGATCTTGAGAACTGACAATGGGGTCGGGCATTTGCAGCGTACACAGAGAGTCAACAATTCTGAAAACATCTCTGGGGGACGAAAGAGCGGTGGTTAACTTAGCGAAGTAATCCTGCTTTTCTTTGATTACCTCAGCCTTGTACCTTTTCAGAAAAAGTTTATGCTTCTCCCTTTCTTTATTGTCCCAACTCGCCCTCCACAGCCTCTCCTGCTTCCTACAGCCCTGCCTTAAGCGTCTCAGAGAGTCAGAAAACCAGGGGGCCGATGGACTCTTCCTAGCAGAGTATCGTAGGGAGATGGGGGCCAAAATATCCACAGCACTGCCCATAAAAAAGTACAGTTCGCAAGCCGCCAGGCTGACGTCTCTCACCGTGGCGATCTTGCTATTAAGAATTAAAGGAGCCAGGGTCTCATTAGAAATCAACTTATAGTTACGCTTAGGTTCTTTTCTACTAGGAACACTGGGCTTAAAATTATCAGGGGGAACCTGAAGCTCCAAGGGAACAGCCAAATGGTCAGACCAAACCAGAGGAGTTGGCCGGCCAGTTGAAATCCTAGGATCATTCGAGAAAACCCCATCCAGAATATGACCAGCCCGCTGAGTAGGGAATTTAACCAATTGCATGAGGCCACAAGCAGACATCAAGTCCAGGAGGGAGAGGGAATCCCTGGAATCAAGGTTGTCCAGATGAAAATTTAAGTCCCCCAGGATCGTCAGATGCTCACAACCGAAATGAGGTTCTAAGAGATTAAGTAAATTCTGACTAAATTCAGTTCTAGGTCCAGATGGTCTATAGATCAAGATACCCGCAAAAGGGGCAGCGAGAGAGGAGGTTATTATAAAATGTAGGGCCTGAAAAGAATCCGATGGGGCAGATAGTGGGGTAGTGTGACAGGAATGGGAAGTTTGGTGTAAAATCCCAAGCCCGTCTCCTCTACGCCCCACACGGTCCAATCTTGCAAGAGCATAGCCATCAGGGATGGCATCTACAAGATCCGGACCGGAGGAATCAGAGGCCCATGTTTCCGTTAGAAACACCCAAGAGGGCTTCCTAACCGACACAAACTCGCTGAAAGCTATATTATTTTTCACCAAAGATCTGACCTTGATAAGGAAACCACTCTCAGTCGCAGTTTTGAGAGGTACATCATACGTAGTAGAGGATTTAACAAAAGACACGCCATTTAGCGGCAAGGTGCAGAGTGGCAAATAGCAATCACAGCCCGGAGAGGTCAAAAACGCCTCTGGAGGAAAAGAGTGATGACAATGTAGGCGTGGAGGTCGAAGGACTACTAAATCATTATACGTATATGAATAGCTTACATAATTGGCCTCAGCAGGTGCGGATGATTTAGCACCATGTCCGTCCTCCAGCCCGTCCTTAGCGCGGACGGGCACAGACGGGCTGGACTCTGACGCGACTCCGGTGCGACTACAGCGCACCCGCTGCGCACCAACGCTGCGCGCATGCATCATTGCCTTAAATAAAGGTCTAGCGCGACAGCCTAGCTGCTAGACCGCAACCCAAGATGGCGCCCGCTATCCGTCCCTACCTACCCCCAAGATGGCACTGGGTGTCCACTCTACCGGGCAGGGGACCCGCTGAAATCGCGGTGAGCCAAGTAAGTTTTATGGTGCAAGTATGTGGAAAAGAAGTTAAAAGCAGGGGATAACCAAATGACATAAAAATTAAATGCAGCACAAAACGGGAAAATTTAAAATTCAATTGCCAGCACTGGTTCAAGAGATTAAAGCGCCAATTGCAAAGTCACAAGCGCAGGCTGGGTTACCGTGTCGAGCTGTAGCAGGAACTGGGATATGCCATTACCAAAAGACGGAAGGGAAAATGCATATGTGTATATCAAAGTTTGAAGGTCCGACAGTAAAGGATGCACAGTGGGAAAAAGGTAAGTAGAGAAATCAATGGTCCAGCAAACTTGAAACCAATAGGCAATCAAGCCACTTCTGCAGTCTGGCCCCTCCCTTTCAGGCTGGTGCCTAGTATTTCCTAAACACAGGAGGCAGTAGCGCTGGATTCGTAGGTGACACTACAGAGAAGCAGAAGATAACTTATGCTTGTTTTCAGATCATATAGAAGATCTGTCGCCAAGTTACAGCTCTTATTCCAAGTGGTACATAAATCACAGCAGGAGAGCAACTGGATGTTGTACACCTACAGTTTGCACATGGACATTCATTCATTTAAACAAAAGCAAACCAGTGGCTAAAAGAGTAGATTTCACTTGTGCTTAAGCTCGGTCAATTCTGAAGCATGCACACAGGCCCTGGTAGACATACTGATGGCCCGCCATCCAGGGGTCGGCATACTTTTGATGTGGACTTGAGCTATGCTTCTATAAGGCAAGGTAAGGTTTCCAGGTTGTACTGAATTACAAGAACAGGACCAACAATGACCTTTTAATTTATTAATAGGGATGCATTCCAATGGCTAGATGCTTCTTCCTGTAGAGCACTGGACATCCTTGCTGTGTTTCTGAGCATTGTTCACAAGGGGGCGTGCAGGGCTATAGTCAGAAATACATACTATAAGGAAGCATACAAAATGCAAAATTAGGTTTAGGCGTGCCTTGCCAGTTGTTTTCAAATACACGAAAGCCCTATAGTGCCTTCTTGTTCTCAAGTTAGGTTTGTGCTACACAAATGACAACACACACATACATACATACTTGATTACATGATAAGCAGCACCTGCAGCATTTCTTTCCACTGGGACATCAGTCTAGATTGCTTATATGAAGGAATATTCTCTCCTACCAGGCAAGCCCAACACTAGCCCCTTGTTCCAGTTTATGCCTGAGGAGTCTAAGTTTCTGCATCCTTGGAGTGGGATGTAGCAAGTAGATCACACTGCTGGCACAGCAAGGCCAAAGTGGTATGCAGCCACCTGGTGATTGGTATCTTAGTTGAATTTACCTGGAGCATGCCTCCATGCCAATGCAAACAGCTCCTCCTTGGCAGACCTCAGTGGTGTGTTCCGGCTATGTCAGCCTGTGTGTAAGGGCGTACCCTCAGTCAGGCGGTAAGTGTGTTTACCTCTGCTGAAAGAATATCACCAAATATGTAGCACACGCAGCCTTATGTCTTTTACAGAAAGTCTTTAGAGAAAGATAAAAGCAGGCACCTTTATTCTTCAAGTCACTGAACTTCGTCTCATAGAGGTAAAATGCACATGATGACAAAAGAGAGAACTGGAGACCCCCACATCCATTCAGTGGCCAGTCCTTGTTACACTGATTCATCTTTTAGCACTTTAGATCAGAGGTCTTCAGCATGTCTGTACCAGTTGCCACCATGGATGGTAGCCAAACATGCCGCTCTTGGTAGTCCGTGGTAATGAATGTGGTGGAGATGTCTAGCAATAACCAGACAGAGCCCGTGGTCTGGAGCCCCTGCAGTAGGATGCCGTCAGTCTGGTAGACTGGGCAACAATGCTGAGGGAACTCACCCAGGTCAAACATACACATTAGAGGTGGGCGGAATTTGCGAAATTCACTTTCGCAAATTATCGCGAAAATGTTAAAAATCTCCGCAAACACGCGGAAATATCACAAAGATGCGGAAGTTTTTTTCCCGCCCGTTCGCGGTATGTTCTGCGTGGTCGCGGCTCGCCAACTTACCCATGCGGTTGCTCGCGGGCGCGGCCATCTTGTTTTCACTTGTCTCGCTGTGCATGATCGCGAGAAGAAAGACGTGATCGCGCGACGAATGACATTACTGCGGGTGCGAACTGTGGCGAGACAGCGCAAATGGCTACCAACAATCCAACATCTCGTGGAGAACGCGACCGGATCGGGAAAACTTGTCGGTGAACGCGGGGATTCAGGTAAGGCGCTCGCGCGCACGCGAGAATGTATTATTTTACAGCGAGAGCAAGCAAAAAATTTCCGGTAAAATGTGGATTGCGGACATCTTGACATTTTCGCGCTCTCCGCGGAACGCGAAAATGTCAAATTATCGCAATTTCCGCGAGCGGAACGGAATTTTAGCCCAGGCCTAATACACATGCACCAAGGGGGAAATAACTCTGGACCTCAAATTAAAAGGCAGAAAGGGAAGGATTCGCTATCAAAAGGTGTCCATCAAGGCCTGAACATAGGGGTTGGTCCTTTGCTTCTTTCCTAAGGGCTCTGAGTAGAGCATGACCCCTTCCAGAAGCCACACTGACTGCCTCAGTTGCAATACTGATCACAGAGGGGATGCTCTTTAATATAGTGGTTGACAACACCAGAAGAAAACGGTCTAGAAACACACAAATCCTCCATGGTGCAGGGTGCAAATTGAAGGACAATTATTGTCGGGGTAAAGCCTAGGATTTGAGTAACACTGGTGCTGGAGAGGAACTGGAGTTGGGAGGACTAAGGGCTGGCAGGACTGGACCAGAACTTGAGTTGTCAATATTGGACCAAAACGGGAACCTGTCAAGACCAGAACTGGAGCTGTTAGGACTGGAGCAAAGCTGGAGCAGACAGGACTGGAGCAAATCTAGAGCAGGACTACAGTAGAAGCAGACAGAACTGAATAATACAACTACAGGAGCAAGGCACAGGAATTACAACATACTGGTACACTGTTCTTGGCCCCTTTGTATACTAGAGGAGGAGGATCACCTGACACGAAGGGGCTAGTCTTCGAGCAGGAGCCCCATTACAGAAAGAGACTGGATTCAGAACCGGAATTGCCCCAAAGGAAGCGGTGGACCCAAAGCAAGAACCACTTTACAGGAAGGATTGGCTTCAGAACTGGAAATACTAAAACAGTGTTTATGTTTGGAGGGCCTTTGGAAAAGTAATCTCTATTTGATATCCATCTTGGAATGGATTTGTGTTTAGTAGCCATCTTGAAATGGGTAAAGTGTTCAGTGACCATCTTGGAATGGGATTTTGTCAAGAGAGAGTTAAACCGATGCTTCCTGCTTGCAGCTGCATCTGTTGCTAGTCAAAGCCAACTAAGGGGCATATTATCAAAGGGCCAGCGATAATTATCGCTGGCCATGCTTAACGATAAATTTCTTATCGCAGGCTATCTCTGGAATTTATCGTTCTGGTAGCGCGTTATTAACAACGCGTTTCTCCAGGGCGATAAAAATTCCAGAGATATCGAGATTATCGCCGTTTTACAGGGAACATCGCTGGTTTTCCAGCGATGTTCCCTGCAAAACGGCGATAACCTTGCTGATACGACCCGGTGGTCGTATCAACATAATCCACCCCCTATGTCAAACATAGGTAAGTCAGGATTTTAGCATAAGTTATACTTTGGCGAAAACAGCCGTTTTCGCCAAAATTTAACGTCTGCTCAAATCCTGTGGGCTGCCTTGTAAATATTGCGATGTGAACATCAGCAATATTTGCAAGGTAGTCCATCAGGGGTATGCCCAGTGACGCCCACTTTGCATCTCATTAGAGATGCAAAGGGAGGCGCTGGGCAAAAGGGTGCTAACATGCGATTATGCATGTTTGCACCCTCTTGTAAATAGGGCGATAGTTTTATCTCTGCTTTTTTGGCTTTTGAAGCCAAAAAAGTAGAGATAAAGCCCTTGTAAATATGACCCATAGTAGACTCCCTTAGGAGCTCCAAGTTTCATTGGAATTATGACTATCAGGAAAAAACAGGAAGTGGCTGAAAATATATTGAATAAAATGTTAACCTGCATTGGTTCTTTCCTAACAAAGTATTAGTACATCAGAGGCTTTCAGTGGTACAAGATACAACAGGGCAACAGCCTGAGGCTTGAACCCTGATAATGGCAGGGTCAGCTCTCCAGGTCTTATGATGCAGGTCAAAGTGTTCTAGGTGGTTGTTTGTGTCTTGCAGTGTTTCAGAAATATTCAACCAGGACATGTATGTTCTTCATAGGATTGCTGTGAACAGGCTAAAACTGAGCTTTGAACTGGTCATTCTGTGCAAGAGCCCTGTCTACCGACCTAATGGCCATCAGCTCTCCTGAGGAAATGCAAGGAGAGACATCCAAAAATGTCACCTTCTGGGGTATCATGACAAATGCCTCCCTAGCTTTGGAGGAAATAGGCCAAGAGGCAGATGTACAACGGTACTGGATACGCAATTAATGTATGGATTGTGGTGTGCACGCTGGACAAACTAAAAATCAAGGAATGGTTGGGTATGGCAATGGCAACTATTTCCTTATGGTTTCCAAAGGTTACACATCAAGGCATTATTTGGACTTGTACAGGGTGTAAAGCCAATTCAGTACCATCTGCTGACCATACCAAGTCTGTTCTTTCTTTCTGATAGTAGTAATGGACTCAAACCTGATAGAAATAAATGCCAGACAAGCGTGCGTCCAGAAGTGCTGGCACTTGCAGTTTCCGTCCAGAATCCAGATGTCACAATTTGTATCAGGGACCGAAAATTAAATATTTGCAATCTTTGAATGAAGGAATGTATGAGTGTAATAGTTATTCTGGGGAAGGAATGATTGGCAGTGCACTCAGAACAGTGGTACCGCTTGGCAAACGCACTAAGAAAAGGTGCCTAAGCTAAGAATCAGAAACTACATTTCCCAATAATATTCACTGCACTCTAGAATCGCGTCCCATAATGCTTTGCAGGGCATTTAGTTGGGATTGTATTTTTTCCCATAACTGTGCTTGGAGTGATCCTAGGAGGATGGGAACACCACCGAATCGTTCAGCATGATGTGCTCTTTGTGTTCAAGGCATCTGCTTGGTTCTCTCCCTAGGTTAGGGGGGACACCACAATCGTCACCTCTCTCACTGCTTGCTATATTTTCATTTTCACTTTTGTGAGATGACTATATGCATTTTAGCATTTAAAGATAGAGGTACTTGTTGTTATACTAAAGGTATGTGAGGTTTCTGTTTTATTAATTGGGATGAGGTGAGGGGAGTGTCACCGTTACTTCCGCCCACCATTACTTCCGATGATGGAGTAGGACCCTGATGCTGCAGTAATCATTATGGATGTCTGCGTTGTTTGAGGCTGGAGGGGGTCACCTGACGTGTGTCTGGCCTCTACCGTGGAGCTGTGTTGCATGGTACAATAGTCTTGAAGTATTTTGCACAGAGTTTGAACAGTTGATATTTGCATCAGCTTGGCTCTTTGAACCACATTCTTAATGTTCCCCATGAAACACTCTGCCATGACATTGGCTTATGGCCATAATGGTGTTATTTTCCGATGATGTATTCTGAGGTAGGCCATGAATCTGTGAAACTCCTCTCCATTGTCCGTTTTGAGCATCAGGGGAGTGCCCCAGGTTGCAAATATCTCCTCCAGGATGAGTAGTGTAACTGGTGGTGAGGTACATGACACTTGGCCCACTAGAGGGAAATGAGAGTATTCATTGATGATGACCAAGTGGTACCCACCAGTGTCCAAAGGCCCATAAAAATCAGCGGCCGGTGTCGACCAGGCAGCATCAGGGAGGTCTGACATGCGTAGTTGCTCTGGCTTAGGCGGTCTCCCTGTGGTCTGGCAAAGGTCGCATGTCAGGATCATTTCTTCTACCAGACGGTCAAGACCTGTGAACCATACGTTTTTCCCTAGCATTTGTTTTGCTGCCTCCACTCCTCTGTGGCTTTCATGTGCAATGCTGACTGTTCATCTGTGAAGGGTCTGAAGCATTACTTTTCTAGTGCCACGAAGAAGTATCCCTCGCTCCATTTGTAACAGTTCTTCCTGCACATGTTTAAACACGTGCATTTCCTTCTTATTGACCCCTTCATTGACCTTGCTGTTGTTTGTTATGTGTCTCCACCTCTGTTGCCTCATGATATGTTTCACCACTTCCAGCGTGGCGTCTTGCATTGTTTCTATCAGGTCATCCACCGTGATCTATGGTGGAGTGTTTTGTCGCAGCACAAAGTTAATGTACTCTTCAGCCATAGACGGTGTCTGTTTAGTGGCCGGCAAGGGGTGTCCCTGGCTTGCGGACGATTCTAAAGTCATAGTCCATCAGATGTATCCCCCACGCTCAATGCTTGGTGGTATTTTGGCATTCAGATTGCTGTATACCGTTAGAAGTGCTTGGTGGTCTATCACATTTGTGAATGGTTTCCCATATACGAACATGTGATAGTGCTCACATGCCGACGCCACTGCTCTCTTTCTCTGGATGAGAGTATGCACCCCCTTTACACTTCTGTTAGGCTTCTGTTTGCATCTACAACAATTCGCCTCAGACAGTTGCGGCCAGGCTTGTGTTGGGCTACAATAGCTCCCAATCCCACTGGGCTAACATCCACCGTGAGTTGAGTGCAAAGGAAAGTATCAAAGTAAGTGAGGTGATCCACGGCTGAATCACCTCACTTACTTTGATACTTTCCTTTGCACTCAACTGAATGTCCGCAAAGACTTTGGCACACTCTGGGGTCCAGATGAATGGCTGCCCTTGTTTAGTTAGTTCTCAAAGTGGGGTACTGATGAGTGGTGAAGTCCTTGATGGAATGAGCACAAAATCTTGGTAGCTCCAGGAGTGACCTGACTTCTGCAACATCCGCAGGGGCCCTTGTCTTGTGTCGCGTTTAGACTTTGCTTGGACCCGGTTGCATTCCGTTTCATGAGATGTGTCCAAAGAAGATCAGTTTATCTCTCTCCAGCTCGCATTTGTCTTCATTTACCGTCAGTCTGGCTGTTTCCAGCTGACTTCATGTTTAGGAACATTTTTGCCACATCATGAAACATGAGACGTTTTTCGCCCTGCCACGATCGCAAAAATATGGTAATTTTTGTAACAGTTAATGTTGAATTGATTTTTAGTTAACACTAACAAAATAGTTCTGCTTAAGACAGTCCACACAGAAAACTGTTATTGTTCATCGAATGCACCGTACTGTTTTGTACAGGGAAGCTCTGCAAACAATACTTTTATAGTACTGAGCGTTCTTTTCTCATTGTGCACATAAAACTCACCAAAGCTTAACCTTGAAGTGAAAAATGATGGGCACATTTTCCAAGTTGGCTTGCTTGAATTACAATTAAAAAGATCTTGCTGCTTGTTGATAACTGTCTTGCTGTGAGGATAAAAACCTCAAACAAATGAAAGTAAAACCGCTCAAACGGCATAAAGAGTGTAAACTGTGAACATCCCAAAACTTAACTGGCTGGGGGAAAAACTGCAAACCCCAAATCATTTTGGAATATGAACTTGAATCAAGAAGCCCAGGAATATCGAGAAAATGAAACATAATTATTGAACATAAACGCCCTATTTGACTTAAACCTTACACAACAAAAGGTCCTACTACTCAGAAATCAAACCGTGGTGAGAAGGAACAGCCCCAGTGAAGGAAATGAATGAATGAGTACATTATTATCAATTTCTTGAGAATTGTATAGCTTTAATTTTATCTTGGTAAGCATGTTCTAAAGGGCTCTGCAATTTTCATTATCAATTCGAATCTGATGGCTGTGCATTACCACTGTTGAGAGTGGGGATGAGGCATGACTCAACTGGGTCCTGACGCAAGGGGTTAAATATGTCCATTATGGTAAATTACATTGAAGTGGCCTTCTGACTATTACAAGTTGTCTCCCTCTAAAAAGCAATTATAACCTGCAAACTGAGAGGCTGTAAACTCTACCCACCTCAAACCAACAAACATCTCACCTATATTCTCATCCCTCGTGACCTCTTCACTACCCTTGGCGCGGATGGCAACAACAAATTCCTAACAACGTCAATTCTGGTAATCACTGGCTCTGCATTGTTTGCTTCTTCTCTTTACCAGCAAATTCCTCCCATCCTGTGTCCTCTTTCTCCAAAGCAGCTGTGCCTACTATGCCATCCAGTGCCAAGTGCCTAAGGCTCTGTCATTGGAGCCACCTCCACTTTTCTCTCTAAACAAATTTTCTAGGAAATGTTGTCCAATTCCTCTTACAACCTCTTTACCAAGGATTCCCTGGTCTTCCTTTCCTTCCTCTTATTAATTGACTAATTAAGCAGCTGACAGATTGATGTTTTCATAGCTACCCAAATGAGTGACATGGTACTACACTTTAGAATGGGGGACGAAGATGGATTTTTGTTTACAGGAAGAGCCACATTCACATCCGTTTATGAATAAGGGCCAGATTATGATCATCACACAGGAGAACAGAAAGGATGCTGCAGGGAAAAGGGGTGGGGAAAAGAATGCCATGCCAGCCATAGGGGTAGGGCGAATTTACACAATGGGAAGCAAAGCCTGGGATGCAGATGGTAAAATTAGACTAGGATGATATACATGTAAAATAGAGAATCCCTACAGAAACCCCAGGGTCTTGGTGAAGACCTCAAGTAAATAATAGGTTCTGGCGATCAAACCTCATTGAGAAGTTCAAAGGGAAAATGTATAGGACTGTTTTTTCAGTATTAATTTAATGTGTTTCTATGACAATCAGGTAATTGTTCTTCCCAATTCACAAAAATGATTTTTAGTGTAAATAGTGGACACTTGAATAGTAACACAAAATATGTGGTGACTCTTTTTGCACAGATCTATGAGTCCCTTTCGAAAGAGACACCTAAAGTGACAATTGTTACATGTTTGAAATAAACAGACCTATATTATGGTTAAGGGCCTGATTACGAGTTTGGGGGTCCATCGGACAATGAAACTCGAGGTGGCGTGGCGGGAACCGCCGCACTGGCAGTCTGACCACTGCATTACGAGTACGGCAGTATCCCCATCATAGGACTGCCGCAACCGCTGGAGATCTGTGATCCTTCCGCTGTGCTGCAGCGGTCTTGCCTAGCAATATGCTGTCGGGGGCCGCTGTGGTACAACTAAGCATATTAGGAGTTTCCGCACAGCCACAGTTTTCATGGGGGTAAGTCTGCCATAAAAACTGTGGCGGTGAGGAAATTAAGGGGGGGATCTACAGGGCCCACTTTTGCCTGTGGGCCAGGGGATGCATGCAGGGAGGCACATGTTGTGCCTCCCTGTCTGTGTGCACCCCCATTGCAGTACCTTCCTAACAGGCACTGCTGTGGGACCGCCAAAGCACTGTCCGCCAAACCACAAATTAACTCATAATCTGATGGGCGGTGTGTGGATGACTTTGGTGATGTGGGAGCGGGCGGTTGTGTGGCGGCCCGCTCCCACACTGCAAACTCGTAATCAGGCCTTAAATCTATAAGCCCCTGGCACAAGCAGGAGGCTGTCCATGCAGAGATCAAAAAATGAGTAGTTGAGAATGGAGAAGATGACCCCTCCAAATACAATATATATCACTCTCTTTTGAGGACTTGCTATACCGATTTAGAAATGTATTCTTCACGTTAGTGGTCCAAATATTGGAAATATTGGAAATTGCTCAACTGTCCATCTACGTGGAGAACAATAACCTGCAGATTGACTTTCATTTTAGTTCTGGTCCACGCCCAGGAGAACAAAGAGCTGCTCGTCACTGGTGACATAGGACAAGTATGTCAGTGGATTACTAGACTCCTCAGTGGCATCCGGCACATTTCCCATTACACCCCGCTCAATCGCCAGGCTCTGGTCAATGGAATCTGAGCAATCCCCTTAACTTGGCTCTCTTCCTTCCTGAACAACTACATCAAAGAGGTCGATCTAAGTCGCTTTCCTCTCTGATGTCACCACCAATAGTTGTTTTGACCCTGAAACAGGTTCAATGTAATTATGTAATTTTGCAGCCGTAGGTTTACTGCATTATTATGGATTTGATGCGTTTGCCACATAAGCCATCAGATGCTGAATAATCTGTCATTTTTAACAAAAGGAAATTCTATCTCAAACAGATAAAAAGTTACTAAAAACATGGCGTTAAGAGTTGTTGTGGAGTGGAGGACCCTTCACAAAGGCTGACGTGTCACCATTCTGTTGTTAACTGGTTGTTAAATTCATACTAATGAGGTGTAAATTATGCCTAGACAGTTAAAACAATAGTAAAAATAAGTAATATTATTGCAAAATGTGCCTCTTGATGCCACCTAATTTTCCTTCTGAGTCGCATAATTCCAGTGTCCCTGCCCTTAACATTTTGCCTTCACCTGAATACCCTAGTGACTCTCATCAATTACACCTACACCACTGCTCACACATGTACATGATTGATAAAGAGATCTGCCATAAATAGCAAAGAAGTCCTGAGAAACACCAATAGGTTGTAAACTGCATTAAAGAAGTGCAGAAATGGATGAAATTCAACTTGCTCTCCATCAAAAGGTCTGGATATCAAGATCCAATCCTGCTCCAGGGCCCGGTAGACCCTTAAATTCAAACTGGCTCAAATGATTCTCTTTCAGTGTGCAGAATGTTTGCAATTAGACAATTGTGTTCAACAGTCAATCAATCAATCAGCGGGGCTTGTAAAGTGTGGCTTGTCACCCCAGGGGGTCTCTGGGCACTGTGGAGTTTGAGTTATCCTTGATCTTAGAGGGGTGGAGGTTGAAGAACCAGATCTTCAGCTGCTTGCTGAATTCCTTGAGAGAAGGGGTGGTGCGCAGGTGGATGGGGAGGTAATTTCAGGACTTTGCGGTGAGGTAGGAGAAGGAGTGGTCCCCGCACCGGCGGCGGTGGATGCGTGGGCTAATGCGAGAGAGGAGGAGTGGAGCACTCTGGTTGGTCGGTGGAAGGTCAGGCCGTTGTTGATGTAGGTGTGTCTAGTATTGTGGAGGGCTTTGTAGGTGGGAGTGAGGAGTTTGAAGAGGCATCTCTCCTGAACGGGGAGCCAGTGGAGGATCCTGCAGTGAAGGGTGATGCTGGATCTTCTGGGGAGGTTGAGGATGAGTCTCGCTGCCGAGTTCTGGGTGGTTTGGAGGCAGTTGAGGAGTTGTTTGGTGGTTCTGGCAAAGTCAAGTCGGCTGGAGATGATGGCCTGGGTAACAGTCTTCCTGGTTGAGATGGGGATCCAGCAGAAGAACTTGCGGAGCATGCAGAGGGTGTGAAAGCTGGCAGCGGAGAAGGCAGTGATCTGTTGTTTCATGGTGAGGTGGAAGATGATGACCTCCGTCTTGTCCAAGTTGAGCCTCAGGCAGTTGGTTTTCATCCAGGTGGAGATGTTGGTCAAGGTGGTTTAGAAGTTTAGTCTAGTGGTGTCTGGGTCTTCAGAGAAGGAGAGCACGAGCTGGGTGATGTTGAGTCCATGGGTGTGGGCAATGTTGGCCAGAGGTGTCATGTAGGTGTTGAAGAGTGTGGGGCTGAGGGAGGGTCCCTTGGGAACACTGCATATGATGTCTTTGGGTGTGGAGGCGAAGGGTGGAAAGAGGATGAGCTGAGTTCGTCCAAAGAGGAAGGAGGTGATCCAGTCGAGAGCCTTGCCTAGGATGCCTATGTGGTGGAGTCTGGTGATGAGAGAATGGTGAGAGACTGTGTTGAAGACTGTCGAGAGGTCGAGGAGGATGAGCGCGGCTGAGCTGCCTTGGCCAAGAAGGCATCTGATGTCATCTGTGGCTGCGATCATGGCAGTCTCGGTGCTGTGGTTTGATCGGAATCCTGACTGGGAGGGGCCGAATAGGTTGTTTTCTCAAGGAAGTTTGTGGGTGGAAGGTTGATGGCCTTCTTCAAGACTTTTTCAGGGATGGGGAAGACCAAGATGGGTTGTAATTTTTTTGTTTGTTTGGTTTGGTTGAGGGATTCTTCAGAGTGGTTTGACTACTGCACGCGTCTAAGCGCCAGGTATGGTGGCTGTGGTGATGGAGGTGTTGTTGAGTCCTGCAAGGGAGCGCCCAACAGCTTCACTTCCTAGACTGTAGATGTGGTGAGGGCATGGATCTGAGGGGGATCCAGAGTGGATGGAGCTCATGATAGAGATGGTGTCTTCCAGTGAGAGTTGCTTCCATTCTGTGATTCGGTGGAGGGTGGAGTTGCATGGGGTGCTGATGTGGTTGAGGTCAGTGGATTGGGGGTTGAAGTTGCTGTACATGTCGGTGATCTTGCAGTGAAAGAAGTCTGCTAGAGTGTGCAGAGGGTTTGAGAGGGTGGATGGTGTTCTCGGCTGAGGGGCAGGGGAACTGCTGAAGAAATCCTTGGTTGGTGTTCACCTCTAAGCGGACAGTGAGGGCTTCTTTCTTGTTTTCCTTGAGCCAACGGTGGCAGCTGTTGAGGGTGGTCTTGAAGGAGTTGTGGTTTGTGGGAGTCTTGTCGGAACGTCATAGTCTTTTTAGCTTCTTTCAGTGGCGTTCGAGGGTCAGAAGTTCGGGAGTGAACCAACAGGCTTGTTTGGTGGTTCTTCCGCTGGGAGTACTCTTTCGAGGTGAGGTCTGGTTTAGTTCAGGGTGGCAGTCCAGAGGGGTTTGGTGACTTTACTCCAGTTGCATCCGGAAAAAGCGGGATGTCTCTTGGGGGCTTCCAGCGTGCAGTCCATGCAGTAGAGATGTGGAAATTTAGGTTGTAACTGAACATTATCTGCGCCATCTTGCCTCTCCCCAGCGCCACGCACAGCGAACGCACGGCCGCCATTTTAGGCACCCCACTCTCTCTCCCCGCTCATTGTCGATCGCCAGCGCGTTCCCCTGGCGCTGCAAGCATCCCCCGCGCGCCGGCCACCCCCGCTCTCTCATACACGGGCCATAAACCCTCTCCTTCTGCGCGACCCTGCCATGGAATCACACCCCGTGCCTGACCAACACCTCCTTTCATCCCATACATGGTCATACATCCTTCCTGATAACCCCCATCCTCCGCGCCCGATTGTCCGAACCGATCCCAGGCCATCACCTAGCCCTACGGATGCAGTTTATTGCCCCTACTGTAAGGAAAACACCCCACATCAAAGGGATTACAGCAGATCAAGGCCCCCACCCCCTGAGACCCGACCGGTTGCACACACCCCCGGGAATCGGCGGAATGTCCAGCTGTGTGATAGCCATCTCCTACTGTGGGTGGGGTGGGGACTTCCACTGTAGATATGTGTGGGAACGAGCTCGAAGTGGGGATTCCGAGGATGTTCTTTCATGTAGCAAAACCACCTCAAGAATGTGCCATGTATGATAAACCTGCAATAAAGTCATAAACCTGTGTATAAGAGGCCAGGCCTCAGAGATGCAGTTAGAGCACCTCGTGACGATACCTTGCTGTCTGATCTGATGTGTTCTGCTCCGACGGAATAAAACTTTGTTTCCTGCCTTCCAGTCTCTGGCGCCTGCCTCTTTCATTGGTAAATTATCGAATGGTTTGAGAGGCGATTACCGCCGGGCAATACTTGAAAGGTTATCGACTGAAACTGCCGCTACCATTTAACAATTGGCGTCCCAAGCGTGGGGCCCATCAGCGACACATGGATCCAGTGGGAGAGGTCCCGACGACAGAGTGAACGACTGCAACGATCGGGAGAGCTCCTGCCCGATAGACCCTCGTCTGGCAGCCGATCATCCGAACTTCACTGGTTCCGAGCAGACCTCTCTCGAGTGATCTACGGTCCTGACTGGGAACCATCAGGAGTGCCGCGGCAAATACGGAGAGTAGAGGACGATCGGGCGCTGGAGGCGGAAGACGAGAAACTGTCCACGCGGTCCGGGTAAGGTCGTGAAACACGACAAATTGCGAAACGATTGATTGATTGAAAATACTAGTATTACTTATTGATTGTTCTCTTTGAGATATTCGCTGTCTACAAACGGGGAGGAGTAGAAATACTCTCTCTCTCCCTTTGCAGATAGTGAAGGGTAGGTAACGCAGACTTTTGTCCCCGTTGTAACCCGTCGTGCCTATCTTTATCTCCCCACTGATTGATTGTCCGAACATTGATTGTTTTGAAGAATAGTGCTCTTTGAGATATTCTCTGTTTGCAAATAACGTAGAATAGAAATATTCTGTCTAGTCTTTGCAAATAGTGAAGGGTAGGTAACGCAGACTTTTGTCCCCATTGTAACCCGTCGTGCCTATCTTTATCTCCCCATTGATTGATTGATTGTCCGAACACTAGTTGTTCGATATTGGTTCTTTGGAGGTATTCTCTGCTTACAAATAACGAGGAATAGAGATATTCTGTCTAGTCTTTGCAAGCAGTGAAAAGATAGGTAGTGCTGACTTTTGTCCCCGTTGTAACCCGTCATGCCTATCTTCTCCCCACTGATTGGTAGTTGGTTCTGCCCGGACCGCTTATTAGAGGTGAACCATCCGGCTCCTCTGGAAGGCACCCCTAATAAGGACATGTTCACTAAAAACGAACTAATCGCCGTAGTTTATAGCAAGCTATGGCATAAAATATACAAAGGGGGACCCCGAGAGTCAGTGGCCACTGGTGGGATCCTTTTTGACCCTACAAAACTAAAGTAACGCTAGGAAATAGCCCTTTGTGGGATATATGAAACTAGGGGAAGGAGCCAAGCTCACGGTCAAGATGGCCACGAGGTAGTTCGGCTCCATCGCTCTCGCTGCCTAAACATGTCTGCCCTACCACCCACCCCGCCCAGTAAACACGACAAAAATCCCACACAACAGGAAGCCTGCTGGTACTCACCATCGACGTCACCGAACTAGACTAGGATCACGCACAAATTGGACTATGCCATTTCCCGATTACACAGTAACTAGATTGCAAATATGTACAACACTCCAACAAAGTAGTATGATTAAAACATTTTAATAACTTATAGGTATAACAACATTCCGACAAGGTGAACAAGTTAAAACACGTTTTGAACAACTATTTACATGACAATCTGCTGCAACCTCCATCCCAAAGCATTTACGTCCGCGTGACACCGTCCTCGCCTCTCCTACCTCGAAGTTGCAACATTGGCCTGTTTTGGGCGGTCCTTTTAGTCGGCTCTGGGCTATAAAAGCCATGCAAAAATCCATCGACATCAGTGGCGGACAACTGTGCGAATAGGCCGGAAGCTACATGCGGCGCCAAGACCCTGGCAACGCCGAGGTGGGGCCTGCCACGTTGTGCGGATCTTCCCATTCTCTTCTTCTTCCTTCAACAACGAAGGGTGCCCTGGCGGGGGGAAGCGACGCGGACGGGCCTCCCCTGCCTCCCCAGGTGGAGGCTCGCCAGCAGATGAGGGCACCCCAACCGTCTCTTTCACCGACCAGCTGAGTTGCACCCTGCCATTTTACTCGCCGACCAGCTGAATTGCACCCCGCCGTTTCTTTCACCGGCCAGCTGAGCTACACCCAGCCATCTCACTCGCCGCCCAGATGAGTGGGTGCCCCTGCACTCACCGACCGGCTGCAACGGGACAGCCATTCAAGTCTTGCCTGCCGGGTAGCCGCTCAGGCGCAGATCCACTAAGATTGCCATTAGCGTTTGATTCGTGAGGTGGGTCCCCGCAGCAGAGTGATCGGGGACCCACCCCGGTGCCTGTAACGAAGAGCTGCTGCTGCTGCCTTTGGACTCCGGCGGTCGGTTCTTCGGATCCAGGCCTAGCCCACCGTGAGACGGCCCTGGACTCGGAGGCTTGTCTGCTCGGGCGTGGGCCCCACCCCTTGAAAAACACCCTCTCAGCTTTGCAGGTTCTGCGGGAGTCATTGACATTCGACTCCCGTGGGCCTCCGGTGGGGACAATCGCCGCTATTTTGCTTGATTATTCCACGTTAACTTGTCCTTGCCCCGGGCGGCAGCCATCTTGCCTCCGTTTGGTGCCGTAAAAGATAGACTGATTCAGGGCGACAGCAGAAGAACCCGCCTGCTGTCCCGCCCCAAGGACGGACCACGGCATCGCTACAAAACCGCGGGGATGCCATGCTGACGCAAGCTGACGCTGACGAAAAGTTCTCGAACTACCGAAGGGGATTCTGGTCCGGCAGCTAGTTAGTGGAAAGACTTAGACTGTGCACTGGACCCACCCGACCTCGCCCCAAAATGGCGCCGAGACGCCTCTCACACCGTGGCCGGCCTGAACGGTTGTAGGCCCGTATTTGTATACTGACATTGTTTTAAATAAAGGGCTTCTTAAAGGAATTACGGAATCAGTGTCATGACAAATCATCTAGGTTGGTAAAGGTTTTTTTTAAATAAATGATTGTTACTCCCAAGCAATAGAAAACAGATAATGCAGACCCCATTTACCTGAATCTTTTTGATTAACGGAATTTGTACCCGTCACACCTGTCTTTTTCCAAGAGTTGTCAGAAAATGGTCGACTATAGCTTAAGGTATATGCCGAATGCAAGGTATGGTATCTTGCACCATAATATACGACCGATTGAGAAACACATGTACGACCAGGGAACCCGAATTTAGGAGATGAATGAAATAGAGCATCTTTGTCTCAGAAGAAAAGAATAATAGGTCTGTGGTATTACCCACTCCTGCGGCTAGCCTGGTACGTGGTAAGTAGAACTTTTTCGTGTCTACGTGCGCTAATGTACTTTGAATACTGCACATCCCCTCCCCTCTTTTTCCCCTCTATAGGTCACGACGAAGTTCCGACTGAAGAATGGAGTGGACATGGACCGCACCGTGTTCAATATAGGGAAAAACATAGACAAACGTTGTGGGATAATGCGCAAAGTGCAGACCACCATTGGGAACATGAAAAGCTGTATGGTATGATTGTGCGTGTGTGCTACGATTATGCGGTATGACTGTGTATGCATTTCATGCTTGGGTCGCTTGAAGAGAGCGTCATCGTATGATTGAAGTGCTCGTCCATCGATCAAAGGGAGGGGAGTAAAAGGTCCGACACCCCCCCCCCCAAGATAAACTACAAAAATACTGAAAATACGCAGCATGCATAGGAAAGAGGACAGAAAAGGAGAGGTCCCCATACTCAACGTAGCCCTGAGTCTCCGTCTTAAGTTTCTGCGCTTGATGCATGTACTGTCACACCCTATCCGGTATTTGTGTGTGCGTGATCACCGAATTTATGTCTTTCCCCCGCTTGTGTTTTCTTACATAGAACCGACCCATGCTACTCCATGTTGTGTGTGCACCAAGTAGCCTATTATCGTACACATGTCTCTCTCTCTCTCGCGTTTTGTGTCGTACATATGCCAAATAGCCTACTTGATGCGCCTCTCTCTCTCTCTCTCTCTCTCTCTCTCTCTCTCTCTCTCTCTCTCTCTCTCTCTCTCTCTCTCTCTCTCTCTCTCTCTCTATCTCTCTCTCTCTCTCTCTCTCTCTCTCTCTCTCCTCTCTCTCTCTCTCTCTCTCTCTCTCTCTCTCTCTCTCTCTCTCTCTCTCCCCCTCTCTCTCTCTCTCTCTCCCCCTCTCTCTCTCTCTCCCTCTCTCTCTCTCCCTGAAGGCTTCCTTGCCCTCTTTCTTTTTGAATAAATTAACGACACATACCTCCTCAGTCTGTGTATAATTGGCCTCAAACACGGCGGTGTTCGAACAAATTGACAGAAACAAAAACGACCGTACTTTACCACGTTACTACCTCTCCTTTCTGCAAATGTTGAACTTAATTGGTTGAGAAAGAAAGGACAGGTAAGACGACTGATGTCTCCCAATTTGGCCCTCATCACGGGGACTATATGTCAGTGGTTTTCGTTTTAGAGCTTTAACAACATCATCTCCACCGCCCAGAATTGCCTCCGCCCAATTACCCCAAACTAGAATGTCTAAGCACCCCGTTCTCCCAAAATAACCCCAGCCCTGTACTAGCCGTCTCAGAGTATTTCGAACGAAACAGCTGATGACCTTATTCTCTAAAGGTACATCGCCTAAACTGATAAGGGTTACCTATTGTCTCCAGCAAGAATAATGTTTAGCTTATGTCCCTCCCCGAAATAGATACCTGTGAACCCATGACAGTAGCACCTTGCACTTTTTCATAAACTTAGCAGTCCTCGGAGGAAAATGTGTATTAACAGAACTTGTGTTGAGATGAACGAGTCTCTACCGGAGAAGCCGGTTCGATTTTTTTAATAGACCAGAAGGTTGACAGATGTCAGGCTTCCTGCAACGATTATAGGGCACAGGAATCGACACCTAGCAGGCCAGACGATGGACAGGGACACCCACAGAAACCTGCACCACAGCAATGATTAATAAATTAGTAACACACACTGACATAAGAGTTAATAAACACCAATCATACAACAACCGATAAAAGCATTTCCCCAACTACTCGGTGGTTGGGAGAGAGGATGAAGTGTGTAAATGTCTTCCCTGCCAACTCTCTAAGATTTTGTTCCTTGTACTCATTCAAAGATAACCTGCGGCCATCGGAAGAGAGGGGTCGGACGTGACGCACAGCCTGGCTGCGGACCATGGAACATCTATGGCATCGACCAAGGGGGAAGCAACGAAGCAAAAAGGGCGTGAGACGAGGCACCATTATCAGCATGAGAAGCGATAGAACGAAGGGCTATCTCGAGGCCCCCTGCTCGCTGACCAGCGTGCCTGAAGTCCCAACCCGTCGGGCCCGATTGATGGGCCCAGTGCTGAAAGATTCTGCTCTCCTTGGTCCGCCTTTTTTTGATCCGATCCCACTCCACCCCCTCTTCCCTCGGCATCCCAAAGCACGCCGCACCCCTTCTCTCTCTCTCTCTTTTATATGGATTTTGAATTTGACTTAACTACAGAAGAACAAAAAGCGGGTACCCCGTCTCAAAGTACCTATGATAAAATGTGTTAGGGAACAGGACTGTGATCGGAGAACAACGAATGGTCACACCCTGCTACGTGAAAACTTGGATTTGAGCTGGACCTTAGCTCCACCGCCGGTGCTCAACAGTGCCAACACAAGAAGAAGAACAATAAGAGCTTACCAGTGATGGCTCACTATAATAGGACACTGGAAAGAAGCACTCCCTTCCCTGACTGTAACTCATGTTAAGTTGAATTCCTCTCCCAACCACCCCCCTTTTTTTATATTGACTATCTTCCTATCGAGTTTTCATGATATTGCGTCAGTCACTTCCAACTGTACACTGAGAAGTTAAGAAACTCTAACTTTGTATAATGACATTCGTATAACACCAGCCGTGCACACGACTATACTGACTATTTTTGATCCTCACGAAGTCTGGGCCTTGAGTAATGTACGAAATATCCCTTGTTTTGCCAGAAACATTTTTTTTGCTTTACAGTATCATGTTTGTGCTCAAACAAGCTCCCCTCCTCCTATCCCTGGGCCTGACATGCGGCACAGCTGATGTAATTTTGTATGTACTACCTCCTCGCCTACTTTATCAACTGTATGTAACTATGTACAAATGTGTCAGATTACTCCTGCCTGTCCTAAAAACTCTGTACCTTTAAGGAATGCATGAAAAACATTCACGGTATTATAGCTAAAGGGTTAACGAAGGTGAATGTCGGCCAGGCAAGCTGGCGAGATATGTTAAAAGGGAGGACTGTGGAAATTTAGCTTGTAACTGAACATTATCTGCGCCATCTTGCCTCTCCCCAGCGCCACGCACAGCGAACGCACGGCCGCCATTTTAGGCACCCCACTCTCTCTCCCCGCTCATTGTCGATCGCCAGCGCGTTCCCCTGGCGCTGCAAGCATCCCCCGCGCGCCGGCCACCCCCGCTCTCTCATACACGGGCCATAAACCCTCTCCTTCTGCGCGACCCTGCCATGGAATCACACCCCGTGCCTGACCAACACCTCCTTTCATCCCATACATGGTCATACATCCTTCCTGATAACCCCCATCCTCCGCGCCCGATTGTCCGAACCGATCCCAGGCCATCACCTAGCCCTACGGATGCAGTTTATTGCCCCTACTGTAAGGAAAACACCCCACATCAAAGGGATTACAGCAGATCAAGGCCCCCACCCCCTGAGACCCGACCGGTTGCACACACCCCCGGGAATTGGCGGAATGTCCAGCTGTGTGATAGCCATCTCCTACTGTGGGTGGGGTGGGGACTTCCACTGTAGATATGTGTGGGAACGAGCTTGAAGTGGGGATTCTGAGGATGTTCTTTCATGTAGCAAAACCACCTCAAGAATGTGCCATGTACAATAAACCTGCAATAAAGTCATAAACCTGTGTATAAGAGGCCAGGCCTCAGAGATGCAGTTAGAGCACCTCGTGACGATACCTTGCTGTCTGATCTGATGTGTTCTGCTCCGACGGAATAAAACTTTGTTTCCTGCCTTCCAGTCTCTGGCGCCTGCCTCTTTCATTGGTAAATTATCGAATGGTATGAGAGGCGATTACCGCCGGGCAATACTTGAAAGGTTATCGACTGAAACTGCTGCTACCATTTAACAGAGAAGGAAGCTGTTTTCTGTCCAGGTCAGCTCAGTGGTGTGGGAGAACTTTGCGCGGTCATTGGTGGAGACAATAGGATCTAGGGTGTGTCATGCACTGTGAGTGGGGGCAGTGACCTGTTGAGCGAGGCCAATGATACTCTTGTTTTTGGGAAGTGATGTAGTATTGGAGTCAGAAGGGTTTTCGAGGTGGAAGTTGAGGTCACCCAGGAATATGTAGTGACTGGAGTCTATCGCTAGAGGGGCGCTGAAGTCCGATATGGCATTGCAGAAGTAGGCACGAGGACCCGGAGGTCTGAGGGCGAGGGTTCCTCTGGTAGTGGCTGTGGCGTTGAGTTTGATATGGAAGATGAGGTGTTCCCTGATTGATGTGGTGTTGTCATCCAGGGCGGTGCAGTTGAGGGAGTCTTTGTGGATGATGGCAATGCCTCCGCTGGGTTTGTTGGGGCGGTTGCCGTGGATCATCTTGTATCCAGGGGGCTTAGCGATGGAGAAGTCAGGTGCGGATGCGAAGTGAGACAGTTTTCGGTGATGAACATCACATCTGGTGTGAGGGTGGTTAACGTGTCTCATAACCTCCATGGCGTGCTTGCAGAGGGACCTGATGTTCAGTAAAGCGCAGTGGAGCTGAGGTCTTTGGAGGGGTGTGCGCTGCAGGTTGGTGGTAGCTGGGGTTCTGACATTACAGGAGAGGCAGCAGTGTAGGCAGGTGAAGGGTCCTTTGGGAAGGGGGAGAAATGATGTAGCAGCTGTTGTCACGTGGCTTGGGCTCAATGTTCTGGAGTTCGCTGGCAGAGTTGCGGTCGCGGGCTTTGGGACATGGGGTTCTGGCGCTGGGCGCAGTCCAAGTGCTGACGGGCTTGCCTTTGGAATGGCTTTGATGCACCCGCTGGGTGCGGCCGTGCAGCGCAGTGACCTCCATTAAGTAGTCCTGGGGTGGTGGCGGGAGGATGCCATGGGGAACTGGAGCAAGCCTATAGAGCTGGGACAGGGGATGGCAAGAGTCCGACCATGGACTGGGCGACGGCAAACAAGAATGCAGTCACAAGAGCAAAATAAACAGTAATACCAAAGCACACAATTCAGGCAGAATGGGAAAAGGCAGCGGAGGCTGAAGTGACCGGGGCACTAAAAAAATTGTGAAACATGCAGCCTTTACGTGAATGAAGAAAATGAAAGACAGAGTTATGGAATTAAACAAGGATTACAATGGATTAAAATGGTTTATTCAATTTATGATGGAGTCTAAGGAATATATTTTGAATTGTCTGTGCAATTGTTGGATGGAGCATCACGTTGCTCCAAAGGTTATGACGTTACTCACTCGTGCTCTTAGGTCAGGGCACAACGCTAGTCTGCACGCAATTTTTTTTGCCTATGAGCATGTTGCAAAAATGGACTGTTAACTAGATAGGTGTGCATTCTGTCACTTTACACAAACAGCAACTTGTCAGCTAGATTTTTGTTACATGGCAATTACCCGCTCACCCATATGGGTCATTGATGAATATGTAAAGCATTGGTAATCCCACTCACGACCTCTTTGCAAAGCACAAGGGCTGATTCACAAAGGGCTTCAGCACTCGTGGTGGAGACCCCACAGTCATAATAGGGGCCCGCACACTTGGCGGTACCTCAACAATGGGTAACTGCAGTACAGAGGTCCCGCCACAAGTGTGTGACCCCAGCCACAACTGTAGGTCCTCTGCAAGGAGTGTGGAGCCTCCACTACAAGTGTGGGACCCCTGCAACGACTGCGGGACCTCCGCCATGAGTGTGGGACCCCCGCCATGAGTGCGGAGGCCTGTTGTGAATCGACTCCAGAGTGAAGAGGCTCACGGGTGAATGTAGCACTGTACAAGACCAATGAATACACAGATGACTGTACTGACCATAGCTGCAGGACACTTGTAGATCCGCAATGATCCGGAGTATGTTGTTCATCTGGTTCGACCTCTGTTCGTTCTCCAAGATGCTCCCAGAAGCCGGGTACGCAGAATCAATGTAGATGATATCCAGAAGATAAATTCCTGAAACAGCAACAAAAAGTGACTGTTAAAATTGAAGGACATAAACACACAGGTGCGTGGGAAAACACTTAGCCAGATAGACCAGGCCTTGCTATAAAAGACATTTCAAGTTGGTCCAGTTCACATGTCAAGAAATCCATCCTGTCCAATATTTTTATTCTTCACATTGTTACTTGTAATGATTGTTTCAGACTGTACATAATTCCATTAATAGTGACTCGAAGGAGCATATGGCCTAGAAAAGACCTGGATGGGCTACTTACACTTGGAGCCCGATTAAGAGTGAGGAGGGGGTCACATGTGGAGATTTTGGGTGATTTACATTTTCATTACCAGCCACTGCCAGTCTCTAACATAATTCCTCCTTTTTCAAAGAAGACCCCATTGAATAGAGAATAACTATGCCGGCCGGGCTAAAACGGGCTGAGTCCCAAATGGAATTTCTAGATCCTTGGGGTTTAATGCAGATATTTACCAACTGGTCTGAGCAGAGCAGAATGTAAATGTCTGTTAGGCTACTGGTGTGGGGAAAAAGGTGGAAAAAGGATGAGGGTGGTGGGCGAGGAAAGGTGAGGATGTTCTGTGGCCGGAATACATGGTCTCCCCGTGCCTTGGTTGAGGGTCGGACATGGTCCTTGGACTCAGACCAGGTTTGCACTGCAGCTCATTCTCAATTGGAGTTTACTTGCCTTGAACGACCTTACCTTGAACATCTGAGCCACCCCCTTAGTACTTGACGTCCGCAATAAACTGAAGACCTGGCTCGTTCTTGTGGCCCCTTTAAGGATGCCCCTTCTCTCAAGCCTCTGGATCCCCTTACTGGTGAGTTGCACACCGTACAATTAAACATGACCGGTTGTAAAATCGGTTACGGTGTTCTTGCACCATAACACACAAGAATGGGAACACCAGGCCACTTATAATGGTGCGGAGTGGACTTTCACTTCTCTCAACTTGGAAGTGGGGTCCTTAAAAAACCAGAGAGTCCTTCATCAAAAATATCACCACCTCACAAATGGCAAAAACGCCTAAGCACTGATTCTGTACATTAGCACATCAACTGTGAGCTGAGATCTTAGTGTGGGCAACAGAAAATGGCACTTATCAAATCTTAATGTATCAATTTGTATTTCAAGAGCTTGTGATATTTGTTTACTGCAAAGGAAATCACAGCGACATTGTCCTGCTGGAATGCAGGGGGCACGTGTGTGACGAGCGCCTTGAAACTGGTCCACATGAAAACATGGAACACAGACTTACAAATCTGGCTTCCCAAAACATCAACAACTCACGAATAATTCCTTGCAAATATCTGAAAGAGTTAAATTCCCAGTTCAATTTACTAATCTAGTTTATCTTGGGATAAGTGTTTGATAGCAGGAAAAGATGCATGAAACAAATGTATAGGTAGATTGTGTAGGTAGATGTTTATATTTGATTAATGTTTTGGCAAGCCCATATTTTTAAGTCTGTATTTTTTCAAGTCTAGATTTTTTAAATACCATGCTTTTTTGTTCTGTGGTTTTACAGGCTACCCCTGGGAACACCTCTACATTCAGTGACCCTCTAGAACAACATGCTTTCTTCCTAATCAACTGAAGGGAGAGAAGTTAGAGGGGTGGCCAAATGAGGTCATTCATCAGATAATCCCTGGGATAATTATATGAAGTGTAGCTTTGGACCCACTAAAATCTGACCCACATTTGTATACCCTAGGTTGTGGCTGGACTCAGACGGATGTATGTCGTTACAACGCACACTTTTACAGCGCATGCACTTACAACGCATTTTTTACAACGCAACATCCACTACAACGCATTCCATTACATAGCATGACACTACAACGCATGTTTAAAAACTACCTTTACAACGCATTCCATTACATCGCATACTACCTTTACAACGCATACCATTACAACGCATAGTATAGGGGTAAAAATTACTATTCTAACTCCAGGGGGTGCAACAGTAGGGTAAGTGTTGGATTGCGTTGTAATGGTATGCGTTGTAAAGGTAGTTTGCGATGTAATGTAATGCGTTGTAAAGGTAGTTTTTAAACATGCGTTGTAGTGTCATGCTATGTAATGGAATGCGTTGTAATGGATGTTGCGTTGTAAAAATGTTGTTGTAAGTGTAGTGCGTTGTAACAGTTGCGTTGTAAAGGTTGTTCACCAACTCAGACATAGAAACTGAACCCTTCCAGCTCAAACACAATGCAACAAGGCTGTCTTACTACAAAGAGACTATGCCTCTGAATGCTACGGCTCTGCTCTACCTGTCACTTCTTTTTGTCATTTTCCTCTCCCCTCTCCCCTCTCCCCTCTCCCCTCATCCCAAACACGAATCCCATTTTTCCTCCTTTTTTATTATCACTCCCCAATTTTGGAATAAAAGACCAGGTATTACGAAAATCTCATCAATAATATATTCACGACAGAAAATTTGTAAAATGTGAATACAAATCTGACAAACTGAAATGAGTTACATCTCTGATGTTTGCTAAGAGGATAGCTCATCATCCATCTGCTTAGGACGTGACATTACCGCATTCACTATCATCCACCTCCACAGGAAGTGACATCATAGGATTCACACCAAAAGGGTTTTATAAGAATAAGCCCAGCAAAAGGACATCATTTCCCACCACCCCCTGCACTCTTAGCCCCACCTAACCCCTACTTAATGGCAGACGCACAGCAGATGTGTGTAGCGGATGTACCGAAGGTAAACTAAAGACATGCCCATCTGCACTCGTCCACACATGGACCGTGCCTAGCACCAGGAACCCTGGTCCTCTGCTACCCTGCTGTGCTCCTCTGAGATCTCAACTCTGGCGTCCCACACTGCTGCCACACCGCACTACACAACACGGAGGGAGCATTCACATGCACCTTCTGCACGTTCTCATGCACTCTCACATACCCTACATCCACCACTCCTGCACCAATAGCATCCTAACAGCCACCCACTCACTTTCACACATACCAACCACCACCCACGCAACATGCCACACGTGAATACATGCTCCTCAACACCCACTCTCTTACAAAGATAGGGACCAACTACATGACACACTCCGCTCTTGCTCTTCTTCACAGATACATGGCTAACCCCAAACTCTGCTGCCACCCGGTTGACTACAAGATCAGCAGGCAAGACCGACAGTACAAGCCCGGAGGTGGAGTCACTATCATATTCAAAGACACCATCAGCCACACCACCTACACGGACACTCCCATCAGCTTCATGAAACACCTCATGTTCAAGATATGCATCACACCAACTTCTCCCTGGGCGGAACCTTTATACAGATGACTAGGACCAGCACCAATTTACACCAGTGACCTCATGGATTTCATCCCACCCCTCATCATCAACTCCAGTGCCTTCATCCTTCTCGGACCCACACCCAGCCAGGACCACAATCATCATCCTGAAGATGCTGAGGAAGATCTTCAAATGGCTCCAAAGCAACACCAGATATCACACAAGCCCAACTTATCATCAAATTGGACTATGGGAACACCCTTTGTGCCGGGACTATCAAGCAACTCAACGGAAGACTACAAACCATCAGGACCAGAACTTGGCAGATAGACTCATCCTCAACCTCCTGCGCAGAGCTCAAATCAAACACCACCCCTGGGAGCTCCACTGACTCCTGATACACAAAGGCCCTAATTTCAAACTCCTCACACACCCTTTTAAGGCACCACACAACTTAGGCCCACCTACTTGAACAGTTGCATCTCCTTTATCCAAGATACCTCCACTCCGCAGAGCTACTACTCACTCACATCCCACACATACACTTAACCAGATGAAGAGGATGGGTGTTCACTTCCATCACTCCTAAAGTACGGAACAACCTCCTGCTCTACATCAGAGCCTCCTCTTCCCTTCTTGAATTTGACATTAATCTCAACACCCCCAGAAAAATGTATATTTCTACTTATATTGAGATTTAGACAGGATTGACAAGTGCAGTTAACTGAATAGAACAGAAATACCCTATTTTTGAAAGGTTGACAACATGTTTCAACTAATGCGGATGATGAGAACAAAGGCATCCTCAGTTGTAAAATATGCATTGTCTTTCAAAGGTTACAGCAATCTCGTGAGAGCGCTTCTCCATTAATGTGGGAACACATTTCATCTTGGAACATGGAAATATATTAATTCCTTTGACTTGTGCAGGCTTCACTCGTTGGCAGCTTTCTTGCATTGGTGGCTGATCTACTGAAGCCCTACCAGCGAAAACAGTGCATTTTTAAATGTCAGTTAGCACAACCCAGTCCGTGAAGGGTGTCCATCAGTCGTTCACAGAGTCGGGATCTGTTGTGAAAGAAGTCCAGTAGCCGTAGTGGAGGTTATCGGAAGGTTTATTGAATCTCGGTTGCAAGTGAGTAAGATGATAACTAAGCTGTCAAGTAAGACCCACCCAGAGCAGCCTCCTTGCTGCTCAGCCCACACTCCAACTGGCACTCTCCACCACACCAGACACTCAAGCATTCCATGACATCACCAAGCACTCCAGCAAAATATCATAGGATGTAAGATGGGAAATGAAGAAACAGTCCCATGACACTGAATACAATAAAAATCACAGCAGTGCAGGGCTGCAAGGACTGAAGCCACAACAGGGGTGTAACACGGTGAAAGACTCCCATCCTCACTCAGGTGTAACACTTGAAACACTAACACCCTCACTCAGGTGTAACTCGGTGACACACTAACATCCTACCTCAGGTATATCACGGTGAAACACTAACACCCTCAGTCAACCCCTATTGCATACACAACTTGCACACCTGACGGGACCAAAGGTCTCAGGTAAAACAGCACAGGGTACACGACCCCACAATGCACACAACTTGCACACCTGATGGGACTGAATGTCTCAGGTAAAACAGCACAGGGCACACAACCCTAGAAAGCACTATAACAAATGTCCCATTTCAGAGTGCCGGATACTTAAAAATACTGCACTCAGAAAATATTCCACAAAATAATTATTTGGTCAAAAGCTTAAACAAATGCCCATTTGTTTGAGAGCACACCTGCTAATTTTAAAACCCTTCGGTTCAACACTTGAGAAGGATATAAGAAGGATTTATGATAGGGAAGAATTAAAATTTTCTTTGATCCCTACCATGATCTAGATGGATAAAGATACTTTAGACATCATGATATGAAACGTCCTTGTAGGAAACCATGGCATTTAAACATATCCCGATACAAACTACCGACAGAAAAATCACAATTACAATCACATTTGACTACTTATATGAAAGACAACAAAGGTTCAGTTTCTTCTCAACAAATTTTATGGGCAGCTGCAAAAGCCACCATTAAGGGGCAAATTATGAAAGATTCTGCCATAGCCAATAAACGTAGAACAGAACAACAGACTATTTTAGAAAATGATATCAAAACCTCGACACATGCTTATTTTACCAATCCAACCGAAGCTTCGAGATGTAGATTGGAAAAGGCTAAAATGGAGCTTAATACACTATATACTTCAAAAGCGGAATATATGTTATATAGACTTAAGTCTCAAAATTACGAACAAGGAGAAAAAGCCGTCCGTTTACTAGCGGCACGATTAAAACAGAGAGAAGCTATGACAACTATTCCAGCTATTTATAGTTCTGAAGATAAGCTAATAACTGAGACTCAGGAAATAGCTTATACATTTGCAGATTATAATGAGAAGTTATATAGCTCAGAGGTTGATGATCATCACCACAAAGATCAGGAATTTTTTGATAAAATAACACTTCCCCGCCTCAATGAACAGGATCAGCTCATACTGGCAGGCGAAATAACAAAAGATGAAAATGACCAAGCAATCTCTAATCTTCCATACAATAAAGCACAGGGAGAAGATGGTTTTCCTGGGGAATTTTACCATTGGGTTAAACCAGAAGCAATAGACGCCCTTTATGAGGCCTATAAAGAAGCAGAGGAAACTGGTAGCCTCTCCTCTCTCACAAATAAAGCTATCATAACGGTCCTTCCCAAACCTATCGTCCAATTTCCCTTCTGAATACAGATTCAAAGATATTAGCCACCATTCTCGCCAAAAGACTCAAACAAGTTATCGCTAAACTCATACATAATTCTCAAGTAGGATTAATACTAGGCAGAAATTCCCGGAACCATCTACGCACTTTGGCTCACATACTCTGGCTTTCCAAGGATGCTGGAGAAGACAGAGTAGACTTATCCTTAGATGCCGAGAAGGCCTTTGACCGTATTGAATGGAGCTATATGTTCCGCACACTACATAGGCTGGGGTTAGGCAAGTAATATATCTCTAAGGTCAAATGGTTATATGAGACACCATCCGCACAAGTGAATTGTGGGGGTTTCCTTTCAAAATCTTTTTTAGTGCAAAGAGGTACCCGCCAGGGTTGCCCTTTATCGCCCCTTTTGTTCCTTCTTGCACCTGAACCAATGGCTGCGGCAATAAGACAGTGTTCACAAATAGCAGGCATTCCTACACCAGCAGGGATCTCAAAAATACTTCTTTATGCAGATGACATATTGCTCACACTTACTGATCTGCCTACTTCACTCCCTAGACTCATGTCTACCATTTCTCGCTTCTCGATCATTTCTGGCTACAAAGTCAATTGAAATAAGAGTGAAGCTCTACCATTGTCTAGGGGTACAACAAAAGCAGCTATTTTGGGCTATAATTTTCAATGGAAAGTGGACCGCCTGAAGTATTTAGGTGTTTACATCAACACAGGTTTAGAACATATGATTCAAGATAACTTAGATCCACTTATTGCCAAAACGAAGTCAGAGTATGAAAAATGGTCCCATCTTAACTTGTCTTTTTGGGGTAGAGTACAGGCAGTGAAAATGATTATAGTGTCCCGTTGCACTTATGTTTTAGGTATGTTGCCTTTGACAGTTAACTTATCAATATTGCGAGATATTGACAAAGGTATTAAAACCTTTATTTGGGGATCCCTGAGACCTAGATTTAAAATCTCAAAATGGAATGCTCACAGGCGATATGGGGGTCTTAGTTTACTGTGTATTGAGCATTACTATACAGCCCTCCATTTATCTCAATTGGTTTATATTTGGCCCAGACAGGATGAACCCCCACTATGGGTTCTCATTGAAAGACAAACTGTACAGGCAACTTCGGGTTTGCGTATGTTTTACACTCATAAATCACCTGCTTTACAAACTTCCAACCCTATTATTCAATCTATGCTTAAGATGTAGATACATGCCCACAAACTCCTTAAGAGTAACCCAAGACTACATGGAAAGGCCCCCATATGGCATAACACTGATATTAGAATAGGTAAACAGACTATATCCTGGGATATATGGGCGAGAGCAGGTATTCTAATGTTGGATCACTTACTAACTTTAGAAGGTGAGCTTAAAACCTTTGGAATGCTTAAGATTGAATTTCAACTCCCTGCCTCCCAAGAGGGGAAATACTTACAACTAAAACAAGCCCTAGTTCATAGACTAGGCCCATTTCCTTAGATAGTTGAGGATTCCCCAGTGTTACAATGCTTAAAAATTTGGGGGAAATTCAAAGGCGCAGTCTCTGGATTTTATAATCTCATAGTGCATAAATTACACTCATACCCATTACTTGCACAGCTTCATGTCAAATGGCAAGGGTTAATTACTGTAGCTTATTCCGATGAGGAGTGGGAGGATGTTATTATGAACATGGATAAGGGAATTAGAGAGGCCAGAATGAAATTGACTCTTTTCAAAATTCTTCATAACTGGTACTGGTCACCACAAAAGCTCAAGTCAGCAGGTTTACTACACCGATCTACCTGTTGGAGGTGCCCAGAGGATATACTACACATTTTATTCCGATGCCCAATTTTGAAGGAATATTGGTCTTCCATAACTGCCTCTACACAGAGCTATACAAGTGTCCATTCCTTTAACGGAAAAATTCGTTCTATTACATGATGTTACTGATTTCCCAAATCTCACAAACCATACAAGATGATTGATAGCTATTGCACTCACTGTAGGAATAATGTGTATATTAAGACATTGGAGAACACCACAATGCCCTACATATGATGAATGGCTTATTGAAATGTATAAAATAGCATCATATGAAAAACTCATCTATCGATTGCAGGACAATGTTGGAACTGTCATCCAAATTTGGAACTCCTTTCTAGCTAATAAATGTTCTATTTCTGGTAATATTTCAATTTTTTCTTCTAATTAGGAACTACAATAAGGGATTTACTTCTATTTTTATTTCCATATTAATTCATTACCATCATTATTTATATTCATGTGGTTGCTGTTATCATTAGGATTGTTGATGCTTTAGCCAGTAACACTGTTATTTGAATTAGGACTCCTATTGAAATTGTTGAGTTAGTGGGAATATCTTCACTTGAAATTTTATATGTGTATGATATTATCGCTACTATCTTCCAACTATCTATAATACATGGTTTACTACATACTGTATACTATCTTTATCATCTCCTTCCTAGTCCACCTTTCCTATTTCTTCCTTTCCAGGTTTTATGAGTACCTCAACTATTGTATCTTTTGATATCTGTATTATCTTTTTTATATTTAAAAATCTTAGAAGGTAACATTTCATAGTAATTTATTGTGTGGCCACAATTTGATTTGTTTATACTCCTTTTTTAATGTATTGTTTATAAAGTGACATGTACTTCTCAATAAACATAAACCAAAAAAAAGGAAAAAAAAAAAAGACATCATGATAGAAGCCTTCACCTGGCAGTAAAGGGGTCTACAGGCAAGCTGACGCTTCCCCACCATCATGAGAAACCTAGCGGTGTCAGGCAGGAACTCCTTCTGTTGGGAAATTCTTGTCAACAGCTGCAGTCTGCCTGTAATTGTAAACTGCTGGTGGGCTGATGGCACCTAATTTGCATGAAGAATATTTTTATGCAAAACAGACTCTACCCCTCAAAGCGGCAGCTCTGTACACCAAATCGGTGCATCTGGCACTGCAACTGCACATATCGCTGCTTTGTGTCTTTATGTATTCTGGGGATATGGGGTCTCGTCAGAGACACACAGTAGTGTGGCGATGCTTCTGGAGACCCTATTCCCCTAATTTAGGAGGCCAAAGGGGCTAATCCCTTTTGGTGTGCACCACACCTTCTCCTTTTCTGGCAGATTACATTGTTTCCCAGTGATTCTAAAAGAGAGCTGGGATGTAATGTGTAGTTGAATAGTAAAACAGTCTTTTTCAGCCCTTTTTTCGCTCTCTTGTCCAAAGGAAGTTCATTTTTGCAATCTGTCTCTGCAAGGGCTTTGAGGTCTGACAGATAACATCACCACCAGTGTTGGGTCATGTTCACATTATGAAGGCCTTCATCTTTCAATACAATCCTCAATTGAAGGAGTTTCATTTAAGCTTATGCCAGCAAGATGGCCGATACAGGTTTCCTCTGGCCACACTGCACGCGTCGTAATCTGCTTGGTGTTGGATGCAGTACCCTTTAGTACTGCTGACCTGCCCAAGTGCGCAATTGCTGCCTCTTGCTTCAATGACAGGTTGGATTGGATTTAATTTTGAAAACTGGTGAAACAAAAAAACCAAAGGGTGAAAAAAGCTGTCAACATCAAGAACCCCTTAGGCCTGAATCTACAAACCCAAACAGCACAACAACGCACTTGTGTATGGTAATAATACTAAAGGGGTTCATTACCTGGAGAAGTGTGGCTCAATGATTAGAGCGGCAGACCCTGTTGCAGAGGTCTAGCCCGGAACCAGGGTTCAATTCCCTGCCTCAGCGGGTCTTGGGCTCAAAAATTCCACGGACATGATAATTCTCGCCTCGGTGCCTATTCCAATCTGCGAGTACCACTCTGCAACTCTGGGCAATAGCTTGCTTAATCTCCACAACGGCCCCCACAACGCTAAGGATGCCTGGCCTCCACCTTGGGGGTGCCCAGGAGTGGACGCCTCACAGGGAAAGCCAGGATGGGTTCCACAGCGGTATTCGTACAAGTGCCTTGAGACCCTTGCGGGTGAGTAGTGCGCTATACAAGTATCAATTTACATCTACATTTATATTACCTCACCGTTTCAATAGCTGAATCTTGAAAAGACAATTAAAATTACTAAGAAATATTTTTAGGAGCACTTTGTCACTTGAGATTCACAATAAATGTGCCACTTTTTAAGGCACACTAGGGTCTGATTTAGATCGTCCAATATTTGGAGGAAGTGTTAAATCCTCCGCTGGATTCTATGCCGAAGGAGAATCCACCTTTGGCTAACATAGATCCTCCCAAGAAGCCACCAATTGAGAATGTATTACTTTCTCTACAAATTAAAGGATTTTATGTTACTATCAAAACTAAATCAGACCCTCAGACCATAATGTTGTATCAAAATCAAAGGACACAAACCCCATCGACACATAATCCAAAATAATTTAAGTGTTGTAAATGTGGGTTTAAATTAGTGATATCACAAAGATGTCTGCAAATCCGCCATCAGGTTAAAAATGTGAGTCTAATGTGAGTCTAAGGGACTCATTCTGAGTTGTCTGGAAGTGGCAGAGCTCTAAGGGACTCATTCTGAGTTGTCTGGGAGTGGCAGAGCTCTAAGGGACTTGTGAGTTTTTCGGAAATGGCAGAGCTCTAAGGGACTCATTGTGAGTATTCCGGAAGTGGCATAGCTCTAAGGGACCTATTGTGAGTTGTCCGGAAGTGGCAGAGCTCTAAGGGACTTATTGTGAGTATTGCGGAAGTGGCAGATCTCTAAGGGTTTCATTGTGAGTATTCCGGAAGTGGCAGAGCTCTAAGGGACTCATTGTGAGTTGTCTGGAAGTGGCAGAGCTATAAGGGACTCATTGTGAGTATTGTGGAAGTGGCAGATCTCTAAGGGACTCATTGTGAGTATTGCCGAAGTTGCAGAGCTCTAAGGGACTCGTGAGTATTCCAGAAGTGGCAGAGCTCTAAGGGACCTATTGTGAGTTGTCCGGAAGTGGCAGAGCTCTAAGGGACTTACTGTGAGTATCGCGGAAGTGGCAGATTTCTAAGGGTTTCATTGTGAGTATTCCGGAAGTGGCAGAGCTCTAAGGGACTCATTGTGAGTTGTCTGGAAGTGGCAGAGCTCTAAGGGACTCATTATGAGTATTGTGGAAGTGGCAGATCTCTAAGGGACTCATTGTGAGTATTGCCGAAGTTGCAGAGCTCTAAGGGACTCGTGAGTATTCCAGAAGTGGCAGAACTCTAAGGGACTCATTGTGAGTTGTCTGGATGTGGCAGAGCTCTAAGGAACTCATTGTGAGTATTCTGGAAGTGGCAGAGCTCTAAGGGACTCATTGTGAGTATTGTGGAAGTGGCAGATCTCTAAGGGACTCATTATGAGTATTGCCGAAGTGGCAGAGCTCTAAGGGACTCATGAGTATTCCAGAAGTGGCAGAGCTCTAAGGGACTCATTGTGAGTTGTCTGGAAGTGGCAGAGCTCTAAGGGACTCATTGTGAGTGTTCTGGAAGTGGCAGAGCTCTAAGGGGCTCATTGTGAGTTGTCTGGAAGTGGCAGAGCTCTAAGGGGCTCATTGTGAGTTGTCTGGAAGTGGCAGAGCTCTAAGGGACTCATTGTGAGTTGTCCAGAAGTGGCAGAGCTTTAAGGGACTCATTGTGAGTATTCCAGATGTGTCAGAGCTCTAAGGGGCTCATTGTGAGTTGTCTGGAAGTGGCAGAGCTCTAAGGGATTCCTTGTGAGTATTACAGAAGTGGCAGAGGTCTAAGGGACTCATTGTGAGCTGTCCGGAAGTGGCAGAGCTCTAAGGGACTCATTGTGAGTTGTCTGGAAGTGGCAGAGCTCTAAGGGACTCATTGTGAGTATTCAGAAGTGGCAGAGCTCTAAGGGACTCATTGTGAGTTGTCTGGAAGTGGCAGAGATCTAAGGGACTCATTGTGAGTTGTCCGGCAGTAGTAGAGCTCTAAGGGAATCATTGTGAATTGTCCAGAAGTGCCTGGTAACGTGCAAAAACACAGAAACCCTCACTTTTCCCCCTGGGGATTCGGCTCATAAAAGCAGTTGGAAATGCAGGTGAGAATGGGAAGTGACTGGGGGGTAGGGGGTGGCCCTGGGTGAACTGAGTTCCCTAGTAATGCCTCGTTACGTAGAGGATTCTCAGGGTACTAATGCCGCACTCATGATAAAAGCCTCAAGAGTAAGACACAAGTCACAGGTTCAAATCTTAGTAATGCTAAGGCTACCCCTCGCTCATCCGCTGCATACTGCATACATGTACAACCTTTATCTTCTCCCCCAACACATACTATATAATTCTCTCAATTATCACCAATGCCCCCCATTCCCCAACTCCATCATGTGCTCCAGGGAGAACTATGAATTATACCATATTTACTTCATTCCTATCAGTCACACAAGCAACAACTTTGGGTCAAAATATAGGTGCTCTGTTTTTGCACGGGTGCAAAACTTTACCTATTATGATCCAACCAGCTCCCATATGTGTTTCACGTCACAGTGCCAGACATGATGGACTATTGCGTGGCCGGCTGCACGCGCGGGCTCGCGGCCCTCGCGCACACGGGCTGCCATTACCTTTTGTTGACTCGCATGGATTCCATCCTTCCGTCCAACTGCTCTGTGTGCCAAACGTGCCGCAGCCACTGATGTGCGGTCTAGACTGAGGTCTCCTAAACAACTCCACTGACAATGCATTCTTGAGTTAAAGGCGCCTAAAAGCAGCCTGTTTGGAGCATCCAGACAGAACGTGAGCTGCCGATGTTTGCTTGTGCACCCAGGCTGAAGCACAACAAAATTAAATACACAGAGCTGAGGAACTCTTTTTGTCCAAGCAGGAATATGTCAAGGATTGTCAAGTTAAAATGTGTACACACACACACATTAATCCATTTTTCTTCGTTGTTGGTTCAGCAAAATATTAACTGTCTGGGTTCCTACCTTGTAAAATAGATTTTGTGTGTTGGGTGAAAGGATTTCTGGGATCACAATATTAGCATTTTTTGTGTTCATGAGACAGAGCGAGAAAGGAGTTTGGGAGTAGTGTAACAAAAAATGATGCCCCCTCCCCCCTCCAGAATGTGATGAGGGGCCCCTGAGTATATCATATCTCACAGATATAGATTGGCCTAATTGGGGGGACCATTGAAAGGTAAGGGGCCTCTTGAAGGGTTGGGGGCCCCTTACCTTTATACGTTCTTTACTCCATAAGGCTTAATTACAGCTGTGGGGTGAACGCGGTCCTGGTAGCTGACAGCGACAAATCCTAAACACACACCTGTTTGGAGCCAGGCTGAGAGGACACTTTTGCATGGATGTGTCCAAATAGCTTCAAGAAACCCTTGGTATGTCAATGCCCTGGGTCCAGCTTGCCCTTGGTGAAGGGCACCCCAGCTCATTTATATAGGAATCATTTAATTTGCATGTGGAACACTCCTCCATGAATTCACTCAGCAGTGAAGCACTCAACATGCATTGCGTAGGTAGTTGATTCCCCTTTTTAAAGGTCCAACAGAAGCAGTACTTAATTTGAGCCAGTGGTTTCCGGTGTTCGGCACCATCACTTAATAGTCAACACCGGCGCATGGCGCTGTCTATATAATTTAGAGATGAGCACAACAACAGTTGTTTAATAATTCAAAATAGATTGAAAATTATTATTACCTGCCGCCCACGCCATCCTAGTAGTGTGGTATGGCACCTGAAATAGTCTGAATTGCCACACTGGTAGGAGTGTGATGGTTAGTAGTTGTGTTGTTACTATCTCTAGTAGCGCTGACACCGGCAATGGGTGGTACAAGCTGGGGTGGCCTCCTGATGAGAGCCCTGGCACTTATTGTTTTACAAATTAAGCACTGAACAGAAAGCAATTCCAAGGAATGTAAACAACAAAA
The DNA here is from genome assembly GCF_964204655.1 of Triturus cristatus. Lineage (NCBI taxonomy): Eukaryota > Metazoa > Chordata > Amphibia > Caudata > Salamandridae > Triturus > Triturus cristatus. The sequence goes on along the minus strand of NC_140580.1, from coordinate 1,132,501,183 downwards.
CGAACAGTGGTAGGGAAAATCTGCGCAGGAAAGTGGTTAAGTTAGAGTAAATATCCTACTTAGAGCCACTGCTCCAGGTTAACCATACAACGACCACCTCGCATCGAAATTTATGGGCAATGCCCACCTAGAATGATTAAAATAAAGGTGAACCGAGCAAACAGCTCAAAATGTCAAAGCATCAAATAAAGTCCAAGTATCAGTTCTGTATGTTATTCTTCTTTTAAGTCGTGCTTCTCAGATATATTAGTCTCTTGTTCCAATACAGTTTCTTCAAATAAATGCCTTCAAGCCAAGCCAACACGTGTTTCGTCCAAAAAGCTGTTAGTCATGGACTTCATCAGGGCAAAGCTGCAAATTCAAATTGATTATTTTGATTGAGTCATTACTTATGATCTGACTGTTCAAGGATATAAGTTGGGACTTTCGACTTGACTTTACAGACGGAAAGAATGTGCATTACTTGTCTAGGTTTATAGAGGAACCTCTTGATCCTACTTCGAATTTGAATTTGCAGCTTTGCCCTGATGAAGTCCATGGCTAACAGCTTTTTGGACGAAACACGTGTTGGCTTGGCTTGAAGGCATTTATTTGAAGAAACTGTATTGGAACAAGAGACTAATATCTGAGAAGCACGACTTAAAAGAAGAATAAAATACAGAACTGATACTTGGACTTTATTTGATGCTTTGACTTTTGAGCTGTTTGCTCGGTTCACCTTTATTTTAACAATTCCAAGGAATGCTCTGGTCCACGCAGCATTACGGCAACTAGAACTCTCTCCCTTCCCCAGGGTTCAGGGAATTCCCAGGGATAACCAATCACCCCCAACTCTGGCGCTATCAGACCTCCAAGGGACTTCAAAGAGGGTTAGCCAGGGGCCTCTTGCAGCTTAAAAGTAGTGGCCACGCCCGCGTTCTTCCTTCCCGCCAGGCCATGTTTAAATCAGGTCATTCTAATGTGGCAGGTAGCTTGCTGCCTGACCCAGTATACCAGGATGCCAGTATTGCCACCTCCACCCCACCCTGAAATGAGCAGCTGTGAGGCAGGACCAGGGACGGATCAGGGAACCAATAGCAGCCCTGGAAAAAGGCTGAAATCAGCTCCACTCCCTTCATCTCGTCGCGCAGTCTCCCTATTTACATCCAGTCATTCTCTCTGTCCATGTCTCTTCTCCCTCTCTGGTTGCTTTCTCTCTACCTCCCTCCCCCTGCCCCTCTCGCCTGCTGAGGAAATGCCCGGTGGAATAAAAGCCCAGTCCGACACTGGACAGAGCCTAGCTAGACAGAGGCATCAGGCATCCAACGATAAAACAGCGCCAAAGATGGAACAAAAAGGATGTAAACTAAGTGTTACCCTGTGCACAAAGGGTCCAGTTTACAAATGAATTTCCCAGGCTTATGAAAGACATATGCCAGGAATAGGACGTCTGTGCTTAAGTGTAAAGAACAGCTGTTCAGTCTGAGACTGTGTGTAACTTAAGTACTTAGGAGATTTGCCTCAGTTAAACTTGTGAGGTTAACCAGAGCGTATGGGGGTAGGTGGGGGAGTATTTCAGGAAAAAAATAAACAAATGTTCTAAACTAAATTAATTTTCCAGGCTTTCCAGCTCACCTCAATTCCACTTGAAATGTCCAGGAGTAAATGCTGCATAAAGTGTGGGAAAAGGAGTGAATTACAAGGTGGGTCGATGGGAGAGCGGAGGGCTGTTAAGGTACAAATGTCTCAAATGTCCTATTGCTACAAGTGCGTTTTATGACGTGCATAAAATACACACAACGTATGGCCCAGAAAACAGGTGTAAGAAGTTCTTTTACATCTACCACACGTGTGATCCTATGGGACAGCGCGTTGATGTGGTGAGAAAATGTAGCAAGTGTAACTTGAACATCTCACATAGTCACAGCTTCAGAATGGCGTAGATTACAACAGTCTTGGTAAGTCAGGTTCAGACCTCAATGGGGACATTTCACAAAGGCAGAACAAAGACTTAAATTATACTCAAGAAATGTACAATTCACAAAGACAGAACAAAGACTTAAATTATACTCAATAAATGTACAATTCACAAAGACAGATCAAAGACTTAAATTATACTCAAGAAATGTACAATTCACAAAGACAGAACAAAGACTTAATTATACTCAAGAAATGTACAATTCACAAAGACAGATCAAAGACCTAAATTACACTCAATAAATGTACAATTCACAAAGACAGATCAAAGACTTAAATTATACTCAATAAATGTACAATTCACAAAGACAGATCAAAGACTTAAATTATACTCAATAAATGTACAATTCACAAAGACAGATCAAAGACTTAAATTATACTCAAGAAATGTACAATTCACAAAGACAGAACAAAGACTTAATTATACTCAATAAATGTACAATTCACAAAGACAGAACAAAGACTTAATTTATACTCAATAAATGTACAATTCATAAAGACAGATCAAAGACTTAAATTATACTCAATAAATGTACAATTCACAAAGACAGAACAAAGACTTAAATTATACTCAATAAATGTACAATTCACAAAGACAGATCAAAGACTTAAATTATACTCAATAAATGTACAATTCACAAAGACAGAACAAAGACTTAATTTATACTCAATAAATGTACAATTCACAAAGACAGATCAAAGACTTAAATTATACTCAATAAATGTACAATTCACAAAGAGAGAACAAAGACTTAAATTATACTCAATAAATGTACAATTCACAAAGACAGAACAAAGACTTAAATTATACTCAATAAATGTACAATTCACAAAGACAGAAACAAGACAAATTACACTCAAGAAATGTACAATTCTCAAAAGTACACTAAATACTTGTCACTGTCATCTACAAGTGCTTAAACTAAACAAAGCATTCTTTACTCATATGCAAGTCCATGTTGTAGTGTAAATGTGCAGCTCCTGATCCCGGGAGCTTGTGGTAGGGGTGGTCTAGGACATGCATGGTTCAAAGCCTAGGGAAAGGCATTCACAAAACCTAGGAAATGCATTTACCACACTGGAGCCCTAAATCACACCAAAAAGAGCCAGGAGTTTAGGTGCACGTACAGCAGTGTAGTGCAGTGCACGGACGTGTTCTGGTCTACCCTTAGGAAGAAATGACATGTATAGAAACACAATAACATTTTGAGGGGAGCAATAGCAAAAAGAAATAATTTGTGAACATGCATTCCACAAAATTTAGAGGTGTATGTTGAATGCCGCTGAAGACACTAGGTTCCTCCGTTATGGCGTAGGGGCGTTGCGCCACTGCTGGAACCAGCAGACCAATGTAAATGAAAATGAAAATAAAGCAGTTATAAAACTGCTTTATTATCATTTTATTTTACTCCGAGCTGAGCTGCAGACCAATCTTGAGGGCGGGTCAAGCAGGAGGAGTGGTGAGCTCAGGGCACGGGTCAGTGCGCATGTTGCTTTGGCTGGCCGTCTACTGCTGATATGCGCACTTGGATATCTCCAGGCTATTGCTTGGAGATGTCGGCAGGCTCAGGAGCACAGGCTGAATATCAGACAGAGGAGTAGGGAAAGGAAGAAGTGTACAAAAATGTGCATACTTAGAACACTGGCACGTGTACAATGTGGAAAAACTGCCTTCACTCACAAAATTGTGACATAGACACCCCTGCGCAGACCCACGCCTGGGGTGGAGCAACAGGAGGGGAAGGCAATGCAAACAATGAGATATTTTGGGATCACCTAAGAAAAAGTGCACAGGCCCAAGAGGGCTGGACAAACAGCCATGTGCACTTAGAGAGTGGCTACCATTTCTCCACCTGCTCTGAGAGCAGAGCAGATCTGCCCCGCCAAGACGCCGCGGCAGGAACAAATAAAAGGATAATTACGTTGAGTTATTATCATTTTATTTTTCATTTTTTTTCACTGCGAAAAGCAGTGAGGCGACGATCCTCTGCCTTAGCGGAGAAGCCACCATTTCAAACCCTACGCTTCTCTCATGCCAGGTAATACCAGCATGAGAGTAGCATCTGGATTGGCCCAAGGGACTCTGGGAGACTGTGCGAGCATTGGAGCTGAAGAGGCGGAGAGGCGGAGGATATCAGGCTTAAGGTAACTTTTGAGCGTTTTATTTATTATTCCCTGCCACGGACTTCTCCTGCCTGCTGCCACTACTGGGCACTGCTTGGGTTAAACAATACCTATCTCCATGAATAAGATGCAATTAAAACCCCAGTGCAAAACCATGAGTAGTTCACTAATGAGTCTGACAAAGACTTCTATGAATACCAAGACATTTGTACATCACCCACAAACTAATGCGTCACCCATGCGAGACATATTCTACAGGTGTTTTCACAAGTATGGCAGTCAGATGATGGACTCTCAGCAATTAAAAGAAGACAAATATCTGAGGACCAGACTCTCAAAAACATCTCGCGGAACAGACTCTCAAAAACATCTCACCCTGCTAAACTGGGTGGATTCAGTTGTGGGACACTGGAAATGGAACACAGAAACCAAAGGTGATAAAAGGGAGAGGAAACAAGAAAAAAGACTTTGGCTTACCTCCCAAGTAACCAAAAGGAGACACAGTACTTTAAAAAAACTCCTAAATAAATACATTGGACCCATCCTGATATTCTATATTAATATTACACATATGTATACAGGACTCTTACTGGGAAACGTATATGTTTTTGCACATTTTGCTTATTTTGCGTCCGGTACTAAAATCTTATCCATATGTCTGAGGCATCGGTGTGTATATAGGGTCTTGACTGAAATCATGGTGTTCTTTAATGAACAATGTTAATAATGTTTATATTATGTTTATATTAGGAGGTTTCGACACACATTCTCTTTTACTCAATTACAACAAGTTGCATTACTGACTAGACTATTTGATTTTGGAAATAGCTACTTTCTAAGGTGCACCAAAACCCTAAAATAGTAGTTGCTTTCCCCAGTGGTACATAGATGTGTAAGTTTAACTGCAATTACATTATATTACCCCTGCGTCACCTTTGATCAGGGAGCTATGATAGGCTCTACATAAAAATGTATTGAAGTACAGAATGCCAAAACATAAAGCATGAACCAAACCTCTTACCTGACCTATTTCATTTTAACATTGGCAATTGCTCAAAAATGACATTTCCCCATAAACAAAAACCATAGCACATATACTTTTTCTTATGATTTTATTATTTATTCAAACACTCATGTTTTTTCTTTTTTTTGTATATAAATATTATCTTTTTCTTGTGCTCACATAAAACTTTCACACAAACTATAAAACACCTACATCGAACTGACGCCTGGAGATTATGTAATCTGTCTCTGCAAGAGTTTACTTTTTACTCTTCACCTCATAAGACCCAGTCAAGAATTGACTATATTTTCACGTCACACAATATTTCCCAATCTCTAATATATGCAGCTGTAGACTAACCCTGGGCGTAGTTTGCGAAGTAGCACTACGCGAAGCTACGCAAAGTGCACTTCGCACTACGCGAGCTACGCGTAGCACTTCGTGAACTGCGTAGTACCCTGTTCGCACTGTGCAAGATGTCGTTTTCAATGATTGCACAGTGCGGACAAGCAACCGGCACTGTGCAATCATTGAAAACGGCATCTTGCACAGTGCGAGCTGTAGTTTTCTGCCGCTGGAGTAGATTTTTACTCGAGCGGCAGCTTTCTCAACGCGGACTGGTAGTTTCTCATCAGGCTTACTGTAGACCCCATACTTATTTCCGATCATGCCCCAGTTTCCATCCAGTTAGACATACTGCTTCACTCTGACCATCCAAGGAGATGGCGCTTCAATAATTCCTTGCTTTTAGACCCTCACTTTAATACTTCTTTTATTTCTTTTTTCAACTAATATTTTCTTTTAAATAGCAATGACACTACACCCTTTTACATAATTTGGGATGCCTTTAAGGTCTCTGCTCGTGACTTCATTATTCGATATACCTCTGACAAACGGAAAATGGCTCAGACTTTTAACGCGGAACTCCTCTCTAAGATAAAAAAATTAGATCATACTTATTACACCTCTAAATCGAGACAATGCCTAACTGATCTGATTAATACTAAGATTCAGTATAACAAAGATACGACTGACAACGCCTCTTTATTACTTTTAAAAACTAGTGCCACATTTTACAGAGGACAAAATAAATCTGGTAAATTGTTAGCCAATTATCTGAAAACCAAACAATAAACTCCACATAGAATCTATAATAACAGACACAAACATTTCTAAATACAAAGACGCTGATATTCTACAAGAATTTGTTCGGTTCTATGAACAATTCTATACACCAGAGATCAATCCCACTGATGATGACATTCCCCTTTACCTCTCCTCAATTCACAAGCGCCCATCCCCGTCTTTACATCTAGACCTCTTAGAATCTGATTTGACTCCGACTGATTTACTCAATGCACTTAAAACCCTCAAGAAAGATAAGGCCCCTGGACCAGACGGCTTTACCGTTGAATTCTTTTTGCATTTTGCCCAAGTAATCGGACCTAAATTACTTGCTTTAATCTCCTCTTTTCTTTCTTCTGGTAATTCCTCAGACACTTTTCTGGAAGCCTTGCTTTGTCTTATCCCAAAGGAAGGAAGAGATCTACATTATTGCAAAAACTACCGACCCATTTCCCTAGTTAACATAGATTACAAAATCTTCTCAAAATCGTCAGCTCTTCGATTGGAATCTCATCTCCCCCAACTCTTAGGTAAGGAACAAATGGGCTTTGTTAAAGGGCGATCTATCAATGAAAACACCCGTCTGTTTTTTGACATAATTTCCAAGTCACCAAATCTTTCAAAACCCCTCGCTGCCATTGCCCCTGGTGCTGAAAAGGCTTTTGATAGAGTATATTGGCTTTTCATTTTTCGAACACTAAAATGATTTGGTTTTGGCCCAAAAAATATTTCCTCGATTTCCCTGCTCTATTCAAACCCTAAAGCTGCAATTTTGGTCTCACCTCCCCGTACTTTACTCTTCACAGAGGAGTGAGACAAGGCTATCCTTTATCCCCGTTCCTTTTTAATCTAGCCCTAGAACCCTTCTTGTCTAAAATAAGACAAAACCAATCCATTACGGGCTTCACCTCAAACTCTTTACAGGTTAAACTAGCTGCAAATGCTGACGATGTTCTTTTATTCCTCTCCCGACCCCAAGATTCCCTGCCGGCCTTTTTAATTGAAGTCCAATGCTATTCTTTGGTCTCGGGTTACTGATTAAACAATGACAAGTGTGAAATTTTACCCTTAACTAAATATACTTTTAAAGAAGATTTTTCCATTTCTTATTTTGCTTGGAACCCACTTCCCATAAAATATCTTGGTATCACCTCTTCCATCAAAGCATCAATTCCACTCAATTTTAATAAATGTATTGAGAAGCTTAGCTCCCTCACATCCAAATGGCATCCTTTATATCTTTCATGGTGGGGACGTCTCGACGCTATTAAAATGATGCTAACGCCTATTATCCTTTATCTTATCTCTAATATTCCTGTGCCCATTCCTACAAAATGGCTCCACAAACTTAATTCCATCCTTACTTCCTTTCTATGGCTGAAGCCTTTTTACTTAGACATATATCCAAGTGGTTGTCTGTTCCCTCTCCTGATTTGCCTCTTTGGATTGATTTAGTGGGTTCCTTTCTTTCCCCATTTTCTTTCCAAGAATACCTATCTTTTACACAAAAACCACAAAATTTATGGACACCAATTATTAAACATTCTTGTAAAAGTTTGAATAATCTTCTTCATTTTGAGCCACATGATTTCGACACATTTCTCAATTCCACCATATGGCATAATAACTTCATTTGCATCAAGAATAAACCTATTTATCGGAAAACTTGGAGAGATAGAGGCATTCTATGGGTACAACAACTATTTGAGAATTACACTTTCCTTACTTTTGCAGAAGCACGCTCTCTTTTTCATTTACCTCCCTCATTTTCACATACCTTTCTAGCCTTACGTTCAGCTATACTAGATTCTCACTCTTATTTTAAATCCCTGCCCTACCCCTCTTCACCACCAGACTATACTTGGTTGAACATCCTTTGTAGGATGCCTAAGGCCTCCACTCTTTACACCTGCTTATTAACCTCACGTTTAACAAGAAGCAAAACAAAAATTTAGATCTCTTGGGAGACTGACCTGGGTACACAGTGGCCCATTTCTGTTTGGGATAAGATTTGGACAAAAATTAGAAAGTCTTCCAGAGCAGCCAGCGCTACACAAACTCTTTTTCTTATCTACAATAGACTACTGTTAACACCAGTTTCCATGCATAAGATACATTCTGGTACTCCTGGTAATTGTTGGTCTTGCTCACTTCCGCAGTCAGATCTTCAACACCTACTTTTTTCATGTCCACAAGTTATGCAGTTTTCGAAATCTGTCTGGTCACAAATTAATACTATTTTTGGTGCTAACATTCCCCTTAAATTTGCTAATATTTTTCTAGGTAGCCTCTCCACTAGTTGGACTAAAACAAAAACACAAACGCAAATCATTGACCAATTATTGGCTGCAGCCTTTCAGCAAATAACAAAAAATTGGAAAGATGCTTCCAAACTTTCGTATTTAGCTTGGTGGTACTCTGTACGTCATAACCACAGACTTGACACAACCTTGTATTTCCCATGTCTCTTAAACAAAAAAGATTACATTTATGGTCTTCTATCACACAATTCTTGGATGATAGTGCTAAAAGATCATTTGCTCAAGTATCATGTATTCAAGAAGTTGCTCAACCCCCTTGAATTTTCAGTTTTTTGTGCATATTCTAATATTTACATGATTCAATGTAATCTTGTTATAGTTGTATACTTATCAATTTTTTAGCCTGTTTTTACCCTTTTATTCCTGCCATAAATTTTCTTTTCTTGTATGATTACCTGCCTATATGCTATTAATTATACATTTCGCAATGTTTTTTGATTTTCTGTTACTTGATACTTTGATGTTTCCTTTTTGACATATTTTCAATAAACTTATCTTTTGAAACTTAAAAAAAGAGTATAATGGATCCACAGAGAGAAGTAAGGACTGTGAACTCCCCATATGGTAGTATCTCTACTAGTAGGCTCTCGTCACCAGCAGACTAGACTACGGAAACACCCTCTACGCCGGTACTACAGCCAAGCTTCAGAAAAGACTTCAGCGTATCCAGAACGCCTCCGCCCGACTCATCCTGGACGTCCCCCGATGCAGCCACATCTCATGCCACCTGAGAGACCTGCACTGGCTCCCTGTCAACAAGAGGATCACGTTCAGACTCCTCACCCACGCACACAAATCCCTCCACGACCTAGGCCCAGGGTACCTCAACAGCCGCCTCACCTTCTACACGCCCACCCGCCAGCTACGTTCCGCTAACCTCGCCCTCGCCGTCGTCCCTCGCATCCAGAGAGCCACCGCCGGAGGAAGATCATTCTCCTACCTGGCAGCTAAGACTTGGAACTCCCTACCCGTCCACCTGCGGATGACCCAGGACCACCTGGCCTTCAGGAAACAGCTCAAGACCTGGCTGTTCGAGCAGTAGCAGACCCCCTTCCCCAAGCGCCTTGAGACCCTTCCGGGTGAGTAGTGCGCGATATAAGTTCCATGATTGATTGATTGATTATCTCTGAGACTTTCCCTCTTTTAGATACCCTACTCCAGTATGGCTTGTGCATTCGAATAAGCCTCGCCTTGCAGCTTCGATCATCCTATGCTGTGCCCTAATGGTTGCCCCCTCTTGCATTGTAGCTAAGACCATCTCATGGTGGGAACTGATTTCTGCCCCCTCTAGTTTACCAGTCCGTGTGGCTCTGGTCATCAAACACTGAGTCCCATCCTGTTTCCTTATATTTGACCCTGTCTTCTGACACGACTTACTTTGTTTACGTGTTCTCAGAGCTCGCTACATCTTAGGTTGCATGCTAGTTTGTGGTTCTGTTTTCAAGCAATGGCTTGCTCGATTGGATCCGTCTGTCCTAGCAGCTCTATTCATTTCTTGATGCCTTGTTGTTGTTCCTTTTATTTTGATCTGGTTAACCTGTCGTCGTGCAGGTGTTGTCCCATATTGTGTTATCATTTACTGTGTCTTCTAAAACATCTTGCCTGGCCTGGTGAACCTCTCTCATAGCTTTCACACTGCATGTCATATTCATATATTTTGGTGTTGCAGATTTATGTAGCGTGAACTGGGCCCGAAGGTATCGGAGAGCTTTACATGAGCACCGGTTACGTTGATCAAGTCTTGGCCTGCCCTTGTAGCATAGCGTCTTCCACCACTTATTCGGCTTCTTTCTTCATCATGTCTCAAGCGCTCTCAATCCCTATTAGACAGTTATGCGCACTCTCCTCTCATATGGTCAGTTTCACCTTTTGGAATGTGCTATACTGTGCTGTAAGATATAGGCCCAGCATGATCCCCAGGGTGTCTAACTGCACAAACATGGATGTCTTAGTGGCATAGGCATAGCTAAGAACAGTGCAACAGGTGCAGCGGCACTGGCGCCCAGGACTGTGAGGGTCGCTGGGCTTCAATTACAGATTAATTTACTACCACACAAGGGTATGGGGAGACGTTTGCCTTGCTTGCATTTGGTTACAATGCACCCTAGCTGCACCACACTTTTTGTTATTGCTGCCTTTACGTTTTACAAATCATTCATTTCCTGGTATTTGTCTTGTTTTTAGCATTGTTGCTGTGAAAAGTGGGGTGAAGAATGTGTGTTGCTCCAACAGGGGAATTTGTACATCTGAGATCTTGCCTTGGGCGGTGGAGTTTTCCTAAGTTTGCCAAGAAATTCGATTCCTTAGTTGCACAGGGCAACAAACAATGCGTCATTAGTTATATTTAGATACTGGTGGCTTCCTTTTCATCAGCTGCACGATAAAGGAATTACCTTTGCCAGCTAGACTCTCACATCTACAAACTACAGTGCTCATTCTTTCACCGCTGCCCACCCAACGGATAGACTGCACGGCCCAATATACCAACAATGACTCAAGGGTTTCATGAATGCTCAGCCCAGCCTGACATTTCATTACAGTGAGTAGTTATGTTCACGTTCCACTCATGAATAAACAGGGAGCTTGCACTGTTTAATAAAACGTGACATTTTATTGATAGAGTCATATCTTATTCTAATTGTGGATGTACAACTGTCTATCTGTGTCTACTAAACATGGAAATAAAGGGGAAGGTTATAATTAAAACACGCCATTTTTAAATGACCAATTACTCTAGCAGATTTTGGTTCCCTGAAATTGGCTAATAGGAATTCATTTGCCCACCTGCACGCGGAACGCACGCCCCAGCAACCACCGCAACGGAGAGTGTCCACCCCTTCCCTTGGAAAATCTGCAAAAATCACCAACGGCGGGCTAGGATCACGCTGCATTATTGTGCATATGATTGCGAAAGAGAGAACAATGGAGATTAGGGACCGATGCCCGAGTGTCCATCATTGGATTAAGGAGAGCTGATCTTTCGCGACTTGTGCGGACGCTGTGATCGCAAGGACCATTGTTCCTGGGAATAGGGATTTACCAAGGATCTGACCATGAAATATTTCACGGTGTCCATCTTCAACCTTGGAATCCGTGCCAAGGTCAATTCTCACAGTCCGATGAAGGACTATTAGACTTCATTTGTGCGATGAAACATAATAGTTTGTGACCTATTAGCATTTCTTAAAAATATGATGACTCAGCACAATGAAATGGCTGTACCTGAGCACCTGCAAGTGACATAGTTACCATAATTGAAACAGTGAGGATATAAAAGTGTCTTCAACTTGTATACTAAACTTTAAATAAAATGTAAATGTACTAAAAATAAAATACAGTACAAAAAACAAAACGTCTATAAATTGTCACACCTTTAGCTCTATTAATGGTCAATAAAACAATTTTTTGAATATTCATTTATCACACTTCTCATGTGTCTTCAAGTTTAAAATATCTGCTTTTTGAAAATAAATGGGAATAACCTGAAACCAAATAAAGGGCTTAGAGCTGCCACAAAGTTACAAAAGTCCAGTTGACTGTATTTAGAGAGCCACGGATGTCAATGCGCTCCTAAGACACTCATGCATTCGCCAATCTCTAAATAAGACCCATAGTTTCTTTGGCTATTGTGTGTTTTTTAGAGCTTTTGATTTAATTCTTTCGCGAGCCACCCCTCTTCGTGTGTCGACTTCTGGCGACCACACCCTGAGAAAGCTACAAACCTAGTAAAGACAATCCAAAGATTGACAAAAGCAAGAGTGAATGCTTTAAACTACCAAACCTCCGTGAAGAGACAGAAGAATTTGAATATGGCTAAAATGGAGGAAAGAAAACAAAATCAAATGATATGGTATGTCACTAAAAGCCCAGTTTGAATCCTGCAGCATCTGCCTTGGCTTCTTGGTGCAGACGGCGACATTAATATGTTACTGTGTGGCATGGTGTGCTCCTGGTTGGGATCTGTTGGGATTCTCCCTCTTATTAATGTTTACCTTTTTAGTGTCACATTTTATATGGTTATATGTGGTGCCTCACATCACAATTTGCGGTGGGCGATAATTCCGCTTCGCAAGCAGAGTTTGCAGAGTTTTGCCCATTCTGTGTTACAATTGTAATGCGGAGTTCCAGCAAAACTCCACCAACCGCTGCATGGCGGAGTTTTTTCTCACGTGCAGTTTGCCAACGGTTAGTTGGCGGGCGCGAGTTGGTGCCCTATAGCTTGATTTTAGGGTGCGGGAATGGCACCCAGTGAGATTTTCTCAGTGCGAGCGGTAGCGGCTATTCCCAATTAGAAAACTGCCGCTTTAGTAGTAAATCTACTCGAACGGCAACAAAGAAGCAGCACCCTCTGACATGCTGTGTGGTGCTATTCGTGCTGATTTTGCAACGCAGAACACACTCTTAGCGATAAAAATCAGCGAAGGCAGCACAATATGCCGATTCCGCCTACTCGCAGTACTCTGCGGAATCTTGTGAAGTTTTCATGTAATTCCACTGAATCCCGCAGAGTGAAACTTTGCAAGTTCTTCCCACCCCTAATCACAATCCATAATGCAGCCGTGGTCAGCGGGTGTCAATAGGTGTGGAAATGATGTCTATGAAACTGGGCACCTGTCAAGTTAGTGCGCCTGACAATCCATTGCAGGTTCCTTGTAGGATTTGTAAATATTTCGTACGTTTAGGAAATTCACAAAGTCCCTGAGGAGTTTGCATGGAAATATATACAAATCTTAGATTTTCTTGCATACTCCAACTGTTCTATACTTACTCCTGAAGACTGTCCACAAAGGGGACAACTGGTAGGTTTGAGTACTACTGACACGGCCAAGCACATGTGTCTTATTTACATTTCTCTCCATTCGGGAGAAGCTGCATGGACAGCACCGCACTAGAAAGATGAATGATGAAAGTCAATGAAGAGCCCTGAGGAAGTCCAACAGAGGACCAAACACGTGATGGATGGTGATGCTTCGAAAGAAGACCTGGAATAAAAGAGTCATTTGTACTAAGGAGGATTCAAGGGTTTAAAATGTAAGCCTTTGTGTGGGTTTAGTGCGTCTAAGTTTATAAGGGTTTGGCAACTGGGCAGCTGAAGGGAGAACTCACAACTACAAGAACTTTTAGGACTGTGGACTAAGAGACTGCTCGGAGTGTGTGCTGCTAATATCACACACTGTGTATAGGACTGCTGCGTACACGTCATCAACCTAGAATCACACTTATCCTTAACTTTGTAGGAATGAATGTACCTGTGTTTTCAGAGAAGGAATGAACGCTGAAAATGTTTTCGAAAACCCGCAAAGTTTTGAGTTTTGTGGGTGTGCCAGGCACTCTGAGAGCCACCCCTGACGTTCCACTAGCATCCTCTAATGTACTCCTGTTCACCAAGGAAAGAAGGCTTCCTGCTAGAATCAGGGGACATACGCACACCAGATACTTACTCCATTGCTAAATGTGTGGTTCCGGCAGGTGTGGCTGGTGCATCCACCTTTTCTTTGTGGTGTACATTTATATTTCCAGCATCAAACACCATTGTGAGTCAGATCCAGTATAAACAGAAGTCCATAACACCTGCTGGTTATCAATCTTCCTACACAACAGATGTTAAGGCGATCCTAGGTTAGTGTCCCCATGGTTACCTATTCGAGTCTCCAATGGCAGACTTTCAGATGGACACAATAACCATGCACGTTTAATTGGGTGCTTAGAATACTCATGAAATATAAACAAAATCCTAAAAAAAAAAATCTTAGCGCCTCATGGTGTTAAAATAAAAATTAAGACTGCGGACAAACATTGAACAATGGCTGTTGACTTTAATTTTGAGAAGGAAAAAACAACTGAAGAGAAATAGTTTATAAAGGACCCGATGTCAAAGCATCAAATGTTGATAGACAGGAAGGCTGTGGGCGGGGCTTGCAGTTCATTGCTTAGCACTCAGCTATGGAGCGGAAGTTTGTTCATTTTCCCCATTAATATAGAACTCCCATTCGTTCGTGGGTTCGATGCTTCTGGGAGAATGCTATGTTTCTTGAAAGCTCTTCTGTAAACAGGATGCTCCTGAGATTGTTTCACAGTTGTGCACGGGCTCCGCGCATTACAAGATGTGTGCATTGGTCCACTTACAGAGGACTCGATGAAGGGTTACCCGCCGTGCTGACAGACACACACACTCACTCTCTCTTCTTCTCTTCGGTTCCCATGCAGCTCTTCTCACATGACAAATGCACACATGTGGAACCCATCCACGCCTTCAGGGTTCATGACCTCTGCCCTTTGAGCCTGGCGTTGATCTTAATATGTTGCTGCTTGCTGACAAATGCCAAACCTCTTACGAAAATACAGAACGCGGTACATAACTTGACATCTAACTTCTTGAAGTGTCAGAGGGGCCTCAGGGCACTCCCTTACCGGAAACAGATGAAGTCATGGACATCCCGTCAATCAAAGCAGTGTAATAAGAAGAGAAATGCTGCTTCTGCCAAGCATCCCTCAAAGCAGTGTAATAAGAAAGCACATGCTGCTTCAGTCCACCATCCCTGACTGCAGGATGTCACACGGAGAGTGCTGTCTACCACGAGGTTACAGAAACACCTCATTAACCAATGTCTTCCGAAGCCACACAGAGAGTCCTCAGCATGAAACTCTGGCAGGAACAAGGCAGGGGTGCAGCACAGATGGGCTTCCTTCATAAGGATTCAGTTCTTGAATAAAATGCAGTGCTCTCTCACTCTGTGTCTCATGTACAGAGAAGTTTAGACAACATTGACTCGAGTTCACTGCACTCAGATTAAATCCTGTCCACTGTTCGGTTGTTAAATATTTGCAAGGAAATGAGAGAGTCATTAATAACTTCTCAAGACTCAAGGACTCCAGACAGGATTTAGAGGACAGTAGATACATGGTGTCAGGACACGGCCAATGCGGAGTTCGCGGGTTGGCACGTAGTGACCCAAAAACTCTGCCACGATACACGGAGTTCCGCAACCGGCAGCGTGCATTTGCTAATGCTGTTCGCATTGATTTCAGCGCCGGGTGTTACCGCACGAACGGCACCATGCACAGTGTAAGAGGGTGCTGTTTTATTTATTGCCGCATGGGTACATTTTCCACCCAAGCGGCTGCTTTCTCAACGCAAACGGAGGGTTTCTTAACGCTAGCGGTCGCGACCGCCCACATTGAGAAATTTGACTGTCCGCATTAAGATATCTCGCAGGGAGGTGGATTTTCTACACCTGCGCTCCTCACCAACCTGATGTTGTCGCGTGCAAAAAAAATCTCAGCTCTGCTATGTGGAGCAGAGTATTTTGGAACTCCTCGTGCTCCGCGGAGCACGGAAAAAACTCTGCAAACCTCGCATACGGAGTTCACCGCTCAGACCTAGTCACGACTTGATGCAAGGACGTTGACGCTGTAGGGCACCAAGAGAGTGTTCTTTCGCCAGCCTTGCAGCTCGGATTCTCTCTTACTCAAAAATCCTGTTTTTAAGCAAGAAAACCATACCCTGATCACGCGTTCTCTGGATATGCTGTTTGTATTTGGAATATCATTCCACCACCCAGATATATCCTCCCCACTCTTCCAGCCTTTAAACTACAACTTAAAAAATTCACCTTGACCAACATTACTCTCCAGCCGTTTTATAATTTGGGTCTCTGTTTGGCTTTGTCCCTTCTGGTCTCACTTAGATCCTGGTGTCATGATTTTCTTGACTGTCTGATTGTACATAATTCGCCTGATTACATGTCTTTTTACCATTGTGTACTTGTTTTGTGTGTAGTGCGTATGCCTCTTTTATCGATTTACCTGATTCTCTGGGTGGACCGCTCATCTTCTCTGTAAAAGGTGCTTATTCTTCAAGGCCTAGTTCAAGCTATATAAAAATGGTGATAAATAGTTAATTATAAATCAATGATGGTGCCGGCTAAGGAGCAGCACAAAAAAGACGTAACTACAATCTCCAAACCGGCTTTCATGTCACAGTCTGGCGTCAAGGTGCATCCAGCGCTACGTAGATATATTCCATACTGAAGTCGAAAGGCCAACCTTCGGCTCCGCAGCAGTGGTGGACTGAGAGCTAAAATAAGTCCATAGAGTATTGAAGCTTGAACATCAGAAGATGAGGGACAAAAATACTGAGAATGGAAATAACATCTTGGCCAAAATATCTACAACTAGAATATAGTTGACGTAAGAATATATTGGCAATTATAGATTTACTACACATAACTCTGCATCCACGCATCTTCTAGATACATAGATGTGGAGTTAAGTATAGTAAACGTATATATACCTCTATATATATTTATATTTACCTTCATGGTGCCTGATATCATACTGCACTGAGTACACGTTGACATCAAGTCTGACTACCTGCAGGAAAATGTGGCTAGAAGAGATATTATATACTTGTCTTTGAGAAACTTTTGTGAGTTCTCATAGGGTTGTTTTCCAAGCTGGATAGCTGATGCTACCTTCATACATCCACGCCTGAACGTAGCCCCCTGGTCCTCATCCTACCCAAGGTTTCCCCTCAGTCCTATTTGGGTAGTCCAGCCCTGTTCGACAGTGGGACCTTAGCAAGGTCAAGAATTATTTTGGCGAGTGAACCTTTGCTCTACGCAATCCCCTGAGTGGCGTGAGTGAACCTTTGTTCTACGCAATCCCCTGAGTGGCATGAGTGAACCTTTGCTCTACGCAATCCCCTGAGTGGCGTGAGTGAACCTTTGTTCTATCCAATCCCCTGAGTGGCGTGAGTGAACCTTTGCTCTACGCAATCCCCTGAGTGGCATGAGTGAACCTTTGTTCTACGCAATCCCCTGAGTGGCGTGAGTGAACCTTTGCTCTATGCAATCCCCTGAGTGGCATGAGTGAACCTTTCTTCTATGCAATCCCCTGAGTGGCGTGAGTGAACCTTTGCTCTACGCAATCCCCTGAGTGGCGTGAGTGAACCTTTGCTCTACGCAATCCCCTAAGTGGCATGAGTGAACCTTTGCTCTACGCAATCCCCTGAGTGGCATGAGTGAACCTTTGCTCTACGCAATCCCCTGAGTGGCGTGAGTGAACCTTTGCTCTATGCAATCCCCTGAGTGGCGTGAGTGAACCTTTGCTCTACGCAATCCCCTGAGTGGCATGAGTGAACCTTTGCTCTATGCAATCCCCTGAGTGGCATGAGTGAACCTTTGCTCTACGCAATCCCCTGAGTGGCATGAGTGAACCTTTGCTCTATGCAATCCCCTGAGTGGCATGAGTGAACCTTTGCTCTACGCAATCCCCTGAGTGGCGTGAGTGAACCTTTGCTCTATGCAATCCCCTGAGTGGCGTGAGTGAACCTTTGCTCTACGCAATCCCCTGAGTGGCATGAGTGAACCTTTGCTCTATGCAATCCCCTGAGTGGCATGAGTGAACCTTTGCTCTACGCAATCCCCTGAGTGGCATGAGTGAACCTTTGCTCTATGCAATCCCCTGAGTGGCATGAGTGAACCTTTGCTCTACGCAATCCCCTGAGTGGCGTGAGTGAACCTTTGCTCTATGCAATCCCCTGAGTGGCGTGAGTGAACCTTTGCTCTACGCAATCCCCTGAGTGGCATGAGTGAACCTTTGCTCTATGCAATCCCCTGAGTGGCATGAGTGAACCTTTGCTCTACGCAATCCCCTGAGTGGCATGAGTGAACCTTTGCTCTATGCAATCCCCTGAGTGGCATGAGTGAACCTTTGCTCTACGCAATCCCCTGAGTGGCGTGAGTGAACCTTTGTTCTACGCAATCCCCTGAGTGGCATGAGTGAACCTTTGCTCTACGCAATCCCCTGAGTGGCGTGAGTGAACCTTTGTTCTATCCAATCCCCTGAGTGGCGTGAGTGAACCTTTGCTCTACGCAATCCCCTGAGTGGCATGAGTGAACCTTTGCTGTATGCAATCCCCTGAGTGGCATGAGTGAACCTTTGTTCTACGCAATCCCCTGAGTGGCGTGAGTGAACCTTTGCTCTACGCAATTCCCTGAGTGGCATGAGTGAACCTTTGCTCTACGCAATCCCCTGAGTGGCGTGAGTGAACCTTTGTTCTACGCAATCCCCTGAGTGGCGTGAGTGAACCTTTGCTCTACGCAATCCCCTGAGTGGCATGAGTGAACCTTTGCTCTACGCAATCCCCTGAGTGGCATGAGTGAACCTTTGCTCTACGCAATCCCCTGAGTGGCATGAGTGAACCTTTGTTGTTCGCAATCCCGTGAGTGGCATGAGTGAACCTTTGTTCTACGCAATCCCCTTAGTGGCGTGAGTGAACCTTTGCTCTACGCAATCCCCTGAGTGGCATGAGTGGGTAATGTCATGCAATCCCCTGAGTGGGTAATGTCATGCCTCACACTAACGCTTGTGGCCTCTCAGTAAGCCACATACGGATCTACCCTCAAAGCTGACCTGGTGGAGCCCAAAATAGCTGCCATAAACTAACAGAACTAGAAAGAGATGCTGCGATATTATGCAAACCCCTTTACCAGTCCTAACATGGCACACATTCCATGAGGTGCCGTAACCTTGATTTGCATATAGCTGGGTCTGAACCGGGGAGGCTAAGTGAGCTAAAGAACGATGAAGGATTCAACCCAGATCTGTGACTGGGGGTGAGTGTCTGAAACGTTTCCCCCCTCACTCCATCATCTCCTTGTGTTTGCTTTGATTCAAGCACACAGCTATCTTTGTGCCCAGATCATGACTGTAACTGGTGCACAAATACTGCATTTATCAAGAAGTTCTCCCGGATGAAATTTGTGTAGGAAAAACGCAGTGTTCCACGGTTTGAAAATCAGAATGAGGAAAACGTGAGGTATTACCACTCTCTCTCACATCACTAGAAGCATCAATTGAGACCGTGGTGTTTGCTGAGGAAACAGAACGCAAACGAGGCCAGCACTCAAAAGCACGAAGCGGTTACATTTTTTTAAAGTAGAGAATTGTCTTTTGGAAAGTAAATATATTCCAACAGGACAATGCATTCTTTCCTTGTTCGTCTAATCCTTGTGTGAATAGATGGTCTGAAGTGGGTAAGTGATGCCAGAACACAATGGGATCAGTTTCACAAGATATTTTCCATTTTTGTATCCATGTTTATAATGAAACCCTGGTAAACAGGGGCTTGCCTGGGCTATTCCTTGGACGGCAGATAGGCTGTGTTGTCTGAGTAAAGAACAGGAGATAGGAATGCAGCCGTCATTAACTTAACTTAAACATGAAGTGGGATTAGTCTACGTTCCTATATGTCATCTGCACAAAGACCTGGCTTTTCCACTAAGTCCGTGCAGAGAATCTCTGTCTGTACGTCCACTCTCAGCACGCCCACTCCCAGCAGCCCACTCCCAGCGAGCCCGCTGCCAGCGCACCCACTCCTAGCGCGCCCACTCCCAGCGAGCCCACTGCCAGAGTACCCACTCTTATTCCTAGAGCGCCCACTACCAGCACGCCCACTCCCGGTGAGCCCACTGCCAGCGAGCCCACTGCCAGCACTCCCACCTCCAGCGCACCCGCTCCCAGCGTGCCCACTCCCAGCGCACCCACTCCCAGCGCGCCCACTCCCAGTGCGCCCACTCCTTGCGCGGTTCAATCTTCACTGTGCTCAGGCAATGAGCATGTTTCCTAACAGGGAAATCCCAACCATCGCTCCAACAAGCCTTTAGCCATTCTCCTCACACAGGTGGAGAACAAACACAAAATGAGGTGTGCACCCCAGCCTGCAGCAGCACACTTGGGCCACCCAAGGAAGGCTCTTCACGTTGTTTACTTAAAAGACAGGTTTACTTTCACAAAAATGTGACTGCTTGGAAACAGAAAAGAACGAAACAGACACAATATTCCCCACAAAAGACTACTAAAATGCCACAAAGCTCACATCAATTATAGGGTGGAGAGTTTTGCATGTTTGGACTTCATTTCAATAAAGCTGCCAGCCTTTGCTGTGCACGTTTCTCTAATGTGATTGGTAACTTCTGAATGATGCAAACGTGGCTTTTTAAATCAGTACATCTACGTTTCGTAGGCATTGGAGCGCTAACAGCCACCCTGTACGTGAACTGTTCACTGGTGGGTGCATTTGAGGGTTGTACTTTGAGGCTAGCGCTGGGGCATCGGGGTCCATTTTGTATATCATGATGACTGCATTTGCTTTGGGAAGGGGTGCAGGTCACTGGCTCAGGGTGAGCGGAAGGGGCGTAGCTGGAGGGAGGGGATCCTCCATTCTACTGCAGAGATCTTTGGATAACTCTTTGCTATCCACAATTTCTTCAGGCTGATTTACAATTCATGACATTGGCTTTGCTTCTTTCTGACTGGTATGGTGAGATGGGCGTCATCAGCAAAGGAAGGGTAGAGTAGACTGGGGTCACCCCTGGGCTCAAGAAGGCGACAAGGATAGAAATAGGAGGATAGAGACCAAAACTGAGAGTAGAAAGGAAGCGGCCCAGTCGTAGGCACAGAATAGTCACAGAAATGGCAGCAAACCATAGAGGAAGGAGTCTGAGATCCCTCAACCCCAAGAGATGGTTCAGCGTGATTTTGTGGTGTAACGTGTTTATCACTATGCTGATAGCTAAAGTACTGCCCAGCAAGCCCTTTCTCTATCCACTGCTTTAGAGGTGTCACCCTATAGGGCAGTTCGGGTTTCACTCTGGGTAGAAGCCTGACTGTAGGGGAGGCAGTGAGTTTTGAGGTGGGTCTGGATTTACGCAACAATAGTTTTCACACACATTATTAGGCTAGCAGGAAGTGGTAATGGTTCCTTCCTTGATGGGGAGGGTCAGCTTTACGGGGATTATTTAGCTGGGCTGTGACAAGGGCTTGTTGGTGAAGAACAGGCGCTCTTCATTCTTTGAAGCACTTGTTTACTCATAGACACCTTCTAGCAACAAAGGATATGTGTCAGTGGATCCCGAGGATTTTAGCAATGGATGGTCACCGGGACCTCTGTGACTGAAGGCAGGGCTGTGAGAGATGATGAGGGTCGGTGGCAGGGTGCTTTTACCTGTGCTTTGAAAGGGGGGCGGGAGGTGGTCTGTTAAATGTCGTCTCCAATCCTGATGATCTCGTGAAGGAAGAAGGCTGGAAGGTGACAGCAGAATTGCTGCGATTCCACAAGTCTTAGATCTGCAGAGATGGGATATTTACCACAAAGTTGTTTTAAATAACTTGCAGGGGGCAGTCACACATGTGAGTTGGATGAAAGGTGGGATTTGCTTTATTTCTTAAGGGGGGGTTGTAAATTGTGTGAGCTTCATCACATGGATGAGTGTTCCATTAGTGATTCAGTTCCTCAGCATCCGCTTGAAGCTGTTCAGTGAGGCCTTATGGCAGCTGTTATGCGTCTTTTTTACGTGATGCTTTGTGTAGAGGTGTGCCTGTGTGTGACGTTTGTTAAGTGAAGACAAGATGTCAACCCGACCCTGAGATGCTGTTATCAAGGGAGGTTTAGAAACAGAATGAGAAGTGTTGATCTGCTTTGCCTTGTGCTGGTTTCCTGGATTGTCGTTGAGGGTTGGGCAGAGTCATCCTGAAGGGGTGGCCAGTGATGGTCCAAGGTCTTTAGTGGGTCAATTCCCAAACCTTCCTCCCCTGCGAAGGTGTGACTCTGTCCTGGACATTCAGGAATGATTCAGGAGTACACCATGAGTAAGTCGCGACCCCTCACTGAAAAATATTTGTGATAATTCACTGAGCACTTTGAAAAGTTGGGCAGGTGTAGGCAGACCGACGTGAGTCCAAACCGAGAATTAACCATTCTGCAAAATGGTCAGGAGACAAAGAACTGGGATCCATACAGCGATAGACACACAAATAATGCTGATACCTTAGCTAAACATCACTTAAAGTTGGGAGTGTAAAGTATTTTGGATCTGGCTACAGAGAGCTTTAGCTGCTACTAGGATGCGTGCTTTCATTTCTTCAAAAATGCACAAATGAAGTGCAAAGGAAGAGTCAGCCCCATCTCCCATTGGTTGCCATGTGATTTTCATGGGTTGCCATTGCTTGGGTGGGCTGTCCATCAATGCCATGCATTTAATTGATGATAACATTGTCCAATTTGTGTTCCCTCTAGGGGTGTGTTCCCAGTAGGAGTGTGGGTTCCCATTAGATGGTTGTGATGTGACATCTAAGTCTTTTTGTTTCAACACAAATGTGACAAGTAGTTTGTAATTCAGATCCAGCGTGTGTTTTTTGATGTATAAACTTTTTTGACTGAATTACATTCCAATTGTGGATTTAATATAATAAAATTATATATATATATATTTATTATTTTTGTTTAGGAAGTGCTTGCTGTTCGAATACCTTAGCCTTTCAGAAAGATCCAATGATCTTCACCTTTCACCCCTGCATGTTTATTTATTTCACTTTGCTGTCATGGAACCAGATTGTTGGATTTACAGATTTTCTGACTACAAACTAAAGATGTGCACTTATATAGTATTTCATAAAGATGCAACAACAATACTATCCCTTTGTCAAAAGCATTCCTGCACAATATTTTGCTGTGCACTTTTAAATTCACCTCAAACTCTTTCTCTAAATCCTTCTGATTCATTCTCATAATACACTTTATTGAGGCTGTGGCTTAACTCTGCTAATGCAGTCTGTTCAGAACAGGTGCTTTTAGCTTTTAGTAGAAGGTATGTGTGATCTGCTGCATTAGCTGATGCTTTGTTATGGGATTTTCTTTCTAGGACTGCTGGCGAAACACACACAAAGTCACCCATCAAATAACAAAGACTTTGTATTACAAAAGGCAAGACCTATTTGCCTCAGCAATGCTTCGTACTGTAAAGGAATCAAAGTTTGGTCTTGATTGGAAGGGAGCGCGGCAAGCTTGTGGTGCATGGTTAAGGTAATGAGAATAGTTGATCTTAGAAGACATTATAGGGCTTAGCTTCTTTTAGGTCACAATGCGTCAAAGGCAATGACTGGAAGGAGTTCCATGGCCTTGAAAAGCCCAACAAAGTCAGAGAAGAAATCTTAAAGTGAGGACCAAGTTCCAGGGTAAAAATTACTGCTGAGGCTGAAGCCGGCTACTTGGGCCTTGGCTCAACATGGCTGGTTCAGGTAATTGGTCCTCGCACATATGGGCTTGTACGAGCAATTCTTCTCAAATGGGAGAAGAATGCATGTGGAGTCCAAAGAGGGTTGACACCTTGATAGTGTCTCATGGCGTGTAATAATGGTGAATATGCAAAGACTCTCGGGGGAAGTATGAAAGGCGATAGAGGGTCACAGTCCCTCAGATAATAGCCCTCTTCCATTTGGTTTGCTGTGGTTGCTGACAGTGTCTCCTAAAGATAGAAATGCGGAGGCAATCTAACATGGTTGCCCATCCCTTCTTTTAAGGCCCTGGGGCTTCCTGGGCCCATTCTCCCTCTCCAACCACCACATTTCATGACCTGTTGCAGAAAAGGCCAATAACTTCAACGTTGAGGTAGAAGGTGCACATTAGCCATGTGATTATATTTCCAAATTAAAGGACTCTGCTGGAAGCTTGGACAAAACTTTTTGTGTGGCTAAAAGCTCCCCTCTTGCCAATGAGGCTACAATTGCTAAAGAAGTTTCAAAGTAAGGCGTGCACACCTTGGCACTATAAGGGCTGAAGTCTAACTGAGCTCGTTATTATAACTTGTCTGTAAAGTTTACAATCAAATATCCCCCAAATTAACTATTCTCCACTTCTATGACAAGGAAGTAGATACAAATCCCACAACGTTTTCCTTCATTCTGTCACTTGGAAGTTCCTCATCACAGTTGCTGTCTGCAGAACATGGGTACCCATCACAGCATAATGAGAGCATCCAAGCATTACAATCCTAGAAGCAAAGGCTGTTGAAACGGGTGTGGTCCCTACGCTTTGATCTATCTGCAAGAAAGACGTGTCAAGGTCCCACCACCATAGTCCCTACGCTTTGATCTATCTGCAAGAAAGACGTGTCAAAGTCCCACCACCATAGTCCCTACGCTTTGATCTATCTGCAAGAAAGACGCGTCAAGGTCCCACCACCATAGTCCCTACGCTTTTATCTATCTGCAAGAAAGACGTGTCAAGGTCCCACCACCATAGTCCTTACGCTTTGATCTGTCTGCAAGAAAGACGTGTCAAGGTCCCACCACCATAGTCCCTACACTTTGATCTATCTGCAAGAAAGACGTGTCAAGGTTTCACCAACATAGTCCTTACGCTTTGATCTATCTGCAAGAAAGACGTGTCAAGGTTTCACCATCCTGGTTCCTACGCTTTGATCTATCTGCAAGAAAGACGTGTCAAGGTCCCACCACCCTGGTCCCTATGCTTTGATTTATCTGCAAGAAAGACGCGTCAAGGTCCCACCACCATAGTCCCTACGCTTTGATCTATCTGCAAGAAAGACGCGTCAAGGTCCCACCACCATAGTCCCTACGCTTTTATCTATCTGCAAGAAAGACGTGTCAAGGTCCCACCACCATAGTCCCTACGCTTTTATCTATCTGCAAGAAAGACGTGTCAAGGTCCCACCACCATAGTCCCTACGCTTTGATCTATTTACAAGAAAGACGTGTCAAGGTCCCACCACCATAGTCCCTACGCTTTGATCTATCTGCAAGAAAGACGTGTCAAGGTCCCACCACCATAGTCCCTACGCTTTTATCTATCTGC
The DNA here is from genome assembly GCF_964204655.1 of Triturus cristatus. NCBI lineage: Eukaryota > Metazoa > Chordata > Amphibia > Caudata > Salamandridae > Triturus > Triturus cristatus. Next base: position 1,132,475,997 of record NC_140580.1, on the reverse strand, counting down.
AAGAAAGACGTGTCAAGGTCCCACCACCATAGTCCCTACACTTTGATCTATCTGCAAGAAAGACGTGTCAAGGTCCCACCACCATAGTCCCTACACTTTGATCTGTCTGCAAGAAAGACGTGTCAAGGTTTCACCACCATAGTCCTTACGCTTTGATCTATCTGCAAGAAAGACGTGTCAAGGTTTCACCACCCTGGTTCCTACGCTTTGATCTATCTGCAAGAAAGACGTGTTAAGGTCCCATCACCTTGGGCCCTACGCTTTGATTTATCTGCAAGAAAGACGTGTCAAGGTCCCACAACCCTGGTTCCTACATTTGATCTATCTGCGAGAAAGAGGAATCAGATGGAAGAGGTTTTCTGTCACAGAAAATTCCCAATCTCGTGCATCAGATCACACATAGCTTCTACTCTGAAGAAGAGGCTGACCTCGCTGAAGGATTCTAAACTGCTTGTGAACCCGTTCCATATAAATGGTAACTTGGCTGGATCAGAAGGTTAAACCTAGAAACACCTCATTCATGAATTGAGGTATTTTCTTAATCAAAGTTTCAAATTAATTTATGAGTTTCATTTTCATGTCAAAATGTGGACCAATTATGAAGCAGTTCCTTTGCTTCCATTTATTAATGTAGAAAGTAAACACGTTTAATTACCTGTCCGCGGCCAAAGAAGAACATGTCTCATGAAAGTCTGGCTATATTGTGCCCGACGGACAAAGCATTTTTTCCACATGTATACGTCTCGTACTAATGGACAGTCAAGAGTATGGCCTTAGTTAGAGTTTGGCGGACAGGATACTCTGTCACAAACACGCCGGCTGTCCCGTCGGCCGTATTCCAAGCACATTATATAGCCTATGGTACTTGTAATGTAGGGAGACAGGATATCCATGACCTTCACTTCTGGCAGTCTATCCATCAATCAAACTCTAAACAAAGTCCAACGTATGGAGTATATTAACAGTAAGTCACACCCATTCACAGAGAAATCTTTGTGAACGGGGCCCATTATTATTCTTATATTTTTTTATTGTGTCCTGTGAATTAGTGTGACTTATAGGCCTTTGATGCTTCTGTCTTTCTTTTGTTTGTTTAGAAGTGGAGGTGCAGGCATGCATCAGGGGTTGTCATATGAAATAAAACACAGTAGCTTTCACATGAGCAACGTCTTTGCTGAGGTCAAAAGGGGTTAAAAAAAATTAAAAATTTAGAGATCTGTAAATGGATTGTCTGGACTGTGTCACATCTTAGATTATGTCAGGATTGTTGCAGTGTATTCACATGTAGAATCCAGACATGCTTAAGGGTTCAAACACCTTGAACATGCTGCACACAGTCTCGGAGTGTGTCAGTCTCATCCAAACATAGGACCCTTACAAATGAGTAAGGGACATATGAATGTCCGCGGTTGAGCCTTAAAGTACCCATCATTGGGCATTTCGTACAAAATCTTTCCATCAACTGAAGTATGAGAAGGAAAATAGGCATTTCCATCTTGATAGATTACCTGTCAGTTGGAGTCTACCATGAAGGAAATTGTTTGCATTCCTTTCTTCTGTGCTTTGGAAATATCTGCAAGGTTACTAAAATGAAACATATCTTTGGCTCAGAAAGCTGCAGTCGTGGGGTTGGGATCAAATTGAACTCTCTTGATGAATATTGAGATGTTCCAAAACAGGAACTGTAGCTAATCAGTGACTCAGAGGGACACTGTGTTTTTTCAAGAAAGGAAAAAGGCATTGGGGACAATGTGCAGATGTGCAAACTTAAAGTCCTTCAGTGAAGCCCATGCAGAACTGTGCAGTGATGAGTCCTTTAAAACACCTTAATATAATAGGTTCACGATATCCGGGATCAGCCTGCATTTCCATGGGAAGCTACGGAAGCACCTTTAGGACACCATATAGAGGTGAAGCCAAATAACTGAAAAATGGTTGCATCAGCCTTTTTAAGCCTTGCCTGAGATAGCTGTGCTGTCCTTGGTGAGACATCTTGTTTACTTAAAGGGGGCTTAGAGCCCACCCATTGCTTACCATTGGTCTGCTTCATCATGACTCATTTCCTTGCTTCTCTTTTGTCAGCACTTGCCGGCCTTTTTGTGTGGTTGTCTCTGTCCTGGAGTATGGCCGAGGTTCTGCTCTCTTGCTGAGTGTCTTTCTACTGCTCAGCCTTTGAGAGCTATTTTTTTTATTTTCGTTGCAGCACTCCATCATAGTACATGTGGTTGCAGGCTGTGTACCCCATCCAGCTCTGTGTTGTTGCTTATACCTGCCCCCTTCCATCCCGTTGCTGCCCGCTCTCATGTTGTTTGCTTGCTTCGTCACTCCCTCACCCTCCAGCATGGTTGTTGCTTTCCCCGTACCTTCCACATTGTTGTTGCTTGCCCAGTCTCTCCCAACGTCTCCAACATTGTTGTTGTTTACCCTCTTCCTCTCGCCCCCTTTCATGTTGCTACTTGCCTTCTCATCCCTCTTGCACTTTTGTTGCTTGCCCTGTCCCATCACTTCCACCACTCCTGCGTTGTTGTTGCTTGCCCTGTCCAATTCCTCCTGCATCGTAGTTGCTTGCCGCATCCATCCCACATTGTTACTTCGTCCATGCGTGCCTCCTCCCATCCCCCCTCACTCTCTACCACTTTTGCTTGACCCTTTCCCTCTCCTCCTATGTTGTTGCTTGCCCCCACACAGTTTCCCCAATGGTGTAAATACATGTACTATCATTTATGTCAATTTCCCAGCCCCATCCACATGCAATCTACATTATTTGGAAGCCTGAGTACAATATGCACTTTAAAACCTAGAAAGGGGTAGTGAAATGTAAAGCAATAAAAAAGTAATTGAGCTGTGCCCCCACTGCCAGGTATGAAATCAAAAAGAAGGTATGTTTATTAGTGAGAAAGTGGTCAGCTTCAATCCTTCTTTAGACGCATTGTTGCACTTGCCAGGCTGGATTTCAAAAAGGAACACAAATACACAAAATATGGCTAATTGTGTTAGATGATATTGCGCTGGGTGCAAATTTTCTTAATGAGAAAATTCCCACTATTAAAGAATGCATTTTGGAAGTGTGTATCTTGAGCTACTGAAAATAATTCATGAAGTTTTTCCTTTTCGCTCTCCTTTGCAATGTTTGTGGGGAAAACTCCCTCCCAGCCTGCATTGTACTTCTGGAAGTGCAGCATGCAAGGCCCACAGCCTCCCGGGTGCAGAGTACTTCTGTAAGTGCAGCCTGCAAGGCCTACAGCCTCCCTGGTGCAGAGTACTTATGTAAGTGCAGCCTACAAGCCCTACAGCCTACCTGGTGTAGAGTACTTCTGTAAGTGCAGCCTGCAAGGCCCCCAGCCTCCCGGGTGCACAGTACTTATGTAAGTGCAGCCTACAAGGCCCACAGCCTCCCTGGTGCAGAGTACTTATGTAAGTGCAGCCTACATGTCCTACAGCCTCCCTGGTGTAGAGTACTTCTGTAAATGCAGCCTACAAGCCCTACAGCCTCCCTGGTGTAGAGTACTTCTGTAAGTGCAGCCTACAAACCCTACAGCCTCCCTGGTGTAGAGTACTTCTTTAAGTGCAGACTACAAGCCCTACAGCCTCCCTGGTGTAGAGTACTTCTGTAAGTGCAGCCTACAAACCCTACAGCCTCCCTGGTGTAGAGTACTTCTTTAAGTGCAGCCTACAAGCCCTACAGCCTCCCTGGTGTAGAGTACTTCTGTAAGTGCAGCCTACAAACCGTACAGCCTCCCTGGTGTAGAGTACTTCTATAAGTGCAGCCTACAAGCCCTACAGCCTCCCTGGTGCAGAGTACTTCTGTAAGTGCAGCCTACAAACCGTACAGCCTCCCTGGTGTAGAGTACTTCTATAAGTGCAGCCTACAAGCCCTACAGCCTCACTGGTGTAGAGTACTTCTGTAAGTGCAGCCTGCAAGGTCCCCAGCCTCCTGGGTGCAGAGTACTTCTGTAAGTGCAGCCTGCAGGGCCCACAGCCTCCTGGGCACAGAGTACTTCTGTAAGTGGAGCCTGCAAGGCCCACAGCCTCCCAGGGGCAGAAGTACTTTTGTAAGTGCAGCCTGCAAGGGCTTCAGGCTCCCGGGAGCAGATTACTTTTGTAAGTGCAGCCTGCAGGGCCCACAGCCTCCCGGGTGCAGAGTACCTCTGTAAGTGCAGCCTGCAGGGCCCACAGCCTCCCGGGTGCAGAGTACCTCTGTAAGTGCAGTCTGCAAGGCCCACAGCCTCCCGGGTTCAGAGCAGTGCTGTAAGTGCAGCCTGCAAGGCCCACAGCCTCCTAGGTGCAAAAGTACTTCTGTAAGTGCAGCCTGCAAGGCCTACAGCGTCCCAGGTGCAGAAGTACCTCTGTAAGTGCAGCCTGCAAGGCCCACAGCCTCCCGGGTGCAGAAGTACTTCTGTAAGTGCAGCCTGCAAGGCCTACAGCGTCCCAGGTGCAGAGTACAAAAAACAAAACAAAAGAAAGATCAAACCTTTTATCCCAGCTGAAGATTTCAATTTAGTTATCCAATCTCTTGTCCTATCGAAAATCGACTACGGAAATGCCCTTCTCTCTGGTACTCCCAAAATCCACCTTGCCTCCATCAAATCCGTCCTCAACCTTGCAGCCAGACTAACAACAAACTGTAAACGTTTTGACCACATCTCACCTGCCCTCAGGGACCTCAAATAGCTCCCCATCGAGGGCAGATCTTCCTATAAAATTGCCTGTGTTACACACAAAGCCCTCTATCAAAAGACTCCAATCTACCTCTCAACCAAACTCAATAAAGCTGGCTGCGCCCGAACGTTGAGAAGTACCAACTCTCTTCTTCTCATACCCCCACTACTCAAAAAACCGCCTCCTAATCCCGCTCCTTCTTTGGCGAGGCCCCAAACATCTGGAATGCCCTCCCCAAAGACCTTCGATGTAACCCCTCCTATGCCAGCTTCAAAAGAGACCTTAAAATGCACTTTCTCACTAAATATTGGGGAATTTAATTCTTTGCTCTCCATTCTGACTACTTTCCTTCCTCCTTCCTTAGGCAACTCCGCCTACCTCACGCACTCGCAGCCCATTCTTTTCTCAATCCCTCCACTCTTCGCCTTCCTATATTCCCCACACCCTACTATGTCTGCAGAGCCCCCTTTGGTATACTGTAAAATTGTTATCAATAACGACATTCTTGTCCTTTTAATTGGTTTTTGTTTATCTTCTACTCCCTCATCTCACTACGTACTCTAAATTTGACTTTTTCTTATTTATAACCATGCAAATGTAACGCGCTCCTCGGGTGGAGCTAGCGCTATATAAAACTTTCAAAATAAATAAATAAAATAAAAGTAAGTGCAGCCTGCAAGGCCCACATCCTCCCTGGTGCAGAGAACTTCTGTCAGTGCAGTCTGCAGGGCCCACAGCCTCCGGGGGGCAGAGTACTTCTGTAAGTACAGCCTGCAGGGCCCACAGCCTCCTGGGTGCAGAGTACTTCTGTAAGTGCAGCCTGCAAGGCCCACAGCCTCCCAAGTGCAGAAGTACTTCTGTAAGTGCAGCCTGCAAGGCCCGTATTATTGTTGCTTGCCTTGTCCCTCCAGCTTTGTTGCTTACCCCTCCCGCGTTGCTCCTTGCCCCCCGCATCTACCTCTTGTGTCGCTGCTTGGCCACTGCAGTCCTGTCAGGAAAAAAGGGTTATGGTGTGGCAAGCACTTTTTTCAAATGTTCTTGACATGCCTAAAAGACATTTAGAGAGCCAATATATCTTGCATAGGTGAGTCCTACTGACTTTGGCAATGCATGTTGAGTGTATGTATGGCAGTGCTTCAGATAGGAAGATTCTACTTTCCCTGAAGAGCTGAAAATCCGTGCATCATTGATGGGACCTACAGAAAGAATATAGCCTTATAGCCTGCTGCTGAGGGCTATAACGGTTGTTAAAAGCGCAAAACCCGAGTTATAGGCCTGATCCTCAGGGTAGAATGTTGTAAATTAAAAAGGAAGAAACCTGAAGGCAAATATTGGAATGTTGGCGCTCTAGGCTTATACCAGCCATTATAAACCCGGAGCCACACCATCGTCTTTAATTGAGCTCTCAACATTCCAGTGTTCTAATATGGCCTTATAGACCACTGCCTAGGGCTATACCAGTTTTCAAGGGCCCTGAACCCGAGTATCGAGGGTGAGGGCCTTTAACAACAGGTATATCTCAAGGCAGAAGGGCTATAAGGCTATTCGAACATTCCACCCATTGAGGGTAGAATGTTCTACATTAAAATGTGAGAAACAGGAAGACAAACATAGGAATGTTGGAGCATTCGGCTTATTCTTGTCTTCAATGGAGTTCTCAACATTCCAATGTTCTAATAATCCTTAGACATTTGCTATGAATGTCAGCAGCGTGGAATAAACATGTGGAGCAGCCATAGCAGCGGTGGAATGACGTCAGTCTATGGGAGTGCAACAGTCAACAAAACTACAATTGTAGCTTATGTACGAGCAAAGTAGATCGACATCTGCATAAACATTGAGCTGTCTTGATTTCTGCTTTACCAAACACAGTTGCTGCCAGAAAAGGTTTTATACTACAGAATGTAAACAAAAGAATAACTTGTCCTTTAACAAATATGTCATGGAAAAACACCTTTGCAAATGTAAAAGATCTGGAGACAACACTCCCAGACTGTAGTGTAAAAATGGCAAGCCATAGAGTTTATTGCAACAGTTTAGAGTTTCCTAGCAGTGCAGAGGGCACAGATGTGTGTCTGGGGCAGGGTGTCAGTATCAGGGGCAGCGGAAGTGATGTCACTGCACCCTTCGACCCCTGATGGTGACTCCCTGGTTTGGCTTCTTGGGCCAACAGCTTCCTATTTGAGAGGGTCTAGGGGAAGGGCAAAGGTCAAGAAGTCACAAGTCAGGTCAACAAGGCGAAAAGTAGTTGAAAGGAGGGAATGGCAAAGGTCAAGAGGTCACAAGTCAGGTCACCAAGGCGAAAAGTAGTTGACAGGAGCCTACCGAAGAAATGATGGAAAACCCAGAATTAGTCACATTCTGATCTTGAGTTTGCTTATTTGGAATGGGTTTTGGCACCAAGACGACCTAACCAGCTAATCAAATATGAAAATGGGCAAATGTCCCACTTGCAAAAATATATAAATGAGGGAGCGGCTAGAAAAACATGTCATGCAAAGGAGTCAGAGTATAGTAGGTCTTCACAAAAATCACAAATAAATCAAGCCAAGGAACTGGTGAGTCACTCAGAAAAGAAGATTAAATCAAGGAAACAAGCCTGAACACTGAGCCCAGATCTCTTTCTCACAAGTACACTTCATCCATGATGGAGAAATTGAGCAGGACTGTTCACGCGGAAACATTGAATTAGCTATAGTGTGCCACGCTTGTGAACATATTCCAACAAGGACAACCCCTTCTATGCCCACGGGCACCAGGGTCAATATACTTGGTATAGAAAACAATGTCCACCGTGGGACTCTTTTCAGAAAACACGACAACCCTCTTACTTAAATTCGGGGAAGCCCACCATTCAATGTATTATTCCAAAAACCAGGTGGTACCTACACACTCTGGTGATCTATTATACAACTGTAAGTGTGAACGAAAGAAAATCACAAATTGTATATGGAGAGAGACTGACAAAAGGTTTCTGTAGCAATTATTGATATTATTACATCAACATTTTATATGCAGGTAAAATGCTAATGAATAGTGCAAGTGCAGGCGACGCGGTGCTCAAGTGTGCATAACACATAGCAAAATGCACATACGAAACAAGATATAAAGGGCCTCATTTATGAGAAGTGTTGCATCGCTGCATGAAAACTGCGATGCGTCACTTCTCAGTGCGCCCTTCTTGCGACACCAATGATGCGTCATATATATAATATGACGCATCATGTCGCAGGGAAGGACAGATACGTCAGTATAACTGACGTATCTGTCGGCGCAAAAAGTGGCGCATTGCTGGAGTTGTGTCAGAAGCCTGACGCAACTCCAGCAATGTTCCTTTTACATGGGGCAAGCCCCATGTGAAAGGGCCTGCGTTACCATTACGCCTGCCGTGAGGCAGGCGTAAGGTTTTGACGCATTGGCGTCCTAGAAGTGGCGCAGCGAAATCTCATAGATTTCGCTGTGCCACTCCTATGACCCTTTCTTGCGGGGGTACACCCAGCCTACATACATTATACCTGGCGCAGGTATAATGTAGCGCAGGGGTTTACGAAGTGACTCATCTACCTAGATGCGTCACTTCGTAAATATGGCGCAACAAGTGACGCACCGGTGGCGCAAAAGTGACGCTCATAAATGATCCCCAAAAGGTTCATTGGTTATGTTATTTACAAGGCGTTAGCATGTCTATATCCCATTACAACATGTGAGGCAATCATTACTCTAGGTAACCAAGTGAAAACATATGTGTGGCAACAATTTCGCTGCAGTTCCACGGCCATAAACGAGAGGTGGTGCTACCACGCAAGCTCAGCTCCCGGGGCATCTTAACGAGTGGTGGGCATAACTGGTGTAATTCTCTCTAGCGTAATTTCTCATAATTACCACAAAATTGCTCGTAATTATGCGAGAAGCGCAAACCAGCATTCAGCGCTATTTCCTTATTGCAAAATGCACCCTTGCATCCAATATGGGCACGAGGATTGTGCGCTAAGATAATGGAAATGAATCCTACGGGGCATGACCCGCAGTAGCAGCTATCTCTCTCTCTTAGATCGTTGTTCCTGGGCCCCTGAGGTAGAATTTGTGCCCCATATTACTCTGCATTACTCAAGCTGGCAGAATTGTGTAACTTCAATAATTTCACATCAGGAGAGTAATGCGTGATTACTGAAATTACTCAGATTACTCCGGCGTAATCAAAATTTCGCCCAGGCACGAGCGTCTGAAGCAAAGGGGTAAAGACGACAGAGGCATGTCTTATTGGGTCCAGTAAGAGCCTTGAAGTGGCAACGACCAGAACCTCTGCCTCACACCTCGGCATAGCAAGGGCCATGTCACTGGCCCCAGATACGCTGAAACAACCCGCGGATTCGTATAAACGCACACAAACATCTCACCCGCACCAAAGGTGCATTCACCTCCATTCCGACAACCAGTACACATCCCACTAATCCACACCCACAATTCACTAGCAGAGAAGGCGCTATATCTCGCGCTCAGCGCACACATTGCATTACATCATATCGCAGACACTGCGGAATGTTGTGTACCAGTATACTGTTGTCCTAAATGTCATTTACAGAAACATTGGGTGTTGATTTTGAATTAACTCTAATGAGGTGCTACAAACAATATTGTACCAGCCTCCTCCCCTTCAGCCTTCACCCCTGCTCCCACCCCGCCTCACCACTCTGCCCTAACGGCGGCCGCTACTGCTGGTCACACAGTGTTTGAGCTTTTATTCTCCCACCCTGGAGGGAAATGGGAACTAACATGCCCGCCCCTCAAACAGGGAACCGCCCTCGTTTAGCAGCCTACCCATCTCCATGCGCCGCACATTGTTTTTACGCTGACAAAAATACACAGACACATGGTGCTCTGCATTGATAAGCACAGGTACATCTTGCACTGAGTCCTATAATGCTGGTTCGGTGGCCTGGGTATGAAACACTGGAAGAATATCCCATATGATGCCCCCAGTCGTCACGGAGCCCTGTGAACACACTCCTGGAGTCCTACATTCCTATTGATTGCGTGAATCGCGCTAAAGGAAGTTTCAATCACCTGATCATTTTTTATGGACATAAATTCCACTTACATAGGCAAAATCATGTATGGATGGGGCCCTTACTTATGTTTGCCCACACAAAGTAGCATTCTCTTCGTGTTTTCAAATCTGATCGATGCACAAATGACTGAATTTGCAAATTCAAGGTATTGACAAACAGTGACTTTGCACTGTAAATCAGTTTACTCAGGAATCACCATCCCACGATGGAGTAATACTGTGCATGAGTAAATCCCACTCAAGCGGTGAGCTGTCCAGGGCGGTGTTTCCCTGAAAAGTTTACGAAAACCTTTTGGGAGTTTGTGAATATTCTTCAAACGCCTCTCTGGCTTCTGCCCAAAATGGCCAGGGGATTACTCTTGCCGTGGGCAGGAGTAAAACTTGTAGAGCAGCAGAGGAGAAAGAGGAGGGTACACGTCTGCAGTGCTTTGGTTTTCTCTTCACAGGAAAAATATTTTCTCTGTGAAAAAAAAAACGTTTTAAAAACTCTGCCATTGTTAAAAAGTAAAGGCATCTCAGAAAGCGCAATGGTACAACATGTACAAGCATGCAGGTGGAAATACCAGAGCACGGGCCAAAAAGACATTATCAAAAGTTTTCCTGAATATGCTTATAAACTTGCAAAGGGCACTGCTGCCCATGTGGACTCCAGTGCTTAATTTGAGCCGGGGTTGCAGCTGGGGACGGGCGCTTATTTTTCTTCATCAGACTGACCCAGAACGAGAGAGAGAATAACACACAATGGGAAAGGAGAAAGACAGGAAAACAGTGACAAAAGGAGAAAGCAGAGAAGAAAAAGAACTCAAAGGTATTACAAAAATAAAACAGGCACTGTCTGGTGGTGGATTAAAGAGCCATGTGGTGGAATCCAAAGTAGGTAGCTTTAGTATTCGGGGTCCCGACCTTCAATAGCGCCAACCACGGGCTTCTGAGCAAACCTTTGGGCCCCAGAACTTACTCTTTTGCAAATGAAGTACTGGATAGTCAAAGAAAGTTTTGTGAAGTACAAAGTGTCATAAATCAGCACATACACGAGACTGGAGCTTTCAGTGGCAGATTTATGACTTTTTGTTTTCAGAGACCCGTGCTCTGTGACTTATTTCTATACAATTAGTATGAAAAACACTCTTATTTCATTCTTAATCAAGACTGCAGGATGAAGACATTGTTGCATCAGGCCATACCAATCTTTTGAATCCAAGAAAGATTTCATAGAAGTGACAGATTACTATTCAAAAACACAGAAAGGGGGACCCATGTGCTGAGTAACTCTCCGATCCTTAATGTAAAACAAACCCAAAGATACACAATCGTGGCGTAAGGGCCGGCGCCAAAGATAATATCTTGGGGTTTGCAGTAATTGCAGACTCCTGTGGTCAGATTTGCTGACAGGATGTAACAGGCACTGTGGGTTCCCACAAACCTCTCAGTAAATCTGCTGACATGTGTCCTACATGGGGCACAGACGGGAGATAGGGAATAGGTTTTCAAGATGTGCTGTGGTTCTATAAGTTAAAACAACAGCAGCAGTCTGCATCAGATAAGAGGCCTTATTTCAAATAAGCAGGACTCCATGTATCACGAGTGTGGGCAGCAAGAGGCGGGGGGGGGGGGGGGGAGGGGGAAGCAGCCACACCTTCCTTTTAGGGACCGCAGACCCAGCTACAGGAGTCTGTCAATCAGGGGGGCCAGCATCCAGTGGGGAATGTAGAAATTGTCTCAGCCAATCACAATGCTTAGAATGTGGGCACTAACCACTGGTATTTCTTACCTTCTAAGATGACTGACAGTGTGAAGCAGGGTCATTAGGGGCACGAGGAGGGTGCCTGGGGAGAAGAGGGGAGTGGGCGCTCACAGCCTTATTGTCCACATGTGGTTGGGTACCAACAGCTTTGAATTGCCCTTTAACCTCATAGTGCACCCTCACAGTTTGCTCAGGCCTGAAACTTTAAATGGAGGAAATTAACAGCTATTATCGCCCTGAACAGAACAGAAAAGTGCTTAGTAGTTTCACAGGACACAAAAAGCAGAGAAGTGAAAGTAAAACGACCAAAACATGCAAACTTCAGAAAGGATACAAAGGGATACAAAGTGAGAACAAGTAAATGCTTGATTCCTTGTCCGTCTTCTTCTAAAAGTCAAGACTTCTTCTTGGATAGATGAGATTTGCTAACTTTCGAACTCTCTCTTTTACCACTCTTCAAACCTGGACTAACCACAGCTTCCCATGTGGGTGGTCTGACAGTGGGAGGCAAAGGACGAACCTGAGCCTAAGACAGGTGTCCAATCATGACTAGTATCCGAGCTGATTGAGGAAATCCTCTTTCCCATGTCACAGACAGACAGACAGACAGACAGACAGACAGACAGACAGACAGACAGACAGACAGACAGACAGATGGTTGGGGGTCCGCCTCCTAATTTCTATAGTCTACCACTTCTCCTACAACTTCTGTCTATTCTAAAGCGCGTGGGCACCCAAGGGTTTAAAGCGGCTTGTGGCAAATAAACAAATAAAAAGAACGGCGCAGGGGTAATAAACGTAAGCAGCTGTGATACAGCCCGTGCCTCTGACGCGCTACCATCATCTGTAGGCATGGATGAAGGAATAACAAGTGACATCACCAATAAGGACCTGGGCTCTGGGCCAAACATTACTGGGCTGGTGCTTGTAGCCCCCATCCTTGCATCCTGGCCAGGTCGCTTTTTATTTAACATAAACTTTTTTTCATAAATAAGAGTGGAGAAATGCAGAGATGCACAGAGACAAACTCAGCACTTGTATTCAATAGAGAAAATGCAAGGGAAACCTGTATTATGGCCCGTTAATGGCCTGGAGGCTTCCGCAACATCATAAACCGCTGACGAAAGGCGGAAAAGTGTGTAAATGTCTCCGCAATATGAAGAGGTCTTCATAGGACCCCAGTGCATGTTACTCTTCATGTATTTATACATTATATATTTAATTTGGGTCAAATGACCTGGCAAACAGATACTTTTGCTTCAAGTTGGGGGAAATTTAAAGTAACATTTTGTCATGTATAAGAAATAGCATATGTATTCATTCAATGTGTGGAAATGGGGCTTGAGCACACATTGGAATTGGAAAAAAAGGTGAAACATGCAGTAATGAGTGAACAAAACACCAATCCTGCATGTTATGCCCCATTCTGACTTGCAGCATTCAGAATAGGTGTATAGTTTTGCAGATGGTAAATAAATGCTGCACCCTGACCCTATTGCAGTGAAACTTACCCTTGTCCGGACCAATCAAAATGAGCACTTAAGAAGCACTTAATTGAAAGAAAAAGAAATGTGTGCAGCGCGCTCTGCAGCAGCGGCCTTTGATGTCTTTTAGAAAGTCCAAGTTTTGTTTCTATTCGTGTCAGGTATGTGATTACACGCAGAGCAATGTTGATGCAGATCAGTGCAGTTATGTTTTCAATATTTAACGCCATGTTTATACTTGAGAACACACGTTAAAGGGGGGACGCGTTTTATAAGCCGTACTTTGATTAAAATCCATACGCCACAGGAATTATGATAGCACCCCGGTAAAATATTTGGGACCTTGTAAGTATTTAGTTATGCAACTGTTGCATGGCTAAACACTTATAAGGTCCCAAACGCGAGACCTATTGGCTATGCCAATGCTTGTTTTTAGATGCTTTCTCGCATCTGAAGTGCACTGGGACCTCCTGACCAGGCCCCGCTGAATCTGCTGTGACTACCAAAGGATGTGCACCATTGGTTAATACCGGACTTGCTTGTCTAATTTACCTATAAGTCCCTACTATATAATGCAGATTGTACCCAGGGCTAGTCATTTAAATGTCACCAGTGGACGGCAGCACTGATTGTGCCACCACTGTGGTGACAAAGTGAAAACTCGGGCCTAGGTCTGCCGTTGCAGCCTACTCGGCAGCTTTCTGTCAATCCAAAATGGCAAAATAAACCCTTTTGCATTCTTTCTTAAAATGTATAAGGCACTCCTGGCAGGGCGCTAAATATTAAACAGAAAAACATATCCTGTTTATGTTTTACATGTTCTGACAGTGAAAACTCAAAGTTGTCGTTTTCACTGTAGCAAGGCCCGTAGTCCCATTGGCTAACAACTGCTAAGTGCTAACTTCCATTTGGGACCACAGATTATAGTGCTCCAAGGTAGCAAACTAATTGTTAATTAAACCTGACTTAGTGCTGGAGTCAGATTTAAAATAACATTCAATGCAAAGGTGACTTTAGAAAGTCACCACTTTCTTGCCCCAAAGCTCGAATAGCCCTTTCTGATTATCTACAGCAGTTGACATGTGTTCCCTCCTGCCAAGAGTTGTGAAGCACTTCCAGGCATGGGGAACAACATGTCTGACAGTGGGAGGAGGTCACACCTCCTCCAACAGGATGGTCAGGGGGCTGTGGCCACAGTTGGCCCAGCTTCAAAGAGGCTACTGCGAGTCACATTATAGCCTTCCTTGTCCTTTGTGTAGAGAGACAGGCTGGCATCTATTCGTAGCGGGGGAAAAACACGAACAGAATCAGTTTTCCAGGAATCATGGCTAATTATACTGGACACACTTCAGGGGTGTGCCCATGGCACTGACCCAGGGAAGATATGTCCCAACATTTTTGGATTTGGGCAGAGAGATGCACTGTGGGATTGTTTAGTGCCAAACCCACAAGAGATGATCTAAGAGTGGGTAGGGTTGCCTATGGGATTTGTATCCCCATTGGCTAGTGAGTCCTCCCCACCCACATTCTCGGAATTGGTATAAAGTGATAACCCAGGCTACCAGCTTCAAAACACAGCAGGACTCAGAAAGAACAAAAGAAGGACTACACCTGGTGAACCTGTGGACTTCGGAAACAAAGGTTGCATCTAGGAAGACTGCACATTGTTCGCCTGCTGAACCAAGAAAGGACCTCAGAAAGAGGAGGGCTGCTCCTGCTGTTGAGCCCGTGGCGAGAGACCCCAAGGGTCGGACGTGCTTTCATTTGTGCCAAGAACCAGTGAGCGGACTCCAAAATCTACTTGGCTGGCCTCCTATTAAGCATCAGGAACACAAAAACTAAAGAAGGCTGCACATGTACAGTGCCCAGCTGATCAGTTTGCACTGGACTTGCCCTGGACTCCACTGGTGTAGCCCGTCAGATCGAGTCCTCTCCCCCCAAGAGGTTCCTCTCAGGTCCTGGACCCTTGGCCAGTGCTAGAGTGTACTCTTTCTCCCAACAGAACTGCAACTTGCCAGGCTGAAACCAAAGAGAACTTTTTTTGAGCACAGAGTCTGAGGCTCATAGACTACTACTATTTGCCAGTTTATAGGTCTTTTCAAACACCTGCCAAGGACCAGTGCTTTCACCAGACCCCTGGATTTTGCCTGTCCGTCACTGTCGAACTCAAAGCCAGACTCAGCTTCAGAGGACCCCGCTGACCTCATCGCCGACAATAAAAAGATGCAGAAACGTTTCAAAATGCAAAGGTAAAATCCTGACCAGGACCAACTAAGCCTGGCATTCACCTGAAACTTTGACTTTAGCCCGGACCCTCACATTCGAGACTAATTGTCTACCTCTAAGAGTAAAAAAACACTGATTTACAAACTTTAAAAAAATGTCTTGAAGTGAAAAGCAGTAATTTATGAAAAAATTGAAAAAAATCATAACATTGGTTTCCCGTGTCTGTTTTTGGTTTCTATTTAAAGATAAATATATACACTCTATTTATTGTGTTTCTTAACTATTGACTATTTTGGCAATAATAAATGCTTTATACTTGTTTCCTTTGACTTAAGCCTGACTGCTCCGTGCCACAGCTACCCAGGACTGAACTAAGATTTACCGTAACCAGACCCGATACAGATTAGTGACATCATTACTTGGTGAGGACTCAACCAGTTCAACTAATGATCCACTTTTCTCACAGTTTCCCACCCTAAAATAGTTGCTGATTATTTCCTTCTTCCATGGTCAATTGTAAACCCGTTTTTAAGGCTAGAAAAGGGTGTGAACACTCCCCAAAACTGTGGGGTTGTGGAATAAGGGGCCTCCACAGGGAACATATTGTTTTCCAAGGAGAAACAAATGTGCTTTTGTGATTGTCGAAATGCTTGCTCATAATGTTCCATATGATGTATTACTTACACGTTAAGTAAACATTGCATTATACACAAATTCCCATGAGCTCATGGGGTTCTTTCAGATTACCAAGGAAGACAGAAATGTATGTAAGGTTATGGTGTAAACGTAGGTCTATCAAACCAGACTTCAGTCAGTGTTTATTGCGTGTAAGTCCCTCTGGATTGATTATAATATTTACTTCTCTTGCATTGTCTACCTGGAGCTTATGAGAATGGTGGCACTAGAGTCCATGTGATTGATGTATCGATTTGTATAGCGCAACGTATGCCCGAAGGCATCTTGGCGCTGGATTTGGCCGGACATATGTGTAGACGGGTTAGAGTCATGTTCCTATGGGATTCCAACAGATCAATTGGAAAATAGCCATGTTTTCAGTAGTCTTCTGAAGGAGATAGGTGACTCTCCATGTCTTCAGAGAATTTAAATGAGCCAGGCTCTTGGACTTTTGTCTTTTCTGTAGTAACAGGTCACGGATGGGCTTCGAAAACACTGAATACATCAAGATCGTCTTTGCCTTGGGAGACACAGAATCACTTCAAAAGTGAAATAAGTTTCAAAATCTGTAAGGAATTAACTTTGTTTGATACACATGAGGCTCTCACAAAACCCCACAAGACATTGGCAAATTATCAAATATTTAAACAAACATTAGAAACTTCCTGTGTTGATCAGCGAGATCGCAATGGTTCATATTTAATTTAAAGTATCACGAGTCAGCGATATTGCTGACAGATTAAACTCTTACTTTCAAGGCGAGGCCGATGGCTGTCAAGACACAGTATGCAGAAGTATTTTTAAAAAATGTAACAAACTTTTCTCTAAAGAATATTTAAATATTTCCCGAACAAGAGCCATATTTGCCTAGTAATTGACGGGTGGCAAGAACCCAACTTCCCAATTCTAATTTAAAATGGAAATTGTTGGAAAACAATGATGTTTGTGGAGAGGAGGACAGCAACAAGGGGGGTCAGGTTATAAAGGTGTTAAAGTAAAGCTAGCCTCTTGCGTGCTTTATTTGTGCCTGTACTTGCTGATGATGGGAGCTAGCACTTATCTTTGGGAACCAGGGTTTATTTATCATCATCATAAGACTTTGCCAAGAGCAGCGCTTAATTTGAGCCGGTGGTTTCTGGTGCTCAGCACCGGCACTTAGTCATCAACACCAGAGTTTTTCATTAGCACCAGTTAAGGACACATGATCTTACAGGGAGATTAAGTGATTTGCCCAGAATGACAGGATGTTGAGCCGACGTGACCCTGGTTCCCCAGCTCCTAAGTCTGCAGCTCTGCCCATTACCCCATATCAATGGATAGCAGTTGGTTCTCTTTTAGGCGGTGCTAACAGGAGAAATGGGCTTGAGCAAGTTGCCTCTTGACAAGAGCCCCAGCACTTATTTGTTTTACAAGTTCACCACTGGGTGAGAGAAAGACAGAGAAAAGCAGAAAATGAGAGCATAAAAAGCAAAGAGAGTACAAACAAGCATTTACAATGCAATGGTCTCGGCAATCTTATAGGTAGAGCTATTGGTATTGCTCATTTTTTTAAATCATTTTTGTATCCCTAAATAAATGGCATTGTCATTTCTATTGGCATTAGCTTTTTTCTTGCATATGTGATACCTATTGCATTAGCAGAGAGAGAGTGAGATAGTGAGATAGAGTGAGGTATTGAAATAGAGAGTGAGGTAGTGAGACGCCTGCAGACAGCGGGCCGGCCTTTGTTGTGCTGCGCCTCCTGACCACCAATATTTACCACTGCCAGGCACATGGCTCTGCTTCTGACCGGCAAACGACATTTAACACATGACCAGTTTGAGCACTCTAATACTGTTCTGCAAAACGACTCGTGCCTTGGTATGCTCAAAACATTAAGACCGAGAGGGCACAGTAAATACAAGTCTAGAAAAAGAACGCAAAGCTTTCGAATTTCGGGTACTGAATAAAGGATAAAGGATAAACATACAACATTGAACGCTTTCATGTGCAAAGTAAAATCCGTTTCCTACTTTCTGATAAGTGGCAAACTTTCGGATAAGTGTATAAAAAACACAAATATACATTTTAAAGTACAAACTAAAATATGTCCTGCTTTCTGAAAGTGGCTAACTTTCGGAGAACTGCATAAACACAAACACAGTAAAAAAGCATTTAATTTCAAAAGCAAGTTCTGCGTCAATATTTTTTTTTTTCGAAAACCATCTACAGATATTACTTTGACAACTTAAGCACACATATATATGATGAGACAAACTCGATTTTAATGCCCGAACCATAAAATAATATATTGCAAATGAAGGAGAAACGTTTTACACGTAACCGACGCCTTTAAATCCAGTGTTCAGACACACTGAATGCAGATGTATTTAGAGGCACAGTCAACTATCCGGTTACTTCTAACTTAAGGCGGCAAGCGACGAGCTCCAGGCTCTGTCCGACACCCCAACAGCGAGAGGCCCGGCCTCCGACTGCAGGCACAAAAGTAACGCGCAAATAAACTTCAGCCAACAACGGCACATTTCAGTATCAGCCTTGAGCATATCTACTGCTGTTTAGGCATCTTTACTAAAATTCCTTTTTTTAACCCCCGCACATCTATTGGCCTGGCAGTCATGACACAGTGTATGTAGACTCACTCACAAAATACCCAATTTCCCTTTTTATCCACATTCAAAAAATAAATACTGACAAGAAAATAAATGATTTTCTGTCTGCATTTATCAGTAAAATCAGTAACAACAGAAAACAGGGAGCCTTAATTAATAATAACCCTAAAAGCACGTAAACAATGTCCGAACGAATCTTTGGCCTCTGGGTTCAATTACCAAATGACTGCTAAGGTTGATTGCTAGTTGTTTATATTCTCCAAATACATCTTGGTTCCAGTTATCTTGCCAAACAATAGTGTTAAATATTGCCTTTTGAGTTTTTTTAATGTCAAAACTACCCATTCGTATTTGTTTCTTCTTCAATGTTACACATTTCAGTCACCGAGAATGTGAGACAGAAGAGGACAATTTGCCATCAATGTCTGTGCTTGCTCTGCCTCAACTCATGCTAGAGCACAGTTCTTTCAGCTAACGGTTACAAATATTTATTATTTAACTCAAGCCATGAGTTAGGCGGAGACTGCCGCACTCATTTCAAGAGGGCTGCCAGTCAGCGGTTGTGAAGTATTTGACCCTTCATTATGCGGCAAGCAGACTATAAGCTGTACCTGATGCTAAGAAGGATATCCCCACGATTCTTTCAAGAATAATGTATAGCTTATTTGTAAGGCACCGAACACATCGATCGACAGCAGAACCTCCAGCACCCGTCCCATGTGGTGAGTGTCCGCCTTCTACTCTTTCCCCAGTTCACTGAGCGGAGTGTAGCGTTCCCGCCGATCTTCCTGATAGGTTCCTGACTAGAACCACCAGTGCTTCGAACTCACGAGTGCGGTGTACGACGCATGCCATTTCACCAGGTTCCTGACATCGTCTGGGGTGGGTTTCTGTAATGTTTGGAGCAGAGCCTCTACCGTCTAGAGAATTATGCTTCTGCTGCACGAGATGCCACTAAATTGGCTCCTACTGACAAGACAGACGGTAGTGTAAAACCGTAGACTCTGTGCACGGTCACCCCCTCAATACGAGGCAGTCGTCGCGTGAGCCTCAGATGGGGGGGGGGGTCACTCCCCATATACAGCGGTGGTTTCAGATTCGGGGGCGTGGCTAAAAAGTGGAAAGAAGAGCACGGAACACGCCCCCGAATCTGAAAAAGACGGAGCCTATTTGGAGGGACGGCTCTCTCCTCCAATGGCTGGCCTCCGTTTAGGAAGCCAGCCAATGGAGGAGAAGCAAAAAGAGAGGCGGGCTAAATAGCCACTCTAAGAATCATTAAATCTCCAGACTTCCGGTTCTGCCTTCGGCAGACCGGACGGTCCCTCGACCTAAAAACGATGACAAAAGGGAGAAAGCAAGAATGAAAAAGAGCCTGCAAGACTGAGAGGAAAAGATGGGAAGTATAAAGTGGTCAAAGAGAGTTAGGCTGAAATTACAACCAGATGGCTTTAGTGTTTGATAACCCTGGCATTTGTTAGTGGTGGTGGTAGGCCTTTAAGAACACCTCTGAGCCCTGCACGTATTTATTTACTTATTTATGTTTTACAAATTAAGCACGGGGTATTGCTGGGGGGTGTTGTATGATCTACTATGGTACTGACCACAAATTGCGCACTGACGTTTTGCGGCACATCATTTATTTTGGGAACCAACGCATATGTTAACAGGTCGGTTGGCAAAATAGGCAATTGCAGGGAGTTACAGAAACACGTGCCTAATTAATATTCATTAAACAGGTCGCAGATTGCAACTTCCTCTGATTGGCTCCTTCGCAGGGATGGTGGACCGCAAGGGACAGCAGACCACCATCCCTGTGAAAATATTTCAAAATATTTCAAGACTGATTTTTTTAAAGCATCCAAAGTTTTTTTTCATTTTGAAAAACTTCAGTGAGAGCCGTCAGTGGCTGCTTTGAAGTAGCTGAAGGTTCTTAGGGGCATATTATCAACGGCCAGCGATAATAATCACTGGCTGTGCTTAGCGATAATAATATCAGGCTATCTCTGGTATTTATCGCCCTGGTAGCGCGTTATTAACAACACGTTTCTCCAGGGCGATAAACATTCCAGAGATAGCGAGGTTATCGCCCTTTTGCAGGGAACATCGCTGGTTTTCCTGCGATGTTCCCTGCAAAACGGCGATAACCTTGCTGATACGACCCACAGGGTCGTATCAGCATAATCCACTCCCTATGTTAGGGATGGCTAAGTCAGGATTTTAGCAGACATTAGATTTTGGCGAAAACTGCAGTTTTCGCCAAAATCTAACATCTGCTACAATCATGTGGGCTGCCTTGTAAATATCGCGATGTAAACATCAGTGATATTTACAAGGTAGTCCATCTGGAGTACGCCCAGTAACGCCCACTTTGCATCTCATTGGAGATGCAAAGGGAGGCGTTGGGAAAAAGGTTGCTAACATTCGATTATGCATGTTAGCACCCTCTTGTAAATAGGGCGCTGGTTTTATCTCCGCTTTTTTGGCTTTGGAGATAAAGCCCTTCTAAATATGCCCCACAGTTTCTTAAAGGAAACCAGGCTGCTTTAAATTCCGGTGTCAAACCACTGATACATACATGACTGATTTGAAGGCCATGTAATGATAAAAAGTGACTTTTATATGCTTCAATTTCTCTTGAAAATAGTACAAGCCGACTACTTTGCAAAGACACAAAAATGTACTTCGTTCTATGAAAGTTAACACTTTGGGGGTCATTATGATGGAGTGCGGTACGCCACCGCCCGACCAGCGGTGGCGATCCAAACACCATAACTCCCTGCCTGACCGCCATTTACCCTCCGCCATATTACCATGGTGGGGGGTACCGCGGCAGACAGAAAGACCGTCTGCCGCTTTTCCGCCAGCAGGCAATCGTCACGATTGACTGCCCGGCAGAAAAGGTCCACAATACATCCATAATATGATGAGTGCGGTGGGCATGCCTTTCCATGGCGGAGACTCCGCATTGGAAAGGCATGCGGAGAATGACATTGGGTCAGGTGGATGGCTGCACTGGGGGGTACCTATGGAACACCCTTCATTGCCATACACAAGGTGGCAGGCACCGCACTGTGCCTGTCATGTTGTGCATTGCAATGCACAACATGCCTATTTAACATTGCGGCGGGTGTTGCTTACAGCACCGCCTGCCGCAATGTTAAAGTCCAGAATGCGCCCGCCAGTATGGCGGGTGCATCCTAATTGGCCTTGCGGGACCGCCGCACCTTTGGTGGTCGGTTCCGTTTTCCATTACGGCTTGTCTGCCCGCCATCGTAATGGGGCCCTAAATGTCTGTTCTCACTTTAATCCAAAAAAGACATAGGAAGTATTTTAGTCCCCGTAACTCAGTAAAGTGATGCCCAGCGAGAATAATAAAGTGTCTCTTGACATCAGCACATCTTTTCAGAATATTTTAAATTCCGTTCAACTGAACTAGCTTTCATTCTTCTAAATAACATGTGTATTTGTAAAGGGCATGTTCACACAAGGGTATCTTGGAGCTGAGTAACAGATGTTTATTGTTACCCAATTCAATGGTACTCATTTTATCGACCTCAGAAAGCTGAAAGGGTGAGTGGACCCGCTGGGATTTGAACCTGTGACCATGAGGTCGAACACAGGTCCCTACAGTGGACGCATTAGCACACTATCCCAACAGCCCAGCCTGCGTAATAATGGACTACGCTATAGTTGGGGTATAATGTAGGTTCCCTCAGCTGCATCACTGCTGCACACTGAGGAGCTTGGCTTTACCTTCATTGGAGGTGTCCAGGTGCTAGTGGCCTTCCTGGGAAGACAAGTGCATTTACTCTTCTCAAGAAGACATAAGCTTCAATCGCACAGGTAGGAAAAGCCGTGCCTTCACCGGAAGCAGGTCAGATCAGAGGCTCCAAGGCCATCATGGGGGTGTCGCAGAAAAAGCACATTCGACCAACCCCATCGAGCTTACAATGCTTGGTAGGGGCTCACCCGCTGCACCAGCCACGGCTCACGCCATGATGGTGCTGAGATGTTCCATGGCGGCTAGGATGCTGCAAAGGCTTACAGAAGGGGTGGTGGCAGCAGAGAAATTAAAGAAGCAGAAATAATGCCCAGCTTTACCTCTTGTTAGATGAAACCAAAGTGCCTGTCAACCAAGGAAGGCTGTTGTGAAAACTCGAAAACGCAAACAATGGGTGGGAGTGGTAGAGAGAGAGACTGAAAGAGAGAGACAGAGAGGAAGAGAGAAAGATAGAGAATTGGAGAGAGAGAGAGAGAGATGGTATAGAGTGTGTGAGAGAGAGAGAGGGAGGCAGAGAGAAAGAGAGAGAATGGTAGAGATAGTGTGTAAGAGAGTAAGAGAGAGAGAGGGAGAAAGAGAGAATTGTAGAGAGACTGTGTAAGCAAGATAGAGGTGAAAGAGAGAGAATAATAGAGAGAGTGTGTCAGAGAGAGAGAGAGGCAAAGAGAGAGAACGGTAGAGAGTGTAAGAGAGAGGGAAAGAGAGAATGGTAAAGAGTGTAAGGGAGAGAGGGAAAGAGAGAATGGTACAGAGTGTGTCAGAGAGAGAGAGGGAGACATGGAAAATGGTAGAGTATGTAAGAGAGAGAGAGGGAAGAGAAAAGAAGAAAGAATGGTAGAGAGACTGTGTAAGAGAGAGAGGGAGGGAAAGAGACAGAATGGGAGGGAAAGAGAGACAGAATGGTAGAGAGAGAGAGAATGAAGGTAGAAAGTGAGACAAAGAGAGACTGGTAGAGAGAGTGTGTAAGAGAGAGAGCGAGAAAGAGAGAAAGAATGGGAGAGAGACTGTTTAAGAGAGAGAGGGAAAGAGAATGGCAGAGAGAGTGTGTAGGAGAGCGAGGGAGGGAGAGAGCATGGTGGAGTGTGTGTAAGAGAGAACGATAGAGAGAGTGGGTAAGTGAGAGAGGGGTAGAGAGACTGTGTAAGAGAGAGAGAGAGAGAGAGAGAGAAAGAGAATGGTAGAGAGAGTGTGCAAGGAAGAGAGGGAGCTGTCTTTTTCATTGTCAAGTGGCAGCTTCCATTACTCACCAAGGACGGTGAAGGCCTAGACCAGGATAACTGCATGTTACGTAAGTAATTGTGTTATGTCGCTGAAGGAGAAGTGAGAATCCACTGAAGCCATGTCCTCCAATGGCAGCCTGCCTTACTAGACCTGGGCCTGATTTAGATCTCAGCGGACAGGTTACTTCATCACAACGGTGACGCATATCCCATCCGCTGAAAAATACGTCACATTATATCCTATAGGATTTATATTTCGGCGGACAGGATTTCCGTCACTGTTGTGAATGAGTGACCCTCCCACAAGCTCTAGATCAGGCCCTCGGTTTGATTAGCGCCATGAAGCAGTATCGTTCAGTTCAGAGGCTAGCATGAAATGTACAGATGCTGCTGAGATTAATGCAACTACTGCCGCAGATAGCGAGCTGCATGAAATCACAGCCGTGGGTTTTACCATCACATAGTTTCCAACGCTATCGAAAAGGACGAGTTTATTGTGTTCCATTCATTCTACTGTTCCATAAAGTGGCCAGTGGTAGCCCACGTTTTTTTCTAGCTGTGTAGAAATGGCAACTATTCGCCCAAAAGGGTTGCCACACAGAAACACAAATACTGCTAATGAATATGTATTCTCTACATGCTGGCCAAAGACTAGAGTGGGCCACTGTCCAGGATAGTTCCGCTAGTCATTCCCTAGCTTGTCGCACTGTTTAAAAAACAAGACTTGTGCATTCAGCTTGAAGAAGATCAAGATTTCATTGACAACAATAGGATGTTTCTCTCAGCTGACCACATCTGGAACTATCACATGTTAACTAGGGCTGCTGTTACTCAGCTGCTCATTCAGATGAATCATTTTATTTGCATTTCCAAATTGGAATCAGTTTGCAGCTTGCCTCAAAATAGCTCATGGCTTTAAATGATGCAAGTGTGAGGCCCTCCCAGGAGCTGTGGGTGCGCTGTGTGTGAGGCCCTCCCAGGAGCTGTGGGTGCGCAGTGTGTGAGGCCCGCCCAGGAGCTGTGGGTGCGCGGTGTGTGAGGCCCTCCCAGGAGCTGTGGGTATGTGGTGTGTGAGGGTGCGTGGCGTGTGAGGCCCTCCCAGGAGCTGTGGGTGCGCGGTGTGTGAGGCCCTCCCAGGAGCTGTGGGTGCGCGGTGTGTGTGGCCCTCCCAGGAGCTGTGGGTGCGCGGTGTGTGAGGCCCTCCCAGGAGCTGTGGGTGCACGGTGTGTGAGGCACTCCCAGGAGCTGTGGGTGCGCGGTGTGTGAGGCCCTCCCAGGAGCTGTGGGTGTGCGGTATGTGAGGCCCTCCCAGGAGCTGTGGGTGCGCGATGTGTGAAGCCCTCCCAGGACCTGTGGGTGCGCGGTGTGTGAGGCACTCCCAGGAGCTGTGGGTGCGCGGTGTGTGAGGCCCTCCCAGGAGCTGTGGGTGTGCGGTGTGAGGCTTGTACTACTGTGTTAATTAGTTGTATGACATGTGCACTTCAGTTCTAGAAGTACAGTGATAACAATGACTGCCAGCTTGACCAATGTCTTGATATCTTCTGATCATTAAATCATGCGCGCACCTGGATATCAGTGAAATACATTGAGGAAGCAAGGGCGGTGGGGGAGGGGGGCAGCAGCTGGAAAGAACTGATGAGTGGTGCATAATGATTTAAAACTCACTGCCCCTCCACTAAAATCTTCTATGCATCCTGTAGGAGAGTAGGATCTGCTTCTAATGGTTTACCCCCACTTTTTGCTGATGTTTCACTGTTCTTGGACTTTAGTCTGGCTGGGGCCCTGCTAACCAGGACCCCAGCCTAGCTGCTTCCACTCTAAATTGATTACCAGTACTTTAGGTACACTCCAGATTGGATTGTGGGGTACCCTTATAAGTCCCTAGTATATGGTATACTATGTACCCAGGGCATAGGTACCCCAGGGGCCTACCAGGGGCTGCAGCATGTATTATGCCACCCCTGGAAAGCCCTTCGAAATGACACAACAGGTCTGCTACAGCAGCCTGTGTAAGGTGGTGTAGGCACCCCTAACTGAGATATAGGTTACCTATATCTCTCCATAACACTGCACATGTAAACCTATCAGTCACCCCTATGGCAGGCCTTAACAATCCTGAAGCCAGGGTGCTGGGTTTCATGTGATAGGGTGCCCATGCATGAGCAGAGCCCCTCTGCAGCTTTCGGAACCTTTATTACGGGGTTATTTGTAATGCAGCCAAACCATATACTCTTAAGGGCATTATCATCTTGTGGTAAAGGCTAACTTTGGAATGGCTGCATGGAAACATGTTGTGTTTGGTGTCAAACACCTGGAATCATACCTCCACACCAGTAGCTGGTGTGGGGGCAGGATTCCACCCTTCTAGAGGGAGAACCATGACTTCACCGGTACACCCGATACCAGCTTAACAGACCCTGGCATCACAAAATGGATGCTGCCAGCCACAGACACGAGTTTGCCCTCCTACTGCTGGACGAAACTCCGGCAGGGGAGGCCTGGACAATAGGTTTCCTGTCACAGGGAGGTGTAACCACCTCCCAGACAGGCTTTAGTGTATTGGGCTGGGTGGGTGCACTCCAAGAGTGCTTTGATGTCTGCACTGGGGGCACATGTGGTGTCCCTGTACATAGGCCAGCTCAAACCGGTTTCAGGGGCACTCAGCCCCTGCTCTGGCACAAAACTGGACAAAGGACATGGGTGTAGCCACCCCTCTGTCCTGACCCTCTCATTGGTGGGTCCCCAGAGTTTGTCCCACCCCTTCCTTGGGTATAAAGTAGAAACCTCTGACTACAGGACTTTAGATTTACCTGGACAAAACTCTGCTACAGAATCCCAGAACTTCTACTATCTACACAATGTTGGATGACCGAAGAATCTCCCTTGGAGTGAAGGAGTTACTCCCCTGCAAGGCAGGAACCAAAGACGCATTTGTCCGGTTTGCATCGACGCTGCTCCCGAAGGACACCGACAGTATTGAAACACAGGAGGTAGGTTTCCAAGCTTCCCCGAGGCCGATCCATGCTCTCAGCAAACCTGAGATCCAAAGCCCTCGTGGGGACCGTGCAACCCGAACCCCTGGACACCGCAACCATTTGCAGCAGCATATGCTTCTTGGTGATCCCTGAGGCTGTGCTTTGGGCTACTTGTAGTCCAGACCCCGAGCAGTGATTCCACTGAAGATTTCTGGCCTACACTCCTCAAGTGACCCATGGGCTGGTATCTAGTGATTCCTCTCATGGTCCCTTCGGGATCCCCGTGTCCTTCAAATTGTGGGTCCCTGAGAAGGGTACTTTGACTTTCAATGGGCTTACCTGGTTGCTCCAGATGTGCCCTGACTCTCCATCGCTTGGGGAGTCCACAGGACATTGTTGGTCCACACTGAAGCCATTTTTCTCTCACCGCGTGGGTTGCTGCTGCCACTGCTTGTTGGTCTCCAATCTGGAAACTGACCCCCCAGCACTTGACATCCTTCGTGGGACAGCTCGCATGCAGACTGTGGTTATCGTTGACGCCTCCTGGTCCCCGTGGCAGTGGAGTCAAGCTTCACCTCTTCGCACCTGAAACACCCAACATCGGTGGGCATTCGTCTATCGTGCCCCTGGTCACTGGCAAGTGACTTAGACTCTGTCCCCTCTGCTTTCAGGTTCTTCACATCTTTGATCCAGGCTTGGATCACACCGGACACTTCTCCTTTCCACAGCAGCAGCACTTTGGAGCACATCGCCATTGAAATCAACGACGATTCCCGAACACCATTTGACACCCATGCACCCGGCTTCCTTGGGTGAGGTAACACGAGTACTCGAGTCCTCCCATGGGTGCTGACCCTAGAACCCTCTAAGTCTAAAGGGGCTTGCTCAAAGTCCTCTCCTAAGTGTCTTTATTCTTTAAAATTCCAACTGCGACTTTCCTATTGAATTGTACGGGGCTCGCGGCTGTGTTCTCACACTGCACATGTTCCCCGTGGGTCTCCTGTGTCATTGCCTTGGGTGGTTCCTTGGGGTCACAGCGATTCTACGTGCTCTAGGCACTGTGTCTAGTCAAGTCGTGATTCTCATACCACTTTCTTAAGATATGGTTTGGTCTCCCCCTGTGGCCCATTGTATATTGTGCTATTTACTGTCGTTTAATAACTGTATTATTGTGTGCCTTGCTCTCTAACTTCATAAAGAGGTTAGTAGAGAGTGTTTAGAAATAAATACATATATTTTATAAATATATACCTTGTGTGGTTCTTCTTTCATTTAGTTATTCAAGAGGTTATAAACTGGTAAACCAAGCTGCTTTACACTCCTTCAAGACTTAGCCTGAAGGCTGCTCTCCATAGCTACCACTAGGGTAGCTTTCAATAAAGGTTGTCTTTAACCGAATCATCAATAAGGGTTGTTTGGACTGGTGCAAGGTGCCCACTATAACTAGTGGACAGCATATGCCAGGTCATCTTCTCACATTGCTGCCATGGACCATGACTGCACCATTATGGCGTGAGCCTTGGCTGGTGCAGCAGGTGAGCCCCTACCAACCATTGTCAGCTCTTCTGTTTGAGTTCTACTTTCAGGAGGCCCACATAAGTTTGCATCTCAGCCCAATCACAAAGAGGTACTACTGTTGCTCGAGGTTCCCGAAGAGGGAGATTTATTCAAATAAACGGTGGCTTTTAAAATACAGGCACTCAACATTGTGCTTATCTGAGCAATCATCCTGTCCTCTCTGCCAGGCATGTGCCAGCTGGTGGGGAGACCTGCTTTGTTCTCTTGCTCACTGAGCTGGACCAACTAGACCAGAGTTAGTGATTACACACCCCACTCAAGGATTCATTTGGACACAATATCAATTTATGGCTGAACATCAAGTAAGCCTCATACCGATTGAAGGGCAGTAGATCCAGACCGTCCAGACATTTCCCTCCAAATCTGCTTCGTCACCACGTAGCATTGGCTGCGTGGGGTCTAGGCAAGAGCGAATGTATATCCAAGTTTTAAAACAACTTCAGGGACTAGTAAGCTGATAGGTGCCTGGTAAAACATGGACTTCCATATTGATCAAAATCTGGGATTCCACTGAGCCAGCCCAAAGCACGGTATTCTCTGTAAACGTGACTGTGCTTTTTTATTTCAGGACAAATACTGTTCTGCCTATTTTGCACAGACTGCCATCAGTTTAAGCATAAGTTGTCATGGTTTTATTAAACAGTGCAACTAACAACAAAGTGATGGATGGACTACTTGAATTAATCTCAGCCACTGGTGATGCTCTCTCAAGTCGAATTCCATTCCATTGTTTTCTTGCTCACTTTGCTGATGTTATAATTAAACTGTGGTTCAATAGGCACGCTTGTGGAATGGATTGACTTGGATCCCTATAATTCAACGGTGGTTCCTTGGTAGGGACTAATTTAAGATAAGTTGTAGAAGAGCACTTGGGTGACTTTTATTGCCTCAGGTCATGTTGAAGAGTGAGTCAAACATGCTAAATGCGAGCAGGAAAGCAATGCATGATGCCTATGCCTACTACATTTCAAGACAAATGGCTGAGTAGGAATAGCAACTGCAGCTTTGAGGGAAACTCCTCTACTAAAGGACATTCCTACAGGGTATCAGCCCAGACATTGTTTTGGGTGAGGAGAGCTCACTGCTCTTTTCAAAGAGTAGAGCACACAGTGTAACCACAATCGCGGCATCTTCATTCGGAAGCTTTTTTTTAAGACACCCGATCAGTCGCACCAGTGGCCCCTTTCCCATCGATGGACAAGTGGGCTTAACCAGGGCAAATGTAAGCAAGGCCTTTCTTGATGTTGGTTGACCAAAGTTTAATCCAGCTTTGTATAAAAGAATAAACAAACCTTGAGGCATTATCCAGTTACCATTGCCAATCCCTCTGTGGTTGTACAGGCAGAGATTAGTTGTACATGAAATGAAGCAGGATTAGAAACTTTCCCTCTCTTCACTCTCTTAAAATTAGTGAACTATTGGTAAGTAGAGGAAAAGGTCTAAACCAAAGGATGTTGTTCCTGTATCTTTTAACCACTGCTGTAATCAAATTTGCCCCGCGTCAGTCTCGAAGTCGACCACAAGATTACATTTTGGTTGGAAATTGCAGTACAGTTTATGTGTGTTAGAGAAATGGAACAATATGATGATACTGGTTGTTAACAACACCGAAAACAACATTTGTGTTTTCATATCGTTGCATCGGTCTTACGGGCAATTCCTAAAGAAGTGAGCAGGGCTTGTAAACCTGTCTCAGAAGCCATTGGTCCAGATCAAAACTAGAAGCAGCAAGTGTGATGAGGGACAACCCCAGGGTATGAGGATGAAGAGTTGGTGTGCCTCTGAGCACACCAAGACTGAGGAGCACAATGAAATATCAGCTGATCTTACTTGCGTCACGTGGTGTGGAGAGGGTGGCATGTTGCAGACAGCTGGCCTCGGTCTTGGTGAGCAAAGAGGGACATCTTCAAGGCCCCCTTTCACTGGTCTAACCCGAGAATTTAAAGGAATATAAACTCTACTCAAAGGATGGGGTAACATTTTGAGGCAGAGTGCTCGCAGCCAAAGGAGCACAGCTCTCTAGTTGTTAGGGATAGTACCGGAGTATCCAAAACCTACAAGTGACTGCAGTATGGGGCGGGGCGTTCTAAAACTCTATCAAGATCTCTTGGTAAATAAGAGATCACATCAGCAATGAAGGACTCACAAGCCACACCCATGTGCCAGACATGTACAATCTGCACATTTACCCATAGGTCTCTTGGCGCTGAATAACAGATGATTATTGTTACCCAACTCAATGGTACTCATTTTATCGACCTTAGATGGATGAAAGGCTGAGTGCACCTGCCGGGATTTGAACCTGTGACCATGAGGTCGACACAGAGGGCCCTGCAGTGGACGCATTAGCCCACTGAGCCACCAGACGTCTTCAGTCCAAATCCCTTAAAACGTCCTACTATCTGTATTCTGCTCCAAATGAAGTGAAAAGACCACCACATTTCAGATCCTAGATGACCGACTGAAAATTCTGGATGAAAATGATGCTTGCGTATTCATCTTTCGAGGCCTACTAGTGGTATTCCACAAATTCAACTACACCTTTTTATTAGGGATCCTTCCACCCAGAATGGGAACAGATGGAATGTTGGTGAAGTGGTTCGAATCATTCTTATTCCCAAGATCTCAATTTGTGAACTAGATTCCTTCAAATCAGCTAATTTTCTTTTGAAGTTCCTTTATTGCTTTTGCCAAGAATAGCCCCATAGGCGACACATTATCCATAATTGCAGCTTATGTTGTTATCTGCTGGTCGCAACAATTTAGCTTTTATCCTTTAGACATCTGTCGACTGAGCACCATTGAACTGAATGATAATAACAGATGGTGCCATATCTGGATCCTACTGAGTGCCAACTCACAGTTTCATAAAGGAGCATGGGTTCAGATTTCTGAGGAAACTCCACACTCTAAGGCACTGGTAACAAGTAACTCCACAAGTTAGTTCATGTGGTGCAGACAGGACAGCTGTAAAACACATCTGTAGTAGTTTCTCCATGATTCAGAACTTTGCTACCTGGAGCTCATACACTAATTGGCAGAGTTACTGAGTTAGTGCATGCTTTGGGCACAGTGCAATCTCTTCATAAAATGGGCACAGAGTATCATTTTGGGACTGTGCACAAGCGAACCGCCGAATCATTTACAGCTTCTCTTATTTACAAGGCATAGAGATCACTTGTTTACATAATGTACAAGTATATAAAAACAATAATAGCTTCCCACACTGAAATGAATCAAACCCTAACAGGCACAGGGCTGTCAGCTTATTTTGTTTAGCTTGTCACACGGTGTCGCAAAGCTGGAGACTCGGCAGCTAAATACATCTCAGTTATACTCTATGAGCAGATTAAAAGTGTCCCATGAACCCAAATCCACTGCTTTGAAACAACTTGAGAGGTTTTCTGAGGGTGGTCATAAAATACCAATTAATACATCGTTTGTTTTTAGTTCTCGCCTTCCAGACAGCACAATCTGTCTAGTTGGGGCTTACAGGGAAGTTAGTGTGGGCTTAGAGCCCACCCATTGCTTACCATTGGCTATCCTTATTGTCACTCCCATGTGATCGCTTCTTATTCAATGGCTTGCATTCCTTTTCTAGTGTTTGGCCATTACCTGGAGCATGGCCTTTTTAATGTCCTTTGGATTGCCTGGCTTGCATCCTTCCACTGCTCACTTTTAAGGAACACAGTCCATGAAAGTGCATGTGTTTTCCAGCTTTCTCCCGTGTGTGTTTTGCCCACCTCCCCCGTACTCCATGTTTCTCTCTGGCTATTGTGCTGCTCTCTCCCTCTCCCTCTCTCATGTGCTTCTCCCTGGGCTCCACGTTGTACTCACACTTGTGTGCTTTCCACGTTAACCCATTTTGGTTGTTTCCTTTTGTGCTCCCCCCCCGCACTCTGTCACTCTCTTTCTCATGTGCTGCTTTCCTCTTTCGTCATACTACTTTATTTTTGCTTTATTCCTCCCACCTGCTCCCCCCAATCCACATTCTCTTTTGTCCTCCCCAATTCCCCTGTCTTTTTTTTGGAGGGTCAGGCAGCAATTTGCTGCTGGTGCCAAATACTTTAGCGCTGCTTCGATATACAACACCGGTCTGGGGTTGCTAGTGGTTCCTTCTGGAGGGGGCCTCATCTAGCAATTCAAGATGGACTGGTCCGGTGAGGAGTAGGGCCAATGCTGGTTTGCATACAATGGGGGTCTGTCTACAGTGGCACAGTGGGCAAAACACTATGGGTTGCAGTGCTGAGTGATTGCCAATGGTTGGACTATTTGAAAGTATCCCCCTAGTCACCTTTTGAATGTTTGGCCGCACGCACATGTGCACCCTTACAAAATGATTGTAGCCTTTAGTAGCGGCTATGTCATCGCTCCTTTTTTGGCCCATGCTGCACAGCATCAGCAAAAAATGCTTCTTGCTGCTTCTGTACAGCATCAGCAAAAAGCACTGGCAAAGCCAAGGCGAGACCTTTTGGTTTTGCCAATGCTTATGGAGTGTGGTGACCTTTAATTTGAACAATGGCCTTTTCTTGTATCATCTCTGACTCATAGTTTCTCCTTTCAGTTGCAATGTGCATATAATTTGCATAAAATCATAAACCGCTGCTAACTGTCGCTCGCCACCCACACCCAGCGGCCTGGCTGATTGACAACTTCCAGTGGAAGAGTTTGCAGATGTTGATGCTCAACACTGATTGCAAATTCCACTTTGGTAATAGATCCTACGGTGCGGTTAGAGCCCTATTGAAGCTCAGCCTTGCCTGTATCTTTTCAGCAAAAACCAATAATTTAGGGAAAAAGCAACAGAGTGCGGATGGAAGATTTTCTGAGGGTGAAAGCATCTGGGCATGAGCTCATTCTTGGCCCGCCAGTGGCTCCACGCTCAAGCAGCGATTCTGCACAGTAGCAGTTTTAGGAGCCAGGGGAGCTGGGGGGCCAGCCTTCATTGTATTTTCCTTGGCTCCCACTAAGGCGTCGTTTTCG
The DNA here is from genome assembly GCF_964204655.1 of Triturus cristatus. Taxonomy (NCBI): domain Eukaryota; kingdom Metazoa; phylum Chordata; class Amphibia; order Caudata; family Salamandridae; genus Triturus; species Triturus cristatus. Next base: position 1,132,442,995 of record NC_140580.1, on the reverse strand, counting down.
CCTCACTTAAGGTGAGCCCGAAACCTCCCTCCCAGGGGCATCAATTTGTACTTCCTGTCCTTCAAGCCCAACTTCCTGCCCGCCAGTTCCACCTTTTGATTTTTCCAGCATGCAGCTTGTTGCTGAACAAACTCCTCTTGTAGTCATCTTTGGCAAACATGACGCCTGAATCTGCAACAAGCAAGAGGGTTGGCTGGTTTCGAAGGGATCGCGACAACAGCTGTGTGCTTCCCGCTCGGCACGGCTGAATGGAACTTCCTTCCAAGAACTGGTGTGGTTGAGACAACTGGCTACAAGGAGATGGAGTGAGTGCTAAAGTTTGTCAAGTGAGATTGGAATGAATCACCAACCATGTGCCACGGGTGGTGTTAGTGGGAACAAACAGTTCTGTGCATCGATGGAGCAAAACCGAATCCTTCACAAACTGGTTCTTTTTAAATTTCCATTGGCGCAGACGCTTCGCGAGTAGCCAAGCTCCCTCCCTCTGAACATCAGTCTGGCTCATGAGAGGCACACGCAAGGCGGACGCTGGCCCACTGGATGAAGCTACAGAAGATGTGACCAAGACATTCGAAGGAAGCTGCATACTTTTTGGATAAGATGACATGCGTATTCATCCAACAGGATAAAAGTCACTAGTTGTCTCAATGTTTCTCCTGTGTAAATGCACACGCGACAGAGGGAACACACACAACATGTACTTACTAAGGAAGCGGACTCCCTGCGGAACATTTATCTCGAGACACTTTCCTCTTTATTATTTTTCATTTCTTTTTCACTGTCACTAGAGGAAAAGAAAGGCATTTATGGAATAATATCTAAATGTGACTGTACTTCTGTTTATTAATGATGAATGTATTGCCTCTGTGTTAATATCTTCACATCAATCACTTTGTTTGGTTGTGGCAAGCAGGCTGCCTTATTTTGCTACCGAGCTGCTGTTTAGTTCCTTCGATGGAGGAGTCTGTCATCTTCTACTTGTGTTTCTATGGGTTATTTTGCTTGTGTGGTAGAACTGTAAGATCGCAGCCTTTTCAGGACATTAAAAGCAGTGCTGCTGCTCAATGTGGTCAATCAAAAGAAATGTGTGTGAAAAAACAAAAGTATACAAAACCATCCAGTGATCCTATGTGTCGTCAAAGAGTGTAGGATTCACGGGCGATGCCCATTAGTGTTGCCAAGAGGCTCTTCCTCTTACCGCGGTGGAACAGCTGGCAGTTTTCTGTTTACAGGACAGAGAGCCTCCTGAAACCCAAGCCAGGGTGAAGTGAGGTACGTTCCCTGACAATAGCGGGTACCGCCAGAGAATCCTTCACTATACAATTCATAGGATCACTGGATAGTTTTGCATACTTATGTTTTTTCACACACATTTCTTTTGATTGAGCAGCAGCACTGATTTTAAGGTCCTGAAGAAGGCTGCAACACCTCTATTGAGGATTATAAGACTGAAACATGTCAACCTTTCTTTGACACTACATGCGGGTCTAATTTAACCCTGCTGTTTCTTGGTTTTAACCCTGGCGCCCGGACACACAATTAAAGGATTTAGCATACCTTGTAGCTGGTTTTTAATCTTCACTTTTCCTATTCCTCTGCTGCCCACAACACCAAGCTCATCATCTTGGTATGGAGTATACCTCTCCTCTAACACCACAACATCCCTGAGCTCATCCCGCTCAGTCAGGGGGTCATAGGCCGTACTGTGACTGTACATCACGGTACAAGGAGATCGCCAATGATGAAGCATGCCACCTATGGTGGGTGAGGGAAATCGTCCTATTGAGAGGATATTCCACAATGGCTTGGTCTTCAGTTGTGATCGCTTAAACCATGTGTACCACTTTCCCCAGGACAAATATATTAAATGGCTTATCCCTTAATTGTGGTGACTGAATGTGAGTGCATTCATTGTTTAAATAATTCAGCAAGGGGAATCCTTTATTTTGGTCAGTATCTAATGTAGGTCAATGACGCTTTCAGCATGACAGTTTCAGGTGTCGCAGTCTCCATCCCCGCGTGAGGGCAGCCGTGTGTCATTCACAAGCATAGATCCCACCCTTTTCCATGCGTCACACAAAGGAATGGATGCAAGCATGTGTGATTTGGTGCCTTATTCTTGGTAATGGTATTATAATTAGGGCTCCAGGTTTTATGGTATTTATTTTTGTAACATTATCGTCTGTATTTATTCACATTTATTTTGTGTTTTGTGTATAAATGAATATTTGATGTCTTTAGTGATTTAGCTATTTAAGCTGCCATATATTACGTAATATTACATCCACTAAATATTAGCGTTATACCACAAATGTACGTTGACATATGCCATTATTTAAACAAATTTAATTCTGTTTTTTAATTTCCAATGCTATCCATCTGCTCGGCTGCTGGGCTAAAATTCATGAGAGACAGCACAGAGAGTCACTTCAAAGAAGCACAAATTTCTGTATTTATCCACTTTTAAAAATGAATGCAGACAGAAAACACATTGTTTTCTGTCTGTAGTTATCTGTAAAAATCCTTAAAAATGGAAAACAGGGAGCCTGAATTATAATGCTATTCTTGTGGTATGTATATTGTGCTGAGACCCCTCCTCACGCTAACCTTCCCCACTTTGAGTGGCTGCATGTCGCGGGCCTCGTTAGAAGGGGATCTGCTGTATTTGTTCCCTGTGAAAATGTCCAAAATAGGAGCAGGGTTTTTGTACCCTTGTGAAGTCCATCCAGATATCGGAGTCAAGTGCAAAGGGGAAAACATGTGCTGACAGTAAAGGCATTTATCTGTTGGTATGACGATAAAACTGGCCCTCTCTTCATGCCCTTAACACTAATACTAAAAACATGGATTGATTTACGAACAATGAATGTTAAAAGAGCTAAGGCAATGCATGGCAGCAATTCAGTTCCTCTCGTATTTCACATATCTGATTTAATCTTGCATCTCACAAGTAAATCTTAGCTATTTTACAATGTTGTGTTTCTGTGTTTTTCCCGTCCATCTTATCACTCTTGCATAGTGAGTACTTTAAGCTGGGTCAGGTGTTTATGAGGGGCTTTGATTGAGAGCTTTGGCGCGGAGGCTGAAGCCAAAGCGAAGCGCCTGTCAGTGGGTTGGCCTCTCTGCAGAGCACACAGAACAATGGTCATGTATTCCAGTTGCAAAGGAAATTCTGTGGAAATGTGTGTGAAGGGGGTACACAGATGTCAAAATGTTTACAAGGCAAAAGGAAATAAATGCCTTAAATGTGAGTGAAAGCAGGGTATGTTTGGAAGTGGTGAAGTGAGGAAGATGCGAGGAAGTTAATTTGAGAAAAGGTGAAAAGAGGATGCTGACCAGGAAAGAGAGGCGGCTGAAGATGTGCAGATGGACGAGATGTGCAAAGAAAAAGGGAATATATATCTGATATAAAGAGCACATAACTGAAGGCCAAAACTCCTTCCAGAGGCCTCAATACTATTTAAGTCACAGACTGACAATTATCAGAATTTAAACATGTCCAATGTAAATTAGTTATAACCAATCATTGTTGTTACTCATTTATCTTAAACTGCTAATAGCCATTGACAAAGCCAATCGTACTGACATTTTTTAGGTGTATGTTGGGCTATATAGCTGAATGGAATTACATCTCAGAGAGAAACCAGAATAGCGGTCAGGTGGCACACTTTGGGATTCACAGACATGTATTTTACATGTTCCCCTTTAGAGAGCCCCCACTTGTTTCATCCCACATAAAGACCAGTCTGCACATGTTTCTATATGACTGAGTGCAGCCAGCCGCTGTTGGTGTATATTAAAGCCTGGGTTGAGCATTTTCTTCCAACGTTGGTGCTGCATGCAGTTCAGGACACTAGGCAAGGGCACATTCTAAAGGGCTGACGTTGTTGTGTTGTACAATTTGCATGTTACAGTAACAGTTGAACATATCAATGCAGTAAGATATGGGGCAGTTTTTAATGTGTATAATATTTCAAGACTATATGTTCCCACTGCTTTATAAGCGTTGCTTTATCACAACATTCTTTTGCTTTAAAATGCACCATTTTCCAATCTTTTTTCAATTTTTTCTCAGGAGGAGAATCCACCCTGGACCCCACATTTGTCCATTAAGTTTTCTTGCATTGATAGCTTCATAAAAGTCATACCCAACGTTTACGCCTCACCACTTTTAAATGTCACCAGCCACCATTGGCATACACTTTCTATCGCTCTCTCTCTCACTCACTCTTTTTATTTCCCTCTCTTACTTCTTTCAAGGGGCGTATACGGTAACTTTCACAGTGAGTTTACCGATTCTATTTAGAACTTCTTTCCAATAGTTCCTGAGGTTTGGGCATCACAACACCAAAATGTGGGTGAGTTCAGCCGAGGTTCTTAAACGTATTGAACACAGTTTGGAACTGGTCAGAAAGATGTCAAGCAATGTTACTGGGGTAGGATATAATCTATGAGTGCCTTTTAATAATACCTAGAATGGAGGGAACATATTAAGTGCATATATTCAAATTGGAAACATTTCAGCGGAAGGATTCTGAAAGGCTTACACTCTATCCCCTTTCCATTCAAACCGAACATACCCAGTGCCATGTATTATCAATCCTCACAATCACACCGACACCGAGACCACACAAACACTCACATAGCATCCTAACAACACAAATAATACATCGCCTACATATCTGTCTTTTAAGGGGCATGCCTGTTCAAAAAAAAAAGTTCACATGCCAGGAAAGCAGACAGAGATTTATTTTATTAACAAAAACATTTCCTGTTCCCATGACTGTTGTTAAACCGCGTCAGATGCATGGTTTATGTGGAATGGATACATCTTATATTATTGCAACAATTTAACACTGCATTTTGTCAATTATTTCCATAGTCTAAAAGCATATATGTAATATAGACTGGAGCAACATCGGTTAGGTCCATTCCATAGTACGCGAGTGCCACAAGGGGCCAGATATAAAAAGGTTTTTTTTTGTTTGCAAACAGCCCGATTCCCAGAATCGGGCCGTTTGCGAATGATAAAAGGCCTTTTTCAGTGTACAGTGGCCCTATTTGCGATTCAGCAATTTGCAATTCAGTATCTTGTTACCGAATCTCAAATTGGGTTTGTAATTCGGTATTAGGAAGGGGAGTTTTTAGGGCATCCCTTCCAAATACCGAATGGTAGTGGTGTGTGTGAATGTTATGCGTCCGAAATGCGGTTGCCAAACATTCGTATTTTACCACCTACTTCCAGTAGGTGGCAACCCGTAAGCAAATGGGAAGGGGTCCCCAAAGGAACCCTTCCCCTTTGTGTGGGTTAAGCAGAAAGTGGTCCCAGGGACCAGTGTGCACTCTTAAAAAAAGAAAAGAAAACTTTTCATTTTTCTTTTTGAAATGCAGCCTGTTTTCCTTTAAGGAAACTGTACTCCATTTTAATTTTTTTTATTCCTTTTCGAAAAGCAATCACAGACATGGTGGTCTGCTGACCCCAGCAAGGCACTGTCCCTGTGATTTTAGCGATTCCTAATGGGTCGCAAACCCGAGACCCACCTCATGAATATTAATGATGTAGGTCTATTTGCGACCCAGTGGGAATCGCAAATGTGTTAAACACACAATTGTACATGGGTGTTTGCGATTACCAAATATCGAATCACTAAAATTTACTATTTGGTCATTCAAACCGTACCCTACATACATCTGGCCCTAGAAAACAGATTTCTCTCTTGTGTTTTGCGCCAATTCAACTGAAGCAGCGCATGAAGGCTGCAGTTTGTAGATCTAATTCGACAACCACAACAGTCATCTACCATCAGGCGGGTGAGTAAGCCTGCATGGAAACTGCACAGTCTGCCCATCCCATCAGTGGCGGCTCGCAGAGGGAGTGCTGCGGGGCGGTGGAGCGGGCCGGGCGAGGGGCAGGGTGGAGGGGAAGTGGAGATGGACGTACGACGGCCAGGAGTAAAGTAAGTAAGTAAATAAAACTACCTTGCGCTCTCTGCATCGCCAAGTAGGCGATGCAGCGAGTGCAAGGTAACTAGTTTTATTTATTTATTTACTTACTTTACTCCTGGCCGTCGTCTGTCCGACTCCACTAACACCCCCCCCCCCCACCACGCAGCACCGCCTCACAGCTCTCCCTCTGCGAGCCGCCACTGCATCCCATAAATACACCTTCTCCCCTTCACTTGCAGCCTCGAGTTGGCCACAAAGTCGTGCTTCTAGGCGCAGTCCCGTCCTAGAATGTCAGAAGTAAAACTATCTGTTTATTTCTCAGTGCGACTTTATAGACACGCCGAGCGCTGTGAAAAATAATGCCTAATTTAGGGAAAGAAAGGTAGGCCCGTCTCTGTGCCTCGTTCCCTTTTTGGACTTTAATCAGAGCGCGGGAAGACGTCCAGTTCCTCGGAATCAGCTGGAATGAGCCGAAAGACAAGCCGAAGCCCTGGCTCTGAAAGTACAAACGCAGACAGGAGAACCCGTCCATTTTAACAGCGGCGCAATGACGCGTCTCTGGAGCCTTGGAGATGAGGTGCTCTGACAGAAGCGCATATGAATCACAGCTTGCGTATAAAAATTCACATTGTTTAAAGATGTATGAAGATGGATTTCCTTAAAAGGCCTCCAGACATTTTGAAACAGATGCGGCTCAGTTTGGGGTGTCTGTTCAGGCACGAGGCACTGCACGGATATGTTTGAGCCCTTTATTCTATTCGCTCGTGTGCTTTGCTGCAGACTCCTGACATCCCCTCTGGTGAGAAGCAGCCAAGGGTCCTGATGGTGAGAACCAGGAGATGGAGTCACTAATGATGAACAAAGGAAAGGGAGAACTCAATCCACGTTGAGGGAGCTTTACTTGAGAAACAGCCTTTTTGGGAGCCAGTGAGACCTGGGAGGGCTGGAGTTCCTGACCCCACTAGCATGAGAGGAGCAGGCTGACCTCTCCGTGTGGCATTGTTTTGTATTGTGCCCGGTGAGGTTGGCGAAACGTGTTATGTTGGCAGGTTCTCGACTCTGCTTGGCTGGCGTGGTGCAGCGCTCTAGGTTCCCCCTTTGTAGTGACGCAGCAGACCCTGGAAGTGATGCTGCCTGGTAGAGACAGCAGAGGCATTGTCTGAAGGTGGTGAGATTCTATCATACCTCCTGTGACCCTGCATGAGTAGCGCATCAGTAAAAGATGCTTAATGGGGGGGGGGGGGCGTACATGTTATTCTGGAACACCGGTGAGCAGGGTGTTTCCGCAGCTGAGCTGAGGTAGCGCCTTGGCCAGTAATGCTGTTCTGAATTCTGAGTGGAAACATTGCTTCCTGAGTTCTGATTGGCTGTCGCTGGTAATTAGCAGGAACTCTTTCTTCATGAGCTTGCGATACACGTACGGCTTTGGATGGTAGATGTGCCACCATTGAACTAGGTGAGGTTTCTTGGTGTGGGTTTTAGGTAGAAGAGGGAGTCGATCTTACACCGATGGATCTTAATATTCCAGCAGACGGTTAGGATTCCAAAGGGCTCATTGTGGAGGTTGATGATTGCTGGAACCGATCCCTCCGGAACCTCCCTGGCCACAAAAAGGGGGTCAGACCTGGAGGTGTTCAAATGGGACCCACTGAAGGAAGAGGACAACGAAACAGATTTATAAGATCAGGGTGAAGAGGAGTGTTTGACTATCTGTGGTATTAGCGACAGCAGAGAGCCCTGGCAGAATGAAGAGACGCAGGTCCAGGAGAGCGGCACGGGTGCATGGACAGTGCGGTTGGGACTTGCTATGCAGACAAAGTCTAGGATGACGTCTTATGCGTGGGCTGATAAATGACAACGTCTTGGATCTCAGGAGCTGTGAGATGTTCAGAAACACTGTCTCCATGGTTTTAATTGTCTCACTGGTAAGGCTGAAATTGCGGCGGATGATGCAGTTGGAGTCAGAGATTTTGAGGGGGAAGTAGGGATGGTCCCAGGTTGACAATCTTTGATGCAGAAAGTAGAACATGGTAGGAGGGGAGTTCAAAGAAGCTGTTGAGCGGTTATTGCAGGGGTGTGTATGGACATGGTGGTACCTGGATGACGTGACGCTTCCACACTTCAGCGACTTGTGGAAGGCATCATACGACTTTGGATGAAATGGATGGGCAGTCAGACTGGAGCACTGCAGCAAAGCGGCAGGGAGCAGAGGTCTGTTAAATGCAGTAGAACCTCTTTCCGTGTTTGATACTATGGTGTGCACTAACTATAAATGTAAGAATAGCCTATATGCATCTACCAGACATACATTTGTTTATGAAACATCAAGGCATTACCTGCCTTTGATATTCTTCACTGTATAAATATCAGGGCTGCTATTGTGCGCCTCAGTGGTACATCATTTGTATAAAAATGTAACATGCTCAGAAGGATGCGAGCCTGAGTGAGATGTGATAGGGTCGGCAGCTGTCACCATCACCTCCTCTGTTCTATCTATCTATCTATCTATCTATCTATCTATCTATCTATCTATCTATCTATCTATCTATCTATCTATCTATCTATCTATCTATCTATCTATCTATCTATCTATCTATCTATCTGTCTCTAAACTATGCTCACTAACCAAGTGGACTACCTTATCTGACCTGTAAATCTAACATATATTAACAAACGGGATACCTTATCTTATCTGTAAATCCAACATATATTAACAAACGGGCTACCTTATCTTATCTGTAAATCCAACATTTATTAACAAACGGGCTACCTTATCTTATTTGTAAATCCAACATATATTAACAAACGGGATACCTTATATTATCTGTAAAGCTAACAAGTATTAACAAACGGGCTAGTTTATCTTACCTGTAAATATAACATATATTAACAAACGGGCTACCCTAGCTGAACCGTAAATCTAACATATATTAACAAATGGGATACCTTATCTTATCTGTAAATCCAACATATATTAACAAATGGGCTACCTTAACTTATCTGTAAATCCAACATATATTAACAAACGGAATACCTTATCTTTCTGTAAAGCTGACCAGTATTAACAAACGGGATAGTTTATCTTACCTGTAAATATAACATATATTAACAAATGGGCTACCTTATCTTACCTGTAAATCTGACATGTGTTACCCACGTATACTACCTTATCTTACCTGTAAATCTGACATGTGTTACCCACGTATACTACCTTATCTTATCTGTAAACCTGACATATATCAACCAAGTACACTGCTTTATCTTACTGTAAATCTGACATTCATTAACCACGTCCACTGTTTTACCTTCTCTCTAAATCTAACATGTATTAAACAAGAAGACTAACTTATCTTACCATTAAAACTGACAAATAAATTAAGCAAGTGGACTACATTATCCTACCAGTCAAGCGGACATGTAAAAAGCACTTGTTCCGTATACTATTCAGAAACTGCACATTGAGTGCTCTGGATGTTTTACGGCTAATTGACAATTCCACCTGGAATATTATCTTTAACCTGAAAAATGTTACATCATTGTTAAGGAAGATTTCAATATTTCAATTAAGTAAACTTTAAGATCCATGCTGTTGAATTCAATTAATGTTGTCACAAGGACATCGTCGACTGTACAGACTTTTGTGTTTCCCAACTTTGAGTATATCAAATGGACAATTCAGTAAATGTGTTTTGCACATTTCTGGTCACATAAACCTGAGGCACAGAGTATTCCTGAGACCTACTTCAGTCAAAGGCTCTAAGCATTACATGAGAATTTTTTTGGTCTCTCCTTCAGACAGATTTAGCTGTCAGTTGTCTAAGATCTACTGTCGCCAGTACAATCATACAAAGATTGGGCTTTGGGTCAGCCTGTATTCATGATTGGATAACCTTATTGTCTATTTTAGTTACATGATCCAGTGGTTTTATACAAAATGATGGGGCTCACCTGCAGAATGGGATGAGGGTTCCTTGAGTCTCTAATATCTTACAGATATTCATTGGCCTTTGGCTGAATAGGGGGTCCCCCAAAGAGTTGTGGTTGCCAAGAGGGCTGGGGGCCCCTCTGTGCCGCCGGGGCTGCAGGGGCCTGTGTTATGCCCCTGTGTGATCCTGACTCATTGACTTCACTACCTATTTGTGTGCTTGTCCCAAATGTGGTCTTTGCTATTCTTTCGATTGGATGAGTTGTGTCCTTCCACTGCTGACATCAGGGAAATATTTTTTTTATTTTTCTCTCAATTCTCCATTGGAGTTCATGGCTTTCTTTTTCTCCCTCCATCTCTTTCTTCCTCTTTCCCTCTCTCCTCCCCCTTTCTTGCATGCTCACCTGCAAGCTCCAACCCTCTCCTCTGCTTATATTTTGCTCTTTCATCCCTCTTAGGCCCCAGCATTATAATTTTATTTTAATACTTAAAAAATATGTTTTCAAAATTCCGTGAGTGAGGTCTAGGCAGATCCACACTCTTACAGTGCATCACATACCGACTCCTTTTTCGCCTTCTAGACTTCATGGTTCAAGCACAGCAGAGTCTGGAATTTAATTTAATGAGACAACACCTATTGATGAATGCTAGACACTTCGCTTACTGTGCCAAGCTTAAGGGAGCTGCTCAGAATAACCTGAAAAATCACTTATGGTCATTTTAACCAAGGAACAATCATCATGGAAATCTTACTTTGATTCGTGCTTGCTGGACTTGGAAGCAAAGGAGGTATGAGAGATGCCGCCTCCAAGTAAGCCCACAGCAAAGTTATCAAACAAACAAGCAAAACTTGTGTTGGCAGCACTTGACGTGAAGATACTTAGCAAAAAGGCCCATGCTAGCTTCAATCAATCAATCAAAGACATTTATAGAGCGCACTACTTACCCGTAGGGTCTCAAGGCGCTTAGGGGGGGGGGGGGTGCCGTTACTGCTCGAACAGCCAGGTCTTGAGCTTCTTCCTGAAGGAGAGGTGGTCTTGGGTCAGGCGCAGGTCGGTCGGGATGGAGTTCCAGGTCTTGGCGGCCAGGTAGGAGAAGGACCTTCCTCCTGTTGTCGCTCTTTGGATGCGGGGGACGGCGGCGAGGGCGTGGCTGGCTGATCGGAGGTGGCGTTTGGGAGCGTAGAAGTTGATGGGGTTGTTGAAGTAGCTCGGGCCTTGATCGTGTAGGGCTTTGTGTGCGTGGGTGAGGAGACGGAAGGTGATTCTTTTGTTGACGGGGAGCCAATGCAGGTCTCTCAGATGTCCGGAGATGTGGCTGTTACGTGGGATGTCGAGGATGAGTCTGGCGAGGCGTTCTGGATCCGTTGGAGTCTCTTCTGGAGCTTGGCGGTGGTTCCGGCGTAGAGGGCGTTGCCGTAGTCCAGTCGGCTGGTGACGAGGGCCTGGGTGACAGTCTTCCTGGTCTCGGTGGGGATCCACCGGAAGATCTTCCGTAGCATGCGCAGGATGTTGAAGCACAACGAGGAGACGGCGTTGACTTGTCTGGTCATGGAGAGGGAAGAGTCCAGGATGAAGCCCAGGTTGCGTGCGTGGTCCGTCGGTTTGGGCGCGGTGCCCAGGGCGGGGGGCCACCAGGAGTCGTCCCAGGCGGAGGGCGAGGAGCCCAGGATGAGGACCTCCGTCTTGTCTGAGTTCAGTTTCAGGCGGCTGGTCGTCATCCACTCGGCTACATCTTTCATCCCTTCGTGAAGGTTGGCTCTGGCGGCGGCGGGGTCGTTGGTCAGGGAGAGGATCAGCTGGGTGTCGTCGGCGTAGGAGATGATGTTGAGGTTGTGTTGGCGTGCGATGGCCGCGAGGGGGCTCATGTAGACGTTGAAGAGGGTGGGGCTCAGCGAGGATCCTTGAGGGACGCCGCAGATGACTCCGGTGGCCTCTGACTTGTACGGTGGTAGGCGGACTCTCTGTGTTCTTCCGTCGAGGAAGGAGATGATCCATTCCAGTGCCTTCTCCTGGATTCCGACGTTACTGAGGTGCTGCACTAGGGTGCGGTGGCAGACAGTGTCGAATGCCGCGGAGAGGTCTAGGAGGATGAGGGCCGCTGTTTCTCCGTTGTCCATCAGGGCTCAGATGTCATCGGTGGCAGCGATAAGGGCGGTCTCGGTGCTGTGGTTGGCTCGGAAGCCAGACTGTGAGGGGTCGAGGGATCCATTCGTCTCGAGGAAGGCGGCCAGCTGTTTGTTGACGGTCTTCTAGATGACTTTAGCTGGAAACGGGAGGAGCGAGATGGGGCGGTAATTCTTGAGGTCGGTGGGGTCGGCTGTTGGTTTCTTGAGTAGAGCACTGAGTTCGGCGTGTTTCCAGCTCTCCGGGAAGGTGGCGGTGTCGAAGGAGGTGTTGATGATGTCCCGCAGGTGGGGTGCGATGACAGCGTCGGCCATGTTGAAGACGTGGTGAGGGCAGGGGTCGGTCGGAGATCCGGAGTGGATGGAGTTCATCATGCGGATGGTATCTTCGGTGCTGATCGGAGTCCAGGCGCGGAGGGTGGTGGTGGGCGGTGTTGCTGCGGTCGTGGCGTGCGTCGGTTGAATGCTGAAGCTGTTGTGTATGTCCGCGATCTTGTTGTGGAAGTAGGAGGCGAGGGAGTTGCAGAGGTCTTGCGATGGGGTGATGTCGTTGATTCCGGCGTTGGGGTTGGAGAGCTCTTTCACGATGTTGAAGAGTTCCTTGCAGTTGTGTGCGTTGTTGTCCAGCCGGTCCTTGAAAGCAGTTATCTTGGTGGCGCGGATCAGTTGGTGGTGCTTCCGGGTGGCAAGCTTGAGGGCGTTCATGTTGTCCGGTGTTGGTTCCCTTCTCCAGACTTTCTTGAGGGCTCGGCAGTTCTTCTTGGAGCTCTTGAGTTCGTCGGTTAACCATGGGGCCTTCTTGCTGCCAGGTCTGCTGGGCGGGGTCCTCAGAGGGGCGAGTTCGTCCGCGCAGTTGCTGATCCACTTCGTGAGGTTGTCGGCGGCCTGGCTGGGGTTCGCTGAGCTGGCAGGAGGGTGCTGGCTCAGGGAAGCGGCGAGCTGGTCGGCTGTGATCTTGTTCCAGCTTCTTCGGGCAACCTGTTGCTGGTGGTGGTGGATTGTCGTTCTTCTGAAGGTGAAGTGGACGCAGCTGTGGTCTGTCCAGTGGAGTCCTGTGGCGTGGCTGAAGGCGATGTCTTTGCTGGATGAGAAGACGGCGTTGAGTGTGTGTCCGGCGAGGTGGGTGGGGGTGGACACCAGCTGCTTGAGTCCGAGGTTGGCGAGGTTGTCGAGCAGGGTGATGGTGTTGCGGTCGCTGTTGTTCTCCAGGTGGAAGTTGAGGTCCCCCAGGAGGATGTAGTCAGCGGAGGGGAGGGCATGCGGGCAGACGAAGTCGGCGATGTCCTCGCTGAATTGTGTGCGTGGTCCCGGGGGTTGGTAGATCAGGGTGCCTCTGAGGGTGGTCTTTGGGTCGGTGTGGATCTGGAAGTGCAGGTGTTCGGCGGTGGTCAGGGTGTCGTCGGTGTTGGTCGTGATGCGGATGGTGTCCCTGTGGATGATGGCGATGCCTCCTCCCATCTGGTTGGCGGTGCGGTCCCTCCGGGTGATCTTGTAGCCTTCTGGGATGGCGATGGCGATGTCGGGCGCTGAAGAGTCGTTCATCCAGGTTTCCGTGAGGAAGGCAACGTCGGGGGCTGTGGTGTCGAGGAGGTTCCAGAGTTCGATGGCATGTCTGTGGACGGAGCGGGTGTTGAGCAGGATGCACTTGAGGTGGTTGCTGCTGGTGTTCGGCTTGGCGGGTGCTGGTGCGAGGCAGGTCCGGATGCAGGTGAACTTGCAGGCGTGGCAGCTGAAGGGTCCGTGGGTGCGTTTCGGGGTGGCTCGGTAGCATCCTGGGATTCGGCCGGTGTTGAGCGCGTTGAGGGTGGCGGCGGTGTACGTCCGGCGGGTGGGCAGGGGTCCTCGAGGGCCAGGGGTCCTGGCACTGGGCGCGGTCCAGGCGCGGACGGGCGCAGACGGGCTTACCTTTGGCGCGCCTTCGGCGCACAATCGGCGCGCCCGTTGTGCGTGACCGCTGTGCGTTCGCCCGGTCGCCATATATGGCGAAGTGCGAGGGGGCGGAGCAGCTGGGAGGCGGGAGCGGGGAGGGTACAGAAAGAAAAAAGGGGCGGGGTTAGCGGCGGTGGCGGGAAGCGGGGAGCGGGGAGCGGGTAGGGAAGAGACGGAGGAAAACAGGCAAACGCGCAATCAGGCAGAAGTAACAATATCACAAACACAATAATTACAAAATACAAAGGGGCACACGTCGAGAAAGCGGGGAATAGGAGCCTGCAGGACAGGCGAGCTCAGCGCTACACGGAGCCCACGCCGCTCGGTGGCAGGGGGTGTGGTCACACGGCGGCGGCCGGGGCAGCGAGGCAGACAGGCGGGGGGGCACACGCAGCAGCTGGTGGCCGTGCGGCACGGGGGGTGTCCTAAGCTAGGTCACACTCACCTGTGTCGCACGGTCGCCATATATGGCCAAGTGCGAGGGGGGCGGAGCAGCTGGGAGGCGGGAGCGGGGAGGGTACAGAAAGAAAAAAGGGGCGGGGTTAGCGGCGGTGGCGGGAAGCGGGGAGCGGGTAGGGAAGAGACGGAGGAAAACAGGCAAACGTGCAATCAGGCAGAAGTAACAATATCACAAACACAATAATTACAAAATACAAAGGGGCACACGTCGACAAAGCGGGGAATAGGAGCCTGCAGGACAGGCGAGCTCAGCGCTACACGGAGCCCACGCCGCTTGGTGGCAGGGGGCGTGGTCACACGGCGGCGGCCGGGGCAGCGAGGCAGACAGGCGGGGGGGCACACGCAGCAGCTGGTGGCCGTGCGGCGCGGGGGGTGTCCTAGCTTGGCAATAATGCTTTATGATTCACCTAACATACTATAAGCTACCCTTGGAACGCTAGCCAAAAAGACAGCTGAGGCGGCTTCGATTTGGTCTCATTCTATGAAAGGCACATTGGCATGGGAGAATTAAAAGCAATCAGGCTAGGAGTAAAGGCGCTGCTGAACAGCACCGGAATCCTTAACTCGTTTGCAATGAACTGGTCCCTTTGCGCACTGTTTGGCTCCACCCACTTATCAGAATGTTTGAAGGAAATGACCCAACTAGGGCCACCCGGGTCACTTCTCTAGCCTTCCAAGAAATGAAGAGTCGATGACGCAGTAGAGAATACAAGCAAACTAGTTTATTCACAAAGAACACTGCAGTGAAGTCCAGTCTGACCAGCCTCCTATGATGGCTGACGAGGGACTGACTCTAACAAGAATACATTTACATTATAGTATGTTGCGAAGCCCACTAAGACCCACCTACTATGGAAAAACACTGGTAGCTGTCGTAATACAATGGGGGTACAGAACATAAGTTTTGATTCCGCTGCCTGGCACAAGCTATCTACTTAATACACATTATTTACTGCCTAAGGTCATCTGGATTATCCTCCCCACTAGACAAGTGGGAGAAGGCCTCTATGTAACAGAAAAGGCATGCGTTAATGAGCAAGATTCAGCATTTGAGAAACAAAACTTACCAAGGAGCATTTCTCGTAAAGGATCAAGTAACAGTTTTGATTATAATATAAAATGGCGTCCTCGAGAGGTAAAATGGAGGCACAGATGTCAATCTAACTTACTTAACATCTGCACTTATTAGTTGCGTATGCATACAGCAAGAATATACTATGAAATAGCTACATAAATGCTAACATAATATCAGGTAAAATACGAGTAATATGGCAGTAATACATTTTAATTCTAACATATTGAGTGTTTGAGCGTGTAACTAATCAGTGGAACTATGTTAAAGCTATGCTAAAGGATGACTTGTCAACTGAATGCGATTTCTAAAACAGATAATGTTAGTGATTGACAATTTAACTAAAGCCACCCCTGATGATTTGCTAAGAACACCTGCATCCCGCATTAAACGTCTATAATGGTCAAGGACATACTGACTGTTAATTGGAGTTATCTCGTACTTTCTATAAAGAATTTGTTTTTTTCCTCTGATTAGGAGAAATGTTTAACACACCGGTATGCTTGATGAGTTGTATGGTGATTATCCACAGATGACTAGAGTTGTCCTATTACCACTTGCACCGAATGCCAGCATTCACCACTACATGTGTATAGCAGTCAAGGCATAATACCTCTTAAATGGATTTAATGTTGCTTATTGTGCACATTACCCAGAGATCCAGGTTTTTTGTACTGTGAGAAATTTTTAACGCACATACGCACAAAGGGATGTAGGGCGATTCCCCATTGGCGAAGTTAGGATCTTTAGTACTTGTGGGAATCTACATTAAGAAGATGTGCAATATGTTGTTTCATATTTAGCTACAATTTTGCGAAAGAATGTGCAATTTAGTTTAGCTTAATTCTTCTCTTACTGTAAAATTGTAACACTTTTAATTAATCCTACAATAAATATCTATATAGTTACTGTTACCGGGGTGCTTGCTTCCTTGCTTGTCGTTCCTCGCCACCCGTCTACACTTGTGCTTCACTTTTAGTATACATACGTATATACACACACACATCTATATATAATACATATATACAAATATAAATATAAACAAATTTATATATATATCTATATATATATACACACACATATATATATATACACACACACACACACACACACACACACACATATCTATATATATATATATATATATATATATATATATATATATATATATATATATATATATATAGAGTTTCCAAGTTTTTCCCAAAAAGAAGACGCACTCAACAAGGATGACTCATTAGAGTTTTTAATATACGAAGCAAATCTGGCATGGGTGCTCGGATGTTAATTCCTGCCTGACAAGTTTCGAGCATCCTGGCACTTGTTCACAGGCTCAATAGAAAACGATGCACCAGCATATCGAGAGTCCTTCTTTCCACACTCTAATTGTTTTTGTTGCCTCCCAATTAGGCTTCTCAGGTGAGTTTCACTTCAAGCATGCATGCTGGAACTAGTGTTTTCTCAATACCATTCATCCCCTCCGGTGGGGGTGCTCTGTATTCTGCTATATTAAAAGTACAATTTAACCCTCCAGTGGGCCTCCGAGCACCTTCTGCCAAATAAATATAACATCCATTGTTGCCGCCCCGTGGCCTTGAACAGTTCTATGCACCTGCGGCTCCACTTTAGATTGTTGTGGCGGTGCGATCTTCACGGCAGGGCTGTCGTTATGTATTGTTTCCAAGTTTTTCCCAAAAAGAAGACACACTCAACAATGATGACTCATCAGAAAATGATGCACCAGCATATCAAGACTCCTTCTTTCCACATGTTAATTATTTTTGTTTTGGGAAAAACTTAGAAACAATATATAAGTGGCAAAAGACCCAACTCAAGATTTTACCGCCAACTTACACCGGGCAACAATGTAGATTTGTTTCAGGAGGCGGTAATCCAAGATATATATAAATTAAAAAGAATCAAACATACGGATAACCTAACAAAATCAGAAAGAGAAGTACTGCAAAGTTTGACTTAGGACAACCAAATTGAAATCAAAATTGCTCACAAAGGCGGGAATGTGGTAATATGGGACCGCTCCGCTTATGTTACAGAGGCACATTGTCAACTGAGAGATATGGAGTATTATGAAAGATTAAAAATTAATTCAACAATGGATATAAAAAGAGATCTGGACAAAAAACTCCTGGAATGGTCATCAAAAGACCTCATTGACGAAGAAGAAAGAAAGTATCTTACTGTAGATTTCCCTATTACAGCCACTATTTACTTCCGGCCCAAATTGCACAAAGATTCCAAGAAACCACCAGGCTGCCCTATCCTGTCTGCCAAAGGCTCACCGTTAGAGCCAATTGCAAATTACATTGATCATTTTTTAATGCCCTTTGTTGCTAGATTAAATTCCTACATAAAGGATACTAATGACTTACTAAGAAACCTACATAATACACCTTGGCAGGAGACCTACAAACTCATCACAATGGACGTCATATCTCTTTATACAAACATAGAGAATGAGATAGATATCAGAGCTTGCAATTTCTTCCGTCAGGAAAGAAACATCCTCTACAGTGACCATAATAGGATGTTACTTGAAATGATTCCGATCTGTCTGACACAAAACATCTTTTTATTTGGCGAGGAACTATACTGCCAAAACAAGGGGACCGCGATGGGGTTTTCCTTCAGCCCCAGCTAAGCTTGCCTAACAATGGGTTGATGGGAAAAAGAGGTTGCTTGGCACCCACAAAATGATAAATTCGTGGACAAAACGATAATGTGGATCTGTTTTATTGATGATTTGCTAATCATCTGGGATGGTACTGAGTCTGACTTCCAGGAACATTTTGAAATCCTAAATACCAGTATAGCAAATCTGAAATTCACCTATGAGATTAGCAAGGAGAAGGTGACATTCCTGGATACCGAAATTTACATCAGAAACACCCAAATACAAACGACTCTCCATTGAAAAATGACAGCCACCAACGCCACATTACAGGCTACGAGTTTCCACCAACCATCATTATTCTCAAGCATACCATACGGCGAATTCCTAAGAATTCGCAGAATTTGTACAGAAGAGGAAGAATGGCAAAAATATAGCGCAGCCACTGCGGAAAGATTTGAACAAAGACAGTACAACAAAAGCATAATAACAAGATGCTTAAAGAAATCAAGAGAAGAATGCTTAATTCCAAAACTCAAAAATGTGACACAAGAACCTGAACCTATAAGGCTAATCATGGATTTCTCTAAAGAATCAAAGGAGGTAATCAAAATTCTAAGAAAAATTGGAAGATTTTGCAGATGGATACCACTGTGGGAAAACCTGTGGGTAAACACCCAAACATCACTTTTATCGCAGAACCCGGAATTTAAAAGATGAGCTAGTTCATAGCCATTTCAAAGTAAAAAACAAGAGGAATGATCAGTGGCTAAAAACAAAGGGTTTTTTCAAGTGCCATAACTGCAAAGTCTGCCAAATTGCAAAACCTACTACAGAATAGAAATTAGCCAACAACAAAGTGTGTAAAATCAAAGAGTTAATCACATGCAAGAGCTAATTTACAGTCTATGTGATTGAATGCCCGTGCCTTTTCAAATATGTAGGCAGTACGATCTGTGAGCTCAAAAAGAGAATACTGGCGCACATTCGGGCCACTATCAGATAAAGATAAAAGATAAAACAAATGCGGTGGCAAAACATATGGAGCAACATCACAAGAGCGATTGGAAATTGCTCAAATTCTATGGGATTGAAACAGTGCCACAGAATGATGGTGGCAGAAATTGAGAAAAAACATTACGGCAAAAATATTACGGCAAAAGGAATCACGCCACATTCTAAATTTAAGAACATTAACACCTAATGGCTTGAATCAAAGTGAGGAATTGTATATTCATCTATAAAATGTGATTTGATTCCCTGAATTCATGGAGGATGAGAAAAAAAGAAGAAAAAAAGAAACAAAAATCACAAGAAAAAATGTATTATGGATCAATTTATTGTTAAAAATATTGTTTTATGGGCTCTAACGATTTAATGGAATAACATCGAAAAAGGTCAAGAACAAGAATTGGTCAAAACAAAGCCACTGGAGGGAATTGAAAGAGAGAACTTTACAAAATACTGCAAATGACCATCAATGACATTTTAAATTCATTGACCCATTATAGAATGTTCACTTAAATTATTTCACTTACACTTTTCAATTGTAAATAACAATTATTTCCTTTTAATAATATTGTTTTTGGACATGCATTTAACACTGTAACTAAAATTGCTTAGTGGTACTACATCTCCCACAATGCTTAGGAGAGCTTGACAAAAAATAGAAAGGAAATGACATCAATAATACAAAAAGTATTTTACTGGTTGATTGTTAAGTGTGACTAGGATCGCGATCAAGGTCTTATGTTAAGACCGAAATGCATTGGTCAGTTGCCTTCACCCTGACTATGAGCTAAGAAAATGAAATAAGAAATTGCAAAATTCCTACGTGAGTGTGACCCTCTTTCTTTCCAGTCGGGAAGGATTTGTGATATATATATATCCTTGAAACGCGTCAGGCTGCCATTCCTGCTGCTGTGATTTCAGTTCTTCCATGCTGCAACCTTCATTAAATATTTGTGCTATACTCATCTGCTTGAGGACTCGTCTGTTGGGGTAACTTTGGCGATTTGATGTTTAACGGCTGACCCGTCATGTGCAATGGATCCACGCGACGTCTACTGACGTGGCAATATGGAACAGGCCAGATGAAGGTGACAAGATGCAGCATGATAAGCTTCACTGAGCCCAGCAACCCTCTGGGGTTTTATCTTTGTTAAACTTTGACAAGTTGGCGAGCCAGCTCACTTGAGCAACACGAGTGCAACTACAGATCCCAGAAAGCCGCGCATGCGGCTACGCCCAATCAGGTTGGAGATCAGATATTTAGTAGCGGCACCTGGAACTCGCCTTCCTGCAACTCAGCCTTTGAAAAAGTGATAGAATCACGAAACGCGTCATGCTGCCATTCCTGCTGTGAGTTCAGTTCTTTCATGCTGCAACCTTCATTAAATATTTGTGCGATACTCACCTGCTTGAGGACTCTTCTGTTGAGGTAACTTTGGCGATTTGATATATGTATATATCATGTGATCAAGGGCTAGGAGACCCGAAACACGTCATTAACTTTGCACTTATCTGAAAATTACAGAAAAAGTAATACTGGCACCAGCAAAGAAGTTGTCCGTTCCCGTTTTGTGCGTGCATAGAAGAATGGAGTGTAACTGGATATATATATATATATATGTCGTTTTATAAAAAATGTGTCACATGATTAATGGTTGCGCTATTTTTTCATCTATATAGATTATTTCCACATTTGTTTAAAATTCTGTGTTATTCATATGGCTGATATGCATTTCATTGAATGAGCGCGTTATGCAGGAATACTGTGGTGATGTCATGACACAGTATGCGGACAAGGGTGCAAATTGAGGCACCATGCATTATGCATTCAAGCTACTACTATTATTTTAATATTATGGCTACCATTCTGTTGTATTGCATTTTCACATGAAAGCTTCTGCCCGCACAGTTGTTGTATTTATTCAGCTTTATACGTTCAGTTACGCTTATTCATTTACAAATGTGTGTGTCTTTTAAAATTTTAGAGCAATGTGTTTTCTATGTCTATTCATGTGACACAGTATAAAAGAATTTTAAATAATGGAGAGTATCAGACTGAGGAAGGCTGCTGTGACAGCCGATACGCGTTTCTGTGTTGCCGGGTCGGAGGAGATCTCATGGAATAAAAGTGCCTTTGATACCCAGCACTCCTCGTGTGCGTGCTCTCTTCTTCGTGGAGTAGGGTTGTTTGTGATATATATATATATATATATATATCTTCATCTGCTCATTTTGCCGCTCATTCCCGTTAATATCCTTGATCCCGCTCCAACTTACACACGTCCATTCCCCCTCCCCCTACCATCACCACTCCTCGCTTGAAAAAAACAAAATAAATATCTTCCGAGGGCACGGCTGCTGCATACTGCTACTGGGCCCCTGCTTCTATATTTTTTATGCAGATTTTTTTGTTATGTAATTACTCGCTTTAAACTCTAAAATGAAAAGTCACAATGTCCACTCTCACATCCTGATGTGTGCATGTGCGTCCTTATGACCCTACAAATGCAGAAGGACAGCATGAAAACTTTTCTTCAGAAACTTTTTTCAAGGTGGCCACCTAAACGTTTGCTATTTTGCAATGTTTTTTCATAATTTGTCCATAATTAGAATCAATCCAATATGGCCTCACGTGCCTGCTAATGCATTGTGCTGCTCAGGCAGCCATTTTGGATCTTTTATACATTTTATTTTAGCAATTTCTTACAAGCAATTATTTGAAAATCCTATAGCTTAGCATTTGCTTTATAAAGGTGGGACCTATTGGCTTTGCCACTTGTTGTTTGTTCAGTATCTCAAGTCGTGGGGTTGCTATCAATGCTGCATGGGTACCACAATTTTCTTGAGCTCATGCAGTTTGTGGCTATGAAACTCATTCATGACTACAACCTTAAAAGAAGAAACTGACTCAAAGTATTACAAAGTATCAGAAGAAAGTCTCACTGGTCTGTTTTAGGAAAAGCCCATAAGGAGATAACAAAATGTTGGCTGTCCTCATCATTTTTGTTTTGTTAAACCCGCTGGCAGCAAAAACTCATATTTTCATCTGCTTCGTTGGAACTCTGAGGCCATTTCCAAATCCATTTCTGAAGAATTCTGGCCGGTCTGTTATGGTGACCTTCTCCACTGAATCTGAGGTGGAATTCTTTGCTTTTCAACACATGCCAACCAGCCACCTTCACAGCACTGCAGGACAGTAAAGCATGATATGGATTTAATTAGACCACTCAACATAAATTAAAAAAATATTCCTTCCACCACTCATTTCTGAGTAGAAATGAAGCAAATGTTCTGGAAAAAGTTCTCTTTTCAACCATTTTACTGCGAGATTGAAGCTGTCAGATGAACTTTACAAATCTGACATTTCAATGTGTTTTTCTCCTTAGAATTAACACTAAGGTTACACACTGGAAATGTCCACTTTAGTTTGGTGTGATTCAGGCATTGGTTAGTTGCACTGATCTGAGATGGATGCTCAAGGCCTCTTTAGGCCATGGAGACACTAGCCTTGGACACAGTTTTAAGTAAAGTAGTGTAGTCAGGTGAACTGTGGAAATTTGAGATGATTTGCATTTCCCCACTGACACCTGAGAGAATTTACGCCTGCAGGTGAAGTTTTGTGAAGGTGACAGTCTTTGCTAGTTGTGAAATGTGTCGCCTTCACAAACCTTTGCTCGCCACATGACACTTTGCAGAGCTCTAGTTCTCAGTGGTAAGGATCAGAACACAATTTTGTCACAAGGCTGAAGCATTATCTTCTATTCAATGAGATGGCAGTGTGGAAAACTAGCTGCAAAGCTGTTAGCATCAGCTGAAGCCATTTTGTTTGCGGCAGCCATTTTAGTTAGCCATGTGCTCGGCATGTGCTTTCTCCCTCTTTGCTGTTGACTGCCCTTGCATTCTGCTTGAGTCATGTGATATAGTTAACTCTTTCAGCAGTGAGCCAGAGCCTTGCACATGCTCAGTAGAGTCTGTAGCTGCTCATTCACCTGCCATAGACTGTAGCTGTCAGGCTATTCTAACTGATGTCAGCAACTCATTACTCCTCCTACTTGTTGACTGTGCATTTTCTGTATGACCATCTATGTGTGTAACTCTTCTCATGTGTACTTGTACCGCCTCCTTTTGAGCCCCTGTGTGGGTATATAAAGCCCCTGTTCTCTGCACTCCTTAGAATGCCTCCTACAGAGGCCTGAGGGTACTGTATGACGCAGTCGCCCTTATGTGAGGTTAATAAATACTTCCTTTTGATATTACAGCTTCCGTGCCAATCTCTTCTTTGTTGGGTTAAAGGACCAGATGTATCAGTGAACCCCTAAAATGGGTTTTTATTTCTTCAGCAGAAGGCAGTCAGGTGTGATGTGTTGCAGAGAAGGAGAAGGCGTCTATTGGCAATGTCTAACACAAAAACGAATGCAGGTTTCAAAGGAAGGCTAGCTCAATAAAGAGTCACTTTCAGTTCTGGACAAAACATGCCTGACCTCTCAGTAATTCCCTCCCATGCATTGACTCTTTCGCCCAGAGGTCAGTGAGGTGTGGCCCCCGTGATGGTCGCAGCCAGGTCAAACCCTGCAGACTATCTATAGTCACTGAGTGTGCTTAAAAGGCCGCGCTCCTGCTCCAACAGGAGAGTCTACAAAACAGACCCACTTTTGAATCACAGCCAAGAGTACTGAGCTATCAGTCAAATGCAGCCCAGCCCAGCTGACTGCAGGCAGCGATCAGCAGGTAACCAGGACAAACCAGGGACTGCAGCCTTGCCACATACTAGCTTAGCCAGGAGAACACCGTGAGGAGATCGTGGTGCCTGGGGGTGTGTACGCATTGGGATATGCACAACTAGGCTTGAAGACATTTTACATAACACATAAGGAATTTGTTCTGAGATAGAGAAAAACTACTACCCAATTGAATGGTATTCATTTTATCAACATGCAAAAAATAAAAAAATAAGCACTGCAAATGCAAATCTTTAATTAGCGCTGCAAGGGTTCAAAGATGGGCCCGTCAGTTGCATTACCCAGGATCGTAATGGTGACCTCACTGTTATACACATGAGCCAAATCAGATATCTTGCTTCTGCAATTGTGTTTAAAAATAGTAAAATCAGATGTTTTAGGTCGCTGCCAAAACATTCTCTTTGTTTGCCTCAGAACTGATGTGGAACACATGATCTAGAATGGAACTCACTTTACCCTAAAACTGTCCCATGAGGAACAATCGTGGGGACATCGTTATTCTTCTAGTAAGTGTTTTTGTATGAATCTGTCTCATCACCAGAGTCCTACTCATGGGGCACATCAGGTTATTCTCGGCCACTCCGTTTCTAGACGTCATAGCCCTGTTTTGAGTTGTTTGCAAGGCTGTCTTATAGAACAGCTTCATTTCTCTTTAAGTTCTCGCCAGAGATCTGGAATACCATCCTCACAGTTTTAAGAGCAAAGATATGCTGACATTTCTTTTTGGAAACGTTTAAATCACTTTGCTTGTGTGAATAAAAAAATCCCACCACCAGGCACTGAATAGTTTAATAAATCCGTGAACTAGTCCTCTAATCTCACAAAACTAACACAGCAGTGCCACCAGCCAGCTACTCACTCCGACCAGCAACTCCCACAATTCCATCAACTAGTCCAGCAATCGCACCAACTAGCTCATCACTCCCACCATATGGGTCACAACTCCTATTAACTATTTCTCCAATCCCAACAAACTACACCACCAATCCCACCAATTAGCTGACAATCCCACTTGACTTGGCCACTGAGTGTACCAACCTCAACAAATTATTAGGTCTGGGCAAATTTTAAATTATGCTGGTGCCATTTGTGCACTTGTTAAAATTTCATATAATGCTTGTTTTGTACATTTTTTAAAATTTTGCCAATATGCCAATTACTCACCATTTGCAGTAAAAATGTATTGGAAATGCACAGGAGCAACAGAACGCGAGTGGCTGTTGTTCGTGGTGAGTTTGGTTTTTTTAGAGCAAAATGCGTCCTTGCTTCAACAATTGACAAGAGGACGCATTTCATGCTAAAATGTAGCATGAAGTGAAGGATTTCCATTTGGCATAATTACATAATTTTGAGGGGATATTGTTCATAATTATGTAAAAGCAAATTACGCATAATTAGGGCACCAGTCTTATCCAACAACCAACAAGCCCACCAATCCCACCCACATATCAATCAAGCTCTACCCAACTAGAAGCCCAACATCACCAGAAAAATCCACTGATCCGATTAACTAGATTACCCCATGAAGCTAGAACATCAGTCCCATCCTACTATTCCACCAGTTCCAGTCAATGAGTTTACCAATCCCACCTTAGCTACCAATTTCAAGCAGTTCCATCCAACCTCACCTCACCCAACGACACCACCAATCTCACCCACTAGTCCACCAGTCCCATGAATGGTGCAAAGGTTGTCTGCATTCCAGGGAAAACAGAAGCTTACCTCCTGAAGTGTGCACCGTAAACCAAAAAGGCATTTGTTTCCGCCACATGCAGTAACTTGGTGGCATTCTCAGGCTTCTAGCCTACCTTGTCTTATGGAAAGGCCAGTCCTAGCCAGTTCCACCTGAATAACCACCATTCACACCAAAGTACCTCACCTGCCCGTCTAAATAACCCATAAATGCCACCAACCCACTATTGATCTACGGTATCCTCTGTCGTATTTTCTTTCCACCCGCTGTGTGTTAAATGTTTATAGTGGAAAAAGAATTCGGGTGGCCATTATATTTTCTGCATAAATATAAAATTTCCGCAGACACCATATACTATATCTTCTGCTGCATAATTTGAAAATTTTAACAAAAAATGTTTATCGCGTAAACAGATTATTATTAAAAATTATTGCACGCTGGGTGCAATCATGCCATGTGGACACATACATTTCCTAATCACCCACAGCAGTTGAATACTGTTTTCTGCTATTTGAGAGGTGATATATTTGCCCACATAATATAGACATGTCCATTTCATGGGCTGGGGAAGTTTTTTTTTAATGCAAGAGGAAACCAGTATTTTAAATGCTAAAATATAATTTAAGCAGGAAGGGTGGAATGATTCCTCTTTTGCCATGATGGTTTTCGCTGTTCACACATCACAGACACTGTTCTCAAAGCTGCAGTTATTCGAAGGGTCTCACACTTCCGAAGAAGCACAAATGTGTTGCATCTCCTTCTAAACACTCATTTCTTTCATCTTAAAGTCATTCCTGATGGTAAAATATATTGTCTTCTCATGAATTAAGTCCATGTCCTCTCCACTAATAAGATAGAGGAAGGGTGATGTATTGAATCCTTCACAGTACACAATGGACCACAGAGGGTTTGAGCTTTTTAATAAACCCGGACGGGTAACTCCGCTCCGCCTACCAAGTTTGTGGATTTTTGCCTACTCCGCGCCCCCTTCCAAACACAGAGTTTAGGCAAAAACTCCCCTCCGTGGTGGAGTGGAGTTAGCCAGCCCCTCCACCCTCCCAAATTAATACAAAATTAAAAAAGAAGGCACTTAGCTGCATGGCTGCCTTTTCCTCTGCCTAGCCGCTCCCCTTCGTGCTCCTTGCCGTCCTTCTCCTATGAAAAAACACTATGTTGTGCATCTTGCGCGTGCGTATGCACACACGCAAGACGAGCAGCGTAGTGTTTTGTCATAGGAGAAGGACGGCGAGGAGCAGGGAAGAGGCAGCCACGCAGGTAAGTGTCTTTTGTTTTTAATTTTCAATTAATTTGGGAGAGGGAAGGGAGCATAGCGTAGCGTATTTTCACTGAGTTTTTTTCAAACTCCGTGGAAATACGCGTAGAGGCACTATGCCTGCTACACCCAGGCTCTCTTTTTCAATGTTTAATATCTAGGACCAGGCAATTTGATAGTCCTGATGAATGCTTCTGACCAAATAGGCACCACGGGACCTATTTAAATGTTGGGGGTAAGAATACTCAATCACAAAAGTGACGGACTGTGCCTTCCGCCAACATTATGGTCCACCGCTGAACTTAAAAGCAGGCGAACCATAGTTTGCCCGCGGCGGAGAGTACTCTGTCTCTGCTGTGGCCAAACTGCTCTAACGGCCTGACGGAGTAAGGGCCATTGGAGAATTGGCTATTAGTCCGTCCAACCAATTAGGATGGGTGGACATTTAACAGTCTTTTTACTGTCTGTCACCGCAAACAGGGCAGTGAAGGACAGTAATAAACAAATAATGCCCACCTCGACATGGGATATGTCTCCCATGGTGGGGGGGGGGCATTATCTTTTTTTTTTTTATTTAACACCCCGCTTAAATTTTTTTTTTTTTTCAAAAAAAAAAATGAAGCTCTTTGGTGCACTGCTTCATCTGATATATTTTATAAATGACCATCAACATGGCGGTCATTTATAAATCTGGCCGGCGGTACCGCCACTTTGCAATGGCCCATGAGGGACAGGGTCTATTTGCAGTGCCTGCCTCAGTAATACGATTCCGATCACCACCCCGATGGAATCATAGAGCCTGTCGGAGGTGGAGGTCTTCCCCCCGATGTTTTCGGTCCGACCTCCTGCATCATAATGCGGCAGCCGAACCGAAGGTCTGTCTGATGGTGGCACAACCGACATCAAAATCAGCTCTAAAGTTTGAAGGCAAGATTACTCAGTGTCTAAAGGCAATGTAACTCAGTGTCCAAAGGTGAGGTAACTCAGTGTCCGAAGGCGAGGTAACTCAGTGCCTGAAGGTGAGGTAACTCAGCAATGGAAGGCAAGCTAACAGAGTTTGAAGACAAGGTGACAGTGTCTAAAGGCAAGGTAACATATGGCAATGAGATAACTCAGTGTCTAAAGGCAAGTTAACTCTGTGTCTGAATGCGAGGTAACTCAGTGTCTGTAGGCAATGTAACTCAGTGTTTGAAGGCGAGGCAACATAGTGCCTGAAAGTGAGGTAACTGAGCAACAGAAGGCAAGCTAAAATAATTTGAAGATAAGGTGACTCAGTGTGTGAAGGCAAGGTAACACAGTAAATAAAGATGAAGTAACTCAGCATACAAAGGCAAGGTAACTTAGCTTCTGAAGATGTGGTAACTTAGCAAATGAAGGTCAGTGAACTCAGCATCTAAAGTTGAGGTAACTCAATGTCTGAAGGTGAGGTAACTCCGCAATGGAAGGCAAGCTAATACAGTCTAAAGTCAAGGTGAGTCAGTGTTTGAGGGTAAGGTAACACAGCATATTACGGTTAGGTAACTCAGCATCTAAAAGAGAGGCAACTCTGTCTGAAGGTGAGGTAACAGCATCTAAAGACGAGGTAACTCAGTGACTGAAGGCAAGGTAATGCAGCATACGAAAGTAAGGTAACTAAGCATCATAAGACGAAGTAACTCCGTGTCTGAAGGTGAGGTAACTCCGCAATGGAAGGCAAGCTAAAAGGAGAGTCAGTGTATGAAGAAGGAGAGTCAGTGTCTCAAGAAGGAGTCAGTGTCTCAAGAAGGAGAGTCAGTGTCTGAAGAAGGAGAGTCAGTGTCTGAAGAAGGTGAGTCAGTGTCTGAAAAAGGTGAGTCAGTGTCTGAAGAAGGAGAGTCAGTCTCTGAAGAAGGAAAGTCAATGTCTGAAGAAGGAGAGTCAATGTCTGAAGAAGGAGAGTCAGTGTCTGAAGAAGGAGAGTCAGTGTCTGAAGAAGGAGAGTCAATGTCTGAAGAAGGAGAGTCAGTGTCTGAAGAAGGAGAGTCAATTTCTGAAGAAGGTGAGTCAGTGTCTGAAAAAGGTGAGTCTGAAGAAGAAGAGTCAATGTCTGACGAAGGTGAGTCAATGTCTGAAGAAGGAGAGTCAATGTCTGAAGAAGGAGAGTCAGTGTCTGAAGAAGGAGAGTCAGTGTCTGAAGAAGGAGAGTCAATGTCTGAAGAAGGAGAGTCAGTGTCTGAAGAAGGAGAGTCAATGTCTGACGAAGGTGAGTCAATGTCTGAAGAAGGAGAGTCAATGTCTGACGAAGGTGAGTCAATGTCTGACAAAGGTGAGTCAATGTCTGGAAAAGGAGAGTCAGTGTCTCAAGAAGGAGAGTCAGTCTCTGAAGAAGGTGAGTCAGTGTCTGAATAAGGTGAGTCAGTGTCTGAAAAAAAGGTGAGTCAGTGTAAAGAAGGTATATGAATGTGAGGTATCTCAGAATCTAAAGATGAGGTAATACCGTGTCTGAAGGCGAGGTAACTCAGTGTCAGAAGGTGAGGTAATTGGACTGTTCTTCATCACTAGATTCTCCTTCAGAGGCAGGTCTGTGTTTATACCGAAGCATTAGAGCAAGGAGGATGTTCTCCAGATAACTGAAAGATGACACTCCTGCCCTTTTTAGGTTTGCCATTTTAAAGGGTAGGTAAAGAATGAGTCGGTTTAAACCAGGGGCGGTTGTAAAAACCACTCAGTGATAAGTGCATTCTTGTACCACTTGAAAGAGTTTATCCTGTTTCATTAATTGGGAACATGTTTTTACTTCTTCCTAACAGCCTTCTGCCTCTTATCTTAGTTCTGATGCAGAGCTTTGATCTTTTCGAAGTACCTTGTCTCAATTATCTCCGCAAAGATTGTGTTAGTGACATCATCACAACCAATTCATCAGTGCCCTACTCTGGATGCTGTCTCTTCTGTTTCAAGGTGATAGGTTTCAAAGCAGATCCGGAGAGTCGCTAACATCAAACGGATGAAGTGCTTATATAGCATTCTGCAGAAGAATCTTACTTAAAGTTGGAGATAGAGCTTCATGGCGCTACATGGTCCCCAGTCCACTAAGGAAACTCATTCTGCAGGAAGAAACCTGTCGGGCGAGGGGAAGGCTGTTCACCAGAAAAGTTAAAAACTAGAGGCTTTGTCACTTTAAGTCTGATCATGATAAACTGAATGTAGTCGTGCTTGGTCCTATGTCATTCCACGAGTAGTAAACAGTGTGAAGGGACAGGTGAGCTACTGGCTCAAAGCACCGGACAGGTAAGTTCCTGTCTCAAAGCACCAGGCAAGTAAGCTCCTGTCTCAAAGCACCAGGCAGGTAAGCTACTGTCTCAAAGCACCGGACAGGTAAGCTCCTGTCTCAAGGCACCGGACAGGGGAGCTACTGTCTCAAAGCACCAGGCAAGTAAGCTCCTGTCTCAAAGCACCAGGCAGGTAAGCTCCGGTCTCAAAGCACCAGGCAGGTAAGCTACTGTCTCAAAGCACTGGACAGGTGAGCTACTGTCTCGCAGCACTGGACAGGTGAGCTACTGGCTCAAAGCACCGGACAGGTAAGCTCCTGTCTCAAAGCACCAGACAGGTAAGCTACTGTCCTAAAGCACTGGACAGGTGAGCTACTGTCTCAAAGCACCAGACAGGTGAGCTACTGTCTTAAAGCACTGGACAGGTGAGCTACTGTCTCACAGCACTGGACAGGTGAGCTACTGGCTCAAAACACCGGACAGGTAAGCTCCTGTCTCAAAGCACCAGGCAGGTAAGCTACTGTCTCAAAGCACCAGGCAGGTAAGCTACTGTCTCAAAGCACTGGACAGGTGAGATAATGTCTCAAAGCACCGGACAGGTGAGCTACTGTCTCAAAGCCCCGGACACGTGAGCTCCTGTCTCAAAGCACCAGACAGGTAAGCTCCTGTCTCAAAGCACCAGCCAGGTAAATTCCTGTCTCAAAGCACCAGGCAGGTAAGCTCCTGTGTCAAAGCACCAGACAGGTGAGCTCCTATCTCAAAGCACCAGACAGTTAAGGTCCTGTCTCAAAGCACCAGGCAGGTAAGCTCCTGTCTCAAAGCACCAAGCAGGTAAGTTCCTGTCTCAAAGCACCAGGCAGGTGAACTACTGTCTCAAAGCACCAGACAGATAAGCTCCTGTCTCAAAGCACCAGACAGCTAAGATCCTCTCTCAAAGCACCAGGCAGGGAAGCTCCTGTCTCAAAGCACCAGGCAGGTAAGCTACTGTCTCAAAGCAGTAGGCAGGTAAGCTCCTGTCTCAAAGCACCGGACAGGTGAGCTACTGTCTCAAAGCAACGGACCGGTGAGCTACTGTCTCAAAGCACCGGACAGGTGAGCTACTGTTTCAAAGCACCAGACAGGTGAGCTACTGTCTCAAAACACTGGACAGGTGAGCTACTGTCTTACAGCACTGGACAGGTGAGCTACTGTCTCAAAGCACTGGACAGGTGAGCTACTGTCTCACAGCACTGGACAGGTGAGCTACTGGCTCAAAACACCGGACAGGTAAGCTCCTGTCTCAAAGCACCAGGCAGGTAAGCTACTGTCCTAAAGCACTGGACAGGTGAGATACTGTCTCAAAGCACCGGACAGATGAGCTACTGTCTCAAAGCCCCGGACATGTGAGCTCCTGTCTCAAAGCACAGACAGGTAAGCTCCTGTCTCAAAGCATCAGGCAGGTAGACTCCTGTCTCAAAGCACCAGGCAGGTAAGCTCCTGTCTCAAAGCACCAGACAGGTGAGCTCCTGTTTCAAAGCATCAGACAGTTAAGGTTCTGTCTCAAAGCACCAGGCAGGTAAGCTCCTGTCTCAAAGCACCAGGCAGGTAAGCTACTGTCTCAAAGCAGTAGACAGGTAAGCTCCTGTCTCAAAGCACCGGGCAGGTAAGCTCCTGTCTCAAAGCACCAGGCAGGTAAGCTCCTGTCTCAAAGCACCAGGCAGGTAAGCTCCTGTCTCAAAGCACTAGGCAGGTGAGCTACTGTCTCAAAGCACCAGACAGATAAGCTCCTGTCTCAAAGCACCAGACAGCTAAAGGTCCTGTCTCAAAGCACCAGGCAGGTAAGTTCCTGTCTCAAAGCACCAGGCAGGTGAGCTACTGTCTCAAAGCACCAGACAGATAAGCTCCTGTCTCAAAGCACCAGACAGGTAAGGTCCTCTCTCAAAGCTCCAGGCAGGTAAGCTACAGTCTCAAAGCACCAGGCAGGTAAGCTACTGTCTCAAAGCAGTAGGCAGGTAAGCTCCTGTCTCAAAGCACCGGACAGGCGAGCTACTGTCTCAAAGCAGTAGGCAGGAAAGCTCCTGTCTCAAAGCACTGGACAGGTGAGCTACTGTCTCAAAGCAACGGACCGGTGAGCTACTGTCTCAAACCACCGGACAGGTGAGCTACTGTTTCAAAGCACCAGACAGGTGAGCTACTGTCTCAAAGCACCAGGCAGGTGAGCTCCTGTCTCAAAGCACCAGTCAGGTAAGCTACTGTCTCAAAGCACTGGACAGGTGAGCTACTGTCTCACAGCACTGGACAGGTGAGCTACTGGCTCAAAACACCGGACAGGTAAGCTCCTGTCTCAAAGCACCAGGCAGGTAAGCTACTGTCCTAATGCACTGGACAGGTGAGCTACTGTCTCAAAGCACCAGACAGGTGAGTTACTGTCTCAAAGCACCACACAGGTGAGCTACTGTCTCAAAGCACCAGACAGGTAAGCTCCTGTCTCAAAGCACCAGGCAGGTAAGCTACTGTCTCAAAGCACCAGGCAGGTAAGCTACTGTCTCAAAGCACTGGACAGGTGAGATACTGTCTCAAAGCACCGTACCGGTGAGCTACTGTCTCAAAGCACCGGACATGTGAGCTCCCGTCTCAAAGCACCAGACAGGTAAGCTCCTGTCTCAAAGCACCAACAGGTAAGCTCCTGTCTCAAAGCACCAGACAGGTAAGCTCCTGTCTCAAAGCACCAGGCAGGTAAGCTCCTGTCTCAAAGCACCAAGCAGGTAAGCTCCTGTCTCAAAGCACCAGACAGATAAGCTCCTGTCTCAAAGCACCAGACAGGTAAGGTCCTCTCTCGAAGCTCCAGGCAGGTAAGCTACTGTCTCAAAGCACCAGGCAGGTAAGCTACTGTCTCAAAGCAGTAGACAGGTAAGCTCCTGTCTCAAAGCACCGGGCAGGTAAGCTCCTGTCTCAAAGCACCAGGCAGGTAAGCTCCTGTCTCAAAGCACCAGGCAGGTAAGCTCCTGTCTCAAAGCACTAGGCAGGTGAGCTACTGTCTCAATGCACCAGACAGATAAGCTCCTGTCTCAAAGCACCAGACAGCTAAAGGTCCTGTCTCAAAGCACCAGGCAGGTAAGTTCCTGTCTCAAAGCACCAGGCAGGTGAGCTACTGTCTCAAAGCACCAGACAGATAAGCTCCTGTCTCAAAGCACCAGACAGGTAAGGTCCTCTCTCAAAGCTCCAGGCAGGTAAGCTACTGTCTCAAAGCACCAGGCAGGTAAGCTACTGTCTCAAAGCAGTAGGCAGGTAAGCTCCTGTCTCCAAGCACCGGACAGGCGAGCTACTGTCTCAAAGCAGTAGGCAGGAAAGCTCCTGTCTCAAAGCACTGGACAGGTGAGCTACTGTCTCAAAGCAACGGACCGGTGAGCTACTGTCTCAAACCATCGGACAGGTGAGCTACTGTTTCAAAGCACCAGAGAGGTGAGCTACTGTCTCAAAGCACCAGGCAGGTGAGCTCCTGTCTCAAAGCACCAGGCAGGTAAGCTACTGTCTCAAAGCACCGGACAGGTGAGCTACTGTCTCACAGCACTGGACAGGTGAGCTACTGGCTCAAAACACCGGACAGGTAAGCTCCTGTCTCAAAGCACCAGGCAGGTAAGCTACTGTCCTAATGCACTGGACAGGTGAGCTACTGTCTCAAAGCACCAGACAGGTGAGTTACTGTCTCAAAGCACCACACAGGTGAGCTACTGTCTCAAAGCACCAGACAGGTAAGCTCCTGTCTCAAAGCACCAGGCAGGTAAGCTACTGTCTCAAAGCACCAGGCAGGTAAGCTACTGTCTCAAAGCACTGGACAGGTGAGATACTGTCTCAAAGCACCGTACCGGTGAGCTACTGTCTCAAAGCACCGGACATGTGAGCTCCCGTCTCAAAGCACCAGACAGGTAAGCTCCTGTCTCAAAGCACCGACAGGTAAGCTCCTGTCTCAAAGCACCAGACAGGTAAGCTCCTGTCTCAAAGCACCAGGCAGGTAAGCTCCTGTCTCAAAGCACCAAGCAGGTAAGCTCCTGTCTCAAAGCACCAGGCAGGTGAGCTACTGTCTCAAAGCACCAGACAGATAAGCTCCTGTCTCAAAGCATGAGACAGTTAAGGTCCTGTCTCAAAGCACCAGGCAGGTAAGCTCCTGTCTAAAAGCACCAGGCAGGTAAGCTCCTGTCTCAAAGCACCAGGCAGGTGAGCTACTGTCTCAAAGCACCAGACAGATAAGCTCCTGTCTCAAAGCACCAGACAGCTAAAGGTCTTGTCTCAAAGCACCAGGCAGGTAAGCTTCTGTCTCAAAGCACCAAGCAGGTACGATCCTGTCTCAAAGCACCAGGCAGGTAAGATCCTGTCTCAAAGCACTGGACAGGTGAGCTACTGTCTCACAGCACCAGACAGGTGAGCTACTGTCTCAAAGCACCAGACAGGTAGGCTCCTGTCTCAAAACACCAGGCAGGTAAGCTACTGTCTCAAAGCACCAGGCAGGTAAGCTACTGTCTCAAAGCACCGGACAGGTGAACTACTGTCTCAAAGCACCGGACACAGGTATGCTACTGTCTCAAAGCACCAGGCAAGTCAGCTACTGTCTCAAAGCACCAGGCAGGTAAGCTACTGTCTCAAAGCACCAGGCAGGTAAGATCCTGTCTCAAAGCACTGGACAGGTGAGCTACTGTCTCACAGCACCAGACAGGTGAGCTACTGTCTCAAAGCACCAGACAGGTAGGCTCCTGTCTCAAAACACCAGGCAGGTAAGCTACTGTCTCAAAGCACCAGGCAGGTAAGCTACTGTCTCAAAGCACCGGACAGGTGAGCTACTGTCTCAAAGCACCGGACACAGGTAAGCTACTGTCTCAAAGCACCAGACAGGTGAGCTACTGTCTCAAAACAGCAGACAGGTAAGCTCCTGTCTCAAAGCACCAGGCAGATGGCTCCTGTCTCAAAGCACCAGGCAGGTAAGCTACTGTCTCAAAGCACCAGGCAAGTGAGCACCTGTCTCAAAGCACCAGACAGGTAAGCTCCTATCTCAAAGCACCAGACAGGTAAGCTCCTGTCTCAAAGCACCAGGCAGGTAAGCTACTGTCTCAAAGCACCGTACAGGTGAGCTACTGTCTCACAACACAGGACAGGTGAGCTACTGTCTCAAAGCACCAGGCAGGTAAGCTACTGTCTCAAAGCACCGGACAGGTGAGCTCCTGTCTCAAACCACCGGACAGGTAAGCTCCTGTCTCAAAGCACCAGACAGGTAAGCTACTGTCTCAAAGCACCAGGCAGGTCATCTACTGTCTCAAAGCACCAGACAGGTAAGCTACTGTCTCAAAGCACCAGACAGGTAAGCTACTGTCTCAAAGCACTGGACAGGTGAGATAATGTCTCAAAGCACCGGACAGGTGAACTACTGTCTCAAAGCCCCGGACATGTGAGCTCCTGTCTCAAAGCACCAGACAGGTAAGCTCCTGTCTCAAAGCACCAGGCAGGTAAACTCCTGTCTCAAAGCACCAGGCAGGTAAGCTCCTGTCTCAAAGCACCAGAGAGGTGAGCTCCTGTCTCAAAGCACCAGACAGGTAAGCTACTGTCTCAAAGCACCAGGCAAGTCAGCTACTGTCTCAAAGCACCAGGGAGGTAAGCTCCTGTCTCAAAGCACTGGACAGGTGAGCTACTGTCTCACAGCACCAGACAGGTGAGCTACTGTCTCAAAGCACCAGACAGGTAAGCTACTGTCTCAAAGCACCAGGCAAGTCAGCTACTGTCTCAAAGCACCAGGCAGGTAAGCTCCTGTCTCAAAGCACCAGACAGGTATGCTACTGTCTCAAAGCACCAGGCAAGTCAGCTACTGTCTCAAAGCATCAGACAGGCAAGCTACTGTCTCAAAGCACCAGACAGGTATGCTCCTGTCTCAAAGCACCAGGCAGGTAAGCTAATCTCTCAAAGCACCAGGCAAGTCAGCTACTGTCTCAAAGCACCAGGCAGGTAAGCTCCTGTATCAAAGCACCAGGGAGATAAGCTGCTGTCTCAAAGCACCGGACAGGTGAGCTACTGTCTCAAAGCACCGCCACAATAGGGCATAAGTAGGCAAAGCACTGCAACAAATATCATCAAAAATAATAACATTGTTGTTAGCATAGTTGGAGCATAAAAACAACAAAATATACATTTTGCCTTGGAATCCTTGCACCGGACCGGAAAAAAACAATGCACCAATGATGTCACCCTGCAACCCTGCAGGGCTGTCCTGTGGTGTGCAGCCGCATCACCCATGCACCCATGCACACTGTAATGATCAAACAAGAATTTTAGCACTTTGGGGAATTAATTGGTTGGAGGTTAAGCACTTAAACATTACCTTGAACTACCTTATAAGTATAGTGGCTTAAACGATTATTGTATCTGTTTGTCTTAATTGTAATTTGGAATGATCCTACAAGAATGTTAGCATTGTGCAGAAGGAACTGGTTAGAAGTTCAGCACTTTAGCATCACCTTGCACAAAGTTTCGAATATGATTTGCACAACACTTGTTTGCAAAATATATATGGTAGCTTAAATGCTTATTTTATGAATGTTGTCTTAATTGTAATGATTTTGTTTAATCAGGCACTTAAACTAAACAAACCCATGCAAAATGGGGAAGGTGTACGGCCACCAGATGTGCAGCCCGCATCCCCCATGCACACTGGGGAAGGTTTGCGGCTGACAGATGTGCAGCCGGCATCACCCATGCAAACTGGGGAAGGTTTGCGGCTGCCAGATGTGCAGCCCGCATCACCCATGCAAACTGGAGAAGGTTTGCGGCTGCCAGATGTGCAGCCAGCATTACCCATGCACACTGGGGAAGTTTGCAGCTGCCAGATGTGCAGCCGGCATCACCCATGCAAACAGGGGTAGGTGTGCGGTCGCCAGATGTGCAGCCTGCATCTCCCATGCAAACTAGGAAAGGTGTGCAGCCACCAGATGTGCAGCCGGCATCCCCCATACAAACTGGGAAAGGTGTGCAGCCACCAGATGTGCAGCCTGCATCTCCCATGCAAACAGGGGTAGGTGTGCAGCCGCCAGATGTACAGCCTGCATCCCCCATGCAAACAGGGGTAGGTGTGCGGCCGCCAGATGTGCAGCCGGCATCCCCCATGCAAACTAGGAAAGGTGTGCAGCCAGCATCCCCCATGCAAACTGAGAAAGGTGTGCAGCCACCAGATGTGCAGCCAGCATCCCCCATGCAAACTAGGAAAGGTGTGCGGCCACCAGATGTGCAGCCGGCATCCCCCATGCAAACTGGGAATGGTGTGCGGCCACCAGATGTGCAGCCAGCATCCCCCATGCAAACTAGTAAAGGTGTGCGGCCACCACATGTGCAGCCGGCATCCCCCATGCAAACTGGGAATGGTGTGCGGCCACCAGATGTGCAGCCTGCATCTCCCATGCACACTGGGAACGGTGTGCAACCACCAGTGCATGCCTTACAAAGCCGGTGCTGGTGCAATAACTGCTCCCAGAGCAAGCACGCATTGCACACTATTCTGCTTTTGCTCCAGAGGGTCTTTAAGAGGTGTCCGGGAGGATCCCACTGACTTTCATGGTGATCCCAAGTTGGGGGAGGGATAGGACCCCCTCTATGGCTGCACAAGGCTTCTCCGGTGCAGACACATTGAAGCCCAGCAGTGGCCACATGTTTTGAGGTACAAGTGGGGTCAAGAGCATCACAAACAGAGCACGCCTGCCCGACGGTACTCTGCCCTAGGGTGTGTACTGATGCCAGTCATCAGCATCCAATTATGCCTTGGTTAGATACTTCTATATGGGTTCAGCAGAGCTGTCCCCAATGCAGTTTTGTCATGATATACACATATGATCAATTTACATGAATCTCAATTGAAAAAAACTGAATGCCAAGTTGGATTCCATGGTGTGGCAACGGTGGAGTTGTTTTCCTGGAGAAACAAACAAAACAATCGCTGACAAACAGGGTGTTTACTCCTTAGTTGTGGTGGCTTTTGCTGGTTTTCTCTTGCTGGGTTTGCCATGTCTTGCATGGTAGACAAGGCAGGGGGCTTCTGAGTTGTTGGCCCAGGTGGGTGGCTTGTGGCGGATGGGCGGCTGTTGTTAATGACTGACTTACTACAGAGTGGGTGGAGGCTCCACCTGGGGTTGACAGCATGCTGAAGCATTTAAGGTGGAGTTCATGAAACCCTAAAAGACCCCCGTTGTGATGTTTTTAATTAAAAAATGTATAAAACAGTCCACAATGTTGCAGTATCCTTGGATCTCTTTTGATTGTAGGTTGGAATTCATAAATTGCAGAGATCAGCTCTCCCAGCAATGTTAACAATAACTGCAACGGCTCCTCCTCTCAACCTGCGACTTAATACACAAACAAACATTGAGCAACAGAAATGTCCAAACATTTCTGCACAGTGTAGGGTGTCAGTTGGAGCCCAATGATCTGGGAGAGGGAGACATCAGGGGCAACCAGTACTTGCAACAAGAAAGCACCCTAACTTGTGACCCAAACACAAATCTTGAAGGCATCTTGGGGGATGTTTTGTGGGGCTGTTGGGGCTTTACTGTGGCAATGACCTTCATAGGAAGTGAGGCAGATGAACCATAGAGTTCCCCTGGCTTCTTCCCCGGCATCTTTATGCACTCACATGGCAAACCTCAACCACAGTAACACTGGACACATCACCAGCCTCTGGTGCTCCTCAGCGTGTCGGTGAAGCAGTCGAACTCTTGTCCTCATCTCTCCCCATATGTCAGAAGGTTCACAACCACAGGGCCATCCTCTGGCCTCAGACCTCCCTTGTAATGTGGTGTGGACAAGACTGGGAGCAAGGTGCACATGTAAAGATCTGTAACTTATACTTAGATTGTAGTTCATCGTATTTCAACCTGGAGAAGAGCGCACTCCTCCCAGTACTGCTCAATGCGTTCATCCATCTGTGGGGGGACCTGGTGGTGACCACCATCTCAAAGGTTAGAATTTTAATGGGGACAATCCAATCTATTTTTCCTCTGAATTTGATATAAATACTAATGAACCCAGTAATAATAGCGTGCTACAGGGGCGCAAGGGTCGCAGCAAACAAAATGTGAGTGACAAGCTGTACGCCCTTCGGCCTCGGTTACGAGTATCGCAGAACTCCATGAGGAGGTTCTGGGCAAATGAGATTACCAATAGCGATCAGAATCTCTGCACTAAATATCATCACTAATGAGATAAGCCCCGTGGAATGAGGAATAACTGCGGCGACCCAGTTTTACTGGCCGGTATTCTGCAGTACTTTGAGAAAGAGGTAAATATTTGCAAGAGGGCCAGAGCAGAACATGGAGCTAGGGGTGCGGGGAAGATGGGGTTGGTGTGTGGCAAGGGGGCGATAATTACCTGCCTTGGCCAGGGCCGGACTGGGAACCAAAACCGGCCCTGGCAAAGTGCTCGGTCGCCCCCCCCCCACCCCTGGGGGGTTGGGGGTGCCGCGAAGCTCTTTGCCAGGGCCGGTTTTCGGCCGATTTTGTTACAGGGCCGATTTTGCAGCTATGCTATGCTATGCTGCAAAAACGGCCCTGTAACAAAAAACGGCCCCCAGGGGCCCAAAACCGGCCCCCACCCGTGCGGCGCACCGGGGGATTGCCCAGTGCCCGCTACGGCCAGTCCGGCCCTGGCCTTGGCAGATCATTGGCTGGGGACTAGAGAAGGTGTCCAGGATGCAAGAAAGGCTTTTCCCAAAGCTATTGCCTGGCCACTTCCTCCATCCAGTTTAATTCAGGAAATCCAGGTACAGAAACACTGAGTTATTGATCATTTGCAGACCTGAATTCGACCCACTAACTGCACTCATCACACAGACCTTGAAGGAAACACCATTTAAGAAGTTTAAAAAGCTACACAGACTCTTGGACTAGAACAGCGGATTGTGAGAGCGCAGGGTGATAACATCCACAAAACAAACGCCAGCAAGGCATTACAAGCCCTATTACCGATGGAAAATGTGACTCCGTGTGCTGGTTGCAGCCAGACAGACAGCCTTGATTGCTGCCTGAGATATGGCATGTTCTGATCCCTGCCCTGATGTCTCTGCTGTGGTTGAAAACTGAATGGAAACATATTCCCTCACCTTCAGGGGTTGTGTTTCACTGCCTGTGGGTCTGCGCACATGCTTTCATCACTTGGGATCTTCCTTTGCCTGGTTGTTTTGGCTTGTTCTCTCATCCTTGGCAATGCAGGTTCATGATTTAATGCTCTCCTGCTGTAAAGATGGCCGCGTCCACATAGGGGTGGTTGTTCCACAGAATGGCGGTGAGATTCTGGGAGACACTGACAGCATCTCACAGCAGAGATCACCCTGCTGTTGTATGTGATGCACAGCCGCCAACCCCACATTAGATCCATATGTGTAACACTGCCTCAATATGGGGGAAAGACGCGTGATGAATCTGTTGAACATAAAACTCACGGTGAACACACTAAAAGTGGTCAAACTTTTGTTGAGGGCTGCTTAGACACAGCGTAACCCAAGAGGAAAGAAATATTGGAAAACGAAAAAAAAAAAAAGAGTGGGCCAAGAAGGAGATAAAAAGTTTGCTAGCGAGTAACCCCCCACCCCCCAATCCTTGCTGAAGTTTCATGGTCACATATGTAGGCCAGGTATTTAAACCGTAAGCCTGGTTGGGGTAACACACTAGCCACATGGTCACGTGATGGCACATGAGATGGCTCCTAGGACCAGTGTTTGGGGGTTTATAGGGCTGCTGTCTGGGCTGCTGAGATTGATGAATCAATCCACAATGTTATATATTCATCGCTATTCCCAAGTTCAGTCTGCAGCAGGTGAGGTCAACTATGCTGGACACTTCACGCGTCTGTTACCCTAGGGCATGGCTCCATCGAAACACCGTGTGGTGGAAGCAGTGAGACTTCTGAGTCTCAAACCACATTTTTGGGTCTAATTTCACACCCACCTCCACTAAATCAAGCTCTTTTTAAAGATATCACCCAGCTGGGTATTGAGCGAATCGAATGTGATTACTGTGTCCACTATATTTGAGGTCCAACTCCTTTACCTCCTCCTGGAGTACGTCTTAACTGCTCAGTAACTGTGACTGAGAGCGAGAGCAGACCTCTATAGCTCGCCGCTTTATCGGCTTTTTATTTATGTACCTGTACGTATGATGCAATACACCTATTGTACTCTAATGGCCTTTGAAACTGGTTTAAATAAAGTTGGGAAAAATGGTTTTAGTAGCATTTTTTTAAGAGTAGGACATGTTCTGTGGGATTGCTGTCTACTTCTAAACAAAACAATTTGTCAACATTCACAAAGCGAAAAGGGTCGCCTTTTGTGAATGTGTTACCACTACACTTGTGTAGTTGGTAAAATAATAATGGTTTACAACTGGATTTCGGTCACAGCCCATTAACACATCCCATTTTAAGTCGGTATTTGAAAGAGACACCCTAAACATGCCCCTTCCAAATACTGATTCAATATTGGGTCGCAAACCCGAATTGTGACTCAGTAGGTGGTTACTGAATTGCAATTTGGGTTTCACACAAAACAAAGAGGCCTTTTTGCAGTCGCAAAAGCCAAATTCAGTGAACCTGACCTTTTGCAAATGTAAAAATGCTTCGTACATCTGGCCCTTAGTTCAATACATCAACTCCAATTAGAATTCCAGTTGGACCGCGGCCCATTCTAACACTCTAATGCTACTTGTCAGCGCTAAGCAAAGTTTTAGTCGAAGCAGAAAATATCAAGCTTAGAAATTGAGTTTCTTAAGATGCATCGTGAAGCATTCCTTCTCCCAGTAAAATAACTGTTTGGCTATTCTCTTATCATAACCCTTGCGCGGCTGTGATAAGCAGTTCTGGGCCGAAGGCCACTTCTATGCCCACTTTCAGAGCCCTGTAGCAACCTCCAACTGGAGCTGGCTTGTCACAGCACACTGGCGTGAGCATTGCCTGATAAATCCATCTCCAACTCGCGGTCAGACACCCGAGTTTTCACAGTATCTCATCCAGGGGCGTAGCTTGGTCAGTAAGATTACACCTGATCACTATCCTGACAGTGGAGTACGAGAATTGTGTCTGACGCCGGGTGGAGCTGCTCTGTTCAGCTATTGAGGAGATCGGCCTTGGTTCATCCCCTTGACCGTCACCTACCCAGTCGTACTTTGGGCACAGTTTCTCCCCGTCTCGCCCACCCCCCCACATCGTATTTCTGTAACTCTGCTTTTTCCTTGTCTCCTATGTTTTGATTGCGCTTGAACAATTGTAACTTGTTTGCTTGTAACTCTGATCCTCATGTAAAGCGCTCTGATACCTCCGGGTCTAACCAGTGCTATATAAAACTCAAATAAAAATAAATAGGATTCGGGGGTGTGAGCTTCACATGTTCCAGAAATCAGGCATGCATATAATGTTTCGATACATTTTACGACAAGTGGGGTGCAGTGGCGTCACTAGGGTTGGTGTCACCCGGTGCGGGTAACTCATGGTGTCACCCCTCACGACTTACCGCATGGACCTCCTCCGCTCCGAGTCCGCCAGTGGACACAGTTGCCAAATTACGGGACCATACAGAATCCTTAGTAACATTTGTAAATGTAGGTCCTATATTTACAAAATGTGCCTGTTAACAACAGTGTGATAATGACTCATTAATCAGGTTGTACAGTGGGCTACCTGCTAGTCAACAGTTTATTGGAATTTATAATATCATAGCTATGGTACTTTTTACTGGTGTGGTGTTCCCACTATCCAGCAACACAATATATCAGTGGTCGAAGTGGGGGAAAAAAAGTAGGGGAACTGTGGGCGGAGAATCAGAGGGCGGGAATAACCGAAGGATTGGATCAGTGGGCAGAGCCAGAGACATGGCCAGAATGCGCAAACATCCCAATTTTTTGTATTTGTTTGGTTTCACTGCCCAGTTTTATCAACCAATGGATACACGTGATTATTTAAGGTTATAATGAGTTATTGACAGTAAAATGTATTCACAAAGTGGGATATGCTTCAAATCTCAGAATGTCCCCAAATACGATAAAATGTGGAAGCACAAGCCATTTGTCTCCGAGCCATGGAGTTTCTGTCATCAGCACTTCTCCCTTTTCCAAAACAGCAGTTCAAACATGAATGGCTAAAAATCCTAGTTTGCAAATGTTTTCTAAATAATAATGGTTCTGTCATATTTGACTCATAATGCAAGATCTGCAGCATGATCTGACCATTTAAACGAATAAATTGTTTGTAGCTCAAACGTATCAAAAGTTAATAAAAAATGTGACTTGTGTTGCTGCGGAGTAGATGACAGTTAATAGCTCACTGTTCTATGTTAGGATTTTAACTTATAAACTGCAAGTAACAAAAGGATTTCTCTGACAAAAGCAGGAGCCCAGTGGCCTTTTTACATTATGTGCACTTTGCCATCTGCATAGTACATGTTCTTTGCAGCAGGTACATTAACCCTCTGAGCTACCTTTCCATGAGTCAAATCTTCCATTAGATAAAATTCCATCTCT
This sequence comes from Triturus cristatus, assembly GCF_964204655.1. NCBI lineage: Eukaryota > Metazoa > Chordata > Amphibia > Caudata > Salamandridae > Triturus > Triturus cristatus. The sequence goes on along the minus strand of NC_140580.1, from coordinate 1,132,399,459 downwards.
CTCTAAGAAGAACATTAATCACCAGAGTCATCATGACATTTTTATTGTCAACGAAAATACCTGGAGGCCAGGAAGGAGGCAGCAAGCGCTTTTAAAACCATAATGTACTTGCAAAAATGCCGCCTCCACCTAAACTCAGCACCTGGTGCGGTCACACCGGTTGCACCGCCCTAGAGCTGGCCCTTCTCAAGGGCCCTGTGATCTCAGTGACAGAGTCACTGTTGTTCTAGGGTGTACTGCTTCATAGGCCTGCCTGCAAGACTGGAGGTGAACTTCAGTATGAATAGTGGTGGACAAGCCTTGTAGATTAACCTACACTTGTCATGCTAGGGTCCACCTGCTGGTGCTACGACACCAGGGATTCTAATATCTTGCGAAGCCTTCTAAGGTCTAGCATGAGATAGTGCTCTCTCAGCAGAGTGGTCTGGTGGACTGGTTATTAAGGCTGAACCTGATTCCCCAGTTCCAAATTCAGCAGCTCTGGCCATAGTGCCACATCCTCTCCCCCACTGAACACCATACTGCCCCACTGAGAAAAACTCAGACTGCCTTCAACTACAACCCAATTGTTGCCAGCTATAAACACCTGGATGCGGCTCAATTTAAATTACGCACTGGGCAAAGAGCAATATGTGGCCTACAAAAAAAAGTGACAGCATCGTGGAAAAAGCAAACAATCATAGGGAATGCAAAATTTTGCAAACCATGTGAAATGTAAGCAGGAACAACATGGTTACCTTAACGCTTTTACACTCACTGTTCAGAAATCAGTGAGTGCGTTTGCCTGAAAAGTTAAGGACATGACAACAGGGCCCTGAAAGGACCCATTTCAATAGCCATTGCTTATATCCTTACAAAACGTAAGCAGTATGGTAAAAAAAAGACAACATCTCTAGATACAGAGTGCAGTACAAATTTTGTTTTTCAATCCTCACATTGCAGTACCTCCAGGATTGGTGCACTAGTTCCAAGCCCAGGGAAAACATAGCCAAGACAACAAAAATAGCGCTTCACTGGCAAACTCTGTAAAAGTGGCGCTAATGTGTTTGGGTCTGAATAAAATCAATCTGGCCAGTTTGCTACCACTCTCTTACTTTATTTAGTTATTATTTTTTCATATTTTTAAACTTTTATTCCAGATGCTGCACTTTGGAATTAAATGTCAGAAAAATACGACATTGATTTCCAGCAAAAGTGATTTTCTTTTTTGGATCCATTTCACAGGGGAGCAAATAAAAGAAAGGAGAGGAGACAGTGCGCACTGCGCACAGGCACCTCCTCCTCCTGAAAGGTTAGGTTGCTCTGCGCACACCAGCCCTGTTGATGTCACCCCACGTGAGGGTGTCACCCGGTGCGGTCCGCACCCCCCGCACTCCCATAGTAACGCCGTGGCGAGGTGCATGAGAGAGGCCTAAGGGGCTATTGAAAGGGAGAGGAATGCGGATTGGTAAGAATACTATGAGAGAAAAAACAATATTTTGCAAAATACCAATATTTTGAGGACTTTTAAAACAGAGTGCGTGTGCATTTTTGTCGGTGGGTATGTAAACATCCCTAGTGAAATCTGACTGACATCTTCACAATACCAAACTGAAAGCATCTGTACCCAACTGTTTCTCGATCTCATCACCAAATTTTATCTCATGTTTATAAAGTTGGCGACACCAATGTCCCAACAAGACAAAATATTTATGGTGAGAAATGCGTCATCGCGATTCAGATGTAGATATTGAGCCTTCACTGTAAGCGCCCATATTAACATGGTCGTGACCATAACATAAACAATGAAAATATGTCGCCTAGAAAGGAAATAGGCATAATGCAAACACTTCTGCACATGTCTAAACTTCACACTTTCTAATAGAACGTAGTAAAAGAGCCTACAGGCCAGCACATGATAGAAATAGAAGAGACATACATGTCCTGCTGCAGTGTTCATGACAACATAACAAGGTGGCCAATTCAGCGGGTGGGTAAGCGCCTGTACTACACTTAACATCGAATCCTACCACTTTACTTAAACACGCTGGAAGTAAATGCTGAATTATAAATATAGGCCAAGGCCATAGTACAATAACATTTCCCTGGTAAGGTAGTCCATTTGCCTTTCTGTCAGAATCACCACGTCAGTTATGATTAAGGCTCCCTGTTTTCCGTTTTTATGGATTTTTAAAGATAAATACAGACAGAAAACAATGTGTTTTCTATCTGCATATATTTTTAAAAGTAGATAAATACAGAAAATGTGCTTCTTTTAAGTGACTCTCCGTGCTGTCTTTCATGAATTATAGCCCAACAGCTGAGCAGATGGACAGCATGGAAAAATAAAAAAACAGGATGAATTTTCTTTAAATAACTGCATGTGTCACCATACATTTGTGGTATAATGCTAGTATTTACCAGTGGATGTATTGTTATGTAATATTTGGCAACTTAAATAGCTAAAACATTACAGACATCAAAGTATGAGTGTGCTTATATCATTTAAATAAATATGGAAATGTACAGTTTTACAACTAAATTTATATGCAAAATACAAAATAAATATGGATAAATACAGATAAAATGGCCAAAAAATAAATATGGATAAATGCAGCTGGAAATGTTAAAAACATAAATACCATAAAACCGGGAGCCCTAGTTATGATCTAGTTGTAAACATTGAACCAGCAGACATGGTTTTTTATCCTAGCCATCCTAGTCAGCTAAACTGTGTGCTCTAGGGCAATCAACTATTGAACTTATTCCTCTGTCCCCATTTTTTGTCCAAAATTGGAGGTATTTAAAATCAATGGAAAACTTCTTTATAAGGTTGTGATAAAAAAAATAAACCTAGACTGGATATTATCTCCGTTGAGAATGATAAGACAGTGCCTCTCTCATCGTCTATTTGCCAAATTTTAAGATGGTGGTAAAGTAAAAGTCTTTGGAGCAGCACCGCATTACAATCTTGGGTCTCCAACTTTACCAAATTGTTTTATATTGGGGAAATTATACACTCCCGGTGCCTCTGTCTCGTGATCTGGCCATATATATGTGCACCTTGAAGGAGACTTTATGGACGAAATAAATATGTAGGAACACACTAAACCGGCTCCTTGCGCCCAACTAATACAGCCCAGAAGTGATCAGGAGATCGGCGCCATAGCCCTCCAGCACTACTTTTATTTCTAATTGAAACACCACCAACAAGCCAGGTAGGAACAAACTAATGGGAGAGGTGTGGCGCAGCGGCCAGAGCAGCTGGCTTTGGAACGCGGGGATCACGGTTCGATCCCCGGCGCCAGCTCAGCTTAGTATCATGTGACTCTGGGCAATAGCTCACTTAATCTCCCCGATGGCCCCTAGCGCCTTGAGACCCTTAGGGGTGTTAAGTTACACTTTACAAATCTGGAATTGTTATTATATTATTAAAGCCAAATAACCATGACAAAACTCAAACACTTTGGCAAGACCCCCCTACCACACCCACTAACCCCCAAAACCTACCAATCTATCAAATATTGCAAACAACAGAGAGTCACTAATACATTTCTGGCATTACAGGTGATAAAACTAACCAGACTCAATTTTATTTCAGAATCCTGAAAATCAAGGAGAGAAGGTACCTTGATTAGGGGTGTAAAAAAAACACACCATTTTTTAAAGAAATTTCAGGGGAAATTATAAAACAAAATACACTACATTACTTAAATGGCGCAAAACGTGGTTCACCCACATCCTGTGCTAATTTTTCATAAAAGGGTAAAATAATGTGAGATGAGAGCAAAAGAATAATTTGATCAGAAAATATTGCCCAGGAAAACAACCCTGCTCAAACCAGTCTCCAGCGAGCAAAACAGGATGCAAAATTGAATGACGTAAACGTTCGCAAACTTCATGTAATAAAATGTAATTTTCTTCCTGGCTTAACCAAGATAGTGTAGCAGGTCATAGCAGTGGCAGATGCACTCTAAATAATTATTCTAACATAGCACAGCACCAGATGCATTTGGCACTGGTTTATTGCACCCATAGCTTGTTCCAACTATAGGATTATATTTCCAGTATTTGCATCCGCAGAGCGTCCCAAACCACTGGCCCAGAAAAGCATCATGAAAAACATAGATGTATTAAAAAGAAATAAAAGTCTGTCCTTTCACATTATAATGAAATCGAACAGCAGAGAAGCGAACAAAATGCGCGTGAAACCATCTGAAAACGAGACATCTGCAGGACAGATCAGCCTCACTCTCAGCTCCTCAGATGAGATGTCTGAATGTGGTTTTTGATAGCCTGGAAAACGCTCACTTCTGCTGAAATGCTCAGAAGGTACTTCATTCTGTCAGTGTAGATTGTGAAGTACTTTATTCTCGTGGACAGCTTTACACCCCCCTTGGGTTTTGGCGAAATGAGTTTTGAGGACACACTAAGAAATATGAAACGAACACCGGTGGAATCCGAAGAGCAGGTCAATGATGCCCCGAACAATTCAGTCCTGTAGACGCCTGGCTCGGACTGCCCTGTACTCCCCCCTGTACTTGGAGGTCCAAGGGCTTGTGTGGATGCTTTGGCTAGCCTGTGGCCAAGTCACAGCGGGATCCTTTGCAATGTATTATGATGTGTGGGCGTGGCTGTCATGTGCTGATCTGATGACTTTCAATTGGGGAGTCACCCACAGGCAAAGCAGAATCCAGCAGTGCATTTCCAATCTGAGACCTTGGAGATGGTCCTGAACCAAAGGTTGTGGGAGGACACCACACAATGGCATTTCCAAACTAAGACCTTGGAGAATGGCCCTGAGCCAAAGGTTGTGGGAGGACACCACACACTGTAGCGAATGGGACTGGCAGGCGGGGGCTGTAGAGCTCCTACATATCTGGTAAGCAAGATCAGGACCTCCCGTGGTTGACACAATATGCGCCGGGCTCGAGAGCAGACGAGACAACAGACCTGCCCCCTGCTAATCTAGAACTCTGCCCCATGTGAGCCTTTCATCCATCACTTCAGCAAGGACCTACAGAAACCTCACCTGGATCTGAAATACACAGATCTACTGCCTCCTGGGCTCAGAGCCTAAACCAAGGGACCCGCCTCCTCCGAGCAGGTTCTACCTGCCTCAGACCTTGTCCCATTGTTGCATGCCTTCCCCATCTCTGGTGAGTGGTTGGCTGCTTTAGCACCAAGTTTGTGCTAAACAAATACACCTGGATATGTGCATACGTGTGCACATATGTACATTCATATCATTGAGCTCACTTTGAAGGGTTCTTAAACACTGACTGCAAATCTGTCTACTTGTCTAGTCATGGAAGAGCTAGTCCTTCGCCAGGTGTGCGACGCATGACACCTTTGGGAACTGCATAGTGCGCCGTCAATAAATGAGATCACCCAATAATTTATGTTATAAACACATTTATGTACTCCGTGTTGCTTTCAGCGTATCTCTTCTTTCCTACAACTTTATTAAAATCCATCTGAACTGTGTGTCATGCTGAAGATATAATGTCTGATGCTGTTAACGTCCAGAACCTCATAACTTCTTATTCTGAGGCGACAACACATGTTTCTGCCACTCGATAGGCAAGAAAGCAGCGAAAGAATAAAAATAATGGGTCGGGATGAACATTACTGGCCTTAATCGCACTAGGAAGGAGGAACGCTTGAGCCAACCCTGCATGAATCCAATCCCATCTCTGCGTACACATTGATCTACGAAGAAGACACACCTACACACAGTCACGTTTACAAAACTTTGTGGGAAATATATAGGCCCTCATTAAAATGGCCCATCGCTGCGGGCAGATGCTCACCTGACAATGAATTGGTGGTCCCACCTGCACTGCTTGTGTATAATGTGGAAAGACCACGATACAAACGTTTTCATAGCAAAGGTCTTGCCTACATCTGACCTCATGAAGAATGGCCAGGTCATGACAGTTAAAGACTAGCACCACCAGCACGGTGGTCGGAGTGTGCCTTTTTGTAGCACTGCTTGCGCTATGGCCAAGGAAAAGGGCCACAACACATGCCGCAGTACAAACAGGCACTTTTCAAACATCCATGCACAGTGTGCCAGGCACCACGTGCATGGATGTTCAGGAGGGAGGGCCCTACATGTGTTCATTGGCCACTTACAAGAGGTCTATGGGTGACAGGGCCCTGCTTGGGCCTCCAAAGGCCCTTTCCGACAGCCTTTTCATGGCAGAGGGACCCCCATGAAAAGTCTGTGGGAAATAGACATCCTAATCCCTATGAAGGTGCCTGCGCAGGCACCGCCTCCATTGTAGGGATTAGTGTCCGACCGCCACCCTGATGGGCTCCTTGAGCCTGTCAGACGCGGTGGACTGTCCCCCAGACTGCTGCGGTCCAATCGTAATGCAGCAGTCAGACCGATGGCCTGGATGTCGGTGAGACTGCCACCTATGACCTGTCGGTGGCGGTCCCACCAACATCAAAATGAGGCCCATAGTTTTGTGCAAACCCCTCCATACATGCAGGTAACAACAATGACCAGAATTGCTGGTTTCTTTTCCCCCTTTCTCTCATGCACAGCCCCTCCACCTTGGCTAGTCCATTCTATCCTAGAAAAGTTTCTGAACAGAGAGGGCAGCCAATTAAAATGGTCTGTAAATTGCTTGCCACTGAATATTCATTTGCAGTGCAGGCTTACACATTTACATATCGCAAGAAAGGTCTCGAAGCCTTGATACAACCTTACTGAAGTGTAGGGAGGCTCAGACAAAGCCAACAACGGAGACATTTGTTGCAAAACAAGTAGTGGATTCAACCTCCATACTACACAGGGAGGCTTTCATGTCCATAACATATTTTCCATAATTTATGGAAATTAAGTAATTTCTGTGAATTATGAATGTTTAACAATTAAATCCTTGTGGAAATTAATTCCTAACAATGATGAATTTCAAGCAATTAAAACCTTGTGGAGGGGACGTGGCCAAGGTGGCAAAGATGGCGGCCAGATTCTAGTGCCGCTCCCAACCTCCACATTGATCCTCTGTCATCTTTGCCAGAAACTCTCTCTGCTCCTCCCCCCGTTTGCATCTGAGTGGGGACCCCGTGGAGGTGAGGGAGCATAAACGGCCTGTGCCAGACACTATCTCTGAGGAGACGCCCATCCGCACTGGCAGCCCCACGTGTAGAGAGCAGGTCCCAGTGAGGGCGGCCACGGAAAATGATTCTTGTGTCAGGCCTCAGTGGCCCTGGCGGTGACAGCTCCGAGAAACTGTGCAACAAGGTTGAGCGAGGGCCAGTTGGCCGATCACGGGCATTTTCCTGCATGCAGCTGCGTTGAGCCTTCAAACTAATGAGGGGCTTGGACGGCCACTGCCGTAGCAGCTGCACGGAGACCCAGTGAGTGTCTGCGGTGGAAGAAGGTGGCCCACTGATTGTGCAGGGACCTGGATGTCGCTGGGGCCCCCTGGGACTAGGCCAGCTGGGCCTGAGTGGGGATGGGAGAGCAGGGAGTCCCCAGTGGCATCATCAGTCCTGATGTGACGGTGCCCCTGGGGCGCCACTGCTTCCTTATGAGGCGGGCCGCTGATACCAGCATGCTGGGCCTCACTGAGGTGACCTGATCCTAGTTGAGCTCAGCAAAGAGACCTCAGATATGGCTGCTCACGCTGCCTCTGGGCATTCAGGTCGTGGCCTCTTGGGGTACCTCCTGAGCTGGGGCCGAGGACCCAGATCACAGCATCAGCTACAATGCGGACAAGCCCGGGGGATGCCACTGACTCCAACCCAGGACAAGCCACTGGGGCCTGCACTACGTATCCCACTGACGTGGGCTGACTTTCAGGAGGCCACAGGCCTCGATACCCATTGACGGCTGCTCATGCTGCACCTGTGGAAAGTGGGCCGTGGAATTCTGGGATACTCAGTGAAGCCGGATGCCAGTCACCCCGTGCCTAGTGTAGGTAAAGAGAGACCTGCTCCAGCTGCACAGGCCCAAACAAAGATAGATCAATTCGCTACTCCAGACCCCGAGTAGCCTCGGGCTGGGCGTCGGTCCAGTGGAACCAAAACGTGTCCCAGACCAGCCAGACCTTATCACTATCCTCCAGGCCATTCAAGAATTGTGGACAGCATAAGAAACCAAAGTGGGAAAGTGGCTGTCTCGCTGCTGGTCCAGGACCAGTGCAACTTTGCCCACCACGTTACTGAGACTGTTGTGTGTCGTCCTTGAAAGATGATGTGGCCACTCTTAAAACTCAGGTCTCCAAGCTCCTTGGTGCAGTGGCAATGCTGGAGAGCAGATCCGAGAATGCGGAAAGTCCCACATGCAGGAATAATCTTCAGTTTGTAGGGTTGCCTGATGGCGTAGAGACCCCAGCGCTTTCTGGAGGACTGGCTGAGCTCTTGGGTTTCTGAAGGAGGCCTGTCGCCCTGGTCTGTGGTAGAGTGAGCCCATAGATCCCTCACAGAGTGCCCCCGGGGGCACAGGTACACCCAATGATCACCAAGGTCTTTAACTATCATGACCTGGCCATTCTTCATGAGGCCAGATGCAGGCAAGACCTTTGCTATGAAAGCGTGTGTATCATGGTCTTTCCAGATTATACACACGCAGTCCAACATCGCAGACACTCTTTCGATGAGGTGAAACAGAAACTCTGCGCCCTCCAGATCACCTATATGCTCCTCTTCCCCATGAAGCTGAAAGTGGTCTTCAATTCCAAACCCCTTTTCTTCAAGACACCAGAGCAGGTTTGGGAGTGGGCCACTGTAAAGATGGACCTTCGCTGAACTGGAGAGCGGGACGCTGTTGAGGCGAGAATAACCAGGAGCTCCCTCTGCCCTCCCCTAAGTCTCAGAGGAGAAGGCGTACCAGACTCAGTAGGATGGTGCTCGACCCCATGGCTGTGTGGACTCCACGGACTCAGAGGTGGGTCCGGGGTCATCAGTTCGGGGTGACAAGTGAGCTCCTCCAACTTGCATGCTGGAACTGTTTGGCGCCCTGCCTGGGGGCCCCACTGCCCTGCTCTGCTGACCCGGATCACCCAGTGGACCGGGGGGTCACCTACCCCTTTCTAGAGAAGAGTTCACACACAACTTCATCATAGGAACGTTAACTGGCTCAGTGAGGAGGTCTTAAGTTCGGTACTATTTAGCCTTATACTCTATCCTTAACATGTTGTTTTAGGGTAACAGATGATTCAGGGGTAGAAGTATGGGGCGGGAGGAGTTGGGGAGATGGGAAGGTATAAGGGTGGTTATTTATTTGTTTGTTGTTCAATTGCCATTCTCATAACGACTAAGCTTGTCATTCCCAGTTCACCCACTCCCACACGACCTACTGTGTGTCAGGACCATTCATACTGGGATGCGCTTCTGGCTCTAGCCTGGCAGCGTTGACCTGGGGTTCTTATGGCACCACTTGCGATTATATCCTGATAGGTGAATAATCTGCTGGACGGCATCACACAGTCTGCAGTCCTCTATGCCAAAAGATTTCCTCCAGAGGTCCTCATGCTCCAGGAAACCCATAAACTAGGGGAACACTTCCCTTCCTCTGCTTCCGAGTATGTGACAGCATTTATCACTCAGTCTTATCCCGGGTTCCTGCGGGGTCACCATCCTATTACACAAAGGCTTTCCACTTGTGGCGACCAATAAGCATATTGACCCCCAAGGGAGGAATGTAAGAGTTGAGGGCCTACTGGAAGGTAAGCAGTATAAATTCCTATTTGTGTATTTCCTGCATCCACTCCACTCCCCAACACTAGCCGCACTTGCCTCTCTATGGCTGACATTCCCACAAGGCATCACAGTGGTGGAAGATGACTTTAATGTGGTCCCTAACCTAGATAGGGACTCGACAAGTCCACCGGGGCTCATGCCAGGTACGAGATACAGACCTACTTTCAAGAACATCAATGTACCATTCAGTTGGCCTGTATCCTATGGGCGGCCACTAAACCCATGATCTGAAGCCAAGCTAAAGGGTTTATTCATGGTTGAGAGAGGCAGAAACGTGCTCAAATTACACCGTTAGAGGCCCGAATGCTTTCCTTGATGGGGGTCCAAGAAGGACCAATCTCCACTGTTACTATTTGGCCTCACGAGTGGTAGTCATTAAGGACTGGCTTAGCGCGGCTGGGATGATCCTACATTCTGGGCTGAATTGACCATCCAGGGTCTAAGTAGGATTTTGGTTGTCCTTTATGGGGTCCGTATCCCTCGCAGAGATCACTAAGGTGGTGTTTTTAGCCTGGAGGACTGTGCTGCGCCTTACATTCTGGGATCGGAGGCTGACAGGGATGACCCCCCCCTTCTGGCAGGGAACATGGCCGCACAACGATGCAACACTGACGGGATTTTCACAAAGGGACAGGATAGGAATCACTCATCTGGGCGCTATATGGTCAGGTAGCCACATATTGATATTTCAAGAGATCGTTTCCAGATCTCGTCGCGCTCAGTTCCACAAATATTTTCAGTTGAGACGCCCTCACCACAAACATTCCCCCTCACACCACTGTTCCTGAATTTAGTCCCCTTGAGGCCAAACTACTAACTGGAGAACTCGCCAAGGGTGCCCTTTCGCAGGTTTATCGATCCTTAGTTGTCGATGCTCCCAGCCACTTCTTTAAATAGAAGCTGAAATGGGAGGCCTGGCTGGGCGAGCTGACCGATGTCCACTGGCGGGAAGCTGAGATGGCCCCCAGGGAACTGGCCATATCTCAACACTTGCTCCAAATGAAGTATTTGCGCCGCACTTACATGACTCCCATACATCTACACCGAGCCGGCAGGATCTCACAGCCTACTTGGTTTCGCTGCACAAGTCATGGAGCTGACTTCTTTCATGTGGTTTGGTCCTGTCCTGTGCTAGTCCACAGCAGATAGAGCGCGAGCCTTCATTGGTGCTGGGCAGAGCGATGGAGCTTACACCTTGGACAGCCCTCTTGGGGCTGCTAGACAACCTTGGGGCTCCCAGATTGGAGAGTGTGGTAACAGGGGTGGCCCTTCTGGTCGCCAAATGTGACATAGCTCAGAAATGGACCTCAGCACATCACCCTACAATGACTGAATGGCGGGCCGGTGTGGATTGGTGGCAAAGCAAGAAAGACCTATCAATGCGGTACACAGCTGCCTCTAAAGCACGGGAAGATCTAGGGAAAATGGTGGGACTATTATGGACTGGATTGGGGGAGATGGTTGAGGCGAGCTGTGAAAACTGGATATGGGTGGGGGTGGATGGGACGGCTAGGAGATGTGCTTATAGTCGTGTGTATATTCCGAAAATAATAAACTTTGCTTAGGAAAAAATCCTTTTGGAAATTATTTCCTGTAAATTGTTAATTTTAATCAATAAACCCTCATCCAACTCAGATTTGAAGAAATAAACTAAGTCGTTTTTAAAACAGGACGATGTATTTAGAAAATGACAACCCTAGACCAGTCTCCTGAGTCCCACTACTGACCTTCGTCAGCATCCTCTTCATGAAAGGTAAACAAACCCTGAAAAATCTAATCGCAGACAAGGCTCCATGGGTAAATGAGCCATGCGGGCAGCAGCTTCACCATCTCTCAGCCCTACAGAGGGATCTGCACAGCAAAACATGTCCCCTAAACCTCCCCTTGAGAATAACACCATTCAACATTCTTCTCTTATTACAGCTGAGAACTGAACAGTACTCCAAGTTTTACACTTACTGTTTTCAATAAACTTGTTACTGTTAAAAAACACCATCTCATACTAACTGCACCGAACTAGACTTAAAATGAAAAAAATGTGAGCGTTAATGTGCATTACATCCCAACAATGCTGCCTTTGGGTTCTGTTGACATTTCCAAACCACTCTCTCTTTGACCTTATAGTTAACTAGGTCGCCAGAATCCGTCCCTGGCATTACAGGATTCTATTGCACAGGTAGTTAACCATTATAACTCCTCTATGTAAAGTATATCATAAATGTACAGTTACCAAAGACCTCCTGGTCGCAAAGGACACTCTCCTCCACTCCTTGGTGTTCGTGTAAGATCCCGATGCATTCCCACGGGTGGAGTCCTCCATCACTGACGTGGCTCCTATTGTCAAGCTTATGGTTTGTGAAAGGGAAGCACGGGACGGTTGCAATAGGTCCTTAATGACTTCCAGTGACCTAGTTATTATGTCTGTGTGAAACACAAGTATAACAAAACTTGAGGGGGCCCCCCTGAACGGTACGTGAAGGGGTCCCCTCCAAACTCATTAAGGATCCCTCTGGGCAGAGTACTGTGCTGAGGGGGACCCCTGGAACTTTGCCCCCCCCCCCCGCACCGCAGGGGCTGCGGGGGCCTGTGTTACTGTGGCATGAGTGATGGATTTGCATTTCGCTTCATTTTCATGAAAGTTTGCTTAGTAATGCAAAAGCAAACAACGTAATTCTGAACACCTCTACATTACTAGTCCTGGGAGGAATTTCAATTACACCGAAGTAATTGGAATTACCAATAATGACGCGATTACACCCACTCGCGTAATTATGAGTAATTTGGGGTGAAAATCCTACTATGAAAGCACATTTAACGAGCGCAAGCAGCTGCTCGCTGTTAGTGTTGGTTTATTTAGTGCAATTCCTTTGAATAAAATGCACCCTCGCGTCTATTTTGGACATGAGGGTGCATTTTGTATTAAGAACATAGTGCTAAATGCCGGGAGTACTTTGGGGGAAAATCCTACCTCTAGTGCACCTTTCGCGATCCTACACAGAATTACCCGAGTTCCGTTCACCACTAGATACGACCTCACATGTAACTTTTTGTGTGACATGCAGGGCTTTAAGTGGGACGGGTCTCACTGGTGCTGAGCACCAGCAGTTTTTAGGTCTCGCCTGACCCGGCGCATGCGCTGGTCTGGCGAGACATTTTGAGAGGGCTCCAAAAAGTGCTACCAGGCCAGCCTAGAGCTACAGTGCATGTGCGCGGGCGCGCGCGTCCCGCTTTACCGCGATTACTTTCGCAGCTGCTTTGATATTTGATCGCAATCACTTTCGCGGCCGCGCGGCCGCACGGCCGCTTTGATGTTCTCGTGAGGCTTCAATAGATTGCAGCAGTTAAAACAAGCATTGGCATAGCCAATAGGTCTCGCTTTTGGGACCTTATAAGTGTTTAGTTATGGAACTGTTGCATGGCTAAACACTTATAAGGTCCCAAAGGCGAGACCTATTGGCTATGCCAATGCTTGTTTAAAGAGGGCCTGGAAACGGGTCCCTATCGGGCTCTGCTTAGTGCCCTGGCACACGCGATTGGTTCTTTCCAGACTGCAGTGACAGCAGACACATCGATGTGCACGTGCTCACACTTCTCACTAGTGGAGAAGTTACGGCATGACGTCATGCCAGGTGAGCGTTGTAGGGGAAGGGAAATCCTTTAAAGAGAGTCATTTTCTCTCTGGGTTTCCCTTCTCTTTTTGAAACTCAGGAGCAGCAACATTGTTGTGGTGTCACCAGGACTTTAAGTGGAAACTTTTTCAACATTATATTTAAGCCATAGTTGCTGCTTATTTATCTTATGCAACATTGACAAAGACAATAGCCCTGACTTGTTGTAGGTATGATGTTAGTTGTTGTATCATATATCTGGATGCAATGACAGAAAACAGCAAAATACAAGTCAGGCAGCACACTATGCTAAGCACAGATTTTTACCCTATGTGTTTGTAAAGCCGCGCCCTTAATTACATAGGCCGCACCCTTTTGAGAGACTCCCCCAGTTTTTTCATCCCACTTAGAGCCCTGGTGACATGCATTATATATAGGCATATTTGTGTTTAATAAAAGAAACACTCCTTCTGGGAAGGGTGGTGGGGGTTGAACCATCAGCATGGACACAGAGGGGTGTGCAGTGAGAATAGTTGAGCGCCTTCATCAGAGCTTTGGATGAGCCTTGGACGCATTCCTTGCAGAGCGCGCTGCAGGCGCCAAGAATGACGTACATTGTTCCATTCATCCTGATATGATTTTAAACGAAACGTAACAAAATATGACTCCCCACAGGGAGGCGGAGGAGAAAACCCTGAGAAGGTCTGTTTTCTACCGAGTTATAGGACATGGAAACTGATTTACTGACAGCAAGTTGGATTAGGACAGGCAAATATATCCAACTAAGCTATCAGGGAGATAAGCAGAGTGTGGAAACGGAGAATGTTAAAACATAAAAGCAAAGAATCCGGCGGAACCGTAAAACCTGACTTTCAGCACAAGCAAAGACTTTAATGGCAAAAAGCGATTAAAAGACGTCTGATCAGCAATACAGCGTTTTCTGACGGCGCACGTGCATTGATTGTTTCCTTACTTAATCGTGTATGAGGTAAACTAACACCTCACCAGACTCCCGCCCCGAAGTGCCGCAAGCGCGGTGCATCATGGGGACATGGCGCAGTTTCCTGTCATGGGAATATGGTTGTTGCTGGTAATGGATTTGTCGCATTTTAGGAACAGGGTCGTGTTAGTGGATGTGAGCTTCGAGCGCGCACCGATTATGATATGTTTTTCACCCATGTGGACCCCTACCCCCCCCCCCCCCACTCATGTTTCACGTCATGAAATCTGCACAGGGAAAGCAGCTTTCAAAAGCGGCCCCTCTCACTGCTCGGAATCACGTTTCAGTGGTAAACACGTTTGTTGTCAAATCAGCATTACCATATCTATTGTGATCAGAAAAACCGACAGAAAAACCGACACCAACATCAAGCAGTGTGCAGTTTACAGCTGGCACCCTAAAATACCGCTGACAACTGTTACCCCCAGCAATGTCAAATATCGCCACCACGAGTCTATTTCCATGGCAACAATTCGCATCAGTGCGCTGCTGTCAATAGTGCAGCAGGTGCAGTGGCGCCGAGGTCTGAGCTGCCACGGAAGCCTGATTGTTGCCCTATTTTTCTAGGGAACACGTGGGTCCAAAGTCCTTGCTTGGACAAGGGCACACGGTGCTACATCACGTTCCTCCACAGCTCCAAGCTTTGCAGCCTCTGGGCTCTTTCAGGACATGCCAAAGAAAAGACAGTCTCACAGTCTTATGGACTAAAGTTTTGTGCCGGATAATAGTGGATTGCAATATTTGTTATCCTGGCGCAATACAAAATTAGGCAAACGGGTTGTGCTCGAACGTATTCCATGTACATAACATGAAGGTTTGCAGCAGATCAGGGACGCTCCTGAGCAGTGGGGCGTCGCCCCACTCAAGTTGCCCCCAGGGATGAAAAATAAAATGGTAATACAGTTGTCACCCTCCCGTCCTGAACCGAGGGTCAGGACGGGGGTGAATGACAGCAGCAGGGAGATGGGTGGGCTGTTTGTACACTTTTCAAGGTGTGCATGTCTGGCTGTCTTGCAATGGCTAACCAGACACGTGCCCTTTGAAACCTCTAACCCAGTTGGGTTAGAGTAAGTGCAGGTCTCCAGGACGCTGGGACGCCGAGTGAGGTCACTCTATCGAATTAGGGTGCTCGTCTCACAGCATGAGAGCGGCTTCAGGATTCATGTCTGCACTGCAGCATCCGGTTCAGAAGAGGTCCGGAGCTCAGGTAAGGGTTTTTAAAAAAAAAATATTTGTGCTTGTCTGCGTCCCCTTCCTATAGATGCTAACCACCACTGGATAAAATCTGACTTTGCTCTAACCTTACAGTTTGCACAATAGGCAACACACATTTTTAGGTCTCGCTGAGCCAGCGCATGCGCTGCCCTGCGAGAAATTTAGTGGTTGGCTTTTGAAAGTGCTACCAGAGGCTTTTGCTGGCCTCAAGCTTGCGTTAACACGCGCAGCCGCCATGTGGGTTTGCTTGCACTTCAATTCCCTCCCCCTTCCCACCATAGATCGCGTCACCACTCGCGTGTTTTTTTTTATTTCGGTTTTGCACTCACGCGCACACAACTCCCGGGCTTGTCTTATTCAGCATCGCGTCACCACTCGCATGTTATTTCTACCCGCACCCCCTCTGATTCTCAGCCGTGCCCGCGCAGCCGTAACTGCCTCAGTGAAGTAAAAGTGATGACAATGCTGTGCCCCTGAGCGTCCACAGCAACATAACAATGGCCCTGGAGTCAGTTTGCGACTAAATTGCTCCCCTTCGCCCTGTGAGGGATGACTCATTGAAGCACTACAAATTCCATTTCTTTTCAAGAGGTTATGTTATACTGCCCAGGCCACGTGTGAAAGCAGATGCACGCACATTCTAACGATAAGCCAAGCTGCGAGCCACCAAAATGTTCATAACTGAGACATATTTAAATGAATTGCTGGATTAAGATTTCGTGTAATATTAGTAGATTTCCTGTTTGTTTACTTCACCTCGCTGCTCACTAGTACTCTCAGACTTCAACATTAGACAGAGCCGCCCATCGCTGCTTGTTTATTTTGGATCCCCTCCTCCCGTATTGCACTATAAGCCCTGCCCCCACCCTGCGTGCACAAACATAGCATTTCCCTTCGCTCATCAGCAGGCCACAGTGGTGCAGGACGGATGCTGGGGCAGCGTCCCCCATTTTATGTTTCTGTCAGGTTCCCCGTGTGCACTCACTATCCATGCCGCCTGGTCCTTGCTTTGTGTTGTTTTGCAAATACATTTCTGCCATTTATTTATGTATATTTTTTGGGGGGAGTTTTATGTAGCGGGAACTCGACCCGAAGTTATCAGAGCACTTTACATGAACATCAGTTGTTTCATTGTGCATCGTTACAGTTTCTTTTTCCGTGAGCAATTCCAACCTTTCGTTTGTCGTTTTCCCCTCCCTGCCTTCCGTTCTTCCTGCTCTCCCTGTAGCACCCGCTGAACTGGCTGCTCTGGCCTCTATTCTTGCCTCCATCCACTGACCACACTCTACGTCAGGGCATTTGTGCTCAGAAGACCCTCAACCTGAAGTTCACTCTCATGGGAATGTGCCCCTGGCCCCACGCCGTTCATCTACACAGAAAACCAGGCTTTTGGTGGCATTTTGTGAGGGCACCGGACGATTCAAGTGACACCATGCAGACAAAGTGAAGTGCCTGTATGGGGCTGTTACTTAAAAAAAGCTTGTCCTTAAAAAATGCCTCGGGTTGTAGGACCAGTGACACTTCAAGGTCCAAAACATAACGGATGATCTGCTCTTCGCTATACAAAATACTGATGACAATGCTGCGCCCCTGAGCGTCCGCAGCAGCATAACAATGGCCCTGGAGTCAGTTTGCGACTAAATTGCTCCTCTTCGCCCCGTGAGGAGGACTAATTGAAGCACTAAAAATTCCATTTCTTTTCAAGAGGTTATGTTACCTGCGTGTGAAAATACACTGCCTAGGCCACGTGTGAAAGCAGATGCACGCAGATTCCAACGATAAGCCAAGCTGCGAGCCACCACTATGTTCATAACTGAGACATATTTAAATGAATTGCTGGATTAAGATTTCGTGTAATATTAGTAGATTTCCTGTTTGTTTACTTCACCTCGCTGCTCACTAGTACTCTCAGACTTCAAAATTAGACAGAGCCGACTTTTATGGGTTTTCCACTCTTCGTTTATTTGCAATGTGATTTATACTTGGTCACAGCTCTGCGTCTCACACACCGCTGTGGCCTACACTGAACTCAACATAATTGAGTTTTCATTCAAGTCAAACATTGAGATGCGACTGGGCAGTTTTTAAGAGCATTATTAGCTTAGATGCGGAGGAAACAAGCATTGGCATAGCCAATAGGTCTCACCTTGGGGGCCTTTTAAGTGTTTAACCATGCAACAGTTAATGTTGTTGCACCAAGGATATTGTGCTGCATAACTAAATACTTATAAGGTCCCAAAAGCGAGACCTATTGGCTATGCCAATGCTTGTTAACCTTGCTTCGCATATGACATAGATGCTAAGAAAGGGTAGGCTTGGGCAAGGCCGGACTGGCCGTACCAGGCATCAGGCATGTCCCCGGGAGGCTAGAAGGGTGGGAGGTATGTTTTGTAGCAGTGCAACAGTTTTAAAAGCACTACAAAGTTCCTTGTATATGCAGCGGTTTTTGGGCACAATAAAAATGTCAAGTTAACTGGTGATTAATGTACCTGCTGGGGAGAGATGGGAGTTTTGCTGGTGGCAGTTTTGACTCATCTGAGATAGCGCAGAGGGTTAATATGCCTGCTGCAAAGAACGTGTATCATGCATATCAAATAACAATATTTTATGTTCATATTATGGTTATGTTTTATATTCTTTCTGTAGGTTACGGCTTTTGTCACAGAGATGCTTTTGTTACTGTGCGGTACCTAAGAAACATTCGTAATCGAGCACAGTGAGCTATGAACTGCCATCAAAGAGCTGCATGCAAGCTGCATGGTACAGGTTAGAAAATTATATTTTTTTTACCAGTCTTTCAATATCCTGATGTTGCTAAAACAAGGTTTATTAAGTAGAAATACATTCTTATTATTAGAGTCAACCCAGACCACTGTGTTATGTTCTGAATCCTGAGTTTATTTTATTTTCTTGTTTTTTTATTTTTGTTTGTGCTTCTCTACAGTGAGCACTCTTAAAAAGTGCCTACCAGAATGGATGTCATGTGAATCCCACACCTTGTAGTCCCCTTTGCCTTATGTAACATTTTCTACACACTGATTTACACATGTATGATTCCTTTTCTCTGTATGTGTGTGTGTGTGATGTAAAGTGCTCTGACACCCTATAGTGGTACGAAAGGTGCTAAAAAACAAATAACATACGTGTGAGAGAGGGGCTATGGAGAGGTGCGGGCGCTATTGGAGCGTGATAGTGAGGGAGTCACTGAAGAGCCCCAACAAAGATTCTCGTATCCTGGTGCACTGTACGGTCATCATTTACTATGCTTTAAAAGCTAAAAAAATTCAATATATAATGAAAAATGTGTGGTGGAATGCACAATTCTTCCCTAAATTTTCCCCCAAAAAACCTTTGAAGTGGTCAGAGTCGCTTGCTGCACTTGCTATACACCGTAAGGGGAGCTATGTTGCTTATTATGAAGCAAAAATGTTGCAGACTTAGTTTATACTGGGTGAAAAAAAGTTATCCAATGTGGCATTTAGAGCAAAGCCTGCTTGATCCATTTATTTTCGAGCTTATAGAAAAAAAATCATTTAAAATGGATTCATCAGCTTTACCCAGAGCAAAGAACCTCGGTTTGCCGCCCTAGAAAGGTACTATCACCTCTATCCTCAGGGTTGGAGATGATGGGCAAAATGTTTGTGAATACCCGCGGACAACTGAGTTTCGAGGTGCCCACCCTCAGTTTGTGGGTCAACCACCCACCTCAGAGTGCCTCCTGCCCCTCCACAACCGGTGCATTGGAAATCCCACCAGTGACCTGGATTCTGGAAATCATGATCTGGGAACTGACGGCAAACAATGTTTGCCTGGGTAGGTTTGAGTCGGCAAAAAAACTTTGTGAATCAGACTCATTGTTTGCCTTTTTTGATGTTACTTTCATGTAAAGTGCTTTTGTGCTGCTGTCTCCAGGTGCAATCCAGTCATTGTGATCCCTGGCAGGATGGCTCAGTGACTTGATTGTTGACTGCAGGCAGATGTGATCATCTGCAGAACACTATTCAGACTCCTGGCCAGTCCAGCTCAGCCTTCCGTTCTTCTGAGATCATGAAACTGACTGAGTACCAAACATTGCATAATAACACATGTTGTTTACAAAGCATGGGAATGTCAGAAGTGAGGTATGACACATTTTATGAAATAAAAAAAGTGTGAACAAAAAATTCATGGAAACATAGCACACACGCAGACCTAAGCGCTGATCCGCAAAACCTTTTTCCAGGCTCACATCTGATTTATGCCTGGAAAAAATATATTATGGGCACGAATGAATATATTGGATAGGATTCACAGTGAGTGAATATTGGGTAATACATGCATGTAAGTGAGTTGTACAATGTGCAGGTTGCACATTTCAAGTTCACAGTGCAAACTATGCACACATACATATGAACTTAAATTAGACTGATGGGTGCTCATATGGTAAGGGTCTCGGGGGAGCATAATGCAAATGGCGCACAATCGTAACTTTGTGAGTTTTCAGAAACTTTTGCAACACTCATCTGCACGCCTCATTTAAATCTGAGTGCTCTACGGCCATTAAAGAACAATTCGTGTAAGGTGCATGAAGGAAGGGTGGCTAGTTACTGAAAAGTATATAGTAAAGGAAAAGTATTGAAAAATAAACTTAATTCCATCGTTTTCCTACTCATAAGAATGCACAAGGGAGTAAAGCAGTCCTCTGTGGCGTAGGGTACTCTTTACATGGCGACCTGGTGAGGAGACCTCTGCTGCTCAGGCAGTGCTCCTGAGCCCCTCCCTCTCGGCAGGACCCACCCTCGCCAAGGCTCCCTCCCTTCCTCCCCATAGGCTCAATTGTGGAAACGGTCCCAAGGTTAATAGGTCTGCAACTGGCATAAATCGAAAATACATGTGAATTCCATCCATATTCACCTGCATATTGTAGCCTGTGCCACCTTTAGGGTTTTTGGGCCCCCAGGTAGGACATATTTTGGAGCCCCTGGTGCAGAACAATTTTGAATTTTATTACACATTTTCTGCTAACTCAAGTCACGTGATGGCAAGCAATACTGAATTTTACCTACATTTTCCGAGATGTGGGCACACAAAAATGTTGCCCAGTGTCCCAAAGGTCCTGAGGCTGACAATGGGCAGAGAGACAGAAAGAATGAGAAGTAGAGAGAGGGAGAGAGATTGAGCAAAGAAACAGAGGAGAGACATAGGGACAGACCACGTTCCCAGGGGGCCTCATGGAAGGCAGGGGCCCTGGGCGGCTGTTCACACCTTAAATTTTTTTTTAAATGTATGGTATTGCCTTTTGTATACATCATTACTCATGGAATTTCACCATTACATTCATGCATTCGTCAGCAAGGCTGTCCACACCTTAATATATAAATAATGAAGATTCTGTCAAACTCCAACGGTGCAAACACATCCACTGCATTAGTCGTAGATTATACATGTGCACACTTCCTTTGTGAACTGAGACCTCGTGTCAGTACTGGTGCAAACACTGGTGCTCACAGGATTTAAGGTTTCTCTCTTCCCACGTTTCAGGAACGTGGGACCTGCCTGGTGCAGTCTCTAATCTGTGAACTGAGAGCCACGTGACCCACCAATGATGTTTGAAAATAAAAATGTCAAACTCGTACTTCCTGGGATGATAAAGGGTTCCCTTCCCAGATTAGGGTCCAGACACCGCCATTAAACACAAGACTGAAACAGCGCCATAACTCAAGTAACTCATTCATGCCTGAAGTTAAGTTTAATGTTGCTGTTTTAGCAGCAGGCTCACTCCTTTCCATCACAACCTCAGAATCCTACCAGCCATAGAAATAGGGTTATAAGGGATCTTTAATGAACGCTCCCTCATCCGAAGGGATGTTTGCCAATTGTGTCAAGTCTACACTGCTTTTGCACGAAGGGGCAAACTTTTCGAAACAAAACACTGCGAGCGAGAAGGACACAGCAGGCGAAGGAAGAAGCCGAAACACGGCAAGATGAACACCCCTCTATAAGAGGCAAAAGGTAACATGTTGATGCTGTATGCTCTGTCTGGGCGGTCAGTGGAGAAACACAGGTCACTCAAAAGGGCAGTGGGGGAAAGACCGTAAGATAGTTACCTCGTCAGAGCAAGGATACTCACACAAAGAGAGTTACTGGAGAAATGACCCCAATGTACCTGTCTGTGCAGTTAAGGACATATGCACACCTGAGTGGACAGCACACAATGGCAGTGACTTGGTTATTTGGGCCATGCAAGAAGGAACATGGTCAGGACCTCAGAGGAGGAATGACTGGAAGACGGTTGCCCTGGTGCCACAGTGACAAGTGCACTGCACAGGTGGGAGCTCAGCGGAGCAATGCACTGCATAGGTGGGAGCTCAGCGGAGTAATACACTGCACAGGTCGGAGCTCGGCGGAGTAATGCACTGCACAGGTAAGAGCTCAGCGGAGTGATGCACTGCACAGGTGGGAACTCAGCGGAGTAATGCACTGCACAGGTGGGAGCTCATCAGAGTAATGCACTGCACAGGAGGGAGCTCAGCGGAGTGATGCACTGCACAGGTAGGAGCTCAGCAGAGTGATGCACTGCACAGATGGGAGCTCAGCAGAGTGATGCACTGCACAGGTGGGAGCTCAGCGGAGTAATGCACTGCACAGGTTGGAGCTCGGCGGAGTAATGCACTGCACAGGTAGGAGCTCAGCGGAGTGATGCACTGCACAGGTGGGAGCACAGCGGAGTAATGCACTGCACAGGTTGAAGGTCTGCAGAGTAATGCACTGCACAGGTGGGAGCTCAGCAGAGTAATGCACTGCACAGGTGGGAGCTCATCAGAGTAATGCACTGCACAGGTAGGAGCTCAGCGGAGTGATGCACTGCACAGGAGGGAGCTCAGCGGAGTAATGCACTGCACAGGTTGAAGGTCAGAGGAGGTAGGACCTCGAGTTGGCCCTAATTGTTCCACATTCACAAAAGCAGTTCACCCGGGATGTCAGTGGAGGAATGACCTTGAGATGGCTGTCTGGGTGGTGCATGCATAAACACAGGAGGTCAGCGGAGGAATGACTTCAAGATGGCTGCCTGGGCGATGCATGTATAAACACCAGCGTTCAGTGGAGGAATGAACTTGAGATGGGTGCCTCGGCGATGCATGCATAAACACAAGCGGTCAGTGGAGGAATGACCTTGAGATGGCTGCCTGGGTGGTGCATGTATAAACACAGGAGGTCAGTGGAGGAATGACTTCAAGATGGCTGTTGTAGTTCTACATTACCAGATGCACCTCACACAGGATGCAACTGGAGCAATGACCTTGAGATAGCTGTCTGGGCGGTGCATGGACAAATGAACTATGCAGCGCCTGGATACCCTCACCGGTGACAAGTAGCGCTCTACAAATTCAACTTACATTATATTACATTGCAACTACACACATAAGAGATCATGGAGGAATGTCATTGAGATGGGTCTAAGGGTTCCACATTAAACAAGCATTGGCATAGCCCATAGGTCTCGCCTTTGGGACCTTATACGTGTTTAGCGAGAGCTACTGCCTTTGCCAGTGTCTTTAAGCTGTGGTGTAGCATAGTGTGTCTGCTGTACATTACGTTAAAAAAGTTCTAAGTGTTATAAGCATTTTTGTTACCTTATATATAATTAGGATGATATTATGTATAATTGAACAACTGTATTAAAAAATAAATAGCATCAAAAATGCTGCAACGCATGTCTAATTTCTAATTGTATCCTATATTTAACCTGGAAAGTCCATCTGCTTTCAACTGGTAGAGTCTACGGATGAAACCCAGATTCCGATCTTGTAATCCTGATGGGTCCAGTAGTGTGGATATTGCCCTTGCTCGTGGTTTGCCTTGAAATGGGCTCACGGTTTTAAAAGGCAGCCTATGCATCGTCTGTTGAAGAGCCGGAAGTGCTCTGTTTCGATGGGGTTTGCAGAGGCTGGGCCTTGCACGGCGGGTATCAGCTGTTGATCTCACTCCGAGATAATCAAAAGTAGATGGTGTGTTCGAGCATCCATTGTCTACATTGCAGGCCGACCTTTGCCTCGCACGGTCTCGAGAGCCATAACTCGTGTGCTGCCATAAATGTGTGGAACGCATCGAAATGAAGCTGAAAGCTGTTACTGCTCACAAGATGTGCTCACCGGGGATCCGTGAGCAGCAGGGAGTCATCAGATGTTGGATGTACCAGTTCACATTAGCCCCCGAGACGTTCTTGGAGCATTTTTGAGCAAGAGGTTGCCTGCTATTAAACAAAACAATAACTAGGGTACTTACTGCATATTGTGCCCTTGAGCACTGCTAATGTGCAGGCTCACTGCCGGGTTCAGTGTGCAGCATGCCCAGCTGAACTTAACCGAGAAGCATGTCCGTGATTGGCTAGGGGTAAATCTACATGGTGCCATAACAACTAGTTTTAACAACGGTTCATACCGCACTACCGCCGCTTCGAAGCGCTGCAAATAACAAGTGCGACAATTACCCAATTTATGATACTCATTTGCTGACCTTTGGAGGATGGAAGACTGGGTCTGGCTGGGTAAGATTTATTCTTGGACCTGTTATCACCGATCTGCTGATGGAGAATGGGTTTTCTGAAGGGTTGAACAGCAATTAAGTGAGACAAACATTTAAAGCAAATTAATAAATACCACTACAGGCCTCTCAATCTCGTGCACACTCTTTGAGGACAATGGAGCTCTTAACCCAGGCTGATGTCTACAGGTCAAAGGTGACGCATCGAGTCTAGAACAACTGGGGTCTTATTCTTGGGGGGTGGTGAGGGCGATACAAGCAAAGCCTCTCCCTCCAGCTCCGTGAACAACAGATGCGCCCCAGTGAACAAGAGCAGCTGTGTATCAAAAGAAAGCCAGAAAATTTGCTGGTAAATAAAATGACGGCCAACGATAATGTCGGACACTGGTATGGGATCCTCGAACACACCTGGCACAGAGACCAAGGGAGGTTCTCGGGGAAACCCCTCCTAGAACACAAGACAGTGCAAGACACCAGCTCGTAGGAAAGAAAGGGAGCAGAGGTGGGGCCAGCCAAACAAAAACGTCCTGTTCTAAGACCCCTCGAAGACTCCTGCAAGCACGAAAGTGAAAGCTAATTGGACAAGGGAGAGAGAGGGTGAGACAGGCAGTGGAAGAACAAGCGCGTGCAGCCACGGCAATTACAAACAGATGGCCCCTGCGCGCCGCTGCTAGCTCTCGCAAGGTGCATGCCACCACAAGCACAAGTGTTTGAAAAGAGCTGACCGATTTCTAAAGGTCATCTCCTAGTGTAGCGCATGTGCGCTGCACTAGGCTCGACCTAAAAATGCACTTTACTCAGGATGTCAGTGTGACAGAAGTACGTGCAACAGAGACTGAAGTGAGCGGTGGAATGAGCGCACAATGGCCGTCTGGGTACTGCACGGACCAGCTCAATGCACATATCAGAGCACATTAGAGGAATGACTCCTAAGATATCTGCATTGTACACTGATGAGGGCATTATACTGGAAGGAGGCCACTGAATGAATGAGCCAAGCTGTCTAACACTGGCGACATACGGACAAACACACTGCAGAGGGAAGAGGTCACTGACTGAATGAACCAATCTGTCTAACACTGGTGACATACGGACAAACACAGTGCACAGGGAAGAGGTCACTGAATGAATGACCCCAGCTGTCTAACACTGGGGACATACGGACAAACAAACTGCACAGGGAAGAGGTCACTGAATGAATAATCCAATCTGTCTAACACTGGTGACATACGGACAAACATAGTGCACAGGGAAGAGGTCACTGAATGAATGACCCCAGCTGTCTAACACTGGGGACATACGGACAAACAAACTGCACAGGGAAGAGGTCACTGAATGAATAAACCAATCTGTCTAACACTGGTGACATACGGACAAACACACTGCAGAGGGAAGAGGTCACTGATTGAATGAACCAATCTGTCTAACACTGGTGACATACGGACAAACACACTGCAGAGGGAAGAGGTCACTGAATGAATGACCCCAGTTGTCTAACACTGGCGACATACGGACAAACACACTGCAGAGGGAAGAGGTCACTGACTGAATGAACCCAGCTGTCTAACACTGGGGACATACGGACAAACAAACTGCACAGGGAAGAGGTCACTGGATGAATAAACCAATCTGTCTAACACTGGGGACATACGGACAAACACACTGCAGAGGGAAGAGGTCACTGACTGAATGAACCCAGCTGTCTAACACTGGTGACATACGGACAAACACAGTGCACAGGGAAGAGGTCACTGAATGAATGACCCCAGCTGTCTAACACTGGGGACATACGGACAAACAAACTGCACAGGGAAGAGGTCACTGAATGAATAAACCAATCTGTCTAACACTGGTGACATACGGACAAACACACTGCAGAGGGAAGAGGTCACTGAATGAATGACCCCAGCTGTCTAACACTGGTGACATACGGACAAACACAGTGCACAGGGAAGAGGTCACTGAATGAATGACCCCAGCTGTCTAACACTGGTTACATACGGACAAACACACTGCAGAGGGAAGAGGTCACTGAATGAATGAACCAATCTGTCTAACACTGGTGACATACGGACAAACACAGTGCAGAGGGAAGAGGTCACTGAATGAATGACCCCAGCTGTCTAACACTGGGGACATACGGACAAACAAACTGCACAGGGAAGAGGTCACTGAATGAATGACCCCAGCTGTCTAACACTGGTGACATACGGACAAACACAGTGCACAGGGAAGAGGTCACTGAATGAATGACCCCAGTTGTCTAACACTGGGGACATACGGACAAACAAACTGCACAGGGAAGAGGTCACTGAATGAATGACCCCAGCTGTCTAACACTGGGGACATACGGACAAACACACTGCACAGGGAAGAGGTCACTGAATGAATAAACCAATCTGTCTAACACTGGTGACATACGGACAAACACAGTGCACAGGGAAGAGGTCACTGAATGAATGACCCCAGCTGTCTAACACTGGGGACATACGGACAAACAAACTGCACAGGGAAGAGGTCACTGAATGAATAAACCAATCTGTCTAACACTGGTGACATACGGACAAACACACTGCAGAGGGAAGAGGTCACTGAATGAATGACCCCAGCTGTCTAACACTGGGGACATACGGACAAACACACTGCAGAGGGAAGAGGTCACTGAATGAATGACCCCAGCTGTATAACACTGGTGACATACGGACAAACACACTGCAGAGGGAAGAGGTCACTGAATGAATGACTACAGCCGTCTAACACTAGCAACATACGGACAAACAACATTCAAAGGAAGGAGGTCACTGCATGAATGAGAGAAAATGTCTATCCATGACAACACACAGACACTCACACACTGTGCAGACAGGAGGTCACTTAAGGAATGTCCCAAGATGACTGTCCCTTGCAACACACAGACACACACTCGGGACATGCAGACAGGAGGTCACTTAAGCAATAACCAAAGATCCTTGGAGACACATGGACACACACTGCCCAGGCAGGAGGCCACTGAAGAAATAACCCTAGATAGCTGTTAGAATTTCATGGTACTCTTGAAGACAACTGGCCAAAGGCGACACAGGGCCCTGTTACCCTCGCGGTGCTGACTGACTAATTCAAGAAACAAGCATTTACAATGCAATGGTCTCGGCATTGGTAAAGTTAGAGCTATTGGCATTGCTCATGACATTATTTTTGTTTATGTTTTTGTTTTTAAAACATTTAAAGAAACGGCATTGTTATTTACAATGTCAATAGCTTAATCACTCTCAAATGCGAGACCTATTGCATTTGCACCCACACACAGAGCCACCTACACACACACTGATTAAGCTATTGACATTGTAAATAACAATGCCGTTTCTTTACATGTTTTAAAAACAAAAACATAAACAAAAAAAATGTCATGAGCAATGCCAATAGCTCTAACTTTAACAATGCCGAGACCGTTGCATTGTAAATGCTTGTTCGCTAGCCGAGACCTAAAAACTAAATAAAACATGTTCCGCAGAGGAAAATACAAGCAGCCTTCATTTTGTGTTCAGGCAGTGTTCTTGAGTGTGTACAGTTTTCCCCTTTCAGATGGTTGTGAAATCTATGATGGGGTTTAGTGGATATGTCACCTGTATGATTAAGAAGACCTGTGTTGTTATCCTGGCTTTCCTCACTTGACAGGATTGTGGGATCCTACGCATGACTAACCCATCCTGTTACTACGGTGGTGCTGTATGGGAATCACAACCCTTCCTGTTGCCCCGTGTGCAGCGCCTCTTCTGTGTTCCGGTCTTGGCACAGACATGCCTCTCGTAATAAATCACTCATGCATACATCAGTGTGCTCCTCGCAGATGCATTCTCTCAATTATTTACATTTTCACCTACCACTTGCTCTGTGATTTATCCTGGGGGTGTATCCATCCCTCCATACGTGATTAACATAATTCCGAACGAGAACCCATTAGTCACATCACACTAAATCACCATTTCACCTTCCACAATAAACACCCTCCCAGTCTGCAGGCAATAATAAAAGAAAAACTACAGAGGAACCAGGCGAAGACACAGAGATAAGGGCCGTGCGCGCACACAGTTGACTCCTGTCTCCCAATAATGCAGAGAAAAGCCTCGTGAAGTGTGCGGCATTTAATGTCAGAAGCCATTGGTCTTCCGCTAGACTGGCCTCTCCGAGTCCTCACTCCGGAGCAGGCCCTGTGAAGCGAGAGCACGGAGCAAGGGGGCGTGTCTCACCCTTCAAAGACAGAGCTGGAGTCTGCCCACCCCTCCTCCGACTACATATACACATCTTTGCCATTCACTCGACGCTGACAGCGGAAGCATGCTACAATTACTTAAATTACGCTGCACTCCGCTATTATGCTCTAATTCAAATATCACTTGTGTCATTATCACTGCTGAGGCAAGCGTCAAAATAACTGAAGTATGTGCAGAAATTTACTTTTGTAGAGTTTGTGCACTTTGCAGAAATTACCCCACTGGTAAAGTATATCAGGAAAACTTTTTTTTGCGGATTATGTTCATGCATACATTTTTTAGGGGGTGCGAGAACTTTTATTTTGCTGAGAGATTTTCCATATGGAAAGCTTACTTTGTGGTCATTTTACATACCTTTTCCTTTTAACAATGCCATCCTGGCGAGATTATATTACATGCATTTATTTATTCGAATTTTCTAAGCATGCAAAGGTTTAAAAATATATACATATAAAATTTGCGAGAACAAGCCCATAGTCTAAACGTGCTACAGGATCATATACACGCTTTGTCAGGGGTAACAGCTACATAAATGCAATTTAAACAAAACATACATAACTATATACAAAAGAAATAAACACCAAATAAAACGCTGTGACGGCCAATGGAAAAGATATGTCTGCCAGTCAGGTGCGCAACACCCATTGGACTCACAGGGCTTCAGCCCCCCCCCCCCTCCCCCCCGTCGTGTGTGGCAGCCCGGGATGAGACCGCTTCCCGGGCAGACACAAAGCCGGGCCCGAGCACTTCACAGGTCTTTAACAGACCATTTGCATGTTAATGAGGCCTCGCTGTTTCACCCCTTCTAAGAGCCCCTGCATCTCCACTCTGCCTAGATTCAGTCCCCCCACCCCCGAAATCAGCGCCACTCTGCCTACTGTTTAAAGATTCAGCCCCCCCCCCCGAAATTTTTGCTTAGCCCCCCCCCGAAATTTTGCTCTAGTTGCGCCTCTGCTGCCAGTCATGTTTTTAATCTGTGCAATGACGTAGCAAGTGCACCACAGGACCCCAGGCGAGCATGTTATAATGACCTCTCTACCCACAGTTTGGGAGTTAAAAACAAGTATAATGGAGGTCCACTGACTGCAACTGATACTCGGTTAGTAGCTAAGCCTCTGATTTCCCGAGTCAACCTGTAAATACGCAGGAACTGTCTGTAGAGCTCTCAAGCTACTAGTTTGGGCAGTCCAGGAATTTTCATAGAATTCTGGGATTTGAAGTCCTGGCTGGGTAATGGGTTATACAGGACTACAGATAAAAGAAAAGCATGCAACTAAAAAACCCGAAATGGATGAGCTACTCACGCATGGAACTGGACAGCCCACAGCTGCCGGTAATGCCTTCTTATCCGTGTCCTTCCCGCAGGTCTCCTGCGAAGACTACGACGTGGAGAGCAGAGAGGGGAAGGGGAAAGGACGTTAGAGAGATACATGGTGGTGGGGACAGTAGAGAGCAGTCACCAGGAAGAGGCGTGAGGGGGGCCGAGGGGTGCATGGAGTGGAGAGGGTGAAAATACTGGGCAAGCATGAGGGCGAGGAGCGAGAGAGGAATGTGCCGATTTTTAGAGCATTACATAGACTGGGCTTGGTCTACTGTTCTGTTGGAGACAGATGTAATTGGCTTATGGCCTTTACCGTTATCATGTTGGATGTTGTTAAAATTTACCCTACTAGGAGTTATTTCCCCATTATCATATAGGACCATTTTCTGTAAAGATTCTATTCAACAGGAATCAGCCCCCTCTCAAACTCTGTCCCTCCATCACTCAAAAAATGTTCTTTCTCTCTATCATTCGCGCTCTCTGATTCTCATATTCTCCCTTTGTGGTTCTCTATCACTCGCTCTCCGCCTTCTCGCCCCTTAAAGGCCCAAGCGTTCTCACAAACACCATTTATCGGGACTATATTTTAGCCCGTGCTTTTCTGGGCGCCTAGAGACGAGCCAGTCTGCAGGGAACGCTGTGTAAGGAAATTCACGCGCCTACATGTATGTCCTTAATCCGATAGGTTTAGAGTTTATTATCACGCCATCGGCGTTCACGGTGCCAAGAATGTCCCCGCAAGCACCCCAATGCCCCTCCTTCGTCTCCTCTGGCAGAACTGGAAACACCCAGGGTGTCAGTACAGGAAGACATCAACAATAGCCCTGCGCCCCGCGTGCAGGCATGAGTCACAGCCCGGGAAGGACTCGAAAGATCACAAGAAAAGAACAAAAGCCTGGGAGAAAAAGGGAATGTTGAGCGGAGAGGAGAAAGGGAGAAAAATTACAGAGGTCCATGCTCGCCAAGTATTAGTCAACTAATTACAAAGGCTGCTTTGCGCTTAGAAACCTCGTCTCTGGATGATGTTAAACGGCGGGACCCTTTTAAAACGAAAGCCCTTTCTGACATGGAACAAATGTTTTAAAATTACCAAAGCATCGGAGGAGGGGGGGGGGGGTTGACGCCCCAGTCTTAGTTATTCAACACTATCAATCCGTGGTCCATGCTCGCCAAGTATTAGTCAACTAATTACAAAGGCTGCTTTTGAATTAAAAAGTGGAAACATACACGTTTGCATCTGTAGAAACGGCATTTCTAAATCGGCGTGCAATTACCTCAAAACGAATTTGACACCACAGAGAAAGGAGACATCCTGCTAACAAACACACCACCGCCTTTCTCCGAGGCACAGCGAAAATGCCTCGGAGAAAGGGAGCCTCATTTTCGGATCTGGGGGCGTGTTTTGCTGTTGTCTCCTCCCTGAGACTTCTCGCAAAAAACACGCCCCCCGATCCGAAAAAGACGGGGCTTCAACGGAGTGACTGGACCTCTTCTCCAGTGGCTGGCCAGCATTTAAGAGGCCAGCCAATGGAGAACAGGAGCGAAGAGGGGCGGGTGCAAGCCCCTCTTCTCAATGACATTAAATCTCCGGACTTCGTTCTTTCTCTCTATCATTCGCGCTCTCTGATTCTCATATTCTCCCTTTGTGGTTCTCTATCACTCGCTCTCCGCCTTCTCGCCCCTTAAAGGCCCAAGCGTTCTCACAAACACCATTTATCGGGACTATATTTTAGCCCGTGCTTTTCTGGGCGCCTAGAGACGAGCCAGTCTGCAGGGAACGCTGTGTAAGGAAATTCACGCGCCTACATGTATGTCCTTAATCCGATAGGTTTAGAGTTTATTATCACGCCATCGGCGTTCACGGTGCCAAGAATGTCCCCGCAAGCACCCCAATGCCCCTCCTTCGTCTCCTCTGGCAGAACTGGAAACACCCAGGGTGTCAGTACAGGAAGACATCAACAATAGCCCTGCGCCCCGCGTGCAGGCATGAGTCACAGCCCGGGAAGGACTCGAAAGATCACAAGAAAAGAACAAAAGCCTGGGAGAAAAAGGGAATGTTGAGCGGAGAGGAGAAAGGGAGAAAAATTACAGAGGTCCATGCTCGCCAAGTATTAGTCAACTAATTACAAAGGCTGCTTTGCGCTTAGAAACCTCGTCTCTGGATGATGTTAAACGGCGGGACCCTTTTAAAACGAAAGCCCTTTCTGACATGGAACAAATGTTTTAAAATTACCAAAGCATCGGAGGAGGGGGGGGGGGGTTGACGCCCCAGTCTTAGTTATTCAACACTATCAATCCGTGGTCCATGCTCGCCAAGTATTAGTCAACTAATTACAAAGGCTGCTTTTGAATTAAAAAGTGGAAACATACACGTTTGCATCTGTAGAAACGGCATTTCTAAATCGGCGTGCAATTACCTCAAAACGAATTTGACACCACAGAGAAAGGAGACATCCTGCTAACAAACACACCACCGCCTTTCTCCGAGGCACAGCGAAAATGCCTCGGAGAAAGGGAGCCTCATTTTCGGATCTGGGGGCGTGTTTTGCTGTTGTCTCCTCCCTGAGACTTCTCGCAAAAAACACGCCCCCCGATCCGAAAAAGACGGGGCTTCAACGGAGTGACTGGACCTCTTCTCCAGTGGCTGGCCAGCATTTAAGAGGCCAGCCAATGGAGAACAGGAGCGAAGAGGGGCGGGTGCAAGCCCCTCTTCTCAATGACATTAAATCTCCGGACTTCCGGTCTGCCGACCGGATGGTCCCGAGACCTAAAAAGGTGGAGTCACAAAAAACGTTTCTAGTCCATTTCATGGCTTGTTGTCTCAAACAAAATGTCATTGTTTAATTACTGGAACCAGTATCGATACAGAAATTCACAGACAACACGTGTTTTACAGCTTCCTTACTGCTTTTTCGAGATTGTGAATAAATAAAAATAGAGTACACATTCTTTTTACATATAAATCATACATACAATTCTATTAAAATAGGTACTAAATGAGTTTCTCTTACACGAATGTATAAGGCACGAAACAGCACCACTTTATCCCAATCTATATGCTATATGCACTTCATTGTCATCAGTATTGTAATCGCCTTTCATTAGTACATCCCCTAAATAAATATTACATATTTCCTAATCTCGGCATGCATCATGCTGTCCATTCTGCTGCGATGTCCACTCGATATTTCAATTACAAATTTCCTGAGACCTTTCGATTCAGTTGCTTGTGTTTCCCAGGTTCTTGCCCGTATCTCAGCTGAATAAACATAATGGTTAAACTCAGTTTTATATACCACTCAATTATTCTTCTAACCTAAAAATTGCATAATCATAAGGGCGGTTATTCAAAAATATATATTAAGAGACAGGCGGCCCTTCATTCAGCCAGGGGGGCGGATTAAATGTTCTTTTCCGCAGGGCGGAGGGACAGGCCATCACATTTAAAATGAACGCCAAGCTGGTGGTCACTTATGAAGCACTGGCAGGAACCGCCGTCACAGTGGTTCCTGCTGTTTGGTGCAGGGCTGCGTCAGCATGAAGTGGGATTCTATTTTTGTAGATAAAAAAATGCAAAACTCCCCTCGCCATGGGAGTCCTCTTCCATGGTGGAGGGGAGTTTTGCATTTTTTTTAGTCGCCGTCACGACCAGGCAATCCCGGTGAAGCGCATTATTAGCATTTTACTGGCTTCACCGCCAGGGATTGCCTGGTCGTGACGGCGACTAAAAAAAAGGCTTTTTCCCCGCCCTGCCTGATTGGATGAGCTGACATATAGCTATTTCTCCAACGCACTTTACTGTGTGGGAGACATTTGGCTATGGCGGTGATGGAGTAGTCATCGCCATAGCCAAGCCTATGGTCCACCATTTACATTGGGCGGATGAACCATCATGTTGGCGCTAAAGATACCCTATCGCTGTTGCGACAGAGCATCCTTACCGTCAACATCTGAAGAAGGCCCAACATCTTTTAAAGGATAAAAGGATGAGAGCCGAATCACATGACGAGAATGTCAGATATTTATCTGAAGTTTGGTGCAAAAAACAAACATGATGGTGGTATTGTGCATAGAAATTGGGAGAGAATTAAACTTGACAGTGACATGTCTAAACATACACGTCCAGGAGAAGGATAGGAACTTAAAGAAATCCATTCTTTAATCACTCAAGTTTTGCGGTGGCCTAGGATTGTTTTTATTGTAACAAATGTACATTCCAGTTACAAGATGGGTGCACTGAAAGTAATTTGATTAAACGTTTACATCAACATCTAAGCCACTCTGGCCTCTTATGCACTCGACGAATCAATCTTACTGTACACTCTGAAGGGGTCTTTGCTCACATAGGAAAATGTTATCACATATAATGAAATGTGTCTTATGCGTTCCCTCCCTACAGTCGTTTGTCTTACTTTTCAAAATAAATAAAGGACATATGTATATTTTGTTTCAGCCATGACTGCATATGTTATGGTTCATAGATACAACATCAAAAGGAAAGGAACTCGTGGCTAAAGTGCGTAATTATGACTGTACATTTCAGAGCGCTTTGCAGGCCGCCCTCGGGGCTGGAATCACTCACTGCCAGAGCAGGGAAGCTCTTTCATAAAACAGGGCACCTTTGTGCCTGGCGCCCTGCTGGGGGTGCCCTGGGGAGGCAGTGTGCATTACAGGGCAGGATTCACCGACGGCCCTGCGGCTGCCCTGCAACAGGGCACGCTCACCTTCGTCTTAGGGTAATATTCATTACGACGTATGCGCAGGCGCATCCCTGGTTAAGAATATAAAATAAACTATCATTAGATCCCACCGCTCACTTTTCTGAACTTCTTACACAGCTGCAAGAATCGTGTCTTCCAACCATTGAATCTGAGACTTCAGATCTATCACAGACTCGGCTGAAGACCTGCACAGAGTGAACATAGCATGACTCTTCGCAGGGCAGGCTGTAAGTAAGGGCCGCTGCCTGGGGCATCACCCGCAGGTTCACAGAGTGAACGTAGCATGACTCTTCGCAGGGCAGGCTGTAAGTAAGGGCAGTTGCCTTGGGCATCACCTGCAGGTGCACAGAGTGAACATAGCATGACTCTTCGCAGGGCAGGCTGTAAGTAAGGGCAGTTGCCTTGGGCATCACCTGCAGGTGCACAGAGTGAACATAGCATGACTCTTCGCAGAGCAGGTTGTAAGTAAGGGCAGTTGCCTTGGGCATCACCTGCAGGTGCACAGGGTGAACATAGCATGACTCTTCGCAGGGCAGGCTGTAAGTAAAGGCAGTTGCCTGGGGCATCATCTGCAGGTTCACAGAGTGACAATAGCATGACTCTTCGCAGGGCAAGTTGTAGGTAAGGGTAGTTGCCAGAGACATCACCTGCAGGTTCACAGGGTGAACATAGCATGACTCTTTGAAGGGCAGGCTGTACGTAAGGGCAGTTACCTGGGGCATCACTGCAAGTTCCCAGGGTGAACAGAGCATGACTCTTTGTAGGGCAGGTGTAACTAAAGGCAGTTGCCTGGGGCATCCCTTGCAGGTTCACAGGGTGAACATAGCATGACTCTTTGCAGGGCAGGCTGAAAGGAAAAGCAGTTGCCTGGGGCATCACCCACCAGGGTGAACATAGCATGACTCTTTGCAGGGCAGGCTTTAAGTAAGGGCAGTTGCCAGGGACATCACCTGCAGGTTCACAGAGTGAACATAGCATGACACTTTGCAGGGAAGGTTGTAAGTAAGGGCAGTTGCCGTGGACATCATCTGCAGGTTCACAGGGTGAACATAGCATGACTCTTTGCAGGGCAGGCTGGAAGGAAAGGCAGTTGCCTGAGACATCACCCACAGGTTCACAGAGTGAACATAGCATGACTCTTTGCAGGGCAGGCTTTAAGTAAGGGCAGTTGCCAGGGACATCACCTGCAGGTTCACAGGGTGAACATAGCATGACTCTTTGCAGGGCAGGCTGGAAGGAAAGGCAGTTGCCTGGGGCATCACTGCAGGATCACAGGGTGAACATAGCATGACTCTTCGCAGGGCAGGCTGGAAGTAAAGGCAGTTGCCTGGGGCATCACTGCAGGTTCACAGGGTGAACATACCATGACTCTTCGCAGGGCAGGTTGTAAGTGAGGCCAGTTACCAGGGACATCATCTGCAGGGGATGCAAGAACGACTCTTCAATTAGTAGGTGTTGCCCATTTTCTACGGGGAATGGAACAGTAAACTGTCCAGTGCCATTGATGGGGGTGAGGGTGAGAACAGTTTATTGTGGGTAGAATAAGTGTGATATGTACATATTCTGGCCAGAACTGCTTGAATACAGTGGCTCGCCTATGGATCATCAATGTCAACCAATGTCCTTTCACGTAAACCCCCCAGCACTATAGACACGAGCTCTATCCCCTGCCTCTATGTCCTTTTTTTCTATAATGTTTATTTTTTTCCAGCATAAATGTTCAGTTCCAATGGTCACGTTCCCTGCCCTCTTCGCTGCCCTGCAGTGACTCCATGGAGTCTGAGAACACCACTCCCTCACCGAGCAACAGTGTGTGGGCTGGATAGCACATGGATGTTGACCTGCAGTGCAAGAGGGTGGGGGGGTCCCTTAGAACTTGATGGTCTTGTCAGCTGATTAGGACCCAAAAGGAAAAGCAACTTCGGTTTATTGATCTAAAACTTGTGTTCTGATTGAGGAGTTCGCACTTGATGCCCGATGAGAAACTGCTTCTTGTTGCAGGGGATGTGGTTTTTGGGCCTTTTTCTGGCCGTGCTCAGCATGAGCGGTCGAGCAAGTGAGAGTAGCTGTGGTTGCAGCTGGTGTAGCTAGTGTTGCGCCTCTGCCGTGGGTGAAGTTACAGTTCTGCTGCAGTTGTGGTGGGAGCTGTGAGAGGAGCTGTGGTTGCAGCTGCTGTAGCTAGTGTTGTGCCTCTGCCGTGGGTGAAGTTACAGTTCTGCTGCAGTTGTGGTGGGAGCTGTGAGAGGAGCTGTGGTTGCAGCTGCTGTAGCTAGTGTTGTGCCTCTGCTGTGGGTGAAGTTACAGTTCTGCTGCAGTTGTGGTGGGAGCTGTGAGAGGAGCTGTGGTTGCAGCTGCTGTAGCTAGTGTTGCGCCTCTCTCTGCTGTGGATGAAGTTACAGTTCTGCTGCAGTTGTGGTGGGAGCTGTGAGAGGAGCTGTGGTTGCAGCTGCTGTAGCTAGTGTTGCGCCTCTCTCTGCTGTGGGTGAAGTTACAGTTCTGCTGCAGTTGTGGTGGGAGCTGTGAGAGGAGCTGTTGTTGCTGCAGTGATGGCAGTTTGTACTGTGCCCCCCATTGTGTGGGCAGCTTTTGTCAGCACAACGGTTTCTGCTGTTGTGCAGCTGTTGTTGTTGTGCCCTGTGTGGTTACGGCTATGGTTACTGCTGGTGTTCCTACCTTCCTAGCAGCCTTTGTTGCCATGGCTGTGCCTGCCCTGGTGGCACCTGTGGTTGCTGCTGTAGTCCCTCCTGTGGTAACAACAGTTGTTGCTTTTGTGTTTCCTGTTAAAACAGCAGTTGTGGTTGCTTTGTTGGCTCAGCCCTGGTGGTGACTCTGGTCACTCTTGTTGCACAAGCTGTGTTTGGTGTTGGGTTCCCTAATGTGGTGTTACATGTTGTTGCTGCTTTGGTCTCTGCTGGTGACATGTGGTGGCATCACAGGAAGCGCCGGGGCTGCAGTTGGGTCAGGGTATCTCAGTGGTGCGATTGCCAAGGGGAGTGAACTGTTTTAGGCTTCAGTGATAACATACAATGCAAACCGTGTATCTGCTCAAATCACCACTAAAGTCCCTCTCCGAGTTCTCCTTCTTGGAGCTCTGCACAGAGCCAAAGCTGTCTCTAGATAGCTCCAAGCACACCACGGGTTCATACAAAGCGCTAGGAGTGACGTGCACCAGCATCTCCAAGCTAAGAGACCATCGCTCCGTGTGTCTTGTTTTCGCCTGTCAGATTCCATCTGACAGTGGTGAGTTTTTAGATACCGAGGCGATAACCTCATTACTCCACATTCATTTTGAGTTTTTTAGTCGCTGTTTAGGTTGTCTTATTGATGTGTGACGCTTTGTCACAGTTGAGGTTGGATCACAAGGTCAGCTCTGTGATAGGCCGCGGGTTGCGGCCAATTTGGTTTGCGCATTCATCAGCGCTGCACAAATGCCCCTCAAGAACAGTCCAGGAAGGAAGAGGTGGCTTGGCAGAGACGTGTTCAAACCTGCACCGTTTACGCACACAAACACATGCAAGTGAGACTCACACGGTGGCATGAAGGGAGGGGTCACGGGGCGAAACTGACATGCTCTCCCTTCTACCTCACTGCTGAGTGGGTCTGTCCCTTTGCATCCCCTCGTGAGTTTGTCTTTCGCTGCCCTGATCCCAGCCCTCATGAGTCTGTTTTCCATTTCTCTTCCTGACACCTCTTTTGAAGTCGTCTGAACTCAGTCTCCTGCCTCATTCCGGAGAGTACCTGCCGTTCTCCTCTTGCACGTTTCCTGCAATTTCGCTCTAGTAATAGTCTGCTCTTGTCCTGAGCCACTGCTATGCCGACATTGTTTCTTTACTTGCCAGTGCCACACCCAGGACCATAACACCTGAGATTTCAATGACAGAATGAAAAGAATATGGGACGCCCGCCAAGTACTCATTCATATCATTACACATCATAGCCTCCCTTTTAGTTTGTGGGGAGATATTGGGTCGGAATGAGCAATTCCAGTCTTAATCTCCCTGTGAGTTACCGTTGATCATGAGACAAAGTCCTGAAATGGGGAATAACCTGTCAGATGCAGAATTACTGGGACCTGTTGGCAGGTTTTCTCTGATTCCATGGAGTTTAACACAATGTTTACCACCTGCTGTAAGCAGATGGCACCTTCTGGGGGCTTTTGTAGGGCGAGGTTCTTTGTAGGGAGCATTGAGGGAATGGGGATGGGATATGGGAAAGCTGTAGTTTCTCCATAGTGCGCTCTATCTGCTGCCCAGCAGTGCTGGTAGAGCGGGGGCAGCCTATGTCCCCACCCACGCCCCGTCCCTCTCCCAACTGCAATTATTCCATGGGCAGATTCACATCTGGTAAAACTGGGTCCAATGTTTCTGCCCCTGGCAATTTCGGGTCTGCAACCACCGGTCCCCGTGAAGTTGTCTAGGGCAGCATTACCTCAGGCCACATACATTACAAACCTCATTATTCAGTTAAGAAAGGTAAAAAGTGGTACTAAAAGTTCTACTTATGTAAAGTAGTAATTTTGTC
Organism: Triturus cristatus; assembly: GCF_964204655.1. Lineage (NCBI taxonomy): Eukaryota > Metazoa > Chordata > Amphibia > Caudata > Salamandridae > Triturus > Triturus cristatus. The sequence continues at coordinate 1,132,360,580 of NC_140580.1, read as the reverse complement.
TTACCTTTCTGCTGGGATTATCACTGAAGAAAATTTGCCTTACCCTACTCCAGGAGTCATATTAGATAAACATTCTTTCCTGGCTCCATCATCTTAGTCTTTTTTTCATTTCTATCACTGGGTTGGCTTCATTTGCATACCTATGGTTCCTGGGGCTCAGATTTCACACTGGTGCTGCTTCCCTCTCATAGATTGTTCAGTATCCCCCATAAAAAGGGACTATGGGATGGGTGGCAGTGTGCGACAATAGTTGGTGAGAATTAAGGGTGGGCGTAGTTGGCGGAGTACCACTACATGGAATTCTGCGGAACTGAACAAAAGCTCTGTGAACTCCCCGCAATCTCATTCCCAATAATAAAACAGAAACTTCACATACCCTTGTTAAAACAACAAGTAAATGTATCTTTACATGCAAAAATGCATATAGTCATCTCACAAAAGTGAAAATGAAAACACAGCAAGCAGTGAGAGAGGTGATGATTTTGGGGTCCTCCCTAACCTAGGGAGAGAACCAAGCAGATGCCTTGAACACAAAGAGCACATCATGCTGAACGATTCGGTGGTGGTCCCATCCTCCTAGGACCACCCCAAGCACAGTAATGGGAAAAAATACAATCCCAACCAAAGGCCCTGCAAAGCATTATGGGACGAGATTCTAGAGTGCAGTGAATATTATAATATCCAATATGAAAACATTCCTCAAGGGGAAGGCCCTCAGGCTCAAAATACTATAATATTCACTACACTCTAGAATCTCTCCCCATAATGCTTTGCTGGGCCTTTGGTTGGCATTGTATTTTTGCCCATAACTTTGCTTGGGTGGTCCAAGGAGGATGGGACCACCACAATCGTTGAGCATGATATGCTCTTTGTATTCAAGGCATCTACTTGGTCCTCCCCCTAGGTTAGGGGGGACTTCAAAATCGTCACCTCTCTCATTGCCTGATATTTTGCAACGCTCACTTTTGTGAATTCGTTATATGCATTTTAGCATGTAAAGGTAAAGTTGTTTTATCAAAGGGTGGTGGGTGCAGTGCTCTGCTACATGGCGGAGTCGGAATGATTGCATGAATTCCGTCCTCTGCTAGCGGAGCGGAGTTCATTGCCTACGGTTAGTGAGAATATGGCGGGGACAAGAGGGACTACGGGATGGGTGGCAGCTTGCGACAATAGTCAGTGAGAATATGGCGGGGACAAGAGGGACTATGGTACGGGTGGCAGCTTGCGACAATAGTTGGTGAGAATATGGCGGGGCAAGATGGGTGGCAGTGTGTGGCAATAGACGGTGAGACTACGGTGGGGACAAGAGGGACTATGGGATGGGTGGCAGTGTGCGGCAATAGTCTGTGAGAATGTGGCGGGGCAAGAGGGAGTATGGGATAGGTGGGAGTGTGCGACAATATTCGGTGAGAATATGGCGGGGCAAGAGGGACTATGGTACGGGTGGCAGCTTGCGACAATAGTCAGTGAGAATATGGCGGGGACAAGAGGGACTATGGTACGGGTGGCAGCTTGCGACAATAGTCAGTGAGAATATGATGGGGACAAGAGGGACTATGGTACGGGGGGCAGCTCGCGACAATAGTTGGTGAGAATATGGCGGGGCAAGAGGGACTATGGGATGGGTGGCAGTGTGCGGCAATAGTCTGTGAGAATGTGGCAGGGCAAGAGGGACTATGGGATAGGTGGGAGTGTGCGACAGTAGTCGGTGAGAATATGGCGGGGCAGGAGGGACTATGGGATGGGTGGCAGTGCGCGGCAATAGTCTGTGAGAATGTGGCAGGGCAAGAGGGACTATGGAATAGGTGGGAGTGTGCGACAATAGTCGGTGAGAATACAGCGGGGCAAGAGGGACTATGGGATGGGTGGGAGTGTGCAACAACAATCAGTGAGAATATGGCTGGGACAAGAGGGACTATGGGATGGGTGGCAATGAGCGACAATAATCGGTGAGAATACAGCGGGGCAAGAGAGACTATGGGATGGGTGGCAGTGTGCGACAATAGTCGGTGAGAATACAGCGGGCAAGAGGGACTATGGGATGGGTGGCAGTGTGCGAAAATAGTCGGTGAGAATACAGCGGGCAAGAGGGACTATGGGATGGGTGGCAGTGTGCGACAATAGTCGGTGAGAATACAGCGGGGCAAGAGGGACTATGATATGGGTGGCACTGTGCGACAATAGTCGGTGAGAATACAGCGGGCAAGAGGGACTATGGGATGGGTGGTACTGTGCGACAATAGTCGGTGAGAATACAGCGGGGCAAGAGGGACTATGGGATGGGTGGTACTGTGTGGCAATAGTCCGTGAGAAAATGGCAGAGGCAAGTGCAGACAAGCTTTCCACGACTTCGTGAGAATGCGGCGGGGACAGGCATAGCTAACGTACCACACCAAATGAGATGCAAAGAGAGCATGCTCAGGATCTGCATCACTAACCTTGTTACCTTACAAAATGAGATGTCATGGGAAACTACCCACCACAACTGGAACTGGGCCCTCTGCGAAGGCAGAACTGCAGCAGGAGACAGCTGTGGGTCACAGAGCACACAGCAGCAGGGTCTCAGTTCCTAGAAACTCTCTGGCTTGGATGCTTTTCACGAGCCTGACGCGCACCGTAAAACGACCCCAGAACACAGTGTCTGAAGGGGATCACCGCTGCTTCCCAGGTCTAAAACTATCCACCCGAGAGGCATGAATGCCATCATTTACAGCATAAAGACAGCAGCAGGGGGTGGGAGGACAGGCCTTTTCCTGGCATAACGGAGTTTGCAGTCTGACCACAATGGCCACAGGTCAGACCATGCAGCAGAAGGGTCTGGGTGAGCCGAGAGGCTCTCCTTGTGAGTCAGATGGCTAGTCGGCTGGTGACTCACGTGTAACAGACAGCCCCCGGGAGGTCACGTGTAACAGACACCCCCTGTGAGGGCACGTGTAACAGACACCCCCTGTGAGGCGTAGACTATTAGTCAATGTTTAATGATATGATACTCAGAAAGAGGACAGAAAGAGGAGAGACGCAGGAAAATCCATGCAGAGGAAAAATCCACCAAGCGCTGCAGAGAAGCTGTGTGTCTCACTGTCCTACGCTGTGTTCACTGCACAAGACACACACAGTGGTGTCATGGAGTGCGGGTTGGATTAACAAGCATAGGGAATGCTTCTTTACTACAGCTGCCACAGGAAGAGGAAGTGAGAAGTATTGTCACTCTTTGGCCATGTGCATGTGTGGACGTCCACCATCTTTGCATCACAGCGAGGACTGGGCCTCCTTAACAAGACGCCTTGTTTCCTACTGACCCCCCCCCCATTTGTATCTGGGGCGGAGAGAATCTCTCTTTTTTCTGCCGACTGCAACCAATGTCAGTGTTTGACAAGTGAGAGAAAGCGTGAAAGACGTATTTACTCTAAAGTTCCCCAGAGCAGCATAGAGGCCTTGATTACTCTACGTGACCCTGAGTTTTCATCCACTCATCGATCAGACGAGTAGAAGCGGGAGCACATGTATGATGATGAATGGCCACAGACATGTAACTTCATGGATCCCAGCAGGTATTTAGATAGTTCAGCAATGTGAAGACTTAGCAAATGCAAATAGAAAGTAAAGACAATAAAAAGGCAAAGAAGAAGGAAAACCAAGGCAATTTATAATCAATAAAAAGGCAACATCATAAAGGCAATAGGATTGTAGTGCAAGCTCAGATTAGAATCAATGTAATAGCACCATAAAGTTAACATACAGCAACACAAAAATAATAAAAGGAAATGTAGAGCTAATGCAAAGGAAAAATAGTTTCAATGTAAAGACAATCTAAATGAACTAGAATGGCAATCTAAAGGAAGAGTAAAGGCAATGTAAATGCAACATAAAACACAATAAAAGTGGTGTAAATGACAAATAAAGTTAACATAAAGGCAAAGCAAAGTCAATGTAGAGGCAACAGATAAGCAATGTAAAGGGAATGTAAAGTGACGTCACTTCAATCACAGCTTTGTGAGAAGTCAGTTCTCGGATTCATCTCCATCTCAATCTCTGCTTCTCTCATCCGCTGAAATATCAAACTAGACCCAAGACTACAGTTAAGGCAGCCAAAGGCATCGCCATTAACATGGTCAATGGACGCTCTCTTAAAATGGCTGCCAAATTATTGAAAGGCCGGGCATAGCTTGAACAAACACACAGGCGAGCCCAGCAACATTGGTGCTGGTCATGGACATCACCTGTGTTCTGCAGATCACAGGGCTACTCAAAGCAAGGCCAATGCAGCCTTCCAAGGCTGCGGCATCATTGAACCGGGTAACAGTAACAGCTGTCAGGGCCTAGGCACAGACGTACAATGCTAAGCATCAAGTAAAACAAGCATTGGTATAGCAAATAGGTCTCGCCTTTGGGACCTTATAAGTGTTTAGTTATCCAGCACAATATCCTTGGTGCAACAACATCAACCGTTGCATGGCTAAACAATTATAAGGTCCCTAATGCGAGACCTATTGGCTATGCCAATGCTTGTTAATTGTAACTACCTGGTTCGTGCTGAAGACTAAAGTGCTTGTTTGAGAGACATAATAGCACCAGCTCGTGCTAGATAAACATTTTGCTACGGCACTAACTTTAAGCCATCCTGAACAGCAGGCTCCCTGGTGTACAACACGGATAAAACAAATTTGCAAAGTCAATAGCTCTCGCATGATAGGCGAGATCTATTGGTTTTGCCAATGCTTGTTTCCAACTGTTATCGCTGCCCGATCAAAAGATTTTCTCAGCAGCGCCATTTGGTGGTCATACAAGGGTTTCGGCACTGTGAACAGTACAATATAAACAAAGACTAAGTTGTGTCACGCCAATTCATTGAAAGCATTATTGAATTGGATAATGAGAACTAGCTATAATGACGTCGCCATCTTAGAAAAGAACCTATACCAATTATTGCCAGGCAAAATAAAAACAGGACTAACAACTTTGGCGAGGGACTACAGAAATGAATCGACATAGAAAAGGAGACAACTCGGAAGTCGGCCACCCTAGAGGAACTAGACAATCTTGCTTCATAATACCGAGTGTCGCAAGTGCCATTTTGGAGTGGAGGGAACTTCTCCAAACTCACCAGCAAATAACTGTAGTATTTCCTTGAATGGATAAACATTTCTATAGATTATTGACAATGGAAGAAATCAAATTATCTTTATTGATTCACTCCATCATCACGTGGCCCCAAGGTTGTAAACAGGTTCAGGGGCATTCTTCGTGGTTAATTTTCTCTGTCTGGATTGCACAGTGTGCGTACCTAATTTGTATTGCATGGTATTACAATACCTAATTTGGTCTAATTTGTGAAAACAACTTGTTGGCGTTTCCTGTTTCTTATTATCCGAGAACAGCATTTGTAACAAACGCAGAGATTGTGAATTCACAACAGGGAACTAAACCTCCTATGATGCACTCTTCTTTTGACGTAGACACGCTCAGCCGCAGCACTGGGCTCTTTAAACTGAAACTGACATGGAGTTGACCTGGAAAAGGCACATCAGAGCTGAGCTGCAGAGGAGGGACAGGAACCAGAAGGAGGGCTACGAGGGGCTGCTGGAGACATGTAACTAAAACCCACCCACTGCGCCACGAGAGTTACTGAAAGTATGGTGGGAAAGTTAGTTGTTACTGGAGATAGGTAAACATTGGCTTTTGATCGAGCTGTGGTCTGGCAGCTATTAAGGCATGTTTTGAAATCGGGTGCCTATGGCAGGCTCCAAAAATGTGTACCCCCTGTCCTGCCTGGTTCAGGGAATCATGCTGGAAAACAAAACCAGGGGATGTTTGAAACTACTAACCCCTTCCACGCTGTAATGTGGGATGTCTGAGGCATGCTGGGAATTTGAGAATGAGCGTTATAGTTATGACTGTAGACCGTATATACACTTCCACAGCGTGAGCCTTTAGGAAAAAGTGTGTGTGTGGTGGGGGAGGGGGGAGACTGGTGTTGGGAAGAGCTAAGTTTACAATGGCAGTCTGAGAGTTGCTCACAGACCCTGTGTATTTTTTCTTGCATCCTGGTACTTGTAGTCCCTTGTATCCGATTTTAAATGCAGAATAATATTTTTATATCTATTAAGTTTTAAGGTTGCTTATGTGTGGCATTTCCATAGTTACAGTTTTGGAAAAGGTAGCATTTCAAATCTGAGTCACACTGTCGTTCTGTTACCCATCCTTACTCGCACAGGTTGACGCTGTCAATAATCTCAGATCCTCTCACTGTAACTCACTCATTACATGTCACCTTAGTGCTATAGCAGAACAAGAAATGCGAGTGGTGCGCTCACGCAAAAAGTGAAAGTAGGCTGCGCGCGCGAAAGTGAGTGATCGCGGCTGTACATATTGCAAAGCTACCGGCTGTGCGCGTGAACGCAAGCTTGTTGCCAGCCAGCAGCACTTTGAAAACTCACCTACTAAATGTCTCTCCGAGCAGTGCATGCGTGCTGACTCAGCGAGACCTAAAAAATCATCTTTGAAAGTAAGTGACCTCTGAGATCAGCTCATTTTGCATATGAGATATAAGTGTACTTCTCCCTTTGAGGTATTTATCAACAATGGTCATGATTAGGTAGGTGGACCAATTTATGCCATATTTCTAGTAAGTTCCTCGTGCACCATTTGCTCACACACTAGCTCGTGCATGGCCCTCTGGGGCCCCACTTTCTACCCCCACCCCTGACCTAGAATGTCTGAAAGGATCTGGTAGACTCGGCTTTTCACCCACACAGTGGACTCATGGGTAATGGATGATGATGTGTCAATTTCTTAATCTGTCCATCATTTGTGTCCTGCATCATGGCTTTTTTATCTCCTCGTACCTAGAACTGTGCTGAAAAGTGGCATCGTTTTTTTCTTCTACAAAAAACAGAAAAATAATAAACTAAACAAAAATATTGTGTTAGAAGGATTTTTAACACACAATAAATGTAAAAAATGTAAAGTTAGAAGGAGTGGAGGCATAGCAAGCTAAGAGGCCACTGGTAAATCTATTTGCAATCAGCAAACGCAAGTTTAAATCCGGGCCAAGGCCGCTGCCCTTCTGAGATAGATAAATTAGCACTATTGAGTTGTGTGATAAAACCAACTTTCAGTAGCATGAGCCACGCCAAGGTGTGTGTGCACCACATTCCGGGTCTAATTTAGACCCGGAAGATCTGGCGAATTACAGGCCTATCTCGCTTCTCCCGAGTCTCGGTAAAATAGCCGAAAAACACGTCAACCAGGTTCTTTCCTCTTTTGCTGAGTCTTCTGGTGCATTACACTCATCCCAGACTGGATTCAGAGCCAAGCAAGGAACAGAAACTGCACTGGTGGCGGTAGTGGAGGCGACCAGGGCTATTGTAGATGCTGGAGGCTGCGCTGCGGTGGTCCTACTGGACCTCAGCGCAGCCTTCGATACTGTAAATCACTCTCTTCTGCTGCATAGGCTTCGACATGCAGGGATTTCCGGTTTGGCTCTTAAATGGCTTCACTCCTTTCTATCAGATAGATATTTCTCCGTCTTTGAGGATGAGGTGTCATCAAGCCAGCTGCAACTGAGTCACGGCGTTCCCCAGGGATCATCCCTCAGCCCCACTCTGTTTAATATCTATATGAGACCTTTGGCTGAGGTGGTACTTCCTTGGGGAATCCAGCTTGTCACCTACGCCGATGACACGCAGCTGGTTGTTTCCCTTGTGAGAGACGATACCTTACATCAGGGGATTAACAATCTTACCCCGTGTCTCTCCAATGTTCTTGATTGGATGACCTCGTCCTGTTTAAAGCTAAATGGAGCCAAAACAGACATCATGCTGCTTGGCTATAAAGCCCCAATCAATTTGGACCCTTGGTGGCCGCAGTGTCTTGGACCCCCTCCGAAGCCTAAGACCAAAATAAAAAGTTTAGGGGTCTGGTTGGACTCTGCCCTGAACTTCCAGCATCAGGCTAACAAAGTAGCCGCGACCTGCTATGGGCTTATGAGAGTTCTTAAAAAAATCCTAGACCTGCTTCCTTTTGAAGCCAGACGTATATTAGTACAGTCGCTGGTTCTCTCGCGACTGGACTATGCTAATGCTATCTATCTGGGGGCCTCTGCAACTACAACAAAAACTTTGCAAGCTGTACAGAATTGTGCAGCTCGCTTACTTATGAAAGTCCCTAAACGGTCATCAGCAAAGCCCTCAATTAGACTGCTCCATTGGCTTCCAGTCCATGAAAGGATTGTGTTTAAGACTATGTGTTTGGCACATAAGTCCATTCACAACCTTGGCCCCTCCATTCTGGATCCTTTCTTTCGTCGTTATCATTCGGTCAGATCTCTTAGATCTAACCAACGCAATCTGCTTGTTGTGTCAAAGGTCAGGCTGGTCCGCATGGGTGGCCGCCGACTTTCGGTCCTAGCAGCTAAAGAATGGAATAAACTCCCTGACAACATCAGGCATGAATTAAATCATACTGCCTTTAGGAAGCAACTAAAGACATTCTTGTTTAATAACACTCTCTAATGCTTGATAGTGTCCTTGGTCTTGACAGCGCTGGGATGCTCTAGGGTAGCCATGCGCTATATAAGAAGGTATTCATTCATGGCTTTGTGGAGAAACAATAGCCCCGGTAGCCCCCACAGTGCGGAGGGGCCCCGAACTCCAGAGGGCCCCCTCTGGCACTGTACACGGGCAGCGGCACCCTGGCCTAGGAGCTTCAGAATGGGTCTGGAGTGTAGTGAGCCCCCCTCCATGTACTATACAGGGGGGGGCCTTCAAGTTTCATAATGCCACTGGTATGGCTTGGGAAAGCTTAACTCACCACCAAAGACGTTTGATGGAGATGTGAAACTCCGCCCTTCTTGAAGTCAGGAATTGCTTTGCATCCTTGCTCGAAGTGAAGTAAAGGTCGTGCCCATGTTGCGAAGCTTAACAAGTTTGTAAAAAATACGCAAATCAATAGACTTTACAACTTTGCACACTTCCAGTAAATGGCTAGAAGGTGAAGGCTGCTAACCCATGCGCAGCTGCTGTGACACCAAAACTCGAAACAAATCATGACTTAGTAACTATTGCTAACGCTGAAACCTAAAGAGCTCCCACTGACGGGAAGTCAAAGTTGCAGCTTACCACAGAGAACCGATAAGCATGCACAAAGAGCTGATTGTAGAAATCAGGTTTCATTATTGTACAAAGGGCTGATTCATCCCTTATTTATAAAACAACCCTAAAATTAATCCACTTTTATTAGGTCTCATATTTAAGTGCCTCACTTATGCAGGTCTGTAATAAACAGAAGCCCTTCTGGCAGAGATGCCCTGTGTTTCTCCCATAATTCCATGACATAAGATATTCAGCGCGAGCAGAGAGCCACGGAGGTCACTCGACACGCGGGAGGCCGAAGGCTGCAGGCTGTCTTTTGTTTCTACTAAAAGAGGCACCACGCTGACAGCGGGCAGGAAGCGCGCGCGGGAGGCAGTGCCACTAACCCAAGGCGCACAATAAACAAAGGACCCTTGTTGGAAACAGCTACACCTGGAGAAGCGAAAAGTAAATACCGAAAGCTGGCCGTGTAAGAAAGACGACTGGAAGCGGCTCCTTGCCATCCCCCTCACCTCAGTTCGCTTCTTGAAGTCAATGACACGTTGTTGTTTTCGTGCTACACATTGCATAACATTGCAGCAAGGAAACGGGTTTTATTAGTGTTTTTTCGCGTCACTGATCATTGAATCAACACTCACCGAATTCACTTTACATGATCAGTCTTTTTCTAGGTCTGGGCGAAATTTATTTTAAATTGGCGCAATCTTGGGAGTGTTTGTTACGCAAAATCCCACCACCGGTGTAACACCATCTGATGGCAATTGCTTGGTGCTCAAATTAGCCCCAAATAGTTCTGGTGCTCACAATATGCATTTGTGTGAAATAGCCACGGTGGGCTTTAAGCCTTTCGCTGCGGCGGGAATTCCGCCGCAGCGCTGGTGGGGGTTTGGGGGCAGCGCAGTGGCGCAGTGCTCATGACGGAGCCACTCCGTCATGAGCCACGGTTGAGCTGTGCTCATGACGGAGTGGTTCCGTCATGACTCCGCCCACTGCGCTAATCGCCCGCACAGGCGGGGAATTAGCGCCGCGTGGGCGGCGCGGCCGCCAACGGCCGCAGCATGACGGCACCACTCCGTCATGAGCACACGGCGACCGTGGCTCATGACGGAGTGGTTCCGTCATGAGTGGGGAAGGGGTTAACAAGCATCAGTAAGTGTCGGTTCTTATTCATTTGTTTATTCACATGATTTGTAAAGCAGTCTGCCTAAAAAAGATTTCCCAGCGCTAGCCTCCTCACTAAAGGAGTGATTCCCATAGTAGATGGCCACAGATGAGGACCCCATAGGTGGTGGCGGGTGCCCACAGGCAGATCCTCCATCTTGTACCCATTTAGTTTTAATGAGTTCTTATTCATCCAAGATGAAACTTGGGCAGGACAAGAATTGTGCCTTACGGTTATCCCTAGATGACAAAGATACCACAATTTGTGTATTATCTATGTACGAAAAAAACATCAGCTCATGGGATTCTACAATCTCAGCTAAAGGTCTCACATTGAGATTGAAAAGGAGAGGGTTGGAGGAGCCTAGCGCGCACCCAAGATGGCCGCGTAGGTGCGAGACTCCCGAGGACCTCCGCGACCTCCTGCATAAATCCTGACCGAATCCTGTCCTAGATGAGGGGACTGTGTTTCTGAACTCGAGCTGAGGTGACGCCCGTTTTCCGTTTTCAATTCGGACCTCGGACACCGGCGGGAGCGCCGACTAAGGTTTGCGGCCTTCTCCACGCCGGCCCCCCGTACTGGAGTTGTGGGGCGATCCGGCGACAAAGTGAATAACAGCGGCGGGCAAGGCTGGGCGACTCGCGCACCCCGCACTTTCACTTTCGCTTTTGCGCCCTCCTTGCTGCCAGGCGAGGTAGGGTCGCGAGGCGGTGTGCGGTGGTGTGGCCTGGTTGGGGTGCCCTGCCGGCCCGCCGGCTGCGGTCCGTCCTGTGGAGCAGTGGTCGCCCCCCCCCGGAGCCCTTGAACGGGATTGTCTACCCCTTTCTTGAGGAGCTTGGCTCGATTTGGGACCGCGACCATGGCCACAAAACAAGATGGCGACCGGGCTAAGGTGAAGTCGACCCTTCGTGGCGCGGCCCATCAATCCAACAATATGGACCGCTACACCCTCCAGAAGGGATCTCCAGAGGCGCTGCGTAGATCCCCTACGGGCCCGACTGACGCTCCTGCTCCACCCACGGACCTGACCCTCCGAGATGTCATGGGCGCCATCGCCGAGATGAAGGCCTCGGTGGACCAGCGCTTTGACACTCTGGCGCAGAAGATCGACTCGGTCCTCGTGGACGTGGGCCTCGTTAGAGCCGATCTCTCCAAAACAAATGACCGGGTCGATTCTTTGGCCCACTCTACTTCGGGCCTCACATCCGACGTGGCGGCCCTCCAACAGGAGGTGCGCAGGCTTGGCCAGGCGAGCGCCATGATGCATCGTAGACTGGAGGATTCTGAGGGTCGGGCCCGGAGGAATAATGTCCGCATTATCGGGGTGCCGGAGGGACGCGAGGCAGAGGCAGCGGATCTGTTCGTGGAGGAATTGGTCCTCACCCATCTCCAGCCTCGGGGGCTGAGTAAATTTTTTGCAGTGGAACGTGCCCACAGAGTCCCCGGGGGTAGGCCTAAGGTCGGAGCCCCTCCGAGGCCTCTCATCGCCCGGATTTTCAATTTCCGGGACAGGGACGCTATCCTGCAGACCTCCAGGCTACAAGGGCCGGTCAGACTGGACAATATGGATATCAATTTCTATCCTGACTTTACTCCGGCGGTCCAAAAGCAGCGACTGAGTTTTCTCGGTGTCAAACGTCGCCTACGGGACCTGAATATCAAATATGCGATGCTTTTTCCGGCTAAGCTGAGGGTGGAGGTGGATGGCCGCACGCACTTTTTTGATCGTCCCGAGGCGGCCGGGGACTGGCTGGACACTCTGCCCGGAGATCGGGGCCGGGGAGGTGGGGGGGGAGCGGTTGGTGGGGAGGGCCCGCCGGATCAGGACTGAGGGACTAATGGTAGGCCTCGCTCTGGACTGTGTTATTGTCACCAGTGACTGTTAGGGTAAGTTCCCCTCCTGCGGAGGTCGTGTGGAGTCTCTTGGGGGATCTCCCTCCTCCTCTGGGGGACTAGTTAGTTTTCTTTCCATGGGGCGACAGGCACACTGCACTTTGGGGGGGCTGTTTGGGCTCATGCAGGGGTGCAGGGTGGGGGGAGTTCTGTTGGGATGGGTGGGTTGGGGTGGGGTGTGGTTCGTTTCTACCGCAAGGCAAACCCGTTATTGTATTGGTTTTTTTGAGATGCTCTCGGGGGAACTAATGATGGCTTCTGTACGTGATGGGGGGTAGGGACCTGACTTTTCTGTCCTGGAACGTTAACGGACTGGGTGATAGGATTAAGCGGGGTGTGGTCCTGCAATATCTGAAACGGATTTCGCCTGATGTGGTCTTTTTGCAGGAGACGCACCTCATTGGTAACTCCTATTGTGCCATGAATAGACGTGGTTATCGTTTGGTGGCCCACTCGGGCTTCACATCGGGCTTGTGAGGGGTGGGCATTATGGTCAAGACCTCGCTCCCGCTAGAAATAGACGAGGTGCGCCATGATGAGAGGGGACGCTACACTGTCTTGGTGGGGAGAATGGAGGGCAGGGTAGTCGTCTTTGTCTCAGTGTACGTCCCACCGGGGTTACAGTCCACCACCTTTGCGGACCTGGGACGCCTCCTGCTGGACCTTCCGGGGGGGCTTCTGGTGGTTGGGGGGGACTTCAATGCGGTGGCTTCTGGGACTCTGGATCGTTATCCCCCTAGGGACCTCCCCCGGGCACAAGCGTGGCTGTCTGGCCTTTTGGACACGCTGGGATTGGTGGACTGCTGGCGTCTAAAGCACCCCGCTCAGCTGCAGTACACCTTCCATTCGGGGGCCCATGGTAGCCTTTCGCGGCTTGATTATGTCCTTGTTCCTGCGGCCTATGCCGGGAGAGTGGGGGAGGTGTGCCACCTGGCGCGGAGTATTTCAGATCATTCCCCACTCCTGTTGCACTTTGATGTCTTCCCGAGGGGGGAGGGCAGGGTAGCTCCAATCAATGCCTGGTACCTGCGCGATCCCACTATTCGTGCTGATTTGATTAAATCCTTGCAACGGTACTTTGAGGAGAATGTGGGGTCTGTCCCGTCTGCCATTTCCCTGTGGGAGGCTTTCAAGACTGTGCTTAGAGGGGAGGCCCTCTCCCTTATTTCCCATGCCCGGAGGCGCGCACAGGAGGAGGTGACCCGAGTGGAGGCCGAAATCACTGAACTGGAGGGTGGTCTGGGGAGTGGGGGGACTGACGCTGCGCTGCACGTTTGACACCTTAAGCAGGCGGCCTATAGGTCCCTCGTCACGGAGGCGGCCAGGGGCCTCAGCAGAGAGCAACAGGGGCGATTGTATGATGTGGGTGATAAGGCTGGTAAGTTGATTGCGTGGTTGGATAAGAGGGAGAGAGCTAGTCGTGTGGTCCCGCTGATTGAAAGAATGGATGGTGTACGTGTCACTGAGCCGGAAGGCATTGTCTCCTGCTTCGCGGATTATTTCCGCGAGGTATATTCCCCGGTTTCTCCCTGCCCGGAGGAGGATTCCCATGCCCTGCTGCGTGACATCGCGCTGCCCTCCCTCTCAATGGAGGACAGGGAATTGATGGATGCCGCCCCCACCTCGGACGAAATTGCCCTCGCCATCCGCTCGGTCGCTTCTGGCAAGGCCATGGGCCCGAACGGCATTCCTATCGAGCTGTATAAATTGCGACCGGACGTACTGGCACCTCACCTCCGCGCTATGTTCCTTGCGGCTCACTCGCGGGGCTCCCTCCCGCCGGACCAGCGTCTGGCTACCATCGTGGTTCTCCACAAGGAGGGTAGACCGCGGGACCGGGTTACATCCTACCGGCCTATCTCGCTTTTAAACGCGGAGCCTAAAATCCTCGCCAAGGTGCTCGCTAACCGGCTGGTCGGCGTGGTGGGAGATTTGGTTCACCAAGACCAGTCCGGCTTCATTCCCCATCGCAATACGGCCCTTAATCTGCGGCGCTTGCACGGGGTGCTCGCGCGTGTTCCGTTCGTGCGGGAGCCGGCCATCTTGGCATCCCTGGACGCCACCATGGCGTTCGACACGCTCGAGTGGCCCTACATCTGGGCGATGTTGGCGAAATTCGGATTTGGCCCAGGATTCATCAGTTGGGTCAAATTGTTGTACTCGGACCCATTGGCACAGGTGGTGGTGAATGGTCGAGTCTCGGCCCCATTCGTGCTGGGACGGGGCACACGACAGGGTTGTCCCCTGTCGCCGCTCCTTTTTGCATTGGCACTGGAACCCCTGGCGGAGTGGCTGCGGTGGCACCCTTCTATCCGAGGTCTCCGTTGGACCCCCGAGTATGAGGACTGCGTGTCCCTCTACGCTGACGATATCCTTTTGTACCTAGCCTCCCCGCGCAAATCACTGATTGTCCTGGTCGATGTTCTGCGCTCCTTTGGCAGAAATTCTGGCCTTGTCATCAACTGGGCTAAATCCTGTGTCTATGTGCTTTCTGGGGAGGCTCCTGTCCTCCCTCGGGGCTGTCCGATCCAGATTGCCTCGCAGGGATTTCGATACCTGGGGGTCTATATCACGCTGGACCCGGTGGCCCGCTACGAGTGAAACTTGCTTCCCCCCCTCCAGCGCTTGAAGGAGGACGTCGCGCGCTGGCGGCGCTTGCCGCTTTCGCCGCTCGGCCGGGCGGCATTGTTCAAGATGATGTCATTGCCGCGCTTTTTGTACGCTCTCCAGAACACTATGGACTTGGTCCCGGCGCGCTACTTCCGTGAGGTGGAAAGCTTACAGCGCCGTCTGTTTTGGGACGGGAGGCCGCGTATAGCCCTGGCAAAATTGACGCTCCCGTGGTACGACGGAGGGATTGCCCTCCCGGATATTAAGCGGTATTACTGGGCCTCCCAGTTAGCTGCAATTAATCACGGCTTCTATGGGCCCGCCCTAAACCCGGCATTTGAAATGGACAAAATGCTCCTGCCCGGTGGCGACTACAATCGAGCGCTCTACACTAGCGTGCCCGATTCCCGCTTAACGGGACCCACGCGTGTCATGGTGCGAGTTTGGCACGCGGCTAATGCAGCTATGGGATGGAAGGACCGTTTGACCCGGGCGTCACCGTTGTATGCGTCGGAGAGGCTTGGCTCTTTGTGGACCTCGAAGGGCTTCGAGAGGTGGGACATGATAGGCATCAGTACAGTGGGAGATCTCTGGACGAGGGGAGGATTCAAGACATTCGAGACGCTGCAGGCGGAGTTTCAGCTGCAGGGCAGTGAATACTTTCGCTACCTGCAGGTCCGTCACGCACTGGGTTCCGTCTTCCCAGACGTGGCCTCCATCCCGGAGTCCTCCCCCCTGGAGGATAGAGTGCTAGATGGCCACGTTCCGGACAGCACGATCTCCCTCATTTATAAGAAATTGATAAATGACCGCTCGGGCTTACTGACTGGCCTCCGCGAGGCTTGGGTTGCCGATGGGCTGGAGTTGGACGACGAGGACTGGATCTCCGCGGTGGCCTCTCCGAAGGAGGTGGCCATCCCGGCTCGCCTTCGCTTTGTCCAGCTTAAGATACTCCACCGGGTGTATATGACGAGGCCAAGGCTTCAGCGTATGGGCTATGCCGAGGATGGATTGTGTAAGCGTGGGTGTGGTGCTTTGGCGACTTTTTTACATATACTGTGGGAGTGTCCGAGGGTGGAGCGCTTCTGGCGTGGTGTGCATGAGGTCCTGCGAGCGGTTACACATGTCGCGCTGTTGCCTGAAGCGAGGAGATGCCTGCTGAATGTGTGGGAACCGACTGATTACTCGGTTCCGCAGACACGATGGGTGACTCTGGGATATATGATAGCTAAACGTGACATTGCTCAGCTGTGGGGATCTCAGAGGCCCCCGGCGGTGTCGGCTTGGAAAGAACATATGGATTGGTGCATGTTCCGAGAAAAGGTGGTATATGTGGCGCGGGGTAAGCCTGGGGCATGGGTGAAGATATGGGGCCCCTGGAACGCTTACCGGGGGGGTATTTGCGAGCCGCCGTTGTTGCCTCCTGCGTCACCAGCTCCATCCCCATAGTTGACCCCCTCCCTCAGCCCTGGGCACATTGTTCTCCCAGTCCTGGATCAGTTTCCCTCCCCCCCTCTGGCTTTCTTTAGATGGTTGGGGTTCCCCACTTGAGGAGCACATGTCGTCATTTTTGATCGTGGGTTGCCTTGCGGGTGTGGTTTTATGTTGTTGTGTTGTAGAAAACTAAACCGTATTGTGGGTTCAGAGTTATGTGGCCCACGTTGTTGATACCTCCTGCTTTATCGTCTATGCAAAGCCAAGTGCCTTATTAGTATGTATGTCATGTGCTTCTGTCACTTTAGCGGCCGGCCGGAAGGTTGTAGGCCCATATTTGTATATATTTGAGATTGCAATAAACGGTTTCAAAAAAAAAAAAAAAAAAAAAAAAAAGAAAAGGAGAGGGTTTAGGGTAAAACCCTGCAGCACCCCGTAAACTAAATGGTGTGATTTGGACCTCTGTTGGTGTGAATGCACCTCAAAGGTGCAATCATTGTGGAGAGGTGTGGCTCACTGGTTAGAGACGGCAGATCCGTAAGCAGAGAAGCGACCAGGGTTCAATTCCCGACGCGGCAGGGTCGTGGACCAGGGTCAAACCGGACTCGATAATTCTCGCCTCGGTACCTACTCTAACCAGCAACACACTCGGCAACTCTGGGCATTAAGCTTGCCTCATCTCTACAACGGCCCCCCACAGACGCCGGGGATGCCTGGTTTCACCTTGGAGATACCCAGAAAGGGACCATCTCACAGGGAAAACCAGGACGGGTTCCCCAGCGGTCTTCAGCACTAGGATACTCCATGGAGTCACAGTGCGCTTTACAAGTACACCCACATTTACATTTACATCATGTAGAAAAGAGCTCAGTCAAGCCAGACATGTGCCCGGCACACCCACATCTCCTAATCTGGAAAGCAGAATGGAGTGGCTCACAGTGTCGGATGCGGCACTAACATGCGAAAGGATCAGTGCCGCAGCAGCACCCATGTCTAGCTGAAGGCGCGGGTATTCTACAACACCGGGGAGGGCTGATTCAGTACTGTGACCAATCCTGAAGCCTGACTGCGAAGCGTGCAATAACCCGTTTAGTTCGGGGTAAAATGAGAGCTGCAGGTTAATATGTTTCTCAAGCACTTTGGCCAGGGTAGGCAAGGGTGATATAGGCCTGTAATTTGACCATATGAGTGTGTCAAGAGTTGTATTTTTTTATCAGAGGTGTAACCAAAGCAAGCGTCCATGCTGGGCGAAGAATGCCTTCTGTCAATGAAGCCCTCAGTAGCTGTGTGAATTGCTCCATGACTGGCAGTGCCAGTTTGCCCAATATCGAGGAGGGGCGGGGTCAAGAGGATACCCTGATCCAGTAGCTGCAGCAAAGAGCTAAATGAGGCGCGTCTAAAGGATGGAAACTGTTCAAGGCACAGATTGTGCTAGGAGGAACTTCAGAAGGACTCACTAAACAAGTGCCTGCAAAGGCAGACTAAATATCTCCTACTTATTTTTAGAAAAGAAAGTCAGCAATTTCATCGCATTGAACTTGTGTGAGAGGGGAAGTAGGGATGGGACTGACCTGTTCTGAAAGGTTCTTGACTACCTTATAAAGAGTTTTAGGGCAGTTTTTGGCCGTATTGATATTGTGTGAGTAAAATTTGGCTCTAGTAGTGCTACATTTTTTGTGGTCCTGTTTTAAAGCCAATCTGTATCTTAATTTGTCCTCATGTCTGTAGGTTTTTCGTCATCCTCTTCTCAAACCTTTATACAACTTTTTAAGTTGGTAAAATGAATCAGTGAACCATAGGGCGGGGGTAAAGATTTGATGGAGTTTTTTTTACAAAGAGTGGGAACTAACACATGGAGAGAGGATCTGATCCAGGAGTCTAAAGTTTGAGCATCAGATTCTACAGAATCGCTCAGTGTGGGAAAATTGGCTTCAAGTAGAGAATTAAGAGCCGTAACATTGAGGTTACACCAGCTCCTACCCAAAGATGTCTTCTTCCTCATATCCCTTTAGGCTCCCACCGTGCCGCCAGCACTTGTCTGAGGCCACAGGACTATGGCAGAAAGGACCCCAGCAACTCGTCAAGCATTTGAGTCTGTTTTTATTTTTAAACCATTTTTTGTGACACATACAAGACAGAGCACAGCACAACAGTATATATTTATTAATACAAGTTAGGTTGGTGGTATAGGTGACTCAGTAAGCGATAAGAACAGGATTATACCCATAGTCTCACCATTATACATGGGCAGCTTAGTGTCCATGGTTTACTGTGGTTTAAAGTAACAAAAACTAGCAACCAAAAGTGAAAGAAAGACCGAACCCCCCATCTCCCTGGAAACTCACCAATGTTTCATTTTTGGGTATGACAGCAAAGAGTAGGAATATTATATATCAAGGTCATTGAATTTGGGGGTGGGTGCGACCAAGCGACCCTGATGGGAGTAAAATAGGAGGTTCCGGTGATATCGGTGAAGAGGGATTGATGGGGGAACTTGCGTTCAGGTGCAAATCATTGCAGAAGTGTCTAAGGGGACTGGGAGTCGTCGGTGGGCTGGGGAGTAAAATCAAGAGGGATCAGGACCCAGTGGTCCACTAAGGGGAACCCGCTGAGTCTGTTCATGCTATTCTACTCCAGTCGGTCATATAGCCCCTCTCCTTCCTTGGTGATGGACCTCCTTCCACCCGCTACGTATCTTCCTGGGCTGGTCCTGTTTCCTCTCAGACAAGTTCCTGCATGACTCTTCTCCATTTGACAGTTGTGCTTGGTGCTCCATTCCACATTCTCCTCGCCGCCACCACCACCACCATCCCTGGTTCCTGGCACGCCCCCTTGTAAAGTCAAATCCGGAAGTAGTCGTCTTACTGCTTCCAACGTTGTCTCTGCCAAACACTTGTTGCCCGAGTCCTTCCTCACTTTCCTCAGTATCCGTCATCTCGAAGACATGAAGGAAAACAGCTTTTAATTCTTTCCAACTGTGGCCTGTATGAATATTTAGTGATGCCATTTGGCCTCTGTAATACCACTGAAACATTTCAACATCCCAATATTGCACCTTTCATTGGTATGTTGGGTTCCCATATATCATAGTGTTTTTGGATGACATGTTCTTTTTTTCATACAATCTGATAGAACAGACGAAGCATGTGGCTGAAGTCATAACCCCAGGAAAATGCATTTTTGAAATGTGCTGGTTGTTTTGAGCTTTTCGATCACCTCAATTGGTGTCACCATTCAGACATTGAGAAAGTAAAGTATGTACTACAATGGTAAATACAGAGATCTGAGAAATAAGTACAAATCCTTGGTCTATACAATTTCTACAGACAGTTTATTCTTTCTTTTTCACATTTGTTACATCTATCAAACTCCTCACAAATAGAAGGAGTCCGGTTCCACTGGGATCACCTGCATCTCTGCTATGGCTATTTGTCACACAGCAGTCCCACAACCGAAGCCCTACAACCTATGGCTTTGGATTATCTTTGATTGAGCAAACCATGCCAGCATTATACTAGCATTATGAAAGCGAAGGCCCTCAAAGCTGCATTCACCCAAGGGAAACATTATTTGGAGTGGGTTAATCCTGAGGTAACTCATGTTTTTTTTTGTTTTTTATGAATCCATGTGCTCTACGAATTGCGGACACGCCAGATCGATGCTTTCTTTCCAAATTCCATTTCTTCATGTGTTACTGTCCTGGAAACCAACTGCAGGTGTTGTATGTTGTCTAGGTAAAAAGATTGCCTGCCAATCAGTTCTACCTTACAACCTTGCTTTAGAAAGAAGTGGGATGTCATTCTATAGGGAAATCCTACAGGCACCACAGGATGTGTAACCCAATGCATGAACTTGACAGGAGTCTAACGTGCATCATCTAGTTGTTGGACTGTTAGGAAGAAACAATGGAGTCCAAGGTGTCACTGCTCGGCTGCACACCACAATATTCCACCAGTGTCACCAGTGTCACTGGTGTCATGGCCTTCTCATGGCGGGACAGCCAGGACTTAGAAAGAAAATGAAATTAGTCTTACAGACCTCCTGATGACATAAAATGCAGCCATTCGAAAACATTTCAAGTCATTTTTGCTTGTACACTCACAAGAACAAATTGCTCTAAGCCCGTGGGTGCTGCTCCTGCTCCTTCTGGTTTACGCTGCTCTAGAGTTTAAAGATTAGTCCAGTTGTTGCCCATTTCACCTAGATGGCATACTTCATATATGCTGAACCCTCCACTCCAACTCTAAGAACTATCTTCATGATGTAAAGGTATGCCCGTGTAGTTGTGCGGGTGGTAATATTAAAGACAGGGTTTCACCATCATCTTATGCTTCTGCACATTGCTGTTACAGGCACTACACATGCGGGGTGGGGTCCGTGGGAGGTTGAGTGAATGAAGAGGGTTGGCCAGCAACTGGGTTGGCTGCCCATAGGAGGTTGAGCGTAGTGTCTGCAATCAACACCATCAGGCGCACGACCAAAAGGTATGCTCAATGAAGGAGTTAGGTGAATATGATTTTTTTTTAAACTGAAATTCACAGAAAAAAAATCCAAAGGTTAAAGGGACATGATAGTTAGGTATGGTAATAAAAGTTTAGTTTATGTTAGAATAAAAACTCTGAACTTCACTGAGAATACCAAAGGTGATAGTGAGGCAAAGCAATAAGATTGTAGTTGACATTAAAAGAGCCCTAGCATTCACTGAGAAAAAACAAAGGTTAAAGTGAAGTTATAGCTAGGCAATATGTTTTTAGTTGATATTAAAAGAATCCTAACATTCACTGAATAAAAACCAAAGGTTAAAGTGAAGGTATAGTTAAGCAAGGCATTACGATTTTTGTTGACATTAAGCATTTACTGAAAAAAACAAAGGTTAAAGTTACGTTGTAGTTAGGTAAAGCAATAAGATTTTAGTTGATATTAAAAGAGCCCTAGCATTCACTGAGAAAACCAAAGGTTAAAGTGAAGTTATAGTTAGGCAATTTGATTTTAGTTGATATTAAAAGAACCCTAACATTCACTGAGCTGAGAAAAAAGAAAACCAAAGGTTAAAGTGAAGTTATAGTTAGGCAAGGCAATACGATTTTTGTTGACATTAAGCATTATCTGAAAAAAACAAAGGTTAAAGTGACGTTGTAGTTAGGCAAAGCAAAACGATTTTAGTTGATATTAAAAGACCCCTAGCATTAAATGAGAAAAACCCAAAGGTTAAAGTAACGTTGTAGCTAGGCAAGGCAATAAGATTGTTGTTGATATTAAAAGACCCCTGGCATTCACTGAGAAAAACCCAAAGGTTAAAGTGACGTTGTAGCTAGGCAAGGCAATAAGATTGTTGTTGATATTAAAAGACCCCTGGCATCCACTGACAAAAAACCCAAAGGTTAAAGTGAAGTTACAGCTGGGTCTTGAACGATGGAATCGGGCCTTACTTTTCCTAGTGAACCGATCAGGCCTAAAGACTTCATAATCAGCTCAGCTCAGGTCTGCTGTATTGAGTGTACGCTTTCCCACAAGGTAACCGTCAGGCATATAGTTATAAAGTTATGATTGTATACAATAATATAGTTGACAAATCAAAATGTTCTCTCTCCTAAAGTACCTAACAAGGATGATCAAACTGCAAATCTGCTATCCCTAAGCTTTGCTTTGTCATAAGAGTGCAATCAACACCAAAACTCTTGTCTACTATGGGAGCCAGCAGCGACGCAGCCCCTCCCCTCGCCCCCCAGCTTTAGCAACCTAAGTGGTGGTGGTGTTGGCTATAGAAACACGGATTAGTTATTTATGAGCCTGGTCTGTCTGCAGCTCTGCAGACAGAACGTCTTAAAAACAAAGGGGAAACCATAACAACGGGGAGGGATGCACAGTTAAACATAGTAAAGGAGGCTCAGAAGGTGGAATGATGAGAAAAAGATCAAGAGAGGGGGCAGGAAGGAAAAGTGAAAGAAAGGACATATGAAAAGAAGACAAACTGTGACAAGGAAGGGCCAAAAGAATGAAAGGATGGATGTAAGGGTAAAAAGATTGATGGATATAAAACAACATTTTCTTCAGTGGGTGAAAGCGAGATTGGCTGCGTGGACTGAATGAGACCAGGATGGAAGGTTGAATGGATGAAGGGGTGGATTTACAATGGAGAATGAAATGATGAATGGATAAAAATGGATGGACGGATGAGAAAAAGGATGATGAATGATTGGTAATATGAATGGAAGACTGTGATGGAGAAAAACTGGTTGGATTCTAAGGTAAAGGAAGGATGAATGGAATCCTGAAAGGATGACAGGTACTGAAAAGATGTACAGATGGATGAATGCATGGATGAAAGGCTTTCAGGATGTGGAGATAGATGGACGGAAGGAGGGAAGACGGGGCCTCTTCTAGGGTGGGTAGGCCTCACTCGCTTTGCACACACAATGACATTTGGGACATGGATGGAAGTGGGTGGTATTTTAATTTACTGGTTACCCTGTGATGGTAATATGTGACATTTTATGTGACAAAATATCTCCCTTCAGGCTCTAAAGCAGAGTAATAACAACTCACCCTTAAATGCTCCTTGACTTTAAAATAAGCTTTTCGCAATAAATATGTCAGGCTGACTGCCTTTGTTATAACTGTTCATAATAAACCGATCTAGCTTATAGCCTTGATCATTGGCTTGACTCCATAACCAACTCAGTCCTGCTGTAGTGAGCACAGGCTTTTCCACAAGCCAAACAATGCAATGCACCTCTTCAAAAACGGGGGGGAACCCAAATCAATAACCCTCCGGCATCTGGGTATATAAACAGTATATGAAAGAAAACAATGCCTCGGGACTAATTATGTAACCTAAATTTTGGCGAAAAGATAAGTAAAATATCTCCTCCCTTGAGTAATATTCTTTCTCCAACACAACCTTTGTTGCTGTATTTTGTGACTACGTCAACGGCAATTCCAATGAACACAATTTTTAAAGAATTTTTTTTGACTATTTAATAGTTTAAGTATAAGTATATTTGTTTTATACCTCACTTCTTCTTCACAATTTTATAGAAATATTTTTTAGATATATATATACAAACATATACAATATTTACAATACTTACATTTGACAGAGAAACTAAACATATACATACGCATGATGCGAAGTAGAGAGACGGAAGGTTAGAAGTTGGTCCTGTGAATAAGTTGGAGGGTTGAAGCGCAAAGATATTATAATTGCACCCCATATACCGAAAGTTGAAAAGTGTGACGAGTCGTTTCGTTGCGGCTTAATAGTGATTGGCAAGCTCGCCAAGATATATAAAAAATAAAAAAGGAGAAAAGGGAGGACGTCCAATTGTCCCAAAAGATTGTAGTTGGACAAGAGGTTGAACTGTACGAAACTATACGTTCTTATGCCCTAGTCCTGATGAGGCCAAAAGAGTTATTTGGCTGAAACGCGTCGACATTGATTTTGAAGACACTCGCTTGATTGTGTTTTGTGTTTTGGAATTAATTTGGAAAGAGCACTCTAAATAATCTGGAGGTTGTAACAACAAAATCTCTAAGTGTCTCTGAATGAGTGAACTTCAATATATAGGAATGCTTTAGCAAAATAAGCCCATAGGCATCCTGGTTGAAAATAGGGCTTTTGTTGATATGTATATGTTTAGTTTCTTTGTCATATGTAAGTATTGTAAATATTATATATGTTTGTTTGGAGAGGTGTGGCTCACTGGTTAGCGGCGGCAGACCTGTAAGCAGAGAATTGACCAGGGTTCAATTCCCGACGCGGCAGGGTTGTGGACCAGGGTCAAAACGGACTCAATAATTCTCGCCTCGGTACCTACTCTAACCAGGAACACACTCTGCAACTCTGGGCATTAAGCTTGCCTTATCTCTACAACGGCTCCCCACAGACGCTGGGGATGCCTGGTTTCACCTTGGAGATACCCAGAAAGGGACCATCTCACAGGGATAGCCAGGACGGGTTCCCCAGCGGTCTATAGCGCCGGGACACCTCCTCGTGAGGTAGCTGTTCGCGCTCTACAAATATCAGTATTATTATTATTATATATATATCTAAAAAATATTTCTATAAAATTGTGAAGAAGTGAGGTATAAAACAAATATACTTATACTTAAACTATTAAATAGTCAAAAAAAATTCTTTAAAAATTGTGTTCATTGAAATTGCCGTTGACGTAGTCACAAAATACAGCAACAAAGGTTGTGTTGGAGAAAGAATATTACTCAAGGGAGGAGATATTTTACTTATCTTTTCGCCAAAATTTAGGTTACATTATTAGTCCCGAGGCATTGTTTTCTTTCACAAACAATGCAATGCAGGCATTCTTTCCGCGGAAGCACACAACGTCTGCCCAATCCAATGCTCAAGGCAACCAACATGTGGGCAGAGCCTAAGCCCCTCTCAGACTACTTCTGAAAGCTCTTTTTCTGTTGATCTCATAAGGCCTGGAGGCAGCTGCACCGTCCAGCCAGATCTAAAAAGACTGCGGGATGGAAGGGGACTAGCTCATTATTACCACTCATTTAACATTGAAGGGCTTTGATAAACATTATAAAACGCTTGTAAAATCTCCGTCTTTCGCTGCACTTTTTGCAAAGATAAAGACACCAAGAACCTGGACTACATTTAATCACAGCACTTGCGAGAGACCCTGTCGTATCTGTGGGGTGGGCGGCGGCACCTCTTTGGGGGCGGCGTCACCTCTTTGGCAGCGGCGTCACCTCTTTGGGGGCGGCGTCACCTCTTTGGGGGCGGCGTCGGTGTTTTTTCTTTATTCTCCAGATCCACGTCCAGAGAACACTAAAACAGCAGCATGCAGCTGGAAGCAGATTTTATGGCAGAAGAGGGGCTCGCTGACACTTGCACCTCATGTTAACGATTCCTTTAATGATTCAAGAAACTACTCCCAGAAGTCTGATGAAATATCAAACACAATATAACGCTCCTGGATGACGTCAGCGGTAGATAGCGCGGTTCAATGTCACATTAAATGCCGAAAACCATTGCATGGAAGGAGGGGTTTGAGTAAAAACCATTGATTGAAAATGCTGGTAATCGTGGTATTAGCCATCATGCGCCCTGAGCTTTTGCAGACGGGAGAGACAAAGGTATCAGTGCAAGATGCACAACCCTAAACCCAGTCGACCTGACTGGAAACATCCCTCACCGGGAGGAATCGGACTCAAAACAAATATTATAAAGTCAGACTAGCAAAAAAGTAAAGTAAACAAGCATTTACAATGCAATGGTCTCGGCATTGGTAAAGTTAGAGCTATTGGCATTGCTCATGACATTATTTTTGTTTATGTTTTTGTTTTTAAAACATTTAAAGAAACAGCATTGTCATGAGCAATGCCAATAGCTCTAACTTTAACAATGCCGAGACCGTTGCATTGTAAATGCTTATTACGGTCTCAAAAGCGAGACATATTGTCTGTGCCAATGCTTGTTTTACTTTTTGCATATTTATATAGCGCAAACTTGACCCGAAGGTATTGGAGCGCTTTACACGAGCGCCATATTTACATTACACATTCAGGCACGGGGAGATTAAGTGATTTGCCCAGAATCACAGGATGTGGACACGACCCCGAGGCTCGAACCCTAGTTTCCAGCACCAAAGTTGGCAGTCTAGCTGACGGACCACTGCTTTGAATTGTATGGCTTTTTAGCTAAATAGTAAAGATACACTTGAGAAACAAAAGACAAACAACACTGACCTGTGAAAATTTGACCAGAGCTAAAATAAATGGATTAGCTTTCACCGCAGAAGTCACGGATGGACAAATTCACGACGTTTCAAAAATATCAAGTATTCAAAATAATATTAAAAAGTTCAACGCTTAATTACTACAGTTTTTACACCATAACAAGTGCCGGAATTACATCCTATTTACAATGTAATCTGCAATACACGTTATTCACTCCCTAACGGCACTTTAAAATAAGGACTAATAAAATACTGTACCAATTCAAGATGGCGACATTGCTGGTATGTTGTTAGGGTGTCGGCCATACTAGGCTGGGCAGGGTGTATAACCCAACACCTTCCCGGACACCATCTATTAAAAGGATCTTAAAGAAAATCGCCACGGAAGAGGCTGTCTGTTTTCAATCTTTTTGCCTCGGTATCCGGAACCAAGATCCGCCTCTCCAGTTTCAGCACGGACAGTGTTCAGCATAGCACTGCATCCGCAGTCAGCGGCCTCAGCAGCCTCGGTATGGGCTGCCGGGAGGCTCCCCGCTTGAACTTAGCTGCCCCCTCTGTCCTACGAGACCTGCTCACCTCTGATGTAAGGGAGCTAAACTGCAAGGATGACGAGGTCTGCGTGATGGGCCTCTACGGCTCGCAGCACGGACAGTGTTCAGCATAGCACTGCGTCCGCAGTCAGCGGCCTCAGCAGCCTCGGTATGGGCTGCCGGGAGGCTCCCCGCGTGAACTTAGCTGCCCCCTCTGTCCTACGAGACCTGCTCACCTCTGATGTAAGGGAGCTAAACTGCAAGGATGACGAGGTCTGCGTGGTGGGCCTCTTCGGCTCGCAAAGGGAACAAAAGTGCAGTGCAAACTGGGGGGTTTGAGGAGGAAACCAAGACAAGAGGGAACAAGCACACCACTGCCTTTCTCCGAGGCGAAGCAGAAATGCCTCGGAGAAAGGCAGCGGCATTTCCGGATTCGGGGGTGTGTTTTGCTTTTCTCTCCTCTTGCCATTGGCTGGAGGAGATAATTAGAAAAGTTGAAAAAAACACGCCCCCGAATCCGAAAAGGACGGGGCCTGTTCGGAGTGACGGAGCTTTTCTCCAATGGCTGGCCAGCATTCAAGAGGCCAGCCAATGGAGAAGAGGGGAGAAGAGGGGCGGGTTCAAGCCCCTCTTCTCCAAGTCATTATGTCTCGCGAGCGAGACTGCGCAAGCGCAGCCTTCGCTAGCCGAGACCTAAAAATATATATATAAATAACTAGATAATAAAAAGTGGAACAGGGATGGAGCTGAGGGGCAATTTAGGTGGAAGGTTTGTTTAGGGCCTGTGGTTAGAGTAGGGTGTGGTTGAAGAACACGGTTCGGGTTGGCATCACACTTAAGAACAGGGAAGGGGTTACAGTAACCTGAGGCCCTGCATTGGAGCTGGGGTAAGAGCTGGTGTAAGGAAAGGTGTTATGGTTCGAGTAGGAATAATGGTTCATATCCGGGTTGGGCCAAAGGTTAGCGCTCGAGCAAGGGAGGTTAGCTTTAGGGGTTGTGTCAGAGTAATGGAAGGTGTAAATAATGGTGAAGGGGTACATGACATGATAAGGGGATATTCCCACATAAACTGGCAGAGACAACATAGTGTGAGGACAATAGGTTAGGGTAGATTTAAAGAGGGCAGTAACCATTACGGATTAATTTATGACTATATATAATTCAGAAAGATAGTGGTAAAATATCCATATTTTTACCTCTACATTTTTAAATCTTCATTGAACATAAATATTAGCTACAAGTTTTACACCTCTATTTTCTGTTGAAATCTCCTTTTTTATTCCAATTTTTTTAAACAATGCTGTGAGGAGCTTGGTGTCACCAACCGAAGACCCAGTTTAACACAAAATCCCACCTCATCAGCACCCGCCTGGCGGCCAGAACGCCGGAATGACCATGAAGTGGCATTTGGTGCTCCAGAAGCACCAAAATAAGTAAATTGTGGTACATTTTTGGACTGATTTTTAAGGGTGTGACCTGTTGTGCAGTACTGGGTGGCTGTGCACACTACTGAGGCAGGGTAGGGGAGAGGCAGACGCTACTGAGGCCAGAGTGGGTGTGGGCACGGGGGCAAGCGCAGTCAAGTAGGATGATACACAGAGGGCCTCACCAAGGAAGAGAGTTAAAGATGGATGAAAGTGGGGCGGTGTGGCATACTGTCCCAAATATTTGTAAAAGAGGATGCCAAGGGTGAGTGATGATAACTCTCCGAAACTCAGAGGGGTGAGATATATCATTGAAAATATTTGGAAGGTACAGACTACTCCAAAACATAAAAAACCCACTCAGTGTGCTCCAAGAAGCGAATTTCACTCACAGTGAGTGAGGCTGTGCTCCATGAGGTGAGATCCACACCCATCCGGAGAGACTGATCACCAAGGACTGGGACCTATCCCTCGTGAAAGACTGTCTCAACTTGTGGGACTCTTATCGTATAAGGAGGGCACCAAGATTTGGGACTCACTTAAATGAGTGAGACCAGGCTTCAGGAAAGGAGAGTGAGGCTTGAATCCAGTGAGTGAGACTGGGCTTTCATTTGTGCAATTCCCACCCAATTAGTGAGGCTGTACTTGCCCGCCTTTACGGTCTCTTTGTACTTGGTGCCCCCATCCCCACTCATGTGTTCCCTCATCTGGTGTCTGCTCTTTTCAGTGCTCACAAGAGGTCCCGTTCAGCTCATCTTTGTGAGATCCTGTCCAGCTAGTGGAGCCTCCTTCTGTGCCCGACGTTTGCTTACGGGGACAAGACTTCGGTGCACCGGAAATGGACAAGGTCACTCAAGTAACATGGCACTTTTTGTGTACAGTAGTCCCAGTAAGCTCTGAGTGACAGGAACACCGTGTAATCAGTGATCCTCACATGTATGCTGTTTTTTGGAAACGATTTGGTATTAGATGATGTATAATTTGTCACGTCAACACCAGTGTGACACTTTGTGACAGGAGTTCAAACGCATGAATTTTTCCTTTATGTTTTCAATAGAGAACCGGTACCTATGGAAAGGGTACTTTGATGTGTTTTTAGTTAAAACACGTTTTGCTTGAACAATTTAGCGGATGCTAGGAGCAGGTCCGTGAGTTGGGTTTTCCTTAAAAGTGTAAGAGTGATGAATAGCCGGTTAAGGACCTTTTTTCCCCGCATCCCTAATTAAAATATGCAAATTTGACTAAATAGGATGAAAGGAACAGAGACAGCACGTCAAATGGAGGATTAAGAGGTCTTCTTCCATTGTTGATTGCAAATGACAAAAGGTTCCAAATAAATCCTCAAATGAGAGATGCTTCAGAGCTCTTCACTGCCACGAGCTATTTTATGATACGGTACTTAATTTACATGCCATCTGCAGCAACCAATAGTTTTGTTTCTTGAAAGTTTTTGATGTGCCTATGGGAAGGTTTCATACCTGAAGCCTAGGGTAGGGCTTTGCACCTGACTGTATTGAAACTTTAATGACGCTCTCCAGGACTTCACAAGTTAGTTTGTACATTTAATTAGAGTTGTAAAAGCTAACCCTGGGCAAAGAACTGGGAGTTTGGGAAGATTTCAGGTAAAAACTCACGTAGTGGAATCAGCTGCTATATTGCACCCACAAATGCTTTGATAAAGCAACTTTACATGCTAAAAAGCACATAGCCAATTCACAAAAGTGAACTCTGAAAATTAACATTATCAGGCAATGAGATAGGTGATGATTTTGTCCCCCCCCCCCTAACCTAGGGGGAGGACCAAGCAGATGCCTTGAACACAAAGAGCATATCATGCTGAACGATTCAGTGGTGGTCCCATCCTCCAAGGACCACCCCAAGCACAGTTATGGGCAAAAATACAATCCCAACCAAAGGCCCTGCAAAGCATTATGGGACGAGATTAGCAGTGGGCGGTGAATATTATAGTATCCAATATCAAAATAGTTCTACAAAGAGCCGCAGTTCAACTAGTCGTTACTAGGTGTCCCTCACGAGTCAAATACAAAAGCATTGAAATTATTGCATCAAGCTGCAGTCCCACTAGTCGTTGCTAGGTGTCCCTCAAGTCAAATGCTTTTGCATTTGACTCATGAGAGGTGAGAGGTGACTTAAATATACAGTTATGGGATGCGGGGGCTTTGCCATACATTTAAATGATGAAGTTGAAATAGCAGTTTAAAAGCTGCTCTTCCAGTCTGCAGTGGCACGCTGGGAGCCATGTTGTGCTTTGGCACACTCAGCGTGGCACAGACAGTGCTGCAGCCCTGCATGGACACTTTAACTTACAGGGCCTGATACTCTTCCGACCATAGGGACTTATAAGTAAGTTAACGTATGCCAATTGGGGGTAGACAATTCAACATACATTTTGTAGAAGATTAGAACGCTGGCACTGAGGTCTGGTTAGCAGACCTAAGAGCACTCAGTCGAAAAACCAACAGCATTGGTCCCAAACTTTGGGGGCGATCGTGCAAAAGCAGGCATTTCCTTACAATACGTTTATTTGCCAAGAATCTTTCAAGATGTTTTTGTTAACAATGTCTACTCACTATGTTCGCTTCAGCTTTTTTCTAGGCCTGGGCGGTAAATTCCGTTCCGTTCGCGGAATTTGCGGAATTTGGGTAATTTCGCGTTCCGCGGAGAACGCGAAATCGCCCAAAAATCTGCGTTCCGCAACTTCGCGAAATTTTTTGCTTGTTCGCGTTCTCAATATGCGTGTTCGCGAGATATTTCACCCCAAGCACGCAAACAGCGATCGCGAACAGGAAAAAAGTATCGCGAACAAGCAATTCCGCGTGTTCGCGGAATTTCTGCGTGTTCGCGGAGATTTTTACCGTTTCGCGGAGATTTGCGTAACGCGATTACGCAAATTCCGCCCACCCCTACTTTTTTCCAAATCATATGTAGTTTAATAAAAAATGAGTAATGAACAGTTCATAACACAGTTTGCTCCTGTGTTTAAATGTGGCTTCACGGGCAAAATAAAATATATTTTTAAAAATTGGGATAAAAATTATACATGTGCATAAATCCCCAGATGGGACGCAGATTTTAGATTATCTGACCTTTTAATTAAAATTATGATATAAAATGATAAAATCTATTTTGTTCTAAAAACTGGAACACGGCCAGTTTCCAGTAACACCCACCATGAAACAAAACATTTGACCACCTTAAATCAACACCAGGCAAATGAAGAACGCAAGCGGCCCATGCAGTGTCTCGCATTTCAAATGGAAAACGCAGCACTTTAGCAGGACTTTGCACAGATTACAGGATCATAAAACGACATCCAAAGGCGGCTAGTGAGTGGCTACTGAAGAAGGATTTGTCTGAATCCCTCTCATTGGATGAGACTGGAGTAGAAAGTCATCCAAGAGGGGAAAGTAAATGTCCCTTCTGGTGCTCAAGGTGATAAATATCCATTCATTTCATAACATTTCACATGTATGAGGAGGCAATGACAAGCAGGTCCATGCCAGATGTTCTGCAAGTTTCTTTCAGCTGATTCACAAGATAGCCGTAAACCTCTGGAAGAATTAAGAGTATGGATTTACAACTACACACCTGTTTCACATAAATTGTAGGAGTACAACTTTCATAGTCCCCCTTCTTCCTGCCTTCAAGGAGGCTTCTTTCCCAAAACTAACAATGATGTGTTAAGTCATATTTGGATACGTGAGGTTTAGAATATTTGTGAAAGTTCAGAAACATCTTTGTAGTAGTGCGTTCTCAAGTCTTGCTTCATAAGAAGTCTGTTCCTACATCACACACTCTCTTGAAAACTGGAAGTGCTAAGGACATTTTCCCAAACTTAAACAAGGATTCTTCCTACCACAATTGTATTCTGGAAGACAGCTCTCGCTAATCAACAATCAATCCATTAAATATAAAAAAATTGTATTTTACTCAAAGTAAACAAAAATAAACAGGCATTAAAACCCTTAATGCAGAGGGTGCATAGTGCAAAATCATGCTCAGTGCTCTCTTATAAGTGATACACACAAGTGATAAATCGTGACCAGTGTATCAATAGAACAAGAATGGCACCTCCCGGTAAAGTAATGCAGGGTCCATAAGGTCCAGGTTTAAAGTCGATAACGTTTCGAACCCTGTGAAAGTCTCGGGGATCATCATCAGGACACGAGAGGATAGACGAAGCCGAGGAAGGACTGAAACTATAAATAATACAGACCTGAAAATAATGCAAAGGTATTTAAAGAGAAAAACAGAAAACTAGGCATACAGAGATATTTACATAATGGTTTGAGGTCTCTTACTCTCTTAATGGGGTATGCAGATCACACTAAAAGAGGGAAAATTAAAAGAAAAAAGGTCAAATAAAAGAAGGGTCAAGCGATGAAGGAGAGTCCCCAAGAATAAGGCTCCCCTTGGAGCAGAACTTGAGGGACCGGTGCAAATAGTGCCAGGAAGTGATGATTAAAGCTCTCCCAAGAAGGCGAGTGTCAATCACTAACGAAGGAAAAATCTGAAAAATACAATGGGTGAGATTTTTACATGGTGAGGTCAAGATAGGAGAGTGCCCAGGAAGGTGGCTCACCTTGGACGGGAGCCCCGAAGGCCATGGAGCAAATGGTGCTCAAATAAATAATCAATGGAGCGCCTGTAAAGTTTCACTATTATAGCGCTTTGCTCATTCAGGGAATTGAGGGCCACACATTCTTGTAGAGAGATATTATATGGTGCGAAAACATTCTTTTTTGAAGTTCAGATAGCTCTTTGTGTACAATATTCTCAAAGTTATAATTTCTCCCAGTAAAGTGGATGTAGGAGGGGACATTGTCAATAGTGGATGTAAATGTGTCACTTCCGCTCCAGAGTGCATATTCTCAGCTCCAAGAAAGGCTCCAAGTGCCTCTGCATTATTTCCACGTCTGTATTATTTATTGTTTCAGTCCTTCCTCGGGCACCTCTATTCTTTACATGATCTCAAGAGTCTCACAGGGATCGAAACATCATTGTCTTGAAACATGGACCCTATGGACTCTGCGTTACATTAACGGGCCGTGCGGTTTTACTGATACACACTAGTGATAAATCGTGATCAGCATGTGTATCACTTATAAGAGGGCACAGAGCATGTGTTTGCACTAAGTACCCACTGCCTCATTGTTTTTAATCTTGTTTCACTATTTTGTAGTTTGAGTAAAATGCCACTTGGATATCATTGTATGGCCTGATTGCTTATAGGGAACACTGTCTTCCAGAATACAATGTATGCCCCAGGTACCATGTGATTTCTGGGTTTCCCTGCACACCGAATTACTCCTACCACAGTTATGTCATTAGCGCTATAACTAAGAAGTGTTTCTCTAACACAATTTAGTAGAATGAAAGTCAGAGTAGATTTTGCAAGAGGGGATGTCAGTACTGACATATTATCAGGGCCACTGAAATTATGCAGCACTGAAAAAACAAATAATGCTGCAGGGCTGACAAAATTATGTGAAGAAAAAGCAAATTATTTGGCATAATGCGGCACATTCTGCAGCAATAGTATTGCGTCATCATTGTAACAACATTCTGTCTGGGCAACGTTGACTCTCCTTACTACTAGCTTAACACCTAAATTCAACAATCAGAAACTGAAAGGTCACGAGGAGTTAACTTTTGTAAAGAGTCTGCCACGTCTCACACTTTTTGTTTAGTGAGATTTGATCCCTTGGGTCTAGAAATGACATTTTGGGTGAAATCTGCAGATAGTTGAATTTGTGGCGCATTTGGCCCTGCGTATAACCTGCTGAGCTATCTTGCCAGATTTCTGAATTACCTAACCTGGCTCATTCAAGTGCAACTTTGAAACGCAGAAAGGCGTGGTAAGCCAAAAACAAATGTTTATGATGACCTGCAAGCTAATTAAGCTTTTGAAATTCACCTTAACTGCATTTCATTCCGTGACCACCTTGACACACCGCTACCACCCCTCTCTCCACCATTCACAGCTGGTGTCAAGGCAAAGAGGTGGGTCGAGGAGAGGGAGGGGACTAACAAAAAACAACAAAAAAAAACGTACCTGAATCCCTGCCTCATCGCCGCTCTTCTAGCTCCACTGCAGGTACAGATCCCAGAATGCCCTGCAGCCAATCCTAACGCTGCTCTCATGCATGATTGGCCTGAACGGCCTGGGTTTGCACTCCCAGAAAGCCTGGGAGCCTGTGCCTGCTGTCTCCAACCCAGCAATGCAGCAAGACAGCTTCAGTGTGCATGTGGGTTTGGCCGTCCTGAGACACCCGGCCAAACTCACATGCGCACTGATAATAGTGCAGCTTCCACTCCCCCTCGTGCCTGTCATTCCCATGGCCCCGCTCCCTAGGTTTGATGCAATGGAGGGGAAAAAACAATAATAAACATACTTTATTATCATTTTAGTTTTTTACGTTTTGCAGCTGCTGCTGGCAGTGGGGTTGACGCTCTAGCGGAGGAGCCGATGCTGCTCTCAACCCCACTGAGGTGCCACTTAAGAATGCACTGGTGTCTGGACACACTGATCCTTCCTTTGTGAATCAGCAGACAGTTCACAATGCTGATTGTGCAACTTTCCCAACGCACAAGAGCCATCGAGGCTTGGGGAACGCATTTAGAATGTGACCAAATGAAGCAAACGCAAAATAAATCAGTCCGGGCAGGAGGGCCTGGGTGGTGGCAACAGCATGAAAGGGGGTGACAGACAGCTGTGTGACGGTGACAGTATGTAGGACTGAAGGGATGCATGGGAGGCTGTGGAGGGAGGTGCCACGGTGAGAGTATGAAAGGTGCCAGGAGCTGTGTGATGGCGACAGTATGTAGGACTGAAGTGATGTGTGGAAGGCTGCGTGGCGAGGTGCTACGGTGAGAGTATCAATAGTGCATGGAGCTGTGTGACGGTGACAGTATGTAGGACTGAAGGGATGCATGGGAGGCTGTGGAGGGAGGTGCCACGGTGAGAGTATGAAAGGTGCCAGGAGCTGTGTGATGGTGACAGTATGTAGGACTGAAGGGATGTGTGGAAGGCTGTGTGGCGAGGTGCTACGGTGAGAGTATCAATAGTGCATGGAGCTGTGTGACGGTGACAGTATGTAGGACTGAAGTGATGTGTGGAAGGCTGTGGAGGGAGGTGCTACGGTGAGAGTATCAATAGTGCATGGAGCTGTGTGACGGTGACAGTATGTAGGACTGAAGAGATGTGTGGAAGGCTGTGTGGCGAGGTGCTACGGTGAGAGTATCAATAGTGCATGGAGCTGTGTGATGGTGACAGTATGTATGACTGAATGGATGTGTGGGAGGCTGTGGGGCGAGGTGCTATGGTGGGAGTATCAATAGTGCATAGAGCTGTGTGATGGTGACAGTATATAGGATTGTGTGGTTTTGTGAGAAGTGATGTGCTACAGTGACAGTATAAAAGGTGCAAGGAGCTGTGTGACAGTGACAATGTGTAGGACTGAAGGGATGTGTCGTAGGCTGTGGAGTGAGTTGCCACAGTGGCAGTATGAAAGGTGTTTGGAGCTGTGTGATGGTTACAGTATGGAGGATTGAAGGGATGCGTGGGAGGCTGTGGAGTGAGGTGCCACAGTAAGGGCACGAAAGGTGCAAGGAGCTGTGTGACGGTGACAGTATGTAGGACTGAAGGGATGTGTGGGAGGCTGTGGAGTGAGGTGCTACGGAGAGTATATCCAACAAAACCGAAGTCCTCATCATAGGCACTCCTTCCTCCACCTGGGATGTCTCCTGGTGGACTGCAGTGCTCAGAATTCCCCCCCCCACACCCACCGACCACGCACGCAACCTCTGCACCATCCTCAACTCCTCGCTGTCAATGAACTGCCAAGTCAATGCTCTCTCATCCTCCTCCTTCCACACGCTCCATCTGATTCAGAAGATTTTCAAGTGGATCCCCACCAGGTCCAGGAGAATGGTCACCAAGGCGCTCGTCAGCAGCAAGCTCGACTACGGCAATGCACTCTATGCCGTCACCACCCAAAAACTCCAAAAGAAATTGCAGAACATCCAGAACGCCTCTGCCAAACTCATCCTGAACATTCCCCACCGAAGCCACATCTCCGGTCACCTGAGAGACCTTCACTGGCTCCAAATCCCCAAAAGAATCACCTTCAAGCACCTCCCATCCCCCGGAACCTGCTGCGCCTTGAGACCCTAACAGATGATTAGCCGCGCTCTATAACAATCCTGATTGATTGAGTATATGAAAGGTGCAATGAGCTGAGTGATGGTGACAGTATGGAGGGTTGAAAGGATGTGTGGTAGTCCGAGAGTGAGGTACCATGGCGGGAGTATGAAAGGTGCAAAGAGCTGTGTGATGGTGACAGTATGGAGGAGTGAAGGGATGTGTGGTAGTCCGAGAGTGAGGTACCATGGCGGGAGTATGAAAGGTGCAATGAGCTGAGTGATGGTGACAGTATGGAGGAGTGAAGGGATGTGTGGTAGTCTGAGAAGTGAGGTACCATGGCGGGAGTATGAAAGGATGTGACGTGACTGTGAGCACTTTTCAGGAGGGTGAGAGTTTGGAAGGGAGCAGTGATGGGTGTGAAGGTCAGAGTGTGGAAGCACAAGAGGTAATGCTGCAGGGTAGAAGAGTATTTGTGCTGTTGTGAGTGAACCTAAATTGGTGAACTTCAGGTTTTACATTTTTCAGTGTAGCACAAAGAGACCTACGGGTGTTAGTGCTCTTAACAAACCAACAGTTCAACTGTTCAACGGGTGTGCATGGTGGAGAAAGTGTGCGAAGGTGAGAGTTGTGAGGGGTGGAATGATAAGTGCACTTGAGTAATTGTGAGCGTATGGTACGGTGAGGGATATATGCAATGTGGGAGAGTGATATGGTGAGAGGATTGAGAGGCGTTGACTTTGTGAAAGACAGAACTGCAAGGAGAAAGGTTTAGGGGATACAGTGCTGGTGAAAAGGTGCAATGCAAGGGAACCTTCTGACCGAGGAATATCAAAAGGAGAGGTGAGCACGGGCACTTCTGTGCCAGCCCTCTTCTGTGCGGGTTATTGAAGTTTGCACTACTACTGCCATGCCTCACTCTATCTTTTGCGAAGTTTATGTGAAATCCGACAGTTTTCACCAATGCTTACAGACCAGTATGACTGCCAATGCACACTTCCCCAGTCATTTTCACTAATACGCTTTTTTGAGAACCAGGAATTGGTCCCCTGGTGACTTTTTCGATCTTGGCCTCACAAACCCTTCCTAAAGGCCTGACTGTGACTGTGTATGTGGGAGGCTGAGGATGGCTGATGACTCTTGTGAAGGCTAAAGCGGGTTCTTTGAATGCGGGTGCATAAGGGTAGTTCTCACTCTTCTGAAGGCTAAGAGTGGGCTGATAGCATAAAATGTATAAAGCGGACTCTTGAAAAGCCATAGTGAGCACAGAGAAATGTGACTAGAGCTGTGGCTAGCAAGTGTGGATCCGTGATGGTGGCGGTGAAGCACTAATTGAACCCCGGCCAATAGACACATTTCACGAATCCTAGATTAAACAAAAAAAAATGTTAAGTGTAGATTTACAGGCATTCTTGCCAAAGGGTTTCTTCTTGGTGCCAAACTCAGACACTCAAATAATCCTTTCGAATTACGTATGCCAGCCATACATGACGGATCAGAATCCAAAATCAGCTGTCACCCACAGAAGTATGTAGTAATGGCTCACACAGTCAACTTCGTAAAGTTTTCAAAGGCTGTGTGGAGCTCAAATGCTGCACACGGGGCTGAATGCGGACATCTTGCTGACATGGCGGGTAAATTATAGGTGGAATGTAGCCTTCAAGGCAAACCGCAGCTCGTACCTATAGCTGCGGAACCTCAGCTATTAAAAAAACACTCGTTTGAAAAATAAATGCAAGTAAAACTTAACTTTTCCTACTTCAGAAAAAGTAAAATTCTCAAGACTCTAGAGCCGTGTAATGGCATCCAATAATATTCTGCAGGAGCGGTGATGTCACCAGGGCTCTCACTGAGGTATTGTTAAGTTTTTAATACAATAACCTTTCACCTTTGGAGACATGGATACACACTATGAGCCTGTTCAAGAAGTCATGGTGGGAAAATCCGAAACCTACTTCCATATGTCTCCTCTTACAGTTGCAGGATTTTTCTGCCCTTTTCAGCATTCACAAACATACCTTGTTTACTCCCACTGACGAACATTTACTCCTGTTTATTTTCAAAAGGTTGTAAAGCTGCGTGCTTTGCCCAGACCAGAGAATAATGTGCATTTGCACGGTTTACTTCTCGAGTTCATTTCTACATTTTGTGGACAAACATTTCCAGAAATGCTAGGAATCCCTGTCGAATACCCACAAACCTAGAAGATTGTACCTGTTCCAGCCCTTTTTCAGGGCCATACGTCTTCCACTGGACCGTTCATGCCTTTGAATCAGGATGCGGGATTTAGAATTGAAAATACTTTGTATGCCTAACTTGCATTTTGATAATTGCGCCCCAGATCTCTCGAATCTGTGCCTCAAGCAATCACGCACCGCTCACTGTCACCCAAGCTCTCCAAAACATGTCAACGATGAAATGTTATGAAGGTAGCCCCGCCTGCAAGGCGCGTGCTGCTGACACCTGTGCTCGAACTCCACATCCCAGCTCTGATCCTTGTGGGTCTCTTCTGCCTGTGGCCTTTGTGAGATCAAATGCCTCTGCCTAGGATGTTGGTGACGCTTTGCATTTGTTTGCTGTGAAACAAGGAAGCTTCTGCTGGGTGAGATATAATTGTTTTTACTATTATTTATGTCCAAGGTTAGTTTCCCTGACATTGGGAGTGCTTTAATACAAGGGACCCTGAGTGGTGGTTCAGACTCCAGCAAAGGAAAGGTAAAATGACAAAAAATGGAAGCGGCAGCTCTATATAGTCCAGCCCAGGGAAACAGGAGGACGGCAGGAGGGAGGCAGCACCTTAGTCAGGTCACAGGTCCTTCACTAAGAGTGGGTCACTGTGAGTGGGGCTAATTATTAGATGATGCAGTGACGTCAGATCCCATGGTGACCCACATGTCAAAAGTCACAGAGAAAGGTGAAAACAACATTATTTTGTGCCGTCAGATTTACCTTTTGTAATTTACATGAATGACTTCCACATAGGAATGTACAATTGAGATAAGTAATAGATGAACATGATAACATGTTTAAACAGTGTGTCTCTGTAATATTTTTTTTTATTGGTTTTACATAATAAATAAAAAGTGCTGGGAGTATTTTTTAGGGCTCGGCTACAGACAACTTTCAGTTCTAATGTCCAACAGAAATTGTGGTCAATACTGGAACTTAATGTGCCCTCTGCATCTGCTCTTTGGTTATCTCTGTTGCAACATATATATGTATATCCATATAAATGCATGTGTATGCACTTCAAAAGGTATCATGCTTAGATATATCACAGTAACATGAGGTCTGGAGCTCCAAAGGGCTTTCTAACCGGCCTCGACTGGACAAGCTTCAACAGCTATTCTGAACCCCTCAGAGGTCACTCTGCTTGTCCTGCCTTCATGATAGCTCCTTATCCAGTTGTGCAAGATGCTTACACAGTGTCGAGCCAGCCTTTCTGGTCTGCCTATATCCAGCTGTTTATAATTTGCATGGTGCAGACATTGCACATCCCTGTTAGCCATATTTGGCTTGGTGCCTTATTCTAGTTCCGCTGACATGGCATTACTAAATGCATATAGCACCCAGAAACCAGCCACTCTGGGAAGAAGCAGTCTGAGAGCCCCTAAGGCAGGAGACCTGACTCCTTCCTTGCTAATTAGCAATGATGCATACTTTTGGTACCAATAAATAAATGTCACTCTCTTTCTGAGCAAACCTGCTATGTGTGGTGAGTTTCATTCATTTGCTCCTGGGAGGGTGCCGGTATTTCCCCATCAATCTCCATCTCAGGAGCTTGCTCATTATTGATTAGTTTTCCTTCCTCTTCTTGCATTTGCCCCTTTCCTAGAAAATATCATCTTTACCTGGCTTTTTATTGGATGACTTGTCTCCTTCTACTGTTCACATTCAGATAGCTATTTTTTATTTTGTGTATCAGCACTCCATGGGAATGAATGCATTGTTTTGCTCTCTCCCTTATTTATTGTTTTTGTTTTGTTTTGCAGTTTTATATAGCGTGAACTCGACCTGAAGGTATTGGAGAGCTTTACATGAGCACCAGTTACATTGCACAAGGACACATTCATTTTTGATAGGCACAGAGAGATTAAGTGATTTGCCCAGAATACCAGGATGTAGAGCTGACGTGAGACTCGAACCTGGTTACCCTGCTCCAAAGTCGGCAGCTCTGACCGTTACGCCACATCCCCTACGATCACCACCAGCGGTTTGTCAGTTGCATCCCACTTCCCCCAGCTCGTCCACTGCTACCACCCCTGTCTGATTTTTATTTATTTACGTTGAATTTCAGATAACCCTCCCCCCCTCAGGATTTGAGTGCATTTAAGCCCTCCTCCGTTGCTCGTCTGCCCTTCACCATTGCGTTCTTTAAAGTAACAGTATTAGCTCTGTTTGCTACCAGGCTGCTTTTTTTCTTTAATTCACTCTCGCACACATATGTTTTTTTTTAACTTACAATTCCAAGATCGGGCACCCCAATCTTGGAACAGTAAAATCACATATAAAAATTGGTCAACGCACGTGAACATACATAGTGACGCATGCGCACCTATAAGTCATCACGCTACAGTGACTTGTTTTTATTAGTGCCTACACTGTTACGCATCAACAAACAAACATATTCTTTTCTCTTTGCAGATGGGAATCAACAACAACAAAGATAAAAAGTCAGGGAATGCCATTGAAAGGCAAGGCCTATTGGCTTTACTAATGCTTGTTTTTAAAGGGCTAATCCTCTTGCTAATAATGTGTATCCTGCCTTCGTTAACACCTGGTTATACCAAGGAAGGGTGGATAGTGAGCAGTTAAGAAAGCCGAAGATAACTTCAAGCTGGGCAATGGCCACAGAAAGAGGACCCTTCCAATCGGAATGAAGGCTTAAAACACCCTGAGTTACATTACACGCCTGTGCAATGGGGGTGGGGGTTAACACAAAACTACCACAAACACACTCAGGCTCCCTCGTTGGCTTCTGGCTACAGGGGACAGAATCCCACTTCTAAAAATCGAGAGGACCCCTTATACTCACATCCATCCAAAATTGTACCCTGACCTCAGCCATTGCTCATGCCTCCATGCTCACCTATCTGCAAAACCACTGTCAAAGCCAATAGGTCTCACCTACACATGATAATAGATCTGTCAATGTTTTTTTACCCATTATTTATTTATTTATTTATAAAGTTTTATATAGCGCGAACAAGATCCCAAGGGATATCAGAGCGCTTTACAATCAAACTAGAACTGGAAGGCTAATAATGTAACAACAAGTTAAAAACACAAATGATCATAAGGTGCACGAAAATTCAAATGTAAT
This sequence comes from Triturus cristatus, assembly GCF_964204655.1. Classification (NCBI taxonomy): domain Eukaryota; kingdom Metazoa; phylum Chordata; class Amphibia; order Caudata; family Salamandridae; genus Triturus; species Triturus cristatus. The sequence continues at coordinate 1,132,319,241 of NC_140580.1, read as the reverse complement.
TTATGTTAAACAAAGTACAGTGTAACGACAGAGGGACACAGTATGTAAAAAAAAAATGTGTGGTAATAAATGTTGAAACAATGGTAGTAGGAACTAAGTCAGCGGGCCAAGGGGCTGTTATGTACAACAGCGTATTCTAGAGACGCTCCTGCTCCAATCATTTCCCATATAAGTGGGGAACAACCTTTACAACGCAACTTTTACAACGCACTACACTTACAACACATTTTTTACAACGCACAATCCATTACAACGCATGACATTACAACGCAGGACACTACAACGCATTTTTAAAAACTACCTTTACAACGCATTCCATTACAACGCATACTACCATTACAACGCATACCATTACAACGCATAATATAGTAATTTTTACCCCTATACTATCCAACACTTACCCTACTATTGCACCCCCTGGAGTTAGAATAGTAATTTTTACCCCTATACTATCCAACACTTACTCTACTGTTGCACCCCCTGGAGTTAGAATAGTAATTTTTACCCCTATACTATCCAACACTTACCCTACTGTTGCACCCCCTGGAGTTAGAATAGTAATTTTTACCCCTATACTATCCAACACTTACTCTACTGTTGCACCCCCTGGAGTTAGAATAGTAATTTTTACCCCTATACTATCCAACACTTACCCTACTGTTGCACCCCCTGGAGTTAGAATAGTAATTTTTACCCCTATACTATCCAACACTTACTCTACTGTTGCACCCCCTGGAGTTAGAATAGTAATTTTTACCCCTATACTATCCAACACTTACCCTACTGTTGCACCCCCTGGAGTTAGAATAGTAATTTTTACCCCTATACTATCCAACACTTACTCTACTGTTGCACCCCCTGGAGTTAGAATAGTAATTTTTACCCCTATACTATCCAACACTTACCCTACTGTTGCACCCCCTGGAGTTAGAATAGTAATTTTTACCCCTATACTATCCAACACTTACCCTACTGTTGCACCCCCTGGAGTTAGAATAGTAATTTTTACCCCTATACTATCCAACACTTACCCTACTGTTGCACCCCCTGGAGTTAGAATAGTAATTTTTACCCCTATACTATCCAACACTTACCCTACTGTTGCACCCCCTGGAGTTAGAATAGTAATTTTTACCCCTATACTATCTAATACTTACCTTAAATGTAATTTAATATTATGCGTTGTAATGGTATGCGTTGTAAAGGTAGTATGCGTTGTAATGGAAATGCGTTGTAAAGGTAGTTTTTAAAAATGCGTTGTAGTGTCCTGCGTTGTAATGTCATGCGTTGTAATGGATTCTGCGTTGTAAAAAATGCGTTGTAAGTGCATGCGTTGTAAAAGTGTGCGTTGTAACGACATACATCCCATATAAGTTGCTCCTCTGCTCCTTCAAGCATGGAATGTGCTACAGCAAAAAAGTACCAGCAACTTATTTTTTCTTAACATAATGCTGCAAGTAAAACATTGTGCAATCCCACTGCACCGCTTAAGCAGGTACATACACAGCCAGCCAAGCACGTCTGAGGCCAATGGGCATGCAGTGTGGCATTCCTTGGCATATCCGAAGGACTTTCACATCCTGCGAGCCTGTTTCACTGCCACTGAGGTTCAAGGGCCTAGATACAGTCTGTGCCAGATGAATAATACACTATTACTTGCTGTACGCTTACCCTTTTATGCTGTCAAGTGTTGGTCTCATCATGTTTACTTCCCTGAAACACTACCGATTCACCCAACATTTGGAAACAGTCCACTGTGAGTAGCAGGGCACAAGTCCTATAAAAAGAAGTGGGGGACTGACCAAGTAAGACAATATGCAAATTACCTCATGACGTCATGACGTAGCGCTATAAAAGAAATAAAACAGTGCTATTTAAATTATTTGTGTAAATACTGGGACAGACTAACCCATCTGACAGTCTTACAGTGTCTGCATTTATATACAGGGACAGAACAAAGGCAAAAGCATGCCTCTCTTAAGTACCTGTGAAGAGAAGGCAAGCTGTGTGCCTTTACTTCCCTCTGTGGCATTTACATTTAAGTGTGAGGTTCCAGGCAGCCCCCAGTCAGCATATTCAAACAAAAGGAGGCCGGGTGGCCCCTTAACTTCGGCCCACCTAGAGGTGAAACAAGCATTTACAATGCAATGGTCTCGGCATTGTTAAAGTTAGAGCTATTGGCATTGTTCATGACATTATTTTTGTTTGTTTTTATTTTTAAAACATTTAAAGAAATGGCATTGTTTTTTACAATGTCAATAGCTTAATCTCTCTCAAATGAGAGACCTATTGCATTTGCACCCACACACAGAGCCACACACACAAAGCCACCCACACACACAGAGCCACCCACACAGAGCCACCTACACAGAGCTATTCACATTGAGCAACCCACACACAAATAGAGCCACCCACACAGAGCCACCTACACACAGTTACCCACACACAGACAGAGCCACCCACACATAGAGCCACCTACAAAAAAAGCCACCCACACAGAGCCACACACACAGAGGCACACACATACACACACAAACATAGAGCCTCCCACAGACAATTCATGAGGACACAGTTCCAAATTCAGCAGCTCTGGCCATAGTGCCACATCCTCTCCCCCACTGAACACCATACTGTCCCACTGAGAAAAACTCACACTGCCTTCAACTACAACCCAATTGCTGCCGGCTATAAACACCTGGATGAGGCTCAATTTAAATGACGCAATAGACAAGAGCAATATGCGGCCTACAAAAAAAAGTAACATCATCCTGGAAAAAGCAAACACTCATAGGGGAATGCAAAATTTAGCAAACCATGTGAAATGCAAGCAGGAACAACATTGTTACCTTAACGCTTTTACACTCACTATTCAGAAATCAGTGAGTACTTTTGCCTGAAAGGGGCCTTGAATGGTCCCATTTCAATGTCCATTGCTGATATCCTTACAAAATGTTAGCAGTATGGTAAAAAGACCACATCCCTGGCCGCAGAGCCGCAGTACACATTTTGTTTTCCAATCCACACTTTGCAGTACCTCCAGGATTGGTGCACTAGTTGCAAGCCCCGGTAAAACAAAGACAAGAACTGCCGCTTCCGAAATATCTAAACAGATTTGAACGAAAAATAAGCAAGATGGAAAAAGCGTTGAGTGCAGTCCGACGATAACCCGTAAATAAAACCTGTATCTTGTTTCCAGGGGCCAGGCTGCTAGTCTGGGAGTGGAAACTTACAGCACACCCTTGTGCTATCTTGGCTCCTATGCAGAACTCATAAGCAAGCTCCACAAAACCTGTGTACTTTTGCCTATGCCAAAAAGCAACTTGCTCCACCGCAATTTAAAAGAAGTCTTTTGTACCATCTGGGGCGCCAACTTTTGACTATCTTAATCTGCTATTTTAAATAGATTTTTAAACTCGAATGTTTTGTATATTGTTGCAAGGGTTTCAATAACTGAAGCAACTAAAGTTTACTTACTGAAGATAACTTGTATCAAACATCTTTTACCTTCACACGTCACAAATTGTTTTTTCCTCATAAATACAAATTTTTTTTCAACCAATCACACGCTAACTGACTTTCCCTGTCAAGGTAATTCCTTCATCCACTTTGGTTTGATTAAATCACATTCCATTCCCACCTTGACTCGATTCTCAGAATACTTCGGTTCCGTACTGTACACAATACAATGGAGGCACTTTGTAATTATCTAACTGGGACCTGCTTAACGTACTAGTATACCATTCTATAAAGTTTACCTTTTTTTGCTTCTTTCTCTCTACAGACAATCTTTCTTATGCACCTCTTACCTGTCTCTCATCACTATTTCATTACAAAGGAACGTGATAAATACATCAGATATATGATTACAACTGACCCTCCTACTACATCATAATATATACTCCAGTGCAAACTCCATTTAGGTTTCAATGTTCTTGCCTAAAGGGAAAAAAAACGAGGAAGCATATCCTGAACCCTTAACGTCCTCTGAACTCACATGTATAAATCAAGTTGGATGGACAGGTCATATGTCCAGTTTCAGATGTCCATGGGTAATCCACTGAGTACAGGTGTATCAGTGAGAGTGCTCTGTATAGTAATCAACGCATTAAAACTGACAATTGGTGTCCTAAAATGGGACAGGGCTCGAGGTGATCAACAAAGTGGGTGCATTGTAGTGGGCTCCAGTCTCAAATATACCGTCTCAGATGGGGAAATGATGTGGTGTGGTCGAAAGGTTTTAAAGGTAAAAGTGGTAGCGGCGGTCTCAAAAGAAGGATACCTAGAGAGTGTCTGATGCTTAGAAAACAAGATTTGAATCTCAGAGGGGATAAGCTCACAAGGAGACTGGGTGCTGAAGACAGACGCAGGAGGGGACCAGGAAGAACCCTCGTCATAGGTGGAGACTATGCAGAGATCGGTAACTGTTCTCAAGGCACCAAGTTATTTCTACACACAACAAAGGCGGCAGACTGAACTCAGTATATTAGGCCAATTTCCGGGCACGTCACGCTATTGCTGAGCTAACAATTTGAGGGATGGAATGGGAGATTCATTAAAATGGGGAGTGTTTTGTATAGAAGACGGGTTTGTGGGAGAGAAGCTCTTAATTTTGCAGTACCTGGTTTGAGGTGAGTGGGTTACACGGGGTTAAGACAATTTTTTTTGGGGGGGGGAGGCAGAGAATAAAGCATGGGAGCTCACCGATGGGAAGCGCGCATTGTACTTCTTCTTCTTGCTTGGCATGGCTGTCGCTTCACACACCGTACACAAGGAGCGGCCCCAGTGCCGCTACAAGAGCCTCTGCAGCACCGCCGCTCGTTGTAGCCGGTATCCACAGGAGTCCCAGCGCCTGCTTCGCTCAGTAGAAGTAGAAACGAGACTATAAAGAGACTATCATCAGAAGCAGAGGTGGCTTGACTTCAGTCAAAACGTCGCTTCTTTTGCGTCACTTTGGCGGACATCTTGAAAGGTGTATGTGGCTCTTGCCCACGCCTGGGGTGTCACAATGGATGCCATCTTGAATTTAGCGTTTGAAGATTGTCCCACTGACTCGTCTCAAGAAGGGAATTTGGTGGGTATGCGTAAGTGTCCTTATCACAGGCTTATGGCCCGCCCTAGGATACTAGGTTGAGACATTAACGCCTATCTTGGAAAGTGTTTATAACAACAACAAAATGAAAAAAATAATGGCTGCAGTTGGTTTTGTTCGTGTAACGACCATGTTTACATGAGACTCGAATACTTTGTGAACAAAAATCTTCAGTTCTACTGTAGACACGAGGCAAAGTTATGCACTCCTTTCTCTGCTTTTATACCTTAGCAGGCATGTCAACATTGCAAAATTTGACAAAAGGGTACAGTGGGACAAAGACTCCAGCACCCATAGTTCAAAGAGAAACAAGCACACCACTGCCTTGCTCCGAGGTGAAGCAGAAATGCCTCGGAGAAACGCAGCGGCGGTTTCGGATTCGGGGGCGTGTTTTTCTTTTTCTCTCCTCTTGCCATTGGCTGGAGGAGAGAAAAACATGCCCAGCGAAAAGTATCGAAAAAAAACGCCCCCGAATCCGAAATGGACGGGGCCTGTTTTGCGAGACGAACCTCTTCTCCAATGGCTGGCCAGCATTTAAGAGGCCAGCCAATGGAGAAGAGGAGAGAAGAGGGGCGGGTTCAAGCCCCTCTTCTCTAAGTCATTAAATCTCGCGAGCGAGACTGCGCAACATATTTCTGTGGGGCTTAACTTCTTGGCAGGGGGATGGCATCCACCCTGTAAAAATAGTGGGTGGACGCACCAGTGTGTACCCCCGATTCGAGCCCTGGTGGGTAGGCAGTCCTAGGCATCCGACAGGCAAAAATGGAGGAGAGGACACGAGAACTCGAAAGAGAGAGCAGGAGGGGGCAGAAGAGCTAAGGAGGAAGTAGTGAGGGGTAGCTGGAGGTGACAAAAAACAGTGCCGTCCACAGAGTTAAGAATCATGATACTTAGTACCACAGACACAAAAGCAGGAAAGAGCCTGGCCCAGGGCAGCAGGACACAGCCTCGCGTCCTCTCACCACAATGTCAGACGGGGGGTCCTAGAGACAGAGGACGACCTCCTCATGCCATCACCTCAATGTCAGAGTAAGGCCTTTCAAACAAGCCTCCCCTAATAGGCACATTTAACTTTATGGATCCTGCAAAAGACATAGCTCCTTCAGTAGCTGCATGGGCTTCTGGGAGCAAAGGGACATCAAGGTTCACTCAGGGAGTCTCCTAAAGGAGTCAAATACATGGCTCCAGCACTCACATCGCCAAGGTTTTCTCTGCTCCAGCCCTAACTTTAGTTGGCTACGTGGCTGGCTGCTCACCTGTGGCTTTAGCCAGGTAGGGGATGAGCCAGGCAAGGGCTGGAGCCTCTGTTAAGATGCATTTGGGACTTGTGGGGACTACAGTCCACAGACTCCTGCCCATTTCACTAGAGGATTTCAGGCATTTGGCTGTGGAGCAAGGAGCAGTGACCCTTGTACCCTGAATCTGGCTTCTCTGGGGTGTCATCAGCACAGCTCAGCCCTTAATTCATCCTTCCTCCTGTGTTGCAGTTCCATTCTTCTCCTGTGGTGGGCATTAGACTCAGTTCAACATAGGCATTGGCTTCCTGTGTGACCTGCTCTGGTCCCTGTAGTTAATATAGGCAGAAAAGAAGCACTGAGTCTGTGAATGTTGGAGACGAGACTCCCCGCTCACCTCTATTCTGATTCTGTATCACACATTCTATTTTTTGTGCGGGTGCCGTGACTTGGATCTATATCGAGGTTGCTGTGGGCACACTGCAGAGTACTGATCACTGATATAATTGTAATATCCATTGATTAGAGGAGTTGGAGCCTCCTTGTAAATGAATGTGGATTCCTTTCAGTCTGGTATACTATACAGGGATGACATTATTTTCATATTTCTTTGACAAGACTATTAGGTTTATCGCTGTAGGTATTAATCACGCTGGCCGTAGCAAGATCCCAGCCTGCCAGGAGAGAGCCTGGAAGAGACACCAGGCCAGATTAACTGTACTTTACTCCTGCCTTTCGCACACACTTTGAGAAACAACTCTTTTGGCGGATCATTTTGTACCTTATCCGAAAGACAAACTGCAGCACAGATGGTGTTTACATGCACCTGTTACACTCCGGAATCTATTTGGAGTGTGAATGGGACTTCTTGGAGGGGAACTTTAAGCGTGCGCCATAATTGTATCTTCTACAAATGTGACTTTACATTATTTCACCAACTTTAAAAGATGGTGCATCCTGAGTCAAACTGACTACAGGAAGAAGGGTCGATCTGGGGACAGAAATTAGGCCCGGGCAACAAAACAAATGTGGCCCCTGTCAGATCGCTAAAAACGTGCCCGCATCTGAAAATCAGGGCAGTTTTGAACTTGTGAAGCCATGTTGTATAAGTGTTTGTGGGGTGTGGGAGGGGGCATGGATTGGAGCTTGCTGCGGGTAATGTTTGAGGTATTATCAGAGAAAACCGTTCCGGCAGACCCTAAAACCGGTCCAAAAACTGACAAAAAATGACTCACTCACTGACCTGTGAGACCAGCCCTTCTGCCACCGCCTGATAGGCCAGTTCGACACCGACAGGAAGTGAAATGTTGGCCATTTCTTGCGCTCACCGGGCTCATTCACAAACAAATTTGCCCAAGTTGAACTTGCATGACAAACGGTTTGATTTACGAGTAAATGGTAACATTTATAATTCGGAAAATGTGAATTTGCTTTTGTAAATAAGTTTACTCTTGCATAATATCCCCCCATTATGGTATATTACTCACGGTTACATCCTTTTATGAGTGGAAAGTGGGTGTTCCAGCATGGAAATGTTTAGAAAAGTTTGTGCATGCCAACAAACTTACTGGTTTGTGGATATTCCTAAACTCTTCCATGACTCAGTACCATCATGAAATCATTTGGGGATTTATGTTTGTTACAAATAGGAGACAACCTCCTTCCAGACCGAGAAGCTGAAGGAAACAACCCTAAAACCGGTGTGGGTGTAGGGGTGGGTTGTCCCTGCATGGGCAGTGCTTGAAATGGAAAAATAGAAGTGCAGGTACTCTATAGCAGAGTACCTGCTTGTTTCTGAGAAGTGCCAGTACTCCCCAATTAAAAGTATTACATCGCACTTGAGAAGTGCCGGTCGTCTCGCTTTCAAAATAAAAAAGTGCTGGTACTTCGTACCGGGCAGTACCGGACCATTTAAAGCACTGTGCATGGGGGAATCATTCTCAGTAGAGAATAAAAAATAAAAAAAATTAACTGCACTCATGTGCACACATCATCGTATATGTAATTCGCCACTATGTACAATTAAACGTGCCATTGGTATAGTTATCAAGAGTGCAGCATGTGCAGTAGCGCATAGGCCCAGCAGTGCCAGGGGTCAACTGCGCTCCATGTACAACTGGAGTTTTTCTTTACTACCAAACCAAAGCCAGTGGTGGAGCAGGAACAGTTGCGCCGGAAAGGGCAGAATGACTGTATTTGATGTCATATGCACCCACGGAAGAACGAAGGACAGAGCACATTAACACTGTGGAGAAGCATCAGATCAAGAAAACAGCAACTGTGGAGATTGAAATAGGATGCCACAGCACACGTTTCGTGCTTGATAGTGGGGCCACGTGCAACAACATGTGCACATCGGAGTACGAGAAGATAAAGATAAGACTGCCACTATCACCATCAACCGTAGATGTTTTCACCTGGGGCTCGAAGAAGCCGGTGGCAAACATGGGAAAGTTCACAGACACACTGACGTACAGGTCATGCAGAGAAGAGATACATGTGCTACGGGGAGACATCCCAGCACCATGCCAACTGAGCAATGTCACGGTGCAGGTAATGAGCCTCTTGGCAATGACATACCACATGTCAGAGAAACTGAATATTCTACAAGAACACCTAGTCATACTACAAGGCATAGGAAAACTAAAAGGGAAACAAATAACAATCCACATCAACGAGGCAGTCAAAACTGGCGCAGCATCACCGACGAGTGCCCATACATCTACAACCGCAGGTCAAAGAGGAAATACAGAGTCTGCTGGCACAAGATATAATTGAGCCTGCAGAAGGGCCGCCTCCCTGGGTGTCTCCTATAGTGGCGGTTCCAAAAAAGAACACCTCAAAGATCCGCATATGCATGGACATGAGGATACCAAACACAGCCATTGAAAAAGAACGACAACCTTGGCCACACCTAAACGACATGATAAGCTGTCTCACTGGAGCATGCCGATTCTCGAAGCTGGACCTGTGCAAAGGGTACCATCAACTGGAGCTCAACGAGCAATCGAGATACATTACCGCATTTTCCACGCACATGGGCCTGTTCCACTACGAGCAACTGAGTTTCGGCATATCATCCGCTGAGGAGATATTTCAGGAAACAATAAGGCAGGTGATAAGGCCGGTAAAAAACAGCTTAAACTACAGCGACAATGCCCTACGTGAAGTATGCCTGCAGCTGGGACAAGCAGGACTAACATTGAACGCTTTTCTCCTTCCACGTCTGGGCTTTAGCCCGGTCTTCATACACAAAATCTTATTCCTTTACACCCTCTCCACTGCCCGTCTCCGGATCAATGGCAAAATATCTGATCCCCTCCCCATCGGGCAAGGCACCCATCAGGGGTGCCCGCTGTCGCCTATGCTTTTTGCCATCGCGATGGAACCCCTTGAGGCCAGACTCCGACAACATCACACCCAGAGGGACATCGGTTTCGCGGCCCACGCCCTTTTGGTCTCCTTGTCCACACACAACGTCACTTTATATGTCCGAAACCCCCAGAAAAATCTCAACCCTCTGGTGCGCGAGACCATACGGTTTGGTGGCTATTCAGGTATACAGGTGAATTGGAACAAGTCCGTCCTCTTCCCTCTCACCGATGCCACCACGCCTTTCACCCGAGACTACCCCTTTGTGTGGGCATCGGGCCCCACTCGCTATTTAGGTATCTGGCTGAGCAGGGACGTGGACGAACTCTGGAGGGCTAACTTCGGCTGCGCTGTGGACTGGTTTGAGTCCAAGATTCCCCTCTGGAGCCGGCTGCCCTTGTCGTTGGCCGGTCGAATAGCGATCGCCAAGATGGTTGTGCTCCCGAAATTTTTATATTTATTTATGAACGTACCCATTCCCCTCACTGCCCACTTTTTTCGCAGGGTCTGCTCGTTGCTCATCTCCTTGGTCTGGGCTGGCAGGCAGCCCAGGATCGCGTATGACACTCTCACTCTTCTGATGTCGCGTGGCAGCCTTGGCGCTCCAGACTTTAAACTCTACACTCTGTGCGCTCAGGCCAGTTTCCTAAATTTTTGGCTTCATCCCACTCCTTTCCAGCCACATGTGGCGGTAGAGGCCGATCTTGCTGTCCCGTGGGCGCTTACCACTGCCTTGTTCGCCCCAGCCAAACTCCCACGCATTGAGATTGACACGGTCGGGACCCTGCGCTGGGCCTGGGAGGGACTCCACCGCTTCTCCGGTGCTACTATGCATTCGGTTAATACGATGCCAATCGCTCACCATCCGGCTTTCATTCCTCTCAAGACCTCCGGAATGGTTAAACACGCCACTCGTTTAGGGTTGACTACAGTGGCGGATCTCTACCCGGGGAACACATTCTTCTCTCTCGCTGAAGATTCTGGTTCTATGGACAACTTACTCTAATATCAACTCATGAAGGTCTGCAGGGAGCTACATCCCACGTTCCCTCAGCCCACCCCCTCGATGGCCTCTCTTGATTTCCTGTATTCGTCTTCTTCCCCTCGGAAGTTAGTGACTAAACTTTACGCCTTTACGTTGGCAGCCTCCTCCATTTCCACTGACCGGGCATGCGTGGCATGAGGTGAGGACCTTGGTGTGTGAATCTCCCAAGCTTATTGGCTTTACTGTTGCAATCAGATTAAGTGACTGTCCCCAAATTACCGCCTGCGCCTTATTCACTTTAAATATTTGTATAGGCTCTATCGTACTCCCGTTTAAACTGCACAAGTTGGGACTCATCCCCAGTGATAGATGCCTGCGCTGCTCTGCTCCTGCGGCGGACTTCTCCCACCTTGCCTGGCTGTGTCCCAAGGCCTCCGCTTACTGGCGTGAGGTATATGCTGCTATTTCTGAGATCACTTCATCGCCGGTCCATCCTGATCCCCCGCTCTGCCTCCTAGGTTTTGTAAAATTCTGCCCAGACGCCTTCCGCCGCTTGATTGCCATGCTGCTCGTCCTTGCGCGGCTTAGGGTCTCCATGTGCTTGGACCGCATACCTGCGCCTAAGTTCGCCCATTGGCTCGAGGATGCATCGCGCTGCCAGACTCTACTGTCCGAACTCTGAGACCTTATGCCAGCTAGATCCCTTCCACTTGACATATGGGGCCCTCTTGTGTCCTACCTCCTAGGTCGTACCTCCCAGAGCCCAGCGACCTCTCCCGCGCTCCCCGCCGGTGTAGGTCAGTGATTAGCTTGCCCCCTGTCCCAACTATCTCCAGCCTGGCTTGTCCCCTCTCCCGCAGCTTGGGTAACTTTCACCAATTCTTGTTCACTGTCATGGTGCGCCTACATTATATCTGTCATGTTGTTGCTCTCCGACGATATGTATTGTTGGTCAACCTCGTCATATTCGATTATATTCATGTATATGGTGCTCTGATTTGGTGCGAGTGTGTAACCTGTCTATGCAATGTTGTCAATAAAGCTTTTTGAAAAAAAACAGATTGAACGCTGACAAATGTGAGTTGGGAAGAAGTGAACTGGTATTCTTTGGGCATATCTTCTCCAAAAAAGGAATGAGGCCAGACCCCAGCAAGGTAGAGACCTTAAAAAAGGCAAATCCTCCAATAGATGTTGCAGAAGTGAGGTTGTTTCTTGGGCTTGGTAGCTACTGTGCCTGCTACATAAAAGACTTCACAACGGTGAGCACACCACTGCGGGACCTAACAAAGCAGGCTCAGAAGTTCATCTGGTCACAAGAGTGCAATTGGGCATTTGAAGCCATCAGACAGGATGTGATGGCAGTAGACCATCTTGCCTACTTCGATCCGCTGCTATCCACCAAGCTGACCGTGGATGCCAGCACAGTAGGACTAGGGGCAATCCTAGCACAACACCTGCCAGGGAGACTCTCACTAAGAAAAATTGTTGCATACGCAAGCAAAAGTCTGTCTGACGAAAGAGCATACTCCCAACCTGAAAAGGAGAGCTTAGCAGTGGTCTGCGCGTGCGAACACTATCACATGTTCATTTACGGAAAACCATTTACCATTGTCACTGACCATCAGGCTCTGGTGCCAATATATGGCAATCCGAATGCAAAGATGCCGCCTCTCATTGAGCGCTGGGGCATAAGACTGATGGACTACGATTTTAAAATAGTGCACAAGCCAGGCAAAGAACACAACCCGGCTGACTACATGTCTCGGCACCCCTTACCACAGGCACCAGAGAAGACCTCAATGGCAGACGAATATCTCAACTTTGTACTAAGACAGAACACACCGGCGCTGATAATACTGGGTGAACTAGAGCAGGAGACAGCAAAGGACGACACAATGCAAGTGGTGAAAGCAACAACAAGGCAGCAAAGATGGAGACACATCAACAACAACTGTGCAATGGGAGACGGAGTCAACAAGGAGGATATGATAGCATTCAAGAAGATACACGACAAACTATCAGAGACTGAAAATGGCATACTAATGCGAGGAACAAGGATAGTAATACCAAAAGGGCTACGTCGACAGACTGTTAGCTGAGCACATGAGGCACACAGAGGCATAGTCGCGACAAAGAAGATGCTACGGGAGAAGGTATGGTTCCCTGGTCTAGACAGAATGGAGGGAAGACACCATCATGAGCTGTCACATCTGTCAAACAACAGGTCAGCCAGCAAAGCCGGAACCTTTACAAATGTCAGAACTTCCAAAGGCAGTATGGACAACGTTGGCAGCAGACTTCTATGGGCCGCTAGACACGGGTAACTATCTGCTCGTGATCATTGACGAATACTCCAGGTTTCCCATAGTACGCCACGTCTCCTTGACATCAGCAACCGCGACATTACCAATACTAGATGACATATTTGCAGCCTGGGGATCACCAGAGACACTAAAGACAGACAACGGTCCTCCATTCTCAGGGGAGAAGTTCAAAAAATTCATGACCTACCTAGGCATTCATCACAGGAAGATGACGCCTCTGTTGCTACAAGTGAATGGCATGGTGGAGGGTTTCATGGGCAACATAAAGAAAGCTGTCCAAAGAGCAAAGCTGGCACAGATCTCCATAGGACAGGCGCTCTGTCAATTATTACGAGACTATAGAAACACACCCCACAGCTCCACAGGGAGATGTCCAGCTGAATTAGTGCTGGGAAGAACAAGCAGAACGCAGCTACCACAGTTAGAGGCGAAGAGGTCACCAGAACACAGCAGCATTGCTGTCAGGGACCAGGAGGCAAAGGAGAAGATGAAAGCATACGGATGCCAGGCGACATGCCACTCCAGTGCATCTCAAGCAAGGAGACCAAGTGGTAGTGCGTCAGCGACAACGGAGAAAGTCTGACAGTCCATTCTCCAAGGACCAGCTAACAATAACGGAGGTCAGAGAAACAGAGCAACAGACAAGGAAGGAAGATGTACGGACAAGAGTGAAGGACAAGAAGTGGAATCACAGGAGGAAAAAGAAGGGACATGTCCAAAAAGAGTGAGCAAAAGGACAAAAAGACTGATTGAAGAAATGTAGCGATGGGGATGAGGACATGTCTCTCCCTTTTTTCCATTTTCCATCTCTCTCTCTCTCTCTCTCTCTCTCTCTATCTATCTCTCTCTCTCTTCCCTGTCTTCTCGACACAATACATAAGATCTATCTCTCTCTCTCTCTTCACATTCTTTACATGGCAAAGGGGGAGATGTAGTGACCTGAGTCCAGGTCACTAGGACCCTGCACTCAAGAAGGAGGGGACAGAGACCGGACACCACTTCCGGTCAGGGAGTGGGGCGGGGATTACAGGAGACGAGGGCAGAGGGCACAGACGTGCATGTAGGCACGGAGCAAGATAACCAATAAAGAATAAGTAGATCACCTACCAGCCTGGGTGTGGGTCCTTCCTGAAGAATACGACACAAACCAAAGCCGGGGGTGGGGCCTTTGCTGTGCCGGCATTAGGGACCATGGATGCCCCGCCTCAGCAGATGTCCCAGAACTGTCTTTGCCTGTGCTTAATTTGGAATTCACAAAATAATTTCAGCAGAATTCATGGAAAGTTTTGAAAAATCAAAAACAAATTGTAATCCTGGACCATACGCTGGGGTTCACTTAAGGGGACAGATCTGAATATCATTCCTAGAGTCACCCCCAGCGTGTTTGAGGGCACCAGCTCATGCTGGGCTGCAGATCTGAGCTAAAATATGTTCATGAACAAAACACAGTTATTTCCGGGTCACCGAAGGCTCTGACCTCCTTCTGCAGGCAGGTAATGTCGGAAACGGGATATTTGTAAACCTTCCTTCCCCACCTTCAGGCGGGAAGAGGTCGTAGGTGGGGAGGCAGTCTAGACACAATAAAGGTATTTCAGGGTCAGTTCTGTCCTGCCTCTGGAAACAAAGGTCCCTGATGGATAACTTTTTGTTGCCAAGTCAATCCACGTGAGATCACTTCTTCCAGAGCTCCAGCCCCCCACAGACCTCATTAATTCCCTTGTGCAGGCCTTCCTTATGTCTGGGCGTCTTGCATAGACATGCTGTTTCAGGCATAAATCAAGTCTATAGCAGTCCTATAAATGTTCTTACTTCACAGCTTGGGTTACCAGAGGCAGCTAGTCAAAGCATCCAGATGATTAATACCCATGTTTGTTAATTGTTTGGCCTCTCTAGTTACCAACGGGTTCATTGTCAGAACACGAAGCTACACAGCGCACTGCTGAACCAGCCTCTAGGCCGGCAGCAAACACAGTCCAGACAGGACGGTGAAAGCAGCGACATTACAGGGAGTGAACATCTGACAGAGAGAAAAGCGTTCAAGAAGAAAACTCAGATGTGGTTCAACCTCTAGAAAGCGAAACTATAGCTCCACTCGTGAAGACTTGTTTAACACTCGCCGCCTCCTGGTTACAATGGATCAATAACTCAATGGGGAAAATCATTTGCCTATTTTCCTACACTAATGAACTCAGACATTTTACACCTCGTATCTTCCATATGTCCTTCGTGGATCCTTTAAGCAAATTTCGCCACCCACCATCCCCCCAAACATCACTTTTGTTGGGTATTTCCAGTCTGAAAATGAAGGTATCTTCCAATAGTTCATAAACCATGAAACTAGGGGTGGGCGGAATTTGCGTAATCGCGTTACGCAAATCTCCGCGAAACGGTAAAAAATCTCCGTGAACATGCAGAAATTCCGCAAACACGCGGAATTGCTTGTTCGCGATGCTTTTTTCCTGTTCACAGTTGCTGTTTGCGTGCTCGGGGAGAAATATCTCGCGAACACGCATTTTGAGAACGGGAACAAGAAAAAATTTCGCGAAGTCGCGGAAAGCAGAATTTTGGGCAATTTTGCGTTCTCCACGGAACGCGAAATTCCGCAAATTCCGCGAGCGGAACGGAATTTACCGCCCAGGCCTACATGAAACTCAAGAACAGTGAGGTTCTTTTTTTAGCAAAATGTTCCAGAGATTTTATATTAATATTTCTATAGCATTTTCCTGTCATTAAAATATGGTCGAAAGAAATAGCTTTAATGCACTTAATTGGACGACGTGTTTGTGCATCAAAGTGAAATTTGTCTCTGACTAGCGCCAGTTTTTAAATTCCTAAATTGGAGATAAAATGTGTGCTTAATGATCGAGCCAACCATCCCAACATTCCTCACAAAATATTTCTCATCCTTACTCTTTAACTTACATTTTATTAACATTTTATCAATTCAATCTAATAGTCCAAGAAACAGATTTTTAGAAAAAATTATTTTATCAGATTGTATTTATCACGAGTTGAGTCCAATGACGCTCTTGTCTTTTGCCCGTTGCCCAATGTCAAGAAATTCAAACTCTGACTCTTGAGGAAGCTCCAGACTCAGTGACATTATATCTCTTTGCTTTCTAACTACCCTCAACCCCAACTAATTGACTATTGATTTGTCATGCTTTATCACACTGAGTGATATAGGGGATCGAAAAGAGAAGGCGTACCCATTGAAACACAACATTACTATGACAGCGCAAAGCCACAGCGCGTAATGTTACGTTAACTAAGATTTGCATTCGGCTGCACGGCATTTAATACGGCATCACAGGTGCTCCGGCACCTTCGCCCCCTGGTCTCACGCCTTCTGTTCAAGATCAGAGTCTATTATGAGTAGATGCTTTAGCGACACGAGTGTGGTTAATTTTCTCTGTATGCATTTGTTTGTAGGAATGTTGTGATTTGTGGTGTTATTAGATATGTGACAATATTTCATTCTCATGACAGATTCATACAGACAGATGTGTGACTACATGTGAAGAAGCAAGTTGACCTTAACTACTTGTCCTTTTCTGAAACCTTTCCAGCTTTTTACTCTAGTTAGAAAATTCTGTACTCAAGAGAAATATGTCAGATGTATATGTATATATATATCAACTCTATCTATCTATCTATCTATCTATCTATCTATCTATCTATCTATCTATCTATCTATCTATCTATCTATCTATCTGTCTATCTACGTGTCTGTCTATCTCTCTATATATAGATAGAGATACAGATATAGATACAGATATAGATGTATATGTCAACTCTATCTATCTATCTATCTATCTATCTATCTATCTATCTATAGATAGATAGATAGATAGATAGATAGATAGATAGATAGATCGATAGATAGATCGATAGATAGATAGATAGAGTTGACATATACATCTATATCTGTATCTATATCTATCTATATAGATATAGATAGATAGATAGATAGATAGATAGATAGATAGATAGATAGATAGATAGATAGATAGATAGATAGATAGATAGATAGATAGATAGATAGATATGAAATAAAGTTCATGTCAGAGGAAAACTATTGAGTGCTTGGAAACGTCAACAAAATACATTAGTTTAGCAATATGTACAAAGACAATGCACATCTCGGAAAATTATTTTCTATAATTTACTTTACTCAAACAAAACAATCCTTCGAGTAGCGCAATAATATTTTGTGGCAGTAAAAACTGCCCCAATGTATGGGTTTTGTTCCTGAGGTGATAGCTTACACTGCAAGCTTCTGCGTGGGACAGTCCTCTCCAGACACTATACACAGTTCACAACTCCTCTCTACAGGATAATCGATTATCTATTCTCAATTAACACATTATTGACGGAACTGAACAGGTTAACAATTAAATACTAGCGTATAAGATAGTTGATTACACTCAACTCTACATGTACAGGTTGGCACTCTCAAATGTCAAAATGTGACTAGTTGGCACAGTAGCACTTTGTGTTTATGTCAGACCTCCACTCTTAGCACTTTGTTGGCTAGTGAGTTTATACTGTACGCAGGTTGATGGTTCAGATTTACAAAGTACTACCAGTGTCTTTCTTTTTCCAGGACCACAGGCAAAAACATGCAGCTTGGTGGCAGCAACGTTGTCTACATGCTTAGGACTATGCAGGGTTTGCTACATAAACCACCCCCTGCTGCATAATTTATATTTTAAAAAATCCATCAAAAACGCATCAAAAGTTATTAACCTCGCTTCACAGAGGGTTCAACGGCACACCTGGCACTTTTCATCTGTTGCTTGCTGTAAATATATGTTGAAAGGAGGCATTTGTGCCCACATACTCTAATAGCCACACTTGGATGCACCAATTGAAGGGCACTTGTCTGCAGCAGAAAACAAAGATAATTTAACTATCTTTATGAAATCCAAACATGGTGGGAAATGACTATTTTTTATGTCATTGAAATGTTTTGTCTCGTTTCCATAGAGTATTGCTTTCTCACAGATACTGTTCTTAATGCAGCAGTTACTTCAGGAAGGCGCTGGGACCCACCAGGAGTCACAAACATGCTCTTTGACATCCAGTGTCTCGAAACCCAAGCACCATCTTGCAAACATGTACATAATACATATGAAAAGTCCTGTTTGTTTCTGCAGGGCTGCTTCTTGGTTCGGAGAGGCGCTTCCAGAGGCCCTATAGTGCAGACACATGGCAAACCTGAAACTGAAGACATTTTCCAAAATGTGCTGTGATGTTGCCTTGAGCTCTGTGGAGCCCAAAATGTCTTCTTTCCACAATCGTCTCTTCTCTGCAAAGTAAGTGATTCATAAAATGGCGTTCCTGTGTGTCCGTGGAAAATAAAATAACTAATGGATAAAGAGTAACATTCTGAATAGGATCAAGTGAACGGGTTTAGTTTCCTCTCTTTAAAGATCATATATATTTGTAATAACATTGGCATCCCTTCAATGTTCTGAGGGTTAATATTTAAAACAATAACCACATAATTTGCCAGTAGCCATACAATGTGCATCATAATTAGACATTTCATGCTGAAAAGTTTTCTTTTTTGCTGAATAATTTATATTTTGTTGTTGTATTTAACATGCGTGGAAATGCTGCATGTGGTAGCACTTGGTAGTTTAATACTGTATGGCAGCACTTAATTTGAGCCGGTGCTCGGCACCGGCACTTACTTATCCACACCGGCACTCATGACAGCTCGCTACAGATTGAGCACTGCTGCATGGGGTAATAGCACATGGATTATTACCCTAAAACATATAATATAAGGATGCAGTAAAATCGAGTTCTAATTTGAGTGGTGTTGAACTTTGCAATATCCTGCAGGCAGGAGGCTGGGGAATATTTTCATGACTTGCAGATTGTATTTATGCGCATCAGTTTATCCGGTATGGGATGAGAAGGATGACTGTTTCCCACAAAGTCCATTATCCTTACAGTGATCTACAGCACTGGACCTTAAGCGCTCCCATGCACGGCTGTATATAACGCTAGTCACACAAATAACACGGTTGTACGAAGGTACACCGCAGGTAAATGCATTGTATGCCTTTGCCAGACCTTTGTTAGCAGGCATTGTTTTTACTGTGAATATTCATTTACAATGCATGCCAATACCGCGCATTGTTTTCAGATTTGAAAACAATGTATTTATGGGGGACCCTCCCCAACTTACTTTAAATGCATGGTATTGCAATGGCAAACGACCTTTACAACGCTGTTGTTACACCGCAATACATTTAAATCGCGGTCATTACAACACAAGTCGTTACAACAACTTGCGCTGGATGGCGCTCTACACTAAGGAATAGTACAATTTACTATTTCAACACCTTCCCTACTGTTACACACACTGGAGTTGGAAAAGTAAATCAGACTATTCCTAAATCCAGCGCCTTTGTAACAACTTGTGTTGTAATAACTGCGATGTAACGTACCGCGGTTTAAATGATCGTGTTGTAACGTCACATATTCTATTGCCACGTGCTGTAAGTGCATATTCGCAGTAAAAACATGCGTGCTAACAAATGCGTGGTAAAGGCACAACGAGGTAAAAACCTGGTTGTAAAGGCTGTTTCCCAAATAACACCAGGCCTGAGAACTCACAATCCAGGGACTCTCTTCAAACCTAAAACTCCCTCAAGTGAGTAGCAGCTAAACTGGCAGCAGGTGGATTTTGAGGACAATTTCGAATCCAGCAGGGCTGCCAAGAGACTGACGCTGCAAAAGAAGAACAGATCACCCAGGCGAACAAATGTGAAGAATGTTGGCTGAACAATGGAAGAAGCAAACAAGAAAAGATAAGTCTAAATGAGTACAAAAACAGATATCGCCTTTAAAATGGGTTTAGAAAGCAGTGTGGGTGTGGGCACTTGTGAATTCACATCTGTGCATAACTCCCACCCACAAGACACTGTTCTTAACTTTAGTGGCAAAAAGACTCAAAAGGAGATGCCACTGGCGTAAAAAAGCAATTGGTTTTCAGACTGACATGCCAATGCATTGGTTGTTTTCTGATTCGCCACGCCCCCATTCCTATGGAATCTTATTGGTCTCCAGCTATAAACAGTTTTCTGACTGGCTGGTCTTTGTTGGTCTTTATTGAACTCGGATTGGCTGGAAACTGAACTGTTGGCCTGGCATCTACTGTTGGATCTCGCCAACGCATATGTGCACTAATTTCATGCTGGATACGCGTCTCCTTGCCCTAGTTATATTTATTTGTAGAAGGATTTTATTTGCATTTGCATGTGAGTAACAAAACATTTGCAGTGTCCATTAAGACCGTCACAACGATTTGTTCTATAACCACCCTTTGGACACAATACTAGAAACACATATGTTGTTTTAAAACGTCCAATATAACCAGTCAGAAAGTTACTGAGCATTGTAGTTCCACCATTTCTTCCAAACACGTTTGTGTTTTCAGGGACCCCACCTCCCCCACACGCCACAAAGATCATTTCTTTGAGTTTACCGCACCAGTCCATGGCTCTGGTCCACACCTCCAGCGATTGGGCCGTGGTGGCTTTTTCAGTTATGTGCAAGGTCTTGTTTGGCAATTCGAGGACCCAAGCCATCAGTAGCCCATCTTCATGCGTCGTGAAGAATGCCCAGCGACGCAAGCCTTGGACACACCTCTAGTTCAGGGCCGGTGATAGCAGAGAGAGCATTAATGATAGTTATCCAGTAGGCCGGGCACTTCCAAACAACATGGAAGAAGTCCCCCATCGGGTCTTTGCACCTTTGTTGACATGTAGGCAAATCAGTGATGCCCGCCCTCCACATCCGGTGAGGTGGCCAATATGCCTGACGCAAGTGCTTGAATTGCACGCAGCGGAGGCTGGCAGAGATCGCTAACATTCAGTGAGAAGCGGCAGCCGATCCAAACAAAAAGGGGTGGGTGGGTAGAGGGGGCACAGGGGGGAATGCAGAAGGGGGGGGGGAATAATAAAAAAAATAAGACTTACCTGTCTCTGTTTTCTGCTGCTTCCTGGTCCCAGCAGACACTGGGACAGCCTCAGAGACTCACTGTACATTCCCCGTGCTGCTCTCATGCTAGTACCAATAGCATGAGACAAGCGTGGGGATTGGCCTCAGCGGGCTGGTTTAGCGCTCGCTCAGGCACAGGGAGTCTGGGCTGATTTTCCAACCCAGCTGTGCAAAACCGTTGGGTTGGATAAACCTATCTGCATGTCTGTTTGGTCGGCCTTAGAATGTCTGCCACAGAGACAAGCGCACTTAGAAGTGCACATACCACTTCCCACTTCATTCCTCCTCCCTCCCATGACCCTGCCCCGCCCCTCCGTACACACGCTAGCTCAGCCAGCAGCTGAAAATAAAACAATAATAAAATATTGTTTTATTTTTCAAATGCTGCCTGTGAGCCAGTGGGGCGACACTTCTCCACCATTGCGGAAGAGCCACCGCTGTGGGTGAGCCATACGGGCATCTATCCAGTTCGCCTCGTCCAATTCTTCCACCCAGATCTCCCATTTGGCCCTTAGGCCATCCAAGCACATGGGACTTATAGATTTGCAAAATCCACCTTTACCAAAGGGGCCCGTAAGGATCCTGTTTTCTAGGGGGCTGCACTCTGGTAAGTCCTCTGGCATTTCCTGGTAGTGGCAGAACGTCTCCGAGTTGCAAATAACGGTAAAACGGTGAGGTCGGCATTTGGAAATCGGCTTGAAGCCTTTAGAAGGATTTCCTCTGACCCCTACTCCAGATGCCTATTCTTGAGATGACTATAGAACACCAGCCCCAGAAGCCCTCCAGTGAGGACACTTGAGATAGTTTGGTCACACCCCAAAGTAGGGATTTCCTCATCAGTTCCTGATTCCACTTTGTCTATAGGAGACCTGCCTGCCCTGCTTTAACTGCCACCTGGGTTACCTCCGGAAGCTCAACTGGGGTGGGGCCCCCGTACAGGATGTGCATGATATTATCTCATCTTAGATGGGCCCGTTCGCCCCTGTAGGCAGGATCGTCCCATCCCCTGTGCAGCCAGTCATTAATGGGAAGGAGTTGTGTCGCACAATAATATAAACGTATATTGCCCAAGGCAAGACCACCGTCGTACATCGGCTGGGCACATTTCCCAAAGGCAACTTTAGGGGTGCCACCCACCCATATGAAGTTGCATCTCATGGCAGGACCGAATCAAACTAGGATTTTGGAATCTGTAGGGGGTAATTTTGGAGGATATAGAGCAGTTCTTGGAGAACCATCATTTTAAATAATGCAATCCAACCCATGGTGTTCAGTGGGAGGGGGTTCCAGCGTGTAAGGTCTTCACATGCTCATCGGGTCACGTGGTCCAAGAGTGAGACTCCAGGTCAGGTTAGGGTCCCAGGATATGTGCATCCCAAGGTATTGGAAGCTGACTCCCCAATTTGGGACTTGAGATTGCTATGCTTCATCCTGCCGATCACCTTTCAAGGGGACCAGCAAGGACTTGCCCCAGTTAAACTGTAGACCCGAATCCCCCTCCCCCAAAGATCTCCAAGATTTTGAGGAGTCTGGGAACTGCCTCAGCCAGGCAAAACATAAAAAGCAGAACATTGTATGTGTGTAAAGCTAGGCAGTCGTCTGTGGCCAGACCCCAGTCAAAGCCCCAGACTTGAGCATCGCACCAGATCCACACCGCCAATGACTCGATAGCCAAGGCAAATAAGAGTGAGGAGAGAGGGCATCCCTGTCAGGTGCCTCTCCCCACAGGAAAGGCATCTGATAACACTCCATTCACTCGGACTCTGGCCCGAGGTCTCGCATAGACAACTTTAATCAAGGCGGAAAACTGGGGTCCGAATGCCTAGTTTAGTGTGCACCTCTGCGAGGTAGGACCAGTCGACCGTATCGAAGGCCTTTTCAAAATCTATTAAGAGAAGGGTCGCAGAGCTGTCCAGTGCTTTGATATAGGAGAGAGCAGTTATCATTATTTATACACACCTTCACAGAACGCGGAACTACTTTATATCCCCACATACCAGACTTGGGCCTAATTCCGAGTTGCTCGTTAAATTCTGACACATGTGGAAACCCCTGTTTACATATGGGTCGGAATTACGAGTTTGGTTTAATTTAACGCAAATTATAATTATCGAATGTGTTAAATAAGTCAACAATCATTACATTTCAGCAGGTCAACCCTGCCAAAATGTAATGGGGAATAGCATACGGTATTTAAGGTATCATACAGATTTTGGTGCATTAAACACCAAAATCCAAATTATTCCCAAGAACTCGCCTTCCCCCTTGTCTACTCCCACTTCTTCCTATTTGTCAGTATTCATTGTGGGCGGGAGAGGTAATTAATGCTTTTACCCTATTGGCCCACTCAAACTGAGGCCTTTGCTTTCTCACTTCTCCTTTACCTCCTGTCTCCTCCGACTCGCTCACTCCTCTGCTGCACAGACTCCTTCCCCATCTTTCTGGGACTCGTGTATCTCTCCCTAGGCAAGGACGGGCTGCCAGCAATACAGCGCACCCATCGCTGCCATAATT
Source organism: Triturus cristatus (assembly GCF_964204655.1). Classification (NCBI taxonomy): domain Eukaryota; kingdom Metazoa; phylum Chordata; class Amphibia; order Caudata; family Salamandridae; genus Triturus; species Triturus cristatus. Next base: position 1,132,295,703 of record NC_140580.1, on the reverse strand, counting down.
GCGGTAAGCGGTGCTTAATTTGCAAAAAACATAAGTGCCAGGGCTCTCGTGAGGAGACCACTGCCATGCTGTCAATGTAACAACACAACTACTAATCATCACACTCCTACAAGTGTAACAAGTGTAACAACTCTGACTATTTCAGGCCCTCAAAGCTATAAGGACGGCTTGAGCAGAAGTTAATAGTGATTTTTAATGTATATTGAATTAATAATTAACTGTTGTTTTGGTCATCACTAAATTACCCAGACCGTGCTACCCAGTGGCAGGCTGTCACAAGCGCCAGTTTTGACATTTAAGTGCCGGTGACGAGCACTGGAAGACACCAGCTCAAATTAAGCACTGGCTGTAAGCTGTAAGGGCAGTGCAAGCATGGTTTCCTCTCGCTGCTCCCACCAAGTCAGAGTGAGGCCTGGGATGACTCCATTTCTGAGTCCCCATGCCTGCCTCAGACTTCACAACTTCCCCATCTCCAGATGCCTGGGGAGGGGTCCTGACTCTCTTGGTCTGCTGTGGCACCAAGGTCTACGAGCCCCTACGATGCCCTCACCCAACCTCAGGGATGCGTCATGCACTTGACTTCACACAGCGCAGCATCTTTCGGGCTCAGTGCCTGCTGTGCCTTGCCCTCTGGCTGCTGCTCTCCTGGTAAGCCCTAACAACATGATCATTCAGTCACAGCTGCCAGTGACTGAACAACCTCACATTTACATTCAAAACGAAGGACTGACATATGGCCGATACCAGCGCCTAATAACAATAGGGGCCAGGGATCTAGAATGAGCAGGTGAGACCACATAAATGGGTATTATGTAGGCTAGTGATGTATAAAAAGGAAAGATATAAGAAAAACAATGTATATATACAAAAACAATTTGGTCGAGGAGATTATGAGAAAAATAAGTTAATATCGAAAAAATGGGAGCGTGGTCATTATGTTAGGTTTGTGGATAAAATGCTGTTTATGCAATGAACAACTGGTGATTGGGGTTTTTTGCCATATCAGTTGAACAATATTTTTGAGATGAGATGTATATAACTGTGTGAATTAAGATACAAGTAAAGGAAATAAAAGGGTACCCAATGAAATACGGGTTTTACTGAACAATGAAGAAACATAAGGGTATGAGGATGTGACAAACAAGGGGTAGGTAGTATGCAATAAGGTGTCAAATAATAGTTTGTTTTTCAAGAATCAGCAAGAGGCTATATTAGATAGAATTTATAAGGGTCATGAAATATAATGTCAACTGAATGTGATAATTATAATTGCGTTTTTTGAAATAATGGTTGTAAAGACAAATGGTACAATAGTGTGGATATTATGATAATACTGCTATGGTTGCAGTAAAAGAACATTAAGAGATATATCAAAGAAACCAGTGTTAAGGAAGTTTTTTTTTAAAATATAAATCTTTGTTGTCCATATTTGTCTAATACAGGATATGCATAGTGACTAAATAATGAGAACAGAGAGACTTGTAACGATAATAGTCTTGAAAAAGATGGAATACTAACAATCAAATCGAAACGCGTCAACGCAATTGGTGGCATAATCTACGGGAATACTGTGCCTTGTATATGTTGTAAAACGGAGTACACCGAGGCTTAGTTAGCAAATGTCCCAATTGATATGCTTTAGCAATGAAAAATTATAGTGTCTAATTTACTTTTTTCTCTTTGTCTATATAACTTTGTTTTGCATAATGTTTTAACTGTATTGCTTTTTATATGTATTGAGTTTTTATCAAAAAAGATTGTGTCACATATATTATGTGACTTTTATATGACTATTATTGTATACAATTGGGTTTAATAAAACAAGTGCTGTGATCAAATTGGAGTTGTAACAGATATTTACTAAGAACAAAATAGGGTGTGTTTATAGGGGACAGAATAAGGATGAGATTTATTTGAAGGATTGAATTATTGTTCTAATTAGATAGCAAGGGATAATCTATTTCCAATCTAATGTTGGATTATGGACAGGGCGGACTTTACAGTATCAAAGTCATTAAAGGAAGATGTTGATAAGTGGTGCTGGGTTTGGCCAGTTGCTACTCCCTGCCCGGATACCAAATTTACCAGCATTGCCATATATTCTTTAAATTGTGCAGGAGAAAAAAAAAAGCAGCATCTATTAACAAGCATTGGCAAGGGCCAATAGATCTTGCTTTGGTCACCTGTTTGCTTTGCCAATGCTTTTCTTGCCGAAAGTGTAAAAAATCGGCAACAACAAAAAAGGGAAAAAAAGGTTGGTGATGCAGCTGCATAATTCCCTAGGTGGGCGCCTGTGTGATGACGTATAAGTGGGAATGACACAGGATATATATATATTTTTTTAGATTACCTATCCTTGCTGGTGGATGCCACTTGAATCGGTAAAAATGTAATTATAGTTGCACAAAAGCACTTTAGCACCATGAGGCAGTGTGGCAGCAAATGGTAGCTGTCGGGCCCATCAAAATAATAAAAATGAAATTTAAAAGAAAAATGAACAGTGAGGTGTTTGGGAAGCATAGACGGAGTGAGTGGGAAAGCATCTGGGGGTGGGCATGGGAGGAGGGAACAAAGAGGTGCTTGAGGCCCTGCTCGTGGAGGCCTTTAAAGCGTAATGTAAGCATGGAAGGGGTGCAGAAAGCATTGGACAAGTTTGGGGAGGGGGTGATGGAATGGAGCAACAAGGAGTGGGTTTGAGTGGAGCAGTGTTTAGGAGGGAACAGCACACGTGGGAGGGAGCTAAGAAATGTGCATTCTCGATGAGTCGTGAAAGAAAAAGTTTTAAAAAAGTTCCCTGAATGGGAACATTGGAAGGATACGAGTGAGCCAATCAAAATGATGATAAAGACGTATGCTCCCTGGGAGGGCCAAACAGAAGAGGAAGAAGAAAAGCCATACAATAAGAAGCAAGCAACCAAGAGTGGTCCGGTGGTTCAGTGGACTAATGGGCCCACTGCAGGGTCCTGTGGTGGACCTCATGGTCACAGGGTCAAATCCGAGGGTCCACTCTGCCTTTTATCCACCTGAGGTCGATAAAATGAGTACTATTGAGTTGGGTAACAATAAACATCTGTCATTCAGCGCCAAGATGCCCCGTCAGGGGTGAACATGCGCTTTACACGTTATATTACAGTGGCAAGAATGGAAATAGCAGAGCAGTGGGCGGGCTCTAAACCCACTGTCATTTCTTAGTACTTTTTAGGTATCACATACATACATACATACCGTGTATTTGTAAAGCGCACGTTCCCCGTAGACATCTTGGTATACTTTTCCCTACCCACTCATCCCGTTACTCCCTCCCCTCAGTGCTGCCCCCCCTGATGCTTCCTCTTCCCACTGTTTTGCCTCACCTACCTGCACTGGTTACTTACCCCACCCCCTCACCGTGTTTCTTTACCCAACCAGATTATCCCATAAGGTGCCAAAGATCAGTCAGTCGGTCAGTTACATACCAGGGCCAGTTCTTCATGGGGAAGCACAGTTTTCGCTCACGCAGAATATCTCCACACGCCCTCTGCCACCAGATGCTAACGGCAAAGCAGCGTTTACTTAACAGATGCAAAAAGCACCTTTGCAAATGTTGTCACTCAATCAGTAACATAAATAAAATATACATGTTGACACAGAAGCAGCCGAGGTGTTCGCTGCGCGTGTCTTCAACATCTGTTCCACCAGCAGGTCACAGGTTTGAGTCCTGGGAGGGCTGCCCAGTTCATCATGCTTGTGATGTGGATAAATGTGTACGTTTGAGTGGGGGTGTTATAGTTGTCCGCATCTCTAGCAGCCTGTTAATATTGATGAATATGATGTATATATACACCATGATATATGTACGTATAATGATGAAAGTGCATTGTCACTGTTGAATTCACCCAATATGATTCCCCCTCAATCCCAAGTTAGAAATACGTGGTCAGGCAGGCCCAGTGACCCAGGCCCTAAGCAACTGACTGACAGATCGCAGGTGAAGGGGCACGTGACCCTTGAACAAATGTGCAAACAGGAAAACCCAGATCAATCCCAAAATAGGCAGTGACTCCATATCGGTCTTAGGAGGTGGGGCCCAAATAAAACATGTTTGGCTAGAGTGGAGCACATTCCCAAAACACCATAAAGTCAGTTGCCACACTAAGGGGCCGATTACGATGGATGGCGGGCCTTAGTCCGCCCGCCGTTGTTGCGGTGCTTGTGATCGGACGCCGGTAAGGCGGCGGACCCGCTAGGCTCATTACGATGCGCCCAACACTATGGCGGGCGCATCCAGGGCCCTTAACATTGCCAGCAGCACCGTTCGCAATGCGAAAATGACACGTAGTGCATTTCCCTGCAGTACGTGGCAGGCACCATGCGGTGCCTGCCACTTTACGCAGGGAAATGCTGGGGGATAGATGGTAACCCCCCAGTGCACCACTACCCTCCCCCCACACAGAGGGGGCCAGCCACGGGCCCCCAAATCCATTCACCACCAGCCTTTCCATGGCGGTTTCCCCACTATGGAAAGGCTGGCTGAGGCCAGCCTTGTGATATGGCGGACGGTGCCTGCTAGGCACCGCCACCATTCACCTCCATCTGTCTGCTCCGCCAGGCAATCGTAACGATTTCCTGTGGCGGAAGCATGGCGGGTGGTCTTTGGAACGATTCCCCCCGCCATCCTAATGAGGTGGGGGGGAAATTGCCACTCAGGTGGCAGAGGGCCCGCCACCGCAGGGCTAGCAGTGGCCGACCTTCCGCCATCATAATCAGCCCCTAAGTTAGGAACACTCAGCCAACTAGAACACAGCATGCACACTACACGCAGTGACCACGTGCTCCCCATGTCAGACATCGGGACACATACCCACTAGCTTTGCATTGTGTCCACACATGGTCGAGACCCACCTGTGTTTCAAGTTACCAGATTCATGACTACACGACCACGCCCAGTTTCCTGTTCTAAAAAGAATGCATACATCACTTTATTACACTTAGTGAAATGTATAAAAAAGATGGCCCAAACCAATGTACTTTGAGACAGTCTTCAGACCCCGACTCTGTTGCCTCCTCTCCCGGCCACTGAGTTTAATTAAAACAACTGTTCCTGATTTGACAAATGCCTCTTGTCTTTCATTTTTTCAATATTCGAGCAACAAGTCAATTTACAAATGCATTATAGAAAAAGATTATTTTTAGATGAAACCACATGCCCGATTTGTGAAGTATGAGGCTTCATGGCTCATATATTATATATTCAGAATTCTGTAAACAATGCTTTAAAAAAACTTTCACAAAAAATGTGCATATACTGAAATAAAACATAATTTTTCCATTTAATTTACTACAAGCGAAATTCTATTGAATAGTGTACTGCAGCTGCTAAATATAATGTTTTCACTAACGTTGTCACATTTAAATACGTTCTCATTAGTAGATTAATGATGTGTGCGGACAGGGCATTCTTCACAGGTGGGCAGTCTTTGCAACTTGTTCTGAAAATGGTTATGTGTTAAATTAAAATTACATCTGATGTAGAAGATTTAAGATTACCAGCTCTATTTCACATAGTGTGTTCGGGGTATTCATGCCCAGTTAGTAAACTACTGTGGTGTACTCTATAGAAACTTTAACAACTAACTGCTGGCAGCTGGCCGGCGCTTTCTGCGCCACTGGGGGGGAGGTTTTTAGGATAAGACCTAATGCCCCTTTTTCCATTGGACGCACTTTGTGTTTCCCCCTCATTTCTTTGACCACTTCCTGATGCTCCTTCTCACCCTCGGTGCTGCCCTCTTTTGCTTCCTCACACCCAATGTTGCATCTCTCACCCAAGTTACTTTTTCTTTGGTTTATCCATCCACCTCAGATCAGCAAACAGAAATAAACCCTCATGTCATAGTGTAGGGGCGCTTATGCTTGGGTATGGCAGGCAGCTCATGGCTTTTTTTTCTTTTTTAAAAGACATGCTCCACAACATGGGGATACTGTACAGCATAGCTAGAACCATTGACAAAGCCAATAGGCTCCAGAGCCGAGACCTATTGGCTTTGCCAATGCTTGTTAATTTAGTCCACAAGAGGCTTGAGTCTACTGACAGATAAAAGCTTTCTGTTAGCGAGACCTAAAAAATAGAAAAGGTTACCACGTCAACAGGGCAGGCGTTGATGCTTAATGGATGGAAAAATTGAGAGGGACGTAATTAGCAACGCAGATGTTGTAGTTAAAAGACAGCATTGACTTCTCCAACTTTTACAATTCTGTGGGGATCCCTCGATTGTGATGAGAGTCAAGGAAGCTAAAATATGTGGAAACCGCATCACGGCAAAGAAATGCAGGCGTCGCAGCGCACAGAATCGCCATTCTTCCAGAGTGCCCATACAACCAGGAAGTTTGGTTTCATTCACTCTCTGACATATGATGGCATTAATGTCTGTACTTTGGCAACACTTTTAGGAAAATCAGGAAAATCTGCATGGAATTGACAGGTAAACCTGTGATTGGGGGAAACTACCTAAAATCAAGGCCTCAGACTGGAGGCTAATCTATGATAAACTCTTACTGGTTCAACAAGAAAACCAGTGCTTACTTTTACTAGTTCAACAAGAAAAGCAATTCTTAATTTGAGCTGGTGATTTCTGGTGCTGGACACCGGCCCTCAATTGTTAACACCTGCGCTTATGACGCTCTGCCACAAAGTGGCGCTGTCTAGCTAATTTAGAGATGATCACAACAACAGTTAATTATTAATTCAATATTCATTAAAATTGACTATTAACTTCCGCCCAAGCCATTCTCATGGCTTTGGGGGCCTGGAATAGTCCGGATCGTCACACTTGCAGGAGTGTGTGTGATGGTTAGTAGTTGTGTTGATACTGTCAATGGCAGCACGGCAGGGCCAACGTGTAACGCAAGCTTCAGTGGCCATCTGACCAGAGCCCAGGCGCTTAGTTTTTTTTTTTTCTTCAAATTAAGCACTAAAGAAACAGAACGAAGAAATAGAACGAGTGACTCACAAGGGTAGTCTAAATGACTTTATCATACCACAATTGTGATCTGTCTGGGACGCATCAGCTCCATTTTCCGAGAGCGGCTAAAGCTAGGAACACATGGTACAAATTCAGCGGGGTAAATGTGTAATCTTGCTGAATACAGCGTAAGTATCCCCAAAATCCCCCGCTGTCCCGGGAGAGGGGGTCGACTGCATAGAGATAGAGCCATAGGGGCCAACTCTTGTGTGTTGCGCTGCACAATTAACACACACAGATGTTACTCTGTGTAACCAGTGCATTTCATGTATTCCCCTTAGTGACTGGTTGCGTATATTTTCTAAGTTGATGAGCGCTGTCAATCAAGTTACCCTACACCCCTCGGTCGATGTAAAATGGTAGTCCCACTCCGATGTCTGTCAAGTGTCCTGTTTTTTCTTTTTTTTTTAACTCTGGTCACGGATGCTGTGAGATGTGTCCTGGCGCATCCGATGCAGGTGCCCTGTACCACTGCCATCACGTCACGATGTTGTGAGATGTGGTCTGGCGCATCGGATGCAGGTGCCCTGTACCACTGCCATCACGTCACAGATGCTGTGAGATGTCGTCTGGCGCATCCGATGTAAGTGTCCTGTACCACTGCCATCACGTCACGGATGCTGTGAGATGTCGTCTGGCGCATCCGATGTAAGTGTCCTGTACCACTGCCATCACGTCACGGATGCTGTGAGATGTGGTCTGGCGCCTCAGATGCAAGTGCCCTGTACCACTCTCATGACGTCTCGTGCGCCTCTTGTGTGGGTTTTAAACTCTGGTCACGGATGCTGTGAGATGTGGTCTGGCGCATCCGATGCAAGTGCCCTGTACCACTGCCATCACGTCCGTGCGCCTCTTGCAGCCCTCGAGACAGCTCCATTGTAGGTCTCGGAGTGGGGGTCTCAGCGCCGCCTGTTCACAAAGACGTGTTGTGTTAGCAGTCCACAGGCGGGCGACCACACATGCGGATGTATCAAAGACACGCAGCGTGGAATCAAGCCGGCAGACTGAATGACAACAAAAAACACGCGCATTACCATCACAATGATGTTCACAGGCGCATAGGAGCCTTCCGTGCAGGACACGCCAGCAGAGCACAGTTCACAACTTATCCCAGAGACCCCGGAAAGACCCGCGCGGAACTGACGTGAGCAAACATTAACACAAGGGAGCTGCCCTGTAACGCGACTTCTCTTCTACCCAGATGGAAGCAGATAGACAATGGCAAAATATTTCAAATTAAACACAGGGGGCGGCCACCGTAACATGGACCAACATTCCGCCTCATTTTCGCAGTATAAAAGTGCCCCACTCTCTCACCTCAAGGAAAGTGAAACTGAAATTAGCCCCATCATCTCACAGAGTGCAATATGCACTTTTAAGTTCTGGCTTTACAGCTCTTCTTTCTGTTTACTTCATGTTATCTGCAAAAGAGGCTCTTTGACTCTACCTACATGTTGGTTATCCTGAATTTAGGTCTTTGGAGTGGCGCACCACCAATGTATAAACAAAGTTGTTTTGAAAATGAGTCGCAAAGTCTTTATAGTTGGTAAACCAATAATGTCTTTAATTGGAAAATGTTTGACATTTTTAGATGATTGTCAGCCAACGCGTTTCGTTCAAAGATGAACTTTTTCAGGGCATGAGAGAGTGTAGTCTTGTGTGCACTGTAGCGTGGTGCTTGCCAGTCCGGGCCTCCTTGATAAGGGCTCGTGGTCTGGTAGATCAAAGAAAAGCTCCTTCCTACTCCGTCCAGTGGTTATCCTGAGTTCAACATTTAATTGGGAGGAGTTTGTCGATCTGCACCAACAAGAGTCCTTGCTGAACTGTCACTTTTCAATGGCATGGCGTTCCCTAACCTAAGATAACTGCTGTGTTCAAACTTAACGACGTAACTTGTACTGTTTTCTTGTTTCTTGCAGAAGTGTTTCCATCCTCATCTAACAAGCCCCTGCCTGCGCTCATCCGTGCCTGGATCATGCCCAGCACCACACACACTGGTCCTTCCACCCCCCTACACTATTCCGAAGAGTTTCTCTGGTCTCTGAACCCAGGGCGCCCATCAACTCGCAACTACCACGCCGCACCACACTACACAGAGGAAGTGTACACCTGCACCCACTGCCGCTTTGCATGCAACAAGCAGCCAAGATGCCACCATCACCCATACATGCACAGCACACATCCTGCACCCACCTACAAACACACACTCCATGACAAACTATCATGCATGCTCCTGAAAGCCCTATCACTCAGTAAACACACCACGAAAATCAGGGATCTCCTGGACAACAACGCCCAGGATCTCTTCTTCCTTACAGAAATATGGCTGCCCACCGAGTCGTCACCCAAAATCTCCATGGCTATCCCAGTACAAGCTCTCTTGTCAGGACCGCCAACACAAACCAGGAGGAGGAATCGTGATAATATTCAAAGATTCTTTCGACTGCACTACAGCCACAGAGACTGCAACCATCTACATGGAGCATTGCTACCACATGTGTGGCCATATGCAGCAGGGTCAGCACCTGGGAATCCAACTGGGTTCCCACCCTGCTCATGAATCAACCAACTTCTACTGGCATCCTCAACAGTGACATCAAAGCTCTCAACGTGTGGATCACAAAAAGCGCCGACTCCCTGGCAAATTATAAACATATTACGCAAACGAGAACACAGAAGTAGGCCAGCTGGTACACTGAGGAACTCTGTGCAACTAAACAACACTACAATTAGGAAAAAGAAGGAGAACAAACTTCCTAGAAAATGACAAAAAGACATACACGACTGCCCAGAGATGCTACCACCAACAAATCATAGAAACCAAGAAGAAGGCCCTAGCAGAGTGCATAGACAACAGTGGCAAATAAATCTTCACGATTATCAAAGACTTTACTTTACCAGCTGCCACCAAAAATAGCATCTCCCATCTCAAGTACTATGTGACAACCACTCAGAATGCTTCAGCAACAAAATCAAAGCCATCTATAACGACTTTGGCCGCCAACTGATCACCTGCTTCCTCATCCCTAGCTACCCACAAACAACTGCGAAAAACCTGACCTCCTGGGAACATTCACTGTGGAAGAAACAACCAACATCATGAGGACCCTCCACTCTGGGACACCTCGTACCTTCGCTCCCACCACATCTACAATATTGGTGTTGCCTCTGTCGCAAAGTACTCACCTGTGTCCTGAACAGCTCCATCAATTCTGAGACATTTCCGGATTCCTGGAAACACGCGATGGTCAATGTAATGCCAAAGAATCCCAAGGTAGACCCCACTTAACTAGCAAACTACCACCCAATCTACCCCCTACCCCACCCAGCCAAGGCCATGGAGAAAGCCATAAACAAGCAATCTCTCACTACCTCATCACACACCAGCTCCTAGACACCATGCAATCAGGTTTGCAGCCCAACCACAGCATCTAGACGGCCCTCATCGCAGCAACAGATGACATCAGGCTGATCCTCGGCAGTAAAGACACAGTGGCTCATATACTGCTTGACTCTCTGCAACTTTCGACTCAGATTCCCACTCCACCCTAACCAAAAGACTACGTAAAAAAGACATCCAAGGTTCCCGCTCAACAGGATCTGCCCCTTTCCTTCCTCACAGGAAGAAGACAGAGCAAACCTGCCACCCTAGATGTCGGAGGCCAAGAACCTCATACGTGGAGTTCCCTAAGGATCATCGCTCAGTCCAACGTTATTCAACATATACATGACGCCACTGGTGGACCGCCTCAGACCACACAACATCAACATACTCTCCTATGCAGATGACACCCAATTGATACTCTTCCGGTCTGACAAGAGCACACTTCAAAAAGCGTCGCCAACTGCAGGACCGCAGTAACCACATGGATGACCTCGAACCGCCCAAATCTCAATACAGACAAAACTGAAGTGGCAATCTTTTGAAGGAAAGCCTCTGCTTGGGACTCCACGTGGTGGCAACTGATCTCAGCTTTACACCCACCTTCACTACCCACATCAGAAATCTTGAACCTTGAACTAACAAAGGCAGTGAAATGCCAGGATCCCAGCAGCAGGGCTCACACGCTCTTATTGTCTCCCCTGCTTTCTGGATGTACCGGAGGCCAGACGGTGGTTCACTAAACTAACAAAGGCAGTGAAGTGCCAGGGCTCACACGCTCTTATTATCTCCCCTGCTCTCTGGATGTACCTGAGGACAGAGGGTGGTTCATGGAACTAACAAAGGGAGCGGAGTGCCAAAATTCCTACAGCAGGGGTCATACTCACTTATAGCCTCCCCATCCTTCTTGATGGGCCTTTTATGAGAGAGGGTCGTTAATTGAACTAACAAAGGGAGCAGAGTGCCAGGGTTCCAGCAGCAGGGCTCACACTCAGTTACTGCCTCCCCTTCCTACTGGATGTGCCTTTTATGAGAGAGGGTGGTTAATTGAACTAACAAAGGGAACAGAGTGCCAGGGTTCCAGCAGCAGGGTTCACACTCATTTATTGCCTCCCCAGCCTTCTGGATTGGCCTTTTATGAGAGAGGGTGGTTAATTAAACTAACAAAGGGAGCAGAGTGCCAGGGTTCCAGCAGCAGGGTTCACACTCATTTATTACCTCCCCATCCTTCTGGATTGGGCTTTTATGAGAGAGGGTGGTTAATTGAACTAACAAAGGTAGCAGAGTGCCAGGGTTCCAGCAGCAGGGCTCACACTCAGTTATTGCCTCCCCAGCCTTCTGGATTGGCCTTTTATGAGAGAGGGTGGTTAATTAAACTAACAAAGGGAGCAGAGTGCCAGGGTTCCAGCAGCAGGGTTCACACTCATTTATTACCTCCCCATCCTTCTGGATTGGGCTTTTATGAGAGAGGGTGGTTAATTGAACTAACAAAGGGAGCAGAGTGCCAGGGTTCCAGCAGCAGGGCTCACACTCAGTTATTGCCTCCCCTTCCTACTGGATGTGCCTTTTATGAGAGAGGGTGGTTAATTGAACTAACAAAGGGAGCAGAGTGCCAGGGTTCCAGCAGCAGGGTTCACACTCATTTATTACCTTCCCAACTTTCTGGATTGGCCTTTTATGAGAGAGAGTGGTTAATTGAACTAACAAAGGGAGCAGAGGGCCAGAGTTCCAGCAGCAGGGCTCACACTCAGTTATTGCCTCCCCTTCCTACTGGATGTGCCTTTTATGAGAGAGGGTGGTTAATTGAACTAACAAAGGGAGCAGAGTGCCAGGGTTCCAGCAGCAGGTCTCACACTCATTTATTGCCTCCCCAGCCTTCTGGGTTGGCCTTTTATGAGAAAGGGTGATTAATTGAACTAACAAAGGGAGCAGAGTGCCAGGGTTCCAGCAGCAGGGCTCACACACTCTTATTGTCTCCCCAGCTTTGTGGCTAGGCCTTTTATGAGAGAGGGTGGTTAATTGAACTAACAAAGGGAGCGGAGTGCCAGGGTTCCTTCCAGCAGCAGGTCTCACACTCATTTATTGCCTCCTCAGCCTTCTGGAGGGGCCTTTTATGAGAGAGGGTGGTTAATTGAACTAACAAAGGGAGCGGAGTGCTAGGGTTCCTTCCAGCAGCAGGGCTCACACTCAGTTATTGCCTCCCCTGCCCTCTGGATGTGTCTCTGAGCACAAAGGGTGGTTCATTGAAGTAACAAAGGGAGAGGAGTGCCACGATTCCTACAGCAGGCTCACACTAACTTACTAATAGCTCTTCCATTTCAAAGTGCCTCTGACGACTGGGGGTGGTTCACTGAACTAACAAATGGTGCAGATTGCCAGTATTCCTTCAGCAAGGCTCACACTAAGTTATTGCCTCTCCTGCCTTCTGGATGTGCCTCGGACGATACAGGGTAATTCCTTAAACTAGCAAAGGGAGGGGAGTGCCAGGGTTCCAGCAGCAGGTCTCACACTCACTCACTGATAGCCTTTCCATCTAGATGTGCCTCTGAGGACAGAGGGTGAGTCATTGCCCCAACAAAGGGCTTGCACTCACTCGTTGCCTCTTTTGCCCTCCTAGACGTGCCTTCGCAGGCCTAGTGTGGTCCAGTGTCCCAACAAAGGCAGCGGTGTGCCAGGAGTCCTGACAGAGCCCAAACCTTTGCAACGTGAGAAAAGGTCCAGCACAATGACTCCTCCCTCTATGCCACTCCCACAATGAGTGTGAACCAGTAGTTGATAAAAGCAATAAATGCCATACATACATTATGATCTCCCATAAGGATGGACGTCCAAGGGAGGAGTGAGGAACCCGTCCCCACACCCCTCCAAAGCCTGGCTCCTGATTCTGTTCGGACCTGTCATATGGCTGTGATGGCTCCAAGGTGTGCTGTGGGGGGAGCTGACTATAGTAGTACACATACACAACTATGAGTCTAATATAGTTGAAGACCTTGACACAGTAGTAAAGGTGATGCTAAATGTAATAAAGCTGCGAATTCATATATATATATGTGTATACATATATGTGCGTATGATTCCCATCATCCACACGGAGTGGTTTGCTTCTGTTACTGTGCTGTAACAGTTTCAACAAATAACTGTGCTGGAAGAGGACCTCTTCCAGCACAGTTATTTGTTGAAACTGTTACAGCACTGTTTTTAGACATTGTCATCAAGGTAGCGATTTAATAAAGTCTATTCAGTGCCTTGATGGACAATTTTTAAACAACACTCACACACTAGCACCCTTCACATAGCACTGCAGCCATCATCCTTAAATATCATAACACCCTACCTTCATCAAATAATAACATGATAACATTCAACAGTTTGGGACATTTATGAGACCAAGATCTACAATTTCTAAGTAGAAGATGGTTCTCAAGTAAGTCCCTGTTTCCCAGATGATGAAGCAAACCACTCCGTGTGGATGATGGGAATCATACGCACATATATGTATACACATATATATATGAATTCGCAGCTTTATTCCATTTAGCATCACCTTTACTACTGTGTCAAGGTCTTCAACTATATTAGACTCATAGTTGTGTATGTGTACTACTTGATTGACTTGGGGATTTTACAACTATTAGAGTCTTTAAACCTTATCCCTCAGACCCCTACTCGTTACAGAGATACTATAATATAGGGAGCTGACTATAGCCTAGTAATTATTTTTGTAAGTGGAATTTCATCCTGGCCCCCTCGCCTTGATCCTCTTGCAACCCTTCAGCCAGTAGCTGCAGCATGCCACCACTTACCGGCAATCAGGGCACCCCGAAGAAGAGCTAGAGGGTGAAGATTAGCAATGTGCTCTAAGATGAGGGACGTGTGTGTCTTTGTGAGCGAGGGTGAGATGTGTGTCTGAGTGCGTATGAGATCTGTGTGTATTCTGGGACAGGTGTATGGCTGAGTGCAAGGTGAGATGTATCTGTGAGTGCAGGGTGAGATGAGTGTCGGTGAGTGCAGGGTGAGATGTGTGTCTGAGTGCAGGGTGAGATGTATCTGTAAGTGCAGGGTGAGATGAGTGTCTGTGAGTGCAGGGTGAGTTGAGTGTCTGTGAGTGCAGGGTGAGATGTTTGTGTATTCGGAGTAAACCTGGGCAGAGTTTACGGAGTTTATTCTGCAGAACTACGCGAGGTGCCGGAAAAACTCTGCAATGCTCCACGGAGCTCCGCCACCTGCAGAGTCTGTTCAGTCGCACTGCCCACACTGATTTTTAGCGCCGGAAGTTTGTCCCTCACTGTAAAATCAGCATGAACAGCACTACACCAGAGGGAGCTGCTGCTTTCTGCCGCTCGAGTAGACATTCCACTCGAGCAGCAGCTACCTCAACGCAAGCGGCAGATTTCTTAATGCGAGCAGACGCGACCGCCTGCATTGAGATATTTGGCTGGGAGGAGGTCTAGCGCATGTTTCTTACTTGTGAGTGCTCATCAACTTCACTTTGGGGAGCGCTCAAGAGAAAAAACTCTGCTCTGCATCACTGCTTGGAGTAGAACTCCATGTTCTGCGTGGAGTTGGCAAAATTCTGCGAACTCTGCCGGCAGAGCAGAATGCTTTGCACACCACTGATTCAGGGCCCGATGTATGTCTGAGTGCAAGGTGAGATGTGTTTGTGAGTGCAGAGTAAGATGTGTGCCTGTGAGTGCAGGGTGAGATCTGTGTGTATTCAGGGACAGGTGTATGTTGGAGTGCAAGGTGAGATGTGTCTGTGAGTGCAGGGTGAGATGTATGTCTGTGAGTGCGGGGTGAGATACATCTGTATTCTTGACTCGATGTATGTCTGAGTGCAAGGTAAGATGTGTTTGTGAGTGCAGGGTGAGATGTGCGACTGTGAGTGCAGGGTGAGATGTGCGACTGTGAGTGCAGGGTGAGATCTGTGTGTATTCAGGGCCAGATGTATGTTTGAGTGCAAGGTGAGATGTGTCTGTGAGTGCAGAGTGAGATGTGTGTCTGTGAGTGTAGGATGAGTTATGTGTGTGCAGTGTCAAATGTTTGCCTGAGTGCAAGCTCAGATGTGTCTTTGAGTGCAGAATGAGTACAGAGTGGGTATGTGTATGGGAATGTAGGATGAATGATGTGTTTGAGCACACAGAGTTAGTGTGTGCATGACTACAGGGTGAGTGGTATGCCTATGTGAGTGGTTTTCCTATGTAAGTGTGTTGTGTGTCTATGAGTGCAAGGTGAGTAGTGATGTATCTGTGTGAGGTCAGGGTAATGGTGGGTTTGTGTGATTGCAGGGTGAGTGGTGTGTTTGTGGGTGTATGGTGAGTAGTGTGTCTGAGTGAGGGGAGAGTCAGAGTGTGTATGCAGGTTTAAGCAGTGTGTGCATCTGTGTAAGTGCACAGTGATTGGTGTGGTGGTGTGAGTGAAGAGAGAGTGGTAGTGTGAGTGGAGTGTCTGAGTGTAGGGTGAGTGTAGTACCTGTGAGTTCAGGATGAGTGTAGCATTTGTGATTGGAAGGGGAGAGATGTGTCTGTAAGAGTGTAGAGTGAGTTATACCTGTGTGAATGCAGGGTGACTGTTGTGCCTGTTTGACTGCAGGGTGCGCGTTATACCTGTATAAAGGCAGGATGCAAAGATATGGGGAGGTTGTATGTTTGTGCAGAGTAAATGGTGTGTCTGAGTGCAAAGTTAGAGTTATGTCTGTGTGAGTGGAAATTGAGGCTTTTGTTTGTTTGGGTGCATGGTGAGAGATGTATCGGAGTGCATGCATGTTGAGTAGTGAATCTGTGAGTACAGAAAGAGCAGCATGTCTGCATGAGCTCAAGGTGAGCAGTATGCCTGTGTAAATGTTAGTAGAGAGGTGTGGGAGCATGAGTGTAGAGTGAACTATGTATGGGTGAGTGCAGGGTACCACGGTGAGGGAAGGTCCTATAGGAATGCAAAGTGAGCTGTGTGTGTGCAGGGTGAGCGGTGTGCATATATGCTTGCAGGCAGTCCAGGGAAGGCATGGCTTGGCAGTTCGGGCTGGACTGTTCCCATGAGGCACAGGGTCAGACCGATTTGCATATGGCCATGTCTGAACTGGGGTGGCAGAGTGGGCTAAAGAACGGTGATGGATCAAACCCAGATCTGTTGACTGGGTGTGAGTGTTTGATTGGTTCTAATGCTCCGTCCATCACCACCCCCTTTTGTCCCGCTTTGTTCGCCATAAGTTGGCAGGGTATGCTCAGACGTGAGTCCCTTGCTCACTTTGCCACTGGATTCAAGCAAGCCTAGCTGAAGACGGCTGAAATGCCAGAAACCGGTCCTAGGAAGCTTGTTTCCGGTCCAGGGAAGGCATGGCTTGGCAGTTCGGGCTGGGCTGTTCCCATGAGGCACAGGGTCAGACTGATTTGCATATGGCCATGTCTGAACTGGGGTGACAGAGTGGGCTAAAGAACGGTGATGGATCAAACCCAGATCTGTTGACTGGGTGTGAGTGTTTGATTGGTTCTGATGCTCCGTCCATCACCACCCCCTTTTGTCCCGCTGCTGGCAGAGGTGTGCAAGGTGGGCTGATCTACTGAAGGGCAGTGTGAGTGGTGTGTCTCTGTGGGTGCAGGGTGAGAGCTGTGCCAGCGTGAGTCCAAGGTGAGCAGTTTACCTGGGTAAATTCAGCTTGAGCAGCGGATCTGTGTGAGTGGAGAGGTGTCTGTTTGAATGTGCAGTAAATTACACCTGTAAGAGAGCAGTGTGAGTGTTGTGCCTGTGTGGGTACCGGGTACTAGAGTAAGGATAATTCATGTGTCAGTGGATGGTGTTTCTATGTATGCTCTAGGTTTTTTTTTTGCAGTTTTTATACGACGTGACCTCGACCCAAAAGTATTGGGGCACTTTACATGAGCACCAGTTACATTACACATGGAAACCTAACGTTTTTGTAGGCACAGGGAGATTAAGTGATTTTCCTAGAATCACAAGATGTTGAGCCTAAGTTGAGACTCGAATCTGGTTCCCCAGTCTCAAACTCGGCAGTTCTGGACATTGTGCCACATCCTCTCCCATCCGGTTAGTGGTGTGTCTGTGTGAGTTGGTCTGTGTGGGTGCAGGATGAGTGTTGTGTATCCATGAGCTCAGGGTGAGGAGGGGTGCTGTGTGGGTGTTTGTGTGTGTGTGATCTCTCTGGTCGAGTGCAGGGTGTGTGATGAGTCTGTGAATCCTGGTAAGCAGTGTTGCATGAATCCAGGGTGAGCCAGATGCCTGTTGGTGCAGAGTCTGTAATGAATGCAGAGTGGGTTATGCCTTTATGAGTGCAGAGGGACTCTTATGCCCGAAGGAATGTGAGTGTAGGGTGCCATGGTGAGGGAAATTCCTATGTGAATGCAGGGTGTTGCTGGCGACCAGGGCGAGTGGTGTGCCAGAATGTGTTCATGGTGAATGGTGTGCCAGAGTGCGTGCAAGGTGAGTGGAGTGCATGTAGGGTGAGCGGTATCTATGCACGCGTACAGGCAGAGAGTTGTGTGTATGTCCAACCATGCAGGGTGAGTAGTGTCCCTGTGTGCGTGAAGAGTGAGCTGTTTAAGCACAGGGTGAGTGGTGTGCCAGAATGTGTTCATAGTGAATGGTGTGCCAGAGTGCGTGCAAGGTGAGTTGAGTGCATGTAGGGCAAGCGGTATCTATGTATGCATACAGGCAGAGAGTTGTGCATATGTCCAACCATGCAGGGTAAGTAATGTCCCTGTGTGCGTGGAGGGTGAACTGTGTAAGCGCAGTGTGTGTGGTGCATCTATGAGAGTGCAGGGTGAGCGGTGTGATTGTGTGAGAGCAGGGTGAGAAGTGTTTGTGTGCATGGTGCATGAAAAGAGAAACACCAAAGTGAGTGTAGGGTGTTACTCTATGCATGGTGAGTGTTTTACCTGTTGGGTGCAGGGTAAGCGGTTTGCCTGTGTACATGCAAGGAAAAGGTGTGCCTATGTGAGTGCAGGGTGGGTGGTATAGGTGTGTGTGCTTTTTTAGGTCTCGCCTACACAGTGCGCATGCGCTGCTTAGGAGGGCCTTTAACCGTCGCTCTGCTAATTTTCAAGCACACACTCGTGCTTGTGGCGAAATCCACCTTGCGGGAGCGAGCAGGGGCGCGCCTCAAGCACGAGTGCAGTGCTTGAAAAGTGAAGACTGCACACGCACCACTCCCGGGCTTGTTATCATATCGTGTCGGCGCTTGTTTTGTTTACTTCCACCCGTCTGTAGCAGTTTGGTCTCTAGCCTTTGTGGTCTGTTTTCATTTTAAATAAAATCCTTTTCCATGTAGCATCTATTATAGCTCCAGTGATAGCAAAGCAAATTGCATTCTTGTTTACATTTCTTATGGCAGATGTGCATTCTCTTTGGTTAGTTTATTGATATTAGAGTGAGTTCATGTGCTTTTAAAATATGCTTTTTTTTGTTACCACGCACACTTTTCATTGGCAATTGCACTTTGGAGACATTCCGTACTGCCTTTTCAAGATTCACTTGCAGTCTAAAGGAATATTATCTGCACTCGTGTGCACTGCGATGTAACATCCAGATTTCAAGCACCCCATTAAAAGGATAGCGTTTGCTTAGTTTTTATCATTGGAGCGTCAGTGCGCAGTTACAGTTCATCTTATTTTATATTAGCTAATCTCATATTTCGATTAAATGCACATAAAAGGGGAACATATTTCACCTTAGGAAGGTTTGGTGTACCACGTTTATATATAAAAAAAATATAAGATTAATATTAAAAAGTCATGTATAGTCATACAGCGATTCAGCTGGTAAAGAATTCCAAAATGTACAGTAGGTGTTCATATTAACAACGAAGTACAAAACAGCGACAGAATTTCTCTTCACCATTCCCTTCATCCTTATTAACGAACTGGGATTTAGCGACACATTTTAGCTGACATTTCTGCAGTAGGCAATGGAAAAGATGAAACACTACACATTACTAAAAACAATCCCAGTGGCAGACTACCTTTCGAGAGAATACAAGTGGCAAGGACACTTCTATTACGTTCCTCATACATTACGTGTTAGCTTCGGACTAGACACAGAATTAGCTGTCTTACCGGCCGTAGGTAATTAATTAATCTGCTAAAAAAACAAGCATTGGCATGGCCAATAGGTCTCGGTTTTTGGACCTTATAAGTATTTAGTTATGCAGCACAATATCCTTAGTGCAACAACATCTATACGGTTGCATGGCTAAACACTTATAAGGTCCCAAAGGCGAGACCTATTGGCTATGCCAATGCTTGTTTAATGCAGGGTGGATCTGCCTGTATGAGGATAGACCGAGGTGAACCTGTGTGAATGGATGGTGTGTTATGTTCCTATGTGACACCTATAGCATTGGAGGGTGAGCTTTGTACCTGCGGGGTAAGAAGTGTACCTGTACGTATCTTTGGTTGGACTGGGCTACAGGGCAATTTGGCAGTGGCAGAAGGGCTGTGTCGGATGCAAGGGGGAAGGGTAGAAGGCGCGTGTCCCCAAAGGAAGTGAGGAGGCGTTTTAACACTCAAGTTGGGGTTTGTTTATTCACAGAAACAAAAATAAAGAAAGAGTCCCAAGGGCGTCGAGTTCCAGGAGCGGTTCCTCTTCACCGGCACCAGGAATGGTTGGGAGGTAGGGGCTTCTGATTCTCCTCCGCGGTCCTCCAGGACATGGCAGGAAAAAAAAGAAAAGGAGAATATGCCACGGGTCAGTGGACGTTATTCAATCTTGAAAACACGGGGAAGGGGGGTGTGAGGGATCACCAACGGAAAACCGAAAAGGTAGAGACCAGAGAAGACGAGCTGTGCGGTGAACACCTACAGACTACCCGTACCCTCCCTGTGACTGTGTGAGCCCCCATATGCGGTAGCGTACCTGCTCCAGCCACCCTCCTCCTGGAGCGTGGCGGGGCGTATCGCTGTACCGTCCTCCTCTGGGTAACTCTCCATGGGCAGGAACCTTGATCGAAGCTGTCTCCACGACATCTTCAGCGTCGTCTTCTAGGGTCTTCTCCTCCACGGCTCCTTCCTTTCGCTCCTCGGTGTGCGCGCCAGGATGACCGGGCACTTCCTTCTCCCCACAGCTGCTCGCTGATTGGTGTTCCGGAGTAGACGTCATACACGCAGGTTCGTCCTCTCGGGGAGTCCAGGGGGAATTAAAGGGCCCGTCGTGCTCCCGTACCTGTAGCAGCAAGACATCTGAGTCAATGAGAGCCCCTGAGTCAGTCACCCTGGGAGCCCCCCCGACAGGCTGCTCCGACAGGTCAATGTCGATCTCTTTTAGACTGTTTGTGGGTGTATTTTATGGTTTGCAGGCCAAATCTTACTGTTGAGTTCCCTAATATTTCCACAAAGACTGCCTGTAACAAAAACAATATCTTGCAGTCCCCCATACCTTGCAAAACACCCGGGCAGCATTGTAAACTGCCCAGATTTGCAAGTGTGTGACACTTTTCATGCTGTCTCACTCACTAGTGAGGTTTACTTATATTTTGCTGCAGGTACCTTTGCGTCCCAGTCCGATCTTGCACGGGTTCATGGTGTGCCTCTGTGCATGCCACACAATCAAGCCAGGCCTAATGGCATTGCCAATGCTTGTTTAAATTTGCAATTGACAGACAAGACACGACTGATGTTTCAACCAAAAACGATACAAAGGATTGAGGTGTGCCTGTTGAATTGTGCCTGCTCTGCACTCCGATACCACTGGGCTATAGTTTTGTCAGTGATGATGCAGTAGTCATATTACACTACTGTGTGAAATTTGCACTTTTCTGCTTTGTAGTCCGCAGATAGGACATCCTAGGAGGTCTCTCAAAATCTTGAGACAATATCTGGGTGTGGGAGATTGTTTGTGTCTGTTCTGTGCTGTGGCGTTTGGCTGTGCCGTGATCATACAGTGGTTAGCGCCCGCGGCCAGCCTTCAGTGTGTTTGGGAGATGGGTTGTGTCTGTTCCATGCTGTGGCATTTGGCTGTGCCCTGGTCATACAGTGGTTAGAGCCCTGGTCCCGCAGCCAGCCTTCGGTGTGTTTGGGAGATGGGTTGTATGTGTTCTGTGCTGTGGCGTTTGGCTGTGCCGTGATCATACAGTGGTTAGCGCCCGCGGCCAGCCTTCAGTGTGTTTGGGAGATGGGTTGTGTCTGTTCCATGCTGTGGCATTTGGCTGTGCCCTGGTCATACAGTGGTTAGAGCCCTGGTCACACAGCCAGTCTTCGGTGTGTTTGGGAGATGGGTTGTGTGTGTTCTGTGCTGTGGCGTTTGGCTGTGCCGTGATCCTACAGTGGTTAGCGCCCGCGGCCAGCCTTCAGTGTGTTTGGGAGATGGGTTGTGTCTGTTCCGTGCTGTGGCATTTGGATGTGCCCTGGTCATACAGTGGTTAGAGCCCTGGTCCCGCAGCCAGCCTTCGGTGTGTTTGGGAGATGGGTTGTGTGCGTTCTGTGCTTTGGTGTTTGGCTGTCCCGTGATCATACAGTGTGTTTGGGAGACGGGGTTGTGTCTGTTCCGTGCTGTGGCATTTGGCTGTGCCATGGCCATACAGTGGTTAGCGCCCTGGTCCACAGCCAGCCTTCAGTGATGGGTTGTGTCTGTGCCATGCTATGACATCCTACAGTGGTCCGGCAGCCAGCCTTCAGTGTGTTTGGGAGATGGGCTGTGTCTGTTGCGTGCTGTGGCATTTGGATGTGCCGTGTTCATACAGTGGTTAGCACCCTGGTCCCGCAGCCAGCCTTCAGCGTATTTGGGAGATGGGTTGTGTGTGTTCTGTACTTTGGTGTTTGGCTGTGCAATGATCATACAGTGTGTTTGGGAGATGGGTTGTCTCTGTTCCATGCTGTGATGGGTTGTGTCTGTGCCGTGCTGTGACGTCAGACAGTGGTCCCGCAGCCAGCCTGCAGTGTGTTTGGGAGATGGGTTATGTCTGTACCGTGCTGTGATGGGTTGTCTCTGTTCCATGCTGTGATGGGTTGTGTCTGTGCCGTGCTGTGACGTCAGACAGTGGTCCCGCAGCCAGCCTGCAGTGTGTTTGTTTTGAGGGGGAGCCTGGGAGGCCGCCTCCACTTGGATCCCTTGCGCTCGTGGGAGGAGAGGTGCAGGAGGCTGTCCAACCAGCGCCCGGGGACAGGCTGCTGCCGGCCGGAGGAGGGCTTCTTTATCCGGCAGCATGTGAGCCCACCACAAAGGAGCGACTTCAAACGGGGCTCTCCAGGAGCGGCGCGCGCTGGCGGATCGCGAACTTTGGGGGAACTTTTGCCTTCAGGAGGCTGCGAACTTTTAAGCAACGTTTCAGGCTGCGGAGAGAAAGAACTGATCAACAACCGAGAGGAGGGAGTGCACGAGAGCTCGGGTTTTGTTTTTAAATGTTTCTGTTATCTGAAACTTTCCGACAGCTGAGCCCCCTGACAGCCACCACACGGAGGCATAGGGTTTCAGCGGGCAGCCCCTCTTGTCGGGACCTCACTGGTGGCATGGAGGCGCCCCAGAGGTAGAGAGCTACACAAGACGCAGCATTAAACAAAGCAAGTCAGGTAAGAATCCCCTCGGAAATGTGCGTGCTTCTTGTGCACAGTCGTGAAAATATCACACGTGCCTTTTAAAAATCAGTGCTTGGCGCTTCCTTTATTTCTGCTTGAATGTTATTACTCAAGAGCAGCGACACTATTTAAAAGCTCAAAATAGAACCGGTGTATTATGTTCTAATAACTTTGTCACAAAATCTTACAAAAAGGAGAACCCGCGTTTATAACAAAGCGGCGCTTCAGTCGCGTCATGGAGCTTAGGGGCGTGCAGGGCACTAAACGTGCTGAACAAACACAGAAGTGCAAATCCTTATGGTGCAGAGTTACAGACCCTTATAGTGCAGAAGTGCAGATCCATACGGTGCAGAAGTGCAGATCCTTAAGATACAGAAGTGCAGATCCTTAGGGTGCAAAGTGCAGATCCTAATGTGCAAAGTGTAGATCCTAATGTGCAAAGTGTAAATCTTAGGGTGTAGAAGTGCAGATCCTTAGGGTGCAGGAGTGTAAATCCGTAGGGTGCAGAAGTGCCGATAGGGTGCCGAAGTGCAGATCCGTAGGGTGCAGAAGTGCAAATCCGCAGGGTGCAGAAGTGCAGATCCTTAGGGTGCGGAAGTGCAAGTCCATAGGGTGAAGTGCAGATCCGTAGGGTTCAGAAGTGCAGATCCGTAGGGTACAGACGTGCAGATCCGTAGAGTACCAACATGCAGATCTGTAGGGTGCAGTCATGCAGATCCAAAGAGTGCAGAAGTGCAGATCCAAAGGGTGCAGATCCAAAGGGTGCAGAAGTACAGATCCTAGAGTGTAGAAGTGCAGATCCTTATGGCGTAGAAGTGTAGATCCTTAGGGTGCAGACGAGCAGATCCTTACAACATAGAAGTGTAAATCCTAAGGTCACAGAAGTGCAGATCCTTAGGGCGCTGAAGTGAAGATCCTTCGGGCTCAGAACTGCAGATCGTTAGGGTACAGATGAGCAAGATCGTTAGGGGGCAGATCTGCAGATCCCTAAGTAGCAGAAGTGCAGATCCTAGGGCACAGAAGTACAAATCCTAGGACCCAGAAGTGCAGATTCTTAGGTCGCAGAGGTGCAGATCCTTAGGGCGCAGAAGTGCAGATCCTTATGGCGCAGAAGTGTAGCTCTTTAGGGCTCAGAACTGCCAATCGTTAGGGTACAGATGTGCAAGATCCTTAGGGTGCAGAAGTGCAGATCCCTCGGTTGCAGATGTGTAGATCCTAAGGTGCAGACGTGCAGCTCCTAAGGTGCAGAGTTTCAAAATCTTTAGGATGCAGAAGTGAAATGCTTAGGGCACAGAAGTGCTGATCCTGAGGATACAGATGTACAGATCCTTATAGCGCAGAAGTGCAGACCTAGGGACCAGACGTGCTGGTCCTTGAGGTGTATAGCATATGCTCAGATGTGCAGATCCTTAGGGCGCATAAGTGCAGATCCTTGGGTGCAGAAGTGCAGACAGCTAGTGCGCCGAAGTGCAGGTCCTAGGGAGCAGAAGTGCAGAGCATAGTGTACAGATGGGCATATTCTAGGGTTCAGAAGTGCAGATCTTTAGTGCGCAGAAGTGCAGATGCTAGGGAGGAAAAGTGCAGATGCTAGGGAGGAAAATTGCAGATCCTTGGGAGGAGAAGTGCAGATCCTTGCAGTACAGAACTGCAGATCCGAGGCTAGGGTACAGTAGATCACAACCGTGCCATAATATCCTTGTTCGTTTTATGTGTGTGCACGTGCATACGTTTTTGTGTCACCTGTTTGTGTGCACACGTGCCTACATACGTGTGTGTCTACGTGCACGTGGGTGGTGTGTTATTGACAATTGGCGCCTGTGTAGCGCACAGTCTCATAGACAAGGAGTGTTAGGCGCCTCCTGATACCTTGCTTCAAGTGCCGTTCTGTCGATGCTCTGGGCTTACGAGTGGCTTTAGTTTCACTTACCTCTGTTGCTGGGGTGATGGGGGGGGGGGGGGGTGAGGGTCGGAGAAGAGTGAGATAGACCGGACAATATTTTAGGAGCTACTTTTAGTGATGTTTCCCAGTAAAACAGGGGAATGTTCGAGAAGGGTAGTCCCACAGTCCGAGCCAGCGCAGCCTTCTTTGTCCTCGCTGCTTCCGTAGGAGCAGGCAGCGGTCTCAGCGTGTGATCTTGGTACTTTATCGGAATTTATTCTAAAACCAAAACCCGGTGTCGTTTCCTTACGAGGCTTTTTGGTCCTGCCAACCCGGAGCGCACACATTCAAAGGTGCCCCGTCCAGCGCCAGTCCTGGCCCAGTGGCACCAGTGCTTCGGGTTCTGAGACTTGCTGTTTGACCTGTCCCCATTAGAAATTCCCAGAATGCATTGTGGCTAAAGCAACACTCATTATCAAAACGAAGATTAAAAACCATTGCTGACGAAGCATCCATGTTGTAACTTCACATCCGATGAGTTTCTTAAGTCTTAGTAGCCCCGAGATGGAAAAGGGGTCACGGCCCGGGGTCCTTGTGTAGTTTCTGGACTCTGGGACCACAGAGGGCCCTTAAGGAGGGGACTTTAGATGCGCGTAGGTGGGTGCGGGTAGAGGGGTGCCAGACTTGTGGAAGACAAGAGAAAGGTAAACACTTGTGTTTGCACGTGACAACAAGAGCACGCCTTGGGTCGGTGCACTGCATTCATCAGTAATGCCTTAAGTGCCTGGTCCGGAGTGCAGCCTCGCCCCTCCTCCCCCCCTCCCCCGGGGGTGGGGTCTCGGGCTGCCGTGTTCAAGTGGTTTGTCCACCCATTAGCCGCTTCTTTGATTGCACTCGAGGGTTTAATGAGGAAGGGACACGCAGCAGAGAACCTGCCACTGTTTGAAGTGCCGGACGCACTTAGCACATGAGCGCACAGTGCCTGCTCTCAGCGCCGTCCGGTCCCGGGGTGCACTAATGAGGCGTCGCCGGAGCAACGAGACGGGCCGCGGAATCTCAAGAGGGGCGCAGCTGCCCGGCGCACATATAGGTTTTCACTTCTGTGTGGGGGTTGGGGGGGGGGGTCGTCTTTCAAAGCTTCACACAGGAAGTCCCTCCCCAGCGGACTGCGTGCTGGAGCTGGGTGGCTGTGGCAGCTTAATGGGCGCCTCGCGGTGTGAAGCAGTAATGAACGACAGGTTGGTTTACAAATGAAATGCAAGATGATGGGGTCTCTGTTAGTTGGGTGGGGGGGGCTGCGGGTGCAGCAGATGATCCCTGGACACTGGTATAAATATGACATTTTATGTTATGGCGATGACATGGTGACAGGAACTAATCATTATCATATAGCTGTCTGTCAAAGACACGTACGATGCGTGACATCCACCATGCCAAGCGTGACGCCTTCCCGTTCTGGCTTTCCAGCCAAGGCGATGGTGTATCTAGCCTCCGAGATCCCAGCATGCAAAGCGCCGTTGGCTAAAAAGCCAGGGCTGTCTGGAGTTATCCATGTGACTTGGGACCTCTAGGCGCTGTGATTAAACACATACACATTCTATGGCCTGGACAGTCACAGTGAGGCATGGACCCGCGGGTGTGGAGTACACCTTATTCCTGCCACAGAAATAATAGAGCAAAACCAAAGGAAATGATGGACGGAGTGTTGAACATTGCAAGCACTCACCCCCAGTCAACTTATCTGGGTTTAATCCATCACCGTTCTTTAGCCCACTCTGCCACCCCAGTTCAGACATGGCCATATGCAAATCAGTCTGACCCTGTGCCTCATGGGAACAGTCCTGCCCGAACTGCCAAGCCATGCCTTTCCTGGACCGGAAACAAGCTTCCTAGGACCGGTTTCTGGCATTTCAGCCGTCTTCAGCCAGGCTTGCTTGAATCCAGTGGCAAAGTGAGCAAGGGACTCGCGTCTGAGCATACCCTGCCAACTTATGGCGAACAAAGCAAAACCAAAGGAAATGATGGACGGAGTGTTGAACATTGCAAGCACTCACCCCCAGTCAACTGATCTGGGTTTAATCCATCACCGTTCTGATTTGCATATGGCCATGTCTGAACT
This sequence comes from Triturus cristatus, assembly GCF_964204655.1. Lineage (NCBI taxonomy): Eukaryota > Metazoa > Chordata > Amphibia > Caudata > Salamandridae > Triturus > Triturus cristatus. The sequence continues at coordinate 1,132,268,810 of NC_140580.1, read as the reverse complement.
GGGGTGGCAGAGTGGGCTAAAGACCAATGATGGATTAAACCCAGATCAGTTGACTGGGGGTGAGTGCTTGCAATGTCTAACACTCCGTCCATCATTTCCTTTGGTTTTGCTTTGTTCGCCATAAGTTGGCAGGGTATGCTCAGACGTGAGTCCCTTGCTCACTTTGCCACTGGATTCAAGCAAGCCTGGCTGAAGACGGCTGAAATGCCAGAAACCGGTCCAGGGAAGACATGGCTTAGCAGTTCGGGCTGGACTGTTGCCATGAGGCACAGGGTGAGACTGATTTGCATATGGCCATTTCTGAACTGGGGTGGCAGAGTGGGCTAAAGAACGGTGATGGATTAAACCCAGATCAGTTGACTGGGGGTGAGTGCTTGCAATGTTCAACACTCCGTCCATCATTTCCTTTGGTTTTGCTTTGTTCGCCATAAATTGGCAGGGTATGCTCAGACGTGAGTCCCTTGCTCACTTTGCCACTGGATTCAAGCAAGCCTGGCTGAAGACGGCTGAAATGCCAGAAACCGGTCCTAGGAAGCTTGTTTCCGGTCCAGGGAAGACATGGCTTGGCAGTTCGGGCTGGACTGTTCCCATGAGGCACAGGGTGAGACTGATTTGCATATGGCCATGTCTGAACTGGGGTGGCAGAGTGGGCTAAAGAACGGTGATGGATTAAACCCAGATCAGTTGACTGGGGGTGAGTGCTTGCAATGTTCAACACTCCGTCCATCATATCCTTTGGTTTTGCTTTGTTCGCCATAAGTTGGCAGGGTATGCTCAGACGTGAGTCCCTTGCTCACTTCGCCACTGGATTCAAGCAAGCCTGGCTGAAGACGGCTGAAATGCCAGAAACCGGTCCTAGGAAGATTGTTTCTGGTCCAGGGAAGGCATGGCTTGGCAGTTCGGGCTGGACTGTTCCCATGAGGCACAGGGTGAGACTGATTTGCATATGGCCATGTCTGAACTGGGGTGGCAGAGTGGGCTAAAGAACGGTGATGGATTAAACCCAGATCAGTTGACTGGGGGTGAGTGCTTGCAATGTTCAACACTCCATCCATCATTTCCTTTGGTTTTACAGAAATAATAGAGCCATTTTTATGCGTAGTCTTTTTACGCATTTACTGTACATAACATGTCCTACAGACTCTTCTCTCAGCCCTTAAGCCAACAGCTTGTTGCATTCTGGGAGTTGTAGCTAGTCCCATAGTAGGAGATAACCAATCGCACAATGGAAGTCACTCAATTGAAAGTGCTGTTGTCTAAAAGTGTGTGTGTGTCTATGCACGTCTGTCGGCATCGCTCAGTACCGGTACCAGCCTTGTTTCATAGGTTTCTCGTTTTTGGGAAGATGTGCCCAGTGAGCCAAAAGGAGGTGAAGTGATCTGCCGAGGATCACAAAATGTTGATATTACGGTCTCACAGCCAGCCATTTAGCAGGTAGACCATGTCTCCAACCTAAACCAAACTCACTAATTGGATATCTTTCGGATTTAAGCGTATGTATCATCCCGCTATACCGGTATCATGGTTCTTTGTGTTCATTCATTTAATAATTTTTGACGCAATTAATGAATGAATGACTGAATGAAACTCTTCTGAGAGCTCTGGGTAATTCCAGGGCTTTGTCCTCAGGTCTCGATTTGTGTTTCATGTTCAAGGAAAGAACGTTTTGATGAAATCTCTTATTCCTGTTCAAACCTGGATCGATCACTTCTCAAATATTTTTGATCTGCCGGGTCTGTATCGAACATTTCAAGCCCCGCGGAACCACGCTGCGATCAAGAGGCTTTATTTCAATGCAGTCAGTCCCTTGGAGTGCAGGGTGTTCATTCAATCAATTAAAGCTCGGGGCCCGGATGGAGTCCCTTTGGACATATACATGGAAGATAGTTCATTCTGTTCCATTCCGTTTAGTAACAAACGTTATTAAATCAGTTATTGTAGGACATTCATTCCCATCCTGGAGACAGTCAGTAGTTGTCCCGATTTTTAAAAATGGATCAGGAATCTTCCTGGCTGCTACTTTCTCCCACCTCTCTTTTAGGCAGCTCATTTAAGATTTTAGGTGGAATTTTAGTTTCCAAACTGGAATCTTGGGTGGATGATAAACAGATACTATCTAGGGTACATTTTGGCTTTCCTCCTGGAGTGGCCCTGTGCAATAATCCCTAAATCTTCAACTAATCTTTGGAAAGTATGCCACGGCCAGAAGTCGGTCTATTCATTTGGAATGTATGGACCACTCCTGTGCCTTTGATTTGGCAATTTGTTTCAAGCTGTGGGCCATTTTGGTGACAAATGACTAGATCCCCCATCATAGGCCTGGTACGTCGGATGCAGCAAGACACTACGATATGATATGGGGTTGATGGTGCACTATCCCCTAAAATACGATCCATGCGTGGCATCCAACAGGGTTGTGTGTTGGCTCGCTGCGTTTTTTGCTCTACATAAATGGTTTGGACAAACATCGCCATTAATCTCAGAAAGATATGCCGCAAATGGGGAATCGTCCCGTTCCAGGCCTGCTGTATGCGAAGGATGCGGTTCTCAGATCTAGAACCTCTTATGGTCTCCAAATTCTATTAGATTCTTTTAAACATTTTATGAATGATTTTGGCCTGAAAACAAATGTCTCCAAGTCCTTTATACTGACAATGGGCCCAAAGAATAGTAAACCGAAAGATTTTCATTTAGAAGGGGTTGAAATTACTAAGGTTAAAAAATTTCGTATTTGGACATTACCTTGGACTCTAACATGAATTGGGAATTTTTACTTAAATCGAGACTCTATCTATTATAGAGAGCAATTCAGCTTGTCTTTGCGCCTGATTAAGAGTTTGGTGGTCCTACTGCGGCTGGTGCAATGCACCATACACTGTAGGAATGTCAAACCCATGGTGCGACCGCCCGCCACATCAGGAGTTTATTTCTGGTCTGGGAGGCTCACAGAAGACCCACCATGCACACCGCTGCCTGCACCTTCCTGCACGGTGTGACATAGATGCCACCTCAGGCAGGAACCGGGCGAGCAAATCGAGGGGGGTACTACATGTGCACCCTCCGCATGCACCCCCTGGGCCCTGAGGTGGCAGAGTTGCCTCACCGCCACCCTTTTCATGGCGGGCTCACCACCATGAAAAGGGTGGTGGTGAGGAAACTCAAAATGTGATCCGTGGTGCCGCTGGCACCGCCAGCATATTTCTGCCTCTGAGCACTGCACGAACGCCACGGGATCCTGGATCCCTGGAAGTCGCAGGGGTCCATTGACAGGCGGACCGCCACAGTCGTAATACTGCGGGCGGTCCTGCAGTGCAGCAGTGGTCAGGACCGCCAAACTCGTAATCAGGCTCCAAAATGTTTCAAGGAAATTGGGGCAAAAAGCAGTGAAGGAGAGAATTAACATTTATAAAAGCAGCAGTGGGTCCATAGGGAGTTATGGTGCAGGGCGATGGGGATGCAAAGGAGCGGATCAGTTACAGAGGGCACAGGATAGGTTTTTATGCAGAATACTGGCAGGTCCTGAATCAACTCCTGTATTCTTAACCATGAAACATGGCTGGACTTTTCAACGGATATAATTAGCTCAAGCCCTTTGTTATTATGGCGAAGGGTCAGGAGTTCGCCAGAAGCAAGTTTTACGGGGGAGATTCTCTGTGATTGGCTTGTATTGGATAAGGCTATGGATACCCCCGGCTTAGATACCTTAAATCTATTTTCAATACCTTGGGGACTCCAGAACTTTTTTACCAACGCTGATAGCATAAAAGTCTTATTTTTAAATTGGGGAGCTAAAATAGGTCAGTCGTAGGGCCTTGAAATCGCTGCCGTCCAGCGCACATTTTACTCTCACAGAATCAGCCCCAGGTCCTGAGTTTTACTAACACCGGGCATAGATTTTATTTGACTAGGTTTTGTTTTAACACCATTCACTTTCCAGTGGCCTTTGCACCACAGGGCGCATGGTTTCCTTTACTCCCAAGTTGCGCTTCTGATGATAATGCTTCTAAGCAAAGCACTTTATGCTTTCTTGCAACAACTTGGCCCTGCTCAAATACCCTATGCCTTTCTTTATTCTATAAGATCTTCACTGGCAATTAGGAAGAGCCCTGGGGACTTGCCCTTAGGGCATTTACCAGTACCCATAATATTATACATTTTCTGTTATGATAATGTATTGTTGCCTTATTGATGTATTTTTTGTGTGTTTTAACTTTGCTTTTAAGCTTTTTATAGCTGAATAAAGATTCTTTGCACTGATTGAAAGAACATTTCCTTTTAACTGGGATACACTGTGGGCACCATTTTTACCGTCCGCTATAGCGGGCAGCCTCAAAGCCAGGACGAGAAAGACACTCAGTGGTTAATTTGTAAAAGAATAAGTGCCTCTCGTCAGGAGGAAGCTCATTTCTCATGTTAGCTCCACCAAAACCAGAACTATCTACTCACCATGAAAGTGGGAAGAGGGTGTGGTGTAATGGCCAGAGCTGCCGACTTCGGAGCTGGGGATTTCTGCGTTGGCTCAAATTCCTGTGATTCTGGACAAATCACTGAATTGCCCCGTAAACTAATGTGTCCTTGACTGGTGCTCGTGAAAAGCGCAGGTGTTGATTAAGACCTGGTAGAGAGGGGTAGGTGAAACAGAGACACGGACTCGGCGTGTCTAAAGCAAGGAACTCCTTGCTTAAACCTACCAGGAACTGCAGAGGATTATTCTATGCAAATCTTAGGGTAGTCCGAGCTGCAGGTAAAAACTACATATTGAGAATGCTCACTGTTTTTTAGGATTATTAGTGTAAACTCACATGTAGATAGAATAATTATTGGTCCTGAAGAATCGCCAGAGAAATTCTCTACTTGAGCGAGAAACATGTCGACCCCTAGGAGGCAGTGTACATAACTTAGCTCATTATTCTAGGTTACCCACACTCCACCTCACAGTTTTAATTAGGCAAGGAGGCTTCCTAAATAAATAGTTTGAGACAAGCACTCCGAACCCTATTTTAATTTCTAATTACTGTTTTTCATCTACATTATATAAAAAATTAGCCCCACACTCCCACCTCACCCTACGGCTGTACCGGATAAAAAGAACTCCAAAAGAGAGCTCCTTAAAAAGAGCCCGTCGGGTATTGCACCAGCCGACTCGACGCAGGAGCAGCCCGATGATGACACGATACATCCTGAAGGGTACGTGATCCACGACACCCCGATGGTTGTGTGAGGGCCACAATATCCGACAAGCAAAATCCTTTGCTCAATACATGGATTGTCTCATCCCCTTTTGTAAAGGAACAGCTTTGTAATTAATTTTCTGTACATTTTAGGGCACACTCAGCTGGACCTCCTTAAAAAGCCCGTTATGCGCCCCCCCCTTTTCGTTCTTGATATACTGAGCACTGGAAACCACTGGCTCAAATTAAGCACTGAACATACTACAGATACACCTCAGCATTCACTGGAAAATATACCCCTAACCTGACAGGGAATACAACCTATGCGCCAAGACAGAAACTGAATTTGCGTGCTCGCGCACTTTCACAGGGGGACATATTTTGCTTCAGTGAATCAGAAATAAGGCTGTGATTGTTCAACACATTTGAGAGAAGTCTGGCTTTGGCTGACAATAAATAAATGGTAGCCTGGGTCAAGCCCATGACACGCTCCGCTCGTTAAATGCTTCGCATTTACTTTATGGTCCCATGGACACATTTGACCCCTTCCTTCTTGCGTGCCCACGCAGTGCGTAAAGTGACGCTGTCTTTCGAGTGGGCCTCCTAAAATGAGGGCCTGCATGCCCACAGCCTCGCCCGTCCACGGACTGGGGAGCAGAGGGCGTGGCCCCCTAGGTAAGGAGTTTTAGGTGGAACCTTATGTTAGGGTCCCTAGGTAAGGAGTTGTAGGGGTGGGGACCTAGGTAAGAAGGTTTAGGGGATCCCTAAGTAAGACGTTGCAGAGGGTGGCGTGGAAGCGTCAGTGGAACATGTAGTTGTATTCCATCACTTGTTGTCGCCCTATCAGCCACAGCCCAGCCCGCGAGGCAGGGTGTGCGGCCTCTGATTGGATCACACCGGGGAACTGAATTAAACGCTCCAATAGAATCATGTTTTTATTAGAAGAAGCACTCGCTCATGGAAGAACACGTCCTCGTCAGCAGAAGGCACCATTCTTATAAAGGGGGAGGGGGTGAGTGAGTGCGGGCTGGATGAAGGAAACCCCATCATCTGCCCCAGAATGGCCCCATCCGTCAGATCGTTGATAGGGCAGGCCTGGGTCCGGTTACCTGACAAACAGATCCCTCTCCGGCCCTGACAGACGGCACATTGTGCTTAGCAGCCTCCCCCGAGGCTGTTTCAAGATATTTAGGATTTTCAGAAAAAATGGGGGCTATTTTTGGACGTGGCAGTATCTGACCTGTGCATGTTTTGGTTGTGAAGTAAATGATCATCTTGGAGAGGGCATTCTCTGAGATAGGCGCTGTAAAAGAATTTACTGCCCGGGAAACGTGTCTTTAGTTTTACATAGCGACAGTCGAGGCGCTTTGCCTGGATCAGTGTCCCGATACAGATTTAACGTGACATGAATAGAGTACTGAATACATATGGTACTTCTATATTACGGATGATTACTGCACGTGTCTTGGCGATATACATACAGTGATTGCAGCAGAGCAAAGAGGGTGGAACCAGGGGTAGGGAGGGGTGCGGGAAGTTGTATGGGGCTTTCTCTCACAACCTTGAAGTCCGGGGGAAAACGTCTCAAAACAATATCTGGGCATTGACTGGACCTCATTAATACCAGATTACCCGGGGATTTGTTTAAAGATCAGCCTAAGATATGGGCACCGTACCTATGTGCACTCTTCAATTCAATTCTGCACGGTATAGAGGTCCCGGGCTCTTGGTTGGGAGCGGAAATTATACCTATATATAAAAAGGGTTCCCCCCTGCTCCCCGTTAATTACAGGCCCATCAGTCTCATTGACGTCCCACAAAAAATAATGGCAAGACTTATTTTAGATCGCTTGCAGGACTGGATCAATGAGAATGAAATCCTCTCTCCCTATCAGGCTGGTTTTAGAAGTAAAACATCTACCATGGACCAGATCTTCCGTTTAGTAATGCTGTACTGGAAGACTGTGGTATTGGAGGGTGGCAGCCTCCACATGGTATTTGTTGACTTACGCTCTGCGTTTGATACTGTTCCTAGGGGCAAACTTTGGGCTGTTTTACATGATCTGGGTGTACCCAATTCCCTATTGGGTATATTGGTGAGGCTGCATACTGAGAATTTTGCCCAGGTCAGGTGTGCAAGAGGAGGTGTATTGTCCGACAGGTTCGCTGTAAACAAGGGAGTTAGGCAAGGGTGTGTCTTGGCCCCTACTCTGTTCTGTATATATGTGAATGGACTGATAGCCAGTCTGGATGCAGTCCCTAACAACGATGCACCCAGGTTGGCAGGCAGGAAAGTAGCAGCTATAATGTTTGCTGATGACACCCTGCTCCTTTCCAAGACACCAATGGGTATCCAACGTATATTGGAGGGATTTAACAACTTCTGTAGAGAGCACGGACTACAGATCAATGTAGATAAGACCAAATACATGATTTTTAATCCCCCATTACACACTAGGCCACCACCTACCCTTGATTCAGTTGCACTTGAGAGAGTTCACACCTTTCAATATCTTGGTGTCACACTAAGCGAAAAACTTTCCTGGGGCCCACACCTTGCCAAATCTCAACTCAAACTGACTCAAATAGCTGGGGGAATTTTAAAAATGACAAATGCCTCCACTTATAAACCCATCAGCCCTAGTCTTGAAATTTACAAAATGAGGGCCAGAGCGGCTGCATTATACGGAGGGGAACTTTGGGGGCACGTCACTAGACCGGGACTGATTAAAGCTGAGAACAACTTCCTGAGACAGCTGCTCGCGCTCCCCCAAAGCACACCTTTATTACCGCTGAGGCTCGACTTGGGTATACTTCCCATCCAGGAGGAACTAGCTATCAAACCTCTCAGGTTTTGGAGGAGGATTTGGCTGACCCCCGAGCTTGAGCAGTACAAAACAGAGCTTCAAGAAATACTGAGATTAGGCAGGGCAGCACATATCCCTTGGCTTTCCTACATCAAAGACGAACTTACGAATTTGGGTCTTGCAGATATGTGGGCGAATCCAGCAACAGCTTGTAGTGAGATCTCAGGGAATACATTCACTGAGCTATACAGATCTCGATGTTCTAACGCATGGCTCCATGACTCAAAGAATGGTACCATGGTAAAAGCATTTATAGAGATCAAATCTGTTTACTCATTCGAAGATTTCTTGGATGTAATTTTCCCTGTTATGGCTAGGAAGCTATACATACAATGGAGGTTTGGTGCACTCCCCCTAGCGTGTTTAACAAGCAAATGGACCCAGACTAGGTCCTCACATTGTCTTGGCTGCGGTATGAATAAAGAGGACAAAAGCCACATTCTCTTTTTCTGTCCTCTCTACAGTAGAGCAAGGCAGAACTGGATTGTACCTATCTGTAGGAACCTTGGATTTAGGAAGTGCTCAGACACACTAAGGGTTTTTAAGACTGAAACTGCAGGACACATTGTATTTGCTTTAGCTAAGTATCTGCATGCTTTCTGGATTAAAAGGAGTTTTATACTATCAAATATTGCCTAGTAGCCGGGCATATATTTTGCTTGTGTAATCCCAGTTACTGATACAATGATGTGTCCTAACATTGACTTACATTCCTGATCTGTATTTGCCTATGTCATTTTAGATGTTGTTTTAATATTGTAATTTTAATGTGTATAATATGTTGTGTACTCTTTTATGGCTGAAATATTGCCGAAATAAAGATTGAAAGAATAATACCAGATTAACACCTAAATATAGCAATAAGCAACAGAAAAGTCACCAGTCAACCTGTGCATAAGGCCTTCCAGCGCGCGGCAACACGGGATGCTGCTTTTTAGCAACTTTTAAACCGTTTGAACTAGAATCCATTTTTTGTTTTGTTAAAATCTGCAGATTATGCATCAGATGATGGATTATGCGGCAAATCAATGCTGCAAAAATATAACTATGCGAAAATTGCTGCGGTCGCGCAATCGCATAATTCCAGTGGCCCTGGTTTTTCGTCCCACACTGGTGTAGGAAGTGTGACCTTCGCGACTATTTACGTTGTAAATGGTAAACCTGCAGACAGAGCGACATACATTTGCAGCCGTGCAGCGAAAAACCTCTGCAAAAGGAAATTTGAAGACTAAAGATCTTCTCACCCAAGGTAGGAACCCAGAGAGTGCTGCGGGAAGCCCCCAGCAAGAGACCACCAGCACAAGAACAGGCCTGAGACCTACAGTCTTTGGTGAGAGGTGACCCGCTCAAACTGTATTTATTAGGAAGGGACATAATCTTTTTCATAGAGAAAGTCAGCCAATTAACAAACATGAATCTTCCAACAATCAAAATTAGAATTATGAATTTTTGAAATTATGAATATTACCGCTTGAGAGTCAGCTGAACAATCCTTCTTTCTTCCCAGCCCTCCCGCTGCACATCCTTTGTGAGCCAAGGTCAGACTCCTCTATCTTCCCCAGCCCTCCCACTGCACAGCCTTTGTGAGCTATGGTCAGACTCCGCTACCTTCCCCAGCCCTCCCACTGCGCAGCCTTTGTGAGCCAGGGTCAGACTCCTCTATCTTCCCCAGCTCTCCCGCTGCACAGCCTTTGTGAGCCAGGGTCAGACTCCTCTATCTTCCCCAGCCCTCCCACTGCACAGCCTTCGTGAGCTATGGTCAGACTCCTCTACCTTCCCCAGCCCTCCCACTGGATAGCCTTCGTGAGCTATGGTCAGACTCCTCTACCTTCCCCAGCACTCCCACCGCACAGCCTCTCTGAGCCATGGTCAGACTCCTTTCCAGGTCCGCCCAGCCTCATCATAAATTAAATCTGAGCCCCACCCGTCAGATTTCCACTCTTCCTAAATGGTGACAGATGCGCTGAGATGCGAATCCAAAAGAACCATGCCAGAGGAAATTCCTCACCCCACACTACCCCCCTGGCACCCGGAAGATGGGCTGGAAAAGAGGGCCAATGGCTGACCGCCTGGCACAGACTGCATCCCTCACTGCCCAAAGGGCCGAAGCCAAAAAAGCACTGATCCTAAGGGGTGGAAAACAGCTGTGTCTATCCCCAAAACCCCAAAATATTTTAAGGCTCACATACACCCCCTTTTTGAGGTCTCATACGTAGGATAAGAACACACCATCTCCATACAAAAATCTCTCATCTTTTACACATCCAGGAGGAATGACCTCAGCTGACCCATGTCCAGCAACTTAAATAGTCATCTGTCCAAGCTTAACAGGTTCTTTAGACACCTGTACTGAAGGGGGAACAACCTTTACAACGCAACTTTTACAACGCACTACACTTACAACGCATTTTTTACAACGCAAAATCCATTACAACGCACTACACTTACAACGCATGACACTACAACGCATTTTTAAAAACTACCTTTACAACGCATTCCATTACAACGCCTACCATTACAACGCATAATATTACACTACACTATCCAACACTTACCCTACTGTTGCACCCCCTGGAGTTAGAATAGTAATTTTTACCCCTATACTATCCAACACTTACCCTACTGTTGCACCCCCTGGAGTTAGAATAGTAATTTTTACCCCTATACTATCCAACACTTACCCTACTGTTGCACCCCCTGGAGTTAGAATAGTAATTTTTACCCCTATACTATCCAACACTTACCCTACTGTTGCACCCCCTGGAGTTAGAATAGTAATTTTTACCCCTATACTATCCAACACTTACCCTACTGTTGCACCCCCTGGAGTTAGAATAGTAATTTTTACCCCTATACTATCCAACACTTACCCTACTGTTGCACTCCCTGGAGTTAGAATAGTAATTTTTACCCCTATACTATCCAACACTTACCCTACTGTTGCACCCCCTGGAGTTAGAATAGCAATTTTTACCCCTATACTATCCAACACTTACCCTACTGTTGCACCCCCTGGAGTTAGAATAGTAATTTTTACCCCTATACTATCCAACACTTACCCTACTGTTGCACCCCCTGGAGTTAGAATAGTAATTTTTACCCCTATACTATCCAACATTTACCCTACTGTTGCACCCCCTGGAGTTAGAAAAGTAATTTTTACCCCTATACTATCTAATACTTACCTTAAATGCAATTTACTATTATGCGTTGTAATGGTATGCGTTGTAAAGGTAGTTTTTAAAAATGCGTTGTAGTGTCATGCGTTGTAAGTGTAGTGCGTTGTAATGGATTTTGCGTTGTAAAAAATGCGTTGTAAGTGCATGCGTTGTAAAAGTGTGCGTTGTAACGACATACATCCGTACTGAAGACCTCCCGTCTCCAGACGGACCGGGGAATGTTTGCATCAGCCAGGCAACTTCCTGAGCAGAGAAGTCCCCAAGGTCCCTCTGTCCAAGATGTGCCATTGTGTACGACTTTCCAACAGCAGGGGGCAGGCTCCTTCCCATGATCTAAACTACTGCTGTCATCAACTGCAAGCAAAGGCATCCAGGGTCAAACCGGCTCACCCCGAAGCCCACTTCAAGCTCCAGGTGTCAAATCCCCCTTTAAAAAATGCTTCCTCAGCCCGCTGAACAAATTAATGCCCAATGCCCACCACCTCAGGGAAGAGAGAGGTACCTAGTGTAGAGTGTAAGGGAAGGAAGCAGAAAACCCAGTCACATGTCATGCACAGTAATTCAGTGCAGAGAGGACAAGCCACCGCCCCTTACAGCACATGAAGCAGACCTGACGCTTGCAACAATCGGACCCCCATCTACAACTCCTCTGGACTAAACATGAGTCCACCTTCATTTGGTGTCCAGGCCACCTCTCACCACCGATGTAGAGGCAAGAAGGTGCTGGGGTCTGCATGTCGATGACCCTCACTGCACACCTTATAAAGGTCGCTACACCTGCCCCTGGCATCCCTTCTGCCAGTTAAGTCCGCCACCAGCCATATCCTGTGGCAGAAGGAGCACCTTGGCTTCTTGGACCCTAAACCCCCGATCAAAAAGACACACCACACGCTAAGCCTCCATAACTGGTGGTCCCACACACCACCTCAGGCCCCCACTTAACCTTGGTCCACCTCAGCGGTGTTAACCATCTAGCATTTTCCATCTTATTTGAGTTTGATTAAAAGGAAAATGATCTTTCAATGTATTGAAAATTATACACCAATGATCAGTACACCTTCATGGGGGCAAGTCGATCTAACCTGGGATACTTCGTAAACTTTACACAGGGTGTCTGAACTTCTCAAAAGTTTGCCGGTATGAAAAAGTATTTCTATACCCCCTACCCAAAATCAGAACCCAAAACCTACCCTAATAGTGTAGCATTAAGAGAACCCAAAGAGATGTCTGTCTAGGAGAAATCTGGCCTCTGTTTTGTGGTTTCACCGTAGAGGTCTTCCTGGTGGCGCTATAATGTAGCACCGGCTCTTTTTTGTGAATTAAAGATATTGGCAGACCTCGAGGATAGAACGTCACTGTGTCAAGCCTCATTGGATGGCAGCATCACCTTGTGAAGCAGGTATGGTGGTAGAAAAAGAAATAGTTATTGCCCAAAGCTTTCGATTTGGTCCATCAGATGCCTGGGGGCTGGCGAGAGAAGGACCTGTCTCCAAAGAGTGGGCTGCAGTGTGGAGAGCACCCGGCCATGGCTGAGAGAGGACTGCACTCACCTGCAAGCATCTCTCGGGGGACTATATTTATCTACGGAAGCTTTATGGTCCAGTGGGTGCAGTGTTGACTGCACTCACCTGCAAGCATCTCTCGGGGGACTATATTTATCTACGGAAGCTTTATGGTCCAGTGGGTGGAGTGTTGACTGCACTCACCCGCAAGCTTCACTTGTGGGACTATAGTTATTAAGGAAGCTTTAGGGTCCAGTGGGTGCAGTGTTGACTGCACTCACCTGCAAGCTTCCCTCAATGGACTATATTTATTTACGGAAGCTTTAGGGTCCAGTGGGTGGAGTGTTGACTGCACTCACCCGCAAGCTTCCCTTGTGGGACTATAGTTATTTATGGAATCTTTAGGGTCCAGTGGGTGGAGTGTTGACTGCACTCACCTGCAAGCTTCCCTCAATGGACTATATTTATTTACGGAAGCTTTAGGGTCCAGTGGGTGGAGTGTTGACTGCACTCACCCGCAAGCTTCACTTGTGGGACTATAGTTATTACGGAAGCTTTAGGGTCCAGTGGGTGGAGTGTTGACAGCACTCACCTGCAAGCTTCCCTCAATGGACTATATTTATTTACGGAAGCTTTATGGTCCAGTGGGTGGAGTGTTGACTGCACTCACCTGCAAGCTTCTCTCGGGGGACTATATTTATTTACGTAAGCTTTAGGGTCCAGTGGGTGGAGTGTTGACTGCACTCTCCCACAAGCTTACCTCAGTGGACTTTATTTATTAACAGAATCTTTATGGTCCGGTGAGTGGAGAGTTAAAGTTCACACCAGAAGTTTGCTTCTATTGACAGCACACAGGAGTAGAAAACGGTAACTGATTAGAATGTGGTGCACAGACTCGATATCATAAAACCAGAACCATTGAGTGGATCTGGAAGCAGCAGGGGTGATGAAATGATGAACGGAGACAGTGGCTGAACACCACCTAGTCCATCCGAGAGTCATGAAAAGTTGTTGAAGCTTCCATGTCCCGCCCTGAGCTCCAAAGACACTTCATAGGTGATGTTGTGGTATTGAGTAAGTGTGTGAGTGCCCGGAGAGCACGTGTGAGGGTGGTTTACGTAGTGCACCTGGTGCCACTGACCCTCTGTGGATGGATGAGCAGCTGCAGTTAATGTTGTGTCAGTAGTCGTTGATGTTTTTTTGAGGACCCAAACTTCGAAGGCCCGAGCTCCCCTGGTGTTAGTGATGGAAGGAGGCTGACCGCAATGCTGGGGAGAAGGTTGTCCTTATATCCAGGTGGATGTTAAAAAACAAAAGGAAGTTTTAGTAACCCACGTTTTCAAACTAAAGGTAACATCTATAGACAGAAACAGGAATGGCTCAGCACACAGCTATGATTATATGTAGCAGACAATTGTGTGTGTCAATAACTGAAAATGAACCATAACACAATGTCTCCCAAAAGATTCACAATGGACTTTAGTTTCTTAATGATGTAATTTTCTTTATTCTTTTGTTCAAATTTTCTGATCTTAAAAGCACAGCATACAGTTCATAGCCGACGCGGCGCGTTTCGTCCCTACGGGACTTCTTCAAGGCTGTATATTTGCAGAGATGGACGTCTATTTTATGTTGTCTAGAGATAAGTAAATAAAGGTTTGATAGCCTCAGTCAATTGCGGTAGCGTATCGTCACGAAATCCACAAACAGTGCGTCACGGAATTAGTCCGAAAAATCGAATACAATCAAACCATTACCCTACATTCCGTCATAAGATCTTATATTCGAGGAAATCTAGTTCCAGTGTCAATTCACAGCCAAAGTTAGATCAGGACCTACACTTATGTCAAAGGTCAGAACAATGAGCTCATAACGTGCTGTATGCAGCCGTGTCGTGACCATGTTAGACTGACCTCACATTAGGCATTTATGCAAATTCAGCTCATTAAGATATTCAGGGCAGGCAGCGCCGACAGATGTCTACCACCACCTCACTAAACGCATTCTTAAATCCAAGCGACGCTTGCGATACCCCATATCAGGGTGCAAAGTGTATTTTGTAAGTAAACAAGTGTTGCACCTCACTACCCAAAGTTCAGGCAATATCAGAGAAGTATCTAGAATCCAGGCCCAGGTGAAGATAGACATGTTCAGCAGCTTGCGCCTTGAGACAGCAGGTTCTGAGCTGGACTTTACACTGACCCAGCCCTCACAGCCACACAGTGCTGCACCATTAATGAAGGTTAACAGAAGGAAGATACAGATCTTAAGCATTCAGCGATGATTTTAGAGCATGTTCAGTACACCTAACCAAGTCAGTGATTCTGCGTGTTTGATTGGCGTTAGCGAAATCAACTCGAACATGTAACATAAATGCATACATCGGTTCTGCATCCACAGTATTTTAGAAACGTACAAGCTGAGTTGTGGGGCGGATGTATTTCAATTTGGCTTTAATTGGGGAGCGCTGACCAGGATCTGAAATGTAATTTTGCAAAACACAGTGCCCTCAGGTGTTATCCATTGCTTTTTTGTGCACACCTTAGATATGCAGCTCTCTGCCACCCTGGTTCTCCACCAATTCACATTTTCCTGATTCCAGAAAAGCCTCATATGCCCCCGCTGCACCTTCCCTGCAGAGGGCGAACTCTCTTCCTGCACGCACACACAAGGGTGATGGAAGGACCGCTTGTGAACAGTCTAGAGACCAGTGGCATGGTCTCTGGAGACGAGACAGGATATTTCATCCCAGCTCCACAGGGGAGTGGTCTGGGCACCTCCTTTTCAAAGCGGCTGATCCAAATCTCTCTGTCCAGGTAACACAGCACCACAGGAAACAATTAAAGTGGAAGCAAGGGTCAAAGGGCAGACATCCTGATATAGCCCTCCAGGATCACATTGCTGCTTGTGACGGGTTGAGTGTCTGCCTGAGGCAAAGATGTTTGTCTGGGGTCAAGGCCCAGTCACCGCCTGATGGTAAAGAATGCATAGCTAAATCAGTGAACAAACCAACTGGCGACCCAGGTACCCTGCACCCAACAGTCCCCACGAACACAACATAAAACGAAACACAGAACAACACAACACAGAAGCTACACGTCAGATCCGGGGCCCTGGATCTCTGTGACAACCTCGGGAGTTTGGGAGGGGCGCACCTGCCAGCACATGGTACTGACTCCGGCGGAACGGAGTTGACATAAAATAGTTCTGTCTCTCTCTGTCCTTTAAATTAGAAATGCCAATATGCGTCTTTTGTCCCAGGATAACGGCCTAAAGGAGCCATATAACCCCTTTGTCCCTCAGCAGCATCAGAGTTCGGAGAAACGAGGGGCCGCGTGACGAATCCAGATGAAGCCGGGCCCCAGACCACACATCTCTGGCCATTGTTTGCATAATTTGCACCGCGACAAGTGGCCTCAGTGGCGATTTGAGCCTTTTGGTGCCGCGCAGCGTGACGCATTCAGCGCGTGAAAGGCTTGTGTCAGCTCTGGGTGCCGTATAAATAATGTGCAGACCCCACGCCCCGCCCCGAAAGGAGCAGCTTGGGGGACTTCTTTAAAGGGACAATCGCACTTTCACACCTTAACGCACTGACACAAGAGCCTAGATTTACTGCAGATCATAAAGCGCTTTAGAAAGGGGCCCCGCGCGGCGCGGCTTTGATCCAGCCTGGCGCTGCCCAGAGTGCAGGACTGGGGGAGGGAGGGCTGCCATGGCCTGGCCTTGGCACCCTGGAAAAGACATCACGTTGCATCGGTTCTTCCAACGGTGATGCGGGCGGGTCGGGGTGGCATCTACAGCCATGAAAGGGTGGCTTGGGAAAGGAAGAAAGTTATTCACTACAAAATTAAGGCATCGTTTTGCAGCCGGACCAGCTGGGCCATATACTAATGTTATATAGCGCTATATACCGCACTTCTGTCGTTTCTTTGCACTATAAGTATCAGTTTTTACTACAACTAAACGTAATGTTCCTCGATATACCAACATTGGAATGCTTAAGGGTAGAGCAGGCCTCGCTGGGATTCGAGTGGAAGGACCCGCAGATGCCAGCAGCGAGCGTTATCTTAGCCAGGCGTGTTGCCAGCGGCTTTTTTTCAGGTTTCCGATTTTAAAGGGTCAGATCACTTTTCAACACACTTCTTTGTGTCAGCCGCCCTCACTCACAGCTCCCCCCATTTTCCAAATCTTAAAATAAAATAGAAACTGGAAGTGGTTCTACATACAACACTCCTGTCACACAGAAAGCGAGTCCTCACACAAGCAAACAAAGCCGCACACACAACTGTACAACTGAACACTGACCCCAGAATATTGTGGGGCAACATATCTGCATGGGAGGGCATGTCAAGAAGTATAAACCTATTATTTCTAGCTCCAGTTCTGTTAATCATCAAGACATATAAACCGGATCGGTGCACATATGAGGAGTTAGGTATAGAATATGTAGATTTACCTGCCGATATTTTTTGTCCATATTTTTTCCTCAGAGTTTTGCCCCATCACTATTCTCGAGTCGATATTCAGGGTACACACCACTCACAGTCACATGCCCAGCGTTTGGACCCCCGGCGCACACAAACACACATCTCCCACATTAGCACACAGCAAAGCATATAGCAAACAGCATTACGAGGCTCCACCCCAGCACAAAGAGACAAGGTTTAGAGCACACAGACACAGCTGAAAGCCAAGCACAGAGCTCTGATAGCCAAGCACAGGGCTCCCAGAACAGAGGCACACAGCTTCATGCAGACGCTCCACGCAGACGCTCCACTCCCACACAGCTCTAATCAGGCAGACACCCAACTAGGAACAGACAAGGTCACGCCATGCACACACACAGCTTTCAATGCACCCACGCATAATGTTCCACAGTACACACAGTTACCCAGATTCGAACATTCAAGTGCATGACTTAGTTTTATTGAAAACATCCCTGAAAACCGGGCTCTTTTATATTTCTGCTAATTTCATTCTGACAGATGTAGGACGCAACAGCGCCGTGAGACCCCCTCGACTGCGATTCGTTTGCGCTTAACATATAGCCATAATACCTGAATTCAGGCATCTCCCAACATATAGATAACCGAATCTCAGTTTACAGAAACACTTCCAAGAATAAAGACACACAGCTCCAAGCAGACAAACACACAGTTCCTTGCAAAAAGACACACAGATCCAGGCATACAGAAACCGCATCCCACCCACAGATTCTCAGCTTCTGTCATAGCCGACACATCTCCAGACAGACAGTAGCTCTGAGCATACAGGCACACAACTCTCAGCAGACAGGTGTACCTTCACCAGGGCACTAACACACATCTCAGAGTCACACAGCTCCTGGTTTAAAGAAACACAGCTCCTTGGACACTGACACGTATCTGGGTAGAGTCACACAGCTCCTTGGAAACTAACACACATCTAAGTATACACACAGCTCCTTGGATACTGACACACATCTAAGTATACACACAGCTCCTTGGATACTGACACACATCTAAGTATAGACACACAGCTCCTAGTCTATAGAAACATAGCTCCTTGGAAACAGACTCAGATCGCCGTACAGACACTCCACACATCTCGGTATAAACACACAGCTTCTTGGACACTGACGCACATCTCCTTATAGGCACACAGGGCCAGATGTATCAACGCTTTTTGCGATCGCAAAGGGGCCTATTCTCAGAATCAGCCCATTTGCGAACACAAAAATGCCTTTTGCACCCTATCTAACATTTTGAATTAGCAATATGGGTAATTGCAATTATTTGCGATTACCTAAATTGTGAATGCAGTTAGGGAATCGCAATTTGCGATTCCCTAAATGCAATTCATGTAGCTATCCCACATTGCGATTTTGCATTAAGTAATCGCAAATTACCACCAACTTCTAGTTGGTGGTAATTTGCAAATTCCTTGAAAAGTGCACTTTTTTGCATTTTCTAAGTGCTATGTGGCGCCCATACATGCCCTTAGGGCATGTATGTGCGCCACATGTGCACACATGCATATTTCAGGGGTGCATCAGGGTGGCCTTTTGGCCCCCTTGCGCCCTTGAAATTGCAAGTGCAATTTGCGAGTACCTATTGGGTACTCGCAAATTGCACTTGCAATTCTTATTCATTCCTATGGGCCTCTAGGCCCATATAAATGAATGGGAAGCCATTCCTTATTTGCGAGTTGCAATTTGCGAGTCGCAATTAAGGAATGCGTAGGAATCGCAAAATATTTGCTGAAACCTACATACATTGCATTTTGCGAGTCTATAATAAGGAATCAGTAAAAATCGCTATTATAGACTCGCAAAATCCAAGTTTGATACATCTGGTCCACAGCTCCTAGGCTACAGAACCACAGCTCTTTGGCTACTGACACACAGCTCGATATAGGCACAATTCCAGTTAATATAGAGCTCCTTGGGGACACACAGCTTCAAGCAGACAGACCGGCCTCATCACAAAGGTATGCATAAGGCTCCATACAGACACATAGCACCGGACAAACCTACAGCTGTCAACATACAGACACACAGTCTAAGATTGTGAATTCAAGTTTCCCATAATACCTTTATCACATATGTGATAAGTTGCAAAACTAGACATTCCACAGTTATTCAGTGCATGAAGGAGCCATGGACCATGCTGCGCCGTCCTGGTGGCTTCACTCACTCATCATGCTAATTTGCATAAATGGTTGTTATTTTACATTTATTTTGTATGAAAATACACACAGAGCGGGGTCAGGCACGTAACATAAGAAAACAATTTAGAATGTCAGTTTTCATTTCTTCTACTCCAGAAAAAGAATAGCCATCTGCTGGTTTTTTTTAATGGCAGGAGGACGTAATAAGGGGCCTGGGCTTATTCTGGGGACTCCCTGTTCAGTCTCTTCTTGGAGCAATATGTGTGCTATGTCACTTTCATTTCTATAGCGCCTACTGCCATTATTATAGCGTCATAGCACAATGCACGTTGCTTCTCTTCTCCAGACCCTGTCCCTAACAAACAATGAATGTATAACACAACAATGCTCAGACGCGAGTCCCTTGCTCACTTTGCCACTGGATTCAAGCAAGCCTGGCTGAAGATGGCTGAAATGCCAGAAACCGGTCCTAGGATGCTTGATTCCGGTCCAGGGAAGGCATGGCTTGGCAGTTCGGGCTGGACTGTTCCCATGAGGCACAGGGTCGGACTGATTTGCATATGGCCATGTCTGAAGTGGGGTGGCAGAGTGGGCTAAAGAACGGTGATGGATCAAACCCAGATCTGTTGACTGGGTGTGAGTGTTTGATTGGTTCTGATGCTCCGTCCATCACCACCCCCTTTTGTACCGCAATGTATAACACAACAAGGCACCGATGGAGAGTCCATCGCTTGAATTCTGACCCAGCAAACAACTACTGCCTCATTTACAGTCACTACTAATGCGCTTCTCAGCACTATACGCGTGCACAAGAAGGATAGTGTTACCTGTATGGTGATGCTGTGGTTCCGAGTTGCTATCGCCCCTGGTAACCAGCTGATGCGCTGGACCAGCTTCAGCAAGAGATTATATATCTAGTTGTGCCAACCTAGCTGGCATGGTCTAATGAATCTGACCAGTGGCAGAGTAGTAAGGAGCGGGTACTGCAAATAGGAGAGACCCCCAAAACGTGGGAGTAATGGAGTTCCAATGAAGGTTACTTTATACCACTGCTACCTCGTAGGTCTCTCCTACTTCCAAACAGTGGGTAGAGTCCGCTGCGGAAGAAACTGAGAAAGGGGGGCCTGAGGATGGTCGTGTCGGATAGCTAGTCTGCCAAGCACCTTTCTCAAGACTTCTTTGCCCAATAGCACATTGTCTCATGGTGAAGCATCATGAGGGTTGGTGCATGTAGTAGGCATGTGTGGGGCAAACCTGCTGCCCTGCATATCTTTCTGAAAGGACTGTGCCTGAATTATGCCCCCTCAGTGCCACTGCATTGGCTGTGGTGGAATCTGTACAGACTTTCAATGGGGGAACAGCAAGTAAAGCGGCATCAGTTACTCCATCTAGTACCTGTGACGTCGGATGAAGACCTCCCGGCAGCTGCAGGATGCTGGTTATGTGAAGCAGGAAGGCATAGAAAAAAGACTGGGGGAGAAATATCTTCAGAAAAGGCTTAGGTAAGAAGATGATGTAGGAAAGTTGTGTCTTAGGCAGTACACAGTCCCCTAAAAATGTGACTAAGGATCAGGGTGGCTGGAGTTCACTAATGCATTTTCCAAAAGTCATGAAAATCAAGTCTATTTCCTAGAAAGCAGCTTCATTTTATTAGAATCTATTGGTGTGAACGACTTGTGCATTAGGAGTTGAAAGTATACTGCTCTAAGGTTACCCTTACCTGCTTACTGTTTACTAAAAGGTGAAGTGAATACTAACTCTGCCCCTTCTCAGACGGTGGGCTACCCAGCTCTAGAGGGAAGAGCCTCTCCACCTCTACCAGAAGGTCTCGGACAGTTGTCTGTGTGCTTGATGGCTTTGACTCACAACCTCAACATCGTCTCCTATGCCGACGATACCCAGCTGATCCTCTCACTCACCTAGGACCCCGTAACCGCCAAAACCAACCTCCACGAAGGATTGAAGGCCATCGCCGACTGGATGAAGAACAGCCACCTGAAACTTGACTAAGACAAGACACAGGTCCTCATCCTTGGCTCCACCCCCTCTGCCTGGGATGACTCTTGGTGGCCAGCCGCTCTGGGAGCCGCACTGACACCCACCGACCACGCACGCAATCTGGGGTTCATCCTGGACTCATCGCTATCAATGACCCAGCAAGTCAACGCCGTTTCCTCCTCCTGCTTCAACACCCTCCGCATGCTTCACAAGATCTACAGATGGATCCCCACTGAAACCAGAAGGACAGTCACCCAAGCACTTGTCAGCAGCCGGCTGGACTACGGCAACGCCCTCTACGCAGGAGCCACGGCCAAACTCCAGAAAAGACTTCAACTCATACAGAACGCCTCCGCATGCCTCATCCTCAACATCCCCCGCCACACCCACATCACTGCCCACCTGGGAGACCTGCACTGGCTCCCCATCAACAAGAGGATCACCTTCAAGCTCCTCACCCACGCTCACAAAGCACTCCACAACACCGGACCAGCATACCTCAACAATCGTCTCACCTTCTACACCCCGAACTGCCAGCTTTCTCCATCGCCACCGTCCCACGCATCCACAGGACCACCACCAGCGGCAGATCCTTTTCCTACCTCGCCGCCAAGACATGGAACACCCTCCCCACGCATCTGCGACAGACCCAGGACATGCTGACCTTCAGGAGACGTCTCAAGACCTGGCTGTTCGAGCAATAGCTGTCCCCGCCCCCCCCCGAGACCCTCACGGGTGATTAGTGCACTCTACAAATGATTGATTGATTGATTGATTGACTGTAGCCATTCCTGACCAAGCACGGCTCCTAGGAGTCACTGGTGGTCTTGGTTAGTAGACATGCCACTGGATTGGTGGAAGTCATCTGAGCTCTAGAAAGTCACGGTGGATCTTTGGCTTCTGTTGGACTGACTTGGTTTCACCCAGAAGCATATCCTCTTTGGCAGTGAGGGTGAGGCAGAAGCATGGACATTAGTTAGGGGTCATCAGAGGTCGCAGATGTAACCCCTTACTTTCCCATTATGACCCCTGGCTTCAGAGGTCAAAACCAGTGCCAGGAAAGCAGTGGCAAATTGTCCTTATGGACTCAGTTGGGGCTCCACTCTCTTTGTTTTCTGTCAACTTTATTATTACACTAATATTGAATAATATTCCATTATTTACTGTTAGACTAATAAAACATGGAGTGCAATTAGCTGGTCTATGATCTCCCTGGCAGCTGAGGTAAGAAAAAAGGTTTAAAATAATTTTTGCATGTGTGCTTGTGGGCGAGAGTGTGTTTATTAGGCAGAGTGTGAATGTGAGTGAAAAGGAAGGTCAAGGGTGTGTGATGTCACTTCCCCTACCCCTGGCATTCTGGTAAATTGAAGTTGGTGGTCAGGAGCTGTGGATAGAGGCTCATGGTCAAGTGTGCCAGCTACTTGAAAGCCACAGGGTTTTTCCAAATACAGTTTAAATGGAAATCAGTTATGTGGCGGTGACCACACTGACTGGCATGGTGGCAGCACCTCGTCCTTAAAAAGAAGAAAACAGAAAGTTCAAACCCTTCTAAGGATTAAGTGTGAATATTGTACGAGGCATGCCGATGCAACGAGAGACTACACTTCGTGGTCCTGTGACATGTCTGAACATCAGCAGCTTTTGCGCAATAGATGTTTTTTGTCCAGCGTGATCATAAGTATATCCACCTCCTGTAGGGGGCACTCACACGTCTGCACCACAGTGAGGATCATTGCTTGCAATAATGATGAAGTCATTAGGCTGCCCATTGGCAGTGCCGGGATCCCGATCACTGAACATTTGGAGCAGAAGTCTGCAGGATCGATAGGAAGGACCCGAGCTGGACCGGTGATGGGGCCAATGCCTAGCGAACTCCTACAAGTGCTTTCACTGCCTCAAGGGTAGACTCCGCATTCTGTGGTAGCCTTATGTCAGGAAGTGGATGCAAGGGTGAAGAGGCCAGCACCAGTTCTGGAAGCATCTGGAGAATGCCTCGCCTGATGGAAAGGACACTGAGTTCATGGCCTCCCAACAAGGCACCAAAAAAAAACCAACTCTGGAAGAGGTGATAATAAGTTGACAAAGCACCTACATGTTGCATGTCTAGGTCAGTTGGATGATCAAAACAGTTAAAGTAACTCCAGATGTCCACAGGAGGAACCTTGCCAGCCGAGGAGACGTCCAAAGTACTGATGGAGTCCAGTGAACGAGGACCACAAGTGTTTAACGAAAGTATCTACTCCGAGGTATCGGGTGAAGATCCAGATCATTGTCATCGCATTCAGAACGCCTCCGCACGCCTCATCCTCAACATCCCCATGAGTGGTGAAAAAGGAGATGGGGTAGAAGCTGTATCCCACCCAATGTATGACAATACCAGGCTCAGGTGCACCTCCACCCCTTGCTCTCATGCACCTTTTTTCTCCATCTTAACTTCCGGGGCCACTCTGATTGCCATGGTCCCCCCTCCATCCATGGCCTCAAAGTGTTCTCGACTAAAGTCTGTGAAGGATGTTGGCCGTACCAACTACTGAAAATACGTGTTCAAAACAGTAATCACTACAAAAAAGTGTCTGCGGTGCCTATACCAGATGTATAGCGAATGGATGGCATTTATTAAACATCATTTCAAGGCTTCATTACTGTTAACTTAACAGCGACAGCATGTATTCCTGTAGCGCTGATATTTCACGACACCATGACAAATTACTGTCTGTGCTGCAGACTCATCAGAGACACTCTGTTTACCTTAAATATATTTTCTCCCCTTATAAGACCCACGTGGTAGCAATTCCTTCCAGTGAACAGATCCAAAGGGATTTCTGGTAATGAAGAAACCTCCAAGTTGTTTTCGAGCAGCCGGTATTTACCTTTCGTTTCTATTTTTGCTTCTGCAAGGAAGCGAAGGCGTTGGCAGACAACTATCCACTTCCTCGGCCATTGTTAATATCACTTGTAAATATTCTCATGGAAATTGAGCCTGACTCGCTGTAATTAATACCACGTTTTACAAAGCCTCTGGCGACGGCAATGGGGGCAACTGTAGCCACAGGAATGGCTAACATAAATAATGCTGATTTTGAGGCCAAATAGATAGATAAAAACTTAAAGGAGTGAGATTTTCTAAAAATATGACCAAGGAGAAGATGGATGATGTGTTTATGGTCTTCAAACGTGACAGAGTAGATTGTGCGCCGCGCCGAAATGGAAGAACTGATTGATCACCAACATCAGTTTCATGGTGAAAATTCATACAGTTTGTTAACATTTTGGATTTACAGGGAAGAAAAGAAATATACTTTTCTCCACTCCATACCAACTGTTTCTTTCTCAAAACCATCCAACGCCCCAGAAACCTAAGTGACAGCTTTCCCTCTAGTGAAGGTCTCTGCATATAGAGTAACTGGAATAAAAGGGAGGCTATTCCTTCTTACATCAGATACTCTAAATACATTATCTAAATTTACTATTTTTACAAGAGCAAGATGGATAGTCAAATGGACATAGAATTATGTCTGACTCTACAAGAGGAAAGCCTTAATTTAAACTTTAATAAACAAAAAGAGCAGCCCTCGATGGAACATGCATACCTTATTACAATAAGAAACATGGTGTTTCATCAAGTAAATATTGATAGAATTAGATGGTGAGTTCAGAGAATATATTATTCAGGAGCACCCATGTTTTTCTTGCTGTTAGTGCACTCTGTACACAAGGCTACCAGACTGAAATATTTTACAGAAAAATAAATAGGTTTAATTTAAATTTTATAGCTACTGGTTATTATTATTTCAACTTTCATATAATAAACGTGAACAATTGTGAAAAAGTTTGGCTAACATCATAGATAACATAATTCAGTTGCATGAAAGAAACCATGTTCTTAACATTAAACAAGATAAACAATGATAATAAGTGTGGGGTTCAGTCAGTCGATCGGTAGGTGACCTCAAGGAACTGATGACATGCCTGACTGCGTGTCATGTGTGTGACTGACCAAGTATTATTTAAAGTTACAAGTAGTGGCAATGCTACCGAAAGAGCACTTAGATGAACAGAAATCTGGTTGTCTATGCATCATTTTGAATACACAGAGGATGGCAGAGTGGAATCTGCTAAATTCGGATATTGTTTCTACAGCAGAAGTAGTATTTTGTTATGCTGCTCAGCTAACATTTTCTACTCAAGGTACTCAGTGTCGGTAGAGGACTATGTAGGGAAAGCACCCACAGCCTGCGAAAGGAGTAAGACATTCAAGATACTCAATTTTTCTTTCTTTAAAACTCTGGTTGTTACCAGTTTAGTAAAATAAAAACAGGTACATAGCATGTTGGTCCACTGACATTTCAATAGAATGAATAAGCTTCTCACCTTCCAGTGTTTCCCACTGGTCTCCCCTCCCATCCACCATATTAGCCACTGACATTTGTGAGGGACCCAGATGGGGCTGACAGTGGGCGCAACAGCCCAGGAGAAACAAAATTATCACAAACAGTGCCCCTGTAGACGTTCCATTATTGGGGGCAGCCCCGTCCCTCATAAAACACCCTCTCAGCCAACATACAAGGTACTCAAAATCGAAAGAGTCTATAGGGTACTTAGCCTCAATGGACACTTCTGAAACATGTGCCATTTGTCCACTAGCTAATATTACCACTGAATTCACGTAGGTAGACCAAATGTGGACTGGACACCGGTGCTAACTGGTACATTGGACCTGTAACATACTATATAGGCTGCCCATGTCATTTACTCTACATAGAAAAATTATGTCACTAAAAAAAGAGAAACGTTCGAACTAGGTCAGGCACCATGTGTGATAATATGTAGGTAGTCAAATCTACGGCTCCTGCTTCCCCTGGAACTGCTCATCTCTCATGGTTCCTCACCTTTACCTTCAGTGGTGTACTACACCATCTTGTGCCCACCTTCCCCTCCATCTTGTATGTATACCCCTGCTGTACTCCATCCTTAAGTGGCACCATTTCCAAGCTTTGTTCACCAGCTGGGGCTCAGGCTGCCTTCAAAACCTTAACATTGTTGCCTTGGGCATGACAAAAAGCATACCAAAATGAGGCATCTCGCTTGGAAGCCATTACACCCTGCAACAGTGTCTTAAAATGTGAGTTATTAAAGCCTCTATGCACCCCAGTGTGAGGCAATTCAGAGGTACAGGTATAATCCTCCAGAATGAATGTATTTGCATTTATTGATTTATTTTCAGTATTTTATTTATCCCCACCATATTCTCTTTTTGCCTTGGAGTGTGCGCTGAAAAGGTACAAAAAGATATCAGGACGGAGGCGACGTGGATTAAAATAGCTGCCAATCAGGTGTTATTTTTCCACTCGGTTTGACCTGGAAAAGATCCAGTGAAGACAGAATGACTATCCTTCTAGAGCAAGACTTGATTAAGTTATCACCAGACGTATAATTTACGAATACAATGTAGCCTTTTTTGCAAGGGAAACCCTGGCGGTGGGCTTCTCTTCTCCAGGCGCCAATGGCAAGCGGGTTCTTCAGCTAAAGGAGGTACCTTGGTGGATAAAAAGAGCCTGGACGCTGACAGCCAATAGTTACCACGAACAATAAACTGTTGTACGCGGAAGGACGCTGTAGCGTCTCTGGAACTGGACTCAATGAGTGACATTTTCATTTAAGGAAACAGTAAACTGGGATGGTGGCCAATGGCTTGAGTGGCTTTAGCAATGACGGCAACCGGTAGCTCAAGGAATGCTAGTAAACGTTCCTCGGTATCTCACTTTCCCATAGGTGTGTCATCAGTTTCTCTACCTGTGTCCCCCGTCTACCCATCATCTTCTGCTAGTTCTGCCTTCAGGGACGGCTGAGTAAGATGTGACTCCGGTGTGGCGTAACTGACCGCCCAGCTCAGTGAGTATCGGCCTCCTCCGAGAACCAGGCTTCCACCCCCCATATGATATCAGTCACAGTCAGTGGAACAACTTCTGCCGAACATTGCTAATCACTTACCCTACTCTGATGGTTCAAGACCATGCTAGCTACCGGTTCCACTCTCTCTGGTGGTGGTAAATGTGCTTTACTCAACTTTATATATTGAATATAGTCATAGCAGCATGCAGTGAGCCATATTTGCACTCTAGCCTTCTGTGTGTGTGATTAAACTTCATCCACATGGCATATCTTGCTATGTCAGTGCACACTGGTCCTTATATGAATACCTGAGCTGATAGGCCGTCAACCTTGAAACAACTCAAACCCACTGATAAGCAGTAAACCAGATTATCTGCCTCCCTGTGGGGAAATCGCCTCACCGACCTACTACTGTGTCTGTCTGTGAGTAGAGACCATTCAATAGCCTGGATTTCTGTACCTTACTCTATCTGTGTTTCTAACCCGTCAATGGCTTTTAAATACCTTGCTGCCAGTTTAAAATACAGAGTCTGTGAATACACCCTATCCGATAACCAGCAAAGTATGCGATTTGTCTACCCCATGTATTTGTGATTTTACCCGCTGAGGCAATGAAAACATGTTTAAATTCTACAACAGCGTGTTGCTGTCTGTCTTACTGTGTCAGGCTGTACACCGGCTATTGGTCAACCCCATCTGAATGGCTGTACCCCATGTTATCATTTCCCCCATCCATTTTGACTGTGAATAAAACTCAGTGATAAGGTGTAACTTATAGTATCGGACTAACCCAACTGTGTCTGTTAGCCCTAAAACTGTGCTATCAGGCCTGTGAGTGTACCCAATTCAACAGGCTGTGAGTCATCCTGCCAGAATAATCTACTGTGCCTGTGTGTGTACCCTACTCAATATGCAATAACACTGGCATTCAGTTCAGCCTGTTGTGTTTGTGAGTATACTCCGCCAGTACGCTATAAACCATGCAATCAGACCACCGTGTTATTACTTCACTCTCTCGTCTCTGGCAGTATACTCCATATGGTAGACTGTTAGCCATACTATGGGTTTACACCACCAGTACACTGTAAACCAAGATACAAGTCTCAACCTTTGTATATGTAGATAAAACCTGACCCGTAGGCTGTAAACCAGGCAATCAGCCCACCGTGTTATCAGTTCACTCTTTCGTCTCTGGTAGTATACCCCATGTGTTAGACTGTCAGCCATACTGTGGGTTTACACCACCAGTACACTGTAAACCAAGCCACAAGTCCCAACCTTGGTAGACATAGATATACCCACCCGTGGGCTGTAAACCAGGCAATCAGCCCACCGTGTTATCAGTTCACTCTTTCGTCTCTGGTAGTTTACCCCATGTGGTAGACTATCAGCCATACTATGGGTTTACACCACCAGTACATTGTAAACCAAGCCACAAGTATCAACCTTTGTATATGTAGATAAAACCTCACCCGTAGGCTGTAAACCAGGCAATCAGCCCACCGTGTTATCAGTTCACTCTTTTGTCTCTGGTAGTTTACCCCATATGGTAGACTGTCATCCATACTATGGGTTTACACCACCAGTACACTGTAAACCAAGATACAAGTCCCAACCTTTGTAAAAGTAGATATACCCACCCGCAGGCTGTAAACCAGGCAATCAGTGCACCGTGTTATCAGTTCACTCTTTCGTCTCTGGTAGTATACTCCATGTGTTAGACTGTTAGCCATACTATGGGTTTACACCAACGGTACACTGTAAACCAAGCTGCAAGTCTCAACCTTTGTATATGTAGATAAAACCCAACCCGTAGGCTGTAAACCAGGCAATCAGTCCACCGTGTTATCAATTCACTCTTTCGTCTCTGGTAGTATACCCCATGCGGTAGATGGTCAGCCATACTATGGGTTTATACCACCAGTACGCTGTAAACCAAGCCACAAGTCCCAACCTTTGTGTATGTAGATATACCCACCCGTAGGCTGTAAACCACGTAAGTAGATCAAACGTTGTCTCTGTGCCTGCGCTGAACCGATGGGCTGGACCCCTCTGTGGGTGAAAAGTCTGCTCAGGCAACTAGGATTTAGAGGTTTTTCCATGCAGGATATTAGATCCACGAGTTTTTTATGTTAATATTTTTTTTACCAGTTCCATCAATTTGCCAAATTAGTTAAAAATAAATAAAAACACCATCTTTGCAAATATTACACAATGTCTGAGGGAGACCAGAGGATGGGGGGCCTGGGGCTGGCTCTTTGTAGACTGAGGACTTTTTGGGGGGTTCCCTACTTGTACTGCCCAAGTTTGCTGCTGAGTATCTATGAGCTGAATCCGTGGAATTGTTTGATAACTTTTATGGAAAAAACTCCCCTGTTTCTCATTCGGATTGGACTTGTAACGAGAGGCAGCAGAACTGGGGCTGAACCACCTCCTCTGATTTCAGCAGCAATATAACTTAAAGCATTTACAACTTCTTGCCTATTTTTGAGCTCCCGTGGTCTCTCAGTGGTCTGTAGGTTCAGGGGGGTGGCGGAGCAATCCAGCAATCACCAGATGTGGTGGTGTATTGGGGGGCCTCTGGAGTGATTCCACAAGGTGCGGGTGTAGAGGAGTTTTGCATCTACTTCCAGATGCCCATGCCGTCCAAGTCACTGTGTGTTGCAGGTGAGTGGAGCTTTATTAACTATGAACCTTTAGAACAAGACGTAAGTGCTGCCCAGATGTTGAAATATTCTTCTAAGCACCAGAAGCACAGCAACCCAAGCCATAAGTTCAAGCGATGGAAGCCTAGTCATTTTATCTTCTACTTACAACCATGCGAAGATAAAGCTTCTCCTCCTCCTTCGGCGGCTCTGCAGAAACCTCCAACAAGAACTAGTTTAGCTGGAATCCCGCCCTTGATAGCCCAGGCTTGGAGCTCGGATTCAATCTATGTATGTGAAGGTTTGGGGGTTTCTCTCGTCTTACATGTTCCCAGCCAGATATTCTGAGTGGAGATACTAAAGAGATTGAAACTTCTTCGTCATTGGCAACACGTCCTTCACGATCCATGTTATAATTGTTGGCTATTCAATATTGTGATGTTGCTACTCAAGGTCACGATGATGCACCCTCTGTACATCCCGTTCTCCTGGCGATTAATGCAGTTTGCAATACCCTTGAGACAAGGCCTGCATCATTGATAACCAAAGCATCCCCAGCTGACCTCCAATTAGAACAAGTTAAAAAGATTCTAGGCATTCTTCAAGGTAAAATTATGGGAAATGAGAAAGTGAGGTCTTTAGTCACTTCTTTTAACTGAATCGTACAACCCTACTCTCCCCATGAAAGAGTTGAGGAGATTCTGGATAAGGTTCATGAGTTGCCAATCAAATTGGGGAGACTGGAACTTGCAAAGACGTCAGTTTTGAGTGCTCTCAACTCTCGCACAGTGCCTATTCTTGCTGCATCTGAGCAGAGTGATGTTATCGTTGGTGGAGTGATCTTAGCCTCTAGATGTATGCCACCCGACCAATCGAATTGCCCTCATTTACAAATGACCCCTTGTGAAAATGGTGAAAGAAACTTAATGACAAAGAGAATATGGTTAGCAATAGGAATGTTGATATGCTAGAATAATGGGTTGGCCTGCTAGCTTGAGCGATTGTCAGTGGTTAGATTTATTGCAAGCATTCATCCCATCACTGTTTGTGTGTTTCATGTATCTGCCCTAAGTGGCTAAGGGTATGACCAGCAACGAGGTCCTTGCCTCCTGTGCCACTGAAACCAAGCTTACGCCCGACTGGAGTGCGAAAATCAGACCAAAAGATGTATTGGGTTACTTGTGTTCTGGTTCACGGAGGACCTGCCCTGGCAGTTCGGGCTGGTCTCTTCCTATTGGAGCAGGGCCATGACTGATTTGCATATGGCTGAGTCTATACTAAAGAGGCACGGTGAGCAAAAGAACAATAGAGCAATGTGTTGGAATGCTACCCTGAACGATTACTAGAGGTTAGACTTATGGCAAGCCTCCTCCCATCACATTTTGTTTGTTTGATGTAATGCCCTAAGTGGCCATGGGTGCCCAGGTGTGCGTTACTTGCTGACTGTGCCACTGGAACCAGGCTACACCTGACTGAAGTGGCCCAATCAGGGGGAACCCGGTCTTGGGTTTCTGGTGATGTGGTTCAGAGAGGATTTGGCTTGGCAGCTCGGGCTGGACGGATCCTATTGGAGCAAGACCATGACTGATTTGCATATGGCTGCGTCTAATCTGAGAAGGCATGGTGTGCAAAAGGACGACGTGCTGGGATGCTACCCAAGTGAATGCTAGCGGTTAGACTTATTGCAAGCAGTCCTTTTATCGCCCGTGTGTGTTTTATATGCAGGTGATGACCTTGGGGGAACTGCAGTAAAGTTCTTACTGGTGAGGAGGAAAAGCCAGTGGAAATCAGTGGGTCTGGGAGCACCACAACTACGGTCTACCATGAAGGAGAGGAGTCCAAAGAAAATAAGAAATTAAATAGGTTAAGAAAACTAGATAAGGCTCGTCAATTTACGAAGCAAATGCCTACTCTGAAATGAGCCCCTTCCTCAAGGCTTCAGCCATTATTTGGTTCTGGTTATACTTCCAGAAAAAAAGAACAAAGTTTGTGTATAGCCTCAGACAAGCAAAGGTCAGACCAGTGAAAAGTCAAAGGTAAACAGGAGTTAAGAGAACCCTATTTGTACTGAGATCCCAGAGGTTGAAGTGCAATGCCCATACAGAAAAGGAGATAGGAATTCCGCATCAGCGGCGCACACTTGGGGAGGACTGGGGCTAAATTTGGTGCCACCTCCGCTTTTCCAGGATTACTGACTGCGCATGGCAGCATCAACGAATCCATATTCGATTCAACCATTATTTGGAGGAATCTTTTAGGGATCATAGAGGCACAGCAGAATAAGCATGGACTATTGTTGAAATTAAATCCTATCACCAGTCTTTCCCCTTCCTTAACTGAGGGCAAGTTAAATGGCGTAAGTAATGGACAAGTCATACACCCCTCTCTTAAACTGCAATCCTAGGACCATGTGCTAAGATATGTCCTTCACCAGTTGTAACACACTCATGAATTACTCCAGAATTTCCTGCACCAGCTACTTGGTGGGAAAAAAATCTACGCATCACGACCTCTGGAAACCAGCCCATGTTTGTGAATGCAAATAAGAGTTCCCTGAATTGAGCTATTTAAACATCAGAATGATCCATACAACCACACTGCAAACATGATGGCCTTCTGTCCCAGCCAGACTCCAGTAAATCAAGATCCTCTTTTGTGAACGGTGGACATCTTAATATGATTCAGAAGTCATTCCGTTACCAAATCCCTGCTTTTCCCGTGCATGCCAGCGTGCAGCGACGTCACCACCTTTAATGTTGTCCTCAAATGCAGCTATGGTTTAGGGTCTGTGCCCTGCACCACACCCGACCCCAAAGTACCAAACATTGCAGAATGAATTATATCAGTGATGCCCAAAGTACAGTCCGGGGGCCACATGTGGCCCTCCTGACCTTTCTGTGGGCCCCCTGGTCAGCAGCAGCACTGGGCTGCTGTTTACTCGAGATGACACTAATATTAAAAATATGGTAAATAAATGGGGAAGGATTTATCTGAAGGTTAATTGCTGTGGCAGATAGGAAGTAACTAGGGCGTCCTGCACTGCTTAACTTTAGGAACACCTCCATTTATAAAAACATCTTGTAGCAGGCTCTTCAAAATCCAAACATGTATTTTATTAACAAGCAGAACAGTTTCACCTTAGTAAATCAGATTATATCAGTGCATTGAGAAGAATGTTTCTTTATAAGTGATAGTTTTCAAACATAGATTTAGAAACATTAATGCTTTCTCCCACCTTACCAGCAATGTCAATAGTGAACTAAGAGGCATCCTCTGGGTTACCATGGTTGCTAGTACACATGAACAACATTATAGTTTATTAAATCCAACACAGGAGAAGGTTTTGTAAGGAGCACACCCTGAAGACATGTATTTTGAGACCCTCTTATATGTGATAATGAAGGGAAAGTAAAATAAAATAATTGCCCACAATCACACAATTTGGCCAAGTGGGGAAGCCAGGATTGATTCCAGGTTTTTTGGTTCCACTTTGTGCAATTCAATCCAGTAGGTGACATGTGCCGCATACACCAAACTTCCCCTCCCCATCCCCTACTGGTATCCATGTGGCCCTCTGTCACACCACCGACCAAACATTTTGGCCCTTGGGTAAACGTTTGCGAGCACACATGAATTATGTTGTGCCCAGAGTGATTTTTAAGATGTAGCAATGTTTACAGGACTTAGCTTAAATAAAATGTGTGAATCATCCTGTTTATTGGCACTCCAGATGCAGTCAAAACCAAACACATCCCTCTACAGAAACATTCCACTCTTTTGTAGCCAGTGGCTCATGTTTTCCTGCATGAACAACCGGGTCAATGTCTGAACCGAACAATGACATTTCAAAGTCCCAGCGATCGGGTCTCAGATCCAGACTGAATAAGTAACAACATGTTCCCTGTACCGGTTCGAGCACCCTAAATGGTCTCCGTGATCCGAACAGATGCCTGTCGCGACCTGTCCAGGGTTTGTGCTTCATTGGATAAATCACGCCAGGCCATTTTTTCCAACAATAGTCAAAGTTGTGAAATACTTTGGGGAGTTCCGAATCCAAACAGCGTTGCTTAGCAGTTACTAATGTTGTTGGACGACGAGCAATGTTTTATTTATATAGGCTTATGAGTGAAGTCATTTATAGAGGGATTAATAAGATGCAATTATTAAAAAACCAACTAGGCAACACAGCGGGAGTAAACATTGTATCCAAGTTCTCTTCTCACCTGCAAAGCAGACCTAGTAATGGGGCAACACAGGGAGGTCCCCCCAGCCATGAAGACCACTGACTCCCAAAACTGCCACTCGCCGCGCCACAATCCTAGCTGTTATGGACAGCAGTTGGACTTTGGCTTGGGAATGAGAGACAGCCTCCACTGTGGCGCATATGGTGCAATAGATGCCAGTGGGGGCCTTGGCTGGGGCAGCTGCTACCTTGGGGCAATGTTCCTTCCAACCTCTTCAAGTGAGGGGATGGAACTCAGAGCTGGTGGGCACAAGGCAGGATCTGTTGGGGACTACTTAATGCCCCTATGAACCCCAGTGTCGCTCTGTTGCTCCTCCCACCACTTGTTGTCTTCTTTCAGACCCCCGCCCCAGAGATAAAGGCTCTGGAATCTCACACTCCAGGCAGTATCCTCACAACTAAATCCTGCAATTACAAGTGACTGAGGCTGGAATCCTGGCCCAATGTTTCCGGGCCTTTTTACACATAGATTTCTGATTCCGGCACCATTCATGGACCATTCTCCGCTCCTACCACCTGCATACAGGAGCGGGGAGATGGGGCCATGCTATCTGTACATCCAAGGGGCTATGGAGAGGGCATCGCAGGGTAGCCTTAAGATGCGTATATTATAGATGTTATGATTTGTATCTAATCTATAACAGCCTTGTCAGCCCATGACTGTGGGAAGGAGATGGACTTCTGGCCGGGTGGGGGCGGTCTTTCATTACTGCAGGTGGCAAAGTGGCAGAGGGTCCGGGGGATGCGAGGGCTCACTGTACCCCAATTATAATAGTATTGGGCTCCACCACCAGGTTGCCACTTGCGAGGTGGCAGTTGAGCCTGGCATGACTGGTCGTGGGCCGGCTCCACAGATGCTTTGTTTAGTGATGTAATTATCTGCAGAGGGTTCTTTCATTTGAAACTGTGAAACAAGCCTAGGAAAAACCATTTGTTTTGGATTTTGTATCGTGCAAAAATGTGACCACACTTCACTAACACACACAGCACAGATGCAGCATGAGCAGCACCAGTGCAAGCTTCCCAATACAGAATTTCCACTGCCCAGATAGTGGCAGTGCAAGCTTCCCTCACACATGCACAAGAGGCACAGTATATGCATAACCGGTGCAAGTCCCCCTCACAGGTACAAGACAGTTACAGCATTATACCTGCACAGACGGAGCAGTGCAAGCGTCCTCACACATGCACAACAGGTACAGTATAAGCACAACGGGTGCAAGTTTCCCTCACAGGTACAGCACAGTTACAGCACTATACCGGCACAGACAGAAGCAGGCAAACTCAATCACACATGCACAACAGGTACAATATATACATAACTGGTGCAAGCTGCCATCACAGGGACAGCACAGTTACAGCATTATGATGGCACAGACGGAGCAGTGCAAGCTTCCCTCATACATGCACCTCAGGTACAGAATATACATAACCAGTGGACGCTGCCACCACAGGTACAGCACAGTTACAGCACTATGATGGCACAGACGGAACAGGCAAACTCAATCACACATGCACAACAGGTACAGAATATACATAACCAGTGGACTCTGCCATCACAGGTACAGCACAGTTACAGCACTATAATGGCACAGACGGAGCAGTGCAAGCTTCCCTCATACATGCACATCAGGTACAGAATATACATAACCATTGGAAGCTGCCATCACAGGTACAGCACAGTTACAGCACTATAATGGCACAGACGGAGCAGTGCAAGCTTCCCTCATACATGCACATCAGGTACAGAATGTACATAACCAGTGGACGCTGCCACCACAGGTACAGCACAGTTACAGCACTATACCGGCACAGACAGAACAGGCAAACTCAATCACACATGCACAACAGGTACAGAATATACATAACCAGTGGACTCTGTCATCACAGGTACAGCACAGTTACAGCACTATAATGGCACAGACGGAGCAGTGCAAGCTTCCCTCACAAATGCACAACAGGTACAGAATATAA
Source organism: Triturus cristatus (assembly GCF_964204655.1). Taxonomy (NCBI): domain Eukaryota; kingdom Metazoa; phylum Chordata; class Amphibia; order Caudata; family Salamandridae; genus Triturus; species Triturus cristatus. The sequence goes on along the minus strand of NC_140580.1, from coordinate 1,132,232,691 downwards.
GTAACCAGTGAAAGCTGCCATCACAGGTACAGCACAGTTACAGCACTATAATGGTACAGAAGCAGCAGTGCAAGCAGGGCCGGTCTGGGAACCGAAACCAGTCCTGGGAATATACTCGGCCGGCCCCCTTGTGGGGAAGGAGGAGTGCAGCCGAACTGTTTGCAACTGCCGGTTTCGGCCGATTTTGTTACAGGGGCCGATATTGCTGGCCCCCGGTAACAAAAACGGTACCGCCCTGGTGGCCCACCGGGGAAATGCCTGGTGCCCGCTATGGCCAGTCCGGCACCGAGTGCAAGCTTCACTCACATGCACAACAGGTACAGAATATATTTAACCAGTGAAAGCTGCCATCACAGTTACAGCACTATAATGGTACTGACGGAGCAGTGCAGGCTTCCCTCATACATGCACAACAGGTATAGAATATGCATGACTGGTGCAAGTTCCCCTCACAGGTACAGCACTATAATGACACGGACGGAAGCAGTAAATGCTTCTTCGCATAAATAAGTTAGTTGTGGCACCGCAAGCTTCCCTTCTTTTTGAACCTCTTTGCAGCCATCATTTACAAGGCTCACTTTAGATGACGTGATTGAGATTATGGAGGACACTGTGCTGGGCGTAGGATCAGCGGGCTGGGAACCACGGTGGCCTGAGTGGTTGGAAGGGATACCAGGCTGTGGCAGCACAGATCTACGCAGACTCAGAAAGTACCCAGGCCGCACACTGGAAACACCTCTCACATATGTGTGGGTGGCACCACCAGTCATTTATCGGAGACATTTACTAGTGAGCCGCTGTCTTTTCCTCATGGCTCCTGGTTGACCACTACCCGCACTCACAGCTGACCATACACCGCCCCTATAGGCTCTCAAGCAAGGTTGGTACATTTACTGACACCTTTCTGATGCCTTTCGTCTCTTGTACATTTAAACTCCTAACTGTTGAAGAACCTTCACCCTCTCTGTCCTGAGTGGACAACCAGAGGTTCTCCCGGCTTTTTTATTGTCAATGAGACCTTAGATACTATAGTGACTTCAGATCCCTTACAAGCTGGCCTCGAGGGAGCTAAACTAGGCCCGGCTCTTTAAATGAGAACTGCAGCATCTCCCCCCTGCTGGGTAATCACAGTCCCAGTTGATGGGAGAAACACAAGCGTATGCTTTGCTCTCCAAGAACCTCTCATAGCTGATTCCACAGTGGCGATCACAAGGTAGCAGTACACACAAAACTAACACAAATATTTACTGTATGACACTGAGGCTGCCAGGGGCGGCTCCCCCACAATGGCGGAGGAGCATCGCCCCACTAGCTCAGAGCCAGCAGCAAAAAAAATTAATAATATTTTGTTATCATTTTATTTTTACGCCGCTGGCTCAGCCAGTGTGTGCAGTGAGGGGCAGGGATGAGGCCGAGGCATGGGAGGGGGGAGGAGGAGGCTACGTGCACTTGCGAAGTGCTCATGTGTGTTTGACCGGCTGTCTCGGGCCGACCAAAACACACATGCGCACTTAGGTTTCTCTAACCTGGCTATATTGAACAGCCAGGGTTCGAGAAACCCCACAGACTCCCTGACCTGAGCGAAGCGTCTTTCCAGCTCGCTTAGGCCATATTGGACAGGGAGTCCCAGCACCGAGGCGTGACGCGGGAGGCAGCTGGCAGCAGGCAAGTTGCAATTTTATTTTTTAATACTTTTGGATCCCTCCCCTCTCCTGCGCTGTCTACTGCACTCCCCCACCTCACCACATTTTGTATGTGGCAGCCGCCACTGGAGGCTGCACACGTTCACTGTGAACCTCATGTCACTGCCTGGAGTGCCTGAGGACACAGACCACCAGTCCTTGACCTCCATGAATGTAGTGGTCAAGGAGGGCCAGCAGGAAGGTAAGCCACGCACACGGGATAGCGGGGCACGCGGGGGGTCAGACTCTGAACCACCCAGTCTACCCTACGGCAGAGGACAGGAACCCGGTGCTTTCAGGCACCTCCGGCTCTGGAAAGCACCACATCTGTCCGAAACATCTGCCGCCTTTCCAGGTCCTCACTTAGGCTTCCCCACGTCAGGTGTTCATAGTTCATCAGGTGCCTCGCTCTGCATCCTGGGACTTCTGGTCTTTGAGTGATAATAGGGAAAAAACCCTACTAGACTACAAGGAATATACCACTGAGCAGACAACTCCTCACACCTGACACAGAACAACATGAGAGTTCTGCAGCTGAGCCCTTTGTAAAGACCACCAGGCCCTGGGGATGAAGACAGCCAGGGAGGTCAGGTAAAGTGTTGAACTCCAGACTGCAGGAAGTTTCCTCCACAGGGTGTACTTGCTGTGGCAGCCTTGACAGCACCGTGCTAACACTTCAGTGCCCGACCCTATCCTGGTGCTGCTGTCTCCCAAGAGCTTCTCTGCAGGAACACCTGACGCAATAAAGTCCGCTCAAAAGTTAGCAAATGTCACCACATTGCAATGATTCACACCTTCCCTCATTTGCGGAGAAATCGCGACTTATTTGCAACCATTAACAGCGCAAGAAACATTTACATGGCAAAAATGAGAATTTAAGCTGGGGAATTTCATTAACTGCGGGGAGTTTGAAATTGCACAACTTCGCAAGTGTAAAAACAAACATATACACCTAAAATTGGTCTTATACATTGTAATTGTATTTATATAGCGGTTACTACCCCTGATGAGGCATAGACGCGCTTCTTGGTGAGTAGCAGCTACTCTGGAACCCAATAGGATTGGTGGTGAATTAGCATAGGGAAATATGAGTCTAGTATTAGTAGAGAAAGGTACAAGCTATTTGAGTGGAGGACATGGGAGTCTGTTAGTTGAATTGAATAGAGAAATGGAAGGATAGATGAGGGAAGACAATCAGAAGTGTTAATTGGGAGATCATAGTAGTAAGTTAAGGCCTGTAGCGAGTAAAGGAGATATGAAGACGAGAAGAGCCTGTAGAAAGGGACAAGGGAAAAAGAGAATCAGTAGGAAAATGGTTCATGAACATATATTTAGACCTTTTCTTGCCAGCGAATGGACTTCTTTATGGAATGTACTCATTGTATTTCCTTTTTTTTTCTTCTTCAGATCTTCACAGATGTAAATTTATCCCAGGAAACAAATTGAATAATGAATATTAAAAGGACCATGGGCACAGTTCGGTTACTTCTTTTACTGCTACTTGCTGTAGGTGGGGTAAGGGCGGGGAAGGCAGAGGAATTCGAGAACAGCGATGGGGGCAGCGAGCAGGAATTTATATACATGAACAGGTACAAACGGGCGGTTGACGCGCAGGACAAGTGCACCTATACTTTTATCGTGCCGCAGCAGAAAGTAACGGGGGCAATTTGCGTGAATTCTAAGGAGGCGGATGGCGTCCCTGAAAACAGGGTGAATAAGCAAGAAATCGATCTGCTGAACAACGAGCTTCTGAAGCAGAAGCGGCAGATCGAGGCCTTGCAGCAGCTGGTCGAAGTCGACGGGGGGATCGTCAATGAGGTGAAGCTGCTGCGGAAGGAAAGCCGCAACATGAATTCCAGGGTAACGCAGCTCTACATGCAGCTCCTCCACGAAATCATCCGAAAACGGGACAACGCCTTGGAACTCTCCCAACTGGAGAACAAAGTGTTGAACCAGACGGCGGAGATGATGCAGCTCACCACCAAGTACAAGGATCTGGAGCACAAATATCAGCATCTGGCAAACTTAGCGAGTAATCAGTCCACCATCATCGCCCAACTGGAAGAGCACTGCCAGAGGCTGCCTGCGGTCAAACCCATACCGCAAACACCGCAGCAACCAAGCAAACCCTACCACCCTCCCATCTACAACCGCATCATCAACCAGATATCCACCAATGAGATCCAAGGGGACCAGAACTTGAAGGCGTTGCCTCCTCCTCTTCCCACCATGCCTTCGGTCACCAGTGGGCCACTGTCAACGGATAAACCATCAGGTGAGTCCCATTATGATTGAATTAAACTGTTACCTTTTTTTTTTAACTGCTCCAGCTTCACAAACTACAAAGCTGCCCAGATGCAGAGGCTGTGTGCTGCATCTGGATTGATGGTACTTTATGATTTTCTAGCATCTCTAAATTCCCTTCATCCTGATGTTTGGACCATGCTGGACAGGGAACAGGTTGGGTGGGCAAAGTGAACCTAAGGTGGCCTCGAGCGAAGCAGGTGAGCTCGGTCCTTCTAGTCTAAGTTTCAAGCTGGGTGAGTGCAGGAAATCACACTGCCCACCCCAAGGTACATTGAGCACAGACACGTGTGTCCAAAATCGGCACTTGATGCTGATTCTCAAAAGTATGTATGATTACGGGAAGTAGTCGAGGAGCACTCTTCTACGGACTCCAACATGCCCTTACGAGTCGGCCCGCTTAGTAAAACTGCAAAGAGGGTGCCGTCCTTTGGATTTATACTAATTGTAAATGAATATTCCTTGGATATCCCATGTTAGATTTCTTGAGGTTAATTCACAAGGGCATGTAAGAGCACACACACAAATACTACACAAGTACTACTTTGCATACTACAACATGCATTTGTAATTATGCCCTTTACGTAGAACAGTTCTTTCCCACACAGGCCTCAGAGGTGACGGATTCTTTTTTGGGCGATACCTGCCGAAACAAAACTGCATTCATTTACTTTTGGACACATAATAACTGATGTAATAGGGTATAATAGGTATTCAACAGTGACCCTTCAAAATTATTTCGCATGGTGAGAAAGACGTATAGCAATCACAGAAGCTGATAATGCAAAACATGGCATTGAAGAATATATTATACATGACGCATACCCGACACTCATGATGAGTTATTTGTTTCACGCTCGTTGAAACATGTATACTCATGTTGCCTATGTTGGGTCAATAACTAAAAATGACACGCTATCTGCTGCATTGAACATGGCACTGACATATGTACTGGGTACTGTCTCTTGTCCTAATACATTGCCCTAGATGGACCGGTGTTAATATATTCTTTAATATACAAATGCTCCCGGCTCATTCTTTTATCGCTTGTGTGCTCCAGGGCGGTCTCTATCTGCTCGAGTTCTCCCTCTCGGAAGAGCACATAAACCTGTTGTTGACTTGTGCCCATAGCTGAAAGGTGTGGAATGAAAGCACACTCATTAAATCCAAATGAAAGGCCTACCATGAGTGTGTCACTACATTACACACAGTGGCGAGCCTTTCAAAGATAAGTGCAGCGAGCGCGTCTCTTAAGTGCCAGCTCGGTTCCCTGGAAGAACAAATACCATGAAGGGAAGGGCAGTCAGTTTACCCCATTAGGAACCCATAGAAAGAGGGAACACACATGATTTAATAGGTCTCTCTATATGCACATCCATATGTAATGATGTCATTTAACGTCATGAGTGAATTCATATGAAAGGTCATAAGCAGTGCACGCCAGGGGGGCAAGTTATGGTTAGTTTATTGAACCATAACTGGTAAATGTTAGTGGTTTTTAGGTTTTGTTTTGTAACCATAACTGCACTGGGCTTTTATAGTGAAGTTTGAGGATTTCTTTAGCCATGCTGCAGGTGTTATAAGCAAAGCTAAAAAAAGCCAGTCATAACTTCACTTTAACCTTTGCTTTTAAGTGGCTATACCTATCTATATACCTGTGATAATTTCAAACCAAACATAACCACGCATTCACTAAGGCCGAGTCTTCAGCACATATAATATACACTCACATACCAACACACCGGAACTTCTAGTAAATAGTTACAACCAACTACAAAGGACAGTTTTAAAATGGCGGCATCGAGGTCCAACCAGCCATTTAATAAAATGCCTTCCTTCGTGCAGCTGCCTTTGCTGCTTTGCAACTCCCGCCTACCCACGCCTTTGCACTTGAACCTAATCCATGTTATCAGACCCTTCCTACATTTTATCAAGCCCCCTTCAGATAAGTTTTATTTGTTGGCACTCAGAGAACACCAAAGTCATTTCCCTACCTCGGTTCTCAATGGCCTCTATTCACAAACCACTGCCCCAGAGATACCATGTGTGCTGTACACATATGCCCGGTAATCAACACACTTCTGCGATATGTGAACCTTTAATTTGTCTTCCCTTCACGGCATTGCTTGGACACCGGAGCCAACATTCAGTATTTCTCACGTATCTTATTTTCACTGGTAAGAGCTAAAGGGGAGACTGATTCCATATCTTTTTCCTCAAACTTCATTCTAAGTCCTGAGTGTCCTGTGTATGCATCCCTCACAATGAGGTTTCCATGAGTGGGGCAGGGGTTTAGAATTTGTTTCTGTTCAACCCAAGCATAGGGCAGGGAGGGTCAGCTTAAAATTCAGCAGGGGTTCCAAACTAGTCTGCAGAATGAGACAAGACGCCCCATTCTGAGGTCAGATGTCTCTTAAGTGGATACCCTTGAGGATTAGGAAATATCACAGCAAGAAAAAGTTGCAGAAATGAGTATCTTAAAAATGAAATCGAATTTGGCCAGTTCTGCAGAACATATGGTAAACTACAGAGTGTCTCAAGGCTTCAATGCTAGGGATTGTTGTTACTCAGGTCAGTGGCCCTCCTAGTATAGCGCTTGTGAGGATGCGTCAGCCGTGCTGGGATTCAGTTGATCCTGCCTATCATCAGTGATTGAAGAGAAATGAGTACCCTACGACACACAGCACCGAGGGCAGAATCCACTGTGAAGCTCCAGTGGAACTTTTCCATAAACAGTTCCATTGCACGTGATTTCATGAAATTACAAAAGATTAAGGAAGAGATGGAGTTAGTTTTTGAGGCTCTTAAGAACTATGTGTGCCTCACTTTACTTGCTTAGAACAAGTGATCTCTCGGCAACTCGCAACGGGAGATGAACTCGCAGTCGCCGCGGCAGCTCGCAACGGGAGATGAACTCGCAGTCGCCGCGGCAGCTCGCAACAGGAGATGAACTCAGAGTCACGTGAAGTCAAAGCAAACTGTATTCGGCCAAAGGGCTTGGAGTCACCACCTGTTCATCTGTGATATTTGTATTCGCACCCGGGCATATCCTGCCAATCTCTATCTAAGACATGCCAACAACACTGGCAGCGCCCTAGCAGCTAAAAACAAGGGCAGCAGAAAAATCAACAAATTTATCAATGTTATAGACTAAGTCTGAAAATGCATCTATACGTTTTGATATGCATAATCACCACTCGTTATATCAGACACCTTAAAATGTAATTAAAAAAGCGAAGTAGAAGAATGCTCCGCCATTTTAAAGTCACGCTACCGCAAGAACGTGGAATATGACTTACCCCGAATCTAAACTTGTGACTGGTATCCAGGCTCTAATAAAACCTGCTACTGACCCGCGTCTCACATGTCACTGGCTGAGCGGGGCTGGGAGCGACAAGTTACTGGATCTAGTTTTATGTGAATTATAAATGGCCAATGAAAATACCCTTTCACATTCCTCCCTCGCCCTCATTTGTCAAGTTTTATTTTAAAGACATCTTTACATCTAGCAATTAAATTTGACACGGTTAGTTACATAATTAGAAGGTACCTCACAAAAATATCATGGAGTTTTTTTTTTGTTTCATATTTATTTATTGAGAGAAAGAAATTAACAATACATAGAAACAAGAATGTCTATATAATATTCTAAAATAACTTGTGTTCATACAAAGTAACAATATATTATGGATTTTTATCCATTGAGCACATTAGTTAAACATTTGTTATCTGTACTAACATTACTATCCCTTTTTCCATATAAAATATTTAGTGCACCGATTTCTCGTAATGCACTCTTAAGAGCTAGTAACAATGTATATGTCTTGGTGTTTTCAGTAATAAACAAATCCCATTGCCTTGGAATTCCAATGCTCAATTTATATAAATGTAATATTAGATATAAAGATCTGAGGTTGTCCTACGTCAATTGTGTGTTGCTGAGAGAACCGTTTTTGATTTCTTTGGATTCAAACAAAAACTGACCAATCAGCGGGAAGGTTATCTTTGATGTGTACTTCCCCCGCCCATTCACTGTCCTGCAACACTTGCATTTGTGGGTTAGTTTAAAGCTCTTGGCTAGATGGGTGAAACGTCGTTGTGTACAAGGGATTTTTCCTGTGCCCAATAAATGACAATGAGTTTAGAAATACAAACACTATACTTTGGTGTTGCCAGACGTTCAGTAAACTACTCCCTGCTACTTACTGCATTGTTTGACAAGTACATTTAAAAATACTTTGCGTTAATGTTATACTTTATGCTCGGAGATATCTTTGTTACAGCTCTTTTGTGAATAGGATTAGGCAGACATGGCATTTAGCAATTTTGTCCGTTTTTTCCCCAAATTGTGAATATTAAAAAACAGTGCAAAATTCCTGTAAAAAAGTACGTTTTGTAGAAGATAGACTTCTCAAATAATCCTATAGAAGCATTTTCTAGCTTAAGAAAATTGCCAAAAAAATCTCCTTCAAATTGTTTGGGTGGAAAATTGTATTCACGGGTGAAGTTGACAAACTTTGAAATTCTGCAGTGTTGCATAGTGTGTCACCTGTGCATAATGTCATCAGTAGAGTTATCATTTTAGACACCTCTAGATTTATCTGTGGGGGGTGCATCAATATGGGTCTACCTTTGCTGCCCTTTCCAGGTGGCATTAAATTGAACACGGGTGCCTCAACAGTCACTGATACACTGAACGATGAGTTGTCTGTACCAGGTTCACCATTGACAATGCCCATGGGCTGTGGGGGTATTGAATGAGGCCTTGCGCTCACACACTCCTGTCTAGAAATCTTGGTAATGGCTCCTGTGAAGAGGGAACCAATATTCATGGACAGTGACTCTTCTGGAAAGCCATCCACACATGCGATCTGAAAGATAGACACAGCCCAGCTCCAGATCTGAGGTTGGAAATTGAAGATGAGGATTGGTCCACGCAACCAAAAGAGCCAAACTGGAGCGGGCAGCGTATTAGCCCCAGGCAAGCGGACGTACAGGTTCGAGGGTGTCCTAGGCGAGGATAGTGTTGAGTGCCCTCACTGGTCCTGGGTGAGCCATCAGGCTCTGAGAATGGATGTAAAATATTGTCCAAATCGTAGAGAGCGAAGGGTTGAGATGCTGGCCTGTTTAAGACCAGGTGATGGCCTGAGCACATCCGTCAGAGATGAGACCAAAGTAGGAAAGCAGCAGGGCTAAATTCTGGGCAGTAAAGCTACAGAGGCTGCAGGAATGAGTACTCTATCAGAGATCCGTGCCAGACAGGGCAGAACATTGTCCTAACCTGCCCCAGGAGAGGAATTACGCATCCCGACGCGCGCCCATAACTGAACCTAATGCAGTGTCACCAGCCGGAAGTAAAGCGAGTGACCATCTTGGTTGACCGTTCCTACACAGCTGTGGCTGACCTAAATCACCACACATGGCTCTCCCACGTGAAGATACTAGAATAAATAATGAGCTTAGTGGGGCCAACAAAGCCTCTCATCTTCAATTAGTTTGGAATATGAGCAGCATTACACTGGGCCACAGTGATGATTGTCATTAACAGTGCTTGGAAATGGAAACAGCTGCGGGGTTAGGCGCTATATGCTAACGCTTCCTTTGAACACTTAGGCGATGGGTGTCCATCCACTGGACGCCTCTGGCACCCTCTCGCTGCACCTGCTCCCTCCCTTACTAACTCGGCAGTCGGTGGTTGCTTGTGGGTCAGCCAGTAAACACGAACTCACCGTAAAGCGCGTGCACGCACGGGATGAGGGGGCACAGCGCTGTGAAAATACCAACATTCACTGGTGTTGAAATGGGGTGGGAGCGCCCGGCTGGAATGTTATCAGCCCATTGGCCCTCCAGACAGCTGGAAGCAGCAGCCCACAGACAAATGTAACCGCCACACGAGAACTGCAGCATTCCAGAGCTGCGGCATTCCAGAGATGCTCTCTGGGAGCGAGAGGGGAAGGATGCGAGGACATAAACCAGCTGATGAGGCAAAGCTGGAAGCACTTTAGAGAGTCTCCGGGGCACGCTGGAGCTGGGGTCACGAGAAAACATCCTGAGAGACACTGTTGCTAGGGAACCGAAAGGGGACAATGGACGCCCATTTATGAATGCATGAAACAGTTTTGGAATCATGAAAAAGAAGCAGACAGAATGTCTTGGAAGGAATCCCCGGGACTTCAAAGAAAGATGCTCCTATTGACAGCTCTGGGAATTCTAGTTAAATTATGACTTGTAGAGAGAGCAGCAGCTGAATTCTGGGGATTAAACACGTAGAGTTGAATAATACGGAGCCCAGATAGAGACCGTGATAATCTAGAGTCAAGGTATGAAGTAAAACACAAGCCCACCCAGCTATGGAGCATGACAACTCTGACAAACAACAGCCCAGCTATGGAGCATAATAACTTAGATCCTGGACATAGAGTAAGCAAACCCGCAGCCCAGATAGAGAGCATGACCACCCAGAGCCCAGACCACCCAGAGCCCAGACAACCCAGAGCCCAGACAACCCAGAGCCCAGATATAGAGCACGAAAACCCCGAGCCCAGATATAGAGCATGACAATCCAGAGCCCAGATATAGAGCATGACCACCCAGAGCCCAGACAACCCAGAGCCGAGATATAGAGCATGACCACCCAGAGCCCAGACAACCCAGAGCCCAGATATAGAGCATGACCACCCAGAGCCCAGACAACCCAGAGCCCAGATAGAGAGCACGAAAACCCGCAGCCCAGATAGAGAGCACGAAAACCCCGAGCCCAGATATAGAGCACAACAATCCAGAGCCCAGATATAGAGCAAGACAACCCAGAGCCCAGATATGGAGCATGGCAACCAAGAGCCCAGATATGGAGCACGACAACCCAGAGAGCCCAGATATAGGGCACGACACCCCAGAGCCCAGATGTAGAGCATGACAACCCAGAGCCCAGATGTAGAGCACCACAACCCAGAGCCCAGATATGGAGCACGATAACCCAGAGCCCAGATATAGAGCATGACAACCCGGAGCCCAGATATGAAGCAAGACAACCCAGAGCCCAGATGTAGAGCACGACAACCCAGAGCTAATATATAGAGCATGACAACCCAGAGCCCAGATATGAAGCATGACACCTCAGAGAGCCCAGATGTAGAGCACGACAACCCAGAGCCCAGATATAGAGCATGACAACCCAAATCCCAGATATAGAGCACGACAACCCAGAGCCCAGATATAGGGCACAACAACCCATTGCCTAGATAAAGAGCACGACAACCCAGAGCTCAGATATGGAGCATGACAACCCAGAGCACAGATATGGAGCATGAAAACCCAGAACCCAGATATAGAGCAATGCAACCCAGAGCCCGGAAAAAGAGCACGTCAATCCAGAGCCCAGATACAGAGCATGACAACCCAGAGCCCAGATATAGAGCAAGACAACCCAGAGCCCAGATATAGAGCATGACAACCCAGAGTCCAGCAATAGGACATGACAATCCAGAGCCCAGATATAGAGCAAGACAACCCAGAGCCCAGATATAGAGCAAGACAACCCAGAGCCCAGATATAGAGCATGACAACCCAGAGTCCAGCAATAGGACATGACAACCCAGAGCCCAGATATAGAGCCTGACAACACAGAGAGCCCAGATATAGGGCATGACAACCCAGAGTCTAGATATGGAGCTTGACACCTTTTATTCTAGATATGGAGCATGAAAACCCAGAACCCAGATATAGAGCATGAAAACCCAGATGTAGAACATGACAATCCAGAGCCCAGATACAGAGCATGACAACCCGGAGCCCAGATACAGAGCATGACAACCCGGAGCCCAGATATAGATCACAACAGCCCAGAGAGCCCAGATATAGGGCATGACAACACAGAGGCTATATATAGAGCACGACAACCCAGAGCCTAGATATGAAGCATGAAAACCCAGAACCCAGATATAGAGCACGACAACCCGGAGCCCAGATATGGAGCACGACAACCCAGAGATAAGATATGGAGCATGAAAACCCAGAACCCAGATATGGAGCAAGACAACCCAGCGCCCAGATGTAGAGCACGACAAACCGGAGGCCAGATATGGAGCACGACAACCCGGAGCCCAGATATACAGCGTGACAACCCAGAGCCAGGTTTGACAACTTAGAGCCCTGATATAAAGAATAATACAGAGCCCTTCCAGATAGTGAGCATGAAACCCTATAGTCAAGGCTGACTAACGAGAGCCCAGCTATAGAGCGTGGCCTTCTACAGCCCAGATATAGAGCATGACAACCCAGGGCCAGGTTTACAGTGTAACATACCAGAGTCCATGAAACAGAGCTCAACAACTTGGAGCTCTGAAATGGTGCTAGACATCATGGATTGCAGACTGTGAACACAACAAATTGGAGACATAGAGTCCAGAAATAGAGCTTGACATGTTTGAGCTCACTAGGAGTTAGAGAACTAGAGCCAGGAATGATGTTTGATCTATAGAGTGCAGACTGAGAGCAAGAAAAACCAGAGGCAGATATAGAGCCTGACACCCCAGACTCCAGAAATAGAGGCCGACACCACTGAGGTCACTGTGAGCTGGAGAACGGTCGCCCAGAAATAGTGGTTGACATCATGGAGTGCAGACTAAGAGCGCAACAAACCAGAGACAGATGAAGAGCCTGAAACCCAGAGCCCAGAAATAGAGCTTGACATGTTTGAGCTCACTATAAGCTAGAGAACTGGAGCCCAGAAATGAGGTTTGCCAACATGGATGGATCCTGGACGGGAAGCATAGCAAGACGACCTCGGCATGGAACCGGACAACACGGAGCCCACATTGGTTGATCATCTTTCTAATCATGTTGAGAAAATTGACATCTTGAATAAGAATAACTCCCTAATCTTTCAGGTTGGTTGAGCTGAAGGAAAGAATACTGCAGAGGTCTCACGGTGGTGGTTGGAACTACCTGAACGTCGCAGAGGAGATATCTTCTGTCTCCTCCGTTGAAGCACCCCTTGAGATCTTTGGAACAACTTCGTCAGTGCTGTTACAGAGGGGTGATTGCTAGTGACACTGTGCAACACAATTCATCCCCTCTGCAGAGTGCCACAGATGATCCAGCAGAGAAACTCACTTCCAATGACAAAGAACAGAGTTAGCACGCACCAAAGGTTCTTTTAATGAGAGTACTCAGAGCTATCCACTTGGGGAAGTGATTAATAGCTGCTTTTGCAACCTGTACAGTCCTTAGACACCCAAACCTCTAACCCTGGTAGAAGGAGAGCATACTGGTTCTAAGGTGCTGTGGAGGAAACCTCTTTACCAAGACTCATTTAGGATAAATGGAACAGAAAAAGACCATGATCAAACCCGGGCAACAACATAAAACTAAGAGATTCTCCAGGGATGAAGGAACTAGACAACAATCAATGTCAGTGTGTGAGCCCACCTCAAGACAAATGACACAACAGGCAGTGCACACAGTGGCGTTGACAGGCCATTCTCAGCACCCCCGCCATTGGAGGATCCATGCATGCAGCATCCGCTACAAGCCAGAGAGAAAGATGTGAGTCTCACAGCTCATTAGCAAAACTGGCACACAGGTCGGTGACTGGCAGGCACATTGTCCTATTAGCTATTGAGGCAACGCAAGAACACACTATTATGCCACCTATTGCGGGAGGACAACTTGTTCCCTCAGCCATTCCGCATCCTTCTCCAATAAATACTCTGATGACATCATCTCTAATCATATTCAAACATCCTTTCCTGACAACCTGTACAGGGAGGCAGAAACCAGTAGCTCGTGCTTAAGCCATAATTGCAGTGCAGTGGGCCTTCACATTCCTGGGTGCCGGTGGCACTGCACCTGCTGCTTCGATCATAGCTACAACCCTCTCAATTGGACTGGGTCGTCCAGTGCCAGACTGGCTCAGATCCTCTTTACCTGACCGGGTTCAGGAGGAGTCTGTGACACTACACACCAGCATCCTACCAACCATGCCCTCAGAGATCTTTGCTGCCACAAGCCTGCCTAAGGTTTATAGGAGTTTCTGATGCACCCTCACCGATGCCACGACTTCCCTATGTCCAGGTACGCCAACATCACCCAGACTCACTCTTTGGTGTGAATAGAGATTGTAGCATGGATGCTGGGTCAAAGGGTGTGTGATGTCACTTCCGGATTCTGGCTAATCCACGTCTATGACCACATAGTGTGCAGTATTTCACATCCATTTCAAATCACTAACATTTCAGCAGTGAAATGAACTGGTGGAAAGCATGTGTAGTAAGTAATCCGTTGGAGAGGATTTTACAATTAGTTGCTGATACAGATAAAGGAGGTTTCACTATATCTTTTTGGAGCCTGGAGTAAGACCAACTTCCTGGAGCATGGCAGAGGCCCTGGGACTTCCAGATATGTCCCTTGCAGCTGCATTCTCTTCTGTACCAGAGATAGGTGGGTCCCAGCTGCCTGACAGCTTCAAAGAAATGCAATAAAAATATCACCATCACCAAAGAGAAATAGGTCAAAAAGAAAAAGATTTAGACTGCTTTCAATTTGGACGCACCCGGGCAAAGAAGACGCACAAGAAATGCGTAAAACAGATTTTAGGATGAGAGTGGTCATTTCATGCAACAAACAGGGTTTAGTGGGCTGTGCCAAGTGTGAAGCCAATGGCATCTGTTTGTATAAATCACTGTAAACCTTTATAAGGATCTCATGTCTTCGCTAATTTGAAAGGCATGTCTTTTTTATAGGGAAGCTGTTTTAGTTTAACCGGAACATGTTGCAGTCACTTGTGGTTACTGCCCTTGGCAGAGCTGCACAACTGTCTGCTGGAGCAGTTCTGTAAACATGCCTCTGAAGGGCAGGCTGGAGAGATCATAAGGGCAAACAGGGTGCATTTGTGGCACTCCTCCTTGGCCACCTCTGGGCGCCCCTTTGGCGCTTTCTTCATAGCATCAAGAGGGGGACATGTCTGCCTCACCCCCTGTCACTGTGGTATTCTAAGGGCCACATCACCTCATCAGATTTTAACATGTGATATTGGCTCAATCAAGTAAACAGTTTCTCAGCTGTAGTTAAATTTGTTGGCAGTAGAAGGTAGTAGGGGTGTTTGTATTTGTTGGCGGTTAATTGATCAATGCTTGATGTTAGCACCATATGGGACTGTTTAATGCATTATTTATTTTACTTTTTACCAGTGGCATTTCATGAAATAGAACTAGAATCCCCAGAAAGATTTGTTTGCATAGTAGCAGTTAATACTAAGTCTGGTGAGCGCTCACTTAACCGTGTGAGTTGCGACGCACTGGTCAGGCTTCATGCTCTTATTGATTTGTAGCAAACAGGCGCACTGGAGGTGTTACACAGAAGAGACCACGCATGGATCCTGTTTTCCAAGCAGAAACAAGGAGCTTACTTTTTTTATGAACCGTAGTACACATCTCTCTGTGCCACCTTCTCTGGTGGTCCCTATTTTTTGTTATCGCTTGCTACCTCCTCTAACGTCAAAGACTGGCTCCCCCTTCTTTCTGCCTTGAACTGCAACACACACATTGTCCACTCTGCCAATTTCCTAGGTATTACTTTAGACCTAGACCTCTCCATGCAAACACACATCAGCGCCATCACTAGAGGAGCTAACCATCAGCTGCATATTCTTAGGAAACTAACACCTTTCCTCCCTGCGGCTGACCTCACAATTGCACTTGTGCTGTCGAACTGGACTACAGTAGTGCTACCCTTGTGGCCTCCCGAAAACCTCACTTGCTCCTCTGAAGGCTACACTTAATGCAGCAGCTAGGCTCATCACAGGATCTAAAAAAAAGGGATCACATTACCCCTGACGAGCTCTGAATTGGTTACCATTCCAGGGCGGGAAGCACTTCAATATTGCTTGCATGACTCATAAAGCGCTGCACCATAATACACCTTCCTACCTGTCCCAGAAATGGACCCTTTCAGGTGGAAACAAACCCTCTGGAAGTGCGAGCTCCTTACTTCTCAAGCCACAAAAATTCAAGGAAAAGAAAATCTACAACCAATCCTTCTCTGGAATGACTACAAATATTTGGAACTCTCTCCCTTCGGAGATCAGATGCAACCCATCCACATCCCTCTTCAGGAAGGAAGTAAAACAACTTTCTATCCAACAAATCCCTCTCTCCCCAAGGTCTTGGCCTCACCCCCATTCCATGTCTAGACCTGACCTTTTTTTGTCTGCTGCCTCTTGGCACTCGGTAACATGCCTGTGTTTTGGGCCTATGTTATGCTACACCCCTCACGTAACCCTATGCATCTCTACCGTGGAGGAAAACTGTGTATCTACTCTCCCCACCTCAACCACCTTAGAACCTGTGTATACACTGTCATTGTGTTCTTTTTTGATTTATTGTCGCTATGTATTTTTATTTACACTTTATATATCTCAGGTACTTGCTGCTATTCTGGTTACATATCCCACTGAATTCCGTTTACTCTTTTTTACCATTACTATTTATTTTTACCTACTCTCTATGTACCTCACGCTACTGCTGATGTGCTTACTCTGTATAGCACTAAGTTGTCATGAACATAAGTGGTAAGATGCCATATTTGCTCTCTACCTCGGTGGAAAACTATGCATCTATTCTCCTCTCCCTCACACCTCCCTACCTGAACCTCCTCAGAACTGTTGCGTCCACATGTCCTACTGTCTATCTTTTTTTTAATGTTGATATGTATCTTTGTTTGTGCATTATGTAACTCGCATACTTGTTGCTATTTTGTTAACATATCCCACTGTACACCGTTTACTCCTTCTTACCGTTAATAAATATATATATATATGTATGAAAACCACAAGTTGTCCTTGAGAGAAGGCCACACACAAAGGGGTTGAGCACATCACTGCGCAAGCAGCAGCGTTGTATCAGGCTGCGTGCACTCCAGCTTGCCATACGCGTTTCGAGCTCCCTCGAGCTCTTGATCACTGGCGGCATGAAGAGGCAAACAGGTGAGTAAGAACAGCTGATTTATTAAATACAAAGTCCCGCCCATATAGGCGTGCAAGGCATGCTGGTCGATATAGTTCCAAATATTGCCTCAAAGACTTGCTCGTTCTGTAACCAAGTGGATTCTGCTCCCTCTGCATTTAAAATGTCAATCCCGTAAGGTAGGAATGCTGTCGTCAGCACTGCTTTCCTGCTGCTAAGTCTCCAAGCGGGTGAGGCCCCCTTTGTCCCACACGCACTCATGGTTATGAGCGCATAGGGCCCGCATAAGAAGCGCTGGGGCCATATCGCGGCCGGACCAGCCGCATGTTTACGAAAACCACAAGTTGTCCTTGAGAGAAGGCCACACACAAAGGGGTTGAGCACATCACTGCGCAAGCAGCAGCGTTGTATCAGGCTGCGTGCACTCCAGCTTGCCATACGCGTTTCGAGCTCCCTCGAGCTCTTGATCACTGGCGGCATGAAGAGGCAAACAGGTGAGTAAGAACAGCTGATTTATTAAATACAAAGTCCCGCCCATATAGGCGTGCAAGGCATGCTGGTCGATATAGTTCCAAATATTGCCTCAAAGACTTGCTCGTTCTGTAACCAAGTGGATTCTGCTCCCTCTGCATTTAAAATGTCAATCCCGTAAGGTAGGAATGCTGTCGTCAGCACTGCTTTCCCGCTGCTAAGTCTCCAAGCGGGTGAGGCCCCCTTTGTCCCACACGCACTCATGGTTATGAGCGCATAGGGCCCGCATAAGAAGCGCTGGGGCCATCTCGCGGCCGGACCAGCCGCATATTTACGAAAACCACAAGTTGTCCTTGAGAGAAGGCCACACACAAAGGGGTTGAGCACATCACTGCGCAAGCAGCAGCGTTGTATCAGGCTGCGTGCACTCCAGCTTGCCATACGCATATATATATATGTTGCAAAATTCGTCACCAGCTTCCACGTTGCTTCGGAAAAGACGAACACAGACCCAGATATCAGTGCAGGAATATTCTATTTATTTTCACCCAGCACTGCCGCCATTACGCGTTTCGGCCTGCCAAAGGCCTTGATTACATGACATGTGAGGAAAACATTCACATATTTAAAGTGCTAGTGCATAATCACGTGGTGTATACTTCATAGATCACCATAGACATAGAAACAATTTTCTCCGAACTTTCTGAATTATCAGTATGTTTTCATTTTTTCAGAAAAGCATAAAACGTCACATCATTATTATGTAATCATAATGAACAACATCTTTAGAAAGTTGTAATTAGATGTGCAAATAAAGCAATATTGCAGATAAACTTCAGTCACGTTACTGATGAAGGACAATAACATTGTTCAGATTTTAAAAGAACCAGGTTTAAATACATATATATAAATATATAAATAAATAAATATACGTTCATATTCATGTAATAAATATGATAAAAGAATAAAACCCCAGTGGGTATATTCTAAAATTTCATATCACTTGTTATTATTCAATAAAATCAAAGATGAATAATAAATAGTTCAACAATAAACAAATATCTGAACTGCCTTCACATAGTTTAATAAATAAAGTGCTAATGCTTGAACCTGAGAATCTGGCTAACTTTATGGGATTTTAAACTGTTTCTAAGAACAAAGGTGCCTGTGCAGATTTAAAGTGCTACCCAGTGTTAAATATGTACAACATTTTTTTTTTTAAACATTTTACTATATTTATAAAAGAAAAGGGGAAGGGGCTGTCAATGATACTACGTTATCTCGTCTATCATTTGTCTTTCAGAATTTTCCTTTTTAAACAGTAACAGTACGTGGTATTAGTTTCATAGACACGTGTAAAAATCCTCATTAGCGTTCGGACCATTTGGTGACTTGGTATCTAATTCTAGAATATATCGTGTTTCTAGTTTGTGCAGCATGGCTTCACGATTGCCACCTCGTCTGAGTGGCAATACACAATCTATTGCAAAGTATTTCAAATGTTCAATGGCATTGTTGTGACTTTCTTTGAAATGTCTCGCGACTGGATAAGCGGGGTCACTGTTAGAAATTGCTCTGATGTGCTGGAGTATCCTCTTGTGGACCTGCAACTTGGTACTACCAACTGTTGCGTCCACATGTCCTACTGTCTATCTTTTATCTTTGTGAAAGGCATAGTGGCATTCCAATATGGACTTCTAACCCACGAACTACAGAAACCATAATGCAATCTAGTCACGCCCACTACGGCATAGTTCAAAGTAAGCGCCCTGAACACGGCGCAAAATTGTGCAGCTGTGCCTCCAGCATATACCAGTGACCAAGGGCTCAACTCAGCCCGAAACGCGTTTGGACCTATTTTGCTGTGGTGATAAAACGGATGTCCCAGCTACCTATATATATATATATATATATTACCTACTGGCGGTCGCCAATAGGTAGTTATAGTTAGGACCCTGTTTCCATAGGAAAACCGCAACATTCTATTTTGAATAACTTTGGCGCCGGTCGACGAATCTTCGCGAAATTTTCAAAATAGGTGGGGCGCTCCGCTCCGCTCCTACTCTGAAAGTCTCGGGGGGATTCGTCAAGCGGGGGCTGAGATAAAAGGGGGGTCCCAAAACACGTTTTTCCCATGCATTTTTCCATAGGACCTTTAGACACAGCTACAGCCCGAACGGCTGAACAGAGTTCCTCGAAATTTGGCAGAGAGGTAGTCTACAGGTCAAGGAAGTGCCTTTTGTAGGTTTGGTGTAAATCTGTTCAGTAGATTCTGAGAAAATAGCCTTTAAATCAATATATATATCTGAGCCAGCTTACGGTGCGCTTACCGTGCGCTTACCGTACGCGTACGGTGACGTGCGCGAGCGCGATTCTGATTGGCTGTTAGATCTTAGTAAACATTCGAATCGGTCGAAACCAGGAAGCGGCGGCCACCATTTTCTCTCTCGCACCCTGAGGGGTGGAGGATTAACAAAGGGAAAAACATGTAAAGGGGCTGTTTAGACAGCTCCTAATCACATAGCCTTGATGATGGTGTCCCCAAGGCCAAAAAATCAATTTTAATTTTTTTCGAAAAATCGGCGATTACGGTAAAAATTTGCACAAAAAAAAAAAAAATCAACCACACTCGCCCCACCCCGTGTGACAATGGTGCACGCAGGTCACCATTTGTACATGGCATATTAGACACTGTAAGAAATGAAAAAAGATTTCCTTTCGCAACGAAGCGCATAATATGTCCTCCATGTGCGCACGGTGCGCGAAGCGCATCGTGCGTACATGGCCCATCTAGCGTAACGTAACGGCCCATCTAGCGTAACGTGCGTGCACGGCACTAACTGCGTAAAGTGGGCGCGCGGTGCGCGAAGCGCACCGCGTGCTCACTGTGCGCGCACGGTGCGCGAAGCGCACCGTGCGCGCACGGAACGAACTGCGTTAAATGGGCGCGCACGCCACGAATGGCGTAATGTAACTTAGCATTTAAAAAAACGTACAAATTCACTGAAAAAACCATAGGTTTCACACACGTTATAGTTAGGAAATAGCATTTAAAAAACCTTGCAAATTCACTGAAAAAACCATAGGTTTTCACACATGTTATAGTTAGCTGGACATTTTACTGATAAAAAACCAATGAAATTCCCCCGTTATAGTTAGTGCAGGCAACTATAACTCACGCGACCGCAATCCTCTGCTGATGACATATGTGTCTTTATGAAAAAAATTTTTTTGTAATATATGTATAGCTAAAATTGAATGGAAGAAGACATGGGCAAATAAGTGTCTAAATACAGTATTAGCATCAGCAGAGGATTGCGGTCGCGTGAGTTATAGTTGCCTGCACTAACTATAACGGGGGAATTTCATTGGTTTTTTATCAGTAAAATGTCCAGCTAACTATAACATGTGTGAAACCTATGGTTTTTTCAGTGAATATATATATATATATATATATATATTGTATCTATTCTCTAGGTGCCTCATATAATTGTTTGCTGGGCTCACAGTGTTAATAATAATGTGCTCTGATAACTTCGGGTCATGTTCGCGCGCTACAAAACTCCTAAATAAATAAATAAGTAATAAATAAGCTACAGTTTAACATCCTGCAAATTAGATTTATTGCTATACCACAGGCAATAATTCTAAAATATTTAATGTGGAAAAATATGGTGCTAGCCTCAAGCACTGTTCAGTTCACCACCGACAAATTCAAATAAAGCCAACACTAAACAGTTTACCAAATTCCACCGACACTGCCAGCAAATTCAGATTTTGCCGACACTGAACCAGTTACTTGATTCAGCCACAGGTATCTGTAATGATTTTCAATGCCAGGCGGCAGGGGGCACACTCTTGTGAAAAGTTATTACATAGAATTTAAAAGAAACAGTGTGGCCAGCGGGCCACTTAAGACGCGCAATGGATCTTTTCAGAGACACCAAACTTTCCACCGCATTCTTAATGATTCAGAAAGACAAGGAAGCCTTTGATAGACAGAAAACCAAGACTTATTTTCTTAAGAATATCTCCTGTTCTGAGTAAAGGAAAAATGGTTTAATAATCACACCCATTATTTACACATGTTTTAAATTTACTCCTGTCAATCATTTAACACCACGTACCCAGACAAAATTCCCCCTGCTGTATCATCTGGACAGACCTCCTTCAGTTAAGGTGTGTAAGGACTTAAATGAGTAGCTGAGACCCCCAGCGCCCCCTTTATCTAAGACTGGGATGGTTTCTAATTCTAAACATCTTCCTGTAAGGCATGTCTTAGAAGTGCTGATATAATCCAAAGCAGGGCGTACATCTAAATGGAACTAATCTGACACTCCTGAATTGCCCTGTAAACGTGGACTCAATTTATTAGCATGTATATATTTTACAGTTTTAGGTCTTGTTAGCATGCACATATTTTACAGTTTTAGGTCTTGTTAGCATGTATATATTTTACAGTTTTGGGTCTTGCTACAGATACGTTTAGCTGTCTGGCAGACATATTGTTGCCAATTAATTTTAATATACATAGAGCAGGCTTTGATTAATCCCTAGTGGAGTACTTCTTTTTCACTGTCTCTTATTGGCTGATTGGTATATCATTCCACCATGGAGAGCTTGAATTGCAAATGCATTGGGGACAATTTTAAATCCAGACTGTACTCAATAATGATGCATTCAAAACTGTATGCCATACATACATTATATACATGCCAACAAACCATCTCCACCTCAGCCACCACCATTAGCACCAGCAAAATAAATACCACCACAATTAAAGTTAACATTATCACAACAATTACCACCAACACCATTAACCCTTTCACTGCCCTCATCACCTCCAACAGCATAACCACTAATATCATTATCACCTCAACTACTACCACAACTGTTATTATCAACATCAGCGTTACCCCCACCAATATCACCTCTGTCATCACCATTAACACGCAAACACAAGGAGATGATGGACGGAGCACTGAAACTTTTCAGACACTCACTCCCAGTCACAGATCTGGGTTGAATCCATCATCATTCTTTAGCTCACTTAGCCACCCCAGTTCAGACCTAACCATATGCAAATCAATCTTGACCCTGTTCCTCATGGGAACAGTCCAGCCCGAACAGCCAAGCCAGGTCTTCCCTGGACCGGAAACAAGCTTCCTGGGACCAGTTTCAGGGTAACACCCTTCATCAGCCAGGCTAGCTTGAATCCAGTGGCAAAATGAGCAAGGGGCCAATGTCTGGACATATCCTGCCAACTAAAGGCGAACACAACAAACACAAGGAGATGATGGACAGAGCGCTGAAACTTTTCAGACACTCACCCCCAGTCACAGATCAGGGTTTAATCCATCAATGTTCTTTAGCTCCCTTTGCCACTCCAGTTCAAACCTAGCCATATGTAAAATTACCATTAACACCACCACAATTCTGTGTTTCCTATAAATAATAAAAGAAGCGCTTGCTCAAACAGTAGATTTAGCTTATTACTGAAGTGAAAATGTAAGCTCTTAGCTTTGCCAATGTGTGTTACATAATGTGTCTCTCCCAACAACAGGTGGCATTGTACTTGCCAGAAAAAACATGGAGGAAGCAAGTGTCTCCTTACATTCAACAGAGAGGGAAGAAAAGAGTGCGAGGAAGGAATGTCAGAGGATGCTAATACAGATTCATAAAGTCTTGACATCTAAAACAGTCCTTTGCAAGAATACACAGGAAAGGAAAGAGGAGAAGAAATGATTGGTCAGAGAGGGGACGAAGCACACCAGTGAGACGTGCAAGCAAACAAGTGGAGGTCTTAGTGTTGAGAATAATTTAGGAGGCCGGTTCTCGGGGTTCATAAGAACTGCAGGAGCTTTGCCCTCAGATCCCTGAGGGTGTGGAAGTACGATGAGGCAGAACATGCGGAGGTGGTCTGATTGGTGACCCTGCGAGGCGTGTGAATCTGTGAGGAGTGAGTTTAATGCTTGGATCACATTCATCTTCGTCATGCTTGATCCTTTATGTCCTTGCCACAGTCCTTGTGTTTACAAGGAGATTGCCCACACAAAAAAGCCCCTGTGTTGCCTTCTAAATAAAACAAAGGTGCTGTGCAGGCATGCTACATGTGGCTCCCTGCAAAGAGTTGACACACAAAGCCTCTGGATTGAGATCTGGCCAATGATACATCTGGCCCCGGGAGACTGCTTTCTTCTGCAGATGTTCCCTTAAAGCCTGCACCGCTAGATTAGTTCAACAGAAAGTGTTTGTTAAGGAAGCCAGAAACATCATGAAGGAAGAAGGACTGTCATTAACCAGGCCGATGGGAAAGAAGTGGCCGCCATCACTGTAGAATATGACCATTGGCAGCACTGGCGGAAACATGGCTACAGTTTATTGACAGTCATTGAGTTCAATCTGGGCCTGTGGATGTAAGTCACCCAGCCCAATGGAATCGTCCTACTGCCCCACACAGTGAGACTTCTGCTTTGCATGGCCTTGGGTTTATTCAATGACTGAATCTGTCAAGTTTAAGGACGCATGGGGGGGGTCACAAATGTGTAAAGTAAAAGTGGGTATGCATGGTTGGGCTGGAGATAGAGGTACTGGTATCAGGAAAAATAGTGGAGAACTGAAGAGAGATGGAGAGATAAGGAGATAGACAGAGTGACTGTGTGTGCAGGTTTGGGTGTTTGAGCGATAGAAAAAACATGTATTTGAGCAATAGACAGTGAGAAGGAGAGAGGTCAGAGTGTATTTGTGTGTGTTGGAGAAAGAGAGAGAGAGAGACAGGGAGGGGAGAGAGTGTGTGTGTTTCAGAGGGAGTGAAACAGAGTGCGTGCAAATTGAGGGTAACAAGTAGGCCTGGGCGAAAGTTTAGTTGCTCTGGAGTAACCAGCATAAATTCAGTAATCACACATTACTCTTGTGATGCAAAAGTTCCAGATTATGCCACGAAAATAGAACTAAATGCTGGATTGAGCTTCTCACACAATTATGCCTAATTACGAGTCATTTTGCAGTAATTACGAGTAACTATGCTAGAGAGAATTACGCCAGTTACGTCCACCCCAAGTAGCAAGCATTGGCAATGCCAATAGGTCTGGCGTTAATATGCTGCACCCTACATTCTCACGGCACGCTGCTCACAGTGCACTCACATGGGCAGTGCCTTTTTATTTCTTATGACTAGAAATAGGAGTGAGAACAAAGCGACTGAGGCAGCCTGCTGTGGGTTGATGGAACAAGAGCAAACACAGCTTTGCATGAGGAGTGAGATACGTGAGAGGGCATAGTGGGCTAAAGCAGAGAGCTGAGATGGTCATGACAAGTGCCAGCAAGTGCCTTGTGCACCATGCAAAGTGGCATGCAAGATTTGTTTACTCACTGGTAACCTGTGGGTGAAGTCTAACTGGAATTTAAAAGAAGGGCAGAGAGGTAAATAAGTAACAACCATGGGCAGCTGCATTTCACACCATCTGAAGACAACAGAGAGTATAGTTAGGTAAGCCAAACAAGACTGCATTCCTATCATCCAAAAAGGATGATAAAGCGGCCTGTATCACTAACCTTCTCCCTTCAACGCTGAAGCCAAGGAGAATGGTCCTTACAGTCTTCAAAAGAAAGTAAAATTTAACAGTAGTCTTGGTGGCAGGTGGGCAGGTGGGCAGAAGGTAAGAGCAGCACTTAGAGTAACAACAAAAGGTTTGAAGCCAGTAGCATGGGTTGGGAGTGGGCCAAGAGCCAATGAAGGTCAAACAGAGGTCAAGATCTAAGGATGATGCTCTCGAACCACGACCTCCATTTTATCCGCACTCAAATCCAAATGATTATTGGTCATCGAACATGTGATTGAGGCAAGACATTCCTTAAGTTTAAAATGAAGGTCAGACGTAGCACCACTTTACTGCATCTGGCACTAAATACAAACAACAAAGTAGTTAAAAAAAATAAAGCCAAAATGGGTTAAACCAACTTAATAGGTTTAAAAAGTTAACAAATTCCACAAAGTACCAATAATTCTTAGTCAATGTCCAGTGTTTTTCCTTTTAAAGAGGGATAAAGATGTAGAAAACGTTCTTGTGTGTGCATATCTGCATGCTTGAGCAAGAGAAACAGTATGCATTTGAAGGATAAAGAGAGAAAGGGAGAGATCAGACAGTGTGTGTGAGGGTAGTGTAGGTGTGGGTGTATTTGAGAGGGAGAGCAAGAGAGTGCATGCAAGGGGAGGATAACAAGCACTGGTAATGTCAATAGGTCTGGTTTTAATATGCTGCACCCTCTGCCCTCAATGGCGCACTGCTTATAGTTAACTCACATGGGCTGTAGTTTAATTCACACTTAAATAGATACCAAACATAAAATGACAAACGCACACAATGAAATCAAGATTTCTCTAGAACCACTTGAACTGGGATCTGTGTCATACGGTCTCTTAGTGTTAAACAATGTATAACCCTCCCTATGCTGTTCATCAACGGAAGGTCTTTCTATTCGTCATAAAGTTTTTAATGCAAAACCCTTTCCTCTTGCATTTCTCCATGACTTTGCAATATAATTCCCCCTATTATTCCAAAGAGCTCATAATGCCCAATCCTGATTCTAAGGGCACTGAGACAGTGCTGTCCCGGGCTAGCTCGGGAAGAGCTGCGGGCTAGAAACTTGGACCAAAGCAACACGCAAAAATAACACACACAACACAAACAACAAACCACAGTTTTTTCTTTCAAATGAAAATGTGCTCTAATGCGCACACAACTAAATGCTATACTCACAATGCCAAATATTTACAAGATTTTAGGTGGAATAACAAATTAGAACCCCTTCTTTGGCTGCCTTGCAAATCATGTACCCTAATGAAATGCCATTTAAGAGGGAAACACAATCCTTTAAGTGTAGTTTGCTTCCATTATCTGTAAGGTCTCTTGTGGCACTTTGCACACCCGCGGGCTTTAATCCTAAAGATCAGGAATGCTCCTATATGGGTCTATTTGAAACATGAAGCTTTTTACCATTTAAAAGGTGAAGCCTACAGGTTAGGCCTGTTAATTCAAAAGGTAAAATGAGAGGGAAACTGGCTTTGTCATGAAGTGAAATAATCAATAAATCAAGCCTGCTGGATACTGTTTTTTCATCAGGAGAAGTTTAAGAACCCCCAGTGACAGGGATTTTAAGGATCCCTGCTGATTCTGAACTTTCCTTTACAGAACTGTGAGCATTCTAGGTGAGAGACCGCAGTGGGGTCCAGTCAAGTCAGCCGACCCTGGACTTCACTTGGTGTCTAGGTTTCAGAAATGTCTGGGGTATGCAAGTTTGATTTGGTGTGGGTCGAGCTTGGGTTCAAATAGTGCAGCTACCCATAGCACCAAAATGGGGCAATTTCCAAGTAAAAAAATGTATGTCTCCACATTGTGGTTGGGGGCCCTTCCTGCCACGGGTGAATGGCCCTCCCACATAAGTGGGGTACTATTTTTATCGGGAGAGGAGTGAGAATCCAGCGTAGTTGAACATTTGTTGTCATCCATTGAATTTTACTCCATTTTTTACTTCCAAATTTAAGCCAGTGTGCAAGAAAGTACAAATTTTGTAAAATGTCCTCTAAACTCGAAGATATTGAGTGTGCGTAGACCGTGTTATCCCAGATTCAGAGTTGCCCAAATAACCCCTATTTCTCAACTCTGTATTTAGGGGACATTTAAAAAATGTATAGGTTTCCTTCATAGCAATTTTTTATTCATTAGATTTTACATATGATTTGACGTATGGTTGGTACATAATGAAATATCATATATGGTGCAGCTTAGTTGTTGTCTCAGGGTACTACAAAAGTATTATACCTTTACATCCATGAAACCATTCTGCAGTGTCAGGCCAGCCCTAAAAAACCCACAGGGGCCCTAGGGTAATATTTGTGGGGGGATATCAGACATGAGAAGACACAGACAAGACCCAATCATCAAGATAGAGAGGGTTTGGAGAGATGTCTGTGAGGGAGACACACAAATGCTTCTTGAGGGGAGTTTGTGTATGTGAACGCGCATGTGTGTATGGACGCAGTGGCAGAGGTCAGAGACGCTACATATTTCAAACAGTTTGACTTCCTACCCATTCAGAAGTATTGAAAAATCGTTAAGGAGAGCACTTACGGTTTAATGTAGCTGGTTTCTGTTTTTGACATCAAATTGTACCAGGTGTACATTTCTACCAGTAATTGCAAACTTTTATAGGTTTTTCCAGTAAGTTTTGAAATTTTTTTACAAGGAGAGTTGAAAAACATTTCTGCATACTTGCGGATACTTAGCCCAGATTTTGACTACCGCTTGCCGTGTCTGCCACTCCGCCGCGTGGCGTGACGCCAGGTAATCATGACATCATTAGGGCTAGTGGGCATAGAGGGTGGGTGGAGACGGGCCAACACATAATAGGTTTCAGGCAGTGTTGGGAGACTTAGCAACACACAAGTGTTGCTATGAACAATGAGCAGCTCATTAAATCAGAAAGAATACATACTGCTGACAGATGTGACAAGCTGTTGAGGCTTACTCAAAAAACTCTCTACACTCACTAAAATAGCAAATAAATACAATATTGGACACATTTACAAGGTTTGCTACACACATAAATGTCAGCATAGTTAGTTGGCCAGGAGAAGGGAAGTTAAGAACATTTTTGTGATATATTATGAGAATCTACAGAACAAATCCAGACCTCAACTTTCAAGATACCTAAATACTTCAGCATTTTCCAAGGGCAAAGGCTGACTACAGACTCCACATACGACTATACCCTGCTAATCAACAGAAATTCAAAGACCTATAATAAATATATATATATATTTTTTAAAGTAGCCAAAGAGGTTGGTGTTCTTGTAAGGAGTTTTAAAATCTTTTTACCACATGTTTAGCAATTTATTTAGTAGATTTCTTTGTTTGTTAGTGTTCTATAATTATAAAGAAAGCCATGACTATGGAATCCTGGGGGGGGGGGGGGGGGGGGGGGTTAGGAGTAAACTTTGGCACCTTTCTAAAGAAAGATAGGCCTAAACAATGTTCTCATCCCTTAGGCCCATCTCGCCCCTGCATGCTGAGAGCAGAGTATCCAGTAAACTAGGGTTTTCAGATGACTACAGGACAACAGCTTGAGTCCTGGACTTTTATTTTACACAACATTGTCTACAGGTCTGGCAGTCTAATGGTTGAGATAAAATAAACCACAAATGCTCTGATATAGTGAACAACATGGAGTCACATAGTAGTAACCAACAAACTCTTATTGTGTCTCATAAACAACATAGGGGCATATGCATCAACATTAGCATTTGCGATTCCTTATTAGCGAAAAATAAGGAATCGCTAATAAGGAATAGCAAAAGGCTATGCATGTAGGAATCGCTATTCAAATAGCGATTCCTTAACATTCCTTATTACCGAATCGGTAATACCGAATCGGTAATAAGGAATACCTACCCATGCATTCCTATGGGTTTGGAGGCCCATAGGAATGAATGTAAAGCCATTCTGTATTAGCGATTCGGTATTACCGAATCGCTAATAGCTGGAGCACTTTCAAGGGTGCCAGGGTGTCAAAAGGACACCCTGTTGCACCCCTGAAAATGATATGTGCACATATGTTGCACACACACATGCTCTAAGGGCATGTGTGTGCGCAACATGAAACTTTGAAAAATGCACAAAAGTGCATTTTTCAAAGTTTTTGCAAATTACCATGCAGTTCATCTTCATGGTAATTTGCTCCCCTTATTAGCGAAATCGCTAATTTTTTAACTTTGATGCATTGCATTTAAGGAATCTCACTTTGGGATTCCTTAAATGCAATCGCTATTTAAGGAATCGGTATTTAAGGAATCCCTATTTAAAGAATCGCTATTTAAGGATTCCTTAAATACCGATTTCTGCTTTTGGGTTGATGCATTGGGATTGGGTATTTTTTACTTAATACCGGGAGCTAATAAGGAATCGGTATTTTACCGACTGGATTTTGGCTTGATGCATAAGGGTGATAGTGTTATACAAGGACACGCCTAACCGGACGTAGAGAAACTCTTTGATCCTGGACCTTTTCGAACAACTACACTTCAAGTACAAATTCCTTTGTGATGAATGCTACCGCTTGTGTACAGCGTGGAAAGAACGTTCCGCATCCAGAGTTGGGCCACACAATTATGTCATTTGTAACCTGGATTTTTGTTTCCCACTTTAAAGAAAAATGTTTCAATTTGTGCCAATTATTCATAAGTATGTGAAATGCAAGCCTGTCATTACGTACTATATTTTAGCATTCAATGCATCAGAGGACACAATTTCCACAAAAATATAATTTTGTGTGTTTGTGTTGCTCCAATGCTCTTGCGCTATAATTTTGCCACAAATGTTTGGCGGCGTTACGCAGTTTGGCATAATAGCTTAATTTCGGGAATTTCCCGTAACAAGCGTAATGTGTAATTAATATGGGGCATTATGGCACTCGTACAATGGAGCCCTCGTCCAACAGGCTTTGGAAGCCTAGGAAGAAAGATGGCCCTGCCTGTGATGCCAAGCAGCAAACAAGGGCACATGTTACTAATAGTCACCGTTTTGTGGCGTCAGCCAAGAAATACGCTCATTCTGGGGCTGATGAAGCTGGTTATGAGTTTCCATCTGTGAAGTGGTTTGTAGGTCTTGGGAACGCTCCAGCATCCTGTGGGGAGTTACAGATCCTTTATAAATTTATGGTTGGGCACAGAATATGTGTATAAAAAACTTGGAGCCAGTTTTATTCTGACAGGTCTGAATCTTCCCCGTGCGGTGTGTAGCAGGACGGGTCTTCCTTCGAGAAGTAAGGGTACGGACCGTAAATGCCAGACAAGGGTTCAAGGCCAGCAGACTTAAAAGGAGGTTGGTAATAGGGTCTCAAATGGATCAACCTATAAATGGGGAAGGTACCCTGTGTGGCTAAAAGTCAAATGTGAGGATGGAATTATGGACATATAGAAATAGCGTTTGTCTGTTTAATTAGGCCCAGTAACATTTCATTGGGCCCCGTAACATTTCATCGAGTCCAATAAGATGTAATCTGGTCTAATAACATTTCATCGGGTCCAATAAGATTTCATCGGGTCCAATAAGATTTCATCGGGTCCAATAAGATTTCATCGGGTCCAATAACATTTCATTGGGTCCAATAACATTTCATTGACTCCAATAACATTTCATTGGGTCCAATAACATTTGGTTGGTTCCAATAATATCTCATTGAGTCTAATAACATTTCATCTGGTCCAATAAAACTTTGTAGATTTCTTTTTTGTATTATTGAACTGTGATGGTCAATTCGCAGCCTGATAATGTCATAGTTCTACCTTTGGCTCATGGTAACTCAGCTCCACGCTGGCAAAGCTGCTCGTGAAAGGAAGGAATCGGAAAAAGCTAGCGCGTGAGCAGAGGTCCTGCCTGTAAAATCTGATCTCGAGCCGGAAGTCTAGTAAAACTGCATCACAGCTTTATAGGGCGAGGGAAACTGAAACGAAGGCGCAACTTATGGAAACCTGGCATGGAGGCCAGCACTTGTGGGCTCCGTGACATGAAACAAAACGTGTTGGAGACGGAACCTAATGTCATATGTTCCGTCCCAGACAGCAGGCCGGTTCTGAGGCCAGTCTTCACAGACTGCTTTTATCACAGAGTCAGACACCCGGCTTAGATCACCAGCGCCTTACTGAATGTTCGAGAGCGCTTCCAGAAAGGTGCTTTATGACTTGACTTCAAAGAATACACGCTGCAGAGGCGCCAGTTCGACTTATTGAAGTGTTTCAAGGCGTAACACGTTACTCACAGGTAGCCCTGTGCGCCAAACCGTTTTATATGGTGCTTACAAGCGGTGAATGTACATGTGGGAATGTTAACTTATTCTGACCCTAAATAAAGCTCTGTAAAGTAGAGTCAAAGCGTGACATGGCCCAGGTACGTAAAGAGTTCATATTGTATTAGAGGTGGGCGAGCCAACACATTCAGAGGGAGAGCGGAGCCAGAGCAGATGGACTGGCTTGGCCCTAAGTGCTTGTGCACGAGCCGAGCCATGGAAGATAGCCCCTGTTGCGCCAGTATGCATGCGCAAGCAAGACACACAGATGCCCATCTTGAAATGTTTTTTTCTATATAGCAAATGCCAATCCAAGATGGTCAACCATATGTGCTCAAGAATGTACATGCATGTGTGGCCATCTTGGATTCTTTTTGTCTGAAAATACAACGCAAAGTATTCCACGATTGTCGCTCATGTATGTGCGTGTGTGAGTTTTGCACTGGCAGCCATCTTAGATTTTTTTCATCTACTTTATTACTTGTTTGGCATTCTAAGATATCTAAGGCCGATTTTGAACAGTAAATTAAGGCAGAGGTGTATCTGACACTCCTGCAGCCCTCGCAGTGCAGTGGACCCCAGTCTTCTATACCTAAAGGGGTGCCCCTTCAGTTTGTCAGCTCGAGGGTATGGGCATTGTGAGGGGCCTCCTCACCATTCCTTGCAGGTGGGCCCCCTAAGTTTTCCTTATGCCCCTGAATCAAGAAATAAAGTATGTGTCATGCAAACAACCATTGGTAAAGCTCATGGCTCTGTGTTTGGGTATCACAGGTGACACAGTTTGGTTTTGGTGGTAATCACATCAATTGGCCTCATAGTACACTCCAGGGCACGCTGACATGTCATCTATTTTTAGAGTTGCCTCCATTACTGAGGTCTAATCTGGCATAAGTGACTTAAATTGCTGTACTCTATATGTTGGAAAACATCTGTTATGCCTACAGGGTGCCATTATGTAACTGACAAGACAAGATGACTGTAGGAAAAAAAGGCTGGTGCAAGGATGTTAAGTTGGCTTTCTTGATCAAAGAATATTTTTTTTTTCCAAAATAGAAAACCACTGGGCTTTTTCCAAAATTGTGGTTGGCACTGCGATCTTAAAAGCATCTGTGTGTAGTGCATTATGCATCAGAATTGCAAATACATCTGAATGAGTTATCATCTATTCACGAGTGCGCTCGGCGATGCTTAGTGACTCATATTTTTATGCATCTATAGATGTATGACTGAGATCTATGCAGCAGAAACCTGGCTAGAAATCAACAAAGGGTGGACGAGGACAATCAAGGGTGGACGGGTGAGGTGGTGCCTGAAGGATGGAAAGGACAGTACAGAGAGGAAGGTGGCTTCTGGGCTAACTTGAGAGGGGTGGAGGGGATGAGGGGGGCGTGGTGGAGTGGGTCAGGGAGGAGGTCCAGGAGTCAGTAGGCTGGGGGATTGAGGTGATGCTCAGAGAGTTCAGTAGTACAACAAGGTGCTGTTTGAACAAGGAGACAAGAGCTCTTTCCAGATGTGGAGAAGGGATGAGGCCTGCTGGACCTGAACGCGGACGGAATCCGTACCTTGGGTGGCTCGAAGGAGAAGCTTTGGCATCTCGTTGCTTCCTTCTCAGACTTTTTAAATTTCCGGACCGAAGATGCCAATGTGTTGGGAGGTCTCAATCATGGCCTCCGTGTATTGTGGGGGCAGCTCAGTTGTTTCTTTGCCTCTCGGTGCGCCCCGCTCTCAGCATGCGAAGGGCATTAGTTAAGGGTGGTGCTCAAAGAATGCCAGGCTAGCCACCTTTCTGCTCTTGTGGTCCAGCAGGCATTGCACTCTCTTCCAAGGGAGTGTGGTTGGCTGTTTGGTGCCCTCCCTGGGTCCAGGAGTGGCCACTTAGTTACCATGGCAATTGTTGGCCCTGTAGTAAATATGGAGCTACTACCTCTTTTCATATCCTGCCAAATGTTCAGTCGCCAGGCGTAGGGCTTATTTTCACCCGGTGCAAATTAGGTGCTTTCGATGGGACAAATGTGCCAGCAAACTAAAGACAATGGCGGATTATTATTGTAGGTATTTTGTCATCAGTGTGGTCTATTAATTGCAGCCTTTGTTTTCTTGTCTAACCCTCACCCAATGCCCCAGACACACTTGATGCTTGTCTCTACAAATGTTGAGTTGTCATCATCATATGTTCCTGTTTACACAATGCAGGGGTCCAATTCACTAAGCATACATTTCTTGTGTATATTCACATTTGCTCTATGTAATCTGAAAAATTTAAAAAAATAACAATTTGCTCTTTGATTTACTCTCATGTAAGGTTGGTGAACACCAATAAACTTTGCTTTTGGCCGTTTTCACATTTCATTTCCTGGACCAGTCACATCCTAGGTATGGGAGGAGATTTACTCCTGTCAAGGGCATAAGCCCCTAAATTCAAATGTGCACGTGCACACTGGTGAAGCACTGACTCATGTAAATCTGCACAACGTACATTTATTCATGCCTGAATTCTTATGCATTTGAGAACACTAGAGAAGCTGCGAGTGTCATAGTTCCCCATGAGTAGTGCAGAATAGTTTTATTTTTTTAAAACCTGAACATATACTCCAAATGTAGGCAAAACCCTGCAGAATAGTTTTAGTTTTTTTTAAAACCTGAACATATACTCCAAATGTAGGCAAAACCCTGCAGAATAGCTTTATTTAAAAAAAAAAAACTGAACATATACTCCAAATGTAGGCAAAACCCTGCAGAATAGTTTTATTTAAAAAAAAACCTGAACATATACTCCAAATGTAGGCAAAACCCTGCAGAATAGATTTTTTTTTTTTTAAACCTGAACATATACTCCAAATGTAGGCAAAACCCTGCAGAATAGTTTTCTTTTAAAAAAAACCTGAACATATACTCCTAATGTAGGCAAACCCTGTGAGTGTAGATTCACCCACTTGTTTTGAGAGATTCTGGCTGTGAAAGGCACAGTTCTGCTCGCCACGGTCAACATCCCTTTTTAGCTCTCTGTGGGTCTTGCTTACATGCTCTGCTGCAGAGAAACTCAGGCTAACCCTCTGATCACATGACGTTTCCAAGACCGGGAGAACCGTACAAATATACAAGCGCAGAACCGTCATTATCCTGGAATTAGAAGCCGGGAAGGGGTTGTCGTGTCCTTGTTTGTTTGTTCTAGCCTCAAGCTACTCTTTTGAAGCCCTTATCCGCGGAGGGATCCAGCTCTTAGGCTAACACCGCCGGCCGTGCGTGTTCAGAGATGCTGTGTAAGGGTGCACGTGCGTGTCGTGTTGGGAAAAGGTGCACGTCCTTGGCTGTGGACCAGTCAACGTGGCCTCAAACACCAGGCGTAATCCTCAACAGGTTTCAGGGAACTCATATGTTTATTTAATTAGGACATTGGCAATGAGCATTCCTTTCGGAGGGTAGGATGCTACTCAAGAATTCAGAATGAGTAGTTAGGAAGTTAGTACAATTGTTTTCCCTTGTGCTATGGTTGTGTTAGGGTTGTGCTGTGTTATAGTTGTGTTAGGGTTGTGCTGTGCTATAGTTGTGTTAGGGTTGTGCTGTGCTATAGTTGTGTTAGGGTTGTGCTGTGCTATAGTTGTGTTCGGATTGTGCTGTGCTATAGTTGTGTTAGGGTTGTGCTGTGCTATAGTTGTGTTAGGGTTGTGCTGTGCTATGGTTGTGTTAGGATTGTGCTGTGCTATAGTTGTGTTAGGGTTGTGCTCTTGATTTCTTGTTTGTTTAGTGGAGTTTGGGGGAGGGAGAATGATAGGAGTGGATCTGAAAAGGGGAAGGAGTCAGTTGTTTTTGATAGTAGTGGTCCTGTGTACTTGTTCATTGAGTGACATGGCTAAAAAGGAGGGGTGAAAGAACAACAAGCATTTGCAATGCAATACGTCTCGCATTCACATGAGTTTGAGCTATTGGCATTGTAAATGAATGGAGACCGGATGCTGCTGTTTATCTAGCGCCTGGAAAACAGCAAGCACCTGTCCTAGGAGCAACTCACCCAACACCAGCAGTGAGGAGCTTCTGAGGCCCATTCGCCTCACCTAAAGACACGTCCCACTGATCTGCATTTATTTGTCCCTACTGAAATCCTTTATGTGCATGAGACAGTATGAGCCCCTTCCCTCTTGCACGGCGCTGCGTTGCTTTCTAGCCACGTTTGCACTGTATACATTCAAATACATACATATGTACAGTTCGACATTGGAGAAAAATGGAGAGCAAAAGCCACCGGAAAACAGTAAGATGTTGAAAGTTAAGTGGATAAAATGAGCATAGAAAAAGCATGAGTGACAAATAGGAAAACTGTCAGAAAGAGAAAGCAACAGAGGGAGGTCAGGCACAGAGCAGCTGCAACAGAGAAGCGGGAAACTGAGAGATTCAGGGAAAGAACAAATAGAGAGAAAATGGGCAGAACATGGGAGGA
The DNA here is from genome assembly GCF_964204655.1 of Triturus cristatus. Taxonomy (NCBI): domain Eukaryota; kingdom Metazoa; phylum Chordata; class Amphibia; order Caudata; family Salamandridae; genus Triturus; species Triturus cristatus. Next base: position 1,132,196,995 of record NC_140580.1, on the reverse strand, counting down.
AAAAGAGCTGGGAGGCCAGAGTGGAGTTAGGGTACGTATGTAGTTCCTGGGTAGAACAAAGGTATGAGAGACAGGAGCTATGGAGATTGAGGAGACAGGAAGAAACAGAGAAAAACATAATAAACCAAGAACAAGAAACAAAATAGGAGCAGATCGAAAGAAGGACTTGGAAGCTGAGCCGTATCGAACGGGATATTTTAAGGACGAAAAAAGAGTTCTCTCGGTTTTAATGTAGCAATAAAAGAACATGCAGATTTTTATTTGTGAGCGATGTGCCTGCAGGAATGGGCATCCGGTGCCTCTACGAGAGATACTGTGAGCAGATATCCAGTCACACACTTTTCTCTTCCACACAAGAGCATGGCTGGGAGTGAATCTCGACACTTTCAGGAGCAGAGTTTTGAGAGAATCTATGCTTTTTTCAGAAGTAATATTTGGAGTATTATTTTCAACATGATCCGGATACAGGCACTGGAATTAGGGGTGCAGGTGGAGCTGCAGCACCCCAAAAAACCTATGCTGGAGTTCAGAACGTGATTGAGCAATAAAGATGTATTTAAAATGTACTTTTATCTTGTTTCATTTGTGTCTCTTCAGTAAATACTGATTACTTGACGGGCACGCACACACACTGCTGACAGCCTCCGCATACACACACACACCGCAGACAGGCACTGCATACACACACACTGCAGACAGGCACCACACACACATACAGCAATAGCATACCATCTACCTCTATCCTACAGCTCTGTACCTCAGGTTTGTCCTGGGTCGTGCCCCGAAGAGCTTCTACAGAAAAATGCAACAGCTCTGAGGGCCGCACCTCTAGTAACTGCACCAGGGCAGGTGCCTCGGTCAGGACATGAACCTGCTTGGCCATCATCCCTGCACCGTCCCTGCACGGCGCCATTAGCTCCACGGCAACCGGAGTCACGGACCTAAAGGAGAGCACAGCCTTGACTCCACCCACATAGTCATCAGAAATAAGAATCCCAGAGCACCAACCAAATACGAATGTTTTCATCTGTAACGTATGTGATGTGCAAAGCGCTGCAATACCTACATATCGAGTTTGCACTAAATAAAAAAAATGCAATTCGCTGACAGCGCCATTGGTGCGCACGGGCTACAAACACACAACAGCAAATCAGTGCGTGAAGAGAGCCTGTTCCAAGACGCCAAAGGGTGCACGCCACCAGCTCACAGTCAGGCTGTCCATTCAGAGCTACACATTCCACGACAACATTGTGTGTGCAGAAAAGACACACACGAACCAGCAAGTTAGTGCCTGACTAGTGGCACGCGCCACTGCGTCATGCGATGCACACCGATAACACATTCTATACCTCAAACATACTGACAGGCTGGAAGTGAAGAGAAAATGACTCCAAATTAACTTTGTGTGCGACTGTGCACCACGAACGCACGGGATCAGTGAGACAGTGTGTAGAGAAAGCCAAATTTCAGGGAACATGTGTACAGATACGAAACACGCATGTGTAAGCAAGACCGTGTATTTGGCACTATTGTCTGCACAGCCCAAACGCATGCGGTAGTGCATGAAGAGAGCATTTCTCCAAGGCACTGTTCTTCACACGCGGACCACACCCGAGGCACAAATGTGAGAGTCTGCAAAGCAGCGTGTGGAGAAAGGCTCTCCAAGGCAATATTGTGTCACGTCACAAACACATGAGTCACCAACTCATCCACACATCAAGGCATCTTGTGCACACACGCTCTGCTGTCAGAATGTGTGTGGAGAGCCACACTTGCTGTGAACAGCAGCAATGTGCGCACACTCATCTGGCTAGCATTCTACATCACAAATACCAGTAGGCGGCAAGCAAGGCCACGGGTTGTGTGCATAGTGCACCGCATCCCTCCAGTGCAACACGGACCTGTGTGGATTGAGACATACTCCACAAGCATACACACGGACATCTCATTCCATTCCACAAGCACTCAGGCATCACAAAGGCAAGGTGTGGCGAGGGCGGGAGCGCAATAAACACAGCAATGATCAGCAGAGACCCGCACACAATAGTTCCACTGGGCGAAAGTGACCCATGACCCGGAGTTAAAGACTCATGTTGTTAAACTGGCCCACAGTGTCGGGTTGATGACCCGCTTGTGATGCTGAGACACTTGCTGTTTAACGTTTCACAAGATTCACAGACATATATATAGAGCCTCTACGCATCGGCTTCCTCTGGCTGCAAGTGGACAGAGTGTGCTGACGCGCACCGTTCCAGGGATTATTTTTCCTGCTCAAGTTCCTTTCAAACATGCATTCCTTAGTTTTTAGTGAAAATGAAAGGCAGGGTGTGGTGACAGCTATATACATAACAAGCGCGGTCCCGAAAGGGAAAGAGGACCGCGCTGCAGCCGGAGCATGGGGATCTCTTGTCTTTATGGGGCCATGTGTTTCGAAACACATGGCCCCATAAAGATAAGAACGTGCTTTGCGACAGATGCAAAGCAGGCAAGCCAGTCCGGGTGGGCCAGCACAAAAAGCCAAAGGAAGGCAACCCAAACACCTAATTTCCAATGGCAGGCCACAGTTTACCATAAACTGTGACGTCAGCCAATGGAAATGAGGGGCGGGGCTTAAAGCCCTTTTCTCAAACTCCTCATTAGCAATAAATCTCGCCAAGCGTTGCTGCACATGTGTGCAGCAATGCTAGGCAAGACCTAAAAATGGATGTTAGGGAGTTCATAGTAGTCAGAAGCTCTGAGATGAGTCAGAAGGATTAGGGATGTGAAGGAGGGAATTTTTTTTAATAATCGGAAAATGTAGATAATTTATACATATACACATAATGCATGATACAATGTGATTTGCTTGATCAAAGCCCTCAATGTAAATAACCATATGTACATTGAAGGGCAATAACTATAGCTTTTAAATAGCAGGAATTAATTTATATACACATAAATATACAAATGGCACTCAAAGTAATTAGTAGCAGGTGTAAACCTCTATTTATGCACCCATATGTACATAGAAGCAGAAATGTTGACATGTACAAAGACCAAGAGTGGGGGCTGAGGGGGGAGTTTCTAATTAGCAGGTTCGCAAAAATATGGACACTGTAGATACATCCTACCTTGTACCAGATTTTTTCATTAATACCCCACTTCAACATGCACCCCCAAACACACTGAGGTAAAACCGCCCGGTGAACGCAGGCCCACGGAGCTAGCTCAGTCAGCCCTAGTTCCAGAAGGCATTACCCACACTAACAACAGAAGAGATTACCCACACTCTATCAGAAGAGATTCCAACACTCTAACATCAGAAGAGATTACCAACACTCTTAACATCAGATGAGATTATCCGCTCTCCAACATCAAAAGCGATTTCCCACACCCTAACATCAGAAGAGATTACCAACACTCTATCAGAAGAGATTCCCACAATCTAACAGGAGAAGAGATTACCCACACTCTAACATCAGACGAGATTACCTACACTCCCACATCAGAAGAGATTAACTACCCTCCAACATCAGAAGAGATTACCCACAGTCTAATCTCAGAAGAGATTACCCACAGTCTTAACTTCAGAAGAGATTGCCCACAGTCTAACTTCATAAGAGATCACCCACACTCTAACATCAAACAAGATTAACCACACTCTATCAGAAGAGATTCCCACACTCTAATATCAGAAGAAATTACCAACACTCTTAACATCAGATGAGATTACCTGCTCTCTAACTTCAAAAGATGTTTCCCACACCCGAACTTCAGAAGAGATTACCAACACTCTATCAGAAGAGATTCCCACACTCCCACATCAGAAGAGATTAACAACCCTCCAACATCAGAAGAGATTACCCACAGTCTAACTTGAGAAGAGATAGCCCACAGTCTAACTTCAGAAGAGATCACCCACACTCTAACATCAGACGAGATTACCCACACTCTATCAGAAGAGATTCCCACAATCTAACAGGAGAAGAGATTACCCACACTCTAACATCAGACGAGATTACCTACACTCCCACATCAGAAGAGATTAACCACTCTCCAACATCAGACGAGATTACCCACAGTCTAACCTCAGAAGAGATTACCCACAGTCTAACTTCAGAAGAGATTGCCCACAGTCTAACTTCAGAAGAGATCACCCACACTCTAAATCAGACGAGATTCCCCACACTCTAGCAGAAGGGATTCCCACACTCTAATATCAGAAGAGATTACCAACACTCTTAACATCAGATGAGATTACCTGCTCTCCAACTTCAAAAGAGATTTCCCACACCCGAACTTCAGAAGAGATTACTAACACTCTATCAGAAGAGATGCCCACACTCTAACAGGAGAAGAGATTAACCACCCTCCAACATCAGAAGAGATTACCCACTGTCTAACCTCAGAAGAGATTACCCACAGTCTAACTTCAGAAGAGATTGCCCACAGTCTAACTTCATAAGAGATCACCCACATTCTAACATCACACGAGATTACCCACACTCTATCAGAAGAGATTCCCACAATCTAACCTCAGAAGAGATTACCCACAGTCTAACTTCAGAAGAGATTGCCCACAGTCTAACTTCAGAAGAGTTCACCCACACTCTAACTTCAGAAGAGATTACCAACACTCATAACATCAGATGAGATTACCTGCTTTCCAACTTCAAAAGAGATATCCCACACCCGAACTTCAGAAGAGATTACCAACACTCTATCAGAAGAGATTCCCACACTCTAACAGGAGAAGAGATTACCCACACTCTAACATCAGAAGAGATTACCAACACTCTATCAGAAGAGATTCCCACACCTTAACATCAGAAGTTATTACCCACACTCTAACTTCAGGAGAGATTACCCACACTCTAACATCAGACGAGATTACCTACCCTCCCACATCAGAAGAGATTAACCACCCTCCAACATCAGAAGAGATTACCCACAGTCTAACATCAGAAGAGATTACCCACACTCTGTCTTCAGAACAGATTACCCACACTCTTATCTTCAGAAGAGATTACCCACACTCTAACATCAGACTAGATTACCTACACTCCCAGATCAGAAGAGATTAACCACACTCCATCAGAAGAGATTATCCACAGTCTAACTTCAGAAGAGATTACCCACATTAACTTTGGAAGAGATTACCCACACTCTAACTTCAGAAGAGATTACCCACACACTAATATCTATAGAGATTACCCACATACCAATATCAGAAGAAATTACCCACACTCTAACTGCAGAAGAGATGACCCGCACTCTAGCTGAAGAAAGAATTATGAATCAAGCACTTTTTTTTCTCTGCCTTCCCTAGAGAATATGTTCCTTCCGAAGCCATGTTAGATTCTTAATCATGCCTGCCATGATTGTTGATTTTGTTAGAATCTGGCTTAGTCCTGTTGCTCTGACTTCTGGAATACACACTCTGCTCTGATCCCTCTGGAGCTAAGCCCAGATTGGTTAGTTGATCTGAGTTTGACTCAGGCTAGGTTTGCTGGACCGAAGATGAGCCTATGTTTCTCTGCAGCAAGCAACACCTTTTCTTTAGACAACACACTTTCTGTTTCACTTTGTATCCAGCTGAGGTAGTCATCTCCATATGGGCGAACATTAAGGGCTTAATTAATTTTAATATTCAATGAAAGTTTTTCTCTGCTATGGGAATAGTGCTGGGAGCAAAAACAATTCAGGAAAGTCTAGCAAACTGTATGCAAAGAACCAAAGCAAGAGAGATTCTGAGGACCTACATAAATGACACTTAAAAAGTGCAATAAATCTTTCTTAGTCAAGGTTTCTAAAAATACTCCTTCCTTTGTGTTCTCTTTTTCTGGGATATCTGCATACATTTTGTATGAGTCTAGCAGAAAATTAATAATAATAATAATAATAATCAAAAATAAAACTGTATATGCCAACACACATGAACTCCAACGGGGGCCAATCTTACTGCAAAGGGGCCCACAACTTTAATTTTATGAAATATATTCAGGGAAGGGTCCGATCCATTCTGTCAAAGGACCAATTCAGTGCAGTGAACATACTATCAAAGATATTTAATACAGGGTGTGCATGCATCAAAGAGGGGAAACCTTGGCAATCCCAGAAATACTTGCAGGTGTCAAGAAGTATCAGAGGGGATAATTCCCAGACATTCTCCGTGCCAACCTCCATCCGTGAGTTTGAACGATGGAGAGCTGTTTCTGGTACTCTCGCCCAGAAGTCTCAAGATGCTGATTGAATGACAGATAAATGGCTTTCCATATAGCTGGAAAGATATTTCTGATCACGCCTGATATCTCGGGAATCTGCAAGATGTCTGCCTCATGGAGGACATTTACCTTTCAGTTTTTAATATACCCTTTGACCTGGAGAGTGACAGTCAGTAATTCCAGACCCCGGTCTCAATGTCCATCCTTCAGTATCCAGGTCACCAACAATGGCGATTTTCCTTAATTAGAAATTGCCTCCTATCTATGTTTGGTTCCACAGTTGGTTACCTACGAGGGTTGGTAAACTCACTAAATCTAAAGGTGGGTTTGAAACGTACTATGGCGCTTTGTGGTGAGAGTTAGTAGCAAGTTTCAACCATCGATTACACGCGCATTCTCTGTTGCCCCAGACAACTGTCATGTTAACAGACAGTGAGGAGTGAACAGTGCATTATTTCCCCCAATATGTAATCAACGTATAAGGGCCACCCCAAGGATACGCACGCCATCTTGAATCACATGCAGTGGTGCTGGAACACATTTCAGAGCGGGGATGTTGCTATCAATGTTATACTACTTAAGTCATAGGGATTGTGAAAACTCCAAGCATCACTACAAGAACAATTGTAGCAAATGATACACAACAATTCAACAGGAGAGTGGCAAGGGTATAGTGTTTAGCTGATGGTGCATTTTGGAGCACCATGCCACTAATATATTGCTAAGGCATGGTGTGGTGACGCACTGTCATTCACTGACAACACATTTTCCATTGAAATTCTGCTAAATTTGCAGAGACATGCAGTTGCACTGATAAAACTATATAGTGTAGAAAAGATAATATCTGGATATTGTCTTTCAGCAAATATTTATAATTTGCACACCAACAAGTCAAGTGTCTTGATTTGCTTTGATCCTATAAAAACCTTTGTTTCCATAACACTTAAAAATTAAATAGCTGCTATTTTTTGAAACATTGGTACAGCTCATTTACAGATATTGAAATCTTGGTGTATGTTAAAAAAATGAAATCCTCAAGCCCATGATTTTACACTTAACACTTGCCATAACAGGATTGTCAGATGGTTCAGTTTACAAAGGCCTCCCAATATGCAGTCAGAAAGTAAACACCAATGTCCACATTAAAAGAATAAGGAGCAACATGTCAGAAGACATAACCTGAAATTTGACCTCTGTCTTTGAATGCAGAGGAAATTACATATGGTAAAATGCACCTTTATTGCTCATTCAGCTTCTGCACCTCAACATGTGTATTATGGGGGAGCTTCAGTACCCCTACTTCCAGCGCCTATGATCACCTCCTCTCCCAGCTTTTATGCCTTGATGTCTGAATGTGCAGCTCTCGGCTGTTCTCTAACTTTGTTTTATATAAATACCTACACGCACAAAGAGCAAAGCTGGAAACCTTGGTGTGATTTGTAAATAACACACCAGAAAATGATTTAAAAAAAACACCCTACAGGTTTTATTGTCTTCGCTTGCATTTTTAAGTCAAAACAGAGAAGGCTGAATACAGATCAATTGGGATATTGACGCCTCTCCAATGAGTAGTGATAGCACTCTCTCCTTCTGAAGTAGGATCCGATTCCCAAAGCATTACAAATACTTCTAGAGGCACATCAGAGACAAACCTGGAGAAAGTACCCATAAATGCAGTCACAAAAGGGAACAGACGACCACGTGAGTTTAAACGTGTGTAATGTGCATGACACATACATTCGTTAGTATTTCCTGAATGGGTGGGCCTAAGTGGGCATATCCAGGGAGTCTCAGAATAGTGGGCAAACACATGCAGTACAAAATTGGTGAAATCCTCAAAGTCGTAACTTTTTAAGTATTCACAACTCTTGTAGATCATCGTCTTAATGCACAATTCATGCTGAAAGGGCCTTTGGCCTGGGTACCTAGAAAGTTCTGCAAGGAGCCCCAATCCACCCAGTCAAAATTAAAAGATGTGACACGGCTGAGAACTTAAGAATGAAATGAAAGATTGAACACATTTGTCGCATTTTTCAACCTCTGTGCAGGAATCGTGTATGTTTCGTGCACTTCATACATGATGATGCCGGAACCTCAGCATCATCCTTGACTACTCCCTCTACATGAACCGCCAGATCAACGCCGTCGCCTCAATCAGCTTCAACTGCCTTTGCATCCTCCGCAAGACCTTAAAATGTATCCCCCCGACTGCAGAAGGACCGTCACCCACCCACTCATAACCAGCAGACTGGACTACGGCAATGCCCTCTACGCCAGAATCAACAAAACTCTTCTACACAAACGCCGCAGCCAGACTCGTCCTTGGGACACCGCGCCATGAGCACATGACCCAACACCTACGAGACCTCCACTGGCTCCCCGTTGAAAAGAGGGTCACTTTCAAACTCCTCACCCACACCTACAAATCCCTCAACAACATCGGACCCAAATACCTCAACGAGAGATTATCCTTCCACGTACCCAAGAGGAACCTCCGCTCTGCCGACCTCGCCCTGGCAGAGGTCCCCCGCATCCTCAGAAACAGAACCGGCGGGAGAGCTTTCTCTTACATCGCATCGAAAACCTGGAACAAGCTCCCTGTAAACATCAGAAGCTCCCCGACCCTGCACACGCTCAGGAAGGTCCTCAAGACCTGGCTCTTCGACTGACCCACAGCCGCCGTCCCCCCGCCCCCAGCACCTTGAGACCCTCACGAGTGAGTAGTGCGCTATATAAACCCCCTGATTGATTGATTGTAAGGTTATGAAAATAAGTACATCATACTTCAATGCATGATGTGCACAGGAGCTGAATAACCTGTATGTATTTTTACATGAATGTTCGCATGTGGACAGGCACATTATACGCAAAGTGTCAACGACCACTTTCGGAATCAACCCTTTTGAGGTTAACTCTGTACCATCGATGAAGGAATATCTCTCGTGAGGTGCTCACCAACAGAAAGAGCATGGATCCGGGAGGATCGCATGCATGACACATATGTCGGGTATCCTTATAAGATGTCTAGTGCTCCCCATGTCCTGATCCCCAAGCATCTTCTAGACATTTTCACCCCTATTGTCAGAGCCAGACTAGTGTTCACCATACATGAGAAGTAAAGGCACCAGGTAACCGCTGCACACTAGCCAAGTGCCGTACAGTGCCAGGGCAGGAGGTTCAGCGGCCATGCCTCAGTTTGGTACTGTGCTCAGCTCTGGCGTCACTGAGTGGAGTGGGAGAGAACACAATTGACTCAAACTTTTAATTATACTTTATTGTGCTTTTATGATTGTTTTTTTAAATCGAATAAAGCTTACTTTGATTGATTGATTGACTCAAACGTTAAACAAAGTGGTGGGGTGCAAGTAACAACGCGGCACCTGTCCAAAATATGAGTCCCACTCTGTGCCGTTTGACACATTTCCTTTCAAATCTCAGGCAGCGGGGCGGATACTCCCATTGCCCTCAATGCTCCTTGCCATTTGCAAGAAGTTGCAGCATTGCCATTGTAAGTTGCAGAGACATTCACATTGAGATGAAGGTTTCAGCCTTCCTCCACCTGCTGCTATGAGCAGCTGCTGCTAGGCCGAAACTCACTTTCTGCATCATGCCCTCGTTTCCAGATGAATTGGCACCTCTCAAAGGATGTCACAGAACGGAGAGACAACCCCCGCTGTCCGAAGTGAGTCCATGCCAATTCTCTAAGAATGTCACCTGGGCACATAACACCTACTTATAATATAAAATGGACACTATGACACCCACTTGTCTCTCCCCCTTCTAATGAGCAGTAACGCGGAAGGCGCGTGCCGCTAACAAACCCAGCAAAGAGGCTGAAGGTAACTTATTTGTAGAAGTCGTCTAATGGCGTCATCAAAAGGTCCGTGTGTGTAAAACAACTGTTACCACCCATCATCACCCTAAAAAACTCTAAATAAACACTTGCAAGAGGGAAACTTGTACATTCACAATATTGCCCGGAAACACAGTCAGTACCCATTTGAACCTAAAATAGAAACATTCCCTACGCAAAGAGTTTAACGTTTATTTTGAGGTTGGGCATGGGGACTTTTCATCAGTAAAATGGAAAGGAATATTGCTTTGAATGGAGGGTTTTCCCTGCCTCAAGTCTAAGAAAGGAAGTAAAATAAACACTGGGGAGTGATATGTGCTGACACATGGCATCAGAGGCAGCGCCGCTCTGCGCCCTCCTATGTTAACACAATAAACAGCAGCAGAGCGCCTTGCAGAGTCTGCTGCTTCAGCGAAAAGAGGCTGCTGAGAAGTTCTTCAGACATGCAGCAGGCTGAGCCTTCGAGGCCCAAGTCTCACAGGGCGTCTAAAAGGCAAGGAAAACAAACGGAACAAAACTAGAAAGAGTCCAGCGTGATTCATACCCAAAATAAACACTCTAAATAAAGTTAAAAACAATTAAAAGCGTGCCGCCATAAGACTTTATACAAACTCCCCTTATGTGCTTTCTGCTTCTTGTCACTCGCCTCGGCCTTGACGCTGGTGCCTTTGATTGGCTTTAAGAACGTCCAACATTAGGGTTCCTACCAGGGGTGGGCGATAAAGTCCACTCTTCCGGCGGAGTTCGCAGAGTTTATCCGACTCCGCGTTATGCTTCTTACACGTAGTTCTGGTCAAACCACCAACTGCTGCGTGACGTAGTTTGTCCTCATGCGCAATGGTAAGTTGGCAAGCGCAAGTGAGGATTGGTGTACTCTAGCTAAATATTTGGTTGCTAGGAGGGCACCCAGCGAGACTTTCTCAACGCAGGCGGTCACCACCGTTCACGGTGAGAAACCTGCCACTCGAGTGGAAAATCTGCTGCGCTGCATGGTGCCATTTGTACTGATTTTGAAGCACGGAACAAATTTTCAATGCTAAAAATCAACACAAGCAGCGCAATGAGCCCAATCACAAAACTACGCAAAATCTTGTGGCGTTTTTATGTAACTTCGCAGAATTCCGCGGATTTAGCTTTGCGGGTTCCGCCCATCCCTAGTTTCTACAGGGCGCTATGGGTAAACAGACACCCTCATAACCATCGCTTTAACCTGCTCAGCCCAGGGAGGTGGAAATGCTGAATTTCCCTATTTTAAATCTGCTACTACAGTGGTGTCGTACTGGTGCGGCGTGCAGCCTAGGACGCCAGTGGTGCTGAATGTATCTGCACCATGTGGATTCTGCTATAAATAACAGCAATGTGAATGCGAACACTGCCATAGGGTTCACTTACTGGTTGTTTTTGTGCCATGAGAAGGGTTCTGTGAATACTTTTACAATGTAGATTCTGGCAGGATAATAGTGCCTAACCTTCTGAGGCTATGCGGCTTCTCACATTGGAGTGGTCTTTCACAAACCTAGGCAATGTGTGACTAATGCGATGGCAATGCATGATGTTCATATATAATGTGGAACCTGACATCACAGCATTACAGTAGAATGTATGAAGAACCAGACACCAGAGGTAACTGCACCAATCCCGTCACCCTGAGCAGCAGCCGTGGCACCCTAGGCATCCCCTGCCTCCCATGAGAAGCACAGAGGCCTTTTTGAGCATCAGCGATCAACACCTGGCAGCACTTTGGTACTCCTCAGAGACACCCCTAGCAGGCTGGCATAGTTAGCATCTTATTAACAGCAGGTGAAAAGTTTTGACTCTTAATTGGCCTGGGACCAGAGGCGGGCAATGTGTCCTGACAGTGACACACACATTAAATCGGGTGTCATTTCTTTCAATATAGGATTCTGCATCGAAATCGACGCAGAGCCGCACGCTACATCAGGTCGACACTGGATCTTTCTTTGGCACAAGTATCTGGCTGCTATTTTCTGTTCTTTTTGTGTCTGGTACAAACTGTAGTCATGTGCACATACATTATAGTGTTTATTTTGAGCAAAAGAACTTGTGAGAACTGGCAGATCCGGAAGTGATGGAATATACCATTAGCGCCTTTCAGGACTGGATGTAAATCATACATCTTTTTGGCCAATTTTTCTGAAAAATGTGCTGTAAAATTAACCATTTCAACAGAAAGTTTCTACATTTTTGGGGATAATTGGAGTGGGGTGCCTTCCTGCGAGTGTGCCTGGATTGCTTGCTTTTCTCACTCATGTACAAATTGTGGGGCTAGTTTCATCATTTTTGCAGAGCTGATCTGTGGTTGATGACTGTCGCCAATCCACACTATATGTTGTTTTTTGTTATTTTTTCTGTTGGGTGGCTTAGCATAATTTCTGGGCCCTCTTCTGTTTCTACTCCTTTCTTATTCGTACTCGACGGTTCGGCTTCAACATTGCTGTATATGCGCATCATAATCATTGAAGGCACCACACAGCTATCACACGCCTTCTTATCCGGTTATCTATTGCAATTCAATGTACACTGGCATCCTGCACAGATGAGGACATTGACTTCAATGCATGGGACAGCAGGCTCACTAGTAATATTTAAGAAGCATGCTTCTCCTCTCTTCTCATCGGAGATGCCTGAAGACATCACCCCAAGCTGCAGTACTGTCCGCTCCCCTTGGAAGAGCAGAGATTACCATGGGCATGGTGTTGCCAGGGTTTGTTCTACCACCAACACCTGGTCTTAGTAGCTATAAATACAGAAGCAGGGACAGACACTAAGCATGGTTGTAAACTCTGTCACTTTTCTGTAGTCACCTTAATAAACCTAAAATAGAAGACAACACTTTTAAGAAAACAAATCTAGGAGAAACTGAACCAATGTAAATAAAAAAAAAATGAAATCTGAGTTCGAAGTAAAATATTTAAATTATTATCTGAAATGTTTACAATGTTTATATATTAAGTTGTTTTGTAAAAATTGGTTGTGTGACTGAAGCAACTTTATAGCAGAGCAAATGTAACCCAATCTCGTCCCCGGGAGCATAAGGATCGGTGTCTGTGGTGGGTCAGGATGTTCTCAAGATGGGCGAGTTCCAGGTTTCTTCGATCAACTAAAGAAAAATTCCTACATTTCTTTATTAGATCCAAATAGGAGTTATGTTTCCTTAAAAAGATTTCTAAAAAGAACCCCGAAAACAATTCAAATTGAAAAGATACTATCATCAATCTGCCTTCTTTTCCAGTTCATTCCTTATCTCACTGAATTCCCATTGTAAGTGAACTTTTTCTAATTGTCAAGATCAGTCTGTCTGCTTCACTTTGGGACTTGTGGAGACATCTTTCATTCTTTTGATTTCAAGTCGTATTGCCTTTTCTCTGGATAGTGTTGTGTGATAAACTTAACAGAAAACTACTCCACCCATCTGTTTCTAATTTTACAACCATGATTTGTGCTTTTTTTGTATTGTAAGCATGGTTTACAAAAAAAATTCTGTATCACTGAAATGTCTCTAAATTATGCCTAATTGGAAAATAAAATAACTTTGTAAACTAATTTAAATCAATCTTAATCAGAAAAGTGAAATAACTATACATCAAACTATTTGAAACATACATTAATAATTTTTAATCAAAGTGGATATAATTTAGGATTGTATGATTCCTAATCTCTGCCTGAGGGTGGCCAACTGGAAGGTCCTGGCCAAAAAATGTTGCGACAACCACTAATGTCAGAGGACTACTTGTTAGGGCAAAAACAAACTGACCTGTGGTTTGTAGCATGCCCAAAACTGCTATTTAAGCTTCCCACACAACTCCTCACCAAAACCCAAGACATACATCTTTTAAGTGAACTGCTTGCCCTAGCAAATTTCTGTGGCTTCATGGAAAACATTTGCTTGGTGAGGAATAATGTTGTTTCTTATTTTTGGAAAATGTGGCTTGTGTAATTCAAGGAACGTAGCATACACGCAAGGACACAATGTGGAGATTCATCTTCTCCATAATCTTGCTTACCAACAAATCAATGCAGAGTCTATACAAATCTATAAATAAATAATATGATTAATTTGTATTATTTATTAGATAGAGCCAATCTAGCCAATATGAAGAACACCTTATTTTTGATAAATGCTTGTGGCTGCAGAGTGGAATCACTATTTGACAAATTGTTTGTTCAAATTCGATGGCCTACATATTTAATGATTTATAAATGAGTATAAAACATTCAGGATTATACTAGTTTTTGATGGATACATATGCTTGCCTATCATCACAATAAAAAGGGTTTTAGATTCAGATGCTTGACCACCCAGGTTAAGCCCATGTATTTAAAAACAATTCGCACTACCAGGAAAACATAGAATCAGGATCTGCTCACAGTTATGTGGGTAGGTGGATCTTACAACAGCAGAAGATCTGTCAGGTGACTGGATTGTTTGCAGTCTTGAATCTAGATAAGAAGTCCACACGTGAGAGCTCTTAGGCAAGGGTCAGTGAGGAGCCATTTAGGAATAATGAGAAGAGAAACTCAGATGTAGCCATGTGAGTATTCACAAACAATCTCGAAGACTTTTCCAGCCTTCACTGAATGTAATGTAATGTAATAGTTCATTTATAGAGCGCAACTGTCACTCCGAGGAGCATCATGGCGCTACACGGAACCCAGGAATGGGAAAACCCAAAACCTGATTGACTGTTAATAGTTAGAGAGGGCCCTCAGATCAGAGTTTTGCAAAGAGTTGCGGATGCGCTGAAAATCCAGGTTTTTAGCACCTTCCTGAAATGGAACTCAGAAGTAATCTGGCGAAGCTGTGAGGGAAGTTTGTTCCATGCCTTTGAGCCTAGCACTGTGAGTAAAGCTGAAGTAAGTGTGTGATTATGGTTGGAAAGTGTCTAAATGCTCTCAAATTTTCTAAGTGAAGAAGAAATAAGACTAAAAACATAGCTGTTGCACATTTCCTCTAAGGTTTAAACCTGCAGTTTTTTCTGGGTGAAAAGGGGCAGGCCTGAAAATACTCTAAATGTATTCTTCTGTATTTCATAATTATTGAATGATGTGTAAGGCTATGTAAGTTTATATTACCATTCTTCAAGAATCATTCCAAAAATGAGGTACTGAAGGTTTTTTCTAATTTACAATTGTCTATGTATCAAATCATACACCAGGCGATATCCTCCCCATCAGTAAAACACATTAAAGTGACTGGTACGAAATGACAAAGATTGGATCCAATCTCCATAATCTGGTCACATTTCTCAGTTCAATGATCAAATAACTGGAAAAGGAAGATGAATGCCAGACTCACCCCTGGCAGCAGTGTCCGCGCACCTCCAGCATATTTGCCTAAATGTGTGCATACTAAAACATTACATTGAAAGTAATTTTCATATTTCTGAGGGACAGGTTTTCAATGATTCTTTACTTCTAAAGAAAGTTGGGTATTAAAAAATCCCCATTCAGCATTGTCTTATTTGAGTATCTTTTCCGATCTAACAGTCTCCTGTTCATAAATACCGACATCATAATTTCATGAGGTTTAACGTTATGATAATTATTACAATGAGGGGGCATTTTCCCATTAAGCTTCTGTTGTGTCTTCCCTATAAAGATGTTGGAGAGATGTGATGTATTTGATTTCAAGGAACCAAATGCATATTTATGACACAAATAGTTGATTAAAAAGACTAAGGTTTGTTTTTAGATCTGTAAATTACATGTATGTAGGTGCCTTTTAGTTCTTAGGTATTGGGCAAGGTCGCAGGTAAATTGATATTAAAAGTTAAGCGCTTCTTAGCACCGGTGACTGAGAGTTTGGGATCATTTTACAGCTGTTAAAAATGATATCAGTTAAGTTGCTACATCAGAACAATAGTGATAGTCTATATTATTGGTTCTCTAATGTCATAATGCTGCTTTTTACATTACTAATCTTGCCTTTCTTCAGACAAGCACTAGTGTGATATGTAAACAAAGAAGATTCATGCTTAGTCTGTAACTTGCTCTGTCCAATAGCCCTGCATATCCGTCCCAGGAGGACGGGAGACTTTTGTCAGATGCAGATGGGTAACAGGACAAATATAACACACACCTTAAATATATTCAAAAGGGATACTAACAAATGCTGCATTGATATGCAAATGCAAGATATATGCATTTTGTAAAACATACAATGAATATATGTAAGGAATGAAGCAAGTATGCATACAACATACCTTTGGTATTTTCAATATAGTACAATAACCAAAACTACTTGTTAAAGGAAATGATTCTATTTTAGGGCCATGGAGAGATTGCTTGCAAGCACTGGAAGATGGTCACGATACCAGCACCATCTACCTAGTAAAACCCGACAACGCAAATCGACTCATGCAAGTCTGGTGTGACCAAAGACATGATCCTGGAGGCTGGACGGTAATTCAAAGAAGACTGGATGGCTCAGTCAACTTTTTCAGGAACTGGGAGACGTATAAGGTAGGTGGAGTTTAATGTCTGATCTAATTCTCACTTCAGTTGCTCATCTAAAAATACTGATAATAAGGAATCATGCATGGGATGCAAATATATTGTCTGACTCATCCTCACCCATAAAAGTGGAAGGGATTTGATCTGTTCCTAACAAAAACGTCTGAGGCATGGTGCACATCTACTGAATCTATTTTGTGAAGTAGCTCAGAAGAAACCTGCTTGGTCTGACACGCACAGATGTACGTACACTGTCTATATTAAAGATGTGATCAACTGATCACCTAAACAACTAAATATAGCCACTTTAAAATATATCTTACGACTTATATAAAAATGTTGCAGGTACAAATATGACTTGAGTGGATAGACCCATTCACAAAACTTTCTGAATTGATGTGTAAAGGGAACTTCTTTTTTATGTTTAATGGAAATATCGTGGTTTGTCATGGTTTATTAACAAGGGAGGACCATGTCACATGTAACTGGGCAAAATATTCCAATACATGATTCAATTTTGGCAGCCCTGGGAAGAGAGATTCCAAGACAGATGCTAAAGCACTCTGTACATTATCAACTCAAAAAGTTTAGAACTACCAAAGAGACTAAGGATTTACTCTCTTTATTAAAAATTTCATTGCTCAATCTGTCCCCCAATGGAGTTTATAAGCACAATAATACAGGTAATGTCTATGTTTTCTCCAAGCTAAAGCAGTCACAGTAATATCACATTTGTATGGTTCATGGACCTACTCATTTACCACTGAATTATTGCTGTAAGTAATGCATCCGAACTGAAACCTATTATATGTATTTCTTTGGGATGTACAAAACAAATGCGGGCTTAGTAGTATATATAGGTGTGCAGCTTCGGTGATTTTAATCCCTAGCCGATATAGGCAGTCTGGCATATGAAGAATAGGTGGCCTTGCCAGGCTCACAATATTTAGTCAATGGTTCAGACTGATATTGGAATCTATGTGCCTTGCATCTAGACAACAACCATATCTAGTAGTAGTGGTAGATATCTGCACCAAGTATCAGTGGACAAAATGGTGTTATAACTCACTGGTGTAGTGTCAGATATATCAAAAGGACAACTTCAGGAAGACTTGGCAGCTGTTGAAGAAGGAATAAGCGATATTAAGACAATCTAACCTTAAACATGAAGTTTTACTTTAAGTATTTTGACTTGATTTAGCACCAGACTCAAAGTCCTGAAGGCAATATTTCTTCGGATGTTCATGATAAATGTTCCAATTTTGTTTTGCACATTGTTAAATTAATTTAATTGAATCCTATTGGGTATGCAAAGTATAATAATGCTTGCAACTTAAAGACGCATATTCTTTCATCTCAAGCATTTGCTGATAGCGCTGCAGCTGATGCAATTCTACGTTCAATAATTCTACATTCTCCATACAAAGGAGCACTTTGGTATCAAAGTCTGTAAACAGTTGAATGGTTAGATTGGTGGAGCCTACATTTCTTCCAAGTGGCTTCTGTAGAATTTGGCCTAAAGTTTGGACTTATTAAGTGCTATTGTTCTTGCTATTGTTAAGAGTAGTGTTGATAGTTGTAATGTTGTAATATTGTATTTAAAATAAGCTGTCTATCCATTGGATCACGTCCAAAATACTGCCCTAAAATAACCTGAAAGCGACTGACTTAGCTCTATCTTCAGTTAAAAAAAACATTAACATTTGAGAATTGATCATTTAAATTGTATTTTGTTCTTTTCACAGCAAGGCTTTGGCAACATTGATGGAGAGTACTGGCTCGGTCTAGAGAATATCTACTGGCTGACAAACCAAGGGAACTACAAGCTGCTGATCACCATGGAGGACTGGTCGGGCCGGAAGGTTTTTGCTGAATATGCAAGCTTCAGACTCGAGCCAGAAAGTGAATATTACAAACTGAGGGTTGGTCGCTACAATGGCAACGCTGGTGATTCCTTCACCTGGCACAACGGGAAGCAGTTCACTACACTGGATAGAGACCACGATGTGTACTCAGGTATACCAATATCATAACATTATTTCAAAATGCAAATTTAGACAAAACATCCCTAACACATGGAAAGCATGAACATGATACACTAAAAATATACAATTTGTTGTTTCCTAGATATTTTAATTAATATTAAACAGGATTTGTTTTCTTAATGTTATGTTTCTAAGATCCCATACTTTGAAAGAAGATAGGAATGAGCAATGGACATATTCCCTGTTTTGTAAAGTCTTAGTGAATCGTTTATTCTGTTGTCATCTTTACATATTTATTCAGGTCATTGGCCCACTTAAGATATCTTGACACTAATTAATGCATTCTTATATAGTGGCCCAAAACTGCTAATTATGGGGCCTATAAGCCACCACCCGACCGGCGGTTGCGATCCCCGCCGGACGGCCTTTTACCCCCCGCCACATTAGCATGGTGGGGGGTACCGCGGCGGACGGAAAGAGCGTCCGCCCCTTTTCTGCCGGTAGGCAATCGTCACGATTACCTACCAGGCTGAAAATGCCTACAATATGGTGATCCATATTATGATATGGGCGGTGTTATGCCTTTCCATGGCAGAGACTCCGCCATGGGAAGGCATGCGGGAATCGCTTCGGGGGCCTGTTGTGGCCCCCCGGGGAGTGCGGTGTGGGGGGCTGCATTTGGGGGGTACCCATGGTACCCCCGTACATTGGCATACACAAGGTGGCAGGCACCACGCGGTGCCTGTCACGTTGTGCATGCCAATACACAACATGCATTTTCTACATTGTGGTGGGTGCTGCTCACAGCACCGCCAGCCACAATGTTGACAATGCGGATGGCGGTCACATCCTAATTGGTGATGCGTGACCGGTCTCAGCACTGCTAGGGTGGCATCCTAATGGACCCCTAAATATGCTTGATTAATGTGAACATGCATAGCTATGAAAGATACGAAATGTTCAGGTTGGTGTCCTTCCTGTGCTCTCTTTATTCAAGGTAAGAGCTTATGGAGGGAACTGGGAGAATGTACTGTCAAGGCACTGGTGCTGCAGGTATCAACATTGGCCACTTATTTATCCTTAAAACAAAGTGGAATGAGGACTACATGAAGAAATGCTACTTTTGTTAGATTGATGCAGGATTTATGAGAGTAATTAAAAAATTGAAGGCGACAGCATTTGCCTATTATTCCGGTGCAAATTGAAGGCCACTATGATTTGTTGTGAAAGTTCATTACCATTTTCATTATTTCAATTAGTATGTAATCCATATCTAGCCCGAGACAGATCTCCACTGGGCAGGCGTTCAGCATCCAGTGACATAAAGTTCATTTGTAATAAGATACACACTTGTTTACTACCTTATGTTCTACAAAACCAAGCATGAGACACATTTTTGTGTGTAGTTGAAAGCATAATCTATCACAGCGGGTAAATGTATCTGTAGCTCTCTCTGAGTCAGGGTAACCATTAACTAAATGTCTTCCAGATATGTTTGGGATAACAAGTCTGTACTGGGTACATATTAAAAATGGCTCCTCTTTCCTAGTATTATATGACTAGTTTTTCTAGCATTATAAAACTAGTTTATTGTAAAAACAAAATAAGTTACTGATTGGTCTTCATTACTATACCCATCTTTCTACACCATTAAAAAATCCTGAAAGTGGCAAACCCAGCCTTTTAGCGAAAACATATAACTATCCCGAGAAACAAATTTACAACTGCTGTGCATGATCTACTAAATCCCACCTACTGACAGTCTCACCTGACAATGGGGCTAGCAAATGCCTGAGACACTGTTCCATCCTCAAAGTTTGTATCTTCAATTCAATTAAATTTTTATTTTTTGATTAATTAAAAACGTACAATATAGTGACTATAATTCCTATTGCAATAAGTATAAAAGTCTGGTTTAAAAATTAGTAAAAACATATATTAATAAATCCATCATCCTTATTGTTAAATATAACAGCACCTAATATTTCCGTGTTCAGTATACAAATTACATATTATATGCATCCTATATTACATCTTAAATTAATCTTGCTGGTCTAATTCCGTTCTTATTATTAATAAAAACTTTACAAAAGCTGACTTCAGTCTTATGTCATCTGAATGTAGACATCTTATCAGTTCTTTTCTACAGGTCCGTATTCCTCGGGAATTAAAATGCCACTTAAGTATACATTTTCTTTCGGCTTTAAGTGTTGGGCATATAAACAGCAAATGAATAATATTCTCTTCTTCCGTTTTGCATAAGCGACAAGGCATCAATTCCGTTGATCGAAGCCAAGGCATTACGTGACATAAGCCTGGGAAGACACCAAAATGAGCTTATATAAAACAAATGTTTTGCTTCAAAGACCACAGAGTTTCCAAATATGATTGGACTCTCACTTTTGTATACACATTCATCAATGACCATGCATGTGTTCCTTTTGCAAGAGAATCTTTATCAATATAAAGAGATAGATGTTTTGTCATTTTATTGATAGCTTTTTTAAATGAATCTGTAGTTATTGGCATATCCCTGATCATGTGCGCTTGAATTCCCTGTCAGACACCATCAATAAGAAAGAAAACCAATGCACTTTCCAGACAAACTTTACTACACAGTTTGTCCCATGTTGTTATACACAGTTGTAGAACACAATTATCAATTAAAATAATATTCCAAGAAAAAGGAGACTTTGAATATGTTTAGAATAAAACAACCAAGCACATGGAATTCTTTAAACAATGCTTACTGTATGTAGATATAAATATCAATTCGGTTTCGGCCTACAGAGGGGTCCCTCTAAATCAAATAAATAAACTAAAGACAAACTCACTAGAATTATTTAATTCTGTTGTTGTGGCATTTCCCTCATAATTATGGATTTGGCTCATTTTCCACATTAACCATCATCTGCTGAATAATTTGCAGATTTTACAAAAAAGTATATTTTTCGCCTAAATGGATCAAAAGTTACTAGAAATGTGGAGAAGTGTGTTGCCAGGCAGTGGAATGCCCTTCACAAAAGGTGACAAGCCACCTTTCAATTGCCAATCGCTGTATTTGAGTGTTAAACTGCTACTGCTGCTACTGCGGTACTTTTGCCCACACAAAATACAGTAAAATAAAGGGGCAATAATGTCACCAAATTTGCCACATTACACCACATAATTTGCCCTTTGTTGTTGCATAATTTAGTCAACTATGCCGCATAATGTGGTCCCTCCCTGTTGCATAATTTCAGTGGCCCTGACTATAGGTGATATAGAGCAGAAAAGCAGTAATAGTTCTGAACAAAAGATCTGGGACACAAGGGAGTAATTTTTGATCTGATCAGTAGCTCTACAGTGATGCAATTAATTACTCCATCAATGTGTGCCTTCTTCACAATTTAGCAGATTTAAAATTATGCCTCTTACAGAAATTCATTGCCAGCTAGTTTGTTTCAGCTAAAATATTTTAAAACATTGAATTTTAGTTTAGAAACAAACAAGAAGACAGAGAGTTAAAAACGTGTATTAACTGTGAATGCGTCAAGATCCCAGAACAAAACCAAACATAAGCAAAATATTTGACTACATACAGTGTCAGAGATAAAAGCTAGGACAGTAATAAAAATATTAGGGGCACCAAAAGAAGGTCATCTCAGGGTTGTTGCCTGGGCCTTCCCTCTGTGGTTTTGCCCTTTTCCCAATTCCAATTTGTATGAGTGCAAGCATATATGGAAGTATATCTGTAATGTTCCTTGAAATATTATGGATAAAAGGCAATATGTTAACGAATTAGGGAAAATATTAGGTACTTAGTAAAATTGTTACCATATGAAACTGTAAGGATTGAGCATGTCTAGACGTTATCAATAAAAAATCTAGAGGAATGGCATGCTTCAAAGAAAACACAATGTAAGTGAAGTTTAGAATTAAACGTTTCTTCCTTCTTTTACTTTGTTGAATTACTCTTGCTGTAAGATATTTATCTGTTTGTTTGCTTCTTTCAGTCAATGCATTATTTTGTTTGTTGCTAATTAAGTAAGAAATCTGAAAGACATGAGATAAAATGTTGTTTACTGGGGGTAAGAAGTAATATGAAGAATCATTCTAGTTGTATTTTTTAAATAAGCCTTTTGGGTTTTAGAAATATAGATTAAAATACTTGCATTTATATTAATATTAATTAATATTAATATACCTTAGGGCTACTACATATTCTCTAAACATATGCCTTGTTATATAAAGACATAACAATTGGGCGGTGTAGGCAGCCACCATTTAATGACGTGTGGCGATGTCAGGATGCACTTCAAGTTGCACGAGCCTACTACGAACTCTTTCTAATTTAGGACCCAAATGACAGTTCTGAGTCACAAAGGCACAATTGATTTTTAAGGCCTCCTTTTAATATGCCTATTACCTCATCTTGCAATGGCCAGGTGCCAAATCCCTTGGGAGAATAGGAGAAGCCGGGGAAGCATGGCATAGGACATCTAAAACATACTACATCTAAAATATATATGTTTAAGTACTTACAACGTACTTGTTAACTTTCTCTCTGTATTCAGGATAGGATAGGACATGTTGTCATAACCAAGTGACCAAATACTCTTTATTTACCAATAGGAAACTGCGCTCACTACCAGAAAGGTGGATGGTGGTACAACGCTTGCGCTCACTCAAACCTTAATGGTGTCTGGTACCGTGGAGGACACTACCGCAGCAGATATCAGGATGGAGTGTACTGGGCTGAGTTCCGTGGGGGTTCCTACTCATTAAAGAAAGTGGTGATGATGATACGACCAAACCCAAACACTTTCCACTGAACATTCACTCTGCCTTCCAAGATAAAGTCCAGAAAACACCTTCTTCCAGCAGTGTGAAGACTACCATAGAACCACGTTTCTACAACAGCAAAGAATGTAATATGTTGTACAATAATTGTTAATAACTGAAGACTTGTTCTGTATATTCTACAAACCATTCCTGCAAAGAAACAAAATACATACCTTGCCATAATAAGTCAGGAATATGCTATTTTTGTACTAAAAACGTGATTACAGTATTTTTGTATGTCATCAATTAAACTGTATTGATGAAGTTTGTCTAAACCATGCTACAAGGAGCACTACAAAGACAAAGATACACACATATTACATTTAGTTTACTTTTTATACTCTTGATTGCTTCAAATTGAATACAGTGCTAGGTGAAGTAGACCATTGACACAGGAAGTAAAATCCAATGATGACACGTAGAAATAGCAGTTAGTATGATATATGTTAATTGTGTCTTTAAATTACTAAAGTAGAACACAATACTTAAAATTAGATGATGTGCCTACTCAATGAAAAGTGACAGAACATCAGAATGCACCTGGATTTAGAAGGCAAGTAGATTTTGATAATGCTCCACAAAACATGATTTGGGCAGTATAAAATGCCTGGATAATGAGATAGCATACCAAATCCATTTTCGTATCTACTGAAATACCTCTAATTAGTGTGCCTAAGTTCAGACACTTAGCAGAATTACTCCACAAACCAGCCCCTATTTTTTTACTGAATTTTCTGAAGTACTGTATCTGCATTGTAATGCTGTAATACAATTGGCGAATAGCAGTTAGTGGTTTCAAAGAAGAAAAGCATATCCTCCTCTATTTTTGTACACAGTTTTTGGATTAGGTGCAGAGCTAATTTATGGAAAGGTGATCAACACAACTCAGCGTGTTCATCAATGAAAGGTCACCCGATCCCTTGGGAAAAGTTATTGAAATTGAAAATAACTGCTTTTAATATGATAAAATTGTGTGTTTTTGTATATCATCTAGAGGTATACTGTATGGTTTGGCACTCTATGTCTTTAGCTGAGATATGGACTATGCTTTCTGACAAAGTATTTTAGAACAGCTTTCTCTCAAAAAGGCATGTAGTGCTGCAGCTTCCCACCAGAAATCACAAATTCACTATGGGTGGAGGTATTAGTGAACACTATAAGAATTGGAAAGAATCATATAATAAAAACAGTACCTATAACGTATAGAAAAAACACTTTCTCTAGGTGAAAAGTTGAGTGTGAAATGTATAAGTGATGAAACCAACTAAATAGAAGTCGTAAGAAATATGTAAATAGTTATCATCACTCTGCATGCACATCTCACATACATAAATGTATCTACGTCATCTCAGACACTGTAAGAGGTTTCCCAGTGATGAGTGTAGCACATACAGAGTTGCCATTCCTGCCTGGATGTGCGCACATATTCTGGGGTAAGGCCGGGACAGGATTACTAAAGCAATTCCAGTGACAGCTCAAGGATTGGGAATTACCAGAGACAGGGCAAAGGCAATTTAAATGCCTAACCCCCTTGTTCTTTATTTTTTAAATACTGTTACTGGCCTCATTTTCCCTGCTTTCCACTGGACAAAGGAAATCTTTAGTGGAAACACAGCGAAAATGTTAAGAAATCAGAGCTTACAATTCATAAATCTTTAATTGTTTTTTTGCACAGGTTCGTCATTACCTGCTGAGGTGTCATTCATAAAAATTACTATTGATAAAAGAATGAAAAAGGATACCCTCTTTTGCAGGCAAATGATGGGTACCAATGTTTAAAGTATTTAATTTACTAAGAAAATACATGAGGTGTGCCAGTTAAAAAAATTAACCTATCTAAACAAAAAATAATTAACATTGGACATTTTACAGTACTCGAAAGTGAACATTACGTGCTTATAATAAAACATGTCTAACCCTAATTGGGACTAAACTAACCAAATGTTGAGAGACCGAGCAGCAGCATGATCTTAATTACACAAACTTCTGTCTTACATCTCAGTTTATCTCTAAGTTGATAGTTATTTGTGTCAGCAGTTCATAATTTAAGATTTTATTATTGTTGTTACATTAGTAAGGTTACAAGTATGCTAAACGTTTTTTTCAAAACATCTCTGTTTATTACAAATATTCCTGTCAAGGGTCTACTGTGGAGTGTATTATATTTCAATAGAACAATTGAAAGAAAACAGGATGAGAATAATAATATTGTTTTATTTAGAACTACTTTATTTGACATGCTGCTTTTAAAAGTTCTAGCTCTTTAATCCATCCCTTAGAAGCAAATTTAATTCACAGTATCCAAGTTTGGTTTATTATGTGATAAAACATCAAAATGAGCAATGTTCGAGAATGAAATTCTTCTTCTATCCATAAATGCTAATGTTATGCTTTGATGTACTGTGAAATGTTGCAAAAAAAGGATGAAATGAAAATCTGCAGAGGAACACATGCAAATAACTGTGGGCAGCCCCACCTAGGTAGATGAGTTTTTTTTATTTTTTATGTTTATCAGTATGTTTCCATATACATACTTTATTACCTCATGCTGACATTACAAGTGTATAATATGCATTAAACTGATAATGTCTAATGTAGCATGTGTTATATGTACAGATTTGCCTGTGTATGCTATCAGATCATCTGTGTAATAATACAAATTGGTAATAACACTTATTACATCGTTGTAACTTATGTACTGTAGATTTCCTGCCGGTCCTTAAAACACTAAACTAAAGGATAACTGATTATCTAGGCATATTTGAAAAGGGATGCAAGTATGTTTATCTCGAGGTTCTTAAGTGCTTCCAGCAATAACATCTCCTTAGCAAGCAGGAACCCAGTTTGAATTTGTTCAAAGATTTACCCACTTGTGTGTAAAAGACACTTTGCATCAAAAATGAAGGAATGCCCTCCAAATGATCATTAATGCTGGAAAGGATATCTTAAATGCAGTTTTAAAAAAATTAGTAAAAGGTATATGTACATCATTGTAATCTTTATTATAATGTTAATATTATATTTCAAAACACATTTTCATGAATCGACTTCAATGGTAGTGCTAGTCTGAGCGAATCTTTTTACCTTCAAAATATGATCTTATGAAAACGTGTACATATAATAGGAAACACAACATAGATCTATCTGTATCTGATTCAGTTATGAATAATCGTAATTTGAATTTGAAAAACAGATTTCCTAAGATAATTAATTAGCTACCGAGATTTATGCCTACTGCTACCCAATGAATTTGGCTAACCACTGACATGTGAAAATGTGCTTGTTGAAGTGTTCCATATTTTCAAAGAACTATTCCAAAAATACCTAGCTGTGTGCCCATGCAGTTTAGAGTTTCACAGCACATATATATTATAAAAGAGCTGAAGGACATACTGCCACATTAAATGAAATCAACTAAATGGCTTTTGATATTCTTGACTCTGGTTGTTAAAAAGAAAAACCTGAGTCTCATTATCTCCATGGGATTATGACATTGATGAAAACTGGAATATGTCCCAAAACAATAGTATCATTCGTTCACTTTATGAAGGGATTTAGACATTGACACCATTCTACAAACAAGATTTATACCCTGATATTGTCTGAGGTATGATCGCTGTATTAAAGTCTGTTTTATTAGGCATGTTCCCATTTTGTATTATTTTGCTGTGTGCATGTTGCACTTTATACATATTGAGGATTTTTTTCATAGGCTCAGCTCTATTATTTTCTCAATAAAGGATGATTTAAAGTGTATAAAAATTCTTGATGTGGTTATGTGCTATTTTCATATCTTCAAGACAGTATAAAACTATCTTTGTATTGGTTCCTAATTCAGGTATTTGTCACAGCGACCTAAAGACCAAGACATTACTTTAAATACAAAAACAAAATGGCCAAAGAAACAAACAATTAAAGGTTGTGAAGTTTAACTGAAGCTATTTTCAATTGTGATACTGTGGAGGCTCCTTGGCGTCCAATACGTGCTTTGGACACTTGAAGGAAGTCGGGGCCAAACAACCAAGGCTGGTAAACCCTCTGGTGCTGGCATTGGTGAGATATTCTTTTGACCCCACCCCTCAACTCAAGCTGCAAAAAAAGAGCTCCCTTGTGCATGGATGTAATGGAAACTGAAGCTCAAGGAACCTGAAGTGAAAGATCTGGCTGCTTTAAGTTTGACTGGGTGCACAGCTCAGTCTACCTGAACACTGAAGGGGACCTTTGAAAATGCTCCAATTTCGGAAAGTATGTTTTCATCTCTTTTAGGGGGATAAACACAGGAGCGGTGATCACCAAGCAGGGACTGACTTACTAGACTACCAGGTAATTTGCTAGGCATAGTAGACTGCACCCCCCAGCTCATGGCATAGTTATCCTAACGACCAAGGACACTGTCTGTCTTTTGCCCCTGGGGGGTGATTCAGGACTTCATCCTACTGTGCCTACCATGGGGGGAGGAAACCAACTAGACACAAGAGAGGGGTTTGGGATCAGCCTGTCTTGGCATCACACCCCGCTCTGAGCATCAGTCTTTCTGTCATCAAGGGCAGTAGATTGATGGGTTTACCATTTCCGCCTGCATATGTCAGAGGAACAGAAAGCTCAATATACACGGAGGGCTAATATCTAAAAATTGAATTGGGTAGGGCCCTGACCTGGCTTGATAGTCTTTGTCTCCCTGGGGGTGGGCAAATTGAGGGATACAACTCCCAATCTACCTGCCTCGTGAGGTTCAAAAGTTCACTAGACACCAGGAATTTCTTTTACGTGTCAATGTGGGGCGGAGCTGGCTTGTCCAGGAATGGGGCTACACCCCCATGCCTGAGTAATAGATACACTTTCTGCACCCCATGGGGAGACAGAATGGGAGTTTTACTCCGATATCCCACTTTCATTTCATTTTCTGTGAGGGATAGTCCAAAAATGTGGGCATGGGGTTGTCTGGAACTTGGGAAAACCTATCAATCCTGGGAATGTTTGATAACCATGGGCCCATCGAAATCCAAAGAGGTGCACCTTGTGTAGATAGATGAGTATTCTTCTACTCTTGTAAATATCACAACTATTAAAAGCACCCAATTTTCTTTCTTTTTTCATGGGATGATGTCTGCGGTATTCAGCCTCAACATCTACCAGCACACATGGAAAAGTTCCTTCTCCCAAAACTAGATATATATATATATTTTAGGGCCCAAGGCTTTGCGAGGAAGGTACTGGGGATTGGCTGCCCAACCATGCACAGTGGGATTTGGACACCCGCAAATGTAAGATATGGTAATAAGATCTTTCCTGTTAAAAAAAAAATACAACCGAAAGTCACTGAGAAAAACAAAGTTTTAATGTGAAGTTCTAATTAGGAACTGTAATAATATCTAACTTTACATTAAAAATAACACTAGAAATTCACCGAAAAAAACATAGGTTAAAGTGACATTATAGTTACATGAAAATTTCAGTCATAACGTCACATTATAAATGCAAAAATACCCCGAAATTTACCAGTTAGTTTACTGAGCTAACTAAAACTTGCACTCCCGCCATACCCTGTTTAGCATAATACAGAATTTCAGATATGAAATTAAGTACTAAGGGCCTGCTTGCAATCTTGGCGGCTGGAATACTCAATCTCACACGTGTCGGATATCCGGTCCGCCATGTTACAATTATACGGCAGACTGGATATCTGTCACGTTTGTGACGGAGTATCCCATATGCCAAGATCGTAATCAGGCCCTAAATAGTGCAGAATCATGTAAACCATAAATTACCATACACACAGACAGGCTGCTTGAGGTGTATCAAGGACCTCCAATGCACAGCTTTGGCCCTGTACCGTGAACTTTGTTCTTGTGGGCAGAGAAATACACATTTGTTTTTTTATGTGCGTTTACCTGCCCGCAAGTGAGCAGGCATGGAAACAAAAGTCTGCTCCTACCCAGTGGAAGCATTTTAAAAATACTCCAGCCAGGTAGAAGCAGACATATTTCCTTGCCCGCGCTCTTGAGGAAAAGGGAAACTACAGTGTACCACGTGTGGACTACCTAGGACACTATAAGTGAGCGGCCCTGGGGTGCTGGGGTCTGCTGGAACTTTACAGGCTTGAGGAGAGGGGGCCATATGGCGCCCTCCTCTTTAATTTAAAATTGGCCCAGGGATGTGGTCCCTGAGACCTATTCAGGATCAGGAAGGGGCGACTCACACCCCATCCCCTTTTTAAATGAATTTGACATGGGGATGGGGTCCATGAGGCCTTTTGAGGCTCGGGGAGCAGGGATGGGCGCCCCCCTCCCCTTGCTATTCATGTCAGCCCGGGGTCTCACAGAGGCTCTGGGGGTGGGGGCATGCGCCCCACTCCAATATATAATGTTTCGTGCTGGCCTCCCCCCCTCCCGAGCCTTGCCCACCCCATGAGAGGTTTATTTGTACTTGCGCTGAGTTTTTTTGTTGTTTTAGTTTTGCAGCAGCTTTGTGGATCCTCCATGTATTCAATTGAAAATGTCAATAAAAAACATTTAATTATATAGCAGTGGCCACTTGGTAGTTATAGTTAGGAGTGTGTTTCCATAGAAATTGGCTTTTTTGTGATGGAAAGGGAGGGTCCCAAAATGCATTTCCCCATGTTAATTCCTACAGGGATTTTGAACATGACTACAGCCTGAACTGCTAGACGGAATTGCACCAAATTTGCCTCTTCGTCTAGAAAGCGTGCTTTTTGTGATTTTGCGTAAATCCGTTCAGTA
Source organism: Triturus cristatus (assembly GCF_964204655.1). Lineage (NCBI taxonomy): Eukaryota > Metazoa > Chordata > Amphibia > Caudata > Salamandridae > Triturus > Triturus cristatus. The sequence goes on along the minus strand of NC_140580.1, from coordinate 1,132,166,916 downwards.
GTTTTAGATAAATTTGTGTATCGATGGACGTGGATCCTCTGCAGATTCGTGGCTCTACGCGCCAACAACTACGCTGTGATTGGCTGGCCGCAACCTGAGAAAAAAGTTGCAGCCACCATTTTGTTTATCGGGATTCAGTTCCCAGTGGGAAAAATCAGATGACTAACTATAACGTCCCTCTAACCTTTGTTTTTTTTTAAGTGAATATATATATGTATACATTGTGCTATGGCCGCCTACAATGTATCAAGTAGAAGCCATGCTACAATTGTCAGAAACATTGTACTATCAAAAGATACATAGGAAAGAGGTCTCAGTTCTCAATACAAAGTATCAGTAGAACTATCTCAATGGAAATCTTCAGGGCTTTTAACTCAGGCAAAATGTCTATATTTAAGATCGGATTCACATATGGTACCCATTTTCCACCTAATACCCAAAATACATAAAAAATCAGTAAACCATTCTCCTATAATTTCAGCTATTGGGAGCCTTTTTGAAAATATCTCTAAATACATAGACTATTTTCAGCAAGATTCAGTGGAAAACCTTTCCTTGTATATTCAGGACCCTGGGGACTTTCGGAAGAAATTTTATGACATCAATTGGGAAGAGGACTACATCTTATTTACCTTAGATGTCTCTTCATTATATACTAGCGTCTCCCACACTGATGGGATTAAAGCAGTGGAATATTTTTTAAGTTCAAGGCCACTGTCACTGCTTAAACACCCTAGGATGCCTGTAGACATGATACATTGGAGTCTCCACAACAACATATTTTGTTTCGGTCCAGATATGTATCGGCAGCTAAGAGGGACAGCCATAGGCACCTCCTTAGCCCCCAGTTATGCTAATTTGCATATGGGCTGGTGGGAGGAGCAGGTGCTGGTGGAAATCTTTGCCCTGAACATGAGAGACAATGTAATTCTATGGTCACGCTTTATAGATGACCTTTTCATGATCTGGCGTGGTTATATAGAATCTGCAGAGGATTTTGTCAAACAGCTTTATGTGAATCAACTTAATCTACACAGTATGAATGAAGTGAATTTCTGGATCTGAAAGTGTATGTCATGGTGGAGGGTTTGCACACCAAGACATTTTGAAAGAACACAGCTGGCAGCATGGTGTTGCAGGCATGTAGTTTGCATCCCAGCAGGCTAAAATACAGTATCCCATATGCAGAAAATCTATGTATGCATAGGAATTGTAGTGATATAGATCAACTTAAGTTTGCACAAAAACAATTGAAAGATAGATTTGCCACTCAAGGATACAGTCAGCAAGACTTAGAAGGGGATCTACAGAAAGCCAACAGTAAGTCCAGGGAACAGCTGCTTTTTGCAGATACTAATAGCATGAGAAGACAGCAGCCAAATGAGGTTTGTTTCATCACTGGATGCAGTGCGCAACATCAGAAGATTTGAGGTATTTTCCAAAGGCTTTGGCATTTCTCATGCTATGACATGGTCAAAGGTTCAAAAATACATATCAGAACCCGCATAGCTTTTTGAAGGGCAAGGCCTATGAGAGACGATCTGGTAGTCAGCAGCCCAGAAGTACAACAGCAGAGGACATGGTTAGGTGGAAATGGAAGTTTTAAGAAATGCCATGAATGCAAGGCTTGGAAATATGGGGCCAATACCACAGATGTAATGCTGCCCTTCTCACATAAGATGTGGAATATAAGAAAGCCACTCAATTGTAAGAGTGAGTTTATTGTGTATGCATTGAAATGTACTTGCCTGAAACATCTATATTGGTTGCACGATCTTGAGAGCACACCAATGTATTTTACATCATAACAGAGCGATCAAAAACAGGGATCAAACTTATCCAGTGGCCAGAAACTTTCAGGCAGTACACTCCAGTACTATAGAAGAGTTGAGTTATTTTGTATTAGATCAAGTACAAGCCAGACTGAGAGGGGGTAAAGGAGAGAAGTACCTGAGACAACTTGAATACAAATATATATTGAGATTCAACAGAAAAACACCTGAGGGGCTGAATACGGAAGAGGAGTTGTATGTTCATATCTAAGAGAGAAACTGCACTGTTTTCATAATCATTGGTCAATTGGTAAATGTTAGAGTAGGGCCATCCATTTGTTGTAATGTGTATCCACACATGTTTTAAATAATATATATATATTATATATAGAGACAGGACCGTTGAAAATCACTGCAATAAAAGAATCTGGCACCAGCTATATAGTGTGTCCGTGTTCCTGTTTGATCGCACTTGGGAGTTACGCTTTGGATATATCAGCGCTATTTGATCAAGGCCGCATGTCTGGCAGCCGAAATGCGTCATTTGGACACTTGATGCTTGAATAAATTATCATTTAACTCTCAACTTTGCCTTAGGAGCCTGTTTTTCTGGTGTTGCGCTTTTCTTTGGATGGTGGTTACCCTGGGATCCTGCTGTGGAATATATATATATGTTCATCATCATAAATCTAGTTCTGTCCTCCGACCATAAACGTGCAAATGCAAAGCAGTTCGTACATAGAGTTGAGTCACACAGAGTACATTAATATTGTAGTAAAAGGTATCATTCGGTCCTTGGACAAAATTCATTAGGAAGACAAAATAGATATAAATGAGCCTAAGAATCTAAGACAATAAAATCCCTGCCCATTCGAAAGGAGGTGGAATGGCCCGCTATGTTGCCTTAGTGATAAAGTAGCGCTATGGTCAGGAGTAGGTCAAAACTATCAATAAAACATGGACCAACACACATTAAAAATAATATATAAACATCTAAAAACGAGACACAATAACAAATGCAGCAATCACATACTTCCAACCAAGACCTTCTGATTGCCCGCATGTTTCCCAGAAACTTTGCAACTGAGCAGGCGATAGTCTGATCTTAAAATACGAAGAGCTTCACTATGACAGCCCGTGCCCAGCTTTTTGCAGATTGGTTTGAGCCATTTGCTCTCGGATGCAAGTACATTAGGCAGGCAAAACATATATGGGCAATGGTCTCTGTAGCAAGGACACAACCTGGGCAGAATTGAGAAGAAGTGAAGGGCTGGTGCCAGTAAGCAGTAAAGAAGTTCAGTGGGAGCGAACTGAACCTGAATTGCACATAGAGTTTCCTGTTCTGGGGGGTCGTGATAATCTCTAGATATTGTTCGTATGAGCTGGACAGTTTAAAATCCATAAACTCTATGGTTAAGCAACCCCAAGAAGTATAGGTAAGTGAAGCCTGTGCGACCCAGTCCCAGTACTGTTTCTTTACCCAATCTTTACTGGGGAGCAATGCTGGGTCCTTGACATCCAAATAGCCTCCTAATCCTATTGCAGTAAGCAAGGATTTCACCTTGCAGATCCAACCTATCTTCTTAAGGTGGTCGAGTGCGCTCACTTCGGGATGGGCAGTAGCATACGGGAGCAACTCCCTGCGAAGTAATGTCCCTTGAAGTAGTGCTTCTGATATAACAATGTCATACCAAACTGGACTTTACAATAATGACTCGCAGACTCTGTAGGAGTGAGACACGTGGTGAGGATTTGCGTGCATAGCCCTAGAGTGCAGTGTGCCAACTGATGTGTTTAATGCTTTACAAGCAAGGTATTAAAAATATGGCTCATCTCCAAGTTTGTTTCTTCTTTGGATAGTAATTAGAAGTTTTAAAGCAAGTAACTGCAGCTTTCAAGTGGGTGCAGCCAAGAAAAAAGGCAAATTAAAACAAGGAATCGTTACAGAATTTGGGCAAAGTGCAATAACAAAATTTATTGGAGCACGTTCAGAACATTTTCGAGCTTAACACACCAGCGTGCCTGGAACAGAGAGATGCACACGACCCTCTGCAAGCCAGTCTGCACAGTGGGAGAGGACTCTCTTTCCCAGGACCCTAAAGAGCCTTTCAAAGCCCACAAAAGGCCTCATTTGTGTATAGACGGTGGTGTCCTGCCTGTGTATTACTTAACGTGCTACAGTAAATCACCGGATCTACGTAGTCAAACTGTGGTACAGGAATTTCTGGACTCTTTGTGAATGTATGGAGACCCATATCGGTTGCATATAAGAACTCATATTATACCCTTCCTCCGCGATGAACGGCTGACGTGGTCCCACCCACCCATGCCGTTGTGCTTCCTGTTTTCTCCGTAACCACGCCCTCGTGAACGGAGCGCCGCAACTGCTGCTCCCTCGCTGGTTGCCGAGCTGGGTCCGGGAATCTGCGGGGCTAAGCGGAAACCAAGCGGGAACCCTTCGGAGAGTCTCTGTGTTGGCCTCCGAGCGCTGTGCTTTACAAGTCTGCTCTCCCCTGCCCTGCCCTCTGTTTCTTTAACAAGTGGAGCGGAGCAAGGGAATTATTGAAGTGCTGCTGCGGAGGTCAGCTGCCGGGGGGGCCTGGGGCACTGGTTGCTGGATGCTGGACGTTGTCTCTAAAGCTTGTTGGAGCCTGCAAGGGGTGAAGGGGTAAAAGCAAAGCTGTAGGTCCCTTTTCGGTGCCTGCCCTGCCAGCTGGAATACGGAGTGATTAACCCCGCTGCACTTATAGCGGTGAACAACTGGAAGCTGGGGGGGCGTTGGCTGCCGTACGCTTGTCTACTGGTTCTGCTTGTGAGGTAAGGCGCGCTGGGGTTTACCCAGCTCGCTTGCTATTCCGCGCCTCTCTTGCGGTCCCTCTTCGGTGCATGTACTATAAATCGGATGGTGATTGCTTTGAAAAGACTGTGAAAAACTGTGAAGGGGCAAAGCTGACTCTCCCTCCTTATATCCCACGACCCCATGATTCCTTGATCCTTGCTCCGCGCTCAGTAGCGACCTGAAAAGTGAAAACTCTTTAGAGAAATATTCAGGCCATTTAAAAGCGTGGTTAAAAGATACATTCCAGATGGCGACAAGAGTGAGGGGTAAACAGCTCAAGCTAGAGCTGGGAAAGGAGGTTAAGCTCTCGACCCTGATCAGATCTCCATCAACAACAAAGGGAGAGAAAAAAAATAAAAGGAAAAATCATCAAAAAGAAGTCCCAAAACAGAAGACGCTGGAGTCCACTGACTTATATAGAACAAATAAGTATAGTGTGCTAAGGAAACAGACTGAGAATGATGATAATGAGGAAAATGATCAAGAGGAGGGCGGTGAAGACGAAGAGGTAGAGGTAGAGACCTTGACTCTATCTGAGCTATCTGCAGAACTGAGCTTGCTTGCTGTTGGCGACAAAGAAGAGGATGAAGAGGATGATGTGAAAGACAAGGGGTCAAGAATGATCAAGAGGGGTAAAAACATGGAAAAAACCGACAAAACGGACATGGCTGCTAGTATGTCCCATACTGCTAGCCATGAGAGTTGCTCTACTCCGAAACAATACCCTCTCTTTTCAAAACCCCTTCTTCAGCAGGGACAGTCTTCAAGTACTCCTACGTACAGAGGGTTAAAGCAGGGGAGTGCAGGTGTCACCTTAGAGCATGAAGTCTTTAACACTGAAGGTCAAGTAAGCAGCCCCACAATCCAGAAGACACCGACTGGGCTAGAAGATGTTGCATTACCCTCACCAACGGTCTCAACTGTGATCTCCTCCAACACTTCCCTTTCCCTCCATCCTCTACTGCCACCAGCTACAAGCCCAAGCCCAAACTCAGGCCCAAGCAGCAAGCAAACCACGATAGCTCCAAGTCAAGCCCTAAACCTAGAAGCCCCCCCGTTACTCCAAGACAACGGCTTGCTTCCCCTCCTGAGTGCCGCAAAAGCAAGCACGATGGAAGATATCCTAGTTACTATCCTCCAGGAACTAAGAGACTTTAAATCCTCTCAGGCTCAGGAAATTTCACTCTTACATAGCAGGCTTACGAAGATGGAGGAGTGCCTTGGCAACATTCCTTTGAGGGTCTCTGAAGCTGAAGTTCGGATATCTTCACTAGAGGACTCTTTAACTACGATTCAGAAAAATCTTGCGGAGGCCAATAGAGAGAAATCCCACTTAGAGGAAAAACTTCAGGATCTGGAGAATTTCAATAGGAGATCTAATCTACGACTCGTAGGCATACCAGAGGGCCTTGAAGATAAGGACGTAGTCAGGTGGTCAGACTCTCTATTGAAAAAAGCTATCCCTGAGCTGCAAGGTGATTTGACTATCACAAGGGCGCACAGAGTCCCGGCTCATAAACCTAATAACTTGAAATACCCCCGTACAATTCTGCTTACTTTTTCAGACTTTAGGGTAAAAGAAAAAATTTTACATACCGCATTTGCTAAAAGAATTTTTAATGTGGAGGGGGTGAACAATTTTCGAATTTTTGGTGATATGTCGGCAGCATCTGCCCACAGACGCAGGGACTTTGTGAAGCTAATCGACTCCTTTAAGAGCAAGGGAGCCCAAGCCATGATAGTGCAGCAATCGAAACTTAAAGTCTTGGCTAAAGGAAAATTCTTTATATTCTCGGTCCTACACGAAGCCCAAACATTTCTCGACAGCCTCGGGGGGTAATTAAATCAGTTGCTGATTCTCGCTGAAGTTAATATTAGCCTGGGCGGTCATTTGATGGAAACAGGAAGCACACACAAGGATGCAATGAGATGGCATCCAAAAAGAAGATACAACTGAGAAGGACGGAAGTGGGACACTGGGGTCTCCGTCCACTCAAGGGGGGAGGGAGGGGGGGGGTGGATGGGGGGTGAAGGGGGGTGTCGCAAGGGGGGAAAAAAGAGAGTTCAAAGGCAATATGTTTCTTCACATTTTAATGATTTTTTTTTTCCGCACAAATAATATTTTGCACTCGTCAATTCTGTCCATATGGGTCGTTTTAAGATGACAAGACCCTACAAGTATATCTGCCTATTTTCCACTAGGGGGGGCTTAAAACCTCCAAGCCCGCGCTGCTTTTTGCACTATTTTGCTGCTCATCTGCTATGTTGCACTAGGGGGGGCTTGAAATTTTCAAGCCCGTGCTGCTATTTGGACTATTTTGCTGCTCACATGCATATTTGCACAGACAAAGGTACCCTTTTTTTTTTTCTCTATGATATTATATGACTATACGGTCTATTTTCTAGATAAGATAAGATTTTATAATGTCTTGTATAATGAATGGTATGTTTCTTCATATAACATCACCTTACACTCTTGCTGCTTATTTGCATATTTGCACATTGAAACTTAGATTCTGCATGTATTGTTTTTTACTGTTATATATATATATCATTTTTTTGTTTCATATGTTGCTGCTGTTGTATGTCCATTTGCACATTTGTCCATTTGCACATTTGCCCATTTGCACACTTGCACTTTAGACGAGGGTTACGTCCTATATTTTGAACAACAAATAACATGGTGAAATTTATCTCTTTAAATGTTAATGGCCTAAATAACGTTCGTAAAAGGAACGCTATTGAGTGCTGGTTGAAAAACCTTATACCAGACGTTATCTACTTCCAAGAAACCCATCATAAAGATCAGGCAGAGTCAGCTAAACTTTTCAAAAGCTGGGCAGGCTATAACATATCCGCTCCTGCCGGGATGGCTCAGAGAGGAGTTTCCATATTAATAGGGAGACATGTAGGTTTTAATCTTGAAGGGACATGCATAGACCCCAGAGGTAGATGGGCAGTTGCATACGGTAAATTAAACAATGTTAATGTTATCCTTGCCACAATCTATGCACCAATTTTGTACGACCCTCAAGCTATTCTACAGGTTAAGCAGGCATTAGCCGGTCTTTCTGGGCCAATAATTTGGGGGGGCGATTTTAATCTATTACAAAACCCCCGACTGGATTCTTCCAAGAAAGACCGTCGTCAGAATAAACCCCAAATTGCCTTAGCTGTCCAAAGTTGTAAAATCGACCTAGATGTTATTGATCATTGGCGTAACTTAAACCCACCAAGCGTGAGTATACATGTCACTCAGCAAAATATAATTCTGCATCAAGGCTTGATTTTTTTTTATCATCTCATGATCTAGAATTATACAACTACGCCTTTTTACCTAACGCCTTTTCAGACCATGCAGGCCTTTGCATGGAGGTCAATTTGGGGAATTATGAATCAAGACCCACAAGTAGATGGTTTTTTAATAAACTTAACCTTCTCGACCAACAATGGTGCACGGATATTAGTGAAAAGATAGAGCAATTTTTCTTACAGAATAGAGGTACAGCCCCATTAAATATAATCTGGGATGCATTTAAAGCCACTCTACATGGAATAATTACTTCCAAAGAAATTCCCAAGCTCAAGGCTAGAAGGGAAGAGAAAACCAAACTCCAAACTGAACTCTCTCAGGCAACCGAAGAGCATTTAAGGGCTAGATCTAGTATCTCTGGACACAAACTCCACGAGGCGAAGTGCAAGATGAAGGATTTTTATTATGATTTAGGTGAGATAAATAGTAATTCACAAGCACAAAAGATCTATGAGGAGAGTGAATATACAGGAAAGCTGCTGGCCTGGCAATCCAAAGAAAAGCGGGTGCGAAATAGAATAGATCAGCTAATTGATCCTATCACTAAAACACAAGTTAAGACCACCATTTCCATCTGTGAGTTGTTTTTACAACACTATGAGGGGATATATCAAGCGACCGAGGGGGCTACATCTGACTCAATCACGGAATTTCTACAGTCACTTGAAATACCTAAAATAGATGTTGAGGGCAGGAATTACCTTACACAGGATTTTACACTATTTGAATTAGATGAAGTAATAGAGTCCTTCCCCAATGGCAAGGCCAACGGTGAGGATGGCCTTCCCATTGAATTTTTTTAAAAATTTCGGGGAACATTACGTAAGGAACTTTTGAAATTAATTAATAACTTACTCCAAGGAAGTCCCCCACCGGACTCCTTTCATACAGCGGTGGTGGTCAGTATTTTAAAAAAAGGAAAAGACAAGGAAAATCTAAATTCATACAGACCGATTAGCCTCTTGAACACCGATTACAAAATGTTTACAAAACTTTTAGCAAATTGATTAAATAAAATAGTAGGATCTCTGGAAGCACATGATCAGTGTGGCTTTATTGCAGGCAGGCATCTCCATTCCAACACTACATTTTTATTGGAGGCACTAGATTATTTTAAAACTAATAAGGTGAATGCCCAAATTTGGTTTTTAGATGCGGAGAAAGCCTTCGATCTAGTGTCTTGGGATTGCCTGTTTGCAATATTACGTAGTTTTAATTTCCCGATTGTTTTTATTTCTCTTCTACGACAATTGTATATGAATTCTAGGGCACAAATTATCGTCAATAATACTAATATTGGGTCCTGTGTGTCCTGTCCTGTTACTAGAGGCACGCGACAAGGATGCCCCTTGTCGCCAATTTTATTTGCATTATTTATTGAACCTCTAGCGATCGCTATCAGGAACATCAAAGCTGACACTGCCCCAATATTAGGAATGACAAACATAAAATTATATGCGGACGATATTGCCCTTTTCATAGACTCTAAACCCTCAAGTCAACTGAAGATTTTAAAAATCTTCTCTGACTTTCAAAAGCTTGGGGGTTATAAAATTAATGCAAGCAAAACGGAAATTATTCTTCTGAACTGCACTACAGACACTTTAGCTCCAGAATTTAGGCGGATATACAACACGGATACAAAGAGATATCTTGGAGTACTTTTTTCGGATAGCCCAGATGATCTCTTCTCACTTAATTTTTTACCTCTATTAAAAAAGGTGAGCTCACTCTTAGATCCTTGGAATCTACTACCCTTGTCTCTTATGGGGCGGGCATCGCTAATTCGAATGTCGGTGTTACCCCTTTTTAATTTCCTTTTTAGCGCAATTCCCTGCGCAATCCAGGCCTCTTACTTTAAAAAAATAGAAGCTTTGATCTCCTCTTTCCTATGGGCAAAAAAATCTCCCAGATTAGCACTGTGCACTTTATATTTATCATCCACACAAGGAGGGCTGTCCCTCCCAAATATTAAGGAATATTATTTTGCGTCTTTTGCACATTATAGCCACAGGTTTTTTTCAGATTCGTATGAGACAGATAATTTCTTTATGAAAAGGATGTTGTTAGAATTGAAAATCCATGACCCGGTCAGAATTACGAAAGATCCAAAAAAAGTACGATATAAATCCCTTCAGTGGATTTTCAAGGTGAAAACTCAGTTTTTTAAATTCTATGAGTTACCTATTTTAAGTAATAAGACAAATTTAATAAATTTTAGCTTGGGAGATGCTTGCTGTATGGACAAAAAAATAGCAACACTTTGGAAGCAGAATGGTTTTGAGAAAATTGAAGACTTCATGCTGGGAAATAGGTGGAAATCCTGGGATGAAATTCATAGCCAGTTAATCTACTCGCACTCAACGCTGAACTGGTCCTTTATTAGGATAAATCCAAAACTCACAGAACTTGATATTGGAAATTTATCCAATAAAGAAAATATTTCCACTATCCTTAATAATAATATACAAAAGAAAATGAGTTTTTGGATTAAAATATTAAAAGAAAGTAAGGACCAGGACTTCTACAGCAAGATTACTGAAAGATGGAAAAAGAGGGAAGATATTACAATTAATCAACAGGCATAGGACAAAATAAATAAAACCATCTTTCGAGGAGCAAATTTTAAACGTATGAACTTTTATAACAAATGGTTAATATATAGAACCCCATCCTTTTTACATAATATCTTCCCTCAAGTAGCCGACAAATGTTTTCGTTGCGATGAAAAAGGCACTTGGAAACACGTTGTCTGGGAGTGTCCAAAAATCCAGGTTTTATGGAAGGAAATAGAAAAATATCTTTCAATCGTTCTCAAAACTAATATTGTATTTGATGATCTAATTCCCCTCCTAGGCTGTTCTTATATCCATACCCAACATGATGAGTCCCTTTTTATAGCTTCTCTAATAGCTAAATCCCTTATATTACAGTCCTGGAAAACAGATCTTGTTCCATGCTTCCAGGCATGGAAGACAAAACTACTCCGAATCCAGGATAGGGAAAGAAAATATGCTCTTAGATCAGGGGCCCTTAAATAATATGATAAATATTGGAGGGTGTTTGATCTTTAAATTTGTCCTGATTTTACTTAACTAGATTTCTACTTCTTCGAGAACATCTATTTGTTTACTAGTTTATAACGACTGTCTAGATTTCGCACATTGCACTTTACAATTTAGCTCTGGATTATTAACTGAGAAGACGCTCATTGTATTAAAATATTGCGTACTGTTTTTATTCTAACAAAATATCTTTTTTTTTTTTTTTTTTAATGACAGTTGACTGTTCGTTTGTTTTTATACAACCCTTCACTTTATAATTCAAATGTGATAATGATAATCTGTATGAATCTTTTTAGTACTCTCTTTCTCGCATTGTATTAATCGGATTCAACTGTATCCTTCTTCCTATATTGTATTGTTATACTTGAACTCTCAATAAAAAAATAATTAAAAAAAAAAAAGAACTCATATTATAAAATGTATATGTTCATAAAACTTACTTCTGACCCTTGTCCCTCAGTAACTGTCATCCAGGATTTAAAGTCTCTTTTCTCTTAAACATATTGAGTGACTGGTCTATAAACCCAGACACTTTACTTACCATCCAATAAAAGCGCTACCCTCATCCAATCTAGCTTGCATGCCGTACTTGCCATGGGAACAGCACTTTCACAAGGGTCGAATTGTATCACTGTTGCCCATCACAACTGACTTTCTTCCATTCTCTTAATTCTGGACCCATCCACAGCCTTCATCACTCCTGGCTCTGCTCTCCTCTCTAAGTTCACTGGGCATTCCTGCCCTGGCACACCTCATACCTCTCCCATAACTTATTCACAGTCACATGGCACTCAAAGCCACAGGTAACACAAAGAGAAGGGGGGACTAGGAGCTAAGTTAGTAAACTGGAGGTCCAGTACCCGTGCTCCTTTAGAATTAGATGTATATACTAGAGGGGTAGCAGTTCCTAAAAAGAATGGGAGGGGGGAGAGACCAGAATTGGGTAGCTAAGACTTTATAATTGGAAGTCAGTGTAAGTGACAGGGGAATTACTCCTTGAGTATTTAGTGCCCTCACACACCCTTGCGGGTGTCATGCTTCATCATGGGGCGTTGCTCCTCGTGGGGGTGGCGCTGCAGTCCCTCACGGGCCCCGCAAGAGGGCTCTTCAGCGGAGATCTTTTTGAGGAGTCGCCGCAGTTGTGCATGGGGGGGTGTGGACCTAGACAAGTGAGGTAGGTGGGTGTGTTAAAATAACTAAATGGAACCCTGAACCTAAGATTTTATTCAGGGGTCCAGATAGAAGGTTAAAAACGAAGTGGATCCTGGAGCTCCTCTTTGGAAAGAATGTAGAGGGCGGACGTATAACTAACCGCTGCTCTCAGGATGGGTGCTGTGGTGTCAAAAAGGTACAACTAAAATAGGGTCAACATGTTTTGCGCTCAGTACTGGTCCATAAGGGATCCTTTGGCGCTTCGTCAGGACCGGTGTAGGAAGTGAGAGTCTTGTGATGTCAAAAAAGAGGAAAGGACAGATTCCAGAGAAAGCCTGTGAACCTTAAGTACCTTGTTTTAAAGGAAAATGCGTCCAAGCGCTGATAGGCGCTCTTTTTGTAGGAGCCTATACCCAACCCCTGGATTCTGGAGGAAGGGCTACATCGGCAACGTCTAGGTTACAGGCCGAGAAAGTTTGCTCGCCTGTGTGCGGGTTAGAAGACCTACCCCTCCTACGTCATGAGCCGCTGTATGCTCTGACTCCCTCCTTTTTTAACTCTTTTCGCAGCAATGTTTTGTCACCTTCCAGTTTCTCTAGTCCTATTTTTTCAAAAACACTCTTTTTTTTTCTCTTTTCCTACTTTTACACCCGATCTCCACCAGTCACGCATCATGAACTGCTTCACTGTGATCAGACACTGGATGGTTTAACAGCCACTTATGTTGAGTTCCTCTAAGACCTTAAGGTCCAAGAATTGTCCTCTTCAACAGCGTCCTTGTCTGTTACTAACTCCATTCCTCTGGACTCTCTGAAATCTGCCTCAGCTGCTGCTCATCCATGAAAACGGACGCCTTTATTACCACTACAGCTACTGTAGTGATTCAAGTTACTCAACATGGAGAAGATGCACACACGTGTACGCCATCTAATGCCACTAAGACACGGATGAACTCAATGGTATTCAGCAGACTGACTATTGCAATAGTCTTCTGTGTGGCCTCCCTCCCAAAACTCCTTTGATGCCACTAGACGAGGTGATAACATTTACACACTGCATAATTTAACAGAAGAAAACTCCACCACCAAGCGAACTAGCTCACCACCAATAATGAAACCTTATTCACTTGTTTTCAAAGGAGTACATTTGTCTGTGTTTGTTCTACCTCTGCCATCCTATACCATTACACACCTTCTCAGAACCTGCAACAAATCAACCTCAATCTTCTAGTTACCCTTAAGCTTTCATCCACTGCCTCCAAGTTCTGATCTTTTCACCTTCTAGTCCCTCTGTATCCTTACACTAGACATTGTGAGCACCCAGTGTCTAAAAGTACACAAAACAGCTCTGAAAAGTCACTTACTGCAACTACAAAATAACCTCAGAATAGTCCCTTACGGTGTGTCAATATGTATATTTCTCATTACAGCTCCCTGAACTTTGTTAAAATGCTTCTTTCTTTCATGCTGTAGGATCCTATGGCTAGTCCTATACCTTAGCCTTAATGCAAGGCCGGCTTTAGGGCAGTGCGACCGCTGTGGCCGCAGCTGGGCACCTACCTGGAGGGGGAGCACTGACCTTAAGGGAGGGCGCTGTGTTCAGCTATAACTTACGATTTCAAAGCACCTGCTGCAGAGTTCCTTGCGTGTTCATCTTTCAGGCAGCAATACAAATATCAAGATAACTCCTGTGATTAATGTTCCTGCTAGAGAAAGAGACTAGAGTTTTGTCTAGGGGAAGTTTTGTCTCTCCACGAAATAGCACAGAGGGTTAATATGCCTGCTGCGAAGAACAGATCTGTATTTTATGTGGATAGCTGAGAGGAATTAATAAAGCCAGCCTTTACCAGAGCTTTGCAACAAATGAAATGTATGTGAGAGAGGTGCTAAGGAGAGATGAGGGGCACTTTTGTTGGGTGGTAGTGAGGGAATCCCAGGAGGTCATGGGGGAGGGGCACCATAAGAGTTGTCACATCAGGCCCCACAAGCCAGCCCTGCCTTAACTACAGACCTGGTGCAACTAACTCATACAACAGCTTTTACATACACCATCCTTTTTGACCTATGTACCATATTTGATGCTTTGTAAAACATTTCTGATTGAATTGTTGCCTCAGTGACAGTCCACCACTGTCTCCCAGGCTTTCAGACCCCATACATGTTATGTTATGTTATGTTATTCATTTATTTCTATAGCGCGCGGCTACTCAACAAGAGTGTCCCGGCGCTTTAATAGAGAAAGAGGGAGTGCTGCAACATAACAAACATAAAACCAGAGAAAAAACTAACCAAAAAGTGGGCCTGAAATTCACGAAAGGCCGGCTACTGAGTGAACAGCCAGGTTTTAAGGCCTTTCCTAAAGGCTAATAGGCTGGTGACTCCCCGCAGAGCCAGTGGTAAAGAGTTCCACAGCTGAGAAGCCAGCAGTCCAAAAGAGCGGCCTCCGAGGCGCGCTTTCTTTACACGGGGGACAACAGCAAGATGCAAAGCTTTCGACCTCAGAGACCTGGTTGGATGGTAAAAAACCAGTCTCTTTTGAAGGTACTTGGCTCCCTCCTTATGCAGAGCTTTGTAAGCCAAGGTCAGCGCCTTAAAGGCAATCCTCTTGCGGATAGGAAGCCAGTGTAAAGTTGCTAAAAGTCCCGAGGCCCTGGAGCGCCTGCTAAGGCCAAAGATTGCCCTTGCAGCGGCATTCTGTACCACTTGAAGCCGCTGCAGCAGATACTCTGGGAGGCCCAGGTAGAGAACGTTAGAGTAATCCAACCTGGACCCAACCAGAGCCTGGACAGTCAGCGCCCTGTGATCCATGGATAACAGAGGAAGAAACTTCCGCAGCATCCTGAGGATGCCAAAGCAAATGCCCGACACCCCCAGGATCTGGGATTTCAAGGTAAGCCTGTTATCCATCTTCACCCCCAAATTCTTAGCAACCTGAGAGGAGCAGGACGGAGGGAACATATCCCGTGGCCACCAGGTCTGCCAATCTGGCTCTGTGTCGCACCCAAAGAACAGTACTTCGGACATCGGACATCAGACACTCAGGTGTTGGTAGCCTGGTTCACCATTGCTATCAGTGCTTAATTTGAATCTGTGGTTTCCGGTGCTCAGCACAGGCACTTAATTGCCAACATCTTGAGCTTGTGACAGTCTGCCACGAGGTGGCGCTGTCTGGTTAATTTGGAGATAACCATAACAACAGATAATTGTTAATTCAATAGACATTCAAAATTACTATTACCTGCCACTCAAGCCATTCTTATAGCTTTGGGGGCCTGGATTAGTCACACTTGTAGGAGTGTGATGGTTAGTAGTTGTGTTGTTGCTATCATTGGCCTCAAGAGCCCTGGCGCTTTCACAAATCAAGCACTGATTCTTATATGTGTTATTGGATATTCCACATTTACAAACCCACTGAAATACCATTGCTGAATTTGGGGAGGGGTCATGACAAAGGCAAAGCCTCAAGTGTGTTATGATGCTCATATCTCCGCCAGCAATGGTAATACATTGCTTGTCACACTCTGTGCATCTGTATATATGGTGTATGCCCTTCCATTTTTCATGTGTACTTCTTTATTTTTGTGTTTGTTTGTTTAAAGGGTTCTTAGACAAAACCAGGGTGGAAGGTATTTAATCTATATATATGTACACAAAAGCAGTGATAATAAACTGGCCACATAGCACATTACTTAGAGTTACACAGCTAATAAATGTGCATTCACACATTTAATAATATAGTGCAAAGATCAAATTCCAGTTTATCACTACAGGAGCGCAAACTTCACATCAGAAATTCACTCTTTACTGCCTTACAGATTACATATGTTTTACACAAGGAAACAAATCTCCTTATGGTCAAGATGCCTCATCAAAGTAATATTACCTTGAATTCTGGTTTCAGTTAATAGCTTGCAATACCATAGGAGTGAAAATAAACTACTGGCCCCAGTAAGACCAATGACTGCATTAACAACTCACGTCTGACCGAAAAACTGAGAACTTGCGTACACGCATGGGTGATAAGCCTTGCTAATATGAAGAATACAATCTCAACATCACCATCTATTCACTCAACATCAATATGATACTGCAAGTCATCAAAAAGTTCCTTGACCTTAAAAAAGGTACTCAGCCCGTGACCTCACAGCTCTATGTAGGCGCACAACATCTTGGTGATTTCAAATATCTGTATAATGTACACTTGGATGTACATCAGCCCATTTATATTCATGGAAAAAATGTCCTTTCGATACAAAATCAGATCTAAGCATAACTACACAGGTGCTGTCCTTGCCTCTGTAAAAGACATATCCTGCATAGGAGCTCTCGCTGCCTGTGTAAAAGAAATATACATATATATACAATTCATCTCAAATGATATGAGCTACCGCATAGATATTACTACTTTTGGGACACAACTTTTGTTGGAGACTCTATGTTTACAACTTGTTCACTTGGTCCCAAACTCTGGGAACAACTGCAGATGAGTAGAAACCTACAATACGCAAATGTTATATTTGGTGTGGAAATGTCATAGTCACCCAGATGGTGCTTGATTTGTGTAAAACAAAAAAGAAAAAAAGAAAACAACAGGGCCTTTCCCAGGAGGCCACTGCACCATGCACTACTAACTGCCCCTGCCAGTCATGCCAATGACAGTACCAACACAGCTACTATCACACTCCTACAAGTGTGACAATTCAGACTGGTCCAGGTCACACAGAGCAATAAGAATGGTGTGAACAGCAGGTATTATTCATTTTTAATACATATTGAATTATTAAACACTGTTGTTGTGCAAAATTAGGCTGACAGCGCCACCATGTGGTGGACTGTCATTAGTGCTGGTCATGAGAATTAAGGGCCAGTGAGGAACACTGGATACCACTGGCCTAAATTAAGCACAGCACCCAGACAAATGAGAGGTCAAGAGAATAATCCACCAACTTTCATTGTTGGGGAACCATCTTTATCTATTCCTGACAGTATACCAGGAAGAACTAGATAAATATAACAGACTTTATACCAGCCCGTCCAAAAAACAGCTCCAACAACTACAGAGCAATGCAGCCACAATTTGATAAAAAGAGTCTTGGTCACACCTCACTTGAATTCAATTCCTTCCACAGACTCCTGTTGCAGTAGAGACCAACTTTAAAATGTTGTGCTTCAGAGACAATGCCATTTGGAAACACGGCTCCCACTTTACTTAAAACCTGGCTTTGGTCTGTGCTCCAACAAGAAGTCAGAGGTTCAAGAGGTCTGCACTAACTTGTGTGATCACGTTGACGTGGAAGACCCATGATGACAGAACCATTGAGATCATCAACGACTTCATCCTCATAGCTCCATTTACCAAACTCAAAACAAATACTAAAAATAGCCATATTCAAGATTTTTTTTTTTTTTGTAAAGATCAAAGAACATGAGTAATTCTTTAACTTGGGAACTGGATCTCAGCAAGCAATATCAGCAGGCGTTAGACCACAAGGACCCTATTTGGAGTAGGATGGCCCAGGGGTGATTTTACCACACGGTACATTTTCATGCAAATTTAGTGTTATTGTGCAGTCAAATCACCCCAGTACTGTGCAATCAGGAGTATGACTTAATGCAATGAGGAATTATTCCATGCAAGGAGGAATTATTGTGTGAGGATGCTTTTTTCAATTACAAAACCACACAAAATCTGTCATAATGGGGATATATATATATATATATTCACTTAAAAAACCATAGGTTTCACACATGTTATAGTTAGGTGGACATTTCACTCGTAAAAAAACCATGAAATTCCACCGTTATAGTTAGTTCAGATAACTATAACTCGCGCGCCCGCAATCCAGTGCTCATGACGTCACATATTTCATCACTCATGACATGGTCAGTGGCATCACTCATGACATCACTGATAACATCATCCTTGTGATAGAGTGGCGGTCGCGCGAGTTATAGTTATATGAACTAACTATAACGGTGAATTTCATTGTTTTTTTACGAGTGAAATGTCCACCTAACTATAACATGTGTGAAACCTATGGTTTTTTAAGTGAATTTGCAAGGTTTTTTAAATGCTAATTCCTAACTATAACGTGTGTGAAACCTATGTTTTTTTAAGTGAATTTGTACGGTTTTTTAAATGCTAATTTTTTTGGTTTTTTTAATGGTTTTTCACCGTGCGCGCACCCCGCGATTTAAAAAAAAGAAAAAAAAAATGTTTTTTCACCCTTCGGGGTCCTTTAGGGACCCCCTGACAAAGGCTAGGGGGTCAGGAACTCTCTACCCTGCACCCTTTTCACGTTTGCCACCTCTCTTTTTCACTCTCGCACCCACAACAAACAAAATGGCGGCCGACACTTCCTGATTTCGACCGATTCGAACGTTGACTGACATGTAACCACCAATCAGAATTACGCTCGCGCACGTTAGGGTGCACGCACCGTGCATGCACGGTGCGCGCACGGTTCGCGGCTATAGATATTTATGTGCTTTAACTGCAATTTTCTCAGGAACTACTGAACAGATTGACTCCATATATGCAAAAGGCACTTCCCTGACCTGAGGACTACCTCTCTGCCAAATTTCAAGTAATTCTGTTCAGCCGTTCGAGCTGTACCTTCGACTAAAGGTCCTATGGGAAAATGCATGGGGAAAACGTGTTTTGGGACCCCCCTTTTTTCTCGGCCCCCGCTTGACGAATCACCCCGAGACTTTCAGGGTAGGAGCTGAACGGAGCGCTCCATTAGTTTTGAAAATTTCGCGAGGATTCGTCAACCGGCGCCAAAGTTATTCAAAATAGAATTTTCAGATTTCCTATGGAAACACGGTCCTAACTATAACTATCTACTGGCGACCGCCAGTAGATAATATATCTATATATATATATATATCATCAATACCTCCTCCTTGCGAAAAGAGCAGAGGCCACGCAGGGGAATCTTGGAATCACTTTTAATGAAACTGAGGCAAATGCATTTCAGCCCAATCGGCCTTCTTCAGTGCCAAAATAATGAGGAGGCTGCCACCCACCGCATTATTTTAGTCCTGGCATGTTTCCATTGGTGGAAACCCGCTCCTCCCCCATCAAGTAACTGCTCACCCATTCACAGTTCACAGGATACTGGTGAACTGCAAGTCCCAGGATGCACTTTTGCTGAGGTAGGTGATGCATGGGGTCTGTATTACCAAGTGGTCAGCGGCAAGCAGGATCGCGGTGTGAGTGAGAGCCAATTTCCTTTTTAGTTCAAATTCAAGTGCCTCCTCGAGTCCCCAAGACCGCTGCAGCCCCCAAGTTCAGGATTCGTTTAGGCGGGGGCAGAAATGTCAATCCATTCCGCCCCCGGCACGAAGTCAATGACCCCAATACACCGCCTCTTCTTCTCCCAGACCTAGAGGCGGGCTGAGACCAATCCAATAACTTGGAAAACAACACGAAACCGCCGTAGCAGAAACCAGCGACGTCTCAGCCAACTTCCGCAGCAGGGGCCTCTGAAACGCGTCTCTGGCTGACGCGTACCAAATCACCAATACCTCCTCCTTGCGAAAAGAGCAGAGGCCACGCAGGGTAATCTTGGAAGCACTTTTAATGAAACTGCGGCAAATGCATTTCAGCCCAACCGGCCTTCTTCAGTGCCAAAATAATGAGGAGACTGCCACATATATATATATGTATATATATATATATTTGAGGGTAGGTGAGTAGTGTGGGTAGTGGGCAGAGTTGGGGAAACTAGGGGAGGGAAGAGGAAGTTTTTTTCCCCAAAGGGCACAACATTTTATGCTTACTCCATTAGATAACAAAACATGGAATGAGATTTGGCTGGTTTTGCAGCCAATATTTTGTGCAATTTCTTTCAGCTGGATTTTCCATTTGGAAAAAATGTGTTTGTTTATCCGACACCTGGCAAAACTGAGTGAGGAAATCCAAACAACTTATAGTTGGATGCATTGACTATTAGAGAGGGTAACTACCTAAACGTAACCAACAGTCCACCAAAACGTCCATAGCGGACCTCCCAGGTTATTACCACTGGGTCAGGGGAGTCTTCTCCACCATGATGTGCTGACCAAAGGACAAACAAGACACTATGGACTGTTAACAATATTTCTACGTGCTCTTCCTACCTACTTCTCTAAAGTGACAATAAGCATTATGTACTCTTAAGAAGAAAAATAGATGGTGCTTATATTATAATGATTACTTGTTCTGTGCAGAGCACATCACAGTGGACTCCCAGATTAGTAGTTGAGAACCAATGCAAGGACTCCTATAAATCCTGCCATTTTGAAAGTGTAAGAGTCACAGGTCTAGTTTACAAAACGTTTTGAAGTCACTTATGACCACAGTATATTGTCTATCTGGGTGACATCACCCAGATAGACACGGTAAAGATTTTTTTTTTTTACTCTTTGCCTGATAGTGATGTAACATTAAACATTGAGCTAAGGAGTCAGTTCTGGCATTTGTCCCAGGGCTGGAAAGGTTCCTTTCTCGGGTGGTTCTCTGATCTTTTATTTTACTTATGCCTTTTTATATAGCGTGTACTTCATTCGAAGGTGTCAGAGTGCTTTACAATAGAACCAGGTGCATCACATAAGGGCTTCTAAGTATATAGATTACATATAAGATACAAAACAGATAAAGGAGTCTAAACACAAAAAGAAAATACTCCAATGGTACATACGAAAGGTGTGCAATTTAAACTAACAGTGTAGATCTAATCTGCCAGTATTGGCGGGAAGTGAGCACAGAGAGCATTGGTGGGAAGTGATCACAGAGAGCATTGGTGGGAAGTGAGCACAAAGAGCATTGGTGGGAAGTGAGCACAAAGAGTATTGGTGGGAAGTGAGCACAAAGAGCGTTGGTGGGAAGTGAGCACAGAGAGCGTTGGTGGGAAGTGAGCACAGAGAGCGTTGGTGGGAAGTGAGCACAAAGAGCATTGGTGGGAAGTGAGCACAAAGAGCATTGGTGGGAAGTGAGCACAAAGAGTATTGGTGGGAAGTGAGCACAGAGAGCGTTGGTGGGAAGTGAGTGCGAAGAGCATTGGTGGGAAGTGAGCACAAAGAGTGTTGGTGGGAAGTGAGCACAAAGAGCGTTGGTGGGAAGTGAGCACAAAGAGAATTGGTGGGAAGTGAGCACAAAGAGCGTTGGTGGGAAGTGAGCACAAAGAGCGTTGGTGGGAAGTGAGCACAGAGAGCGTTGGTGGGAAGTGAGCACAGAGAGCGTTGGTGGGAAGTGAGCACAAAGAGCATTGGTGGGAAGTGAGCACAAAGAGTATTGGTGGGAAGTGAGCACAGAGAGCGTTGGTGGGAAGTGAGTGCGAAGAATATAGACATACCATAGTTATATTATATAGCATAGCGTTATAATCTCGACTGGTTGGTTTGATCTTTTTTAACTATCGGTGGCATCTTCAGTTCTGTCTGTAAATAGTACTCGAGGCTTCTAAGTAGAGATAACAAACCATACACAGAAGAGGCAGAGTTGAGGTTGAGCTGAACCAGAGGCATGGCTACCCTCCAATCAGAGCTTGAAGGAAACCAGCGACAACTGATGGTTTAACTCTTAACAGAAACGTTCAAGCATATGCATCCAACCAGGGATAGCAGAAGAAAGTATCTGTCAACTTTAGACTGCATTGAGGAAGATTGTCACATCATCCCTTATTGGAAGTTGTGGCTTGGCTCTTCCTATGAAAAATGGCTGAACCACA
Organism: Triturus cristatus; assembly: GCF_964204655.1. NCBI lineage: Eukaryota > Metazoa > Chordata > Amphibia > Caudata > Salamandridae > Triturus > Triturus cristatus. Next base: position 1,132,145,063 of record NC_140580.1, on the reverse strand, counting down.
GCCAAGCCTCAGACAGGCTCAAAGTCGCCATTGTTTTTTTCCCTTCCCTGCTTGTGAGATTAAATTAAATTCCACATTTCCATGAGTTGAATTGTAACAACACAGTGTGGTGTGCCTCGACGTTCACAGTATGAATGTGGTCCCAACCATGCGTGGATGAAAGCCTGACTCCAAACTGTTCTAGATTCAGCCAAACTTGATTCCCACCGGTTATAGGACTATTTTTAACTCTGGTCCTACAATATTTGTGGGTACACACAATGCACAGGTGTGTATCGGTATTGTTGTAGGAAGATATTCATGTATGGTAGATATTTTGGCAGCAGGACTTTTTGAGCTGTAGTTTTTCCTGTTGTCATGTTTTCTTTTCACATGCTACCGCTTTTTGATATCCTGGCAACCCAGCACTGGTAGTAGAGGATGCTGAGGCGCTGACATCACAGAGCTAGGGGTTCCCCCACTTCCAAATGAGTCCGGGTCTCGCGGGTTTGGCGTGGTGGGCTGATTTACAGTTCGGTCCTTGCTCCCCCAAAACTATAAATGATTGATCTGTTCTTAGTCAAAACAGCTTCATGCATATCCCATAATCTTCTAATATTACACAATTAATTTCCCTAATTATTTGGTCAAAGCTTTGATATTGAGATTTCGCCAGTCGCCGCATAGATTGCCCACATCTACTAGAGTTATTCAGTCAGTAATTTGGATTTTGAAAAGCCAAAACGGTAGCATTTTTGCTCCAAAATAAACCCTACCGAGAGAGGCATCTGAAATAATGTGCAATAAAAGTCACTGCAACTTTGTTCCACTTAATCATAAAAACATTGTCTCCAGAACTGTGTAATTTAAGAAAATCACAAGTGAAGCGAGACTTCCTGAGGCTTGGAAAATGTTCTGGAACACATTTCCTCTTCAAATTCCGTGTTTGGCAAACCACAGAAAATGTGCTTCACTAAGCTAAAAAGTGAACGACAAGAGACTTTTAAGGAAGTGCCCAGAATGAGTTAATCCCCTTGGGAGGCAAACCGCATCAAGAGCAACAGTCTTAATCAGATTAACTATAAAAAACATATTTACATCGTAAGTGCCTGTGCACAATGAGATGTGATAGAGTGCACCTCAGGACATGCTGAGGTAGCAGCTTCTTGTGTGCAACACAAAAGACACAGGGCTGCAAATATGTTGTAAGACACCCCTATATTTCCTCAGCGACTGCTTCTGTTAATGATTAATGCAAAAAGAACTATTGAAGGACAGAATGCAGAACAATGTCATAAATTCACCCCAGTACAGAGATCTGGGCCTAAATCCATTCCGTCCATCAATTGTGTCTCTTCTGTTAATGATTAGGCTGACCTGCAATTCGATGTATTGCTTTCAGGTCTCCTTGTTATTCGTTCAAACTCTGCCACTGTCTGTTTAGATCTAATTCAACATTTTGAGTTCAAGGCATAGAGCTGCTTCCCTGATTCAATAAAGGCTTCAATTTCATCTGTGGCCTCTTTGTCTGACCTACAGTTGTTCAATGGTCATCAAAATCTCACTTGCTCTCTATCACTCCATTCCCTTCTTCTTTGTGGCAAAACCCTGAGTATAACTGCCTTGCTTGTCCAGAAATTGTTAGTCAATACAAATGAGAGCAGACATCTCTACTTCGTGCAGTTAGGTCAACCAGTGCATTTCAGCAAGCCTGAGATTAAACAAGGGTCATAAGCCAGGCTTGTAATGCCATTTGTTCGAAACCAGTTGCATCCCCAAAGTCTCCCTTATCCCAATCATAAATCCCTACACCATATGCTCATGCCCACTCCATCCTCTGCCCTGGGCCATGAACTTTCCAGCATCTCTTCCACTCCTTGTTTCCATACTTCACACCCATCTTTTTTATATATATATATATATTTTAATTTTTTCATTTTATTTTATGGAGTTTTATATAACGTGAACTTGACCCGAAGGTATCGGGTATCAGAGCGCTTTACATAGAACCAGTTGCGTTACATGAGGACACATTCATTTTTTTGTTAGGCATGGGGAGATTAAGTGATTTGCCCAGAATCACAGGATGTTCAGCGCCGTTGCCGAGACTCGAACCCAGTTCCCCAGATTGGAGGTCGACCGCCTTAGCCATTAGCCAACTCCTCTCCCCACTCCCCATCTTTGCCAATTGAGTGTCCTTTCTCTGTGTCTCCTCCGGTCCCCATCTCCTCTCTCCATCCTAGTCGATGCACCAATAATGGTATTTCCCCTACTACTGCTCCCCGTCTCCATGACATATCTCACTTCTTCCAGTTGTCGACTCAAAGCATCAAGCGCATCTGCAATTCTTTAATGCCAATTTCTGATTCCGCCTTCAAACGCCGTCCTCGTCTGCTCACCTATCCTTCTAATCGGCTCCTTAGATCTTGGCTTCCCTCCTGGGCCTTCCGATGTAGACAGCCAAAGATTGTCTCGGATTTGCCTAAAGTAACTCATTGTTTCTGTAACACCTTAATTAAGACACTCGAAACTTGTGGGACTCAAAATTATTGTATACTCTACACTAAGAATTTACCCTCCAGACTCAGGTTGCTCAGGGGATTTCAATCATTAAACTGCTCTTGTATACAGTGATTGCACAAGTTATTTTTATCCTTTTCCTGAAGGTGAGCAGGATGTTGCTGTCAGGAAGAGTTGAGACATTTAAGAGCTGCACAAGAGCAGCCTTAGAAAACACATTTTGTCTTCTTTACCATAGGGAAATTTAGGCAACAGAGAATTCAGGGTCTGGAGACCCTTTTGAGCTGGTGACGGACAGCTTTTTAGAAGGGAGACAGCATAGTATGTAATGCAGCATACCTAGAATTTGATGTATCCTCGCAGTGGCAGCCAAAGAAAAGAGCATAGTGTAAAGATAGCAGAGGGGAATTACCACCAATTTATATCCTTCCGATGGCAGCCAAAGAAAAGAGCTTGGGGGAGATGTAATGATATTTATTGTCCACTAGGTGACACTGTATTTACACACTTTAGGTATTTTGATGCCTGTATCATACCCACCTACATTTCTTTAAAACTTCACATCTTTCATCACAGGTTACGATAACAGAGATCTGGATAGCACTGCATTGTTATCCCTTGTATGGCGTTGGAGAGCTGTCCATTTCGGCTAATTTCACATTCAGGCCTTAATGATTCTTTCACAGACCAGAGTCCTTGGGGGGCCAACTACCCCTCCTGTTACCTCCAGTATGTCCCACACAGCAGGATTGCTGAGAGCAGGGCCGGACTGGTAACCAAAACCGGCCCTGGCAAAGTGCTCGGCAGGCCCCCCCAGGGGTTGGGGGTGCCGCAGAGCTCTTTGCCAGGGCCAGTTTTCGGCCTATTTTGTTACAGGGCCGATTTTGCAGCTATGCTGCAAAAACGGCCTTGTAACAAAAACGGCCCCCAGGGGCCCAAAACCGTCCCTCACCCATGCGGCGCTCCGGAGGATTGCCCGGTGCCCGCTACGGCCAGTCCGGCCCTGGCTGAGATATTGTCGGACCCATGCCCCCTTTCTCCACCACTCCTCAAACGCACCTCCTGGGACACTACTACTTGGGGAAGAAGTCCCCATGGCTCATGAGGTTCCTTGGGGGCCACTACCCCTCCTGTTATCTCCAGTAAGTCCCACACAGCTGGATTGGTAAGAGGTTGTCGGAGGCCATGCCCCCTTTCTCCACCCCTCTGCAAACGTGCCTCCTGGCACACTACTGGTTTGGAAGAAGTCCACTTTAGTCATGAGGCCCTCAAGAGCCAAGGGGACTTCCTTGCCCAAACAGCAGAGCGCCAGGAGGCAGCATGTAGGGTGGGCTTGAGCAGTACTATATCAGAACTAGGGAGACAGAGGAAACTGTTTCACCCAAATGAGAAAGAACTAGCATTTGAGCAGATTAGCAAAAAGATGAGAGGCAGTACTTAATTTGTGTCGGTGATTGCAGGTTGTGGGCACTGGCAGTCATTTTTGGGGAAAGGCGTTTATTTTGAATCAACAGACCTTAGCCAAGCACAAGAATGATAAAGGCAGGAAAGGGTGAAAAAAAGAGAAAGCTAGGAAAGCAATGATAGAAGAAGAATGAAGGGATAAAAGACCTTGCAGGGCTGAGAAAACAGACATGAAGTGTAGGGAAGTTGAAGGAATAAGAATGAGGTGGAATCAAGACTATGCTGCCTTGGTAGTAACTTTCAAAATCTAAGTGAACATAAAGGGATGTTGATATGAAGAGGAAAGTCTTATGAATCCGCAGTGAGAGATTTGGGGTAGAACCAAAAGCTAAACGCACTGACAGATGTTTAATGGTAGCTGGAGGTTGCACAGTATTTCATTGCAATGAATGAGGTCAGAGCGCTGCTGAGAGGAGGACTCATCATTTATGTTTTTGCTATTAAGGATGGTGTGAGGCTGTCTCTGGATATTTAGGGCAATGAGATCAGGGAAAGAGAGGGGAAGGTTTCATTCCTTCTCCATTCTTCAGACTCAGGATTGGATTTTCTGATTCTTCCAGGTGTGAGAGCACAGATCTCTTCAGTTTCAAAACGTGCGATTTTAGAGGCGTTGCTTTAATTCTGGAGGCAAATTGTTTTGTGTCTGCCTCTTGAGGTCTAATGCAGAGTATTGTGTCCATCATGGCAGGCCTTTATTGCTGTTCTGCGTCTGCAACTGATGAATGTATCTCAAACTAGTTTTGGAGCATAGTGTCCAGTTTCAGAAGCATCATGGTTAGTATTGTAAAGAGGTCTGCAGGCATATCTAGAATGCGGAGTCCAGCTCTGGAATCCTCATCTGGGGCACAGTGTGCATTTCTCAAAGGATCATCAAACGCACGAGCCAAAGAGACCATCAGGGTTCTCACATGTGGTTCAAAAGGCCACGTATGGCATATTATGTCCAGTTTTGGAGGACTTGCTCTACCTGCCTACTCTGGTATGTGGGGTCCAGTTCTGAAGCATCAGCTGTTTGATGCATCCCGTTCTAGAAGCTCCCACCCCAACCCCATGGATGTGAGGTACAGTTTTAGAGGCCTCCTCCTCTAGTGTATCGCATCTAGTTGTGGGAGCCTCACCTCTAGTAGTACAGTTTTAGAGGCCTCCTCCTCAAGTGTATCGCATCCCGTTGTGGGAGCCTCACCTCTAGTAGTACAGTTTTAGAGGCCTCCTCTGGTGTATCGTATCCAGTTGTGGGAGCCTCACCTCTAGTAGTACAGTTTTAGCGTCCTCCTCTAGTGTATCGTATCCAGTTGTGGGAGACTCACCTCTAGTAGTACAGTTTTAGAGGCCTCCTCTGGCGTATCGTATCCAGTTGTGGGAGCCTCACCTCTAGTAGTACAGTTTTAAAGACCTTCTCCTCTGGTGTATTGTATCCAGTTGTGAGAGCCTCACCTCTAGGATTACAGTTTTAGCCGCCTACTCTAGTGTATCGTATCCAGTGGTGGAAGCCTCACCTCTAGTAGTACAGTTTTAGCGGCCTCCTCTAGTGTAACGTATCCAGTTGTGGGAGCCTCACCTCTAGTAGTACAGTTTTAGAGGCCTCCTCCTCTGGTGTATCGTATCTAGTTGTGGGAGCCTCACTTCTAGGATTACAGTTTTAGCGGCCTCCTCTGGTGTATCGTATCCAGGTGTGGGAGCCTCACATCTAGTAGTGCCATTTTAGAGGCCTTCTCTGGTATATCGTATCCAGTTGTGGGAGCCTCACCTCTAGCAGTGCAGTTTTAGCGGCCTCCTCTGGTGTAACGTATCCAGTTGTGGGAGCCTCACCACTAGTAGTCCAGCTTTAGCGGCCTCCTCTAGTGTATCGTATCCAGTTGTGGGAGACTCACCTCTAGTAGTACAGTTTTACAGGCCTTCTCCTCTGGTGTATTGTATCCAGTTGTGGGAGCCACACCTCTAGGATTACAGTTTTAGCGGCCTCCTCTAGTGTATCGTATCCAGTTGTGGGAGCCTCACCTCTAGTAGTACAGTTTTAGCGGCCTCCGCTAGTGTATCGTATGCAGTTGTGGGAGCCTTACGTCTAGTAGTACAGTTTTAAAGACCTTCTCCTCTGGTGTATTGTATCCAGTTGTGGGAGCCTCACCTCTAGGATTACAGATTTAGCGGCCTCCTCTAGTGTATCGTATCCAGTTGTGGGAGCCTCACCTCTAGTAGTACAGTTTTAGCGGCCTCCTCTGGTGTATCGTATCCAGTTGTGGGAGCCTCACCTCTAGTAGTACAGTTTTAGAGGTCTCCTCTGGTGTATCGTATCTAGTTCCGGGAGCCTCACCTCTAGGATTACAGTTTAAGCGCCCTCCTCTGGTGTATCGTATCCAGTTGTGGGGGTCTCACCTCTAGTAGTACAGTTTTAGCGTCCTCCTGTGGTGTATCGTATCCAGTTGTGGGAGCCTCACCTCTAGTAGTACAGTTTTAGCGGCCTCCTCTGGTGTATCGTATCCAGTTGTGGGAACCTCACCTCTAGTAGTGCAGTTTTAGAGGCCTCCTCTGGTGTATTGTATCCAGTTGTGGGAGCCTCACCTCTAGTAGTATAGTTTTAGATGCCTCCTTTAGTGTATTGTATCCAGTTGTGGGAGCCTCGCCTTTAGTAGTACTGTTTTAGCGGCCTCCTCTAGTGTATCGTATCCAGTTGTGGAAGCCTCACCTCTAGTTGTACAGTTTTAGCAGCCTCCTCTAGTGTATCGTATCCAGTTGTGGGAGCCTCAACTCTAGTAGTGCAGTTTTAGCGGCCTCCTCCTCTGGTGTATCATATCCAGCTGTGGGAGCCTCACCTCTAGAACCTCACCTCTAGGATTACAGTTTTAGCGGCCTCCACAAGTGTATTGTATCCAGTTGTGGGAGCCTCACCTCTAGCAGTACAGTTTTAGAGGCCTCCTCTACTGTATTGTATCCAGTTGTGGGAGCCTCACCTCCAGTAGTACAGTTTTAGCGGCCTCGCGTCACCTCCAGTAGTACAGTTTTAGCGGCCTCCTCTAGTGTGTCATATCCAGTTGTGGGAGCCTCACCTCTAGTAGTACAGTTTTAGAGGCCTCTTCATCTAGTGTATCTTATCCAGTTCTGGGAGCCTCAGCTCTAGTAGTACAGTTTTAGAAGCATCCTCCTCTGGTGTACCGTATCGAGTTGTGGGAGCCTCACCTCTAGTAGTACAGTTTTATAGTCCTCCTCTGGTGTATAGTATCGAGTTCTGGGAGCCTCACCTCCAGTAGTACAGTTTTAGCGGCCTCCTCTAGTGTGTCGTATCCAGTTGTGGGAGCCTCACCTCTAGTAGTACAGTTTTAGAGGCCTCCTCTCGTGTATCGTATCCAGTTGTGGGAGCCTCACCTCTAGTAGTACAGTTTTAGCGGCCTCCTCTAGTGTATCGTATCCCGTTGTGGGAGCCCCACCTCTTATAGTGCAGTTTTAGAGACCTCCTCCTCTGGTGTATTGTATCCAGTTGTGGGAGCCTCACCTCTAGCAGTACAGTTTAAGCGGCCTCCTCTAGTGTATCGTATCCAGTTGTGGGAGACTCACCTTTAGTAGTACAGTTTTAGAGGCCTCCTCTGGCGTATCGTATCCAGTTGTGGGAGCCTCACCTCTAGTAGTAGAGTTTTAGAGGCCTCCTCCTCTGGTGTATCGTATCTAATTGTGGGAGCCTCACCTCTAGGATTACACCGTTTTATCGGCCTCCTCTGGTGTATCGAATCCAGTTGTGGGAGCCTCACCTCTAGTAGTACAGTTTTAGCGGCCTCCTCTAGTGTATCGTATCCAGTTGTGGGAGCCTCACCTCTAGTAGAACAGTTTTAGCAGCCTCCTCTAGTGTATCGTATCCAGTTGTGGGAGCCTAACCTCTGGTAGTACAGTTTTAGAGGTCTCCTCTAGTGTTCGCTTCTAGTTGCGGGAGCCTCACCTCTAGTAGTACAGTTTTAGCGGCCTTCTCTAGTGTATCGTATCCAGTTGTGGGAGACTCACCTCTAGTAGTGCATTTTAAGCGGGCTGCCTCCTCCTCTGGTGTATCGTATCCAGTTGTGGGAGCCTCACCTCTAAGAATACAGTTTTAGTGGCCTCCTCTAGTGTATTGTATCCAGTTGTGGGAGCCTCACCTCTAGTAGTACAGTTTTAGAGGCCTCCTCTGGTGTATAGTATCCAGTTCTGGGAGCCTCACCTCCAGTACTACAGTTTTAGCGGCCTCGCCTCACCTCCAGTATTACAGTATTAGCGGCCTCCTCTAGCTTATCGTATCCAGTTGTGGAAGCCTCACCTCTAGTAGTACAGTTTTATCGGCCTCCTCTGGTGTATCGTATCCAGTTGTGGGAGCCTCACCTCTAGTAGTACAGTTTTAGCGGCCTCCTCTAGTGTATCGTATCCAGTTGTGGGAGCCTCACCTCTAGTAGAACAGTTTTAGCAGCCTCCTCTAGTGTATCGTATCCAGTTGTGGGAGCCTAACCTCTGGTAGTACAGTTTTAGAGGTCTCCTCTAGTGTTCGCTTCCAGTTGCGGGAGCCTCACCTCTAGTAGTACAGTTTTAGCGGCCTTCTCTAGTGTATCGTATCCAGTTGTGGGAGACTCACCTCTAGTAGTGCATTTTAAGCGGGCTGCCTCCTCCTCTGGTGTATCGTATCCAGTTGTGGGAGCCTCACCTCTAAGATTACAGTTTTAGTGGCCTCCTCTAGTGTATTGTATCCAGTTGTGGGAGCCTCACCTCTAGTAGTACAGTTTTAGAGGCCTCCTCTGGTGTATAGTATCCAGTTCTGGGAGCCTCACCTCCAGTACTACAGTTTTAGCGGCCTCGCCTCACCTCCAGTATTACAGTATTAGCGGCCTCCTCTAGTGTATCGTATCCAGTTGTGGAAGCCTCACCTCTAGTAGTACAGTTTTAGAGGCCTCCTCCTCTAGTGTATCGTATCCAGTTGTGGGAGCCTCAGCTCTAGTAGTACAGTTTTAGAGGCCTCCTCCACTGGTGTATCGTATCCAGTTGTGGGAGCCTCACCTCTTGTAGTATAGTTTTAGATGCCTCCTCCTCTGGTGTATCGTATCCAGTTGTGGGAGCCTCACCTCTAGTAGTACAGTTTTAGCAGCCTCCTCTAGTGTATCGTATCCAGTTGTGGGAGCCTCACCTCTAGTAGTACAGTTTTAGCGGCCTCCTCCTCTGGTGTATCGTATCCAGTTGTGGGAGCCTCACCTCTAGTAGTACAGTTTTAGAGGCCTCCTCTGGTGTATCGTATCCAGTTGTGGGAGCCTCACCTCTAGTAGTACAGTTTTAGAGGCCTCCTCTGGTGTATCGTATCCAGTTGTGGGAGCCTCACCTCTAGAAGTGCAGTTTTAGAGGTCGCCTCTGGTGTATCGTATCCAGTTGTGGGAGCCTCACCTCTAGAAGTGCAGTTTTAGAGGCCTCCTCTGGTGTATCGTATCCAGTTGTGGGAGCCTCACCTCTAGTAGTACAGTTTTAAAGACCTCCTCTGGTGTATCGTATCCAGTTGTGGGAGCCTCACCTCTTGTACTATAGTTTTAGATGCCTCCTCCTCTGGTGTATCGTATCCAGTTGTGGGAGCCTCACCTCTAGTAGTACAGTTTTAGCAGCCTCCTCTAGTGTATCGTATCCCGTTGTGGGAGCCTCACCTCTAGTAGTGCAGTTTTAGATGCCTCCTCCTCTGGTGTATCTTATCCAGTTGTGGGAGCCTCACCTCTTGTAGTACAGTTTTAGCAGCCTCCACTAGTGTATCGTATCCAGTTGTGGGAGCCTCACCTCTAGTAGTACAGTTTTAGCGGCCTCCTCCTCTGGTGTATCGTATCCAGTTGTGGGAGCCTCACCTCTAGTAGTACAGTTTTAGAGGCCTCCTCTGGTGTATCGTATCCAGTTGTGGGAGCCTCACCTCTAGTAGTACAGTTTTAGAGGCCTCCTCTGGTGTATCGTATCCAGTTGTGGGAGCCTCACCTCTAGAAGTGCAGTTTTAGAGGTCGCCTCTGGTGTATCGTATCCAGTTGTGGGAGCCTCACCTCTAGAAGTGCAGTTTTAGAGGCCTCCTCTGGTGTATCGTATCCAGTTGTGGGAGCCTCACCTCTAGTAGTACAGTTTTAGAGACCTCCTCTGGTGTATCGTATCCAGTTGTGGGAGCCTCACCTCTAGAAGTGCCGTTTTAGAGGTTGCCTCTGGTGTATCGTATCCAGTTGTGGGAGCCTCACCTCTGGTATTGTGTCTAGGTCTAGATCCCAGACATTAGAGACACATCCGGCTAGACCTACTGAATTGAGGCCTGTTCTGCTTCATGAATCGTATTAACTTCCAAGAGAACACAGAGAACAGACTCTGGTCTATGAGAGAATCATCAAGACCCGGATGTGAAAGAAGCCGGAACGCACAGCTCTCCAAGGACATACAAGGGATAATGCAGCGCTATACAAATCTCTGTTACGGTAACCTGTGATGAGAAATGTGAAGTTTTAGACATGTATGTGGGTATGATAAAGGCACTAAATACCTCTAGTGTATAAATAGAGTAGAGCGCATGAAATAACAAAGATCCCGTAGAATGGGTCATGGTGAAGGGTCATCTATTTCCTCATGGATCCTCCCCAGCTCCCAGGGATTTCTGTCCAGAAGAAGATAACTGTTTGCTATGAATCCCAATAAAAGACAGAGGAAAGAGGGAGGAAACACCCCCCGAGGCAGGCAGTGTGTGCTGTGGGGCAGGGATTCCCTTCCATGAACAGAAACAGGAGAGATCCTAGACTTGCAATAGGTACATGTGTTAGTTGTGCAAACATCACAGCGTCCAGGTCTGACCAGGGTCAGTCTACCTGGAGAGCCTTGGCGCGGAACCCTCAGTCATTCTGCTCAATGACTGAGCGCTGCTGGAATGTGCACTCTCCAGCACATCCTTCCTTTCCAGCCTTCAGTGTCTGTTTCCTTTGAAGAAGGTCGCGTGCCCAAGACATGGCTTTCCTTGATCCACCGAGGCTGGTCAGCTTTGGGTTCACACAGTCTGAACTTAGCACTATTTGTTCTACTTCAGTAAAGAAGGTTTTTGTTTTTGCTTCATCTGCCAGCCTTCTCTTATGTTTGAAAATTTATTTTCTCCACTTCTGATTATGCAAACACAACAAACATGGGATGAGCAGTTTGGTGCACATACAGTTGACTTCCCTTCCTAAGCAAGTGAGAGGGCGCGGTCTTCTCGGAACCAGAGCACACTGCCTCTCATATGGCACCAAGGAGGGAGAACTGCTGCAAACAGCCGAATGTTCATGCACTACACGCTTCGTGGCACTATGATAAGACCATTTATGCAAATATTAATCTTCAGTTCTTGGCGTAGCGCCAACATATTGGCTCTTAGCGCCTTCGGACGGAGAAGGAGGATGGAGACTGCTAAAAGGCCATTGGGGTGGAGAGGTTCAGTGCACGACAAGAGGGGCAATACATTCATTTAAAAATAACCTCTTATTCTGTGTAAGTGCAAAACACAGTGACATTGGCAGGTATCAACAGATGTGTACAACATCTGTAGTGGGCAGAAATCACAAGACTGCTCGTTGTAATCTGAGTAGCTGGGATACAGCCTCAAGTGAAGAAATGACTGTTGCGACAGCCCCGCTCCCCATCCTTCCTAGTCTGATGCAATGAGTAATCGAAGAGGGTTGTAAACATACTGACCAGCAGCTAGAAATAATTTATCTTGTCTTGGCCACTGTGTGAACCCGGACAGGTCACCGTGCTACTACTCTTCAGAAACCCTAAACCTGTCAGGAACATGGAAGCTTCCTGCCGCCCATGTCCTACATGTCCTAAAGGCTCTGCATGTTAGATTTTAAATCATCAAAGAGACAGATCACATGCTGAAGAATGCCTACAAAAAAAAAAAAATGAAAGGGAAAGAAAAACCAAAATTACCAAGTAAGAAAGAAGAGAAAAACAACTAGACTCTTATGGTCGACCCCTTAACTCAGAAAACACAAACATTGAGGGGAAGACTTTAAAATGTTATCTATTTGTTTTGGTTCAGGGAAATGTCTGGCTACATATTTAGGGGCCAGGCACAGACCTCCTGGTGCCATGCCGGTTTCTTATGACTCCCATATGGCCTGTTACAAAGGCCTCCGAAGCTGAATGCAATGTTATGTGACCGGGTCGGGATTGTCCGCTTAAAATGCAATTGTCTTATGATTGTGAAAGGGCTGTGAGGCGGCCATATCCACCAAGCCCATCCGGGAAGAGTGCACGCGCCTCCTAGAACAGAACTTTGACAAGGGGCTTCTTGTTAAGCCGGAAAGGAAGAATCGCCAAAGTAGCATCAGTGGTTAGACTGACATAAATACAATAAGCACTTTCAATGTGAAGTGCTTAATGTAACCAAGCCAGTGTGTGGTTTAACACGTTAACACTGCAACCCTCCGCCCGAGCTCTCTCAAGCTTTCCTAACCCAAAGAGCCGAAAAACAGACTTTTACTTTCAGACCAAAGAGAAAGAGAGGAATATACTTATGTTTTGTTGAAAGACCTTGGGCCCAGTGACAAAGACTTGAGCCCCATTAATAGACAGAATTGTAAAGATGGACCACAGGCGACGGGCTCACGGGCCTGCAGAAGGACGGGGTTTTGGAATCCACAAAAGTTTCCAGTTTAAGTCTCAAACCTGAGCAATCACAGCTTTGCAGATGGAATCCTCTCGTGCGACCTCACCAACCACACCACACTCTACCACCCCAACCACCCCCTCGGACTACGGTACGTTTACCACTGAACTCTTCCCTACCTTTAAACAGTTAACTCACAGTAATGATAAGACCGACCTTTCCCCTCACAACCCTACCAGCATAGACGGTCCACCCCTTTCACAATAACGCACGACCTCACCAACCATACCACACTTTACCAACCCAACCACCCCACCTGATTGTGTCATGGCAACCCAAGCTCAAAGTAAATCCAGAGAAGACACCACACTCTTAAATATATGAACGGGTACATTGTTGGAACCTTGAAATCTTGACTGTTTTATACTAGCGGAATTGTGATGGAATGATTGTGTGTATGCATGTTTTGAGTGTTTAGCGGGACATATTGCTATTTGATCATATCAATACTGTGTACTGTTTTTTGATATTTGTTTCACTTTACCAATATGTCTATATGCAAACAATTTTTTTTTAAAAGTATCCGACAATATGAATTCCGTATTGCATACATATATATATAAAAAAAACACAATAAACAAGAAACTTATATTTTTCTACTTTGTTGTATTGTTCAATATTGTGTCCTAACCAGATTGCGTCTTCAGCTCGAGTTCAGTGTTTTTTGATCTAGGGACCTATGTGTTAGGCCCGTTCATATATTTAAGAGGGTGGGTGTCTTCTCTGGATTCACTTTGATCTGTATACCCCGCCTTCCCCCCCTTGCTTAATTGGATTTGGCAACCCAAGCTCACCTTACCAATCCTTGCTCGACCACCACTTCGAGAAGGACCATAGCGCGTCAAATCGACAAAAATATATCCACCACCACCTCCCCGTATACATGCCCTAATTATAAGTCCAAAGGAAACAACACACTCACACTTCCCACCTCCACCTCCAATAACAACAAAGAAACTCACACAGAACAGACATCTCGGCACCCCCTACCCCAAACCCCATTATCCGACCACTATGCTGAAATTGAAGCCAGACTTGGAGAAATCACACAAGCTCTCCAGCAACTCAAAACTGACCTACTGAATCTAACGAACATCACATTGTATATCTCACACAACAGAGGAACCTCAAAGCTACAGGAGAATAATAGACGACTACACATTAACAACAACATACACCGCTCCCACCTCCCAAGTATCACTCTCAACAGGTCCATCCCTTTACACCCACCCCACAAAACTAGGTTCCACACCCTACCGCAACCCCTCATCTAGACCATCCAGGAACAAGATTCCCTTCTCTGAAAAGGACATCGAAGCCCTTCTTCTCACATACGAGACAATACAGCAGGACTGCCCACATAATCTGAACCCCATCTCAACAATTTAATCGAACCCATACAGAGAACAAAGCCCAAACTCGAGAGAGATAAATAAGGCCAACCTCAAAACAGTACCCCTGACAACCTCACTTGAAGTGCATGCTCCTAAACTGCAGGTCAGCCGTACAATACGCAGCCGACATAGCAGACCTCAGTATTACGAATGATCTTGACCTAATCTTCCTAACCGAAACATGGCTAAAGACAGATTCTACACCCATACTTGACATTCTAATCCCTCCAGGTTATGACATCATAAGGGCAGACAGACCAAAAAGATCAGGGAGTGGCATAGCTTGTATACATCACACTAACCCCATGGTAAACCAATCTCAAACCACCGACCGCCGCTCCTGCAAATACCTAAGCATGACATGAGAGAGGTCCTCGACCTCACTAACCACTACAACAACTCGATGACAAGCATTCTTGACGCAGTTGCGCCCTTTCAACTAAAAATAACCTCCTCTAAAGACTTCAAACCATGGCTCAATGGGTGCCTAAATGACCAAAGACGCAACCTGAGACTAGCTGAATGGACATGGAGATCCTTACCATCACTAGAGCACCTTACGCGCTTGACATCTCAAAGAAGCACTTACAACAAGCACATCAGACTCTCTAAAGCAAATTTCTTCAAAGCACAACTAAACAAGGCCAAAAATCGACCAAGGAAACTCTTCAAAATTATCAAGCAACAATCCGCTCAACAAACCAACGCTTCCATGTTAGGACCAAACTCCCAACCAAAGTGCAACATATTTGCCTCCCACTTCCTTGAAAAGTCTAAAAACATAGAGAATGAACTCCGAACAGCAAATGATCACCTCAAAAAAATACCTCACTCTACCCCCCACTCACCCCGTCTATACAAACCACTAACCAAAACAAACTCTCCTTCAAAAACAAAGCGTCCTTGAACACCTTCAAATCTCTTAATGAAAATGACGTTCTCAAGATTTTAACAGCACTTAAACCATCTAACCACTACTGCAACCCCCTTCCAGCCAATATCTTCAATGAGATCAAAACCGCTCTAATCCCACTCTGGACAAAGATAGTGAATGCCTCCCTACTGCAAGAAACCCTTCTGAGATGCCTAAAAACAGGTCAGGTAGCCCCCATTCTAAAATAAACCCACAGCTGACCACACAATCCCAGATAACTACCGTCCAATCTCCACTATCCCTACCCTAGCAAAACTACTAGAGAAATGCATCCATTCCCAACTATGTAGCCACATAGCTCAATTCCACCTCATTGGCCAGTTCCAATCGGGCTTCCGACAGGACCACAGCATGGAAGCTGCCATGACACACATCGTGGACGATGCGCTCAGAATACTAGACCAAAATGAATCCAGCCTCCTAATCCTCCTAGACCTATCCTCAACCTTTAATCCGGTCAAACACGATAGTCTCCTAGACTCAGTTGAACACAGAATGGGGATATCTGGGAATGTCCTAAAATGGTTCACCTCCTTCTTAGACAGCCGTACACAAAGAATCAAGCTCAATCAATCAATGTCAATCTCCACGGCTGTCACTTTTGTAGTACCTCAAGGCTCCTCCCTCTCACCTACCCTCTTCAATTTATTCATGGTGCCCTTACCCGAAATTCTTAAACTCTTCAATGTTCAATACCACATTTATGCTGATGACACCCAACTATACCTAAAAGTATCATCACCTGAGGATATACGCTCACTTAATACACCTCTGCAAAAAACACACAACTGGCTAACCAGAAACCACCTCAAACTCAACACGCTCAAAACCGAATTCCTCCTAATTACCTCTCCGCGAGGACACGTTAACATAGAAGACTGGATGAAACATTTAGTTGCCTTCGACTGCAAACCACACATCATAGACTCCACAAAATCTCTAGGAATAACAATCGACAAAAATCTCAACATGCAGGAGCAACTCAGTGCAGCCACCAGAGGAGCAAGCTTCGACATGAACATCATTAGAAAACTAAAACCCTTCCTTCCCATCGATGACCTCAAATCAGCAGTGCAATCCCTAGTGATACCCAGACTAGACTATGGGAATACAACCTTATGTGGTCTTCTGAGATCTACTAAAAGCCTCACTCAACTCAACGCGGCCACAAGACTGGTCACCGGCTCCAAAAGGAACAACCACTTCAACCCCTGATCTAAAGACACTGAACGGGCTCCCTTTCGAGGCAAGATTACAGCTAAAACTCGCCTGTATGACACACAAAGCCTTGCACTTCGGCACACCAAAGTATCTAGCAGATAAACTGGAACTATCAGGTGGTGGCAGAGCATCGAGAAGCTCCAGCACTTGGCTACTGAAACTGCAAAAATTCCGGAAAAAAAAACATACAACCAAACTTTCACCGGCCTAGCACCCAGAATCTGGAATGCCCTGCCCCCGGAAATTAGAATGAACCCTTCGAGCACCTCCTTCAAAAATGAAGTCAAACTGCTTTTAATGAACAAATTACTACCCAACCACCTCAGTTAACTTGCTCGCCAAACAGAATCTACACTCGATCATCAGGACCATTGACTTTCACACTTCTGAATCCCCTTGAACCGCTAAGATTGTTTGACAACAAATCTGCCCTCCCTACTCTTTACTCACTCTTTGTAGCTATTTGTATTATACTTCTACGTGTTGTAACTTTTGTAAAGCGCCCTGAGACCCTTCCAGGGTCTAGTCCGCGCCATAGAAAACTTTTCAAATAAATAAATAATCCGTACTGATTTCAAGCTGAAATATACACACCTAAAATGTTGCATGAGTAAATAAATAAATAAATAAATAAATAAAATCAAAACTCCAAGTCCAAAGTTATCTTTTGTCCTTTTTCCTTCTATACTCGGAAAACCTTTTCGCTATGGAGAAATGGCTTCCTCTTGCCCCCACTAATCTTAAGGTGATACATTTCACTCTCTGCCTGGGAAAGGGAAATGCATTTACTCCTGGGCATGTCAGGAGTAAATCTCAACCCATTGCCAATGTGTCAAGAGCTCAGAAATGGTTTATGAAGACCCACAAATGTATAGGTTTGTGGGTGTTCACAAACTTGTGGGCATTCCTGCTCGGTAACACCCACTGTAACTCCACTGGTGGGGAGGTTTACTCACCAGAAACCTTCCAGTGAGTACATCAAAGACGGCTGCTGTGTCCTGCAGTGAGAATGTTCCGGCTCTGCAGTACCGGAAGCTCGTCGCTCGACAGCCACTTTTTTCAGTGCCAGTGCTTTCTGTCTCTTTGCCGGAAGTACTGGTCTGGACATCCAGTAGCGGTGACATGAGATGAAATAGCCAATCAGCAGCTCCTGTGTTTCTACGCTGTCACTTACCGGACACCATAGAAACACAATTGCCTTTAACCTGATGCCGCCCATACCTGTTGGGGGAGCCAGCCAGTGGCAGATGGCTAGGAAAAGTCCAAAACTCCCTGACTGCACCCGACTTTGTAAGAGGTCTGGGCCGCATTACAATCACGCTGGAGTAATTGGAGTACATTTGGTAAATCCGTGTGACTCTTTGATGCAGAATTACCGATAACTATGTGATTACTCCTCCTAACATAATGAAGAGTAATGGGGGGGCCTGCACAAGATCACATTTATTGAGTGTGAATAGCCGCTCGTGCTCGCTATTCGTGTTCTGCTGCATTTAGTATTGTTTCTTAGCACAAAACGCAGCCGGCGTCCAGCTTGGATGTGAGGGATCATTTTTGTGCTAAATAAATAGCGCTAAATGTCAGGAGTAAGTTGGGGGAAAAATGAACCCCAAAAGCACATTTAGGGAGTATGAGTGGCTGCTCGAGCTCACTATCTGTGTTCTGTTGCTTTTGGCACTATTTCTTAGTGCAAAATGCATCCGTGCATCCATTTTGGAAGTGAGGGGGCATTTTTGTGCTAAGAAATAGCACTAAACTCAGAATTACGCTTCTCGAGAAATTCCACATAATCTCGCAGAATTTCTGGGTAAATTCATGTGATTAAGCTACACAGAATTGCACGAGTTACGCCCACCCTTACTTTGTATATGCAGGGAAACACTGCACGCACCCCTAGAGAAGGGTGGTCAGCTTTTGAGTATGCATCAGGAGATAAACTAGACACTTTCTTCCATTTACAATGAAAAAATGCATCTATTTTAACAAATATAGGTTTTGGAATCTGCGCTGTTCTTCCAGACACACGCATCATCATTACAGGTATCTTAAAAAGGAGATGCAAAGTCTTGACATAACTATGTTATCACATAGATCAGCACACAGTGTGATAAGCGTGTTCCCCATCAGGATACTCGTTCTTTGTGATTCAATATCAGGGACATAATTAATAAGACATTAAATAGGAAAGATCTCTTAGTATGAAAAAACAGAGGGGGACACAGGACAAGAAGGGGTACATCTTGCTCCATCTTTTGAAATGACACCATTATGAGAAGTTATACAATTCAATAAAACAGGGCCAAACATTTTAACAAACATAATAATGAGCAAACGGTAAGTAAAATGTAAGAAGAATCAAATCACATCAAAAAAGAATAGTCAACTCTTCAGGAAAGAATTGAAGAGAGTATAGGAGAGAGATATTGGATAACAAATCTCAGCTCAGTGTTTTATCACAAGCTCCACTGAAGCATGAAATAAGACAAGGTCAAATCTTGGACTCAGCTTTTCTCTTTGACGGATCAAGTTTAACAATGTGGACACGATTCACAAGGAGTCTCCGCACTTGTGGTGGGGTGCCCGAACTCATGGACGGGGGCCTGCACTCGTGATGGGGTGCCGACACTCGTGGGAGAGCCCAAAATCGTGGTGGGGTGCCCGAACTCATGGACGGGGACCTGCACTCGTGATGGGGTGCCGACACTCGTGGGAGAGCCCGAAATCGTGGTGGGGTGCCCGAACTCATGGACGGGGGCCTGCACTCGTGATGGGGTGCCTACACTCGTGGGGAGGGCCCAAACTCGTGGTGGGGTGCCCGAACTCATGGACGGGAGCCTGCACTCGTGATGGGGAGCCTACACTCGTGAGGGGGGCCCAAAATCGTGGTAGGGGCCCGGACTCGAGATGGGGGCCCAAACTCGTGGCGGGGTCCAACTCGTGGGGGAGGCCCAACTTGAGGCGGGGCCCCAAACTTGAGGCAGGGCCTCTGCAATGAGAAACTGTAATGCGGAGGTCCCGCCGCAAGTGTGAGGCACCTGCCGCGAGTGCGGAGGCCCTTTGTAAGTTGGGCCCCGTTTGTCAGTGTTCATTTTGGAGGATGCTGAATCTAAAATATTTCTTGTCCTTAATATCCAAGTTCTTGTGTCGGTGCTGAGGTCTCAGTTTTCGTTTTCTCTCCTTTTCAGTGTATTCTAAAACTTTACCAAATTTGGCACTCATCCTTCCACCTCTTCTCTGCCAACCTATATTTCTTGCTTCACTCAGACACTGTTCCTTGATGTGCTTCTGAGGAGGAATGCTTTGCACTGCTGCAGCCAACTTTGAAATATCTAAAGTCACACATGAAACTGACCACAAATCATGGGACCGTGGGAGGGTTAGTAAGGCATGACAGCAGGGGAGAGAGGAGCCCAAGACATGGAGGGAAAGCAGAAGTCAAATGATGGCAAACAATTGAAATATCTTTCTGCAATAATGATGTTTTATCCTCGTTATTTAAACATAGCATTTTCTGTAACAATGAGCTATTGCTGGTTGGCTCTCAGCCCACAATGACGCAAGCACAACATCTACCAAAGTCCTGGGGCACAGATCTATTGCCATCCTAAAAAACATAAACATTGCTACTTTGATCCCATCCTCTCTCTTCCCATGGGAAGCATCTCCCAATAAAGTGATGCAATGTCAGCATTGCTAACTGAAACAGCTAAGGAATATTTGGCCTTTCTAGCCAAGCCTGACCCCAAAACAGATCAGAAGGTCCCTTCAGCAGACCCTTGGCAGGAATACCCATGTGCCACCTGTACGCAGAAGACCTGAGAGGAAGAAATGATGATGGCAGATGGCATGGGTGAGGGTATCCTCTGCCCAAAAGAATTCATTGGCTGTCCCTAACCGCTAAGGATGCTGCATTGCGAGGCCTACTACGTGATAGACCACAGACCTGAGAAGAACCCATTATCAGTTATAAAGACAACAAAAGCCGGTATATCTGAGATCTGCGTAAGCTGCTAAGTGCAGTAAACACTCCTGCAGGTACAGTCACAGCCCTGAACAAGACGCCCCCCAGCCCTCGCCGGGACAGATCCGGTGCTTGTTAAATGCGGCGCCGACATTTGTTCCCTCTCAAACACCAACAAAGAGTACCACAAGTTCAACATTTGGCTAGCTCCAGATGATGGTGGTAGACCGTTTGCAGCAAGCAATCAAAGGCCGTGAGAGGCTTTCTTTACAGGCAGCAATACATTTCAGGCGGACATGGCGGCCATTTTGGCACCTACCCAAGTAGGGAATAGTCGGCACCATCTTCAAGCTGCGGATGTACTCCCGCGTCCTCTTGTAGTTATCCTCTTTGGACATCAGGTAATCCAGCTTCTCGAAGGTGGTCTTGTCTTTACGGTTCAAGAGCTAAAAGAGAAAAATTGTTTTTAAAATATTATAACATAGAAACAATGTGCATTAAAACAATCTTGGATTTTCACACTGTGTCTTTTGTCTTACTCCTTTTTTTTAAAATATACTTCAGATTTGTAATTTTGTGCGATTCACTTCATACACAAAAGATTAAAAACAGATATGTCATTGGCTGAGGAGGTAGGCTTAACCTCTCAAATTTAAAGTATTGTCCGCATAAACTAATGCAATAATGTTATGAAAGTAATTGAGTCTATAATTACACTACCATGCTACTTACTTGTAACTCTGGCTGTCTTCGACACTTAACCTCGACATGAACAGGTAAACACATTAAGTATTGTATTTGGTAACTGGTAGCCAATAGAAGGTTCAGTGGGTAAAATAGTTCCTCAGTTGTGAACCTGACACACAGCTCTATATGTAACCAGACAACTACAGATTTGTCTCCTGTCATTGCAGGGCTAGCTTAATGTTTCATCCTTTGCAGGAGGGAGGATGGAGGATAGATGAGGAAGAGGAGGGCCAGCAGTCTAATTTACATGTGGGCAGAAGAACAAAATGTATCTCAGTTTCACACTTAAAACCCAAGTGTAACAAACACATATTTATTGAAACCCATTCCCTTCGATCAAATGATATACTTCTGGCCCTTTGTAAGACTCCTTGTTAAATATTTGCCAAAATGCGTATTGTTCAAGCCTTTTTACATCTCTCAGCACCTAGAAGCCTTAGTGCCGAGCGTGCTATAAGAATATATTGCATTACATTGCATCACACAGCGACAAAAGGCTTTAAATTTCCCCAGGCACCAACATCTCACAAAGGCCCTCTGGGATCAGTCTTTGCCACCAGTCTGTGTGATACCCACATGGACCTTCAGCGACACCCGGGGATTAGGCTATTACCTCCTCATCGGTCACCAGCTCTTTTTTTCCTCACCCTGCTGTGTCAAAGACCTTGCGGACATTACAGGAGGTGTGACGCAATACCACCGATCTCCCAGTTGTCGCCGTTAAAGTTTCTGGAAGATAAAGGCTGGCGGAGTGCATACATGGACCATGAGTTTGACCAGTGGTGACAATATCACTGGTAATTATTCCCCTAAATGAACAGGTGATCTAGAAGTACTTTGGTAATGGCTGTTGGTGATGCTATTACCGGCAAAGTCATTACCGCCATATGTACTGTGGAGTTTCTATCAAGCCTGTAAGCGGAGACTTAGGCTTAACTATCCATCGATGCATAGACCATACCCAACTGCGCCTCAAGGTAGAAACAGGCTAAAAGCTGCACAAACGCAGGACTAAATGTCGCTAAAACTAAGCTTCATCAGAAGCAAATGTCATTTCTACTGCACCCCTCATCTCCTCAACCCTAACACAGAGCTGGATGTCAGCTCGTACAGTAGTCGAGGTGAGTTCAATGATACTCTCCAGCACACAATCGATGGATGACCGTTTTCAAAGCAAGCTAACCATGGACCCCTGCTTACAGAACGCGGCCAAAGGAGCCAATGGCTGTGGATCTCCCATGGAACATAAGAAGGTCCTCCCAGAAGAAGACTTGCAGTCTATGGTACACGCTCTGGTTCAGTCAAGAGCATTATGGACTCTGCTGGACAGACCCCTGAAAAGACGCTGTCAGTGCCCAGAACAAACCAAGATGAAACAGCCTGCCAGACTTCAGTCAACAGAAAGCCAGAGAGTTAGATGACTTGTGTGTCATCGCAGTAGATCCCTCGTGCTGCGCAGTGAAGAGAAGATGAGTCTGGAAATTGAAGCCCTAGGGTGTGTAGGTGCTTTGTCCCTGCCCACATCTCCTTTTTACTGTTGACTCTGGTAACCAGATTGGATGGAGCAGCAAATTCACCATTGCCTGACAATCCCTTTAGCATATGCCCCAAAAGACACCTGAACGGTGGCAAGTTCAATCCATCATCTTTCAAAAGGAATGAGTATCATCATCTTTAAAAACAACTCATTGTAAGGTACTGACCTCTTGCTTCTTAAAGACTATTCATCAAGTACAGGGGTCAAGGGAGCAGCCTCACCCAACAGACAAGTTCCATCTCCCTGGGGGTGGAGCTTGCCTGGCATGAAAATGGCCGCCTTCTAGGAGAGCTCCTTCGGTCGCAAACACGTGAGACTGAGAACACACCTTAAGTAACATGACTTCACAACACCTACCAACAGGTCAATGGAGTTGAAAGAGAAGCCTACAGAGTTCTGCGCCTCTGCTCAGCTTGCTATGGTTGACTCTGCACCTGTTTATCCTGTGCTGCTCCCTGGTGGCACACGCCTTTCATCAATTTCTTGCCTATGTGTCATATGGAGTAGAGCTCTAAACGTCAATGCACACAGAGGGCAATGTGTAGCTATGCAGATAATTTGACCTCTTAGCAGCCATTCTGTGACTCACAAAGTGAAAACAGAGCAAATATCAGAGCATTGGTGTGCCACAACAAACCTTGTAATGGCACAACCTTTCTATTATATCCGGGTATACTCTAGGGCTTGTTTCATAGTCTACCTAGTTACTCATCATGTGATAAGATATCTACTTCCCGTACAAGCACCCAATGAAGCATCATTTACTGAATATTCAACCCCTGGCATACCTCTGTGGCTGTTTCACACCATAGAAAACTGTGGAAATTAAATTAAAAACAATAAAGTGCACTTAGGCCATCAAACACC
The DNA here is from genome assembly GCF_964204655.1 of Triturus cristatus. NCBI lineage: Eukaryota > Metazoa > Chordata > Amphibia > Caudata > Salamandridae > Triturus > Triturus cristatus. Next base: position 1,132,121,792 of record NC_140580.1, on the reverse strand, counting down.
AAACACACATGTAGAACTCTTCGTGGGCAGGGTTCAAGGTAACAATGTCAAACAGAGATTGTCATCAGGTTTGCTAATGGATCTCCTTCTGTAAGTAAATCTCTGCTTTCATTTGAAGGCACACATTAAGGCAACATAAATAGACCCTACACTAAGGATATGTTGATAAAAGACATTTCACATTCTTAAAGAGGGGGTCACCAATTTAAAAACGTCAAATGATCGATAATTCCTTATTGCGGAGAGAAACACACACTGGAATAACAAGCGCCACATGGAGTCCTGTGCTCTTCTTTGTCACGAAGGGGATATCACCCTAGCATTGAACGACAAGCCATAGCACATACTCACAGAATCCCAAACAAACCTCCTGTGACAAAGAAAAACTCCTCACTGGGGCATGGACGCACACGTCTGTGCCCCGGCGAGCTACAGGGCAGTTTGAATTACTTCATAGAAAGACACAAACATGGCCTGCAGCCTTGCTGTGACGCCTACAAACACGGAGCAGGGTTGTGAGTAAAATAAAGCATTGGGTCACAAGATTTTAACTTTCTGAAGGAGGCAGATCCTCAAAAATAACATACTTTTACTCCAGACAGACTCTTCTTATAGTAGATATACCTTGTGGTTTTAGCTTGTTCAAAACACACAATACACAAAACCAGCAATCAAGTTGTTGTTTATGTTTTTTCACTGTGTCCCAAACATGCATCATTTCATAATAAAAGAGTATAATGAATACAAATTAAGGGTGAAATAAATAAATATATATATATATATATATATATATACACATATTATCTACTGGCGGTCGCCAGTAGATAGTTATAGTTAGGACCGAGTTTCCATAGGAAATCTCAAAATTCTATTTTGAATAACTTTGGCGCCGATTGACGAATCCTCGCGAAATTTTCAAAACTAATGGGGCGCTCCGCTCCGCTCCTACCCTGAAAGTCTCGGGGTGATTCGTCAAGCGGGGGTCGAGACAAAGGGGGGGTCCCAAAACGCGTTTTCCCCATGGATTTTTCCATAGGGACTTTAGTCGCAGCTACAGCCCGAACGGCTGAACAGAATTACGTGAAATTTGGCAGAGAGGTAGCCATAAGGTCCATGAAGTGCCTTTTGCAGGTTTGGTGTAAATCTGCTCAGTATTTCCAGAGAAAATAGCATTTAAATCAATATATATATCTGTACGCGCGCAGGGTGCGCGCTGGGTGCGTGCACCTTGCCGTGCGCGCGCGCAATTCTGATTGGTTGTTAGATCTTAGTAAACATTCGAATCGGTCGAAACCAGGAAGTGTCGGCCGCCATTTTGTCTCTCGCACTCTGAGGGGGTGAAAAACAAATGTGGAGAACGTGAAAAGGGGGCAGGGTGGATAGTTCCTGACCCCCTAGCCGTGGTCAGGGGGTCCCAGAAGGACCCCCAAGGGCCAAAAAACAATTTTTGTTTTTTTTCGATAGTTCGCGCAGCGTGCGCGCACTCCGCGATTTATCGAAAAAAAAAAAATTCTTTGGGCGCGCCGTGAAAAAGTTTTGTTTAAAAAAATATATTAATAAATACATAACTAAGCATTTAAAAAACCGTACAAATTCACTGAAAAAACCATAGGTTTCACACACGTTATAGTTAGGAATTAGCATTTAAAAAACCTTGCAAATTCACTTAAAAAACCATAGGTTTCACACATGTTATAGTTAGCTGGGCATTTCCCTCGTAAAAAACCAATGAAATTCCCCCGTTATAGTTAGTGCAGGCAACTATAACTCACGCGACCGCAATCCTCTGCTGATGACGTCAGATATTACATCACTGATGACATATGTGTCATTTCATTCTGAAAAAAAAAAAATGTAATATATGTATAGCTAAAGATGAATGGAAGAAGACATGGGTAAATAAGTGTCTAAATACAGTGATGTAATATCTGACGTCATCAGCAGAGGATTGCGGTCGCGTGAGTTATAGTTGCCTGCACTAACTATAACGGGGGAATTTCATTGGTTTTTTACGAGGGAAATGCCCAGCTAACTATAACATGTGTGAAACCTATGGTTTTTTAAGTGAATTTGCAAGGTTTTTTAAATGCTAATTCCTAACTATAACGTGTGTGAAACCTATGGTTTTTTCAGTGAATATATATATATATATATATATATATATATATATATATATATATATATATATAACCTCCAAAGACAGCGCTCCTTCCGATTGCTGGGACCCAAGAGAGCTGGCGCACACGCCGGCGGAGCACACCGGAAATTAAGTATTCCAAATATTCAGATGTCGTGCGCTCTCAGGAACAAAATAGTTCAACACAGATAGCAGAGAAACGGGTGTTTATTCACAACGCGTTTCGACTTTCACAAGCCTTGATCACGTGAATAACGGTGCTACAGTGATGACAAACTAAATAAAGTGAGAGAGCTGTGAATATAAACAAAGGACCAAAAGATCATGGTAACAATAAAGCAGCCCAATGCAGCAGCCATCTTGGAGTGGTTAAATTACCATCTCGAGCATGAATATTTTCACTTCCATGTTGTCCAAATGAGGCATAGCAATCAAATTGACCACAAATCCTGTAAAAATTGATACTAGCTTACATAAGGTATAGTATCATAATACCTGGCAAGTGCCTATGGCGTGTTGTTCAAACCACCCCATGTAACTCCAATTGGAGGGACAGTTGTAATAGTCAAAGGCAGAGATCTTAACCCGTATGTGTGGGATGTCAAATATCAAACAGGTATAACAATGGACAACAATCAACAAAGGGGGGGTAGTATGTGTTCCCCAAGTGGGGCTAACCGTGTTGACCAAGAGATGGACCAAAGTTTTTCACACGCCCATATATCCAGAACTGGTGATGACCTCGGTGAAGTGAAGGGGGAGAGAGGGAAGACTGCCCGTGCAGAGTGAGTGTCAGTGTTGGGGCCCCTGCCTCTCCTCCTAAAAAGAAGTAAACAAAATCAAATGAGAAAACATGGTTAAAAACAGATGCAAATGAGTCTGCATCTTGACAGTTCTAGTACATGTTCTAAAATTGGAAGAAGGGAAGAAAGTGCACACTGGTTACACAGACATGACATAATGCAACTCTATATACATCAAATATATCAAATACAGACAGGCTGGCGACAAAATCTAAATTGTCACTCTCTAAGGTGTACGGCTAATTCTTCGTCCTGATTGAGACCGCCAGGGTCCTTGCTTTGAAAGTCAACAATGTACTTGGATTCCCTCTGTCTCAGCCTCAGTACCCTATCTCCTCCCCTGGGATTACTGAGGACTTGTTCCAAGATGAAGTATCTAAGTAAAGTGGAGTCAGAGAAATGATGGTCCCTGTAGTGACGTGCGACAGGATATTTTTCGTCTCTATGTGTTATGGCTCTACTATGCTCAAGTACCCGTTTTTTGGCTTGGAGGGTAGTGCTTCCTATGTACCACTTGTTGCAAGGACATACAATCACATAGATAGCAAATGTGGTGCTGCATGTTAGAAATTGCTCTATCTCCTTGTCAACTCCATTGTACGTGGTCGTTTTGAGGAATGTGCTCTGTTTACACGCCTTACAATGGCCACAGGGAAAAAATCCCTGAAGCCCATGTGTGTGTTTATCCGGGTACATTGTCACATCACTGCGTACCAACATGTCCCTAATGTTCTTCCCCTTCCTGTACGTGATACTAGGTCGTTTAGGGATACTGGTGCCAATGACATTGTCAGTAGTGAGAACATTCCAATGTTTGGTCAGGATATGTTTGATGTTATCTGAATTGGTGTTATAGGTCATAATGATTTGCGTGACATCGTCATCGTCCTTAGATGTCTGAGTGGGTTCATTTTCCAACGTAAAGGTTCTAGAAATCCCGTTTGCCCTCTCTCTAGCTCTGTTGAGTACCCAATTGGGATAGCCTCTATCCCTGAAACGTTCAAACATCTCCTCAATCACTTGCAAATAGGCTTCTTCTGAATTGCAATTTCTTTTGGCCCTCATGAGCTCACCAAAGGGGATGCTCCATTTAAGGGTCTCTGGGTGACTGCTCAATGCATGTAAGATGCTATTGCCAGCAGTGGCTTTCCTGAAGAGAGTGGTGCGCAGTTGGTTGTTAATGATGTCAATTTTGACATCCAGGTATTCTGCCCCTGTACTGCTAACCTGTCCCGTAAGAACAATATTGCTGGAATTTTGATTGAGGCATTGGATAAAATCTAAGGCTTCATCTTCATCACCCTCCCAGACAATGAAAAGGTCATCAATATAGCGCATCCATCTGATGACATGCGCGAAATGATGGGCAAGCTCCTGTTTGGCCAGTATGGTCTCCTCCCAGTGACCCATAAATAAATTGGCAAAGCTAGGGGCAAAGCAAGATCCCATCGCCGTACCTGTCGTTTGTCTGTAGAGTGTGCCGTCAAATAGAAAAATGTTGTTAGAGAGACAGAACTCTATCATCCCCAACAGCATCCTGCTATGTTCCCTAAGTCTAAGAGGTCTTTCATTGAGGAAATGTTCACAGGCCCTCAGTCCTTGTCTGTGATCAATAATCGTATAGAGGGATTGTACATCAAGTGTGATAAGAAAGAATTTCTCATCCCACTGGATGTCTTGGATCTTAGTCAGAAAATCTTTAGTGTCCCTCACATAACTGGGTAATGCCATGACAAACTCCCTGAGGAAGTGGTCCACGTATTTGGAGACATGTTCCGTTACACTACCTCTCGATGACACGATGGGGCGCCCCGGGGGATCTGTAGGATTCTTATGTAACTTGGGCAAAAGGTATAGTACTGGGAGCACAGGATGATCGTTTTTGAGGTATCTGTACTCCTCCCATTCTAAGATCCCTTTGTCTTTCCATACAAGAAGTTTGTCCCATAAATCGATGATGCTAAGGTTGTATGTTTCCATGGAAACAGAGACATAACTGTTGGAATCATCCAGCTGTCTAAGAGCTTCCGCTACATACTTGTCTCTACTGAGGATGACAACGTTGCCACCCTTATCAGCAGGGCGTACTACCACACTGGAGTCATTGGCAAGATCAAGGAGAGCTTGCCTCTGACCAAAGGATAGGTTGTTGCGTTTGGTATTGTTTTTCTTAGTTCTGTAAGTACATAAAGCTTTAGCAACACAGTCATGGAACGTATCGATGTTGTTGTGTGGAAGGGAAGGGAGAAACGTGGATTTGGGTTTGAAACCCGACAAAGCACTGTCATCCATAGTGACCCCATATTCTGTAAGGGTCTGAGTACTGGTGGTAGGAACACTGTTGTCATCAACATTGATAGAATTGTGGATGTTCGTGTCTGTAGCACTTGTTGTTTCTCGTTCTAATTCAATGAGATTAACGTCACTACAGGGACGATCATTTCTCTGACTCCACTTTACTTAGATACTTCATCTTGGAACAAGTCCTTGGTAATCCCAGGGGAGGAGATAGGGTACTGAGGCTGAGACAGAGGGAATCCAAGTACATTGTTGACTTTCAAAGCAAGGACCCTGGCGGTCTCAATCAGGACGAAGAATTAGCCGTACACCTTAGAGAGTGACAATTTAGATTTTGTCGCCAGCCTGTCTGTATTTGATATATTTGATGTATATAGAGTTGCATTATGTCATGTCTGTGTAACCAGTGTGCACTTTCTACCCTTCTTCCAATTTTAGAACATGTACTAGAACTGTCAAGATGCAGACTCATTTGCATCTGTTTTTAACCATGTTTTCTCATTTGATTTTGTTTACTTCTTTTTAGGAGGAGAGGCAGGGGCCCCAACACTGACACTCACTCTGCACGGGCAGTCTTCCCTCTCTCCCCCTTCACTTCACTGAGGTCATCACCAGTTCTGGATATATGGGCGTGTGAAAAACTTTGGTCCATCTCTTGGTCAACACGGTTAGCCCCACTTGGGGAACACATACTACCCCCCCTTTGTTGATTGTTGTCCATTGTTATACCTGTTTGATATTTGACATCCCGCACATACGGGTTATGGAAAGACAAAGGGATTCCTGAAACGCGTTGTGAGGAATAAACACCTCTTTTTTGCACTACCCCGGATTTTGCCTTCTTTGGTAACTGAGAGCGCATCATTGGTTTGTTGTGGGAGCATTACGAGTCGGCGTGCTCCGCCGGCATTTGCGCCACCTCTCACGGGTCAAGCGGTCCAGAAGTAGCGATTGTGGATTTATATATATATATATATATATATATATATATATATATATATATATATATATAAGAGTCAGGTTTTGCTGAAAACCGCACACCTGCCTATGCGTGCCAGTGCCAGCCGTGGTCGCGAAAAACCACAGTCCATGCGCAAAAGTCCAATCCACCAAGGAATGAGGCGGCACACCAATCCAGGTACAGTGAGAGCTTTATTAAGCTAGAAAACAACACGTTTCAGCCGTGAAGGCCTTTGTCAAGTTATGTGAAAGGGACGGCATTTTCAATGCACAGTAAACAGCGTCATAATTGACATGAAAGAGTTACTTTGTAGTTCCGCTACTATCTCATAGTACATGACACAATATGCGGTAAAATTGTTGATAAATACTCAACATAAAGCATGAAAAATTATTATATATATAGTAATAATAATAACTGTTTGCAAAAATAGAACTTGCAAGAATTTAAATGATAATGCTCACGGCTGAAACGTGTCGTTTTCTAGCTTAATAAAGCTCTCACTGTACCTGGATTGGTGTACCGCCTCATTCCTCGGTGGTTTGGACTTTGGTATATATATGGTAAAAATGAACAACAAGTCATTTCCCCTTTACTTAGTAGCCCGTGGAAGCTAAGGAAACCACTGAATTGTAAAAGCGATTTTGTTGTTTATATTCTGAGATGCTCATGCCCGAAAATGTACATAGGTAGTACCATCCATATGGTCCATGTACGTATTTTACAACACTTAAGGGCGATCAACAGTAATGATAAAAACTATGTGGTAGCACGTCACATCAATGAAGTGCATAAAGGCAATGCCAATGAATTGATATACTTTGCCATCGATCAGGTCTTCAAAAATCAAAGAGGGGGGGGGGGGACAGAGAAAAGAAATTGCACAAATTAGAGTCAAAATACATACTTATGTTTAATACCAAAAATCCACATGGATTAAACGCTGAAGAAGACTTACATGCACATTTGGTACAAATTGGAATTCCATTACAAAACATTTTAATGTTTTTAAAATGTTAATTTTAATTTTCAGAGGAAAGGAAAAAGACTGTGTTTACTATGTCTAAATCTGTGAGATTCCTGTCAAGATAGACTTCTTATTAATTGGGGAAGAATAGGTCTTAAATAATATCTCTAATAAGTAGAACAGGTGAATAAAAATACTGTGGAAAATTTGCACTTTATATTATGTTGCACATGAGAAGTACTGTGAAGCACTTGAACTTTATTTATTGCGACATTTTCACATGATAAAGCATTGGCACTTTACTTAGCAACATTTGCACATTTACGGAATTTTTGCACCTTGTTCAACTACGTAATTTTATAGACACTGCTTTGTAAATATGTTGTAGATAAAGCTCAGACATTTCATGATCATACACATAAGAATATATATAAAGTTAATTCCTTTATTAATTGCCATACATGTCATTGTGTTTACACAATGACATGTATCGGTGGTAAAATATATGTGGGCTCGTCCATGAGGAAACTTAAGATACGATGGATGGAACATTTGAGAGCAATTAAAAATTGTGATCCCAAGTACTCCATGGCAGTACAGTTTAAAGAGAAACATAAATTGACGGAAATAGGGAATATCCAGTTCATGGGTATAGAACAGGTGAATCTAGACAGAAGGGGAGAAAATCTAGAAGCGAAACTTACATCTAGAGAAACTTACTGGATAAATAAACTACAGAAAGGACAACATGGCCTTAAAATGGATCGTGAAATATATACACTTCTGGGCTAATACCTAATATATTAGTACATTTCTTAATATTTAGCTTTATTAGGTACATGATACTTATATGACAACACATAAATCTCTCACTTCTAAATAACTATATTTGAGAAGGTGAGTACGGCACAGCATCCCAATGATATTGATTATAAACAAAACTTTAGTGATGTACCAGCGAGTAGGGCATCATGCCGTATTTAATAGATTGACTCTAATAATCAAATTCAGGATATTACTAGTCTAAATGCTGTATCAGTAAAAGATTGTACTATCTACTTCCATAAGTCACATGAGACAGACTATAACTAGGAAATATTTAAAGATAATCGTGTGTCTATTATAATTTCCTTATTAAGAACCCAAATTAGAGTAATCATTTTTTTTTCTTCATTTTTTTTATTATAACGAGGTAATTATTTGTTAACAGAGATGACACATGGAACAGTAGCTCTTAAATTCACGATTCATTGTGTGAAACAAGATAGCACAATGCAGGAGTCAGTAGAAGTGACAAGGAAGATATATCATGGGTTTGATTCTGACTAGGAGATTTGGAATAGAACTAATAACAAAATGTTTTATTAAATAATTCTTCTAAATGTCTAATAAAACTTTTCGGTTTTGATTAGAATCAATTTTATAGTGAAGCTTCTGTTCTTAGGGTCTATATTAAAAATTATCGTTATAACAATTACCGCTATTTTGACCGAGTAGATGTAGAAGAACTAAAAAACTTACTATTTAACATAAGTAAAGCTGTCTAAATTCTCCTGTGAACTAATTTGAATTGTCAATAATGATAGCTCGGTTTGTTGAAACGGGAAGCTAGTGCAATACTGATTGAGCTTTGGGTGTTCGATCCCGATGTTGGCAAAAATAAAAAAATATATCTACACACACTAATAATATGTTATGTGTAAAAAAAAAAATTTTCTTTCAAAATATATTATATATAAATTTTAAATCTATAGACATAGGAGAGACTTTATTTTTGAATGCGGTAGTACTGAAATATCTGTTATAATGATTTATACCATTATCAATACGACGGCGCTTTATAATGGCGAAAGCCATCAATTAAATTTCCCGCCTTTTCCGAAAGGAACTAGTGAGGGGCGGGGTATATAAAGCGGAAGCAAGTAGCGGTGCTTTACTCGCTGTATTTTGGTGGAGAAACGGTTGGATGGACGCCGGTATACCGAGCAGTAAGAAGATTGTTTTAGAACAAGGGCCTTCACTTGGCTGGCATCTGGTTTAGAATAGTTCTCTTTATTTTTCTGCCTTAGCTATTAGAAGAAAAGCCTATTTTGGCACTCTGCTTATATTTTTAAAAAATTCGTAAATTTCATGCTGGGAGACAGCTTGCAATATTTATGGGTAAATCTAAAATGTCGGGGACATAAACATACAATTAATATCCCACAAACAGTTAGGTATCTCTCTCTTGTTTTCATGATTCAGATCTTTTCATGGAGCGCTAGACAATGGATTGGCTTTGAATTTTCATATATCATGCAGATTTGTAAATGTTGAGGAAAACATTTACACTCTTTAATAATAACGTGAGGTTATATGTTTAAAATAGATAGAGATTAATTAATAATAAGATTATAAAAAATCAGGCTAAAATTAGTAATTGTTGTTTTAGGAACCTCTACTCATTAAGGAGACCTAACAAATTCACAGAAGACCTTATTTTAAATAACTATATCTATCAAGACGTGGGGAAAATCTACAAAATCTACACATTAGAGGTAATATGTGCTTCACTAGTAAATAAGAATTGTCATGTATAATTATGAACGAAAATAGAAAGGGTTTATCAACTAAGCACTTTGTGTATATAATGCAACCCCTCCCTGTATTAGGGTTGAGATAGTATAATAACAAGTAAGGAAAACCTTGTCAATGAAATACAGTTAAGAATGCTGTTGTTTTTCTTGTTAAATATGTTGATTTAATGAATATTCATATTTTGGCTATTAGAAGGTCAAAAATCTGGTCAATATTTTAGTAGTAGAATGTGTATGTATAGTTATAGGAAACTATACTAGTGTACTTGTAATTCTAAAATGTATTAATTTTGTTTATATACCAGCCCTGAAGAAGCGCAGTGAGCGCGAAACACGTGTTGGCATTTATGGGTATTGGCTTTTCTGTGACCCTCCAATGTAAATTTTGACTACAAAAGAAAATGAGAATAAACGTCTAAAAAGGAATGGAAAAAGAAAACTCACTTTATTACTATTTATGCTTATGAATTGGATAATGTAGATATCTCAGAACTGTTTGTACTGAATATATATATATATATCTTGCCACATTGTAGCCCAAAGGTTGACGTCAGCGCTCAATTTTAAGACGGTGCGTTTTTCTCCGGCAGGGCGAAACGCGTTGGGTACGGCAATGATTACAAAATAAAGCCGCCTTAAAATTCCTGGAAATACGAGTGAGTGCGTTTTCTCTTCAAACTAAATCGACCTGTCGTGTGGCAGCAGATTTGCTTCGAAATATATATATATATATATATATATATATATATATATATATATATATATATATATATATATATATATCTTTTAAATGCAAACAATAATCTGGGTTTAGGGCTAAGAGACATTTGCACCGTGTCAGAATTTGGGATTACCCATAATGTAATGCGATTCTAAGGCAGTTTTTGCAAAAAAAATATTGTATAGACTTTGACAATAGGAAGCCAAAATTACGGAGAAATTCAACAGAAAATTGCAAATGTCCTACCACCCTGCATTCTCCCACGTCTCCTGATTAAAAGGTAGTCCACATGGATGCTGCCTTGGACAGGAAAGGCCCCAGATCGCAACAGTGGAAAGTGCAAGAAAGAACCTTAGAATTAGATTAACTTTGGAGGGGGTCAGATGGGATATTTGGAGCGCCAGTCATCTGGGACCTAGGGATACCTACAATGCCCAGACATTTCTGATCGTTAGTCACCAGGAGGAGTCCACCGTGCTGTGGCTCTTTGGAAGCAACTCCTTTTTCTTACCCAGAATGCCCCGAACTTGCCAAATACTATTGTAAAACAACATTTCTCAAACACATATTTTTTGTGGGAAAGTGCCAGAGTTTTTAGGGAACAGAAAAGCTCCTGCTTCACAGTGTTTCCACACTTCTACCAATAAACACAGCACCTCACGTTTGGGAAAGCCTATCTTAAGTGACAGAAAAAGCTAAATATGGGACATTGTGAAGCCAACTTACTGTCAATTTTATCTTAACATAGTTACATTTTTGGCACAATCCGTGTGAAGATGGAAATATATCAAGTTGATTTGTTCTCAGATGCCCTCCTTTGAAACCTGTGACCCAAAGACAGGGTAGCCTAAACCGGCACTTGCATTCAGTTTCTATGCTCGTTTGATTTCCACATGCACTGCACATAGTTTATTGCCTGAACCCCGAGAAAAACCATACATGTCTGGAACCCCCATACTGAGAGGAATCAGAGAAACAAATTCAGGGATTAAGCCTTTTCAGGGATATATTCTTGTGTGAAGGTGGCTGGAGGTAATTATCATGTTATTGGGGGAAATATGCTGCAAAGTTGCAAACGTCATGCTCTGTGTTCAACCGGCCAGCCAGTCAGGGCAAGAGAGGTCTGGCTTGCACCAATAGAAACCCTTGACATCATATAGAATTAGAGAAAGTACAGTTTTTTTACTTCCTATAGAGTCCCAAGTTGTATATCATTTAATGAACAGTGCACCCATAAAGAGCGATGCTGACATAATTTTGTGATGTTACATAACTGATCGTGCAAACTACATTTCCCAGGAAAACCAACAACTATTTGGTAGTGCTGGGCTACAGACATTTTGGGCAATATGTTCTTCATTAGCCTTCTAGTCCATTTGAGAAATGTTTCAAAATATTACGCAAACTTGTTCTAAAAAGGAAAATATGTCCACATTTTTCAATCTATGTCCAGGCTGCAATTAGATATATCAATGCGGGTTGTGCACCAACATGTGTTTCTGAAGAGACTGAAACAAATAGATACAGGTTGTATGGCTGCATACAGAGACCAAAAGATACATGCATTACACAACTTAAGACTGATCTTTTTTTTAACAGCTCCCCTACAGAAGTGGGAAAATACCCTGGGAGTGAAAGGGTTAAGTGAAAAAGAACACATTTAAAACGTCATAGAGGTACAAAAAAAAGTGAAACCATTTAGTACACGGATGCTCAATGGTTCATGAGAGATATTTCACAAGAGGTCCGATTTGATAAAAGTAGGTTGAAGATATGGAAATCTGTACATAGGAGAACGTTTTTACACTTGGTGATAATTTCAGAATTAATTTTAAGCAATTTTAAAGGAATGTGAGGGGGTGCCTGGAACAGGATGGAAGGTATAGTTTTCCTAAAATTAGAAACATTTGCGCTTGAAGCATTTGCAGTAAGTGTACAATTCATAACTAAAGTGTGGGTGTGCATTTTCACATTTAACTGTTTTTTCTTCCCCTGCAAGTGAAATCTCCCCTTTCACACGCAGGGAACCCTTTACCCTACAGCTATTTTTGGCTTTCCTTCCCTAGTAACTCCTAAGAAAGGCAGTTACTCACAACTTTACAGATGGACATTTTTTTTATCGTTTCCAGAGAGGAAAAATAGTTTCAAATTATTGGTGAATATCAAAAAATAGTATTAGCCTGTGATTATCCCCAACTTTTACAAACGGCCCGGTGTGCTCAAATCCAGCCCTACAATGAAATATGTTCACACCGAAATTCCTCCACGCTGGTGTATGTTCAGCATTTACAAAGGCCCTTTGAGCAAGACAAACTCCACCAGTCCGGAGGATCTGAACCAGGATAGAGGAGAGCGGGAATTTTGAGCACCTATTCTGAATGTAGGTGCACAAAGCGCTGAGGTCTTGGTCCTAGCCCGTGCAGGTCCTCTGTCCCTGCCCACATCCCCTTTGCACTCATGAATCTGGCAACCAGAATGGGTGAAGCAGCGCCTCCATCTTTGAGGGAGCGGCTCAGGAGCCCCGTCAAGTAACATCTCCTGCTCTGCAGGGAGTGGAAACTTAGAAGGTATGTGTGGCCCGAGGCAGCATCAACAGTGGGCAGAGGTGGACGTCCAAATGTTTGCATTGTAGTAAATTCTACCAGATCATAGCTGTGACCGTCAGCTGTAAACGTCAAATACAAATGTCCATCCAGATCAGCAATTAAACATACCCTATGAAATATGTGGAACCACATGTAGAAAAGCTCAAAGTTAAACAAAGTTACTTCCAACTCATGAATATATCATTCTTCAGAAAGGCAGATTTCTTGTTAAAAAAGCTGCATATGTGTCATTCTCCCCAAGATCCTGTTTTATTGTGTTTTTCTTGCGCCCGCCCTTACCACGCTAGAGTACAAGCGTATACAGTTACACAGTTTGAATATATTGAAGCTGCACATCATTTTTTCCTTCCCTTCAGTCTGTTTATTCGATTTTAAAGGATATTCGCTGAGAAAGCATTCTTAGGTTTTGTACACCATGTAATTTATGAATTTCTCCGACAAAGAAATTCCTTGAAAAATAAATCAGAGCTATGATGGAAAAAGCAGACTTCCAGTTTTTAAAGTTAGTTCAATCCATGGTAGAATATTAAAATATGATGCTATGCTCAGCAACGTTTAAAAATAAAGTCTGGCTACGCTTGGAATCCTACTGTTTGAACTATATAAATCAGAGTTCTCAAACCTAAGAAAGTCAGAACAATAATTTAAATGAACTGCACAGCTATTGACAATGTTCAACACTGCAGATTTCACTGTGAAAACAGAAAATCAGTTAAATGTTTGATAAACATTGATATATTCACAACATATCAAATTTGTATTGATCACAAAATATCAAATTTGTCTTGAAATTGCAAAATGATATCAAGAGCTTCACCAGGACCACCGCCCTGGATGCGTTGCCCCCTTGTGATTGACTTCTCTCTCTACCTGCTGTTGCTGTATGTGTGGGATGGGTTGGGGAGGGAAATGAGATTCTGCAGAGCATGTCCAGATGTATGGATTTGGAGCGGGGCAAGGAGACAAAAGGATGCATTTTGCACGTCATCAATTTATGTCACAACTGTTGTTCTAATTTTTATAACACGAAATTAAATACAAAATATTTACAAAAAAAATAAATATATACACACATATATATATGTATATATATATATATATATATATATACATACATTTTGAAAAAAGAAAGAACCCACGTGGCTGGCACTCACAGGCAGAAAGGATAAAGGCTCTTGTCAGGTAAGCGGCACTCAGCACACACGCCCCCTCAATGCCACTGATCCGACGCGTTTCGGGAATTCTCCCTTCCTCATGGATCACTCAAGAAACAATGCAGCAAACAAATAGGCTGCAAGAAAGTGTCCACCTTTTATTTTAACAGGAAGTCTGCCTCAGGTGAGATTAATTAGCTGTAGCATTCTGGGCATTGCAGTCCAATTATAATTTATAAAACCCAAGTGGGGCGTCTGCCGCAGTGTCTTTGATAAAAGTTCTTTGCAGAAGGAGCCAATGAACACCGCACTAACCATCAACACAGCAGCCTACAGGCCACCCGCACCGCACTCCCGCCATGTGTCACAGGGGCGGCTCTGCTTGGATCTTGCAGCGGTGCTACGCCGTGGCCGGGTTTGGACCACATATTATTTTGAAAAAAGAAAGAATCCACGTGGCTGGCACTCACAGGCAGAAAGGATAAAGGCTCTTGTCAGGTAAGCGGCACTCAGCACACACGCCCCCTCAATGCCACTGATCCGACGCATTTCGGGAATTCTCCCTTCCTCATGGATCACTCAAGAAAGCAATGCGGCAAACAAATGGGCTGCAAGAAAGTGTCCACCTTTTATTTATAACAGGAAGTCTGCCTCAGGTGAGATGAATTAGCTGTAGCATTCTGGGTATTGCAGTCCAATTATAATTTATAAAACCCAAGTGGGGCGTCTGCCGCAGTGTCTTTGATAAAAGTTCTTTGCAGAAGGAGCCAATGAACACCGCACTAACCATCAACACAGCAGCCTCCAGGCCACCCGCACCGCACTCCCGCCATGTGTCACAGGGGCGGCTCTGCTTGGATCTTGCAGCGGTGCTACGCCGTGGCCGGGTTTGGACCACATATTATTTTGAAAAAAGAAAGAATCCACGTGGCTGGCACTCACAGGCAGAAAGGATAAAGGCTCTTGCCAGGTAAGCGGCACTCAGCACACACGCCCCCTCAATGCCTCTTATTCACAAGAGTATACTGTATACAGCACTGGGTCTGGGAGGTAGTTTTTACAAGCTTTGCCTGCACTCCCTTGTTCCTTGACAGAGTTTACCATCATTTCATTAGAGGACTCTGAGAAAGCTCTTTGAACCTGTTAATAAGATTCTCCTAATGATCGCTGTCCTCCTCAGATCCTGTTTGCCAACGCCCAGACCCTCAACCCCACTTTGAATTCTCTCTCAAACAGCTCACTGCACCAGGCTACGGTTCCTAGTTGTTGGAAGAAGGGCAAGTAGATTCCGCTTGTAAAAAAAAATAATCTGCGGATATATCTATTTTGGACGATTATCGGCCTATTTTTTTGTTACCTGCTTTTCAAAAATTCTTTGAAAAACTGGTCAATGCCCAACAAACCAGGTACCTTGATTCCAATCAGCTGCTGCATCCATCCCAATCTGGCTTCCGCCCGGGATACAGCACAGGATCCAATCTGGTTGCAGTCTCGGATGCTGTTAAATTGGCTGCATGGGGAAGCTGCAATACTGTTATTGGATCTCTCGGCAGCATCCTGTTGCAACGCTTGTGAAACATCGGGATAGGCAGGACCGCATTGGGTTGGCTGGGTTCCTTTCTGTCGAACAGATGTCAATCTGTTCGGATGCCCCATTCGCCTATGAATCCAAACCTCTGAAGTTCGGCATTTTCCAGGGGTCTGCCTTGAGTCCTACATTGTTTAATGTTTATATGGCCCCTTTGGCTGCCCTGTTGCAATCCTTTAGAATGCAGGTCATCTCTTACACTGATGATACGTAGATTCTTTTAACCTGGGTCGGGAACATCTCTATGGCCCAAAATAGATATGAAGTGTGTCTGTCAGCGGTGTTCCATTGGATGCACTGGAGTAATCTCCAATGCAACACCAGTAAACAGAGATTTTGGTTTTTGGATCCATTCCCCATTCTTGGGGTGGTGAATTTTGGCCCAGCTCTACCCCTTTCCCTCCGACTCCTGCAACAGTGGTTCGTAATCATGGAGTGAAGTTTGACAAATTCTCAGGTGGAGAGTGTAGTTAGGTCCTGTTCCGTTCTTATTCGATATTTGAGGACATTTTTGTTCCTGCTTCCTTTGTTGTGTCAGAAGACAGTAGTTCATGCCCTCATTACATCTCGGCTGGACTGCCCAATGCCTTATAGTGGGGCCTCCCTCCGTACCTACTCAAACATCTGCAGTTGGTACAGAATGCTGCAACCCAGCTCTTGCTTAACATCTTGAGAAACACTGAAAATTATTCCCATTTCAAGGATTTGCACTGGCTGCCTGTATGGGAGAGGGTGATGTTTAAGGGCTTGGTGTTGGCCCATAGAGCTTTCTACGGCCTAGGTTGCAGCTATCTTCCCAAGGGACTCTCACATTAACATCCTTCAAGAATTCTATACTCCTTGGACAGTCTGTTGGCGGTGGTACCCAAGATCAAGCGGAAGAAATGGGGAGGCATCTCCTTCTCAACATCGGTGTACAGGATGGAATGCCCTTCCTTTGCATCAGCGTGCAACTAAGGATGCAGACTCTTTCAAATGTGGACTAAAAACCTGGCTGTTAAACTGTGCTTTTTGATCTGTGTTCCATATTTTGGAGACCAGTGGTCGATGTAGCGCTGGGACACTGTACAGAGTAGCCCCGCGCGCTTTATAAGTGTCATTTTGATTTGACTTGATTTCATTTGGGTAAAAGCACAAATGTTTTGCATGTACCAACAAATGCTTGTCCGATGATGTTTATTGTTTTGTTTAAAAAAAAGCAGCTATTATGAAACCATGTTTATATGTGTTCTTACATATTTAATACAAAAATATTTCTTTAAAAAAAAAAGGAAGATTTATTTTGTATGCATTGATATGATTATAGTTAGGAGAGCTGAATTGAAGAGGCGGGGATAAGACGTTAATATGCTTGCATAAGTGACATATAAGCAAATGTTAACGAGGTTGTCGTCATTTGGGCCCACTAATGCTAAATGGCAGCCGTGCTGCAGAAATTCTTATGAATAATCAATATAGTGAAGTAGGGGTCTCTATATGCTTGCTTTGATATTTTTAGCCCCACCTTATTCATTTCTATTGTGCACAAGCCCCTCTTCTTTGATACATATGAAGATCAGAAATCACAAACTCTCCCTGTGGTCACCATGCCGTCCTGTGTGTATGTGGTACATATTTATGGATGTATACACATATCTATAAATGTATGCATGTGTTATTTCCTATTTTGAAGGAGACCGGCACACAGGTAGGACATGCCTGACTGGACCAAGACCCAATCTCTGCTCTTTACGGACCTAATTACGAGTTTGGCAGTGCCGAAGTGGACCGCCACACCGGCGGTCTGCTTCCTGCCGCCAAATCCATGGTTGCACCGCCCGCCAGATTACAAGTTTCCTTGTGTCTGGCGGGCTGTTTTTGGTGGTCCAACAGAGGTGCCTCTAAAAATGGGCACCGCAATGGGAACACCAAAAACAGTTCCTGTACAACATAGACTGCAAAGGCCATGCAGGATCTGGGGTGCATGCACACATGGGGGCACATATTGTGCCCCCCTGCATGTATTCCCTTGCACATAGGCAACAGGAGGGGCTCTAGGGCCCCCTTTCTTTCAGGACCGCCAGCCTTTTCATGGAGGAAAGACCTCCGTGACACCACTGGCGGTCCTGAAACTCGTTAGACGCATGGCGTTGCTGCAGCAGCACAACCAGCATATTACTGAGGCCCTGACCGCCGCACCACCGCAGAGAACGGCGGTTCCCTGGCAGCTGCGGAGTTGCAGTGGCGGTCCGACTGCCCTATCCTTAATGGGGCAGTCGGACCGCCAGTGTGATGGTGGCTGACCAGCTACTGCCGGGACCATGCAAGTCTTCCTGTCCTCGGACCACCAGACTCGGAATTAGGCCCTACGTGTGCTGGACTTTCATTGTGTCTGGACCGAGTTGTGTTTGATGATCACATTTACACTCACTCACAGCTGGCCGATGACCTCTACTCATGGGACAATGTTACCATTGGTGCTGAAGAAACTTTCAAAGAAGTGGACGGGGTTCTGAGCAGGGGGGGCTGTCAGCATAAACTTTAGGGTGTTTTGATGAAAAACCACAACATGGTGCCAGAATGCATTGGCCTAATAAACAGGTTTGTGTTTTTTTGCTAAGAGGGGTGTCCAGAAGACATATTGTAATTTTGCCATGACCCCAAAACACCTTGTTGTAGAGCTGCATGAACTAATGATTTCTAAGAGAATAAGCTTTGTCAAAGCCAATGGGTCTAGCCTTTTGGACCTATTGAATTTGCCACAGCTGTTTGTTGATGCTGTACAGCATCAGCAAATTAAAAAAGGGTGTGATGATGCAGTGGTCAGGTCATCTCAAATGTGCTCACGTGTGATAATGCATGTTCCCGCCGCAGACATTACACGGGCTCTATTTCTTTAATTTACAGATCCAATAAGGATTGGTAAATTTACAAAAATTGAAATGTCACTTTTTAAAACAGAGCAGCTGGCAACAATTTGATGTCTGTCCCTCCAAAAGGATTACATTTAACAAAGAAAAGAAAGGAAACCATGAGGGTGAGAAAAACATGAGCTAGGCAGAGAAAAACACGAGAGAGAGAAACAATAAACGTGGGGTGGATTCGGGGAGGGGGGGTTCGGTCTGAGGAAACGCATATGGGTGAGAGAAAGCAGCACACAAGAGAGAGAGCAACACAGTGTGTGGATGGGGAGTATGGCGAAAGTGGACAAGCACATGAGGGAGAGAGCTGATAAACACATGCACTCTCGCATACTGCTTAACCAAAAATAAACAATCATTGTCAAGGCCAATAGGTTTGGTCATTCACAAAGTTTCATGACCATAAGTTAATAGCAGATGTCCTTCTTAAGGCAGAAGCAACAACTTCTTGAAATCTTTCACAAGCCTGCAGAGCTTCAAAACTTTACTAGACACCCCCCTGCGTCAGCTGCAGCAGCTTCACAAAGCTGCAATAACTCAAGTTGTTGCTGAATGTACCTCCTGAATGAGATGCAACTGCTTCAGATGCCCTTCACAAAGCTGAAGGGGTGTGGATTCAGTATTAAAATGTACATATACACTTATGCTACTCTAATGAACTTTTATTGTTTTTTTATATCAGTAAATATGGCAAGATATAACGTGAACCAATATGGAAACTTTCAATATATTCCTTTCTTACCATAGAACACATGTGAAGATGGCCAGGTGCATATAGGTACTAGGAGTCACTGTTTAAGGTAGGTATTTTTATAGAAGCCCAATGCCTTCCCCTATCTTTAAAAACCTACAGTCGTTAGAAAAGAGGTCCTTCTCAAGTCAAATGCAAAATATTCAAATTTCTTTCTGAGATTTGCAGTTATTCAAGACATTACTAGAGGTCCCTCTGGAGTCAAATGCAAACAATTAAATTTTGCACATAAAGCTGCAGTACCTCAAATGGTTACTAGATGTCCCTCTCACGTCAGATTCATAAGCATTGCAATTCTCTCCCGCAGCCGCAGCTGGATTGAAATTGCACTTACATAGCATTTAATACCCCTAATAAGGTGTTGAAGCGCTGATGAAATAGTTTTACAAGTCGTTACTGGAGTTCACTCTCCATGAAAAAACAATGAAATGCTTCATGAAGCTGCAGTTCTACAAGTCTCCACTGGGGGTCCCTCTCAAGTCAGCTGGAAGTACTTCAGATGACCTCCACCAAGCAAAGGGGATGTGGATACAACCTAGAAATTTGCATATACACTATTACCAATTTCATGACTTGCACGTATTTTCTATATAAAAAATAAATATACCAAATCTAGTGATGGATCAACATTGCAGCTTACAATAAATGTCTTCAGTTTTATGAAAATGGGTGATGACATCCTACTCCAGATAAGGACTACCAGTTACTGGGAAGAACAAGTGTCCCAACAATTCTAGTCTTGGGGTACTATTTTTTGCATGTATGTATACATGTGCAAAGACAAAAT
Organism: Triturus cristatus; assembly: GCF_964204655.1. Taxonomy (NCBI): domain Eukaryota; kingdom Metazoa; phylum Chordata; class Amphibia; order Caudata; family Salamandridae; genus Triturus; species Triturus cristatus. The sequence continues at coordinate 1,132,101,543 of NC_140580.1, read as the reverse complement.
TCAGTCACTCACAGTGAAAGCATCCAATGGCTGAAGTGGTCTGTACTTTGTGGAGGGAGGGAGGGAGAATAATTTGAGTGACATGTGAACTGTCCAATGGCAAGAAGGCACAGATTGCAAGCCCCTATATTTGAATGATTTTCTTTGGAACACATGAGGTTGACAAGAAGAGCTAAAGTGGTCTTTAAATCAGAGTTAAAAAGTAGTTCCTTATAAGTGAGCAGTGGACGGATGCAAGTCAGCCAATCATAAGAAAGATAAAGAGAATATGCTCCGGGGTTGGGTCAAACATAAGAAGAGGAAGGTGAGTCATTGAATAAGAAGCGAGAAAATTAGAGTGAGAATATAGCCAACCAATGGTAAGCAGTAGGCGGGCGGTAAGCCCGCGGTACGTTCTTGGTAAGCCCACAATAGGTATGTCTCAACTAGACAGCTAAACTATGTCTGGTAGGCGAGACATAAAAATGTAAAACTGTAACACCAGCCTCAAATACCCTTGCTCCAGCTACACTGGTTGTTCCAGCCCATTGGAGAGAACCAGCTGGCTGTCTGAATCCTCCGACAAAGCTCAATTTACATGAACTTTGAGGTTTCTTCACTTAAAGTGAAAAACCTATCCAAACAGATTAATAAGAAATCTGGACTGGCTTAAGAACAGTGGTCTCCAAATGCCCTAAATTTAGCGATGGTCGTTATCTTGGTTCTGTTCATGAGTTCTGTGATTTAAGAAATATTGTGTGAGTGAAACGTGTAACCCTCCAGTCCAACAAAAACAGATGCTTTTTCCATTATATGGCTCTTGGCCGCTTACCTTGAACAAGCTCCAGATTTCAAAGATCAACTCCTTTATTCGAAGCCCTTCACAAAAATCACGCATTGCGTGAATGACCAAAAGGATACACGTTGCAGCTATAGAGACTGAATTTAAACCATCTTTATTAAAATGATCAATACTTGGCTCTGCAATGCCTGACCCTAAATACTTGCAGCTCACGAGAGAGCAATAAGCTCAGTGCTGTGCCAAGTGTGTTGTACAACAGCTCGGAACCATCCCAGTGATCTACAGCTCCAAGCACTACACCCCCCCTTTTAAAATAAAGTTACACAGACTCAGGATTTATACTGTGGTAAAGTTAAAAAGACAGCAGTCGAAGGCAGCCAGTCTAGATGCTGCAAACTGAAAATTTCCTATGGTGAATGGATGGATGGAGAAACACGTGTGTGTGTGTCTGGCTCCAGGTATCACGCACGACAAACCCCTACACGGCCATGGGCACCATCTCTCAAGGCCACGTGCAGCTGCACTCACAAGGGACAGATGAGGAAAATACTGTGCTTGGAGCAATTTTTCAACTTTCATGGGAGTCATAAAAAAAGCCTGCAGCCCTCCTGGAAATGTGTGTCCGTCGTTCATATCCAGGAGCGCACACGTGCAGGAGGTGAAAAAATGCCACGTGCACACATTTGGTAACAAGAGGCCGCCATTGCCCAGGCTGCTTCAAAAGTGAAAGAGTGCATGGCATGCTAAACGTAAGTAAAGCACGTCGTGCCTGAAGTAGGAGAAACTCAATAAAGAAAATAGTGCTTACATAACTAAATAACACGTACCTTGTAACAACCGAAGTAAAGGGGCCAGTAGCCATGGGAGGTTACAAATGAAGACAAGGCGGTACTAAGGAGGGTCTAACAAGCATATTAAGGAATAAGAAGCCAGCATTTATGAAGGATAAAGACGCAAGTCAATGAAAAATATGGGTGGGGCTTCTCTTACGTACTCTACTACTACAGATCGCCAGAGTAGCGCATGTGCGCTGGCTGAGGGTCGACCTAAAAAGTGCATTTGCACATGTACATTTTTTACTTTCTGCCTGCATTCCTATGAAATTTTGTCTGGAGATGAAGTTACTCCTTCCTTTCTACTACTAGTCTCTGCATGCTGCATGATGTATCATGCATTTGTAAATCACTTGTTCACACTATACATAAAAGATGTTTATTGTTACCCAACTCCCTGTCCTCAGTTCATCTACCTCGGTACTAAGCAAGACTGAGTGCACCAACAGGATGCTAACCTCTGACCATGATATCATTCACTCAGTGCTTAATTTGTAAAAGAAAAAGTGCTGGGTGCAGAATTTTGCCCAGAAGCTTGAGGGCGACCAACTGAATGTTGATGTGTCAAATACTTCGGCTGAGTAGTCTTGATTGCACCTCAGGCCTCTTTAGTTCATCACCCTGATACTTTATCTCACTCTTGCTGGCTCCTACGTTGTCCCTTTGGGATGTGGGTGCCCAAAAAGGTGTACCGGTGGGCCCCACCATCAACCACCGGCTCAAATTAAGCACCACTTTCACTTATAGATGAAGTGGATGCACGCCCGCAGTTAACACACCGTAACCCTCAAAATGCATAGTCGTTCACTTACACCTATAGGGTGCCTTTTTAAAAAAAAATATTTTAGAGTTTTATATAGTGTGAACTAGACCCGAGGATATCAGGTATCAGAGCGCTTTACATGAGCACCAGTTTCGTTACAGAAGGACACATTCATTTTTGTTAGGCACAGGGAGATTAAGTGATATCCCCAGAATCACAGGACGCCGAGACTTGAATCTGGTTCCCCAGCTGCGAGGTGCACCGCTTTGGCCATAAGGATACATCCTTGCCACAAACAAAGGGTGGTGGGGCGGGTGGAGGGAGCACGGGAGGGTGTGGGGGGGTCGCGCATGGGGTGGTGGGTGTTAAAATGTTTGAAATAATAGATTTTAAAAAAATATATACATACCTTCAGCCGCCTCTAGCGTTGCACTGCCTCTCCTCTTCCTGGGTCCCAGCAGCCCTGCGACAGACTTCCATCCAATCCCCGTGCTGCACAGCAGCGCTGGGATTGGCCTGAGCGGGCTAGAAAGATGCTCCACTCAGGCCAGAGAGTCTGTGGGCATTTCTCCTGCCCAGCTGCTCGATACAACACACAAAGATTTGGTGTTATTTCCAGAGGCGGCTCCTTCATAGGGGCGTTTGGGTGTTGCTCCCCTGCTTTCTCGCAGTGCGAGAAGGCAGAAACATAAAATGGTAAAAACTACCATTTTATGTTTCTGCTTCTCGCACTGCGAGAAAGCAGAAGTGCCTGGTTGGGGACGGAAGGGTGGGCGCTCGTGCTCGAGGGCAGGGGGGGAGTGGCTTACCCACTGTTGTGGGTACTGACTGTTTGGTTGGCCCCTGGAGCCAACCAAACAGCCAGTACCCACAACACTGGGTAAGCCACTCCCCCCCTGTCCTCCATCGAGACTGCCCACTCTCCCTTGTTCTCTATGCGGGAGAAAAAGGCGCGGCTGGGGCGCTCTCCCCAGCGCCTCAGCAGCGTCGTGATTGGCGGAGGCAGAGGGAGGGAGGCTTCCTTTCCTGATGACGAGCGGTCACGAGGAGAGCTGCAGGAATTTGCGTAGGACGGTTGGAGTCGGACCCGGACCCATCCATAAGCTGAGTAACTGTAAGTACTTTTTTATTTGATAATTGTAGTATGTATTTTATTTAATTAAACCCCTCCCGCTTCCCACCATTCCCCCGTGACAACCCCATTTCCACCCCCCCCCACCCGCAATTCCGGCCGTGACTGACTTGTGGATTGTAGGAGGCCCCGGGGTCTGTGCTGGAGCGAGGCATGTAGTTGTGTAAGACTAAGAGTTTGACGAAGGTCACTTGCCTGTTCCACCTTCTGCTCACGGCGGCCATGCTTGCTCGATCTACATTATTCATGTCTTTCAGAGGAAGCGTCAACTCAGATCTGTGCACTGTATTATTTCGCCACTGGTTAACCAGTTGGAAATTGATCGCAATTTCTATGGCGAGGACGATGGTAGCCTCTGTAGCGTCGAAGGTGGTCGTGGATGTTACATCATTTTTTGTAGAACTCATTGCGGCCATTTAATGGTCCTGTAGCGCTTTTGGAGTGTAGACACCAGGATCCATATTACCACATTCTGGATGGGCATGTGGCACTGTTGGTTAAAGATATGTACGTCCGGTGTGGTGGAGAGCTTAGTGAACTGGAGATTTTGCCCTAGAGCAAGGCCCCCCGTTTGGCAAGGGATGGAAATGGGGATCGTTGGGGTAGAGGGGTTTTGTGATAAGCAGGGCTTTAAGTGGGGTGAAAAAACTGTGGGGTCTCTCAGAGGGACCGATGTCATTAAGAGCGTGCCTTAAAGGGATGTAAACTGAAAATCTATGCTTAGCTTAGTGTACCTCCCGACTGGTATTTTGCTACTTCAGTCATTAGATCCAGATATATATAATACAGCAAGTAACATTACAAGTGATATTACATAGGACACTGAGATCAGATCAAGTGCTAACAAGACTGGTAGAGCAATGAGTAAAGTGCTCGTGCCCATACTGTAACGTCGAGTGATGAGTAGAGTGCAACACTCTAGCGTGCAGGTATAAAATATCAGCGGGTATTTAGCCTCAATTTTGTGATTCGAGGTAAAAAATACAATTATGATCGAGTGATGTTATTAAGAAGACCTGTTGTGAGCGCAATGCTCATAATTTACTCGCAGAGGCGGCGGTTAACAACAGAGTAGTGAGTTCGTAACCATCTCCCCAAACCAGTGCACGCTACTAGGAACAGCCGCAGAGGGGCTCGTACGTTCATCGTATTCTCACGTTCGCAGAGCTTATAACAAGCAAACTCTCGCAACCAGTTAACCGTAGGTTCAGTCTCATAACTTCCTCGTAGAAAATGTTAGGGCCATATCAGCAACGGCCAGTGATAATTATCGCTGGCTGTGCTTAGCGATAATTTTCAACGCGCTGCTCCAGGGCGATAAAAATTCCAGAGATAGCGATGTTATCGCTGTTTTGCAGGGAACATCGCTGGTTTTCCAGCGATGTTCCCTGCAAAAGGGCGATCACATTGCTGATACGACCCTGTGGTCGTATCAGAACAATTCACCCCCAATGTTAGGGGTGGCTTAGTCAGGATTTTAGCAGACGTTAGTTTTTGGAGAAAACAGCAGTTTTCTCCAAAAACTAACGTCTGCTAAAATGCAAGGGCATCCTTGCTGATAGCGCAAAGATGTGTTATTGCTCTCCTGACATGTAGTGTATGTCAGGAACGCCCACTTTGCATCTCATTAGAGATACAAAGGTAGGCGTAGTGTAAAGGGTGCTAACATGCGAATACGCATGTTAGCACCCTCTTGCTGAGAGGGCGTTGGTTTTGTCTCCGCTTTTCTGGCTTTTAAAGCCCTTGATGATATGCCCCTAAGTTCCCTTAACTAGACCTGTTGTGAGCGCATTAAGCTCACAACAGGTCTTCTTAATAACATTCCTCGAGCATAATTGTATTTGTTACCACTCAGCTACATGTGCACCTCTCAAACAGCTCCGTTCGAGCTGCCCTCCTTGATGTAGGACACGTCTATAACTTCTATTAAATCTGAGGGTCTGTCCAGAGCTGTAGAGAGCAGGCCAGCAGTGGTTAAGCCGGGTCAGGTAGGTTAGTGGATTAATGTGTTTACTGTAGGGGACTTCATGGTCACAGGTTCGAACCCCAGTGGGTCCACTCAGCTTTTCATCCTTCTGAGGTCGATAAAAAGGGCACCATTGAGTTAGATATCAATAAACATCTGTTATTCAGTACCAAGATGCCTTTCTGGGTGAACAAGCACTTTACCAATACACGTTATTCTAGGATGAGAGGCACACTTTGTGGCAAGGCCTGGCCTGGCAGTCTGAAGCCCGAGCCTTAGCTAAGCCAAAGAGACATTCACTTGAATGCAGCGTAATGTGACAATAACTGATGACCGGCTATGTTTTGGGTAGTTTTGTACAATTTTAAGCCACCACAGATGCAAATTATCCTTTAACATGTCAGTTTACTTGAGAAAAAAGGCTTTGAGCTCTATTTTTGCCTTCACAAATATTTTCAAAAGTCTCCCCTTTGCCTTTGAGTTGAGCAGGTATGCTTTCATCTGTTGATTCTGATAGTCTGCCAAAAAGTCTACGTTGCACATGTTTGGGTGAGCGCAGAATAGCTTCACACTGCCCTGGCCGAGTGATGCTTGGTTTAAGAGGATTTCTGGTTAGACTAACTGTGCGCGCAGTCTTCCAAATGTGCGACAAACACTGACTTGCAGCTCTGTAAGACGTCTCTGGATGCAAAGTAACACTGAAGCCAACAAGAAAGATTCAGGCCTCCCTCAAGATGTTTTAATCCTTGCGTCTTTCATCTCACCGCGATCAAAGCAAGCACGATAATGGCGGGTATTGTGAAGTCTGAGCTTTGATGGAATCCACTCTGATCCGTATCTGAACATTGCACACCTGCTGACGACAGAACACCGCCAGGGCAACACCAGGCACTTCCTTCAGATGTTTCTGCTGCTTTCAGGGTGAAGTCATTTTCTGAGACTCAAAATGACAGCGATGGATGCCGACACTTCAAAGTATTCCGCTATTTTCAGTTCAACAAATCAGTTAGTACATTTTAAAGTCGACTCTAAACGGAGAAAACAGAGCAGTGCTTGATTTGTAGAAAAATAAAAGAAATGTGTGCCCGGACACTAGTCAGCGGCCACTTCTGCTTCCACTGCCAATTGCCACTGTCATTTACAGTAACACAATAACTAATAAGTCGCATTCCTCCAAGTGTAACAATTCTGCCAATTTCAGGACCCAAAAGTTAAAAGAATGGCTTTGGCAGCGTGTATTAGTAATTCTTAATGTATATTGAATTAATAAACAACAGTTGTGCTCATCTCTGACTTCAATAAACAGCGCCACCATGTGGCAGACTGTCATAGGTACTGGTGCTGACAATTAAGTGCTGGCGTGGAGCACCGTAAACCACCTGCTCAAATTAAGCACTGAAACAAAGGATATATATATGATATATCTAGATTTATAGTATGTTATAATATGTTGTCATGACTTATGCCATCAAAAATTGGATGGGTGGTATATATCCAACCCAGAGAACTTGCGATATAAAAATACAAAGATAAAATGAGTTGAAGTTGAAGAGTTTTGTAAAGCGCTCTGTTACCAAGCGGTTTCCTGGCGCTGAAGAACAAAGACTATCTCGGGCAAGGCGGGAAGCAGCTACAACGGGTAAGCCATGGAGAATAAGTGAGTTTTGAGAGCTTTGCGAAAGTCCATATAGATAGAGGTAGATCTAATGGCAAAAGGGAGTGCGTTCCAAAACAGGGGGGCGAGAATTGAAAATCTTAAGCCGCCAACTTTTTTCCTGCGATAGCGAGGAACGCTAAGAAGAAGCTGGGTAGAAGAGCGGAGGTGTCTGCCCGGGACATAGGCGCTGATCTTTGATCTAATGAAGTCAGGGGCTATACCAGCTAGTGACATAAAGATCAGGCATCCCATCTTGAATAAAGAACGTTCCAGGATGGGAAGCCAATGAAGGGTCTTTAAGAGGGGGGTAGTGTGCTGAAATTTCGGAAGCCCATAAATAAGACGGGCAGCCTGGTTTTGAATAAGCTGCAAGCGGCGACGTTCGTACGCAGGGATACCAACATACATGGCGTTGCCATAATCCAGACGGGATAAAATCATAGCTAGGACGATAAGTTTGAGGGCTTCAACTGAAAAAAAACTGGAAATTTTGCGAATGATTCTGAGGGATAGGAAGCAGGATGAGACCAGAGAGCTAATCTGAGCGCGCATGGAAAGGTCTTGGCAGATCTTAATACCCAGGGTTTTGACAGATGTGGAGGGAAGGGGAGGAGGACCAAGAGTAGTGGGCCAAAAAGCGGGGGTCCAAGGGTTGGAAGGTCCACCAATGAGCACCAACTCCGTCTTGTCGGGGTTAAGTTTGAGCTGGTTTAAATTCATCCAATTATGGATGAACGTCATAGTGGAACTGAACTTAAGAATAGAATCAGGAGTGGAAGAGAGATTGAAAATGAGCTGAAGGTCATCGGCATAATTAAACACCATGACCTCCATGTCCTGCAAAGCAATAATCAGAGGGTATATGTAGAGATTAAAGAGAAGAGGGGAAAGAGACGAGCCTTGCGGCACCCCGCACGAAACTGGGCAGATGGAAGCAGAGAAGCCCTGAAGTCTAACGGCCTGGGTGCGGTCCGTAAGAAAGGAGGTAAGCCAAGCCAACCGTGTCGAAGGCGGCAGACAGGTCGAGAAGGACCAGGGCCTGAGGAGAATTGATGTCAGCGCTCCTCCTAACCTCATCCACCACGGAGAGGACAACGGACTCCGTAGAGTGAGCCGGGCGGAAGCCAGCCTGGTTGGCGGCGAGGAGATGGTTATTTTCAATAAAAGTAGAAAGACAGGAAGTGAGATAGCTCTCCAAAATCTTGCTCAGAAAGGGGAGTAGGGAAATAGGTCTGAAGTTTGAAAGAAGGGTAGGATCAGCACCCACTTTTTTAAGGATGGGGATGACTATAGCCGCTTTAAAAAAATCAGGAACTATTCCCTGAGAAATAGAAGCATTGAGCAGAGTAAGAGGAGGTTCCGGGCATCTGGAAAAGATCTCCCTCAGAATATGGACTGGGCAGAGGTCAGAGGGAGAGCCTGACTTGACTCTCCGCAACAGAGTGAAAAAGGTCTCCTTAGAAATCAACGGAAAGTGATCAAAAGTGAAAGGGGTGGGCAGGAGAGGAGGCACAGAGAAGGAAGGAGGAGCTTGGGGAATGTGACGTTTAACCTTAGCGATCTTTTCAATGGAATAGTCATTGAGGTCATTACAAAGGGACTGAGAAGGGATAGGCTTGGAAGTAACTCTATCAGAGGCTGAAAGCTCGTGCACAATCGTATAGATCTCTTTGGATTTGTTGGCCGCTAGATGGATTTTTTGGGAGAAATAATCTGACTTGGCCAAAAGTATGGCTTTTTTGTAGTCCCGCAGAAGAGCCAGGTAGTGGGTCTTCAAATCCGGACAATACTTATGTCTCCAGCGGTGCTCAGCCAGCCTGAGCGCAAGTTTCTGAATTTTAAGCTCTGTGGTGAACCATCTGTTGGCCTCGTGAGGGCGACAAGTTCTAACTCGTTTAAGAGGGGCAACTTGATCACAGGTAGTAAGTAGCCAGCGATGAAGAGTGGTCACCTGAGCGTTAAGGGAAGTATCAGCTAGATCAGGGAGAGAAGACGCCAAGGAGTGGCAAACAGCAGGAAGATCCACATGATTCCAATTTCAGGTAAGAATATTTTTGGGAAGCGAAGGATTAGTGGTCACTCGCATGTCAAGGAGAAAATAGATCAAAAAATGATCAGACCATACACACGGAGACACCAAGGGGGTGGAAATTGGCTGGTTAACGAACCAGACTTGGTCCAAGATGTGGCCTTGTATGTGGGTAGAGGTAGAAATATGAGATAAAAAGTTCATACTGTGGAGGGTATTGCTAAAATCTCTGGACATGGGGTCCTCGCGGGGATCACCTGGCCAGAAATTGAAATCTCCTAATAGGAGAACTGCGGAGTTGTTGACAACAAGGGTGGCCAGTAAGTCCTGCATGGCCGGAATAAAGTAAGGCATTGCTTGGGGGGGACGATAGAGAAGCACACAAGTAAGAGGAATCGCTAAGTTGATAGAGCGCACAACTAAACAGTCAACTACAGCGATAGGGGGATGGGGAAGAAGTTGGAACTGAAGGTTGGAGCGGACTATCATCGCCACTCCACCACCGATCCTTCCCACCGGACGGTCAGTGCGAAGTACGTAATATGGGGTGGGAGGAGCTGCCAGTACGTCTGGTAGGGAGTCAGGGGTCAACCAGGTTTCAGTCAAAAATAAAACATCAGGCTTAGCAGTATCTAGGAAATCAAAAAGTTCCACTTGGTGTTTAACCGCAGAACGGGTATTAAGGAGATAGGTAATGGCTACAGGGGGGGGTTGCACAGGGTTGGGGCGACAGGTGCAAGTGTACAGGAGGCGGCGCTGATATTTGGGGTCTCAGCAAATGAATCGGCAGATTGGTGTGATCTGGCTGAAAAATCTCAAGGCAATTGAGAGGAACCGCCAAAGGGTTACTGATAGGCCAAGCAGCCTGGAGGGCAAACAATTGTGCAGTAGAATATGTGAAAATGTTTGCATGATGAGGGGCCCCTGGTCCCGGCCTGGCGCAGACGGGCTTGCCTTTGGCGCGCCTTCGGCGCGTCCGCTGCGCGGCCGGGAGTGGGACATCCCTTTATGCTAATAAGAGTGGTGTGGCCGAGCGTGAGCAGCGTCACCCAGGGCTTCCCCATGATGGTAGCGATCCTCCCCGTGGCCCGCTACGGCACCTGAAACAGCAGAGCATGTAGGAACAGAGCGCACAAGGGAATAACAAACAAGGGGGTGAGTGCCCAAAGGATTAAAGTAAAATGCCAGTGAAGTTAAAAACAAAGTAGCGTAGCTCCCGGCTTTCCGCCTCAGGAGGTAAATCAGAGTCTGACTGCGCGCGTTGCAGGGCCGCGGCTTAAGTCAAATTCGAAAGTGGGTGTGGCCGAGCGTGAGCAGCATCACCCAGGGCTTCCCCGCGATGGTAGCGATCCTCCCCGTGGCCCGCTATGGCACCTGAAACAGCAGAGCAGGTAGGAACAGAGCGCACGAGGGAATAACAAACAAGGGGGTGAGTGCCCAAAGGATTAAAGTAAAATGCCAGTGAAGTTAAAAACAAAGTAGCGTTGCTCCCGGCTTTCCGCCTCAGGAGGTAAATCAGAGTTGGTATAACAAAGAGAAAAAATAGTTTCAATTGAAGCGGACACACAAGAGAGGAAATTGGACAGTTCAGAGGACAGGTCACCTGAAAACAATATTGATTAGGCTCCTCCACCTGGACATTAAAAAAGGGATATATATATATATATATATATATATATAGATATATATATATATATATATATATAAATATAAATATATATATATATATATTATCTACTGGCAGTCGCCAGTAGATAGTTATAGTTAGGATCGTGTTTCCATAGGAAATCTCAAAATTCTATTTTGAATAACTTTGGCGCCGGTTGACGAATCCTCGCAAAATTTTCAAAACTAATGGGGCGCTCCGCTCAGCTCCTACCCTGAAAGTCTCGGGGTGATTCGTCAAGGGGGGGCCGAGAAAAAAGGGGGGTCCCAAAACACGTTTTCCCCATGCATTTTTCCATAGGACCTTTAGTCGAAGGTACAGCCCGAACGGCTGAACATAATTACTTGAAATTTGGCAGAGAGGTAGCTATATGGTCAAGGAAGTGCCTTTTGAAGGTCTCGTGTAAATCTGTTCAGTATTTCCTGAGAAAATAGCAGTTAAAATCATATCAATATCTATACGCGCGCACCGTGCGCGCACTGTGCGCGCACCCTTACGTGCGCGAGCGCAATTCTGATTGGTTGTTAGATGTCGGTAAACATTTGAATCGGTCAAAACCAGGAAGTGTCGGCCACCATTTTGTCTCTCGCAGTCTGAGGGGGTGAAAAACAAAGGTGGAGAACGTGAAAAGGGGGCAGGGTGGACAGTTCCTGACCCCCTAGCCTTTGTCAGGGGGTCCCAGAAGGACCCCCAAGGGCAAAAAAAAGATTTATTTTTTTTTGCGAAAAATCGCGGAGTGCGCGCACGGTGCGCGCACGGTGAGCGCAAGCTGAAAATTCCATTAAAAAAAAAAATACATACATAAATTAGCATTTAAAAAACCTTTGAAATTCACTGAAAAAACCATAGGTTTCACACACGTTATAGTTACGAATTAGCATTTAAAAAACCTTGCAAATTCACTTAAAAAACCATAGGTTTCCCACATGTTATAGTTACTTGGACATTTCACTAGTAAAAAACAAATGAAATTCCCCCGTTATAGTTAGTGCAGGCAACTATAACTCACGCGACCGCAATCCTCTGCTGATGACGTCAGATATTACATGGAGGGGATCACGAGTGGACTCACCGTGTATCTTTTCATCTTGGAACCGGCTGCTGTGGATGGTGTGCTGCCCGAGAGCTAACATGATGTTGGGACGCCATTGTACGCCGAAAAGCTAATTACTTAATTGGCCTTCCTCCCGGTGTAGGCGTACCGTTCTGCAGCAGCTCAAGGCATTTCGTCCAGTGGAATTAGTGACACTGTATCCTTAAAAGTGGGATGGGGTCGCGTCATCTCCTCGATGGGAGTGGCGGCAGTAACATTCAGGAGGACCCCAGGCGAGAACAACTCTTTGTGGAACTGGCACTGAGGAAAGCTTAACGAAGCTGAAACGCGTCTGCATTTATGTTTCACAGCCCCATGGACTTTGCTGTTTGATCTTGGTGAGAATTAAAGCCACAAGAGAATCACCCTTGCTGTGTCGGACCTTTTCTATTGTGAGGGGGTTATTGGCTTCAATATTTATATATCTATATATATATATATATAAATATATATATATATATATATATAAATATATATATATATATATATATATATATATATATATATATATATATATATATATATATATATATATATATATATAGTTCAGCAATTTCCCAACAGCAGCTGGCTGAAGAATGGGACATGGACACCGATTAAGTGCAGGTATATTCTTCTTTTAATTGCTGGCACTGATCGACATGGCAGATGATGCATTTCACCCAACAAGTGGGCTTGATCACATGACCAGATTACACTCTTTTTTCATTTTTAAAGCACCCTCATCATGCAAGTGTCATGTGACTTAGTGAAAACAGAAAACATACTCCGCTACAAAGCATGTTTAAAACGAACTAGTTAATATTTTATATTATAAATAAATAAATATAGCAGCATGGGGCGAACAATTCATAAATAGTAATTGAACAGTTTTTACATAAAAAAACGTAAAAAAGAACAAGCCAAAAATTCCTGGTTAAATCCTTTGGTAACTTTTCAATGACATGTATAGCAAATGACAGTATGCATGTAACATATATAAAATCATTCAATTGAAATGTTAATTGGGCACACTTTTCATTTAGTCTAAATGGTTGATTATCTTCACACTTAATTAAGTCATCCCCAAAAAGAATTGCTGTTTCCTAATCTAGTTCCGTTCGGAGCATAAAACAAGCAAACAAGTGCATTAAAGTGACTATGCCATAAAAACCAAATGTTTATAAAAAGTCTTAAATGATTCGAAACCGGGCGGTTGTGACATTGTGATTTTGTCTTGTTTTGTCTTTTTTTCTTTTTTTCTTTACCTTTCATTATTTATCTCTTTGTTTTATTAATCATTACATAATCAGGATTGCTTACATTGGACCATCTAAGATGTCAGCTGAGAGATATGTGAATTTATATATGACCACTCAAAAACTAAAACCCGCTTGAATGATGATAAAACTAGTTAAATAGTAAAAACCAGTTTACAATAAATAAAGACTAAAAGACCCTGATAAATAGAAAACCTTAAATAATTATTAATATCAATAAATAATTATAAAAAGTTATATAATTCCTCCCCATTATTCAATCCATTTGGGGTGCGGGTATCTAATTCAAGTATGAACCTGGCCTCCAATTGTCTCAAAACCCTTTCTCTGTTTCCTCCCCTTCTCATTGGTGGTACTGCAGCTATAACAAAATATCTCAGATCCTCCAGTTTGTTATGATGAATATGCCTTAAAATGCCTAGCCACCGGATAAGTCATATCCAAATTGACTATGGCTCTGAGATGTTGCAGAATACGTACATATAGTTTTCCCTATTCATAAGAACTAAGAATATTTAATATAACTCACCGCCAGGTTGAAGACATCAGCTGCCCGACTGTTGCATTAAATAAATCTTGAGCGATCCATGGATGCATCGAAGCTAAGGAGCAGCAACATGCATGACTTATACTAAAGATTTGATAGAAGAATGAAAAGGGAGGGATTGTCCAATCTTTAAGGTAATCTACAAACCCTCATCCAGGGACCCCTACAGCTTTTCAAATTTCTTCAAAAAGCTATGATTATTGAAACTTCAACACCACCTAATCTTCTGGATATATGACAGTGTGCCATGCCACCCTCACATCAAGATCATAAAACTATTTGGAATATTTCAGGGGAGATCTCTAATTCCAGATAGCCAGAAACAGTATGAGCATCATTTTCATACATTATCTCAGTAATTGTGGGCAGTGTGCTGGCAATTCCTTCCCAGAACAGACGTATCTCAGGAAAAGCCATATGAATAGGCATGGAGAGAGTTTGCAGAGTTCCGCTAGGCGGATCTCCGCAACGTGACCAAAAAACTGCCACGCTATGCGGAGTTCAGCAAGCCGCGAAGTACGTTAGGTTGCACCATTCGCGATGATTTTTAGAGCCAGGAATTTGTGTCGTGCTGGACGTGCAGCACGAACAGCACCATGCACAGCACAAGAGGGCGCTGCTTCTTTCTGCCGCTCAAGTAGATTTTCTACTCGAGCAGCAGCTTCCTCAACGCGTACAGATGGTTTCTCAACGCGAGCAGTCACAACAACCCGCAACTGCCCGCATTGAGAAATCTTGCTGGGAGGTGGTCTAGCGTTGGATTTTCCTCGCTTTTCAACTTAATCTTGGCGGGTATGAGCTGGGGAAAAACTCCACTCTGTTTTGTGGAGTGGAGTTTTTCGGAACTCTACGTACTTTGTGGTGTGTGAAAAACTCTGCAAACTCTGTAAATGGAGCGGAGTTCACCGCCCAGGTCTACATCTGATATGTAAGAATCCCAAGCATCGCACATTCTTTAACGCATAAATCGATATCGAATCTACAGAATCTAAATAGTTGGGTTCTAATGTTATAATACATTATATACAATATTTTTAGTTTCACCAATCAGAATCTTACCATTATGTCCACCTCCCTGAGACATTGCAGGATTTCCTCGCTCTCAAATTCATCCAGATGCCCTAAACCTTGTTTAAGGCAAATCATAGGCTTGAGAGTGTTTTTATCTGGATGTTAAATATATAGATTTATTTTCACTCTGTACAAAAATAAATTTAAAAGACAATATTCTGAAAAGTGTACTACTAACTTTAAAAGCTAACACAGCTTTCCTGACAATTGCAATCAGAGTGTCGCTTCATCAGGGCTAATTGCATTTGAAATTTCTAAATCAATGAAAGAGCAATCTTAATTTCATAACTGGAGATTATCGTTTAACGGTTTAGTTGACAGTGCCAGCAAGGAATTATCATGACACCTTTCTGATACTCTTTAAAAGTAACCTCCACAAAAGACAGGTAATTGAGCCATTTAATTATTTAACTTCAATCTTCAATAATGGATTATCCACACAATGTGAATTAAATTATATGCAATTAATCCAATAGTTTAATCCTTCATTGATTTAACTCATCGATTAAATTTCAAATGACCATCGCCCTGATATGGCGACTCGCTGATTGCTATTGTCGCGGACACGTGTCTGCATTTAATGTATGTAGTGCGCTCTTTTAATATTGTCTTTCAAGTTTATCTTTGTACAAAATGAATAAGAATTAGAAACGGATAGAATTTAAGGCCCTTTGCTTGGTTCATAAGGCACTATATGGCAGAGGGGCAGTTGATTTCCGGAAATTGTTCTCTTGGTACACTCCCATGAGAAACCTTAGATCCACAAACACGGGTCTCATCTGTATCTCTAAAATTCACAGAGTCGGATGGGGAGGCAGGAGTCTATCACACTGTGCAGCCAAGCAGTGGAATCAGTTGCCTATCACCATGAGACTACTATCTAACAGGCAGCATTTTAGGAAATTGTTAAAAACTTGGCTGTTCCCCCCGATCAAAGGTACTGGTATAGCTGATGCAGTCCCTCTATCTCACCTGTCAGCGCCAAGACGCCTCGGCATTCAAGCACTTTAAAAAACATATCCTATCCTATTTTAAACATACAAATAGAAGCACTCAAGCCTCTAATTTGTCTTTACAATATTTTATATAGCAAAGTTTGGAAAGGATTTGACAGCTTAGAGGCTGTTCAAGCACTTCCACATGGTATATGTTAGCCTACATTTTTTATCCATTCTAAACTGAAAAGCCCTGGTGATAACAGAGTATTAAAGACCCTAAGTTTATAGATCATTGAGATAGCTTTTCAAGACAATTCCAGCAGTAAACCAGAGAGTAACCTCTGATCCATGGTGGACCATCTGGACTTCTGTATTCACCTGGATATGTACAGTAATGACACGTCTAAACCCTCGGTATCTAGAGAACTCTGAGTCAACCAAGTATTTAGGAAGTTTATATTAAATCTTTCCATCCTCAGACTTCAGTTAGGGCTTAAACTCCGGCCAAGTCCCTTCTACGAAAGTCTGATTTATTTCAAACAGCCGGTCATCTATCCACAATGAATATGTGACATTACAACGCATGCGATTACATCGCATGCCGTTGCAACACAAAACTTTACCCCGACTTTCTGTCGGGGGAGTGCTGGAAGTTGGAATAGATTAATTTTCTATTCCAACTCCAGTGTGTGCAACAGTAGGGAAGGTGTTAGAGTTAAATCCAACACCTTCTACCCACTGCTGCACACCTTTTGCGTTGCAACGGCATGCGATGTAATCGCATGCCTTCTAACGGTTGGGTTAGAAAGGCTGTTTCCCATCCACAACGTAGTATGCCCAACAATTAACTTTCCTTTGCCTAATACAGTGTCAAGGGAACTTTCCATATTTGAGCCACAGTCCCTTTCTGCTCAGGTAAGTGGGCCATGCTCTCTTGGACACACAGCATTGGAAGATACCCAGAGCTGTGCAGAACAACTCTTGGTAAAAGAGAAGAAGGCCCACTCATTGACACACAACAGCAGCAATGGGCAGTAATAGTTACGCACGTCTTGGAGTGTAATGCCTCCATTAGACTCTCTTTTTTGGACCATGCTCAGAGCTATTCTAGGTACACTACCATCCCACAGTAGGGACAGGCTTCCTGGCACTGAATATGGTGTTGAAGAACATACAGCAGCTTATGGAGTATTATAATCTTGTACAGAGTTGAGAGTGAGTGCCAATGTTGTATATTATTTCAGAACTTGTTCTATGCCTCTCCCGTGTTACGCCAAGAAAAGTCTCTCTCTCGTAACATGTACCTCTAAATACCAGAAGCCCTGTCAGTGATGCTAAGTGGCAGCCGACGGCCAGGCCCAATCTATCTAGTGGAAAGAAGGACATTCACAGATGTATCCCAGATATTAAAAAACTACAAATTCAACCCAGATTTATTACATTTGTTGAAGAACTTATATATCTATCTCAAATTCTGCTACATATAGGAATATTCTTTCCTCAGATGAGAAGTCTCAACAGAGGCCTCTGGAAAGAGGTTCCCTCCAGATCTAGCAGGCAAAAAGTTATAGCAAAAGGGTTCAGAGAGAGCTCCATCGATTGTTACTCTTTCTAATGGAGGTGCATACCGCAGCTAAAGCCAGGACAAAAGATATGGACTGTAGCCTATCTTCCCCAAGACTGTAAACGAACATGTCTATTCAATCCAATTGAAGGCGGTGTCCAAGAACAGAACCACTGAAGCTTAGGTGATGATCTTAGAGTATTATGAACACCAACATACCCTTCTAAGGCTTTTAACCTTCTAGTAAATTCTTTCTTCTATACAGGTGGATTTGTCTAGATGGAATAAGGTGTCCTATCACTCTGCTGAAAACAGGGAAACTATTAGGTCCCATGGCCTTACCACCACTCTATAGTTGAGGAGCAGCACCCGAACTCTTCTCTGCTGTGAACTCCTTCTCCAGCGGCAAAAGGTCCATCATACGATTCACCGGCACTGGCAAGTCTTGAGTAAAAGCCACAGGTCCATCATGCTCACTCCTGCATTGTATCTATAAGGCTGCTCAGGAAATGTTTGTGTAGCCTGTGTATTCGCAGTATCAGGGCTCCATGTTTATTCTTTCTGAGCCCACCCAACTCTCGCCACCTGTATTCTCTCTGAGCCCACCCATCTCTCGCCACCTGTATTCTCTCTGAGCCCATCCATCTCTCGCCACCTGTATTCTATCTGAGCCCACCCATCTCTCGCCACCTGTATTCTATCTGAGCCCACCCATCTCTCGCCACCTGTTTTCTCTCTGAGCCCACCCATCTCTTGCTACCTTTATTCTCTCTGAGCTCGCCCAACTCTCGCCACAATTATTCTCTCTGAGCCTGTCTATCTGTTGCCACCTTTATTCTCTCTGAGCCCACCCATCTCTCGCCACCTTTAATCTCCCTGAACCCACCCATCTCTCACCACCTTTAATCTCTCTGAGCCCGCCCTTCTCTTGCCACCTTTATTCTCTCTGAGCCCACCCATCTTTTCCCACCTTTATTCTCTCTGAGCCCGCCCATCTCTCGCTACCTTTATTCTCTCTGAGCCCACCCATCTTTTGCCACCTTTATTCTCCCTGAGCCCGCCCATCTCTCACCACCTTTACTCTCTATGAGCCCACCCATCTCTGCACACCTTTATTCTCTCTGAGCCCACCCATCTTTTGCCACCTTTATTCTCTCTGAGCCCACTCATCACTTGCCACCTTTATTCTCTCTGAGCCCGCCCATCTCTCACCACCTTTACTCTCTATGAGCCCACCCATCTCTCGCCACCTTTACTCTCTATGAGCCCACCCATCTCTCGCCACCTTTATTCTCTCTGAGCCCACCCATCTTTTGCCACCTTTATTCTCCTTGAGCCCACCCATCACTTGCCACCTTTATTCTCTCTGAGCCCGCCCATCTCACCACCTTTACTCTCTATGAGCCCACCCATCTCTCGCCACCTTTATTCTCTCCGAGCCCACCCATTACGCGCCACCTTTATTCTCTCTGAGCCCGCCCATCTCTTGCCACCTTTATTCTCTCTGCACCCTCCCTTCATTGGCCTTTACTGCTTACTGACCCACGCAACTGCATTCCCACCATTATTCCCAACTTCGTACAACCGCATATGCATTGCTACATAGTGCACATTCAGGGCACCGGTGGAGAGAGGTTATATTTCTGCATGTCACATTGCAGCCTTTGAAGCACACCATTATCTCTGTGATCTAAATATACCTTCTCTACCTCAAGAAGTTGCCTTTCAACTTCGTAGACTTCCACAGCCTCTATCGTTTTTTTCCTGTCACAGTGCACACTACTTGCCCCTCCATGACGTCCTTCTATACGTCTCTCAGTACCCCCCTCCTCCCACTGAAATGAGCTCTCATTGTCTTTGAAATAATTTTCAGTCTCCATCCATAATCATGAGTCCCATTGGAAGTTGTGTCGGCAGCGTGGTAATTCTGCTGGCAGTGGTCAGTTGCACTGGGTGGAGATGAAACAACAGCAATGTAACAGGCCCCCATCCTGGCCGCCATCCAATGCCACAGAGCAATCCTGTGGACCCGACCATATTTGGTCCAGAGAGGGAGAGGCTCACCAATCAAAATGGCCACTCCTCTCTAAGATGAGTTTCCTGGAGAAATAATGTATCTACCCAGTGCCTTAGCAGCATCCCTGACGCTCCTCGTCTTAATTTTGTCCTCCAGGCTGTTAGCATTCCATGAAAGGATTTATTGGTAGCTTGTGCTTCACCCATAGTCACATTTTTTCATTACTCTATTTGCCGCGTGGCTGCCTGACAAACATCTGGGCCTATCCCTTTGTATTATACGTAAAATATAAGAACGCCATCACAGCCTTCGTGACATGACATAAAGTGCATTTGTAAAGTGCATGTTCACCCAGAAGGGTATCATGGTACTGAATAGCAGATGTTTATTGTTACCTAACTCAATGGCACTCATTTTATCAACCTCAGAAGGATAAAAGGCTGAGTGGACCCGCCAGGATTTTAACCTGTGACCATAAGGACAAACACAGGCCCCTACAGTGTACGCATTAGTCCACCAAGCCACCAGACCCGGCATGACATACTACAATGCCCCACTGCAGTGTTCAACCTGCCCACTGGGTTTCTGGTGACAAGGATCTGAGATCTGGATATATTGAATTTAGGAATATTTGAAGCCGTCCACTGATGCACGAGGACTATGTCGATGCATGTAGAAAACAAGAATCTGTGATGGGATTGTTGAAAACAACCCAGACATATGGCAAATGCTGGCACTATTGTATGAGAGGTGTACCTGGGTCTGCCAATGTATGTAAACCCTCTTATGCTAAACATATGATTGTGAATGGGGTAAATGTGTAAGATGTTAAATCAGTGCACACGAAGCAATTAAACAAACATTTAAACAAAAAAACGCAGAAATGCTTTGCACATGGCTAGATCCTGCACATGCAGGAGTGTCAGCATGCATGGAGTGGGCCCCGTCTTACCCCCTCCTATGGGTCTATGACGAGCAGTCTGCGGTTTAACAACTTTTAAGTTGTAAAAGGCTTTATGTGAACAGATGGACCGATAAAAGGCATTTGTCTGCAAGTAATGTGCTGTAATGGGGATTTATGGTGCACACCCGCCTTAGCTCCAGGGAAGGGTGAGAACAATGGAAGCTCTAAGCATACAGGAGCAAGCCTGATTAAAGGCATGATTCACAGAAGGAGGAGCCAAGATGCCTGATGTATGTGCCCTGAGGAGGAGTCTAGGTGCTTTCTTAGAGTGCACGATACAATGCGTCCCAGAGGTCTTTGATTCGAACCGAATGCACGTGCCAATAGAGGCCTTCGAAGCACTACTGTGCACCAAAAGTGCATGAACTCTGGCCTGAACATTGTGCAGCCCAGCAGCCCTGTGTCTGCACACTTGGCGTTTCCAGCTGGGTGCAAAGGAGATGGGACATGGAGAGAGGGCATGCATGTGCTCTCTGGAGAACTATAACACAAAGATGATATGCATGTGCTCTCTGGAGAACTATAACAACACAAAAGATGATGGATGAAATGCTGAACATTGTCAATCGTTCACCCCAATACCGAGATCTGGGTCAAACTCCATTGTTTGTTTTGCCCATCACACCTTTCCAATTTGGACCCAACCATATGCAAACCAGTCTTGACCCTGCCCCTCATGGGAGCAGTCCAACCCGAACTGCATAACCTGCCTGTGCAGTGCACTGCCGCAGCCTTTACGATAGGGTCACCCAAGGAGCACGTTATAATACACTGACCTGCTGTTCTTCTCAGCAGCTACGCCTTACAGAATGGCTTGCTATTGAATGGTCCTGCCAGCATTGATGAGGTGTCTAATCAAAGGTGTTCTCTAAGCAGTACAGCTGCCACCAGCTCTGCCATTGGACAAGCCTTCGAGATGGGACTGACGCTGACTGTGATGTCTTTGGATGGCTGTTCTTAGTGGGACCCAATTAATGCCGTTTCCACTGGCATCTTTTCTGACCTTTACATCTAGGTGATTCCGGACAGGAAATGTCCATAAATGTACCAGGCACACTAGAAGAAACTTCAAGCCTGGCAGGGCATTAGCTATGTTATTTCCAAAAAAATACCCTGGTTTGAGGGGAAAATTTAAATGATGGTAAGTCCGCCATGATGTCACAGCATGGAGGACCTGCCGTTATGTGTTCTGTCTCAAAAGCAGCTGCCGCCATTTGCAGAGAAGTCACTTCAGGGGACAAATGTCAAACAAACTAGTGGATGGTTAAAATTCAAAGGACAAGTCACAGCTGGGTGGCAGAGGTGGAACCCTGACCACTTAGGAATGGATTGCAAGGATGGTAAAATTGAGTTCATCTGTTAGGGGCATAATTTATGCTACAAAAATGAATTATCTATCAAGAATTATACTCTTCTTTCAAACCCTATGAGGTCCTTGTAAAGTTCCACTATATATTAAAATAAAGGAGGTATTTGAAAGCTTTATTTCTTTCCTGCATGAAGCTGTAAAGATATCTCTAACCTAGATAAAAATTACCTTTCAGAAAGCAGATTTGGTTTGTTCACATTTTTGGAAATATCACCAGGCCTTCATTATTATTCAAGGATCTTTCAGAAGATGAAGAGACTCTCATAAGGGTCCAGATAAAGATGTTTGCCCGGTTAAATATGCCATTTGTGTGGAACTTTGTACTGATAATTTTGAAAAGGGGCTTCTTTTGCCAGTCTTAAAGCAGTTTTAGTAAGAAAATATTGCTTATAATTCTCTTCCTACATTACCAGCGTAGGTACATCAGGATTCCTTTGTCTTAAGCAGCTGGTTGCAGCCCAAAGTGCTCTCACCTTGAAAGGTCTATTTATTTATGTATTTATTTTTGCAGTTGTATATAGTGCTAACTCGGCCGAAGGGCATTGGAGCACTTTACATGACCACTAGTTACATTAAACAAGATGAGATTCACTTTTTTTCATGCTTTTAACTACCTTACAATTGACTTTCCAATTTGTCTTTTTTTTTCATTTTCTGTTTTTAAACTTATTTTGTTCCTCAAATTTGGCTACTTGACCTGCTGGCTTAGCAGTTTGCCTAAATTTGCTATCCGTGTTTTTGTTTTCCATATGTGGCTTATTTTAGATAAAGCCAAATAAATAAAATAAAAAACGAGAATAAGAAAAAAACCGAGCAAATACATTTCTCTGTACTTTTTAAATGTCAAATGGTAATTTTGTTTGCGGTGAAATCAAATTAATTGTCATTTCAGGGGACAAATGTCAACCAATCTAGTGGATGGTTAAAATTCAGTGGACAAGTCACAGCTGGGTGGCAGAGGTGGAACCATGACCACTTAGGAATGGATTGCAAGGGTGGTAAAATTGAATTCATCTGTTAGGGGCATAATTTATGCTACAAAAATGAATTATCTATCAAGAATTATACTCTTCTTTCACACCCTATGAGGTCCTTGTAAAGCGCCACTATATATTAAAATAAAGGAGGTATTTGAAAGCTTTATTTGGTTCCTGCATGAAGCTTTTTTTCATGCTTTTAACTACCTTACAATTGACTTTCCAATTTGTCTTTTTTTTTTCATTTTCTGTTTTTAAACTTATTTGTTCCTCAAATTTGGCTACTTGACCTGCTGGCTTAGCAGTTTGCCTAAATTTGCTATCCGTGTTTTTGTTTTCCATATGTGGCTTATTTTAGATAAAGCCAAATAAATAAAATAAAAAACGAGAATAAGAAAAAAACTGAGCAAATACATTTCTCTGTACTTTTTAAATGTCAAATGGTAATTTTGTTTGCGGTGAAATCAAATTAATTGTCATTTTTATGATGTGAGCAGCTCCATTTCCTATTCTGCTTGCAGCAGGGTATATACAGCGTGGCACATGGGGATTTAAAATTTATGATTGAAAAATTAGCATTTCCATTTAAAAATCCACATGAACTATGTAGTAAATTAGAGGAAATTATGACTATCTGCACACAAGAGCTTTGCACCTGGAACCTTCGATTTGTCTTTTCTATGTAAAAATTAAATAAAACCTCAGAGATCAGTGAAATGCAGCACAGATTCCGCATGAAGACCATTCCCCATAATCCTCGCTGCAAACTGATTTTTTGTGCAAATGTTTCTGTTCTCTGGAACGAGATGTTGAGTTGTCGTAGATTGTGCGGTGGATGGACCCATTACACAAATAAGTCATGAACCCCTGAGGACCTAAACCACAAAGGAACAGGTGAAACTATATGCAATTTAGGCATGCACAAAAAGATATTTGTGATTTTAAGGTAACAGAATCAAAAACAGTAGGTATTTTAAGGTACACATAAGATGGCAGAAAATCCACCAATATAGTGGATTTTCCACCATCATAAATTTAAGATGTAAGCTCAGGAGTGCTCCCAATTCATACCTGGTAGCTCCATCATCTTCCAGAGTTACTAAGCCTGGATTCTGGTAACTCCAGGGGCAACGATTTAGCAGGAATTCCAAGTGGGACCAGGAGGTTCCAATGAGAAATAGGGAATTGTCGGGCGAATCAGTTACTTTGGGTCTGATTCTGTAGAAGGTCAGCATTCTTCTCCTATTACTCATTGACTTTATGATTATCTTCCACCATGTACAGGCCCGGACTGGCCGTAGCCGGCACCGGGTAATCCCCCGGTGCACCGCACGGGTGGGGGCGCCGTTTTTGTTACAGGGCCGTTTTTGCAAATCGGCTGAAAACTGGCCCCTGGCAAAGAGCTCGGCGGCACCCCCAAGCCCTGGGGGGTGGGGAAGGGGGGGGGCGGCCGAGCACTTTGCCAGGGCCGGTTTTGGTTCCCAGTCCGGCCCTGACCATGTACTCCACTGCATTCTGGGTCGGTTTGCACTATAGAAATACCATTTATGTCCATACATAAATACACATTTTTTTTTAGAATTACTGGCAATTTTAGAGGAAGCTTGTACTTCCAATGAGGCTGGAAACGCCTCCTACTGGCCCCATCTGATTCAAAATGGCGCTCGTGATTAAGGATTTAATGTGGGTAACAGGGATTTACGAGTGGTGGTTTCCAAAATGAAGATAATACTCACAAGTTTGTTGTTTTCACAACTTTTTGCAAGTAGTTATCCCCCATGAGAAGACAGTCACCAACAAGTACTATTGTTAAAGGTATGAGTAAGTGGCTTTCTAAGTCACGAAAAAGTAAAGAATTCCTTGATAAGTAGTAGGGTTTCTACTCCTTTCCTTGTGGGAGGCGAAATACAAATTGCTACATGTGTACGTTTCTGCATGATTCATTTTTGCAGGTTTCAAACAAATCGAAAATTTACATTGGGATTTTTACCCAGTAAAATACTTCAGGAAATTTATGACTTATAGATTTCCAGGACTATCCTTCGGAAGATTATTAAAACACCAAAATACAGCAACTACATCAAACTAGGTCTGGCTTAAATATGCGGGCATAATTTGCGTCATTTCGGCAACTTCAAAATGGGGTTCTTAAGCCGAATTCCCGAAATAATACCATTCCGCCACTTTGTGTAATTACACGCCATTCATGGTAAACATTTACCACAAACGCGCCATACTCAGTACAGACTTACGGTGAACTCATAAGAACAAGAGATCGTGAGCGTCCGTTGCTTACGGTCCTTTTGTTGTATTTGCACTTTTTTTTGGGGGGGGGGAATTAACATGTAGCACACAATCATGGATTAGCATTTTGCATAATTATTACATCTAATCTAGCCTCATTTTGATGAAATTTCATGCAGTTAACTGAGAGCAAACTACACGAACTTCGCAGACCCTCACTTCAAACATAGGAGGAACCCTCAGGGGAGGATGAGGTCGCCTTTGGGGCTCAGACCCCGAGTACGCCTGTGCATTGGAAAGATTTAAGACTCACCGCACTACTAAGAAAACTCCAGCTGTACCTGTGCGTGGACTGTGAGCTTCAGAGGTTGTTCGTGGAACTTTGCACTTTTCCCATACATTCCTGACATATGGCTTGCTTACCAAGCTCTGGGTGTGCAGAATCTGGACACAGATGAATCACATGCATAGTTAGGAAAACATCAAATGTGAAAAATGTCACATGGGCAAAAATATTCGACTTGAACTAGGCATGTGGCAAGTTTTTATCCACAGGAAAAGTTCCAAATTTTAGCTCATCAAAAAGGTTCACGTTTTTCTTTTTTGGGCAAACAATGAGGTCTAATTGAATCCAGCCAATCAGGAAAATGTGTACAGAAGATTTTCTGCAAGTTTGTCATTTCCGGTGTTTTGTCTGTACAATGACTTTCACATGATAGATGCACAGGCTGTGTTGTGAGATCTGTATCTTATGCAGAAACACATGTTAGGGTTACATAAGGATATGGGCAATGTCAATCAGAGCCAATGTCGCACATCTTTCCATACAAGTCTGAGATGGCTGCTAAAAGATTTTGTAAACATGCTGCTAAGCCAGAAGTCGCCCCTAACTACATGCCCCTGAGAAAACGTGGTATTTCAGTGAACTTTCCAATATCTTTTGCAAGTCTAGAGTCATTCAGGAGTTAGTTCTGACATTAGGAGTGATACTGCAGACTGGATTTGAATACCATCAGAAGGTCCGCTCTGTGAGGGGTTCCCTCCTCTGCATGAGATTTCCAAGGGATTCCCTTCACCACCTTCTCTGATGCTCTATGGGAAGCCTCGACTTCTAGCTGTCGGTTAATACTGAGGAACCGCAAGATATGTTGCGCGAGTCCTGGAGAGGTGTAGGACACCTCCGCATTCCGAATGCATACGTTAGATGGTGTTTTCATGAGGCAACGGGTCCGTGAGCCAAGGCACCTCCCAACACATCGAAATCTATGCGGTCAGTTGAGTATAAGGCCCACTCAATAACCGAGTTCCAGATCAGTGGAAGAAATGTACGGATTGTCGAACAAAATCCAAAGGTTGTGGTACAGAATTACTGTCATGAAGGCTCTCAGCAGAATAGAGCGTTACAGAGAGGTGCAAAATCAAAACTATTCTAAGTCCTAAATAGGCAGCAAAATCAAGAGAGAAACTGACAGCATTTCTAGCAGTACAGGAAAGATCTCTGGCTGACTCCCTAAATTGACGTTTTATATACACTATTTTCACATATGAAACCACCAAATCTGTAAATTCTTCATGATATGATCAATACTGCCTTAGCACTGAAGCACTATCCCAATAACATCGATCTCGATTCTGACCACTCTATGCTGATGCCACCCTGAAGTGGGTGAACAAAGTAGATACAGGAACATCAGCAAGCTATGAATGGGGTACAGTGAGCTAGTGGAAGAGCCTTGGAAACAGATACAGCTTTGTGGCCAAGTCGGGGGAGATTCATTGAGAACAGCTTGAACAATGGAAATAAACTAACATGACTCTGCTTGACTGTGTGCTGCCGAAATAATGAACAGAGAAATGTGCCGGGGAAGACAAGGGAGGCATCCATTTTGAACAACATGGCTGCTACACCCAAAATGTGTCCTAGTTAATGAGGGTCAAGAAGCACACCTCTACACAATTTGTTTTTAAAAGCAAAGGTACTATAACAGTGTGTACACGCATAATTATGAGTAAAACCACATTTTGCACGTTGTTAATAATGCACAAAAACATAGATGCACAAATATGCTTCACAACTTTAACTCACTCAGCACCAGGGACCTCTAGACACCCGAGTAGAATGACCCACTCTGCAAGAGGGACCACCAGACGTCCCAAGAATGTAACTCACTCAGCACCAGGGACCTCTAGTCACCCGAGTAGAATGACCCACTCTGCAAGAGGGACCACCAGACGTCCCAAGAATGTAACTCACTCAGCACCAGGGGCCTGTAGACACCCGAGTAGAATGACCCACTCTGCAAGAGGGACCACAAGACGTCCCAAGAATGTAACTCACTCAGCACCAGGGGCCTCAGGACACCTGAGTAGAATCACCCACTCTGCAAGAGGGACCACCAGACGTCCCAAGAATGTAACTCACTCAGCACCAGGGACCTCTAGACACCCGAGTAGAATCACCCACTCTGCAAGAGGGACCACCAGACGTCCCAAGAATGTAACTCACTCAGCACCAGGGGCCTCAGGACACCCGAGTAGAATGACCCACTCTGCAAGAGGGACCACCAGACGTCCCAAGAATGTAACTCACTCAGCACCAGGGACCTCTAGACACCCGAGTAGAATGAACCACTCTGCAAGAGGGACCACCAGACGTCCCAAGAATGTAACTCACTCAGCACCAGGGACCTCTAGACACCCGAGTAGAATGACCCACTCTGCAATAGGGACCACCAGACGTCCCAAGAATGTAACTCACTCAGCACCAGGGACCTCTAGACACCCGAGTAGAATGACCCACTCTGCAAGAGGGACCACCAGACGTCCCAAGAATGTAACTCACTCAGCACCAGGGACCTCTAGACACCTGAGTAGAATGACCCACTCTGCAAGAGGGACCACAAGACGTCCCAAGAATGTAACTCACTCAGCACCAGGGACCTCTAGACACCCGAGTAGAATGACCCACTCTGCAAGAGGGACCACCAGATGTCCCAAGAATGTAACTCACTCAGCACCAGGGACCTCTAGACACCCGAGTAGAATGACCCACTCTGCAAGAGGGACCACAAGACGTCCCAAGAATGTAACTCACTCAGCACCAGGGACCTCTAGACACCCGAGTAGAATGACCCACTCTGCAAGAGGGACCACCAGACGTCCCAAGAATGTAACTAAATCAGCACCAGCGAACTCTAGACACCCGAGTAGAATGACCCACTCTGCAAGAGGCACCACCAGACGCCCCAAGAATGTAACTCACTCAGCACCAGGGACCTCCAGACACCCGAGTAGAATGACCCACTCTGCAAGAGGGACCACCAGACGTCCCAAGAATGTAACTCACTCAGCACCAGGGGCCTCTAGACACCCGAGTAGAATGACCCACTCTGCAAGAGGGACCACCAGACGTCCCAAGAATGTAACTCACTCAGCACCAGGGACCTCTAGACACCCGAGTAGAATGACCCACTCTGCAAGAGGGACCACAAGACGTCCCAAGAATGTAACTCACTCAGCACCAGGGACCTCTAGACACCCGAGTAGAATGACCCACTCTGCAAGAGGGACCACCAGACGTCCCAAGAATGTAACTCAATCAGCACCAGCGAACTCTAGACACCCGAGTAGAATGACCCACTCTGCAAGAGGCACCACCAGACGCCCCAAGAATGTAACTCACTCAGCACCAGGGACCTCCAGACACCCGAGTAGAATGACCCACTCTGCAAGAGGGACCACCAGACGTCCCAAGAATGTAACTCACTCAGCACCAGGGGCCTCTAGACACCCGAGTAGAATGACCCACTCTGCAAGAGGGACCACCAGACGTCCCAAGAATGTAACTCACTCAGCACCAGGGACCTCTAGACACCCGAGTAGAATGACCCACTCTGCAATAGGGACCACCAAACGTCCCAAGAATGTAACTCACTCAGCACCAGGGACCTCTAGACACCCGAGTAGAATGACCCACTCTGCAAGAGGGACCACCAGACGTCCCAAGAATGTAACTCACTCAGCACCAGGGACCTCTAGACACCCGAGTAGAATGACCCACTCTGCAAGAGGGACCACAAGACGTCCCAAGAATGTAACTCACTCAGCACCAGGGACCTCTAGACACCCGAGTAGAATGACCCACTCTGCAAGAGGGACCACCAGACGTCCCAAGAATGTAACTCACTCAGCACCAGGGACCTCTAGACACCCGAGTAGAATGACCCACTCTGCAAGAGGGACCACAAGACGTCCCAAGAATGTAACTCACTCAGCACCAGGGACCTCTAGACACCCGAGTAGAATGACCCACTCTGCAAGAGGGACCACCAGACGTCCCAAGAATGTAACTCAATCAGCACCAGCGAACTCTAGACACCCGAGTAGAATGACCCACTCTGCAAGAGGCACCACCAGACGCCCCAAGAATGTAACTCACTCAGCACCAGGGACCTCCAGACACCCGAGTAGAATGACCCACTCTGCAAGAGGGACCACCAGACGTCCCAAGAATGTAACTCACTCAGCACCGGGGACCTCTAGACACCCGAGTAGAATGACCCACTCTGCAAGAGGGACCACCAGACGTCCCAAGAATGTAACTCACTCAGCACCAGGGACCTCTAGACACCCGAGTAGAATGACCCACTCTGCAAGAGGGACCACCAGACGTCCCAAGAATGTAACTCACTCAGCACCAGGGACCTCTAGACACCCGAGTAGAATGACCCACTCTGCAAAAGGGACCACCAGACGTCCCAAGAATGTAACTCACTCAGCACCAGGGACCTCTAGACACCCGAGTAGAATGACCCACTCTGCAAGAGGGACCACCAGACGTCCCAAGAATGTAACTCACTCAGCACCAGGGACCTCTAGACACCCGAGTAGAATGACCCAGTCTGCAAGAGGGACCACCAGACGTCCCAAGAATGTAACTCACTCAGCACCAGGGGCCTGTAGACACCCGAGTAGAATGACCCACTCTGCAAGAGGGACCACCAGACGCCCCAAGAATGTAACTCACTCAGCACCAGGGACCTCTAGACACCCGAGTAGAATGACCCACTCTGCAAGAGGGACCACCAGACGCCCCAAGAATGTAACTCACTCAGCACCAGGGACCTCTAGACACCCGAGTAGAATGACCCACTCTGAAAGAGGGACCACCAGACGCCCCAAGAATGTAACTCACTCAGCACCAGGGACCTCTAGACACCCGAGTAGAATGATCCACTCTGCAAGAGGGACCACCAGACGTCCCAAGAATGTAACTCAGTCAGCACCAGGGACCTCTAGACACCCGAGTAGAATGACCCACTCTGCAAGAGGGACCACCAGACGTCCCAAGAATGTAACTCACTCAGCACCAGGGACCTCTAGACACCCGAGTAGAATGACCCACTCTGCAATAGGGACCACCAGACGTCCCAAGAATGTAACTCACTCAGCACCAGGGACCTCTAGAAACCCGAGTAGAATGACCCACTCTGCAAGAGGGACCACAAGACGTCCCAAGAATGTAACTCACTCAGCACCAGGGACCTCTAGACACCCGAGTAGAATGACCCACTCTGCAAGAGGGACCACCAGACGTCCCAAAGAATGTAACTCAATCAGCACCAGCGAACTCTAGACACCCGAGTAGAATGACCCACTCTGCAAGAGGGACCACCAGACGCCCCAAGAATGTAACTCACTCAGCACCAGGGACCTCTAGACTCCCGAGTAGAATGACCCACTCTGCAAGAGGGACCACCAGACGTCCCAAGAATGTAACTCAATCAGCACCAGCGAACTCTAGACACCCGAGTAGAATGACCCACTCTGCAAGAGGCACCACCAGACGCCCCAAGAATGTAACTCACTCAGCACCAGGGACCTCCAGACACCCGAGTAGAATGACCCACTCTGCAAGAGGGACCACCAGACGTCCCAAGAATGTAACTCACTCAGCACCAGGGGCCTCTAGACACCCGAGTAGAATGACCCACTCTGCAATAGGGACCACCAGACGTCCCAAGAATGTAACTCACTCAGCACCAGGGACCTCTAGACACCCGAGTAGAATGACCACTCTGCAAGAGGGACCACCAGACGTCCCAAGAATGTAACTCACTCAGCACCAGGGGCCTGTAGACACCCGAGTAGAATGACCCACTCTGCAAGAGGGACCACCAGGTGTCCCAAGAGTGTAACTCACTCAGCACCAGGGACCTCTAGACACCCGAGTAGAATGACCCACTCTGCAAGAGGGACCACCAGACGTCCCAAGAGTGTAACTCACTCAGCACCAGGGACCTCTAGACACCCGAGTAGAATGACCCACTCTGAAAGAGGGACCACAAGACGTCCCAAGAATGTAACTCACTCAGCACCAGGGACCTCTAGACACCCGAGTAGAATGACCCACTCTGCAAGAGGGACCACCAGACGTCCCAAGTCTCTGATGACTCTGTTTGAGCGAGAAGGAGGCAGGCTTTACATTGTGGTGTTGATTGTGCAATTCAAGGATAAGCAGAAAAACAGTTGTTTGCTAATTAAATATACATTGTAAAGAACGAATACCTTAGCAATTCTTATAGCTTTGGCGGCCTCGAACAGTCTAAATTGTCACACTTGTAGCAGTATGATGGTTAGGAGTTGTGTAGAAACTGGTATTGGCAGCCCTGACAGTGACAATGTGTGGTGCAAGCTGCCGGGCTTCCTGACGAGGGCCCTGGCACTTATGTTTTTTGACAAATTAAGCACTGGCTATTGCAGCACACAACACAGAGCACAACACACGACATACACATACATACAGACAAAAATACACAGAAAGAGGGTTTTTGTCAGTCGATTGCAGCCATTGGCTCGGGTACTTAACCTGGCTCTAGGCACTGCCAAAAAAGGGCTGCCCATGACTGTTAGTGCCAGCTCGCAGCATTGCATGGGTGTGAAATTACTGAAAATAGTTCTCTCCTAATCCTTGCACAGACACTGGATGCCACAAATAGTGGTCCCACCTCCTGTTCGTCTGTTTTGCGCTGGTGCTCCCTGTCTCTCTTTGTCCCACTGCAGTGCCACTTTCTTTTTTTTTTTTAAATGCTCCTGCGCTTTCTATTCTTTTGTTTTACTTTACTGTTCTAACATGGCAACCAGTCATGTTGGAATGGTAAAATTAAACAACCCAAAATGGCCGTGCAAGATTATGCATTGTGATCTGCACACCCAAGGCAGCCTCCTTGGATTGTTTTAGTATTACCATTCCAAGACGGCCGCTGCCGGCTACTATATCGCAATGCATGTTGCATATTGCCCAGGAGCGCCACTGCAAACAAGCATTAGCAAAGCAAAAAGGTCAATAATTGGCGTTTAAAGATGACATCTATTGGATTTGCAAATGATTTCTACTCAGGTCAGGAACAGTGATATTAATAATGACGTAGGAATGGTGTCATAGGTTTTGAATGGAAAATAGATCTCTCTGCATTCCAATTGGGTAGTAAAAGCAGTGGTTGGAGTGCATTTGGCACTGCACACACCAGCCAGACCCAAGTACCCCATTGAGCTGAAATACATTCACTTGCGTAAATTGTCCACCAACTAATTTCCCTGTTTAATTTTCTTTCATTTTCTTCAGTAGGTCGAAGCCTACCAGACAGCACAGCTGTCTCCTTGGAAAAACATATTAGGGTCAAGCCTCCATAGGAATGCATTTGAGCCATTCCTTACCATGGGCTTTGGGCTTGTAAGTCAAGCTTTGTTTCTATTTGCTGCCTTTATCTGCTTGAGGCTATCCAGTGCGTCTTTATCCCAAGGAGAATAGCCTGTCACCCCCTCTCTGCCTGACTTCTTGTATTCTTTCACGCATGCTCGCTTTTTGGAGAGGCCCTCCATGTACATTCAGGTGACTCCCGTGTGTTCTAGATCACAGCAGTAAATGCGCTGTATTTCTTTGAAAAGGTTTCTGCCTCTTCTCACCTTTCTGCGGACTGATTCCACTTATCTCTGCCACTACCAGTTCACCAGTCTTGCACGACTGAGAGGAGCAATGCTTGTTTATTGCGGTCAGTGCTCTTTACTGATAGAATAACTTAAACAATCACCTTCCTCAATTTCACATCCATGCCATAGGCACTGAAAGAAGGGGAGTGGGGGTGCTGGATCACCCCCAAAATAGCCATGCTTGAGTTCAGAAGAGTATGAACAATAAACGAGCCCTTAAATTGTGGTTTTATCTAGTCCCATTTGCTGTGCTTTCAAAGACAGAGGTCCAATGTTCGGCTCTGTCTTTGGAGGGAGGTTACTCTTTACTTTTCTTTCTCTGACTACAAAGTGAGGGGATTTATGTGACTATCTTGCTGGATACTGGGGGAGAGGAAGGAAAGGCTGCAGGGTGTTATTTATTCTAGCACAGTGTTTCCCAAACTGGGGTCCGAGGACCCCCAGGGGTCCGTGGCACATTACCAGGGGGTCCGCAGGTAGCAGTTTTAAAAGCACTGCAATTATACTTGTAAAATTAGCAGTTTTCGAGCAACTATAAAAGTGTCAAGAAAATGCCAGTGATTAATGTACCTGCTGGAGAGATCAGTTTTGTCTAGTGGCAGCTTTGACTTATCTAATGTGACACATAGGGTTAATATACCTACTGCAAAGAACGTGTACCATGCATTTTAAAAAACAGTATTTTATGTGCGTAGGTCAGTGGGCTACAAATTTTGTCACAGTGCATCCTTTGTCACTGTGCAATTCATAAGGGACCATCGTAATCTAGCACAGTGTCCTATAAACTGTCAAAGAGCTACATGCAAACTGCACGGTACAAGTTAGTAACTTATGTTACAAAACGTCATTTTTATTAAAGATTGTTTATGTGCAGGAAGGGTCACCATCCTGAACATAAACAATCAAAGTTGTTTTGCTTTTTCCGTTGGTAAAAGCAAAAACGAGGAGAAATAAGGCATTTCTCCTCATTTCGCCAAGTTAAGACCAGGTTTTTCATGGTCTTAATTCTGATGCTGTCTCCTATTTAAGCTGACCTTGTAAATAGAGGGCAGCGTCAAAATCAATGGGTGTTGGAGTGAAACGCCCACTGCAACTCCCACTGCCCACCTTTTTCACGCTAAGCATTGCGTGAAAGGGGTCTTTATATACAAGGCAGCGTTAAGCCACAATAAGTGGCTTAACGCTGCCTTGTAAATAAGGCAAAGCCCCTATTGCCACAGGAACATCGCAAAAAGTGACGTTCCCATGGCGATAGGGACTTGTAAAAATGCCCCGAAAATCCTTAGTAATTTGAGTATTTGTTTTGTGTGCACACGTTTGTTTATTTTTTACGAATTACTGTTTTAATATTTGAAATTAAATTCTACAAATTGCTTGGGGGTCCCCGGCTTCCAGTGGTGACTCAGTGGGGGTTCTTCGGAGTCAAAAGTTTGGGAACCACTGTTCTAGCACACAACAAAATGTAAAAGCAAGTAAATGTAGTGTACACAGATTTCAGAATATATCAGAATAAGGAAAGCACAAATGGAGCACATTTTTGTAATTCTAAAGTGTAGGAGAAACAAATATTTTAATATGATCAAATCAAATCAGTACATTTGGTGACGCCATGTTCCACACATTATCATTTGTGTGCTTATAGTTTTATCACTAGTACTGAATGTCTGTACAAATGCAACAGTAATTTCAATGGGAAATGTGTTGTTTGCGATGGCTGCGCGCTCCCATGCAGACTCCACTCTACAGCACTCCACTCCACGCCACTCTACATCCCTCCACTCTATGATACACTACTCCACTCTACACCACTCCACTCTAAGACACTCCATAACTCTTTACTCCACTCTATGCCACTCCACGCTACGTCACTCTACTCTATGTCACTGCACTCTACTCCACTCTACTCCACTCTATGACACTTCACTCCACAACACTAACTTTTAGCCTTGCTGGTATCACATGGCTAAAACTCATTGGCAAAGCAAATAGCTCTCTCATATGTGAGACTTATTGGCTTTGCCAGTGCTTGTTTACTACTGTGGAAAGTGTTGATAAGGCACACAGAATGTGTCAAGTGGAGTCTTGATGTTGTTCTCTCAAGGGCACAAAAGAGTGGTGCCAAAGGTGCTGTGAGCAAAGACCTCTTTCACAGTGATGAATGACAAGCAACAAACAAAAAACTCAGACTTCCGAGCCGCACTAACAAGTCTAAGCGTAAACCACACTGGAGTCAGGAGACCTTCCTTTGTCACAGGAGGGAATAGAGCCCTGGGTAAGTGTGTAAACATGCACAGCAGGCATCTCAATTCTTATACCAAAGAACTAATAAGAAGTCAACGTTAATCTTTGTCAGTCAGTCAGTCAGTCAGTCAAAGTGGCTTTATTTCGATAAGAAAATATCTTTAAAAGCTTTACAGAAGTAAAAACACAACAAAGTTAAAATCTATAAAAAACATAGACAATAAATAGCTAAAAAGGTCTAAACACAGAGACCATAATTAAACAATTAGTAGAAGCCATTTTGTCCTAATGAGCCATGCCCAGCTTAAGTATTTGGCTAAGCCGCAAACAAACAGCAGCCGAGAATCTGAACTCAAAATTCACAAGGCCACGCTGCATTGTCGAGTACCCAGCTCCCTACACAGTGGCTTTAGCCACCTGGAGCGGGGTGCTTTGTAGGCAGGGCATACAAACAGAAAATGGGGGATCGATTCTATCTCCTGTGGACAAAAGGGACAGTAGGGTGTAGTTTGGGCCGGAGGTTTCCACCGGGCGGTCAATGATCTTACCGGCAACACACCCACTCTAAATTTAAAGAACAAAGCTCTATCCCTGGGAATTGTAAGGAGGTCCAAGTAATGTTCCCGAAGTGCTACGTCTTTTACAAGCAAAAAATCCCTAGAGGCATGGCACAGACTAGAATCAGTATTTCTTTTATTTGTTACCCAAGACCAGTATAGGTTCTTCAAGACTGATTTGGGAGGAGCAGACCGAGAATGCCAAGCCCCCTCAAGACCAAGCTCAGTCAACAAGCTTTTCACGTCCCTCAACCACCTTATTTTTGCCCATCCTGACAAGCCTAGAATGTGATGTTGGTGACGCTGTCACGGCTGTACATAAAGCAGGTGACGCGTCTCTCTGAAGGTCCCCTTGAGGGAGATTAACAGGGACATATTTACTCTACAGACTGTGTAGGCTTTCAGTAAGTGCTGCTTTCGCTTTCATGCTACCTGTCTCCACTGAGGCCTGCTCGGTACCGGTTCCCTTCAGATGAATGGAACTTCACTAACCACCAGATAAACATGTACACCCTTGAAAGACGACATAAACCAGCAGAGCGCTGCACCTGGAGTGCCTTGTGGTCGCATAGAAAGAGGCCGTGTGGCTTCCAGACCTTTAATTATATAAGTGAAAATATGCTGAGTGGGGGAAAGGGATTTAGGCTGGAATTCCAGAGGTTGGAAAAAATCAATAGAGGGAGTGAGAAGCATGCAGGGAATAAATCAAGGGGAGTGAAGCCATGCCATTCTCAAGACCAACACTCAACAACTAGTTATCAGCAATATGTTGTTTTCCAATGACGTACTAATAGCTGGTAGCTTCATCATTGGGTCTTATCTCTACCAAGAGGAAGAGTCTCTTGATGTAGAGACATGGTGGGATCTGTGAAAAAGCACAGAAATAAAATGACTTAATATCATAGAAGGGTGTTATT
The DNA here is from genome assembly GCF_964204655.1 of Triturus cristatus. NCBI lineage: Eukaryota > Metazoa > Chordata > Amphibia > Caudata > Salamandridae > Triturus > Triturus cristatus. Next base: position 1,132,064,969 of record NC_140580.1, on the reverse strand, counting down.
TTGTTAAATCTGGGATAGGGGTAAGATTAAAAAATGGGTGAGATGGGTTGAGAATATATCCTTAACAACTACAAAGTGGGCAACATGTTTCAGCCTACTTACGCCGCAAAAGGTTGCTAGACTAATTCAGGACCTCAATATATCAGATCCCATTAGTGGCAGATGGGGCAATTCCCACTAGAGCCTTGTGATAAGTACATTGACTTCCTCAGTCAGGGAAATGAGTTGCTATTCCCTTAGAAGGGGAATGCTAGGGCCCCATAGGATGCGGGGAGGTGCAGGACAGTTGCCAGCACACCCTTCCTCAAATCAGGACAAAAGTCCTGCAGGGTGAGGAGGACGCAGGGAGTGAAGTATAGGAGAAAAGTTCTATGACAACTTTTGCCCTGATTTGGGGAAGGCTGTGCTGACAACTGTCCCACCCCCTCCCACATACTGATGACATAGTCAGTGACATCACTGATGAAATCACAAATTACATTAATGAATGACATCATGCAGTGAGTGTAAGGGTTTTTAAGACTTTATGGTTGTTAAATATAAATACTAATGTACTACAAAAGTTAAATTAGTGCACTAGTTGTACTAATGAGTGATACTATCTCTAGCATGTGATCTGAGTGGGTGTGACTGTATCTGTGAGTGAGTGGGTGTGTGAGTGACTGTATGGGTGAGTGAGTGGGTTTCTTACTAGCTCTGTAGGTGAGTGAGCGGTTGTGTCAGTGATTGTATGGGTATGTGAGTGGGTATCTGAGTGAGTGTGAGAGTGAGTTTGGGGAAGTGTGAGTGGTTGTATGGGTGTGTGAGTGGCTGTATGGGGATATAAGTAAGTATGTGAGTAGCTGTGCGGCTGAGTGAGTAGGAGTGTGAGTGACTGTGTTGCTGAGTGAGTGGGTGTGTCAGTTGATGTATGGGTGAGTGAGTAGCTGTGTGAGTGACTATGGGTGAGTGAGTGGGTGTTTGAATGACTGTATGAGTGAGTGACTGGGTATGTATGTGGCTGTATGGATGAGTGGGAGGCTGTGTGAGCGGCTGTGAGGGTGAGTGACTGGTTGTATGACTGGCAATATGGATGAGTGAATGGTTGTGTGAATGGCCGTGTGAATGGCCATATGACTGAGTGAGTGGATGTGTGAGTGCCTCTATGGAGGAGTGAGTGGGTGTGTGAGTACTGGTATGGGTCTGTAAATGGGTATGTGAGTGGCTGTTTGGGTGTATGAGTGACCATTCAAGAGGTTGAATGGGTGTGAATGGGTGTGTGAGGGGTTTTGTGGATGATGTCATTTGAGATGTCATCAGTTATGTCACTGACCATGTCATGAGTGATGTAATATGTGAGGTCATAAGCAGTGCATTGAAGAGGCGTAAGTTATAGTTAGCTCCGGTAATTATAACTGCTGAATTTCTATGGTTTTGTACAAGTAAAATCTTAGCATAACTATAATGTCCCTGTAACCTTTGTTTTTTTCCAGTGAATATCATTTTTTTTAAATTCTATTTCAAACTATAACAACCCTGTAACCTATGGTTTTTAAGTACATTTCTATGATTTTTTAACTAGTAGTCGCATTTGCAGATTGGTGGAGAAAGGGGGCGGTTCTCTGACCAGCTTTTCATCCCTAACTAGTAGTGCACCAGGAGGTGGATTTGCAGAGTGGTGGAGAAAGGGAGCATAGCCTCCGAAGACCTCTCCACAATCCAACTGTGTGTGACTTATTATTGTGGGTAACAGGAGGGGTTACTGACCCCCAAGGGCCCTTAGCATCCAACGAGTAGCAGGAGGCATGTTTGCAGAGTGGTGGTGAAAGGGGGCAGGGTCTCCGATGACTTTTTATTAGAGGTTGGGGGACATGTGGGCCCCTCCCTGGCCACCTTCAGTCCCGGGGATGCCATCCCCTGGGACCCAGCCTTTAAAACAAATGATTTTTGTTATATGGGTGAGAGGGGCCATGTGGCCCACTCTCTGGACCGATTTTAGCCCAGGGGCTCGGCCACATGCAAATGTGGGAAGGGGGCCGCATGGCCCCCCTTTCCCACGCCGATTTTGGACCGGGGGCCCAGCCTCTTTATTCTGGGTGCCCTGTTCCCACCCAGGGCACACAATTACCTCCGTTGGGTCCACAGGGAGAACCTCAAGGCCCCTGTGGTCCCTGCCGGCTCCCCGCCTCCTGTGGAGTCAGCATTGCTTTGACACACAGGGAGCTGCTAAACATGCAGCTCCCTGTGTGCCAAAGCAATTGTTCTTTTTTTCCCTGCCCGCATCTCTGCAGGCAGGGAACAGACGACACCTCAGCTCTCAGCAGGCAGGAACATTTTACAGTTCCTACTTGCTGACAGCAGAGTGTTTGCTCTGACTTGGTGGGAGCTGTCAAAGCTGCTGCCAAGTCTGAACAAACTGCCATGCCCCGGGGTAGACACCCCTGGACATAACAGGAGCTGGCCCTAGGGGGTGGCAATCCCCAGGGCCATTATTGGCTCCATGAGGAGAGCCTATGTGGCCCCTATCCTTTCTTCTATTTGCCCCCGGGAAGGTGGTGGTCCCCGGGACTCAGGGAGGGGGGCCCTGTGCCCTCCCCACATTATAACTTTAAAAAGCCATGGGGAGGTGGTTGTCTCCAGGGATTAGGGTTTCCGCACGGCCCGCCTCAAAATTCAAAAAAGCCCCTGGGAGTTGGTGGTCTCAGGAGCTGAGGAGGCTGCGTGGGCCCCCGCATTAATTTGACAAATCACATCTAACTTCCTGCTAAATTTGGTGTCATTCTATACAGCGGTTCGGGCTATAGTAGTGTCTTAAGCTCCTATGGGAATTAACATGGGGGAAACACGTTTTGGGACCCCCCCTTTTTCTCGGCCCTCTGCTAAATGAAACCCCCTAAAACTTTCCAGGCACCATCTGAAGTAACGGGCACATTTTTGGGGAAAATTTCATGAAGATTCATCAACTGGAACCAAAGATCTAGGCAACTGGAAAATACATTTTTTTGCTAGAAATTAGGTTGTAAGTATAACTACCTACTGGGACCACCAGTAGGACCGACACACACACACACACACACACGTTGCATAAATAAGTAGTTCACTTCAGGTCTAAGGCTTTATATTAACTAACATTGTGCTATGCCTATTGCATATGTTTACAAACACAGAGCAGACCTATTGGCTTTGCAAAGCTTGTGGTTTTTTTTTTACTTTGTCTGCTGTGGAAAGTGCTTGTTTTCGTAAAGTCACATGTTATTAATGACAGTTTAAAACAGCAAAAACGGTAGATCTTATGCTTATGGGGCCTGTCGAGCTAGAAATTTACACCCTTGAAAGTACAACTGAGTTTTTTCCACATTTTGATTTCGCTGGATATTTTGGAAAAATTCAAGAGAAAAAGCTGGGCAGAGCAATGACGCCATTCACAGCTTCACACAGCAGAGCGCAGAAGAATCTAAAACAGATCCTGTCGTTAAAAATGGGGGAAAAAAAGTGTTTCCGAGCTCCCCTCTGAAGTGAGACCAGTTGTCAGTGCAGAGATTCCTGTGTCTGCACCACACATCTCTGAACCTTTTAGTCAAACTTGACCACCAGTTTAAGAATGTACTTTTAGGCATGTTTAAAATTTCCGGGACAGAAACTTTGCAGAAAGTTTGTCTTAGATAACGTCACTGCTGATCCTCTCTTGAAAGAGGTTTTGTGGTAGGACGGCGGCAGTGGAAGGGCCCAATATTTCAGTAGGACACCGGATGGCTCAGTGAGTGTACACTCGCCACTGACATCTGCGGTCATGTACAGATCAAGAGCTTCAATCCCAGCAAGGGCTACTTAGACCCCCATCCTCCCAAGTCAGTATTCGGAGTACCTTTTAATACCCTGAAAGTATACCGGATGATCAGGAACAGAAGACGTGCTTTGAAACACTACGTAAAACAAGCATTTGCAATGCAATAGGTCTGACATCAGTGAAACATTTAGCTATCGGTGTTGCAGATTCTAATGTTTGTTATTTTTTTGGGGTGGGTTAAAAAATATCCCAGCAGCAGCATAAGTAATAAAAGATATTCCACAAAGCAAGGAAAGAGTGATGTACCACAGGCTGTTACTAGGTGTCCCTGTGGAGTTGTAAAGGGACCTGTATTAGCCACATAAGGTACTGCACCTTTAATGGAATTATAAAGAGAAAGTGCAGTTCAGCATATGTTTTAATTTGTTTTGAATAAAAGTGAGATTTTTGTTAGCTTATGTTTTAAAAATGCACCACTGTTGTTTATTTAAATGGTGGCACTGCACACTTTCCTTTCTTAGTGAAACTGTTTTGTTACTTATGCTACTGCAGGGATATTAAAAAAAAAAACATTAGCATTTGCCACGCCAATAGCTGAAAGTTTCACTTATGCGAGACCCACTGCATTGCAAATGCTTTTGAATTATATTGCAAAGTTGTGTCTGCTTCCGTAAACGGTTATATGTCCCCGGTCTCTCTATTAAATGTGTAATTAATGTTTAGTGCCCAATTTCGGTATTTAGTAATATCTAAGCGCTACCAGTTTTGCCAGATAAAGAAACAAGGTGCTGAAAATAAAGTGATATGTCCAGGATCACATCATGTATTCTGCGGGGGAAGCCGGGATAAGGACGGTGCTCTTCCAGCCCCACCGTAATAAGTGAACATTATTTGTATTTATTATTCTTTGTGTGCAACTTTTCTTTTCCGGGTTTCCGGATGCTGATTCTCTGTGTAGCACTAAAATGCCTTCACTGTTTCTAAGCACTATGGTTAACAGGTTTTATTATTACGCAATGTCTTACTATTCAGTATGTAGACCTTTGGAGGCTGAAAGGGTTAGTTGGCCCTTCCAGGGTTTGACCACGTGCGCTGCAGCACCAGCTGTTATTGGCGAACGCTCAAGGGGCGTTAACTGATGGAAGGCTTTGCCACAAGGGGCATCTGCTTTTAAGATAATTTAACCATTAAATCATATGCCCAGGGGACTCCCAGGCCCTCTTTGAAGAAAACATTACTAATTTCTGCTTGTCTCTTAGGGGCACTGGGCATCAATCTGAAGTCAAACCGCGACCAGACTGAAAATAGGTTCTGAAACAGTTATACTCTGTAGTTAAGGGTCCCCTTTTGTTGCAGTTCATAGGGCCGGGGTTAGTGAATGGGCAAGTGGCAGATCAAGGAGGCAAGCGGCATGGGCAGTAACCCGGGGCGGGTAACTCCACTTCACCAGCAGAGTTTACAGAATTTTGCGTACTCCGCACTCTGTTGAGAACGCAGAGTTTAGGTAAAACCAGTGGTCGAAGTGGGAAAAAAAAGTAGGGGAACTGTGGGCGTGGCATCAGGGGGCGGGAATATTCCGAGGATTGGGTCAGTGGGCGGAGTCAGAGGTGTGGCTAAAAAAAAGAGCAAAACATCCCAATTTTTAGTATGTTTGGCATTTCACTGACGAGTTACAGCTTATGATGTTATTTAATGCAACCAATAGATACACGTTTATTTGAGGTTTAATAGATGAGTTTTTGACATTAAAATTCATTTACAATGTGGGATACGTATTCAATCACAAAATGTCCCAAATACGCATATAGTTGGAATCATAAGCCATTTGTTTCCGAGTCATGCAGTTTCTTTCATTAGCACTTTTCCTCCCTTTTTCTAACCATTTCTGAACATAACATTTGGCTTTAGATTCGATGACAGGAAGCCCCACGTGTTGGGGAGCACTGTTGATGACATCATTCTGTGCCCCACGGTCAATGCAAAATTGTATTCATGTGTTTTTACATGCTTCAAGCAACATGTCATGAAGCCAGCATTAGATGCCTCTTAGTTTCCTGTTATTGTATCTAGACCTAGCACTCTAAAACAACCCAGACCTGTTGGTTTTGCAGATGCTTTTAGCAGTATCAGATGAATGAGATACAACTATTTTATGAGTAGTTTGTGTAATTACCACTCAAGTTAGATAGCAATCAGAATTGCAAATGCATCAATTCTGAAATTATGAGACTCAAACATTGGTAGAGTCAAAAATAGGTAGTGGTCCTCAGATTATTTCAATCAGTTATTTTCTCCCCTACAGGCTACTATCCTCTGCAATCACTATTAGGCACCTTCCTCCTTTGTCTCTCCATGAGCACTGTAGGTGTCTAGGAATACCACCCACCAGAGACTGCATGAGAGAAGTTCAAACACGAATGGCAAAATATCCTAGTTTGCAAATGTTTTCCACATAATTATAACTCTGCCGTTTTTGCCACATAAAGCACCATCTGCTTCATAAGCTGATGGTTTTACCTAAAAATTTGTTTGCATCTCAAATGGATCAAAACAACGTGACTTGTGTTGCTGTGAAGTGGAGGGCCCTTTACAAAGGTTGACTGGTCACGTTCTCAGGGCTGCTATTAATGAGGCGAAAGCTTTACAGAGACTGTTAGTATGTGTAAAAATTTCAAAATAACAAAGTATCAGAAAATGTACCACATTAAGCTGCAGTCTTTCTTTGCTGCATAATTTAGTCAACACTGCAACATAATTTTGCCCTCCATTGCTGCGTAATTGCAGCGGCCCAAAAGCAGGCAGCACATGTTAAAAGTGCTTGCTGCTTGAAGCAAAGAGACACCGTGAAGTTTGAGAATTTAGGGACATATTTACGGGAATGGTGGTGCAACGCATCAAGTTACTTTGCTGTGCTGCCCTGCGTCACAGGGAAAGGGCAGAAATGCACCGTCTTTATCCAATACGGTGCATTCCTGCCCTTTCCAAGTGTGCTGGTGCCGTTTCGTCAGCCTAGCGCCAACGCAGGCACCCTTGCACCATGGTGCAAAGGTGCCTCCATTGCATGCAGCATTGTTTTTGTGCACAAAAGCAAACCTGAGAGGCTTTTTCTTCTTTGTATGAGTGCTGCACATATAGAAAGAGGAAAACAGGGAGAAATAAAGATTTTTCTCCTTGTTGTGCCTCCCTTGGGGAGGCGTCGGATTTTGAATCAGTCCCAGGTTTACAAGTCCTTGTAAATCTGGGAATGCATAAAAAACGTGAGAGTTGAGTGGGAACACCCACTGCAACGCCTCCCTTGTGCAGAGTAAGTCAAAGCAGCAATTTGCGCTGTGTTGATTTACTCCATATTTATGAAACCATTCAAAGCCATGCAAAGTGGCTTTGCGTGGCTTCATAAATATGATTTGCAGATTTGTGACGTGCATTTACCACGTTCCATGGTGCAAGCATGACGCAAGGCCCTTGTAAACATGCCCCTTTAATCTGGTGTGCATGCAAATCCTGCATTGCCAATCCCTGGTGAGTTGCATTAATACCACTGGAACAAGGCCAATGGAGGCACCTATGTGTGAGGCGGACTGGCCTCAAGGGTCCTGTGACCTCAGTGACAAAGTCACTACTGTTCTGGTAGATAAGCAGAACGTGAGAGCTGTGACAAACTAACCTTTCCTCCAGCTAGGGGTTCAGCATACACTCCATGATGGGCATATCAATGTAACTAGATCTCAACAGTCCGAATCTGTATTTGTTTTCATAGGCTGCTGTTCAATACTCTTACAGTTGCATCCATCGGAGTGGTGCACTCACAGGTGAATTCACTACGGGGGAACCACCAGAGTCGTGCACTCACAGGTGAATTCACTGCATGGAATAGACCAGAGGCGCGCACTCACAGGTGAATTTACTGCACAGAATCCACCGGAGCGTGCACTCACAGGTGAATTCACTGCACGGAATCCACCAGAGCCATGCACTCATGATTGAATTCACTGCATGGAATAGACCAGAGCTGTGCACTCACAAGTAAATTCACTGCACGGAATCCATCAGAGCCGTGCACTCACGGGTGAATTAACTGCACGGAATCCATCAGAGCGGTGCACTCATGGGTGAATTCACTGCACGGAATCCACTGGAGCCGTTCACTCACAGGGAATTCAGTGCATGGAATAGACCAGAGCAGTACACTCACAGGTGAATTCACTGCACAGCATCGATCAGAGCCGTGCACTCATGGGTGAATTTACTGCACAGAATCCACCAGAGCGTGCACTCGCAGGTGAATTCAGTGCACAAAATATACCAGAGCAGTGCACTCACAGGTGAATTCACTGCACGGAATCCATTGGAGCAGTGCACTCACGGGTGCATTCACTGCGGGGAATCCACCAGAGTCGTGCACTCACAGGTGAAAGAAATAGACCAGAGCAGTACACTCACGGCTGAATTCACTGCACGACATTGATCAGAGCCGTGCACTCAGGGGTGAATTTACTGCACGGAATCCATCAGAGCGGTGCACTTACAGGAGAATTCACTACGGGAAATCCACCAGAGCCGTGCACTCACAGGTGAATTCACTGCATGGAATAAACCAGAGCCATTCTCTCATGGGTGAATTTACTGTATAGAATCCACCAGAGTGTGCACTCACAGGTGAATTCACTGCACAGAAACCACCAGAGCCGTGCACTCACAAGTGAATTCACTGCATGGAATAGACCAGAGCCGTGCACTCACAGGTAAATTCACTGCACGGAATCCATCAGAGCGGGGCACTCATGGGTGAATTCACTGCACGGCATCCATTAGTGCCGTGCACTCACAAGTGAATTCACTGCACGGTGATGAGGAGACAAAAGGGAACAAACATGGCTATCGACACTTCCTAAAGGCTCACAGAGGCAGCACGTGCGGCTGTTGCTAATATGTAACAGACCACCCAAGACATGTTCAGACCACAGAGGGCGAGTGCAGTCTTATAGCGCCTCGCTCATTAACCGTAAGACGTGCAGCTGCATCTGTGCAGTGACTTGCATTTGTGGCAAAATGTAATAGGCTCCGCGGAATAGTTTTATAGTCCATTAAATCAAACATATGAGATGCTTTTACAGCACACATCTAAAACGTAAGTATTTAAAAGTGTTCTGTTACGTAATAATAAAGAACAAGCATTTGCAATGCAATAGGTCTCGCGTTTACGCGAGTTTAAGCTATCGGCATTGTAAATGATTGCCTTTTATTTATGTTTTAAAAACGAAAACAAAAATAAAAGGCATTGTTATTTGCTATGTCAATAGCTCAGACCCACGTAAATGCGAGACCTATTGCATTGCAAATGCTTGTTTTAAAAAGCGCCAAGGTTTGAGCACAGTCTGCCACAGAATTCCACATGAAGTCCTCTTCCTTTCCGTGTGGCATCGTCAGTCTGGGAGAGCTGGAAAATAAAGGGCAGATGAGGTCAAGGGCGGGGCCGCCAATGCGTCCTAATGTGTCCATTGTATTGGTCACAGTGAGTGCAGGTGGGTGGCCTCCTCACTAAATGAGGTGTAAATCACCGCACAGCCAGGCCCATCAGAGGTAGCCAGGTTTTTGTGCTGATTGATTGCTCCTCCATTGCACCTCGGCTCCTACAGTGCTGCTGGGCAGGCCTCTGCCCACAGATACAGTGGGGAAGGGGGAGGGGGTCCTGGCAGCTGCAGAGGCCTATCTCGCTATGCAGCACACCGGCCTGGATGATCCTGTAGTTTTTTTTTTTAAGCTCAGAGCATTCCTGCCGTCCCGGGACGCATTTTTGAAATGAAGAAGTAGGGGAACGGACTTTGCTAAATTAAATAAGTAGGGGCATGCCGTGCCCCTCCGTTCCCGCCCACTTCGACCACTGGGTAAAACTCTGACACCGTGGCAGAGCGGAGATAGGAAGGAGAGAGAGACCATGGCGAGGAGGAGGCAGCCACAGCATGTAAGTGCCTTTTTAAATTATAATTACATTAGGGAGGGTGGATGAGAGTGGAACGGAGCAGAGTCGAGTTCCGCTCCCCTCCACCCTCCCTAATGTAATTATAATTTAAAAAACTGAGTTTCTTTCCAACTCCGCGGAACTTCGCGTAGTGGCCAGCTCCGGCCGGGGTTAAAGGGAAGCAGCGGAGGGTTAGGGCAGATTGGTAGGGCCATAACGAAACCCCTAATGGGATACATGTTTTAAAGGACAGGGGCGGCTCCTGCCTTCTGTGTTCCCAGCAAATGACCATTCTGCAGGCCACGCATACCATTCAACCCCCCCAATAAAAAATACACATTTCCTCCACACACTGGCGCCGCGTACAGTGCTACTGAAAGACATGTAATAGTGAAAATACGAAGGAAGATAAAATCTCCTTTGGCATGTTAAAATAACCCTGCATGTTTATCGGTAACAGGAAACCCTACATATATGCTTTATCTCTAATGTATCCTTGTTTGGTAAAAAAAACTGTTTGCCCACCAAACACACCTACAAGAGCTGTCTGCTAAAACAAAGCCATGTTGTAGTAGAAATAATTATCACTGGGCGGAAGGTGGTGCGATTACAGAACAATTACAACACTGAATATAAACAATAACGGGGGAAGGGGGGCAGGGGGAGATTAAGTGACCTGGGAGGATACAGCGAGCGTGCATCCGTACAGCACAGGAGAGCGGCTCAGGTCAGCTCCTGCAGCTCAGAGATCCCAGGGGTTGGGTGGGCAGCATTTCACGTTAGGTTGCATGGGTGGGCCAAACTTCCTGCCAGAGACCGTGAGATTCAACCCCAGCGATGCTCTTCTGTGAAATACGGTGGATTTTTATTGGGGTGTCTCCGATTTTAAGTAGTACTGTCAACCACAGCGTTTTACAGCACTTCCGTTCTGCCCCGCCCCCTTCCAGGCTCCAGAGGTTGGTAAGGATTATGAATGCACTGCACACGAGCAGACACGTACTGTGGTGTGCTGAGTGTATGTGAAGTCTGAAATTGCGGGATTTCCACTTCAAAAAGTGTCCGAATCAGTGGTCCTTTTTTTTTTCCTTCATATGAAGAAACCGGGGTGTTCGCAAGGGAACTTTCTACTAAAATCGCGATACAATAATGAGTTATTTAAAATAAAAGGATTGGGGCGTTCGTGTGAGTTTCATCCTTCCTGACACCCATTTTGCATTGCGCACGGACCCTGTTTTACACGCTGCATCCAGTGGTCGAAGCGGGGAAAAATGTAGGGGAACTGTGGGCGGAGAATCAGAGGTCGGGAATAACCCGTGGATTGGGTCAGTGGGCAGAGTCAGAAGTGTAGCAGAAAGAGCAAAATATCCCCATTTTTAGTATTTGTTTCCCATTTCACTGACCGGTTACAGCTTATTACATTATTTAATTTAACCAATGGGTTACAGCTTATTACGTTATTTAATTTAACCAATGGATACACATGTTTATTTAAGGTTTAGTATGAGTTATTGTGATTAAAATACACAAAGTGGGATTCGTTTCAAATCACAGAATGTCACAAATATCCTTAAAAGTGGAATGGCCAGCCATTTGTCTCCCAGCCATGGAGTTTCTGTCATCAGCACTTCTCCTCCCTTTTTCCACAAGAACAGTTCAAACATGAATGGCAAAATATCCTAGTTCGCGAAAGTTTTCCACATAATTATGGCTTCTGTCATATTTGCCACATAATACATCATCTGCTGCATAATCTGACGAATTTAACTAATAAATTGTTTATAGCTCAAACGGATCAAAAGTTACTAAAAAATGTGACTTGTGCTGCTGTGAAGTGGAGAGCCCTTTGCAAATGTTGACTGGTCACCTTTCTCACTGCTGCAGTTATATGTTCCACTGGTACTAATAAGGAAACATCTTTGCAGAGCATGTGTAAAAATGTCAAAATAATAAAGTATCAGAAAATTTACAGCACCACTAATACCAGTGTGGGGTGCCAGAGCACTTTATATCACACATATTACACAGACAACAATCAATCATACGTGTGTAAAACACTGTAGAGGAAATGTTACATAAGACAAAGGACTACAAGGTGTAGGAGTCACATGACAACCATTCTAGTAGGCAGCATAGTTTAATAGTGATTGGTCTGCAGAAACACAAACTCAGAATTTAAAACGTAATACCATGGTTGGGGGTTCTCTTTCATAACCATAACTGATTTCTATCCAAATTAACCCTTTTTTGCAACATTAGGATAATAAAAGACTGGGGGGAAAAAGCCATAACGCTCTAATTTATACCTTGCAGTTTGCATGCAGCTCTTACATGACAGCTATAAGCTCACTGTTCTATGTTAGGATTTTAACTTTAACTCCAAGTAACCATAGGGTCTCTCTGACAAAAGCAGTAACCCACTGACCTATTTACATTATGTGCACTTTGTGATCTGCATGGTACATGTTCTTATCAGCAGGCACATTAACCCTCTGTGCTTCCTGTCCATGAGTCAAAACGTCCACTAGGCAAAACACCATCTCTCTCTAATAAGAACATTTATCAATGAAGTTATCATGACATTTTTATTGTTGCCGAAAATTGTTGGATGCAAGGAAGGAGGCTAGTGCTTTTAAAACCATATTATACTTACAAACATGACGCCTCCACCTGAAGTCAGCGCCCAGTGCGGTCGCACTGCCCTAGAGCCACCCTGCTCAAGGGTCCTGTGACCTCATTGGCAGAGCCACTGTCACTCTATGGTGTGCTGCTTCATAGGCCTGCCTGCAATACTGGAGGTAAACTTCAGAATGAATTGTGGCAGACAGGCCTTCAAGGTCAGCTCACACTTGCCACCGCTAGGGTCCACCTACTGGTGCTAAGACACCAGAACTTGTAAGGTCTTGTGGGGGCCTTCTAAGATCTAGCATGATAATGTGCTCCCTCTGGGGGAGTGGTCTGGTGGACTGGTCATGAAGGCTGAACCTGGTTCCCCAGTTCCAAATTCAGCAGCTCTGACCATAGTGCCACATCCTCTCCCCCACTTAACACCATACTGCCCCACTGAGAGAAACTTGCACTGCACTCACCCGCTTTAAACACCTGGATGAGACTCAATTCAAATTACGCACTAGACAAGTGCAATATTCTGCCCAAATTTCTTTTTACAACAAACTAGAAAAAGCAAACACTCCTAGGGAATGCAAGATTAAGTAAAACGTGTGAAATGTAAGCAGAAACAACATGGTTACCTTTTTCCTTTTACACTCATTATTCCGAAATTAGTGAGTGCTCTTGCCTGAAAAGTTAAGGCCATGACTACAGGGTCTAGAAGGGACCCGTTTCAATGCCCGTTGCTTAAATCCACACAAAACATAAGCAGTATCGTTTAAAAAGACCACATTCGTGAACACAGAGCTGCTGCACACATTTTGTTTTGCAATTCACCCATCAAGTAGGTATTTCAGTACCTCCAGGAATGGTGCACTTTCCCACCCAGGGAAAACAATGTTGTTCAAAGGGAGACGAGAAAACAAAAGTAGCGCTTCACTGGCAAACACCGTAAAGTGGCGCTAATGTGTTAAGGTGTGAATACATCAATCTGGCCACCTTGCAACCACTCTCTCTTGCTTTAGTTAGTTAGTTAGTTTTCATATTTTGAATGTTTTATTTCTCTCCACTCCAAGGCTCCACTTAGAAATTAAAAAATGTCACAAAAAGACAACGTTTCCAGCAAAAGTTTTCTTTTTTGGATCTATTTCAAAGGGGAACAAATAAAGGGTGGGTAATACCTGTTTCTTGAAGTCTCGATTTTCACTAAATGAGTAGGAGCGAGACAGAAAGAGAGGGAAGAGGGGGAACAAAGCGAGGAGAACTGTACACTGTCCTTTTCTTCTCTGGGCACAGAGTCCTTTTCCTTCTCTGCCTGTTCCGCCGGTCCCCAAAAGCCGAGCCTTAACTATCGGCCTTGGCATTTCTGCAGTCCGGGACGCATGTTTCAAATAAAGTAGGGGAACAGACTCTATGAAATTAAAGAAGTAGGGGCACGCCGTGCCCTGCCGATCCCACCCACTTCGACCACTGGCTGCATCTGTCTTCTTGGCACTATTTCGGTTCTGTGGTCACTTGCCCTTGTCTGTGGTTAGTGTTTTTAAGTCTGTCCTTCATGGCACACAACTTCATAATTAGAAGTAAAGTGACGTAGGCGTTTTCCCTCAAGGGCTTCTGGCAGGGGGGGCGGAACAAGGCTCTCGCCAGGGAAAGGAAAACAACATATTATTGTCAGGTATGGGCAGGAATCTCTTGGCGTCATTGTTGGCTGAGAGAGCCCCTCAATGCTTGCCGTGGGTTCATTGAGAGCGCAGGACAGAAGTTGCCTGCGGGCAGTGATTATCCAGCCACGCTGAGCTTTACTGTTTACAGAAGTGTGAAGCAAGGAGCGCCAAGGCCGCCTCGGAGTGCCAGACTGGCAGCCCCGGGTAATTAAACCCTGGCCATCCGCCTGGCACTTTCTCCGCTTGAGGAGGGAGACGAGGGTACAGGGTAAGGGGGAAGAGTCTCTTGTGTGTGATGCCCTATGTCAGTCTTTGGGCTTGCAAGGCCATGACCCACTCTTAACAGAAAGCAAGAGTGAGTGAGCGTCAAAAGTGAGTGAGTGAGTGTCAGGCCTGCAGTCTGCCCTCGTCTCTTTCAGAAGCTGGACAATTGTTTTCTTCTGAATTAATGAATGAGCCATGAAGGAGCTTTGCAGGCCGCCATTAGAAGTCTATGGTAAGATATAGCGGGGAGGGTAGATGCGGCTGATCTCTGCTCCTCAGTGTGATGGAGTCTGGTGACCGGCTCAAGTGCACCTGATGCAGATCACCAGGAGTCTGTTGAAACCCGAAACATGTCCTGCTCCCAAGAAAATACATCCTGACAAAGATGATGCTTCGCTTGTGTTTTTACGCAAACAGTATTTGCATCACTCCACACAAAAGCTACCCTGTGAGCCCACGCAGTGCTTTATTTGTAAAAAGTGCCCGGTGGACCTTGTCAGGAGCCACTCCAGCTCGCATCACCCATTGCTTCTGGCAGCAGTGTCAATGACAATGTAAACACAACTACTAACTTTCACACTCCTACAAGTGTGACAGTTCAGACTATTCCAGCCCCCCAAAGGTATAAGAATGGTTTGGGCAGTGGGCATTACTCATGTTACTGTATATTGAATTAATAAACAACTGTTGTGTTCATCTCTAAAATAAGATAAACAGCCCCACCGCATGGCTGACTGCATTGGTGCCGGTGTTGATAATTATGTGCCGGTGCTGAGTACTGGAAACCACCGGATCAAATTAAGCACTGTCCTGGCATTCCCTAATTTACATTTGGATGACACAATTTAGTCATCTATAGGGTGGGACAGATGCATTTGTGAATGTAGTTTATGCTGCTGAGTCAGAGTCGACAGTGTCCCTCCTCAAAACCTGTTCCAGTCCTTGTCGGTTTCCAGCTTTCAGGTACTTTCAGAATGCATCGCTTTTAGGAGGCCTGCCTTAGATGGATGAGGAGTGGGAATCCCACACTGCCAACCTCATTAGCAGGCCTCTCATAGCTCGGTTGAATCGTCATTGTGTATGACATAGCCGATGAGCACCATCTATTGGTTACTCTAACTTTCAAAGTGCAGGGATGTGTGCTACCACTGCGACTCCAGGCCACCACCTGGATAGGGCTGACCGTCCCAGTAAAGCATATTAACATGTTGGTGTACCTCCAGCGCAAACAGGGTCTATGTCCCGCAGGGGGTGGTAAGTCTATCCGATTACAACCACATATAACTAATAATGGGCAGAGTAAGTCATCTTGTTTATTCTGCAAATGCCATTGTGGTATGCACTTCAAGGGCAGCAAGCACCATCTTTAGCTTAGTGGGAAGTGACCACACAGGCCAGAAGAGGGGCAGTTCATGCTCATCTCCTAAATAAGCAAAGGCAAAATGTAAATTACACCAGCATAGTTGGGATAGTTTTGGGAATTTTGCAATTAATTACATTGATTTTTTTAAATACACCTTTATGTCACCTAATTAAATGCTGTTCAAGGCAAAATGGTACCACGAACAGAGGAGAACAATGAGAATGGCCAGAACATGAGCAGCTGTTTCTTCCTTCATTTGTGTTTTTTGGATAAATCTATTTACAACAAAATGAATCTTCACACCAAAAACTGATGCATTTTGTCTTAATTATATAGAACTAAATAACGGGTTTGCATTTTGTATAATTACACATAATCTTCTAGACATTTCACGTAATTACACAACACATTCCACATATTTTGCTCACCTCTACTTAATTTGTAAAAGAATAAATGCTGTGGCCCCAAAGGTCTGCTCAGAAGCCCCTGGCCGGCGCGATTAAATGTCTGCGCACCAATACCAAGGCAGCGTGGTCTTGAGTCCACCTCACGTCTCTCTAAACCACCACTGGACACAACCTGCCCCTTTATTTCACTCTACAGATCCATGCTTTCTCCATTTGTGACTTTTTTCTGCCTTTCTCTTTTTCCCCTTTATGTGTTTTCCCTGTTTTACTCTCGGGAAATGTCTGGTGAAGAAATACAACTGCAGGTCCCCAAAAATGAGTGCTAGTGGGCCCCACAGCAACCACCGGCTCAAATTAAGCACTGCCCCTACTCCTATTGTACACTAGGGTAAAACCATGGCTTAATTGCTTTTACAGCCAAGCAATCAGCAGAATTCATCTGAGTTTCCAACAAACAATATTCTGGGCTGATCTATTAAGCCAGTGCACCACTGAGGCAGTAGGCACTAAATACTAAAAGTGCAGACAAGAAGTGAAAAAGAGAAAAAAAAACAACCCTTTGCCATCCGTACACCCAGGATCTGGAACAACATCTCCGTATCCATCAGCACCGCCCCATTGCTAATCCAATTTAGGAATGAGTTGGAGACGCACCTCTTTAAAGAACATAATGCATTAACTGTCCACAAACCAGCTACATCTCCTCTTACTTGCTGACTTTATGCCCGTCTTTGGCCCTGTGCAGCGTTTGACTGCCATTTGGCTAGGTTCTGCTATAAAAGCACCACTTACATACATGTGCCTAAATTTTTTTTTATATACGTCCTGATTTTAATTTCGAACCAACTCTCCTAACGAGAGACAGATGTCTTTGCATGATTTGTAAGAATTACCAGGGTTGTAGCTTCAGGGGGGTTGTTTGGGGTGTTACGCCCTCCTAATAAATGTATTTTCTGATTAACAGTTGAGTACAGGTGCTTTCAGTAGGTATAGGGAGGTCAATCAATCAATCAGGGTTTTATTAAGCGCGACCAGTAAGGGTCTCAAGGCGCTAGGTGTGGGGGTGGATGCAGGTTCCGATCCATCAAAGAGGGGGTCTGTCGAACAGCCAGGTTTTGAGGTTTCTGATCAAGATGGGGAGCGATGTTATCTGTCAGAGGTGAAGCGGAAGGTCGTTCCAGGCTCTGGCCGCGAGGAAGGAGAATGAGCGGCCTCCCGATCTGGTCTTTCTGATGCGGGGGACCACGGCGTAGGAGAGCTGGGCTGATCGTAGGGTCCTTTTGGGTGTGTGGAATTTGAGTCGGCTGTTCAGGTATGCTGGTCCGGTGTCGTGGAGGGCCTTGTGTGCGTGGGTGAGCGTCTGTCTGATTTCACCAGGAATTTTTACATGCACACAGACAAAAATGTACAAACACTCTCTCCCTTTCTGTTTTGAAAATCCTCGAAAATGTTGGTTATTTTACAAAATATTCTCATTTCTCTCACTTAGTACTCCTACCAAGCCACGTGCATCTCCCTTTCCACTGCCCCTTAAGCCCCTCTTGTGCATCCTGCTTGTTGTACAATGTATTTTAACATTATATGCCAGTGTGATGGTTGAATTACGTGTACTTCTTGAAGAAAAAAAACGACACAACTTTGGACAGCTCCTAGTTAAAACCTCCTGAGGGTCAAAGGATGACGTCCCAATTGACAACCAGAAGAGGCCCTGGTTGAAAGAGTAAACTTCACAGAAGCTAAAAGCACCAAAGGCTTCTTAAATGAACTATTCTTGAGACCATGAGTTCAGTCGAGGTCTTTCTAGTCATTTAGAGTCGAAGCCCAAATCAAGTTCAGCGTCAAATTAAGGGAAAGACAATTATATGCCACTGTTGACAAGAAAAGAGCTGCAGAAACCCATCATCGTCTCCAACCAAGGGATAGCGCCCAAAGAGGGTGTAATACACTTTTACTTCAGCCTCTAACTGAAAACCACAATTTACCTCTGAATGAAGGACCATGCGGCCAGCATCCCAGCGGCATTTACCAGTATCATTGCGGCTGCAAATGGGAAAATGAGCACCGTGCTCACCAAAGAAGCTACACATCACCCTGTGCTCCTGCGCAATGTCAATGATGCCAAGAGATGGCCACCCCAACAATCTAAAAGATACACCGTCGCCAATTAAACCTAGCCCGACAGTTATGCGCTATTTTTGTAAGGTTTATTTAAAAAACGTATGTCAGCTCTTTAATTTGCTGTCTTCTGCTGAACGATGCAGCCTTGCAAGTACCTGTGTATGTGTTTGAGTATGCACGTATATGTGTTTGTATATAGGTTTCGGACACTGGTGGCCACTTAGGGCCTTACCACATTCTCCAGCACCTGCCGTTCCACTGACTTCATGAACATTGGTCCATGGAAAACAGAACAATTTCTTAGGATTTCGGTATAATATACAATTATACAACACCAAACCCATCCATTTGCTTTGTTTTATGAATGAAAAATAGGGCTGTGAGAAGCTAAATTTTTATCTCTGCCCAGAGATAGCTTTATTTGTCTCGCCAGCCTAATGTTTTAAAACAGATTAGAATACAGTGCATACAAAGAGGGGCTTTCGGTCAGTCCTCTTAATTCAATAGCCGTTCAAGCATGATTCACATTTTGCTTCCACCCACCACAGCAGACAGCATGGGGCCATGGGTCAGCCCACTTCATCCATTGGCTTTCTTGGACAGCGAGTGACAGCATGTTTCTTGATCACAAGAACATGGCTACAGTAGTAGGAGTGCACTTTTTAGGCGTCACCTTAGACAGTGCATGCACTTTTGAGATGTTTTGTTCCTTCTAGCCCAGCCACTGCTTACCATTGGTTGCGCCTCCATCACTCGCATTTATTTTCATTGGTCCGTGGCAGCTGGTTTCATTTTCCCGGTCTTGCTACTGACAGCTTTGGGAGTTAGCACTTTTGAGCCGGTGCGTATCACACAAATTCCAGAGAGGCGTGTGCATCAAACTGGGGTGTGCTTCCACAACTAGGCCTCTCAGGAGCCATACTGTCACCTGTGTGATTGTGTCCACATGGCAAGTATAGTTCTGTTCGTCAGCCTTGTGTTCCCCCAGACAGGCTCTAGAGCGTTGTCAGAAACAGCAGGCGTCCCCCATTTCCCTATGTTCAGCAATCTAGCTTTAACTCTGAGACACCCCCAGGAGAACAAGCATTGGCATAGCCAACAGGTCGCGCTTTTGGGACCTTATAAGTATTTAGTTATGCAGCACAATATCCTTGGTGCAACAACATTAACTGTTGCATGGTTAAACACTAATAAGGCCCCAAAGGCGAGACCTATTGGCTATGCTAATGATTGTTTCTTCAAGCAACTCATGCTGATGTAAAAAAAACCACTGACAAAGCCAATAGATCTTGCATAGGCGAAACCTATTTGCAAAGTATGAGGCACACGAAGTGGGTGCATTTAAGTGTATTTATTAGGTAATAGCACCACCCGCAGGAAGGAAAGGTCGCAAAAATAAACTGTGCTGGTTTTGGGCTGTACTTTAAGAGTTGGCCTGCTTCCACGGCTTTCCTCTAGATACTGCACAAGCCCATCCACCTTCAAAGTGTTTTGCATAGTGACAGCCCTATTTTTGGCATAAAATGACATCTACACCCTGCTTACCTGGGCTGTCCATACCTTGGCTTGCCTGGGCTATCGCCTCTCCCCAATACTGGTGTGGTGTAGCAGGGAGTCCCCAAATATGACTAATGCCTCTCCACCCCCCCAAATGCAGCTGAATGTACAATGGAATTGGGTCTCACCTTCTTGCCTATGAGGATACGTGTGGGGAAAGTCCAACAGGTGCAACTTCCCCATAGTCAAACTCAGAGAGTCCCTGATATGTTAAGCTGGGGGAACTGGAAGTGATGAGAAGCACCTTTGACAAGCTCACTTTCACATTAACCCTGTCAGAGCTGTAGGAACTGGCAAGATGACAGCGGTCTTCAAATACGGTTGTTTTGATCGAATAAGGAATGTAGGAGCATCAATACTTCTACAGTCACCACAGCCATTTGTCCGATAGCTCTGAAACGCATATGCAAGAGTGGCACAACCACTCTGCAAGTACATCATTGCATTCCATACAAACAGAACCCCACTCCAAAAGAGTGCAAAGATACCACCAACCCACTTGTTCATGCCACCACCAGCAGGAAAGGCCCATGAAGCAACAGTCGGCCATATATAGAAAATTATGCACATCAGCCACCACAGAATTGAATATTTTATTGAACAATCCACAGGATGTTTGTTTTCATGATGGTGGCACAAGAGAAGATGGCAGGAAACAGCTGGAGGAGAGAGCAGCAGCAATACCTTGCCTAACTTGCCATTGCCTTGAAATGATTTATGCTTTGCATTTATTCTACAGAATATGGGCAGTTTCTATAGCTCAACTTAGTGTCAGACTGTCTAATTTTACCAACTAAGCAAAACAGGGGGCCAATCAAGAAGTGGAATGCAGTCTGTTGGAAAGGAATGCAAGGACCAAAGGCAGGCATCAGCGTAATCCGTGCTTGCAAGTGTGACAGAAGCCAAGCAAGAGCTCTTCCCTCTGTACAGAAGGACGGAGGTCCAAACACGTGTGATGAGCATCATACTTCGTGGTTCGAAATTTTCTTGTGCACATTACAAAAAGAAAATATGGACTGGTCATGTCTGTTACCCTACAGGCCAGTCTGACCCTGTGTAGGCAGGCTACCTGGCCCTTGGGGCAATAACAACAATAACAGACTTTGCAGAACGACTTTGTACCTTTAATGAAAATGCATCTTTTCCCCGCAAGAACAGGGCCTTCTCAGCTCTGGGTATCTGAGCTTTGGATGCACCTTTTTTTCTTTTACACTAAAATATATAAACTATAGTATGTTGGTTAGCTCGGCGTGTCAAGTGTATTTTTACCACTCAGTAATCCTCAGTACATATTCATATTTTACAACTGAAAAATTAACAAAATAGACAACCATCGTAATAGGCAGAAAAGGCACTGGAAACTTTGTGTGGGATGTGCAGCGGTGCGCTGAATGTTGTCGAGCCCCAGAACGGAAAACATCCGGTGCTCCGGATGAGAAAAGAGGCTGGGTGGCCTGAACTTTAAATTTGCCACCGGTTACTTGAACAGAGAAGCCAGCGGGGGCTCGGAATATGAAAGGAGTGGCCTGACAAGCAGAGAAACGTCTGGACACGGAATACTTTTTTTGACCAATCACGACTGCAACATTTAAGGGATATTCCTTTCAGCTAAACGTCTTAGTCAGAAGAATACGCATCCTTAGAAGGGGGTACAGGCTGCTCTTTTAAACTTCAAGACGGAAGAAACCAAACTATTTCTCTGATAGTGCCCAAGAGAGCTTGGGATTACATTGCCCCTTCCACTAGAACAATCCCGCTTTCAAAAGGAATCGACGACAATCCTCTTCACACTACACCGTCAAAACGTATTGCCCACCATCACCGAGCTTTATTATCCCATCCCATTTTTAAAAAAATAAATAAAAAATGCCATGTGTAGCGAGACGTTTATGAATCAACATCGGATCACCGTATGCTATACAATTTAGCTATCTTATAGCGCAGCTTGCTTTTCCCTATCACAGTGCGGCAGTACCACCTATTGACGGAGGGATTTATTGCACTGGATTGTAAAATACTCACGACTGCGTGCTCTATTTAAACTTTCACCTCTACACTCATTTCTGTCCATATAACAGCTGATATATTGAGGCGTAGTTTTAAATAAAATACTCATGCACTTGCTAGAAAGAAAAATATAATTTCTAAGATGGTTTTATAAAGTTACAAACAACAAAATAAACGAGCACGCACGCGGTGTGCAATGTGCACGCACCATGACGAGAGAGGAAAGCCAGGTGGCGCCTCTGCTCGTCATTGTGCGTGTAACCACACGCTCTATGCCAGCCAAAAGCGTGTGGTCGGACTTTTAAAAGCCCACACACTAAATGTCTCGCCGAGTAGCGCATGCGCTGGCTCAGGTGAGACCTAAAAACATAGGGGGCTCATAAAGGGGAACGGGTGGGGGCTAATGTTAAATTTCAGAATCAAGAGTGCCTGTTCCCCGACTTCAGCTGTGGTGCGTCGGGTCAGACAGTATGAGAAGCAGCTAAAAGTTGGCAAATTGATTCTGTCCACGTCTGCATCAGTGAGCGGGCCCCAGCAACTCTGCATTGACGTTATATGCAGCCAAGCGGCAGCCACTGGCCTCCAGTGGTTTCCTTGGTGCTGCATATAACGTCGATGCCTTATGTTTGACAGGTCATGCCTTTTTTTCAACCCCCGCCACATCCAAATTGAGAAGTAGTCTCCTCTATTGTGTGCCACCATAACAACACCAAAGGAAACAGTGTTTGTTATGGATCATATATCATTGCCTAAGCAATATATTAAGACATCGTCAAAGTCAACGGAGCTAGCAAATGTTACAGAAGAGGAAACATCTGCTATAACAAACAAGCATTAAAAATGCAATAGGTCTCGCCTTTCATTAAGTTAAAGCCATTTCCATTTGCTTTGCTATACAATACCATTAGCAAAGCAAATGGCTTTAACTTAATCAAAGGCGAGACCTATTGCATTTTCAATGCTTGTTTTTTAACCTAGTCACAAAAACAGGTTTGACCGATGTCACTTTCCAACAAACTCGGTGTTTTGCTGCATTTTCTTGGCTGTGGCGGCGGTGAAAGCTGTGCACGCACCTTGGTAGTTGTACGAAGAGGCGGACACCATTCGAGAGAATTCGAAACATTCTTTAATTTACATTTATTAGAATAATTTGTAAAACGGGTTCAGTCTGCCATCTTATTAGAGTCTTTGGGGCATACTTTACACAACGTGATATGGCAATTTTACCGACTTTTTTGGGCCGATTGTAACCCTCGTTTCATCGCCCTTAGGATGACTTACTAAGCCAGCTAGGGTTGGTTCTAAGGGGTGATCGTAGAAATCTCTGAAGTCCCCTGCAGTGGGCTCTTCTGCAGACACATTAGGTGACCTCACCAATGCCTGCAAGGGATACTGGGGGCGAGTTAGTCCGTAGCAGTGGCCTGCAGCGACAGTAGGTGTTTACGCATCTCTGGTGCCTGGTGCTGCTCACACCACCAGGAGCCTCTGGTGAGGTTGTTGGGAGCGCAGCCGGCTGCAACTCCTCGGAGTGGTAGCACCTCACCACGAGCAAGCTTTGTGCTATGTTGTAATCTATACTGGACTACAAGTGTGATCCCGGGCCAGCCCCACAAGGCTTGCCTGATCAGCAGAACCCGAAGACTTCACAAAACGAACTTCACAGTAGTATAGGAACCATGAGGCTTACAAAACTAAACGTTCACACTTGGACAAAACAAAAAAGTCTCTGCGCCCAGCGCCCTGTCTCCTGTTTTCCTATAACTATGAGGGCTTAGCCGCATATAAGGTGCGGCAGTAGATACCATATAAACAGTGGACGGGGGAGAAGTGTCCTTAGTGCCAGTCACTGTGGGAAAGCGCACTCCTGGCCCCATTCTCCGTCCCGCCGTCGGCTGGCACAGCTTCCCGAACATTTCTTGCATACCCGCCTCCACCTGACTCTTCTGCTATCAGGAGGGGGTGCTGTCGTCCGGCCAGAAATGTCTCAGCATATGTTGTTCCTCCTTGGGAAATACTTCCGTTATCGCCCGACTCTGCAGCTGGAATCGTTTTCCATTCAGGGGAGGGGACAAAATAGAGGCGCATGGTTGCCACGGGGTAAAAGGGAAGGCGCTCACAGCAACCTCGATTCGTAAGAGGCAGCCAGTCTGGCAACCCGGGTTCGAAGTGCAATGTGGCGGCACACGGAAGGAACATGGACGTCAGTTACATCAAGTTTTAAAGTTTATATGTAGAGTTTCAAGTGCATTATTAGATCCACCCCCCTTCTAGCCTGACGCAGGAAAACCAATGAAAACGCAAATGTAACATTTTTACATTTTCTCGAATGGCAGTAAAGGATGGATAGTCACCCTTCTGTGTGGAGATATGTTATTTAAATGAAAAACACATGCAAGTTTGTTCTTGTTCTTTTGGGCGTCATTAGTCAGTCCTCCTCTTTGGGGAGTATGGCGCAGACCCGACCCACTCACTGTCTGCAGAGCTCCCTCCAGGAATAGCGTGTGGACGGGGTCCAGGGAAGCTGCAGATTTACGAGCGAGCCCCTGTAACAAGGCCTGGTCTCCGAGCACCTAAATACTGGAAGGAGGGGCGTCGGGGCAGTTTGGCACAGGAACATCCTACACTGGCACTGGATGCACCCCCAGCCCCTCCTTTCACCCTGATGGTCAGCTAATTCTCATCACTCCAGGGTGGTTAGGAAACTACTCGTGAACTCCCTCCTCGAAGCCCGGCTGAGGCTCCTGCACCCCACCTTATTTATCCAACATCCCCGCCAAGGGCATCGAGCCAGGGCGTCACTATCACTGAATACACATGTTTATAGCAGACATTGGTCAAGGATGACTCGAGCTCATGCTACCAGGCACTTTAAAAAACATTTTAATGTGTTATTCCCCAGAAAACTCCATACAGACTGCAAGAGCTGCGCGCGAGTGACGTGACTCTCAGTTACTGTCATTTCAGAGGCGATTCACTGACGCTTTCATGTGCGAGATGTTGATCTCACACGGGACCATTTATAAACAAGCGCGGTCCCGAAAGCAAAAGAGGATCGCGCCGGAGCATGGGCATCTCTTGTCTTTATGGGGCCATGTGTTTAAACACATGGCCCCATAAAGATAAGAAAGTGCTTCACAACAGCCGTGAAGCAGGTGAGCCAGTCCGGCTCGGAGAAGAAGGGTGTGAACAGAAAACCCTCATTTCCAATGGCAGGCCACCGTTTAGCAGGAAATTAGGGGCGGGGATTAAAGCCCTCTTCTCAAAGTCCTCTCTTACAAAATCTTTCGCGAAGGCGAAGCAGCGCTTTGCGCTGCAACGCACGCGAGACCTAAAAAGACGGGTGCACTACATTGGAAAAGTGGAAAAGGAATACGATGCAATTTATCCGCATCTAGTATCCTACCAAAGATTGCAATTTTAAATAAGGGTGCAGCCAGTCGGGACATGCCAGCAGTCTCTAATGACTGAAGTGCTTCCCCAGCACTCTGAAGACGTCTTCATTACCAAGAAATGCCTTTTGCCATATCTGCCTTCGTCTATGCCACCCATCCATTATCTCACCTGGGATACCCCGTTGATTGTGTTCGGCTGGCATGGGGGGTGGTCACTTGTGCTTCATGCTCCCCGAGGCTCCTTACCAGCAGGTCAGCAGCTCGCGGGACTCACTGGCCAGTCTGTCACTGAGACAAGCTCCATTGTCTTCCACCAGCGTCATAACACATGTCGCTTTCGGGCAGGGATGAGCCGTCTGGTTGAGCTTGTAATGCAGGGGGAATGGCCGTTATCAGCAAAAGCAATGTGTGGCCCTAATACAGGAGTTACATGCTGGGCTACCCTGTCCTTCTGTCAGTGAGCGGTCATCCTCCCTCTATACAGAGTGACTTTCGCCCACCTCTCTCAGTGAGTCCCCGCCGAGTAAACCGGCCTTAGGCTAACTGAATTTAAACTCTGCCTATATCAGTTTTTGAGGCGCACTCCTCCACCCAAAGCCACTTGGTCAGTTCTTTCATCACGGTCAGATCTTTCTACTGTTAAAACCCCCCCGCCTCTTCCTCATTGCCCACTCTACCTCTGTGACAAGTTAGGCCACCAATTTTGTGGTGAGCATGACTGGCACACCTTTCCCTTCCTTTATTTCTACAGTTGTTGCTCTGCGGGAGTAAGTTGTCGATTCCACCATTAATCCACACTTCTGGAACTTAAAGTTTTCACCCCTAAGAAGTTTGCGCCTGGGGCAACTGCCTCTGTGGCCCCACACACACTACGCCATTGCTATGAGCTTCACCCATTGGCGGTCACTCCAAAGACGCACTGGAATAGAGGCAAGTTGTCACTGGCCGTAGACGTGTCAGTTTTGACTCCCTTCACTTCTCCTGTCGTGGCTCTCCAGGATCTGTCACCAGCCTTCGGGAAGGTCATCTGGCTGCACTTTGCCTGCATTTCCACCTTCATTCCACCTGGCAGAGAGGATGTGGAGATGGAGCCAAAGCTGCCAACTTTATAACTGGGGAAGCAGGTTCAGATTTCGGCGTCGGCTTAACATCCTATGATTCCGAACAAATCACTTGATCTCCTGTGCCTGGAAAATTATTATGGCTTTGTGTAATGTAACTGATGCTCATGTAAAGTGCTTCAATACCTTCGGGTCAAGTATGCGGTATATAAAATTGCAAAAAACAAACAAAAAACAAGCACTGATAAAGCCAATATGATGTGGTCAACACTGCCTGTGTGAAACAGTTTATCTGTTAATTTTCACACACACTGCTGTACAACATGGCTTAACAAAAACTTTGACAAAGCCAAATGGTAGAGCTATTGGGCTTTGTCAATGTTTTTTTGCCATGTTGTACAGCAGTGCGGCGTCTGTGCAGCATGGTTGAAAGTAAAAAAGAAATGCTATGATACAGCAGCGTTGACAGTGTCAAAGCACTTTTTTGTTTTACTTTCAGCCATGCTGCACAGCAGCCATACTGCATGGCAGCCATGCTGCACGGCAGCCATACTGCATGGCAGCCATACTGCACAGCAGCCATACTGCACAGCAGCCATACTCCTGTCCAACATGGCTAAAAAACACATTGACAAAGCCAACAGATCTCACATAAGCAAGACCTTTTGGTTTTGCCAATGCTTGTTACTTATTTTTTCTTTGTAAGCCTATACCTACTATCTTTAGATGGCAAATTTAGCCTTTTTCCGTTTAAACTTTTATTTTTATTCCATATGTTTGCATTTAATTAAATACCGTGACACACTCATAATCCAGGCATATTGGCTTTGTCAGTGCTTTATCTTTTTCAACTTTACGAAGGTCATTGGTAAACTTCACAATTTCACAAAGCTTTTGTCCTTTTTAGGTTGTCATCAGGTGTAAAACGTATCTTTTGCAAAACACATAGCCTTGTTTTTCAAAATAGATCTGCACAACGTACAGTATGCCACTATGAACAGAAAGGTTTTCGAAAGGTAAATTTGCAGAGAATTATTCTGCACAGATTTTCCAGCGTGGCTGAGTTTGCGTAGACATTTTGTAAAAGTTCAGAAGGGCAGCAATCCTTGCACGCTTTTATTCAGAAGCATTTCTGGACGCTTTTACTTCCTCTTCAAAGCAGAGAAGCTTTAGATGTGTATCTCAAAATCTCACGGAGAGATAACGTGTGTTTTCAGATTAGAAAATGCCAGTGCTTGTTTTTTGTGTGCAGTTTCACATGGCACGAACTCGACCCGAAAGTACTGAGGAGCTTTACATGAGCCTCAGTTACATTACACAAGGACACGTTCATGGTTTTAGGCAGGGGAGATAAAGTGATTTGACCAGGATCACAGGAGGTTGACCCGATGAGGCTCCCAGGTTTTAACAAGGTGGAGAGTAAGTATAGCGTCAGAATTAAACAAAGTGAGTCCGAAAGTGATCCATTCCGATCACTCTAATGGTGATTTGTGGGATTTCTCTCTCCTGATCTATAACAGAAAAGATCTTGAGAAAAATGGAAACAAATTGTACATTATATAGCACATTGATGCAAAGAAACTGGTATCTTCTACAGTCAGACCATATATTCTGAGAAGGCACATTGAAGTTTGTAACCATTTATAGAGTGAAGGGAAGTAGTAAGTGAGGTCTGGCAGTGATGTTGTCTGGTATGAAAATGGTTTCCTAGGGCCTGCGTGCATGGTTACAAGAGGTATGGGGTAGTATGTGAAAATTTGAGTGCCACGTATGAGGGAAGAAACATGCCCTAATTATTTTATAGAAAAATTGCAGGAGCCTCAAGTAAGGACAAGTCAAAGAACGATGTCTGGGCGAGCACACGCCCATGGTATTTGAATTGGTGCTCTTTGAGGCATGCTGGAATCACATATATGTGAACAAGAGGAGTGTACGCTGGGCAGTGCCTAGAGAGTAGAGTCTACTCAGTGTCCATGTTGGCACTAAGTTCTATTCGTGATGGTCAGTGGATCGCTCTTCGACAAGTGTGATGTGGGATCTAGAATGCTGGGTGAGTTGGGTGTCTTGGCTTCAGTGTCCACCTTCGCTGTAGTGATTTTGCTTCAAGAGGGGGGTTGGGTGCATAGGAGTGCATAAGGATTTACAATAAATTGATGGATCTGGAGGATTGAAAAAACTTGGCGCTGGAGACTCTCTGAGTACAACGTGGCCTCAAAAATTAGATTTCTTACCAGCAGAGATTTCCCAAGCTTTGCAATTCATACTCGAATGAGACGCCGCCGTGCTGTGATCTCCACAAGTGAGGGATCCCCATCTGATGAGGAGTGTTTTCTTTTTTTGATATAAAGAACATAGGTAAACTACCATAGGCCCGCGGTGTGCCGGAAGAGCAGGCGAGCTACCCGCAGATGAACACATGCAGCTAGGTGAGCATCTGGGGAGTCTGATTGGAAGGGGAGGAGAGGTCTTGCCACTAACTTTCAAACTCTCTCTAGTCTGCCCAGGAGGTACTTGGGGGCACCACGCAGTTCTTCGGCAGGGTCCAATCATAAGAGTAGCAGTAAAGGGGATGTTTGCATCCTGTAAGGAACTCTGCCAGAACAGTCGCAGTAGAAGAAACAGGACTTCACTGCTCAAAGTCAAGTGATGCCAGGATAAGGCCAGCATCATCCATAGACGTCGATGGTGTGAAGCTCCGCTGGCCATAGTCAGGGTAACTGTCGGTGAGGTGCTTACTGTAGGCCAAGATGTTCAACTTACCAGCATTAGATTAGGTCATTCTTGGTCATTTAGGTGACGGTCAGACTTTGGGGACAAGTGGTAAGAGAGTCTCAAAAGGAAAATATTAATATTTGGCAAAAGTCCAAGTCGTTGACAAAGTTTAGTTAAATTGGGGGAATTCAATATCGACTTAGAAGTTATTCGCCATATTCTAGGTTCCCAAGATGGCCGTTCATTCAGGCTGAAGGACCAGGGATGCTCAGGGGGATGCACGCTAAGCTCTGACAAGTCAAGGTGGCATCTTATCACAGAAGGCTGCCATACCCTCAAAGAGATGTTCCCTGGGAAATCGGCAGAGCAATATAGACCTGCCAGCAGCAATATCGAAGACATAGTGAACCCCGCTACGCTGAGATCCTTATGTGTGTTTTATGTTATTTCTGTTTGAAATGTCAGGCTGCTGGTGTTGAACAATGTTTGTTTTCTTTACAAAAATAAAGTTTTATTAAACAAACCATTCAAAGATGGTTGTCTGTGCGTGAAAATACATCTTCCGCAAGGGAGCTTGCAGGGCTATTACTGAAGCAGTAACTTTATACGTTGGTGGTAATTCTAACTGGGTAACTAACATAATTTCATTTCTTGTAACTGCATGAGAAAAACAGATCATGTAACAAAATAGTAACTTAGCCACGTCCATTTTACACAATTCGGTTTCGCTTTTATTGTATTGTAGCTGCCATTACTAGTATGGGTTTTATATAGGAAGTAGGTAGTAACTAATGAACTATTTGTCATGCCCCGTGGTCCTGCCCCCAAGACATGTTTAGTATTTAAGGAGCTTAGGTGCACTCAAACGCCGCTTAGCGTTCTTGCTCCTAGCCCCATTTCAGTCCTTGTAGCGTTTGCCTGACTTCCACCTTGTTTGGTTCCTGTTTCCGGTGACGTTGATTTGTAGTTGATGAGTGCTGTCGGTTTCGGTGCTCCCTGCCTGGCGTAGCGTTGTCGCGTTCTCAGATGTTGGTTGCAGCGGATGCTGTTTTCCTTTGGTATATTTGATTACCTGGTTTAGCAAATCCTTCAAGCACGTAAGGTTCTGATTTGATCCCCGAGGATAGTTCCGGTACGTGTGTTCTGCATAGCGACCAGTCTCCCTGCGATAGTTCCTACACTTGTGCTTTGCATAGCGGCAAGTCTCATTTTCCCTTAGTTTTGCCGGGAGTTAAGGTTCCCTTGCTGACTTCCCAAGCGGTTGCTAACATTTCACGTCCGAACAATTCCTGTTTCTTGCACGTACTTTGATTAAGGATCCTCCCCCTTGAGCGAGAGAGGCTCTCTCGTTTTCCCTGCACAGACCCACTTTTCTTATTTATTTCTGGGAAGACTGGCGTGGACCACGGTGCAACATTTATGGGATGGCGTATTACATCAGAAACACGGTACCAGCTCCTTGCGCTGCCTTTTTATACATATTGTGGATTATAGGTATCGTGGAGATAATTATCCTGATTTACATTCTTGGCAGCTGAACATCATCTCCACTAGATGATTAAGCCAACTACTCACTTTTAGAAGGTCATAAAGAGGATATAATCCTGCATTGCTCACAGTCCTCCTGGAGACATACGGGGTGAGCCTTGTACATCCTAAGTATATGGTCTGACACATAGTTGAGTTACGTACCTCAACCTTATTCTTCCATGGTAGGGGTCCATAGTAAGTGAGACAAATCTACCACCCTTTCTACTTCTAGCTGTGAACGATAGCCGTGGTAGGTGCCAAAGAGGTGGGTTGTTCCTACAAAGGGGTTGCATGGTACTGATAGAGTATAATATATTCTTTTATGTTACAGCTGTGTGCTCCCGCCACCATCCCTGACGTGGTCCATCAACACAACCTGCCTTTCTCCCCACCTGTCCTTGTTTTGTTTCC
Organism: Triturus cristatus; assembly: GCF_964204655.1. Classification (NCBI taxonomy): domain Eukaryota; kingdom Metazoa; phylum Chordata; class Amphibia; order Caudata; family Salamandridae; genus Triturus; species Triturus cristatus. Next base: position 1,132,034,151 of record NC_140580.1, on the reverse strand, counting down.
CTGTTTTCCCCTGGCATGTCATCCGCTACTCTAGAGTCTGATAGAGTCGGAGGGCCGTAGGGGAAGACTGAGGACTCTTCTTCAAGTTCCTGACGCTCCTGTGGAACGTAACTGGCGACCCTTACAGAATGCTAAGCCCAAGCAGTGGGTTCCACCCGAGCATCATGGAACTGGGAGCAGTTTCGCTTGCAGACGTTGCCGGTATGCTAGGCAACTTGCAGGTCGAGACTCAGGCTTTGGCAGCCAGAATAGACACGCTCCAGCGACAACAAAGTATAGCAGCAGCGGGTGGGAGGTCCGATGCTGTACCACCAGTAATACAGGTCACTTCCTAAGGTCTTGTCCGATTAAACAGACTCTGACAAAGAGCTCGGGAAACTAGAGAGCCCGGGGTTCTGTGAGACGGGAATCCTGGGTAGTTCTGGACTGACAGTCTCCTCCTCTGAGTACGACAAAAACCCCACTAATCACCTCTATGTGTCAGCCTATATCTCGGTTGAACAACACGATCTTCATGTGGCTGTAATGATAGATTCCGGTACCTCTGGGAACTTTATGGATTCTGATTGGGCAAGAGAAAACTTGATACCGTGCGCTAAGAAAGAGGTAGCAAACAAGGTTACCACAATAGATGGCAGTTCTCTTATTTCAGGGCCAGTAATCCACAGAACCGTTCGGCTTCACATGCAAATAGACCCTGACCATCACGAAGACATTGAATTCGATTTGATCTGTTCTCCACAAATTCCAGTACTTTTAGGCATCCCATGGTTGCAGACCTATAACCCTATTATAGACTGGGAGAAGTCTACTCTAACGTTTCGTCCTGTTACAAGCCAAGAGTCCAGGATAGCGGTCGCACAGACGATAATCGATTCAGACATGAAGGAATCTGTACCTGAGTTACCTTCCTGCTACCAGGATTTGCACACGGTCTTCGATCCCAGGGAAGCGGAGGTCCTTCCCCCGCACAGGGTATACGACTGTCGGATCGATCTTGACACAGGATTCAGAATCCCATGTAGCAGGGTTTATGCACTCACAGAAAAGGAGAACTTATACCTCAGAGAATATTTAGACACCATGTTAGAAAAAGGGTTCATCCGGCCCTCACGATCTCCTGCCTCTTCGTCTTTATTTTTTATACCTAAGCGGGAAGGGGGTCTTCGATGTTGTATCGATTATAGGAGATTAAATAACGTCACTATTAAGAACCGGTATCCTTTGCCTCTTATAGCCTCTCTCCTTGACAGAGTGCGCAGGGCTCAGTTTTTCACTAAGCTGGACCTGCGTGGCGCCTACCATCTAGTGCGTGTCAAGGAGGGAGACGAGTGGAAGACAGCCTTCTGCACTAAATACGGGTTGTTTGAATATTTAGTGATGCCCTTTGGGCTTTGCAACGCCCCTGCTGCGTTTCAGTTTGTTATAAACGAAGTGCTCTGGGACATGCTTGATTTGTATGTGATCGCCTATATTGACGATTTGTTAATCTTCTCTCCCTCCATGTCGGAACATGTACTCCATGTGCGAAAGGTGTTGGAGTGCTTACGCGATAACCAGCTTTATTGCAAATTGGAGAAGTGTACCTTCCATACACAAGAAGTGCCTTTTTTGGGTTTTATTGTTTCACCTCGGGGACTCGGTATGGATCCTGTCAATGTCGAGGCCGTTCTCTCGTGGCCAGCGCCTCGTACGGTCAAGGAACTTCAGAGCTTTCTGGGCTTTGCCAATTTCTATAGGCGTTTTATTCAGAAGTATTCCGAATTGGCACATCCCATCACTGCCCTATTGAGAAAGGGATTTCCGTTTGTATGGTCAAGGGAAGCGGAGACTTCCTTTCAGCGGTTGAAGGTAGCCTTCACGCGTGCTCCTGTCTTACGTCATCCGGATCCCGCCTTGCCCTTTGTGGTGGAGGTGGACGCCTCTCAAGTGGCAGTGGGAGGTGTTCTGAGTCAAGTAGATCCTGACTTAGGGGACTGTCACCCAGTAGCCTATTTCTCCCACAAGTTCACTCCTGCCGAATATAATTATGCAGTGGGGGACAAGGAACTCCTGGCGATAAAGAAGGCTTTTGAGGAGTGGAGGCAGTATCTCCTAGGCGCTCGTTATCCAGCTGTAGTATACACTGACCATCGCAACCTCCAATACCTTAAATCAGCCAAAGCCCTGTCTATGAGACAACTATGCTGGTCCCAATCCTTCTGTGAATATGATTTCACCATACAGTATCGGCCAGGGAAAAGAAATGGCAAGGCGGATGCCTTATCCCGGCTGGGATTCGAACAACCGGAAGAGACGTTAGATGCACCCACCATTATTCCAGGAGAATCCATCATAGGTGGGTACTCACTGAGGAAGGTTTTAGGGATCAGATCAGATGGGGCCAATCCTCAGTGAACATGCAAGAAGTAGTGGGTTCTAATGAGACCATCATTAAAGAGGGCTATGTTTGCGTCCAAGGGGGAGTAGGGTTGCCTACTCAAGACTTACAAGCACAAGTCTTGGATTGGTATCATTCGCATCCCATGGCAGGCCATCCAGGAATCAAAAAGACTACCAAGGCAGTACGTGAACGTTTTTGGTGGCCTACTATGCTGAAGGACATAGAAAAGTTTGTGAGAACCTGTCATGTATGTGCTCAAACCAAGGTATCCCACCAAAACCCTGTAGGCCTGCTTCTCCCACTGACCTCCCCACCAGGCCCCTGGCATACGGTCTCACTTGATTTTATAGTGGAGTTACCAGTAACCAAGAGAAAGAACAATACATTGCTTGTGGTTGTGGATCTTTTCACGAAGACTGCTCATTTTGTCCCATTGGGTGGTTTGCCCACGGCTGCTGAATTGGCCTCTATATTCCTGCATCAGGTGGTTCGCCTCCATGGCTTCCCTTCTGTCTTGGTTTCGGATAGGGGGGCCCAATTTGTGTCTCGTTTTTGGAGGTGTTTATGTTCCTTGCTTCAGATTGATGTTAGACTGTCCTCTAGCCATCATCCTCAGTCAGATGGACAGACCGAGAGGGTTAACCAGTGCTTCGAGCAGTATGTGAGAAATCAAGTCCTGCACTCCCTCACGGAATGGGATGAGTGGGTATGGGTGGCGGAGATCTTGTATAACAACAGTCCGCATTCTTCCATCAACCACACACCTTTCTTTTGTTCTTACGGTTTTCACCCCAAACTGTTACCTGTAGGGGTCACCCCTGACAGCCCGACCCCAGCAGCCAATGACCTGGTGCAGAAACTGCAGGAAATACACAGCAAAACATTGGAGAACCTAGACTTGGCCAAAGTGAGATACAAGGAGGGGGCGGACTTACACAGGAGAATAGAACCTATCTATGCACCCGGGGATAAGGTGTGGCTTTCCACTAAACACATGTCGCTCAGTGGTCCTCGCAAGTTCAACCCTAAGTACATAGGTCCTTACAAGGTGCTAAAGGTGGTCAATCCGGTGGCATTGAAGCTTGAATTGCCTGCTTCCTTCAAGATCCACCCGGTTTTCCACGTTTCGTTGGTTAAACCAGCTGAGCCAGGCACTAAGATCCCTAAGAAACCCGCTCCTGTCACCGTCCAAGACAACGAGGAGTATGAAGTCGAGGCCATAGTAGACTCTCGCACAGTTGAATGAATGAATACTTTCTTATATAGCGCATGGCTACCCTAGAGCATCCCAGCGCTGTAAGACCCACAGGATATTAGAGGACATTGTTGAACAAGAATGTCTTTAGTTGCTTCCTGAAAGGGATGTGATTTGCTTCAAGCCTGATGTTATCGGGGAGTTTATTCCAACCTTTCGCCGCTTGGACAGAAAGTAGCCGGCCGCCCATCCGGGCCAACCTAACCCTGGGAACTACGAATAAATTACGTTGATTGGATCTAAGAGATCTGACTGATTGATGGCGATGAAACAGAGGATCCAAAATGGAAGGACCCATATTGTGAATGGACTTGTGTGCCAGACACATAGCCTTAAACACAATCCTATCCTGAATTGGGAGCCAGTGGAGCAATCGAATTGATGCCTTTGCTGAGCATCGTTTGGGCACTTTCAAAAGCAATCGGGCTGCGCAATTCTGCACAGCTTGCAGAGTTTTTATAGTAGCTACTGATGTCCCCAAATAGATAGCATTAGCATAGTCCAGTCGCGAGAGAATCAGCGACTGGACCAATATGCGTCTGGCTTCGAAGGGAAGAAGGTCTAGAACTTTTTTTAGGGATCTCATCAAACCGTAACAGGTTGCGGCCACCTTATTAGCCTGCTGTTGGAAATTAAGGGTGGAATCCATCCAGACCCCCAAGCTTTTTATTTTGGTCTTAGGCTTCGGAGGAGGTCCCAGACAGTTCGGCCACCAGGGGTCCAAGTTGATTGGGGCTTTGTAGCCCAACATCATGATATCAGTTTAGGATCCATTTAGCTTTAAGCAGGACGAGGTCATCCATTCAAGGACTTTAGTGAGACACGGGGTTAGTTTGTTAATCCCCTGATGTAAGTCGTCATCCCTCGACAAGGACACAACCAGCTGCGTGTCATCAGCATAGGTGACAAGCTGAATTCCCCAAGGAAGCACCACATCAGCCAACGGTCTCATATAAATGTTAAATAATGTAGGGCTGAGGGATGATCCCTGGGGAACGCCGTGACTCAATTGCAGCTGGCTTGATGACACCTCATCCTCAAAAACGGAGAAGTATCTGTCCGATAAAAAGGAGTGCAGCCATTTAAGAGTCAATCCTGAAACCCCTGCAAGGCGAAGCCGAAGCAACAGGAGCGAGTGGTTTACAGTATCGAAGGCTGCGCTGAGGTCCAGCAGGATCACCGCAGCGCAGCCTCCCGCATCCACAATACTCCTATTTGCCTCGACTACCGCCACCAACGCCGTTTCGGTTCCCTGCTTGGCTCTGAAACCAGTCTGGGTGGAATGTAGAGCGCCCGAAGGATCAACAAATGACGAGAGGGCCTGGTTGACATGCTTTTCAGCTATTTTGCTAAGACTGGGTAGCAGTGAAATAGGCCTGTAATTGGCCAGATCTTCCGGGTCCAAATTAGGCTTTTTTAATAGAGCCCGGACCTTTGCTCCCTTCCAGTTAGGGGGTACCACTCCTGAGGTCAAGGATAGATTAATGACCTGCATTATCATCGGGCATACTGTTTCCGAAACCTGTTTAAGAACCACCGGAGGAGCGACGTCCTGGGGGGAGCCCGATTTTAAGTTGTTAAGGAGCTTTCCAACAGTAGCAAGATCTAATAGTGGAAAGGCTTTGAGATCACCAGATGAGTTGGAATCTGCCACCTCCGACCTTTCAAGGCCACTCTCCAATTTATCAGGAGTATGTGGGGATATTGGAAAACTAGAGTAGATGTTGTATACTTTGGACGCAAAGAAAGCGGCTAATGCCTCACAATGTTTCTGACGGTCGGGTGGAGGAATGGAAGCCATAGGAGTAGTCACAAACGATTGAAAGATTTTAAAAATCTCCTTAGGAATACTAGCTGATTCTGAGATTTTACTTTGATAATATTCGGCTTGGGTGGACTTCAATAATTTTTTGTAGATTCTAAGAGATGTTTTATCATTCAGTTTTTGCAGCAAGAGAATAGTCCTTTCTCCATTTCCTTTCTGCACGTTTGCATGACTGCTTATGTTCCTTAAGATTATCAGAGTACCATGGATGTTTATTGTGGCCTTCCCGATGGCGCATCTCTTTTTTTGGTAGAGTAGCATTTAGAGTGCGATTAAGCCAGTTGTCAAAGGCTTCATTAGCGGCCACTGGGTCCTCATGAAAAATGGGCGGGCAGCTCCTCAGGGCCGCCTCCCAATCTTTGACTGGTAGTCTCGACCATACTCGGCCAACCTTCTTTGAAAGGTTAACCCTGTGATTTTGTGTTTCTGGCGACCAGACAAAGGAGAGTAAGGCGTGATCTGACCATGGGACAAAGTGGGGCTGATCACACACAATGTTCGTGAGATTGGTAAAACAATGATCTAGCAGATGTCCTGCTACATGTGTAGGGCTTGTCACAATTTGATCAAGGTGTACCAATCCCAAGGTATCAAGCAGACATTGCGATGCAGCTGCACCCACTTCATCAAGATGAATATTGAGGTCACCCAAGATGGAAAAGTTGGGCGTGCTGCTGATGGAGAGTGAGATTTTATCAAGAAGGTTATGACAAAAATGATGGTGGTCACCCGGAGGTCTATACACCAAGATCCCTGAAAAGGTGCACGTGGGCGAGAGGAAAATGGAGAAGCCGAGGCTCTCACACTCTGTAAGTGGACTTTCGTAAGTTCTGCAACTAAATAAGTTCTTATAAATAATTGCCACACCTCCTCCACGCCCTGTCAGGCGATCCTGTCTAATGATCGAGTAATTGGGTGGGAGAGCCTGGACTATATCCGGGTCCGATGACTCTGTAAGCCACGTCTCAGTTAGGAAGAGTATATCTAGTTCTCGTTCCTCTAAGATCAAGTGGATCTCTATGGCATGCCTAGGGAGAGATCTGCAATTTAACAGCGCAAATGTGACAGAAGAATTATTCACTTTCACTGACTTGAGGGAGTGACAATAGTGGCAAGAGGTAAATATATCTTCCGTAATGGCCTCTATAGGGCACATCGGTCTTGTGTCATTTCTAAGTGCCTTTAGAAACTCACCATTGTACACGTGGATGTTTGGGTGTGCTGATTCCATGACTATGGGTCTGAGCTCCGTCCTGATCCGTTCTGGCACGGACGGGCACAGACGGGCTTTCCTTAGGCGCTCACGGCGCATCCGCAAACGCGTACGCTAACGCGTAGGTGGACCGTTTCAATTTATGCTTTTACTCGCAACGTGTGCAGCCCTACCTCCCAGCAACTAGCGCGTCAACCTCGTCCTCCCCAAGATGGCCGCTGTACTGGATCGGCCCCTCTAGGTCCCAGCTACCGAGTCCCAGCGTGACGAGGCAACCAAGAGGCCCCCGCAGGGTACGGCGATATATGTAAGTAAACTTTCACTCGGCGAGTGTAATGTGCAAATAGGCAAGAGTGTAATAATTTTTTAATAAAAGTTCAACAAACAATTTTCAAAGGTTAAAAGCTAACTGGCTCCCGGCTTCCGCCTCAGGAGCAAAATAACGTCCCTAGGTCAGTTGGAAGGTCTCTCCAGTACCTTCTTCATTAGAAAGGGTATGGGGTGGAGGAACGCACTTGGGAATCAGCTTGTGACGTGCATGCTCCTCGGTTAGTTCGGCTTTTCCATCAGAGGCACCCAGACAAACCCAAGCCGATGGGGGAACATTGTGGTGGGAGTGTGCTGTCATGCCCCGCGGTCCTGCCCCCAAGACATGTTTAGTATTTAAGGAGCTTAGGTGCACTCAAACGCCGCTTAGCGTTCTTGCTCCTAGCCCCATTTCCGTCCTTGTAGCGTTTGCCTGACTTCCGCCTTGTTTGGTTCATGTTTCCGGTGACGTTGATTTGTAGTTGACGAGTGCTGTCGGTTTCGGTGCTCCCTGCCTGGCGTGGTGTTGCCGCGTTCTCAGATGTTGGTTGCAGCGGATGCTGTTTTCCTTTGGTATATTTGATTACCTGGTTTAGCAAATCCTTCAAGCACGTAAGGTTCTGATTTGATCCCCGAGGATAGTTCCGGTACGTGTGTTCTGCATAGTGACCAGTCTCCCTGCGATAGTTCCTACACTTGTGCTTTGCATAGCGGCAAGTCTCATTTTCCCTTCGTTTTGCCGGGAGTTAATGTGCCCTTGCTGACTTCCCAAGCGGTTGCTAACATTTCACGTCCGAACAATTCCTGTTTCTTGTACGTACTTTGATTAAGGATCCTCCCCATTGAGCGAGAGAGGCTCTCTCGTTTTCCCTGCACAGACCCACTTTTCTTATTTATTTCGGGGAAGACTGGCGTGGACCACTGTGCAACATTCATGGGACGGCGTATTACATCAGAAACACGGTAACAGCGCCTTGCGCTGCCTTTTTATACATATTGTGGATTATAGGTATCGTGGAGATAATTATCCTGATTTACATTCTTGGCAGCTGAACATCATCTCCACTAGATGATTAAGCAAACTACTCACTTTTAGAAGGTCATAAAGAGGATATAATCCTGCATTACTCACAGTCCTCCTGGAGACATACAGGGTGAGCCTTGTACATCCTAAGTATATGGTCTGACTCATAGTTGAGTTACGTACCTCAACCTTATTCTTCCATCGTAGGGGTCCATAGCAAGTGAGGCAAATCTACCACCCTCTTCTACTTCTAGCTGTGAACGATAGCCGTGGTAGGTGCCAAAGAGGTGGGTTGTTCCTACAAAGGGGTTGCATGGTACTGATAGAGTATAATATATTCTTTTATGTTACAGCTGTGTGCTCCCGCCACTATCCCTGACGTGGTCCATCAACACAACCTGCCTTTCTCCCCGCCTGTCCTTGTTTTGTTTCCCTGTTCTCCCCTGGCGTGTCATCCGCTACTCTAGAGTCTGATAGAGTCGGAGGGCCGTAGGGGAAGACTGAGGACTCTTCTTCAAGTTCCTGACGCTCCTGTGGAACGTAACTGGCGACCCTTACACTATTATCTGTACCTGTGGTGGTAAGGGCTGGTCTAATCCATTTTTTCTCTATCTCGTACGTTTTTCATTCTGAAAGAATTTAATAGACTTTCTATGACATTACAATTAGCAATTTAATGCAAAAGGTAATGATTACATTTAAGGCTAAATATTAAGAGTAACATATTTCAATTCACTTTATATAAAACAGTTGCCAGAGTTAGAACAGGCATTAATGTTAGGTCAAGGGTATTTTTTTATTTAATTAAGTAAAATAAAAGACATTGGGTGAAATATTAGTATTAGTACCTGGAGAAATTAAAATTATGAAGGCATAATTTACACATTTTCGGGAATTTCACTTAACCCCTTCGTTGCTAGGCCTTTCCCCCCCCCTGTGCTATAAGGTATCCACTCCAAATTTGCGTCCTTTTCTTCCAACATCATGGGGATTCTAAAGGTACCCAGGGTTTGTGGATTTCCCTGGAGGGGACCCAGAAATTAGCCAAAATACAGCTACATTTTGGAAAAATGGGAAAAAAGGGCTACAGATGAAAGCGTCTGGTTTTATCCCTGCAAATGGTATCAAAAAAGGGGTTGTGGTGCTGAAATCTCCATCTTCCCAGCTTTCATGGACAAGCAGACTTTTGTTAGAAAAACACATTTTTGGCATATTTCTGAGACATACCCTATTTTTGCTATTTTTTGTGCTTTCAACCTCCTTCCAGTTAATGGTAGAAATGGGTATGAAAGCAATATGTGACCCTGGAAAGCTATACGCTTTATAGGAGTAGACACAATTCTGAATTTAGCAAGGGGTCACTAGTGTAGATCTTTCAAGGTTTCTTTATAGAAACTAACAGTTAAATGCAGGAAAAATTGAAAATTAGTTGAAAAAAACAGCCATTTGTGTCAACGTTTTCACCTGTAACTTCTTCTATGACAGCTGCTTGAAAGCGATATACCGTTACATCCACTGCACCTTTCTGGTTGTGGGGATATATAGAACTGGTATGTTTACCAAGACCCCGACAAACCCAGAGCCAATAACTAAGCAGCGGCTTGCAATGTTTTTTTATTATGTACCGGGTATATAGCAATTATTCTGGGAAAATGTATACATGGGAAAATCGGTATGAAAGACACCTATGTATTTCTGAAGTGGGAACAAAATATAGAGTTTAGAAACAGTAGATATTTGCACATTTCTGAAATTGGGAATACCCATGCTAGCATGAGAATAATAGGTCATTTTTCAAAATGACTTCTTTTTTACACATTGTCTTTCATTTGAAAGGCTGAAATACATCAAAAGTCAAAAGGTAATAACAGTTGCTATACAATTCTGTGTTACCCTAAGTCTCCCGATAAAAATGGTACCTCATTACTGTGGGTAGACCTAGTGCCCACGACAGGAAACAGCTCAAAACGCAAGGTGGACACCCCACATTTTCCCAATGATAAATCACCCCTTTTTTGCAAAGTGCCTAACTGTAGCTTTTGAACCCTAGCTCTGCGGGCACCTAGGGAAACCTAGCAAACCTATACATTTTTGGAAACTAGATACCACGGGGAATCCAGGATGGGGTGACTTGACTGGCTTTCACCAGGTTCTGTTACCCAGAATCCCTTGCAAACCGAAAAAATTGTCAAAAAAACCACAATGTCCTCACATTTCTGTGGTGGAAAGTTCTGGAATCTGCGTGGATCCACAAAATTCCACCCACCCCGCATACCCCAAAGTCTTCCGAGAAAAATGGTACCTCACCTGTCTGGGTAGGCCTAGTGCCGGCGACAGGAAACGGCGCAAAACGCAACGTGGACACACCACTTTTTCATAGCAAAAAATTACCCTTCCTTTGCAAAGTGCCTAGCTGCAGTTTTTGACAAGTCACCTCATCCTGGATTCCCCTGAGTATCTAGTTTTCAAAAATGTATAGGTTTGCTAGGTTTCCCTAGGTGCCGGCAGAGCTAGGGTTCAAAATCTACAGCTAGGCACTTTGCAAAAAAAGGGTCAGTTTTCACTGTGAAAATGTGGTGTGTCCACGTTGCGTTTTGGGCCGTTTTCTGCCGCGGGCACTTGGCCTACCCACACAAGTGAGGTACCATTTTTCTCAGAAGACTTTGGGGAATGCGGGGTGGGAGTTTTGTGGATCCACGCAAATTCCAGAACGTTCCATCACAGAAATGTGAGGAAAATTTGATTTTTTAGCACATTTTTAGGTTTGCAAGGGATTCTGGGTAACAGAACCTAGTGAGAGCCAGACAAGTCACCCCATCCTGGATTCCCCTGGGTGTCTAGTTTTCAAAAATGTACAGGTTTGCTATGTTTCCCTAGGTGCCTGCTGCGCTAGGCCCAAAATCCACATGTAGGCACATTCTGAAAAAAAATCAGTGCCTAGTGGGCTTTCTGCCACCCTGGGGCGGGGGGGAAATCAAGGGCTATTGCCCTGAAATGCCCCCAAAGGAGGCAGAAAGACTGTGGCTATTCTTTTGGGGGGTTGGGGGCATTGGGATACCCATTCTGGTTAGCCCCCACCCCTGCGTATAAAAAAGCCAGCATATTCGCTGGCGCATAGTGGGCTTTCTACCCCCCGGGGGCAGATCAGGGGCGCCTGCCCCCATCTGCCTTCTGGGAGGGGCAGAAAGACTGTGGCATCTTTTTTGGGGAGGGTGGGGGCATTAGCATGTCCATTCTTGGCAGCCCCCACCCCTACCTATATTTTTTTTTAAAAACCTGCGCTTAGTGGGCTTATCAGGGGCTATTGAACCCATCTGCCTCCTGGGGGGGCAGAAAGTCTTTTGTTTTCTTTGGGGCTAGGGTGGGGGCATTTGCATGCCCATTCTGGGCAGCCCCCACCCCGGGCCTATAAAAAAAATAATCCCTGGCATCTAGGATGCTTTCTGTTCCCATGGGAGGGCAGATTGGGGGCTACTGCCCCCATCTGCCCCCCGTGGGGGCAGAAAGACTGGAATGTTGTGGGGGAGGGGTGGGGGCATTGGCATGCTCTTATTGGGCAACCCCCACCCCTAAATTTATCGGGGGGAAAAAACCTGGTGTCTATTGGGCTTTCTGCCCCCCACCCGGGGTGGCAGATTGGGTGCTACTGTCCCAATCTGCCATCCAGGGGGGGGCAGAAAGACTGTAGCTTTGCGGCTGTGGTGGTGGGGACAGTGGCATGCCCATATTGGCAGCCCCCACCCCTAATTATATATATTTTTTAAATCCCTGGTATCTAGTGGGCTTTCTGCCCCCCTCCGGGTGGTAGATTGGGGGCTATTGCCCCCATCTGCCCCCCAGGGGGGGCGGAAAGATGGTACCTTTGCGGTGGAGGGATGGGGGCACTGGCACCCCCATATTGGGCAGCCCCCACCCCTAATTATAATTTAAAAAAATCCCTGGTATCTAGTGGGCTTTCTACCCCCCCCCCCCCCCCCGGGGTGCAGATGGGAGCTACTGCCCCCATCTGCCCCCCAGGGGGGGGCAGAAATACTGAGTTTGTGCCCAGGGGGGTGGGATCATTGACATGCCCATATTGGGCAGCCCCCACCCCTAATTACTATAGAAACAAAAATCCCTGGTATCTAGTGCGCTTTCTGCCCCCACAGGGGGGCAGATTGGGGGCTACTGCCCCATCTGCCACCCAAGGTGGGCATAAAGACTACATTTGCCCATTTTAATATAGGCGGAGCAAAGACCCTTGCCCAAGGGCCCGCTCCCCCCTCCCTGGTGCCTAGTGGGTGGATGCCTGCTTGGGGATCACCCTCCTGGGGCGATCCCCAAGCAGGGATCCTCTGGGGAGGGGTACCATTGGAAAGGGGAGATTCTCCCCATATAATAAGTTAAAGCATTTTGAATTAAAAGTCAGGGTTAACTATTTAAATAGAGTTCAAAATAATTGACAGATAAAGTTAAGTTTAATTTAATTTCCACTATTATATGAAAAGATGATGAATTAAAGCTATTGCAATATAAGAGAAAATCATAACAGATTGTCCAGGACCATCATCAACACTGTGTAGGTGAACTCAGATGAAATGGCACAATGACATCTTTGACATGTGAGACACAAGAATATGTTGGAAGGCCCAGGGAAAACTGCCGCTCTCCCAGGACGGGCAGTCCCAGCGGAGACAAAGTGCAGGGTATTGAAAATTTAAGCATCCAATCCAAATCAATGCATGAAGAAGTGGAAGGAATAGTAAAAAATAAGCTCTTGTCCCCAAAAGTTTCTTAGGAGGCTACTGTCCACCTCTACAATGGACGTGGCCCACTTCCACGTTAGGCACAGACTTCCACTACGGGTTTCTCGCACGGTCTGCAGGGATGTAGCTCAAATCCTTTGATGTTCTCATTAAGCCTTTGGCAAGCTCCTCAAGCAAGCACAGTAAGGCCATCAAGAGAGTGAAACAAGCCCGCCAAGCAAGCACCGCAAGTTCACAAAGAAAGTGAAGCAAGCCTGCCTTCTTCAGAGGGGCTCCGGGTGCTATTTTTTAATGGGGTAGAAAAGGCTTATTCTACTTAAATTTTCACTTGAATTTGAATCAAGCCATATGCTTTGTAAAACAATCCAGTACTTTCATGGTCCTGTCTAGAGGGAGGGCAAGAGCTGAGTGTGTGAAGAGGTAAAGTGTGCTTTAATGTTTAGTAGGACAGCACTATGCTGTGAATAGAGAGCGGGGGGAGCGGGACAGAAGGGGATGTGAGAGGGTCTGTCATAAGGATGGAGGAGACAGCGGAACAGAGGATGTAAGGAAATGGAACTGTGGAATGCTGCGCTCCATTAGCAAACCTGCCAGACACTAGACATATAGACAGTCGGATCTAAGCCATGCCAGAGCACAGTGCTGGCACAGTGAGGTCACCACACACACCGCCAAGCAGTGCAAGGATCTGTGATCAGAACGAAGACACTCCAAGGTAGACACAATGTCTTACCAGAGAGTCTGGTTTAAGCATTGGCCCCTGTCTCTGGAGCATTACTTTCCAGCCACTGACGGGGCATTCATTCATTAAAAATACATCCACAAAGGAGATCTCTGTGAGCAGGAGGCAGGCCGAGTAGTGCTAAAGGATTTCTATTGCTTGGATTTGTGGAGGAACAGTACTGTGAAGAAAACTGTGCTAACACGGGAGTATTTATGAAGCAGAGCCACTGGCATAGGCTATGTGTGTACTTGTGCATTGTCATAACGCAGATCTGTGGTCCTTCCATCCACCCAGCGACACAAGCATATGCTATGTCTGTGCTCGTGCATAGTCATAACACAGGTCTGTAGTCCTTCACCCGCATAGCGATACTGGCATAGGCTATGCCGGTGCCCATGCATTGACATATCACCAGTCTGTGGTCCTTGCAACCGTGCATGAAACCAGCGTAGCTCATGCCTGCACTTGTGAATTACAAAAACACAGGCCTGCGATCCTTCCACCCGCGTAGTGACACTGGTCGCTACGTTGCAAAGTCGCACCACAAATAGGCACAGACCTCTAGTCTCTGCTAGTGAATGCCCCAGGTAGTGAGGGCCACAGCTGTAGTTTGTGGTCTGTATTGGTGGTGCAAAAAGTGGCCCGGCGTCTGAGCTGCAGCAGCCACCAGTGGTGCACACACACCTTACTCCTTCCATGGCTATCAGTCTCTTGGATGCAGGGCTGCCGCTTCCACTAGGCACGGTAAAGCTGATGCTAAGCCGTCACCACTCGGAGGTGTAAGGCGCAGTAAAAGCCTTGAAAAATGAGGAGGGCTTCAATAGTAAAATGCTTTTGGCTTTAGAGAGCCGAGAATTCTTCTACGGTCCCTGTCCAGATAGTAATGGCGGTGCCCTTGGGAGCAGAAGACACGTAGATCCCGTCATATCCACTCCATCTACAGCTACTGAAGTGAATCTGAACCATTACACTACGGCGTGGTCACTAGAGGGGATATCGGGTGAATGATGTCACTATCAGGGCCGGACTAGCCGTAGCGGGCACCGGGCAGCCGAGCACTTTGCCAGGGCCGGTTTTGGTTCCCAGTCCGGCCCTGGTCACAATAGATCTCAAATCCCAAGCAGACGTCAATCAAATGCATCAACAATCTAGAACGTCTATTGTCGGTGATTGTTAGAGACACAGGTCTGGATAAAGAGAACTCATTTTTCCTCCTCTCTCGAATGTTCTTTTAAGGCTGTCAGAAAACCTGCAGCAGGACATGGTCGGGAAAGAGAGGTGGGTGTTCAAATCTGACACAAGAGGAGCACAGTCCTCAGCAGCAGGAGCAGCCCAGCTCACCTCCAGATCCAGCGGAAAATGATCCTGACCGATGACAGAAGCCACCCCGCAGTGCGGAGAGGGTCACAACCACGAGGTTTCCAGGAAAGTCCCATGAATAACGTCTATAGCAAATAGTTAGTTTTAGTCAGGAGGGAAAAATGCGAGGCTGGAAACAGAGCTTAATATTACTGCCTGAAGGACCTCTATTCACCCTCCCCCCCATGCTGAAACCAGCAGAGTATATAAGGCATTGCAAGGAAGGGGACACCCAGCCGAGGCCGCTGGCACAGCTTTCCGCTGGGTCCCCAAGTGTACACGCATCACTAATGACCGCGCTAATTACCAAGCTGGGGCCTCACAGCAAGCAACCCGTTAATCCCAATGAGGTCAGTAGCAGGCATTACAGACTTCATTGAGATTAGAAGTCAAGCAGGAACACCAGTCCCTAGCCTAAAAGGCACCTTCTCTTGCTATGTGGAAGCGCCTAGAAGTGGCACCTGAGTCTGTGCTTTATTTCACATTACGGAAGTACCTGCAGCCAATAATGTGCTTAATATGATGGCGTTCAGTCCACCGACTGCTATCGCGGCGGTCGGGAGACAGCCACACAAGCAGTCAGTAGTCCGACCAGCGAATCAGGATGCGACCTCCATGCTGGCGGTCGTAAAAGTGCTCTTTTCCACAGCGGCTTGTGCTACCACCCGGGAAAAGGGCCACAGCATAAGCCGCCGTGGAAAAGAGCACTTTGTGCTCATCCATGCACTGTGTGCCATGCTACATGTGGTACATGGCACACGGTACATGGATGTGCTTGGGGGCACTACATGTGTCCCCAAGGTGACTTTGCCGTGGCCTACAAGGGACAGGGCCCTGGTTGGGGTGCTCAAAATCTGTTTCTGACAGCCTTTTCATTGCGGTCGGACTGCCATGAAAGGCTGTCAGAAAGGAACATCATAATTCCGATGGCGGTGCCTGCTTCGGCACCGCCGTCATTAGGGATTGTGATTCGAACCGCCGCCCCATCAAGATCAGTAAATCCTGTCGGAGGCAGCGGACTGTCCTCTGTACGGCAAGGGTCCGACTGCCTGCATCATAATGCGGCAGTTGGACTGAAGGGCTGTCTGTCGGTGGGACCGCCACAGATGGCTGTCAGTGGCGGTCCCACCGATTGTGATGAGGCCCTAGGTCATGAGATTCCCCACCCAAGTACTGACAGGTAAGATTCATCTAACTGTTGGATAAAAGTAGCAGCAGACACACGTTAGTGCAGACAAAAGCTCCCTTAATCTGAAGAATAAAGCTGGCCAGAACGAATTTTCATCACAAAACAGACATATAAAATGATTGATACCACCTAGCAAGGATAAGCTGGATGCCAATGTCCCTGTGCTCTAACTCAAAATGAGCTCAAGAATATCAGTCATAAAACCCAAATTTGGGCATGATTTAGAGTGTGGAGGACCGGGTTACTGCACCACAAATGTGACCGATATCCCGTATGCTGTATTACGCGTCCATTATATCCTATGACACTTCTAACACATTTGTGACGGAGTAACCCACCTGCCATAATCTAAATCAGGCCCACAGGCAGGTTATATCAATGTCAGGCATTAGAACCTCTGGCAGTAAAAACAGGCAAAACAGTCTCCTGACCCCCTGACCAACAGTATGTGGCCCAGAAGCAATGCATGAGATCAGCAAACTTTTGTAGGAAGGAGGAAACTGTTACTGCTTTTAAGTTTAGCCCCAGTGTGCCATCTTTGGGTCAGGCAGCCAGGCACAATTAGAAACCCAAAGGAGGAGCAACTCTGTGCAACAACAAGTTACTGTTTAGCAAGCAGGTAATGCCTCTGGCAGTCCACCCACCGCTTCACAATAAGTGTAGCCAGGGTACTTTCAATGGTAGAAAGAACGGCAACTATGAAATAATAAAATAAAATAAATTACGCATAGGCCCACACCCAGATACTGGGACATGGTGCTGGTTTCACTAGAATTATTGTATCAATTGTGTTACATTTTTAGAGTTATAATTGTTTGTTTAATTAAACCCTACTAGCTCTATTACACCTTAATTTTTGTCAATTTACTTTTTATACAATGATACACATTTTCTCTCATGACTGAGGGAAGTTTGTTCGAGCAAATGTACACCATTTACGTTTAATGACGTCATTAAAGTTAAAGTATAAAGGTGTTCCTTCTTAGAGATCCAGATCTCTACCTTCAGTTCCTTGAGTGAAGCGCACCGACACCTGACTTAGAGTCACACCAATGTGGAAAAACTAAATACATACATTACAAACATGGAAGACAGAATTAGGAACACGAATCGAAGTACAATACAGGACTGTTAATTAAAACAATGATCAGATACTCTGCAGTCCGAAAATAAAACTGTTTCGTTTTCTTTAGCCAGGAAAAATGTAACACAATCTGCTTCCGGCAGTGACTCAGCACCAGCCGTCCTTCCGGTAAAGTGCTTAATCATGGAAGGGGCTCTCCAGGGGGCTCTGGCCTACTGTAGTTCGTCGACCTGACCTGAAAGTTGAGAGGTTCCAAAGCTGCCTTTTGTCAAAGCTGTCGGTGACTGCTCAGCCTCAGAGAAAAAAAAATATAACACAGCCCAGAGCAGGGCAGGCTCCCAGAATATTTATATGACATTGAAACTGACCAGCGCCCTGAGCTCTCAGATGACAACTCGGAGGAAAACAGACCCCTAAAAATACAATTTTACAGGAAAACAGAAAGGCCTCATTATGAGTGGCCTGTAAAATTCCGAACCCTGGGCGACCACTGTTTGTGCAGGGCACCTGGTCATTCCTGGGTGTTATAAAATTAAACTTCAGCATCAAACCTGCCCGACTTCAACATTGCAGAAGCCCTGGTGAGAAGTAGAACTTGCAGGTTTGGGCGCAGTAAAGACCATATACCCCGTTATTGGACAGAATTTCATAATAGGTCATATTTATGGCATTTAATAGATTTCGACCCCCGGGGAATCAGATTTCTCTTTGCAATAAATTTTGCAACAAACACGGAGTCACTCACAATGAGTCACAGACTCTTTGGTGCAGCGCCAAGTCATGTCATGAGTAACTTCAAGGCAACCGTGCCTTGAGAACCAGTGTCGGCTGGTAATTTTACCAGAGAGGGGGGCTGCACACTCACACCCATGCATTCACACACGCACACACAGACACATTCAAAACACTCACTAACAAATACACAAACATTCATACATACACGCACGCACACACCACACATAGAAAAAAAAACATAAAACTTCCCTTGACTGTAGAGAGGGAAGCCTTGGAGTTCCCAGGAGGGTTGGGACGGCTGCCTTCCCTCACTGGCTGACCTAAAGTGAGCCAATGAGGGAAGGCAGCGGTCCCTCACTCATCACAGAGTGGGATGGGGTCAGTGAGACTGCTGACCCTACTACCCTCTGCGATGAGGTGTCACTGACGGACACTCAGCCCTGGGCACTGCAGGGCTCAATACTGAAGCTCCCTGGTCCGAGGCAATCTGTGATGCTGTCCCTCATCACGATGAGGCGGGCCTGGGCCCTTGAGGAGGTCACACCCACAGGGCCAAGTTCAGCTCAGGCAGCCAGGAGCCTGTGCATTTAGTGCATGTCCATCTCCTGCCTGCCTGACCAGAACAAGAAGAGGGTCTGTCAGGCTCATCCTCGCACAGCCTGACAGACATTCTTCCTGCTGGGTAAAAGGTGGGGGTCGTGGCCCCTCAGCCCATATGAACAGGTCGCTGCTGCTGAGAACCTTCTACCAATGAATGTGAGGAACCCGAGAGTCCTGAGGTCACTGTACACATTCAAAACCAACTTACAAAAATGTGTCTTTGATATCAAGCCAGTCCTTTAAATCTATTAAGATGAGCACTGCAATAAACAAAACAAGCATTGACAAACATCAATAGGCTTCACTTTTGTATCATGGAACATGCCAAGCTGCAGCATGAGTAGCGACAGGGCAGAGATCTCTCACCAGCCGACTAGGTGCACCATAGACAGAAGCAGTGCAAGCGTCCCTTAGAAACTAAACTCACAGCACAGCCGGCTGCCCTGAGGTGTGCCTCACAGATATACCTAGAACAGCCCAAGCAGCATGCTTCCTTGCACAGACACATGCATGCACAACAAGGACCTGTAGCACAACCATCTCACTCTACGTCATTAAGGAAACTATCTCAAATCTGGAAATTTCATCTACAAATCAGTCATTGCAGGTCTGTTAGTTTAAGAAACTAGTTCAATGGAAGCAAAACTTGACTACAACATCCAGAATGCATCATACTATCCCACAAAGACCTGTGATGACCTGGAGGGAGGTGGTCACCCTAAGAAAGTGGCAGCTGCAACAACTTTCAAGCACACACAGAAGAGGAAACTACTGCTGTCGTACCGTCCAGTTCTGAAGGCCACATCTGGAATATTGCATCCTGCTCTTGATGCCACCTGCTATTGTGCACTGCACCTAGTTCTGAAGGCCTCTTCTGTCATATTGTGTTCATTTGTGGAGACCACGCTTGCAGTGTTGTGTACTGGAAGCCTCATGTTCAGTGTTGTGTTACATTCTCAGGCATTTGTGCCTAGTTTTGATGACTTCCTCTGGAGTGATGTGAGCCATTTGGAAGCTACATTTGGGTTGTTGTGAACGAGGTTCACCTGGACTATTGTGTTCAGTTTCAGAGGCTGCATCTTCTGTATGGTGTCATGTTCTGGAAGCATCGTCTTGAATATTAGGCTCAGTTCTGGATTGCAACTCTCCTGTATTGTGTACAGTTCTTATAATATCTCATGTACCAAATTCTTTCAATTCCTGATGAAGACATAAACATGATGTGTAAAGTTCTGGAGGTAAAGAAGGCAAGCTTAAGAAGCACAGAAGCATAGATTTTTTTCTGAATATAAACAGACTCACTGCCCATACAAGGTACATGCCTGGCAAGCCTGACATCATGACCTGGGCATGGCAATTGAACAGGCACGGTAATGGTTTAATGGGGCATCCTTTGTAGCCAAAAAAGATATGAGAAAACCATTGGTACCAAGTAAGACTACCCAGCAAGTCAAGATGGTGCTCACTTGATGCTCTACACATACATTTGTGGCATCATTAGCATCAGTATGAGACTGAAGTCGCCCTGTGTCTATTTTCCCGGACACACTTCAGGTTTCTTGGTGTCTATTAGAGCTCATGCAGTTTGGTTTGGCCCACCCTTCATTTCAGCCCCTTCAATCACTTTTAGCCCCTCTGGTTAACCTTCAACAGAATTTCCATTCTCATAGATCCCAGATACCTGCTCCTGAAACATTCATCTGTTAATGCCGGAGACCCTGCCTTCCCAGGTTAGTGGTTTAGGAGTCGGGCGAGTAACCATTTAATAGTTGGGTTTATCTATACGTTTTGGTTGTGTGCAGCTCTCAAATAGGGCTCTAACATTTCTACAGCATCTAGTGTCTCATCTCTCCCCCATTATTTCTCTTAGTTGTTTAAAGCAAGAAACACATATTTGGTGTCCTAATTAAGACCTCATAGAAAGCAAAGGTGTCTAGGCTACACTGTGCCATTCAGCACCTTAACACACCTATGTTGTAAAACTGTGTCCAGTCCACAAGCCCTCATATGGAGTGTAGTACCCAGTTATGCAGGATTCACCTGAATTGTTTTGTTAAGATCTGGGAACCACATCTGGAATGTTCTATTTTCATCATTTGTATTTTTTTAACCTCTAGAAGCATTATCTGTCCAGTTTATGAGAACATCTCCGGAGTATTCTGTCCTAACTCAGGAGAGAGCTCCTCGGGTGCAGGGTTCAGTTCTAGAGAGCACCAGTGGCAAATTTAATCAAGTTCTAGCTGCACGCTCTGGTGCACTGTGCACATCTGGGGTGTTGTGTTCCATTGTGGAGGCACTGCTCACATATTGTGCCAAGGTCTGGAAGGTTCTTTTAAAGTAATGTGTCCAGTTCTGGAGATGTTATCTGCCATTGTTCAGGTGACTCCCACAGAATGCCGTGTCCAGTCCCTTAACAGGAGTGTTTAGTTTAGTTCTGGATGCCACATCTGAAGTGCTGCAGCCATCTCTGGAGGCCACCTCTTGTGCATTGCACTGTGGAAAGTTATAACAACACATTTGGAGAGCTCTGGCAACTCTGGAGGCCATCTCATGTGTACTGTGTCCACACCTGGAGGTCCTCTGTGTAATGCTAAGTCCAGTTCTGGAGGCCATTGCTAAAGTATTGTGTACAGTTCCAGATGCCTCTTATAAAATCTTGCATACAGTTCAGAAGCCACATCTGGAGACCAGCGTCAAGTTGGAAAGGTTGTGTGAGCAGTGTGTTTGTGCCCATTTCCAGAAGCTACATCTCTAAAGGGCTCTTAAGTCCAGAAAGGCAGCACTGATCCATTGCATCAAGATTCAGAAACAGTCAAGAGATGGACGCCAAAATATTGGGCAGATTGCAACTACGTATCCTGTCAGGGAAGGCTCAGGAATGGGATCATGAGAACACTGAAAGGAGAGATCTCTAGAGATATAAGAGAGAAAACCACAATTCTAAAGAAAATAAACAAAGTTCAAGAGAAGTCACAATATGGCAACACAGAGAAGATGCAAGGGTAACATTAGAAACAAATATTTCATAAAGGGCACCAATTTTTTTTTTTTTTAACAAGGTGAGCTGCAATCCTTTATCTAATCTACGCAAGTGTTTCTTATTATTTCTTCTAGAATGCTGTTTCATTTACATTTTTTTGTTTAATTTTTTTTTTTTGTGTGCAGTCTTACTCAAAAACTGAACGAGTGATGGCCTGTATTATGTAATAGGTGCCATGTCCCTGTTTCCATGCCGTACCATTGGCACGGTGCACCGGGTGCAAATGGGAAATGTGTGCCCTACTGAATCAATGTGCTGCCCCCAGGGCAGCCACACGCTCACTCCTACCCTGGTCGCAGCTGATATTGAAAACATCTCTTTTTAAATTACTTCACTGGTACTGAAGAAGCGCCAGGGATCGTTTTACCACTTTCTAAACTTTGTAAACCACTGCATATCCCACTCCCCGGCGCCCTTCATAATCTGCAGTGATTCAAAGTTGTATTCACTGCGGAGTATGTAAGGGACGGGCGCTGAGTGATATGTAGCAGTTTCTAAAGTTTAGAAACCACTGCATACCACTTAGTGTGTCTGGATGTACTATTTTCATAGCTCAAAATGCACCTTTGCATCTTGTTTTGGACGCGAGGGTGCATTTAGCGCTATGAAAATAGCGCCAAATGACCACTTTGCCATGCAGCGCAGTTCCACCGAATCTCGTGCAATTTTAATGTAATTCCACGTGATTCAGCAGAATGAAACTCTGCCAGTTCCGCCCATACCTAGTTCAGAGTGGCTGCACCGTTAATGATGTATGATAAGAAATAAAAGATGAATAAAAAGTAGGCACTATATTGTCAGTCTGGATCAGCCAAGATGCCTTCATCTTGGGACGGCATCTGACTGGTCGGGCAGGGGAGCCCTTGTTTGAAGTTAAATGTCAGATGCACGAGCCCTGGAGCTCTCTTTGATAAAGGCAGAGTTACTGCTTCTACTTGACCTCTGTAGAACTGCAAAGTAGCCAAAGCCATAATTAACTGTTGTTGCCTAATCTTAACAGTAGTGTAAGCTTACTGACACTCTACTAACCTATACATAACATTGGTAAATACATATGCAATAATCCTCTTCGAGTTCTCTCTCTTTCATTCACAGGATAACCTACTAAATATAACCCCGGTCTGAATGGTTCATAAAATATTGAAGAGAATAGATCAATGTTCATTTTCATCAAGAAGATGACATTTGGTTATTTTTTGCCAATCGTCCATTCAAAACAACAACAAGTGCTTGAAAGGATATTGGGAAACCTTGTACTGAGGTCCTGGTTGGAGCAACATTGTTGAACAGTTTCCTAACAAATGGCTCCATGAATCACCAGGGGAATTATTCCCAATTATCCAAAATGGCTGCTGACACGTTAAGAATGGGCTAAAGAACAGTGATGGATCAAACCCAGATCTGTTGACTGGGTATGAGTGTTTGATTGGTTCTGATGCTCCGTACATCACCACCCCCTTTTGTACCGCTTCGTTCGCCATAAGTTGGCAGGGTATGCTCAGACGTGAGTCCCTTGCTCACTTTGCCACTGGATTCAAGCACGCCTGGCTGAAGACGGCTGAAATGCAAGAAACCGGTCCTAGGAAGCTTGTTTCCGGTGCAGGGAAGACATGGCTTGGCAGTTCGGGCTGGACTGTTCCCTTGAGGCACAGGGTCAGACTGATTTGCATATGGCCATGTCGGAACTGGGGTGGCAGAGTGGGCTAAAGAACGGTGATGGATCAAACCCAGATCTGTTGACTGGGTGTGAGTGTTTGATTGGTTCTGATGCTCCGTCCATCACCACCACCCCCTTTTTCACCACCCCCTTTTGTACCGACACGATAAGACACGCAACAGCTTGTGGCCTGCTGGGATTCCTAGTTCATTGACAGCACGCCGCATGTCACTGTGCAGCGCGTCGTGGGCACCCACACAGCCTCAATCCAAACACAAGCGCTGTATGATGACTGCAAGCCTTTCTTTCCTTCACTGAAAGGTGCTCAGTGTGAGTAATGTGGGCATTATGCAACCACGCGCATAGGCCACAAGAAGAGGTAAGTAGGACCTCCAGTGCCTCTTGACAGAGAGTTCTTGCCTTCCGATAATTGGCAGCCAGGATGGGACTTGAGGTACCTACCTAATGCCGCATTATGTGTTTCTGTGCAATGATACACCGTCACGGGGTTATGATGTGAACGTTGCCCTACTCTTCCCATAGCACCACCACTTCTAATTTTATTTTAATTTGTAGTTTCATAAATCACGAACAAGGACCAAAAGACATCAGAGCACTTAACATGGCACAGACAAACATTAAAGAGATTTAAAAGGAACACATGTGGTAACATTGCTCATAGGAAATTTTTGTAACAAATTACAAACAGAATCTATGAAGCCCACAGACATCTGCACATAAATGCTCCCCTGCACATATAAAAATACTTACCGGCAGCTCGAGAGGATAACAAGAATATTGAACAGCTGTCTAAGAAGATATGGCCTGGGCCTGCCTTTAACATGCAGGAGCAGTCTGGGTTTCTTTTTCAAAGCTGCCAATGCGGGTTTCAATCTCAGGCTGTGAAAGTCGCCTATATGTCCTGTCTGCAGTAACAGTAAATGCTGTCACTATCGCTGTTGTCTTGGATGGTAGTCTGGCATGCCTGCAACGTACCATGCAGCTTCATGAAACGCTGCCCCCCGGTCCTCCAATGGGCACTCTGCCCTCACACATCATAAGCACTAAATGTCATGTTAGAAAATGATGTCACTATTTGGAATAATATGATTTCTGAAGTGAAAAATCACTGTGAGTACACTATATTATATCTTTGTTAGTAAACACTAGGCAGATTAGCAGGTGATCACGTATATGACGTGTTGAGTGGTGGCCTGCTACTTCTTGCCCTCACATACAGCACAGAAGGCCCATCAGTGCCCCCCGCACATCAGCACGGGCAGTTCAGGCAAAGGATTCCACTGGTCTCCACACTGGGCAGCACCCCCTGCTCAAGGTGCCAGGATACCATACCGTACTGTGCTACACCGCTCCATAGCGAACCATACTATACCGTACCATACCGTACCATACCATACTATACCATACCATGCAGTACGGACTCCAAGCTAAGCTCTAGCGGGTGCCAAAGCCCCTTGACGCATATAGGCCTTGCCCAACCCACTCCTAGTTGCCAGCACCCCAAACATTCAGGGGTGCTCAGCAGGGAGTTCGGTGCAGGGTGTGACTCTCGGCAAGGCCCTGCAACTAACCATCACAGGCCCCATGCCCCCCTGTCCACGCAGTCCCTGGCAACTGTACTATTATTATTAACATTTTTCTCTCACGGTAGTGCAAGAACGTGAAACAAACTGGGGAACATTGTGCACAGCTCTGTGCTACAAATTCTGAAGCAGAAACCCAGTACCTCACGAAAGGACCGCGCTGGGTCCCACAGTGGTACCAGGGTACCTGAGGTATGAAAACATGTATTTTTATTTTTGGGCCCCTTAGAGAAGGGTCCTTGTATGTCACCCTCATAAGTGACAGAGGGTCGGAGTGCCCCTACCCTGCACCCATATATGCTTTTTCTTTTACTACTTGAGGATGGTACCTGCGTCCTACAATAGCAGCCACAACATTTTTGTTGCAGTTGCAGTCAGCCAATCAGAGTGTTTGTTCCTGTGGGACTGAAAAGCCTCCCTCAGCCAATTGGGTCTCTTATACTTTTAATTTATGAAACCACAGAACCCCCATTGGACTCCCAAAGGACCAACCTTCCACATTAACCCTTTGAATCCCACCCAAGCACCTCTGTAAGTAATTTCCTATGAGAATTAACAAGTGAAAATAACATTTTGGGACCCCTTCTGTTTTTTGGGCCTCCGCATCACAGATTATTTCAACACCTTCCAGGAAGGAGCTCAGGTGGACGAACTTTTGTTTTGTAAATGTTTGTGAAGATTCGTCACACGGCACCAAAGTAATTAGAAAAACTGAAAATACTCGACCTATGTTATTTCTGAACTAACTAGATCTACACAGTGGTGACTGTGTGTGTACACACACACACACGCACACACACAAAAACTGAGGTAAAAGGGAAGTTGTAGTTGGGTATTAATATCTTACATCATATTAAAGAAAATCTTAGAAATTCACTGAAGCAAACAAAGGTTAAAGGGGCCTTATACTTTGGTAAAAATGTCTGTTAAAAATACAGTTTTAATTTAACAAACCCACTGAAATTCCCCATTTATATTTAGATTAAGAAGCTATAACCTGTGCACTAAAGTAACTATAAATCGTGTCTCGCCATGCAAGCCGACTACGTGATGTAACAATAAAAAAGGTGTCATTTTGAAGACCTAATGACATTGTCAAAGGGTCAGAACACCAAAATATGAAGAGCAGGCCTATTGCCTTTATCCACGGGTCAACACATCAACATAAATAAAGGAGTCCTCTTGCCTTTGTTAAAAAGTCACCAATACCTACAATTAAATGTATATTTTGTAAATTCATACACAGCAATGCTTACTAAAGTGACTGTCATTCCCTATTTTCCGTACGCACTTTATAAAGGTTTTGCAAGTCATGAAGGAGTTTTGTGACCTCCAAATATAATGTCAAGGAACTCGAGGTGACTTACAAAATTCTTTTATCATACTGTAAAGGTTACTTCATTGTTGCAAAATTTTTCAGAATCAGTTTAATTTAAATCAGATTAAAACAGCGCTGCACCTTACAATGTGCAGAAACTCGTAGAGAGATTCCGTCTTTCCTGTAATGACCAATCGTGTGCCAAAAAGAAACATATTTCTGTACATGCCTTCTGTATTCTGATCACTGTCCATTTCACAAAAGCAGATCAGCCGAAGGAAAAGCAGTTCTCAGTGTTTGTTTGAACTGCAGCTGTATTTATGCTGGGTGACCTGCCTTTCACCTTGGGTGCAGACTCTGGCATGAGGCGCTATGAGGTCATAGCTCACCGGTAATAATGTATCACCATTAAGGAGCTACTCGTTTGCTTATTACAGGTCACTGGAGAGGTCCCAATTTGAATGTAATAGGGAAATTAGAGCATGGCTTTTATTGAGGGTTTGAAGCTCCCTCGTCTTATACTTATTGATCATGTCACCTAATCAGAACGTTTGTTTTGTGTAACCTCGCTTGCTGTTTCTATCCAAAAGAAAAAAAAATAATAGAAAGAGAACTCTGACTCCTTTGGATATATTAAACATTGAGAGATTTGATGTCCTTGGCTACTCTAGAACAACTGAAGATTTCATACTTTGGAAAAAATGTCACAGTGAATACTAATATATGTCAAATAATGAAATATACTGCAAAACAGATTGGAACGATTTGGCCTGCGAACAGATTATTAATTATGTATAGTTCTTGAATTCCAAAGGCTCTGAAAGGAAATAACATTAATTTGGATGAAAGCACAATGTGACAAATATACCATATAAATGACAAGAAATGTGCTGATGGTGTTGCTTGTAATTGGAAGCAGATTGCTCTGAGCTGCCTGGGCCTGGCCAAGGGTCCCTCTGGGATGCTGTGTGAGGCCAGCCCTCAGGATCGAATAATAACTGTGCACAGTGCTGCATCTCTTCTGCGGCTGGTTATTGTGCTGGGAAAGCTCGTTTCTTGACATATTTACAGCTTTTTCAGCATAAAAAAGAAATAAGCTCCGAAACCACAGCCAGGGATACTTCTACAATATGTTATAGTCTGTGAAAAGTTACCCTAGAGCAAGGGCACATGGATTTACTTTGTTAAGCATTATTTTAAAGGGGTCTGAGTCAATCTAACATGAACTGAGTGGGCAAAGTGCTTGTGTAGGTAGGGGGAGGGGGGGGCACTGTCAGATCTGACAACCAACCAGGAGTGGCAAAGCCTGCCACCCCTGCTGTTCTGCTATATGCATGAGTCACACGTGGAGGACCACATGAGAGATGGAGGCCACGTCCCTGACGTCACACCTCTGATACTGTAACTGAGAGGAAAGGTCTTCCTTCGTGCTGGTTTGTGTTTATCCAGTGGCACTGTGCCATTCGTTTCTACGTCCTCAGGCGCTTGTCAGTGTTTAGTTTGTAAAACAATAAGAGCCAGGGCACTCATCAGGAGGCTACCTCAGCTCGCACTACCCGTTGCCCCTGCCAGCGCTGCCAACAGGACCAACACAACTTCTAACAATCACACTCCTACAAGTGTAACAATTCAGACTCTTCCAGGCCCTGAAGCTATTAGAATAACTTGGACGCAAGCTATTAGTCATTTATAATGTATCTGGACTTAATTAACAACTGTTGTTGTGTTCATGTCTAAATTAGACAAATAGCTCCACAGTGTGGCAGACAGCCATAAGTGCCGGAATTGACAATTAAGAGCCAGTGCTAAGCACCGGCAACAACCGGCACAATTTAAGCACTGACACTACTGCAAGGGTAGCCTGAACCTCATGAGGCTCAGAGGAACAAGCGACCGAGCAGACCAGTCACCACATATTGGCCCCTAGGTGGCACTGTCTGGCATATCGCGATAACCCTCCAGTATACATCAAAAGGCGTCCCTTCGGATGCATACTGAAGTTTCATTTGTTGGAAAACATTTTGAACAAGAATCAGTCAAAATGTGGATTTATGAATGGATTAACAAGCTTGTGGGTGAATAGATAAATTGACAACCGCGTGTATGCATGGATGGATGGCTAGCTGAATGGGAGCGTGATGAACATATGGATGACTGAATATGTGGCTGATTAGGTACACAAATGGATGAATAGTTGAGTAAATAGGTAAATGGATGAATTGGCCACTGAGTAAGTGCATGGATGGATGAATGGTTGAGTGATGACACATATGGCCGAGGAAGTGAGTGACGATGTATGCATGGAGAGTGTGGGTGATGGAGTGAGCCCAAGGGAAATGCATGATCGTAAGCATGATACAGACATGTGATATTTGTACATCATCTGAATGTTACTATCAAACTTCAGATAGCTCTCTATTTAGAGACCCCTGCTCAATTTTTTGTGTTCGGTATTCATAAGCGAGTGATTCGATAGATTTGCAAATGTCTGATTGATGAATAGGCCACAACCCAAGTCAGTCTAATCACACAGCCTGCTGTATCACCCAGAATCCCACCTTCATCTCTAGTTTTACCATAAATTCCCAGCAGTTTATATCTCAGCAGATGTCTTCATAAATTCTGAGCAGTTGACGCCAACGTTGACGTAAGTATTTGGCTTTGTTGCATGCAAGTCAAAGGCCTGTCAAACAGATCTGTCTTGAGGCTTTTCCTGAATTTCGGCACATCAGATTCTAGCGGTGGTGAGGGGGAGCTGTGGTGGGTGGGAGGTAAAGGAACTGTGTTCTGAAGGTAAAGAACTTGTCAACATATGATCCTATCCCCAAATCATCTGTATCTGACCAGAGGGTCAGACAGTTAGTTTTAGCAGCTGACTTTAAACATCTGGTGGACAGGTAGGTAGTCAACAGATTGAAAAGGTAGGAAAGCACTCATCTGTGAAAAGCTTTATGCATGGGACATAAACCTTTAAGCTCAATCGGAGCGGGAGACACTTCGAGCTTCAGAAGAAGAATGAAGCAGGCAGCACGGGTCTGCTCTCTTTGAAGTTAGATGATCATCTCGATTTCACTGGAGTAGTGGGTGCTAGAGGTGACCACTGATAAGACACGGGTGACCTTCCGAGGCAGGAGTAGTAAAGGCATAGTATCTCTCAGGGGCCCCTTTACTGATAATATTTACTTGTGGGATAAGTCAGGTTGGAAGTGAAGATGAATCTTGGGTTCTGCACCTTTCAGGAACAAGTCAGAGGAAAGTAAAACTTGGTTGACCAATCAAAACTGGAGTGATGTTGGCTTACCGTTGCTCAGAAGCACGTCTCTGTTAGAAGCATTCAGCCCCAATTTGTTCTCATGTATCCAACACCAGATATGAGACAGGCAATCCATGAGTTAAGGATGCCCAGGTTCCATAATTGCCTGAGGTGAATCCAAATAACATCTGGATGCACATCACGATGACCAACATTATAGCTTTCAAAGATGATGGGCAAGTGAACAATGTACAATTAGAAAGGAGTTGGAGGCAATCACAATTCTTCCAAGACTCTGTAGGTGATAGAATCTGGGAGGAAATCAGTTTTACATGGTGAGGTCTGTAAGAAGAATGTATGGCATGGCATTACAACACACACCTTTTCCTTGCAGTCTTTACTACACGTGGTAAGTATATTCAAGGTAAGTAAACTCTTTCTCTCTCTCTCTCCCATATGTTTGTGTGTGTGTGCGTATATATATGTATATATATATGTGTATATATATATATATATATATGAACAAAGTCTTGACCCTCCAATGCCAAGGAGGGAATATAGAGCAGGTACGGGCCACATTCATGTTGTTACCCAGAGATTTAGACACAGACGGTTTCAAAGTGCCATATTTGAATTAGACAAGTGTCCGCCTCAGACGCGTTTCGATCGCCCCTGCGATCTTGATCACATGATATATATATAATATATGAAATTGAAAAACAATCTACTAAATGACCTAACATTGGAGTTGGATTCCAAAATTGACAAGTGGCATCGAATAGGGTTGATAATGAATGACGAAAAATTGTATCTACAGAATGAAAATCCAGTAATCCCAACAATCTACTTTTTACCCAAGGTCCATAAAACACTGAAGGATCCTCCCCCCCCCCCTCCCCCGAAAAAGACCAATTATTTGGAGTTGCACCTCACTATATGAAAACCTCGCAAAGTATGTGTATTTTTATTTGGCACCACTGGTAACTAACTTGAACTCATACATCAAGGATACTGGGGACTTCTTGCAGATATTAGCAAACACAGATTGGCAAGAGGATAAGTCATGAAGTGGGTCTAAATGCCATCAGATACTTCTGAAACAAAGGAATGTCCAAGAACTACAGCATACAAGAATGCTCATGGACATGATACAACTGTGCCTCAGAAATAACATCTTTCTCTTCAATAATCAAGTATACTCCCAAACGTGCGGGACCGCCATGGGAGTATCGTTTTCTCCAAGCTATGCCAACCTCACCATGGGTTGGTGGGAAACAATCATAGCTTGGAGAGAGGAGAATGAGGCACAAACAGCCAAAATCGAACTATGACTGCGTTTTCTAGACGACCTCTTTCTTATTTGGAATGGCAGCCAGGAGGAGCTTGTGGAATATATGCAGATCCTGAACAACAACGATGTAGGGTTTCAAAAAGATAAACTGGTCAAAAGCCTTTTTACATCTAATCCCAAGACAAACTGGCTGGTAAACCAACACAATGGATTCACACACTGTATAAAGTGCAAAGCATGCACAGTAGGCAAACATGTGAAGGAAATCACAGATTAAAGAGGCAGAATCTTAAGAAAAAATGAAAGAATCACATGCGAGTCAACCTATGTAGTCTATTTGATTGAATGCCACTGCGGAATGCGATACATAGGCAGCACCATATGTCCTCTCAAAAAAAGAATTTTGGAACATCTCCGAGCAATTCAAAATGGAGATATGACATATGCCATGACAAAACATCTAACCACGCATGAAGACAAAGACTGGAGAAACATCAGATACTTTGAGCTAGTGACAACACCATAACATGAGAGAGGAGGCAATAGAACTTTAAAATTAAGGAGACTGGAATCCAGGATGGATTAAATGGGAACGAAGAATTGCATGTACATTTATGAAGTAAAAGCAATCCCTAAAGCTGCAAGTTTGAATTAATAACATTTGAATATAACAAGTTGACACACAAGGTACGGCGTTCACAATGTGAGAAAGCACTATGGCAAAATTAATGTGATTGGAGCACTGAGCTCAGAGACATAAAGGGCAGATGGGGAACATGTGACTTGAGCACTGAGCACTAAGATGACGAACAGATAGGAACAAGCCGCCAATAAAGAACAGACAGTCCTTTAAATAATTGGGCACTTAGCGAGAAGAATTTTTACAATATGGAAAAATAAGGACATGCCAGAGTAATTGTACCAAACCAATTACAATATGGAGATATGAAACAGCAATAAATCTCCATTTAAATAAGTGACTTTCGTGAACTGAGGTGGTCTGAAATAAGTCTTTCCCCACAAGACTGTCACAAAGAGAAAAAGTGCCGTACGGATGATGTATCAACTTCAATATATACTGACATCTGTGTATTCAATTGTGGACAGCACTGAGCTATGTAATATATGTGACAGAGACGCTTCAGAATCAAACATGCAGTGTGATCCAAAATGGTAACCCGATATGAAGAACTACATGTCCCAGAATGCCTCATTACGGGCACGACTGGGCCAGAGCTATAAATAGAGAAAGTATAGATGGACTCACTATACCGTGAGCAAGACCCGTGGTGGGATGAAACACATAGGTGGTGGTGGTTAATGTGGTGATATTTGCACATGCAAATAAAAGTTTAAATTGGATATTCTCCTAGGAGTGCGGTGTATCCTTGTGGATATTTCTTGGTGGTCGAATGAAAAACGAGGGCAGGTCCACCCTCGACACCGGCACCCACTGTGCAAGAGAGCGCGCTACCAAGGACAGATTGGTGGATGTGATATATCTATATATATTTGTTGTCCTTTGTCACTGTTTGTGAACTATTGAAAGTGTTTTTAAACTTGATGAAAATGGAGCTCTGCATCGTGAACAAGGTAGCGTACTGCTGTCGAAACACGTAGATGCCGTCACAGTAATTTAATAAACTTTGAGTTCGAAATTGTCCCGTGGAGTGGTAGATTATTGGCAAGGACTGAAGTGGTGATTTTCGATATATATATATATATATATATATATATATATATATATATATATATTTATTCACCCAAATTTGCCTCTGGCTCAAGAACGCAACACCATCGGAAGGTAAGTTTACCAAAAACCTTTAATTCCTGAAGCTGCAAATCACGGCTGCTTTTTCAATCTCCCCGACGCGTTTCGGAGCCACAAACTCCTTCCTCATGGGGCAATTGTTTGGCAAAAGTCCGGAAACAACCACACCTATAATTCACCCAAAATGCATGCGTTCTCCAGTGAACCATGCTGGTAGATGTAGTCACAATCTTACCCGTAGGTCGGGTCCGTGTTATATTGCCAAACAGTTTGTTCAATGCTTTCCTTCAGGAAAGCATTGAATAAACTGTGTGGTTGTTTCCGGACTTTTGCCAAACAATTGCCCCATGAGGAAGGAGTTTGTGGCTCCGAAACGCGTCGGGGAGATTGAAAAAGCAGCCGTGATTTGCAGCTTCAGGAATTAAAGGTTTTTTGTAAACTTACCTTCCGACGGTGTTGCGTTCTTGAGCCAGAGGCAAATTTGGGTGAATATATATATATATATATATTTTTTTTTTAACAGAAGTTGGGATACCATATTGATGTGATTTATTTAGATAAGTACTATGAAACGAATTGTAGATATATGTTTTAATTAATATAGATAGAGATGTCTCTTTTCAATGATAAACATATACCTAATCAAAAATAGTGATATATTTTCCCAACCAAACTTCTTTTAAATTCACATTTGCACTTGCACTTTACTTACTTTTAATCGACATTTCAATGAATTGTATCAGATTGAACATGTTCAAAGATGGCCGCGATGTTATTGAGATATTGTAGACCATCATTTTTGTTTATCATCGTCACTTGAGGCTTCACGGTCTTAAATGTCGGATTGTTGCACAGTAAACCTGACTTGACAAAGTCGCAAGGCAAAACGTGTCTGTCAGGGGGAGGGGGTCTGCTGAATAAAACACTTTGTACACCGGATACCTCGAGAGTGCTTTCCTTTATAGACGCAAAATTGGCGCGTCTCAGTTTCCTACATATATATATCTATATATAGATATATTTAGCTATATATTACCTACTGGCAGTCGCCAGTAAGTAGTTATAGTTAGGACCTATTTTCCATAGGAAATTGGCAACATTCTATTTGGAATAACGTTGGTGTCGATTGATGAATCTTCGCGAAATGTTCCAAACTTTTGGCCAGCTCCGGTCCGCTCCTATCCTGAAAATTTCATGGTGATTCGTCAAGCGGGGGCCGAGTAAAAAGGGGGGTCCCAAAACGCATTTTCCCCATGCATTTTCCCATAGGACCTGTTGACGCAGCTACAGCCCGAAGTGCTGAACGGAATTACACCAAATTTGGCAAAGAGGTAGTCCCCAGTTCAGACTCGTGCCCTTTGCTTAAATGGTGTAAATCTGTTCAGTAGTTCCTGAGAAAATCAAAAGTAAAATCACATATATATCTGGGCGGTGCCTAACCACACATCTCATCGTGAGATCTGATTGGCTGTCAGCACTTCATCCAAGAAGTGTTGGCAGCCATCTGGGGACCAATATACATGATAGCACCTCATTAAAAAGCATTGCAGTTAATAGAAGGTTTTAAGACTTTAGTTACATTATAAATCATTTGTTGATGGTACCATACTCATTTTAGGAATTGTGGTGTGTTCTAAGGTGATTTTACCATGTGAAAAAGCCTTCTGCTGTGATATCATGAATCATGTTTGAGGGAAAACTATTTTCCCATGCTTTTCCCACAGAGGTTTGGAAGGTGATCTATAAGCTAAACTGAGAGCATATTTTCTGTAAGTTCACATTATCTTTCTCAGTCATGTGAGAATGAAGTCTGACATTCTCAGTAAAACATGTACATCCAACAAGGGCAGAGACTGTCAGCTGATTCCTTTGTGTTCTACTGCAGCTTCCCAGAGTGTTCTAAAGAACAACTAGAGCGCTAAAAGTCCTACTTATGACAAACGTATGGCACACCTGAAGCCTTCTTGGTTGGAATAAAGTGGTAACTCTTAAAACATTTAATTTAAAAAGGAACAAAATGAGGGGGTTTATTTTGCCATAGAAAGTATGATTAGTGCTGCAGAAAGAAAAATTAGAGCACATTTTGAGTGACTTCTCAAATCCTCTTCTATTTCATTAAAACATTCTGACATGCAGACTGAAACATACACTTTCAATACCAGCAGCAGACTTTCCTGGTGAGCAGTAGCTTTACTACAGTGATCTAATTAGCAACTACAGTGCTAACATTCTGAATTTATGGCAAATGTGTGACACATCTGAATGCCTTCTTGATGGAATCAAAGTAAAAAACTGAAAGTGTTTCCTACTGAGGAGACTGTAGTAAATGAGGAAATTAGGAAACATCATAACAAATAAGTCTCCCAAAATGGCCACCAAAGACAAAAGGGCCCAAATGTAGCCCAAATATCACCCAGATGTAGCCCAAGTATAGCCCAATGACAGAATGTCCCAGAGTGTTCTAACGAACAACTAGAGCACTAACAGTCTTACTTATGACAAAAGTATGGCACACCTGAAGCCATCTTGATTGGAATAAAGTGGTAATACTTAAAACATTTAATTTACAAAGGAACAAAATGAGGGGGTTCATTTTGCCATAAAATTTATGATTAGTGCTGCAGAAAGAAAAATGAGGGCACATTTTGACTTCTCAAATCCTCTTCTATTTTATAAAAAAATTCTGACATGAAGACTGAAACATGCACTTTGAATACCAGCAGCAGACTTCCCTGGTGAGCAGTAGCTTTATTACAGTGATCTAATGAGCAACTAGAGTGCTAACATTCAGAATTTATGGCAAATGTGTGACACATCTGAATGCCTTCTTGATGGAACCAAAATAAAAAACTGAAAGTATTCCCACTGAGGAGACTGCAGTAAATGAGGAAATTAGAAAACTTCATAGCAAATAAATCTCCCAAGATGGCCACCAGAGACAAAAGAGCCCAAATGTAGCCCAAATATCACCCAGATGTAGCCCAAGTATAGCCCAATGACAGAATGTCCCAGAGTGTTCTTAAGAACAACTAGACCGCTTACAGTCTTACTTATGACAAAACTATGGCACACCTGAAGCCATCTTGATCGGAATAAACTGGTAACACTTAAAACATTTAATTTAAAAAGGAACACAATGAGGGGGTTCATTTTGCCACAGAAATTATGATTAGTGCTGAAGAAAGAAAAATTAGGGCACATTTTGAGTGACTTCTCAAATCCTCTTCTATTTCATAAAAATATTCTGATATGCAGACTGAAACATGCACTTTTAATACCAGCAGCAGACTTCCGTGGTGAGCAGTAGCTTTACTACAGTAATCTAATGAGCAACTAGAGTGCTAACATTCAGAATTTATGGCAAATGTGTTACATATCTGAATACCTTCTTGATGGAATCAAAGTAAAAAACTGAAAGCATCTCCTACTGAGGAGACTGCAGTAAATGAGGAAATTAGGAAACTTCCTAACAAATAAATCTCCCAAGATGGCCACCAGACACAAAAGAGCCCAAATGCAGCACAAATATCACCCAGATGTAGCCCACATGTAGCCCAATGACAGACGTGTGCATTTGCAGTTTTATATAGTGCAGACTTGTCAGGTATTGGAGTGCTTTACATGAGCATTGGTTACATCACACAAGATCAAATTCATTTTGGTTGTAGACATGGGGAGATTAAGTGATTTGACCTGAATCACAGAATGTTGAGCTGAAGCAGAAACTCCAACCTGGTTCCCCAGTTGCAAAGTCTGCAGCTCTGGAAGTAACACCACATCCTCTCCCCTAGGTGCAACATTTAATCAAGTGGTCAACTGGATAAAAAAACATAAAGATTACAAATAATTTAAAAGTTCTTTGTCGCTATTTGAAAACTCAGAAAATATGTCCTCATTTTAGTTTTTTAGAGCACTAACCATAATTTTGATGCAAATAAGACCCTCTCATATATGTAATTTCTAAAGGACATACTCTAGGTATTACAGTTTTGATTACATCAAGATGACGTCAGGCGTTCCACACTTTTGTAATAAATATATAATGTAAGCAATCTAGTTGTTCATTGGGATACTGTTGAGAGGCAGAGGCCAGGGGCACGGACTCTGAAAATTGAAGGCAGGTAGGAGAGTGCAGATGCAACAATTTGACCACACTGGGCAGACAGGAAGGGAAGTGGCAGCACAACAGACTATGGAGGGCAGTGGAAAGGGGGGCAGGGGCAACAAACCAACAATACAGGACTGGCAAGAGAGGCTGTGGCAATATAATAGACCATTGTGGGCAGAAGGAAAAGGCAGTGGTAGTACAACCAAACATGCCAACAGACCCGTTTCAGCCAGGAAACGTTCAATGTTTTTAAGCTCAAATGGGCTTTATTTGATCTGTCTCGTGTCTACAATCTCCTCTTTTTCAATGTAACTCAAAGGGGAAAATCAATACCCCAGTTTTTTTTCAAAATCTCCCTCTTACCAAGTTTAAAATGTTCGCAAGTATTGGTACATTGGATCATGGAAGGCAGGAGGAATTGGGGTAGGGACATGGACTCGGATAACAGAGGACAGGAGAGACATGGAGAGGTGCACCAAACGGTCCCTACAAAGCAGGCATCAGGGTTTGCAGCAGCACAATACACCACACAGCGCATGCGGGACGGGAGTGCAGCACAACAATCCATAGAGAGCATTAGGGAGGGGACAGGACCATGCACATGGACAACAGAGAACATAGGGGAAAGAGGCAATGGTAGCTAGCTGACCATAATGGACAGACAGGAGAGAAAGCTGCAGCATAACAGACCATAAAGGGCAGGAGGGACGGATCAGGGGCATTACAATGGAACAGACAAGCCAGGAGGGAGGGAATAGGGGTCTGCACATGGAAACAGAGGGCTGGGGGCAAGGGGCAGGGCAGGAGCAGCAAGATGACCATGGAGGTCAGGCAGGATGGGCACTAGAAACAAAACACACCATGGAGAGCAACAATGAGACTATGATGGCATACACACAGACCATGGAGGGAAGGTGGGAGGGGGTCAGGGGCAGCTAGCTGGCCACACAGGGAAGGTGGGAGGGGCCATGGCAGCACAGAAGACCATGCATGGCAAGCGGGAGGGTTAGTGGCAGCACAATGGCTATGATGGGCAAGAAGGAGGGTGCAGGGGCATGCACAAAGGACCATGGAGGATAAAAGGGAGAGTCAGGACCTGGGCACAGACAAGAGAGTTCAGGGGAAGGGGCCCCACAACAGACCGCGCGGGGCAGGCAGGAGGAGCAGTTGCAGCACAACAGACCAGGGAGGGCAGAAGGGTGTGGCAGTAAAATGGACCATGGAGGACAGGAGGAAGGGGATAGGGGCATGGCATGTGGACAGACAGGGTGGAGGTGGCAGGGACAGGTTACAGTCATCTGACAATGCTAGGCAGGTGGGAGGGGAGTGGCAGATCAACAGAACACTCAGAGTAGATAGGAGGGGCAGGTCCATGGAACATGGTGGGCAAAAAGGATGGAGCAGGGGCATGCACAAAGACATCGGAGGGCAGGGGGAAGGAGAATAGGGGCAGGAAACTAAGCACAGAGGCTAAGCAGGAGGTCAATGATGGGCCATAGAATTGGGCAATGGAGGGCAGGAGGAGTGGACTGGTACATCATGCTAAATGGAGGGCAGTGGCAGCACATCAGACCATGCATTGCAGGAGGGAGGAGGCTAGTCCATGGATTCAGACAACAGAGGATAGGGAGGAGGTGGATGGGGCAGCAAGCTAACTGTTTAGAGAAGGTGGGTATTAGGAACTTTATTGTTTTTAAAATGTGTGTCTGTGCGAACTACTTAAAATATGAACCAGTATGCAGCCTAATCTCACTTTTACTCAGGAAGAAGAGGACGTTTGTGACTGTGACTCCGGGCTCACTTGGCAGAAACACCCCCTAACCCTCCACCCCCCATCGCAAAATGTAATGCCTGTGAAAAGGGTAGGTGGACGCAGTGTTATGTAGAACATAGTCCTGAGAGCACGATTAAAAATGAAAACTAGATATAGTATATGGTATAAACTATGCACCAAAAAGTGTGATATAAGATGAACCGGGGCGTGAAATATAATATGCAATACATTGTGCGCAGTGACAGATTCATTGGAGAGTGCGAGATAGCACAGGCACTAGCGCGTGCTATGCGATATGCGCCTTGGAGTGTAATATGCACAGGGCAGTGTTGTGTAACCTAACTAGTCTCTAAAGTTGTAATATAAAATATGTGCTGGGGAGTGTAACGTTGCATATGCACTGTGACAAAGATATGGATCCCAGATTGTAATATGTATGGCATAGCGCTGTGCGTTATAACATAGGCATCGAGGAAGGCACGTTAGATGGGGCAATATAACCCGTGCGAAGGCAAGTGTGGCTTGACATATTCACGGGGTGGTGTTACAGTGCACATGGGCTAGAGAGTGTCGTAGCATACGCACTAGCTGGTGGAATACAACACAGAGGTGTGAGGCACTCGGCTGGCACTGGTGGGTGTAACACAGCATTGGGCTCAGCCAGGAGCACGCTGTGACTCACAAGTGAGGTTCGTCTCCTTTCCAGAGAGTAAAATAAAAAGTATTACACATCCGGCGGTGGATGTGTGTTTTATTAACCGTGAGGGGGGTTTCTCGCATAGTTTGGTCGAATTTTTGTCGAATCCCCTTTGAATGGCTTGGTGTGCGTGTATATTAAATGTGCCCATCAATAGCTACCCATGTTTGTATAAATAAACGACAAGGGTGTCTACTTGGAGAGTACCCACCGGCGGGGGCGCCGGGATTAGGCATGGTAGGGCGTCAGACACGTCAGAGCTTCACTAGCGGTGTAAATACATTCCATGTGGATTCATTCTATGCATAGTCGCCTTTTAATGAATATCACGCAAATCGTCATGGTGATAGGTACATACAGTTTGTCCAGCATGTCCTAGGTGTTTCTATAAATATATATATTTTTAAAATAATAAAAAACAAAGGCCGGCCCTGGGGGATGGGGTCCCCGGGGCCATAAGTGGCCTGAGGAGGGGGGCAACGCAGCCCCCTCCTAGAGAATATTTTTTTAAAAAGGCCATGACCGGGGGTTGGGGTCCCCAGGGCCGATTAAGGCCTTGGGAGGGCCAAATTAATTTTTTTCAACAAACAAAATTAGGGTGCAGGCCCTGGGGGATGGGGTCCCCAGCGCCAGTAAATTAGAAAAAGAAGGGGGGCCACACAGCCCTCCTTCTTAAGAAAATAAAATAAATAAAAGACCGGCATCACGCCGGAGGCCACGCCTCCTCCTTGCAAACGTGCCCCCTGGCCAGTTGTAAGTTGGGGAATTAATTCCCCTTCAATACTGAGGGTCCCTGAGGGTCAACTAGCCCAACAGTTATCTCCAGTATGCGCCAGGGAGCTGCGTTGCAGACAGGTGTTCTGAGGCCACGCCCCTTTTTACACCTCTATGCAACGCAGCTCTGTGGCGCTTACTGGAGGTACCTAGTGGGCTAGTTTGACCCTAGGGACCCTTAGGATTCAAGGGGACTTAATCTCTCAACTTAGAATGGCCACAGGGCGCGTTTACACAGTGGTGAAGGGAGGGGACGGGGCCTGAGGTGACGTGTGCAAACACGCCCTGTGGCGCGTTTTAAGTTGGGGAAATAATTCCCTTTCAATCCTGAGGGACCCTGGGGCCAAGTAGCCCACCAGGTGCTTTCAGTAAGCGCCACTGCTCTGCGTTGCAGAGAGGTGGTGCAGGCCGTGCCCCTTTTTACACCTCTCTGCAATGGCGCTTACTGGATGTACCTAGTGGGCTATTTTGCCCCTAGGGATCCTCAGGATTCAAGGGGACTTAATCTCCCAACTTAAAACGGCCACAGGGCATGTTTACACAGTGAGGAAGTGAGGGGACGGGGCCTGAGGTGACGTGTGAAAACACGCCCTGTGGCGCGTTTTAAGAGGTAGTTTTAATCCCCTGCCCTATTATATACTAGGGGCTTACAGAGGAGGTCATGCTGATCACAGGGGAACCCCAACGCATAGTGTTCCCTAGTGTATGTAGATGTTTTCACTGTATTCTGAGTGTCTTTTAACATAGCGCTCAGTTACCACCAGTATCCGTCTGAAAAAGTTGAGGGTACAGGATGATTTTGCAACAAGGCTTCTTTCTGCTCTTCTGTTTGTTCTTTCCGCACGTTATATTTCTTCCTGCACTTTTCTTAGTCTCTGAGGACTTCTGTTGCTTCTTTCTGCATTTCTTTTTTTTCTTTCTGTGCGTTTTTTCTTCTTTCTTCACATGTCCTATCTCTGTAGGCATAGTTAGAAATTAGTATTTAAAAAACCTTTGAAATTCACTGAAAAAACCATAGGTTTCAGGCACGTTATAGTTAGGAATTAGCATTTAAAAAACCTTAGAAATTCACTGAAAAAACCATAGGTTTCAGGGGCGTTATCGTTAGCTGGACTTTTCACTCGTATAAAACGATTGAAATTCCCCCGTTATAGTTAGTTCAGCTAACTATAACTCGCGCGCCCGCAATGCACTGCTGATGACGTCACAAATTACATCACTCATGACATGGTTTCACAATTCAATCGAAAAAACATCCAGGAATTTTGCTCCTTTGTATTTTAAGAGTACTCCTATATATTTATGCAAGTCACACAAATCCGGGCATAAGCAAATATATAGATATCCATTCATGTGTGTGTAACTACAGCTCAAAAGTGCATTTGCACTTAATTTCTTCTTTCTTCCTCCCTGTTTCCCCTTTGTCCCGTCCTGTGCTCCCCGATCACCAACCTGAAAGTAAACTGAATACCACCATTGACATCAGCATTTTTATGAGTCTTTATACGTGGATAACTGTTGGAGAATATTTGCAGGTGTTTTGGTGCTCAACAACTTTGTTAGTTAGACCCACGTGGGAACGCCCCTTAACCCACCCTGCAACTAGATTTATTCCAAAGAAAGTCAGCATACCAGTGGAATTCCCGTGTTATCAAATCCCATTTTCAAGGGTACATCCCCAACATTCCTGATTCGGAGAATCGTAAATGCCATTTCTCTTATTCAAATGATGGTTTTGCTTTTACTATAGTTAAAAAAAAACATTTACGTTGCCCCTGATATCATTCAATGAGTGAAGTGTGAAGCCCTATGTCCATTGGGGTTGCTGATCATATTATGCACATAACCTCACAAATATGTGAAGTTCAGATAATTACATCGCCCTCAAAACAAGGATAGTCCAATTGCAAAACAGAGTGATTAAATCATTTCAATCAAATCATCGGATTTAATAGTGAAAAAGAACAAGAGTGAAAAAAACTAAAAGTTCTAAAAAGTAAAAGTATGAACATTTTATTTGAAAAATATTTTTCAAAAGTTTGAAATAGTTCAAAATGAAAGATAATAAATAATGTTTATCTGAAGAAGAGGGTTAGGGGGTTTTACACAATGTAAAGGGTTAGTGTTATGGTTAAATTGAGGTTAGGTTTAAAGAAAAAATTAGGACTAGACATT
The DNA here is from genome assembly GCF_964204655.1 of Triturus cristatus. Lineage (NCBI taxonomy): Eukaryota > Metazoa > Chordata > Amphibia > Caudata > Salamandridae > Triturus > Triturus cristatus. Next base: position 1,131,992,247 of record NC_140580.1, on the reverse strand, counting down.
GGGTAAGAGCAAGGAAATGCCTCTTTTTGCATGATCACCCCCAAAGCTTTGGATTGATGCTCCTAGTTTTTCGACTCTGAAGATGCACCGAGGCCTGTAATCATATCTCAGTCCCAGTGCTCTGACCCTTAAAATGTGTATATCTGATTGGCTCACACACAGTTGGTATAAGGTAACTTATAGGTCTTTGGGATTTGGTAATAAGGGGACTCAGGGCTTTAAGTTAAAGTTAAGCTACACATTGTGCCAGCATGAGTGGAACTAAGCAAGGCAAGACTCCCAGCCTGCTGCTGATGGCTGCTGAGCAGTTTTCAAACTGCTAACTTGACATTGCCATTTAAATTAATGAGGTCCAGACTTTCGTTTTTAGGACTCGCCTAGGCAGCACGAATGCGCTGATCTAGGAGATGCCCTTTAGAAATTGTTCAGCTCTTTTCAAGCACTGGTGCTTGTGCTGGCATCCACCTTGCGGGAGCGCGCGCACCGATGCCAGCACAAGCACGAGTGCTTGAAAAGAGCTGTTTCCATTTGTCTGCTCGCGGTCATGTTCTTGTGCTGTACTTGAGCTCCATCTACTGGCCATTGTCTGCAAGGTGAAATGTTTAACTTAGATTCTGCCGCGTTACAACTATCTGTGAATAAATAATCTTGAAAACAGCGTTCCCTACAAATGTTGAACCACAATGACATTATTGAAGATAGGTCCTGTGTGTGGTGTTCAATTTCCTGCTATTTACTTTCATACCAATTACAACCTATGTTTATAATTTGTTGCACACATACATCAGGATTGTTCTCAAATAAAAAAAAAATCATTTTAGGGGCTAGTCATGCGTGGAAGGTTTCCTGCATTCTCGTATAAATAATTAAGAGGTAATATCTTGTTATTCATGCTCAGCAGAGATATGCAAAGGTTATTGGAGAATAGTCTCTTATGCTGAAGCTTGCTATGAAAGGGATACTTCCATTCTTCGAAATTGACAAATTAACAAGGATTTATTGCTTATTGGTAATTTCAGAGGAATCTTATATTATTTGAAAATCCTAGTCACATCCATGCTTTATCACTCATTAGTGTATCCTGTCGCTTCAAGCTATGCTTCTAATATTATAAAAAGCGTTTTTCTATAAAATGGACTTCTGAAATGGGATGAACAATTTTAAACCTATTGAATGGCCACTGCTCACCCACCGTCTGTTATATGTCGTATGGGCTTTTAAAAAGTATTTTTCTAATTCCTCCTTACCTATGTATAATGTAGATCAAGTTATTAGTGCTGAGTGTCGCAAATTTGATTATGTTTTTAAGTTTCAATTGATAACGAGGCCAGCTATATAACTTTTGTAAGAGAACAGATTTTGCCTTGATGTGAAATATTTCAATTGCTGTTATACAACTTACATGGCTGGGGGGTGTACGGAGGTGTAAAACAATTGTGGGAAGAGTCTTGGAACACACTGGGTTCTGTCAATCTTGCAGCAAGCACTCTGGGCTCCATTTTCTCCTTCAGTCTGTAGTAGTGCAGCCCCAAGAGCTGAAGTCAGGCTCCATAGGGACCTATAGTAACGACATGTGGTAGTGCAACATAGTGCACCCAGCTCTGTATATTCCTATCCAGGAACCTCTAGTGACTACCTCTGGAAGTGCACCATAGCTCACCCTGCGCTGACACTGGCTGAAAATGTGCTGCATGGTTATACACTTATAAGGTCCCAAAGGCGAGACCTATTGGCTATGCCAATGCTTGTTAATGAATGTAAGCCACCACTAACGTAGGCCTGTCAAGCCTTAAGGCAGGGTGCTGTATATTAAAAAGTGGGACGTGTTTTTAAATGTCCTAACTGTAAAAACACCTAATTGTTTTTGCTGCAGAAAGGCTCGTAGCCCCCTTGGTCAACACAGGGTGAGACACCAACAACGTACTTGCGCTAAATTATGAATAGGAGAACTGAAGTTGGTCTATAAGGTCTCAAAAGAATTGTTACATTATACCAGACTTGATGACCAAGTCAAATTTAATGAAACATTTAAGTAAATGTCAACTTTACCGAAAGTTGTCACTCTGTCTTCAAAGTTTTCCAGTGACCTTTTTTGGATTGCGGGCCATGAGACAGCCTTCTGCCCTCCTGGGGGAGGTGTGAATGGCTCTCAGGAAGGTAAACAAAGAGCCTGCCATTGGAAGAGGTTTAACCTCTTCCGTTCAAGAAGTCCAAACAGGGTCTGAGCCCAAAAGACGAGCTTTAATGGGGATGCTGCCTTTGAAGGAAATGGTGGACACTCATGAGAGGGGCTGCTCATTTTTTCCGGTAGACAGGTTGGTGCTGGGGTCAGGGAAAGGTAAAAAGCTCTCACAGCAGTTTCCCTGTGGGTGTGAAGCCCTTAGGTATCCAGACTTCTAGGGTGGACTACCAAGCTCCACAAACCAAGAGAAGGGTTCTGCTATCTTCAGAGTGGGCAGAATATTGCATTCTGGGATACCTAGATACCACACTATGCAGGAAGTCACCATCAGGAAGGAGGGGACATACTAGACTATTGGCTAATAGTCACCGCATCCCTTGAGGGCAAGTCTTGGGCATTAAAGTACCACCCCTGGCAACCAGATCTCAGAACATGTCTGCACTGGAGAGAGGACTGAAGAACTACCCTGCTGTTCCCTCGACCTGGCAAAGAGACGCTGAACCACAGACTGGATTGCACCTGCTGATCCCTGGGCTAGCCAAGAGAGGACTGTGCATGTGGTGCCCTGGTAAAAAAAAAAGTAATCCCCAAGTATCCGACAGATCAATTGACTCCAAGAGCCAGTTGACTGACTTTCTATTACAGTCCCAGGGCCACAAAGCTGAAGAACTCTGCCTTGGCTGGACTTCAACTGGGCTTTGAGGGACAGCAAACCCTGTGGCCAAAGTTGCCCCACAGTGTTCATGGAGTGAGAGGTGGCCCCAGGAAGACACCGATTATCAGAGCAGCATCATTTCATCTTTACTCTTTAAGCATTTTGCCGTGATGATGGAGAGGACTCGAATATCTGAAGCAGTAAGTTTATTAACAGGAGCCGCCAGACACCTCGCACCAGCACAGCTGCCCCCACCAACTGTATTAGAACATTCAAGAAGCCTCACCAACATTCCAATCCTTCTACGTTTCACATCATAAAAAACCCTTATAACGTTCCACTGTCATGTCTAAACACCACATTACTTTTCCCCTTCAAATGAAAAACAGATGAGGAAAAAAACTAAATTTACATTCTATAAAAAATAGATACTAAAACATCTTAATTCACATAATGCAATATAAAACTATTGATATTCAATGCAGGAACTGCTGCTAGTAAAAATACAAAATAATATATATATAAAATAAAATAAACAAAAATGGAATATCTAACTTGGACTCTGCATAAATACTTTTTGTTTAAGCGAGGTAACGACAGCAATCAAAAGCATAGCCCCTGGCAAGGCGGCAGGTCCTGATGGCCTCCCTGGAGACTTGCTTTTACACTTCGCTGAGCCTTGGGCAGCCCTTATCCTTCTGATTCTGAATTTGATAGCCAGAGGTGCACCAGTACCTGATTCTTGGAAGGGCGCCGAGGTGGTCCCCATTTTTAAAAAGGGGAACAGGGAAGACCCTGCCAACTACCGGCCAATCAGTCTAATTGACGTTATTCAGAAAGTTGTTGGCAGGGTCTTACTAGCTAGGTTAGGCAATTGGATGGAAGACAACAACATTCTTTCCCACTTTCAAGCAGGTTTTAGGACCAAGATGGGAACAATCGACCAAGTCTTCAGACTTTTCATGATTTATTGGAAGATAGTACTTCTGGGCAGGGGCAGCTTGTACCTTGCCTTCATAGATCTGAAGACCGCTTTCGATTTAGTTCCCCGGGGGAAACTTTGGCTTACCCTACAACAACTTGGTGCTCCCCCTTTGGTCCTAGACATGATCCAGCGTCTACACCAAGGCAATTACGCCAAGGTTAGATGGGGGTCCCAGGGGCAATTGACTGAGAGAATCGCCGTGAACAGGGGAGTTCGACAGGGATGTGTGCTGGCACCCACCCTGTTTTCTCTTTACATCAACGGGGTGGTTGACTTTTTAAGCCAGGACCCGGCCGATGCTCCATCACTGGCCGGGGAGAAGATCCCGACTCTCCTGTTCGCAGACGATACTCTCTTGATTTCAAAATCCCCGGGGGGGCTCCAGAAACTTTTGAACAACTTTGCCTCTTTTTGTGATTCACATGGTCTGATAGTTAATACCACCAAAACTAAGACCATGTGCATCAACCCGTCCAATCGTTTTAAAAACCACTTCACCCTAGATGGGGTAACGTTGGACAACGTGGAGGGTTTTGAATACTTGGGAATCTCTCTTGCAAAAGACATGAAATGGGGCCCACACCTTGCTAAGATGCTCTTAAATCACAAGAGGACGTCTGGTGTTATTTTGAGAGAGCAGCGTCTTACTGGGTGTAGGCCTGTGGCCCCTGTCCTTGTGGTCTACGCCGGCAAAGCATTGTCCTCAGCCTTGTATGGCTCCGAGCTCTGGGGCTTTCAGAATGTGAGTGATCTTGTCTTGACGGAAAATAAGTTTATGAGAGACATGCTTTCCCTACCTTCCTCGACGCCCTTGAAGCCCCTATTTTTTGATCTAGGGAGACACTCACTCCAGGATATAGTACGCTTGCGCCCCCTTTTGTTCTGGGCCCGCATAAAAAGGACTCCAGAACTCTCCCATTACGCTGCAGCTTTTGACGAACTAGTTGCAGCGGACTCTGGGAGCAAGATAATATGGCTAACTGACCTTCGAAAACTTCTAATTTCTATTGGTCTAAAGGAGGCCTGGCGCACCCAATCACCACCCACAAAACAGGTTATCAAAAAATTGTACTGGGAATGGGTCCAGAAGCTGGTTATCCAAAATCCCAGATTGGGGAAACTGACGGAGGGATTCTTCCAACACAAACACACTCGCTCACTAGAAACTTATCTGGATTTTATTCAGACCCCCAGCCACAGGGTACTATATATGAAGCTAAGGTTCGGGACCTTGCCGACCAACAGCTTTGTTTCGCGTTGGAAAGGGCCAACTATGCCATCTTTACCCTGTCCGGGTTGTGCCTACCATAACGAGACGCCGGCTCACCTCTTGTTTGCCTGTCCGGCGTATAGGCTCCCCAGGATGAGGTGGCTAAAACCGGTCTGCAAACTATTGGGCCCAATGTGCCATCGTAACGCTCTCCGCATCCTCTGCACTGATACCTCCTCCCTCACTCTGATATGTGGGGTAGCCAAATTCTTGGGATCCGCCTGGCTAATTAGAAGCAAGTTATTAGCCAGGAAGCCTGTAGACGCTGATGGCGAACACCTGTCCCTCTCATATATTGGATTTTAGTCTACATACTTTAGATTCAGTCTTTTTTCTTTTAACAATCGAACCATGAATTTTTAACTAATTGTGGAATTTGTATTATATAAGCTTTCCAGAGGATGATTTAATGACTTTTTAACCTATTTTATTTATGTAAATAATGTGTATACTTGGAAATGTATTGCTTTTATGATATTTTTTATATCGAATAAAGCTTATACCACCAGAGCAGCATCATTTCATCTTTACTCTTTAAGCATTTTGCCGTGATGATGGAGAGGACTCGAATATCTGAAGCAGTAAGTTTATTAACAGGAGCCGCCAGACACCTCGCACCAGCACAGCTGCCCCCACCAACTGTATTAGAACATTCAAGAAGCCTCACCAACATTCCAATCCTTCTACGTTTCACATCATAAAAAACCCCTATAACGTTCCACTGTCATGTCTAAACACCACATTACTTTTCCCCTTCAAATGAAAAACAGATGAGGAAAAAAACTAAATTTACATTCTATAAAAAATAGATACTAAAACATCTTAATTCACATAATGCAATATAAAACTATTGATATTCAATGCAGGAACTGCTGCTAGTAAAAATACAAAATAATATATATATAAAATAAAATAAACAAAAATGGAATATCTAACTTGGACTCTGCATAAATACTTTTTGTTGAAATATACAGCAATTGCGCAGATACACAGTTTTATACATGAGCAACATTAATCACTTCACAACTATAAAATACAGGGAAAAAATCCAATCACGAACCACAGTTCACTTTCTAAATCGTAACAGACTTTTTCTATTTCTGGTACTTCTGAGGATCACGGAATCACCATTTTCAGAAAGGTCAGACAATTAAGAGATTTGAATCAATTGTGTAGTTACTTGCTCCCCATTACCTTAACCCTTAACAACTTTTCTCATATTCCACCATTCAGAACCATCAACCGTGATGGCATCTCCACATACTTTGTCCACCACACACGGTTCACTAAATGTCTTAGCTCCTTTTTTAACGTAGGCCCCCTTCTTGGTGAGGACCTTGCCGCCAACCACAATTTTCTTTTCATGTACTTGATAATCCTTACAAATGCGTCCTTTTGTTTTGATTTGGAATTAGCCACATTACATTTAACTCTGTCATCAAACTTATCCAAATTCTACCCACCTGCTCATCCAACTAGGACAATTCTTTGTGGCTGGCTGTCTTCCACTCAATAGTTTGAATGGTGACACCTGAGGAATATAATGTGTACTTGTGCAATAAAAACATAACATGGAATGTCCCGCATTCAGAAAAACACATATATTGTCCACGGCCCATTGTAAACACTGAGTAAACACCTGGTTCATGGGCACAACCTGGTCATTTGTTTGGGGATGAGAGAGTGACGTCCTAAGATGCTTGATGTCACTTGCTTGAAGAAACTACTCCATCTCCCTGCTCTCAAACTGAACGCCATTGTCTGATATCAAAAACCTGGGATACCCCTCGCTGATACATAATTAAATATTACATAGAATGAATTAAAAATTAAATCACTGCTTTAGTACTTGGTTCAGATAGGAATTTTACCTCAGGTCACTTAGAATAGAGATCCACTACCACCAAAGCATAATGAGACAGACTTGATAAAGTGTACAAAGGGCCAACCAAATCTATACCAATTTTTTCCCAGGCTTTAGAAGGGCACTCAATCGGCTGCAATGGTGGTTTTCAGACTACCAAAACCCATTCAGCTCTAGAACACACATTTCCTTAAACTGGTCAATTTCCCTATCCATGGATGGCCACCACAACATTTAACGGACCCCGCAATTAGTAAAGGTCTTCTTCAAATGGCCCATTCTGATTAACCTAAATTTGATCTCTTCTGGAGGAACTAACTTATCTCCTCTCAACAGGAGACCATCTACTTTAGCTAAATAGTCATGTATTTTCCAAAAAGGTTGACATGATGATATAAGAGACCTCTCCATTGGCCATTGGGTTTTCATGTAGGACATAATTAAATTCAGGACTTCATCTTGATCCAGCTTGGATCTTCACTCAAGCTCAGACACTGCAGACAATTCTTACAAGTCCATTGCAGCGATAAAACAATCTTCATCAACACCCTCACACATATTGGGATTAACATCAGCAGCTGGAAACCTTGACAAACAAGCATTTACAATGCAATAGGTCTCGCAATGACATTGTGTTGAGCTATTGGCATTTTAAATGACAATGCCTTGTATTTGAGCTATTGGGATTGCAAATGACAATGTGTTTTATTTATGTTTTGGTTTTTAAAACAAATAAAAGGCATTGTCATTTGCAATGCTAATAGCTTAAAGTTTTCGCAAATGTGCACCTTTACTGCACATCTTGCACTATTGAATTGACCCAAGGCAGCACTGCGCAGTGTATGTAGTGTTTGTACGAACATCATAGGTGTAAGAAGTTAGATCCATGAAAGATTTCTAGGATATACAATCATACATACAATGGAAGGTATCAAAATACAGACATAATAAATTCATTGCAATTGTTTTACCTACTATGGGGTAATCCTGAAAATCTGTCTTGGATTACTCCCTTTTGACCCTACGATAGACATCTCTCTATAGACAGACAGTGGATGAACGCTCACTTGTGCTCACACAGCCCGTGCGTAGAAATTTCCAGACCTGAGGTTCTGGTTTCTGCTTGGTAACAAGTTTAATTCTGTGAATAATGCAGTGCACATGGTCGGGCTGAGAGCAGGGCTATACAGAGAGTCACTCCTATTTTCCCATCCTTCGCATGGTACCTAATGTACGATTAAATCCATGAACACCACTTATGTACGAAATGACCATTTTGCGCCAAAATAATCTTGCTGCCTACTAAAAGTGCAAATATACATAGTTTGAAACTCCTTTTATTTGTAAAAGGCATCTTGCTGGTTTGACAGCACATCAAACATTGCTACACCAGAAACGCATAATTACACTTACATCTTGAAAAAATCAGTATGCAAAAAAGTGGATTTTATGTACAGAGCCACTGGTGGCCGTCAATCGTGTGAGCTGGTGAGTCACAGAGGTACTTTTCACCATCAAAGGCAAACCAGGACAGTTAGCACTGCTCCTCCGAAGCCATGTAGTCGCATCACCCATGCACCCTAGCTCAAAGTCTCCACTGAGTCCAAAAATATCCAACATGCTACCTTCCAATGTGCTGTTTCGAAATGACAGTGTCTGCTGGGAGCCAGCTAGGAGCATAATTCGCGAAAAATTAAAACAATTCCCTCGGGAACAACTCCTTGCCCTTCCTGGCCATCGAGGTTTGACGTTGCACTACTTCAGTGAGGGTCGTGCAGACTGGAAAGGATTGCTTTCCCTAATTCTTAAAATGAATTTTTTTTAGAGAGTCCCTCTGTAACCTTTCGCGAATCCTCGTTGTGTAAAAACAATCTAACATCTGCTTACAGCTCACAAGTGTGACGTTCCCTTGAGGTGCCTTTAAAATCACACTCACAGCACTTGTTCTAAATCTGCAGCCATGCACCACCAACAAAGGTGTGAGGTGCAACCTTTCTGCCTTTTACACCGGAGCGGTTATTTAAATTTTACTGAGCTTATATGACATGGTCGCCATGCCGTAAACCCTCAGAGCAGTAAAACCAATAATCAAATCAAGCTACCCATCTCTATGCATAACATTACAGCTGCAGCCAATCAACTCTGGTCTTTCAAAATCCATTTCAAACCCCCTTAGGTTGAGTTTTACGTGGGCGGACTGTCCAAACATATAGTGTTAGCTTGTCAATGGTGCTCGGGTGTGTAACTGCAGACAGTTGTTTTCCACGTGGGAATGACCGAACTAGAGAATGAATGGGAAGATGAACAAATGAATTTCATAGTGCAGCAGGTGCACTGCAGCGAGACCTAGAGGCACGACGGATGAGCCAAAATCTCTCACAAAAATATGACCCATGAAAACAAAGATTTCCCTAGAAGGCATTCCAGTATCACGCATCAGACCGATCTACGGCAGCTAACCAGCCTGATTCCAGTACGTGTTTTCGATTCAGCAGCGGCGGCAGACTTACTCAGCCGCAGTGGGTACAGACGGCCGGGACGCCGAGTTTGTGGTCTGCGGCCCTGATTCCTGATTGCCGCGGTTCCCGTTTGCCACACCCCTCGTCTTCTCTGCCTCCATAGCCAGCAGTCAGCAGCCCCCCCCCCCCAGCCCCGAGCAAAATCAGCACCAAAAACCGCGAAAGCAGCGCGGTAGAGAGCGGGGGCAGAGGAGACTCCAGCCAGGAGGCGGTGGCGGACCAGAGATTCGACAGCAGTGCAGGCAGCAGTCAAGCTGCTAAATAGCAAAGCAGGCAAGCGGGCAGGTGCACTGCAGCACTAGTGGGTCACTGGTGGACTGCGAGAGCGTGGCCCCCCTTAGCAGGAGGCCACAGAGTGAAGTGCCCAGGAGAGTTTGCGGTGGCGGCCCAGCTAGGCAGGGTGCGGCCTGCGACCTCCAGCGAGCCCTGCTCTCTGACTCCCCCCAGCACCCCCGCCATTGACTGTTATTAACATTGTGAAAAACGCTCACCTTCCTGGTGCAGAAGTTCTTGTGTTCCTGGCAAACCCGGATAAAGGATAAAACGGCGAATTGGGGCAGTGGCGCGAGGCAGGAACACGCCGTAGCGGCCACAAACCTCTTCCCCCAGGTGCCCCAGCAACTACCGGCGCGCACCTGACGTCACCACCAGCACCCGGTGGCGCTACTTCACAGCGGAACGCCTCCCGCCACGCGGGACGCACGCGGGCTAAGCCCGGGCAAAGGGCGGGCCCTCTGTCGCCCTCAGGGGACCGAAGGAGACGGGACGGGCCACCCCCCTTTTGTTCAGTTATTACCCTGGTCCTAAACATTGAGGTGACTTTATAATTATTTTCATAGGTCATATGAGTGTTTGTGTATGCTTATATAGCTGTTAAAGTGGTGATTTAATTACGTGTTTAGTGTTGTAGCCATTCCTTCGGTCACTCCATATAGAATGACTAAAACAGGGAAGACTCCCGTGGCTACAAGATCAACTACCAGAAATAAAAATGTATCATCTACACCATTACCATCACTTACAGCTATAGATCTAATGCTACAAAAAACTATAGGTGTAGTTGCTGATGCTATTCAAAACACGGAGAGCCGTCTCTCACTAACTCCGAATATATCTGCTTTCCAAATCTTGACTTGCATACAACTGTTAATAATATTACTGTGGAGTCCTTTTCTAATGCAGAGGATTCACTTCTGTTACAAACTTTCACAAGGTTACCTAGTGGCAAAAGTTGTTTAAATAATACATCTTTAATCTCACTTGTTCCACCGATTAGTATAGAAGGAAGTCCCTTGTTTGTTCCTATTTGTGGGGATAACTTGCGTCTTTCTCATTCAGGAAACATACCATCAAATCCCACAAGGGAAGTACTTGCAGAAAGTTCTCCCCTAGTTAACAACACAACAGTAGATAATTTATCTCCCCCAAAAAAGCTGAAACGGCATTATGCTAAAAAAACAAAATCAATTGTGCGGAAAACTTATAGACCGCTAGGTAATCATAAGCCCTCAGCAAAAGACGTTTGGCAAAATTTTAAACTGGCTAAATCAACTAAAAACACATCTAATGTGATTGCTAAACCTTCAAAGCAAGACATATTATTGCCTAATGAAAAACAGCCAGAGAATATCAAAATTCTAATAGATCAGTCAAGCCAAACCGATAGGGTGGGTATATTAGATAAATTACACTTAACAGATTTGGAACAGTTATTTAGTTCTCTCCTTCAGCCCATAAGTGAAAAAATATTTAGCATTGAGCAATTTTTGGAGAAGTTCGAGAAGCTTCAGAGCAAGGATTTTATTAGCATGCCCAAATCTTTTATCACATCTATACAGATTGACAATATCGAAATTGTCGATCTTAACTTGGCATCTCTTTCTCCTCTGGGTGTAATAGATCATAATGACTCAAAACCTCCCATAAGTGAACACAATGAAATAACAGTAGCGTTGACTATGCCTACCATCTTAGATGGCCCAATAGTGGGCAGCGATGATAGCGAATGGGCCACGGAAGGTTTATCTCCTGTCCCATTTGATGACCAGGTTGACCCTGAAAGGCCCATACCAACAATTAATACAGCTACTAATACACGATCAGTACAATTACCTAAATTGTCTCAACAAAATAAAAAACCCATTCATATTAATCTCCCTCCTGAATCTTACTCATACACCATAGTAATGATAGGTGTACCACAATTAGAAGAGGGTAAGGTAGAGAGATATGGGGATTTGAAAAATAAAGTTAGTCATTGGCTAACTGCACATAGACCGATCCCTCGCCACTTTAGTGGTAAAATAATAAATGTCAGGAGGGTCGATTGGGTGGGCCACAGATTTAAATCCACTGAGGGTGATTGCATTGTTGTTACCTTTAAGGATAACCGTGTAGTAAAGCACATTACCAGCTGGAAGGATGGCCCGATCAATAGCTTGATTCGCACTATGGATTTAAGTTACTTTTATCCCCCAAGTGCTTATAGTTCTGATAAACTATCTTCAAACTTTAATAGAGAACAGGAGGAAAACTACGTTAACCATAATTTATATTATGACGATGTCACACCAAAGAACTATGGTTCTTATATCACAAGAAACCATATACAGTATAGGAGTGATATATCAGGGGAGACTAGACAGGGTAACCATCCAACATCTTATTATGAAAAATGGGAGGCCCCATACGGATTGCATCATCGCCGTAATCATTTTCAAATAAAATATCCTGACATCCACTATAATGTACCTATTTCAAATAGGTTTGATGTGTTCTATGAGCAGAAAGGCCTAGAGGGGGTTGACTGACTGCATGATATACCAGCCTTATTCATGTATACTGATGACAAGCTTAGCACTTTCGTCCATGGTGAAATTGAGTCCACACAAGTAGCAATCGTTCCCTCTTTAACCACTGAATTAGCTAGTAATAATTATGTAGAACCAGATATAGACTTTTTAAGAGATAGCCTCGAATCAGTCGAACACGAGCACATTAGTACATTGCATTATCCGTCTGAAACTTTTAATCTTCATCCAGCCCATGTAGAACCAATTCCTCCTACTATGGAAAACACGGGAGATACACATGTTGATCAATCAAATTGTTTATTAGAACCTACTCTTACTGAAGTTTTCACTGGTATTGAGACTGATGATGTTTATAATGCGAGCTTAGTCTCCTGGAATGTAGCAGGTTGGGCTGATAAAATAAGTGATCCTGCATGGCTGGCATTTGTTAAAAAACATGCCTTTATATGCCTTCAAGAGACATGGATGGTAGATAATAATGTTTTTATTGAAGGGTATCAAAGCTTTATTAGGCCAGCAGCTCCCTCAGCTAGTGGTAGAGCAAAGGGGGGCCTGGCTATTTTTATAAATTTGGCTCTTTCTTGTCTTATACGTAATCAACATCATGCAAATAGAAATCTGCAAGTACTTGAACTGAAGAGAGGTAAACATGCTTTGACCCTGCTCAATTTTTATAACGCTATATCCAGTCAAGGGGAGTGTAATATATTGTCTCTAAAAGAAATGCTGAGAGAAGGTGCAGGTGTATTGTCATGTACTCTACTGATAGTAGGAGACTTTAACGTACACCCTTGTGGTAACCCACGATTTACTCCCATGGGGTCTCTGGGATGTAACAACGTGAATGGTTTTCATTTTAACCACACTAGGTGTGGACTCCTCCCAAATGATTTGCTAAATGAAAACAACTTGTCTGTAGCTATGTCTATGGTGCCTGAGTCTAAGGTTCATGATGTTCCAACATTTAAAGGATCAGGCTATGGGTCTTTTATAGACCATATACTCTTATCTGCAGACCTTGCCAATCAGGCCTCCAGTTTTACTATTCAAACGAACATTCACAGTGACCATAACCCCTTAACTATTAAATTGGGTGGGGGTGTATTTGAACAGCGAAAGCACTGTGAAGATCGGGGAACCTTAAAATGTATAAATGGAAAACGTCGTCTGAAATGGCACTTGGTAAATCATGAACATTTTTATAATGAAATTAATAAGTTATGTGGCCAGGAACTTGCGGCTTGTGCATCAACATCCACACCTCCAGAGCAAATTATAGCTATTTTTGATGATGTGGTGTCCACAGTAGGCTCTATGTTGCTAGTTTCAATGAAGGGACAAGTCAGAAATAATCCTAAATGGTTTGACCATTCTTGCTCTAAGGCAAGCAAAGATTTAAGAAAAGCATTACAAATTAAACCCAGAGATTCAGGTCTAATTAAAAATCTTCGATTGATTTACAAAAAATCACTTGATAGACGCAAAAAGGAAATTAAGGCCTGTACCTGGGAATCTTTGCTTGACCCTTTAATCCTGGGTAATAGCAGTAAATTTTGGCAAATTATCAATAAACCTTTGTTTGATAACCAGTGATACTGCATTAGGTACTAATATCCCAGAGGAGGATTGGATTAATCATTTTAGTGTAATCTTTAAAAGCAATGAGCAACAGGCATAACAAGATGTTTTTTTAATTCCAAAGGAGAATTCTCTGTGCTTTTTGGTCAACGAGGTAGAAAAGGCCATTCACGGGCTAACTGGTAACAAGGCACCAGGCCCGGATGGTCTACCTCCGGATCTTTTTAATTCTTGTACCTTACTTTGGGCCCCTGTTCTCACCAATGTAATAAATGCAGCTGCGATCTCTGGTTGTCCAAAGTCATGGGGGCAATCGACTATAGTTCCTGTGTTTAAAAAGGGTGATCGTAGTAGCCCATTATGCTACAGGCCAATTTCATTAATTAACTCTGTAGCAAAAGTAGTAGGGGGTGTAATCTTGAACAGGTTAACAACATGGGCACTTGAGAATAAAGTTATATCCCCAATACAATATGGCTTCAGACCTGGACATTCAACAGTAACCCAGTGTCTGAATCTATATTTGATCGTAGGCAAATATACTTTGGCCCGGCAGGGAACCATTCATTTGGCCTTTATGGACCTATCGTCCGCTTTTGATTGCGTGGACAGAGGTAAATTATGGGACATTATGTTAAAGATGGGCGTTGAGCAGAATCTAATTCACTTACTGGCTGATTTGCACTCTGATACAAGAGCTAATGTTCGCTATACTCAAGATTTGAAAGTGACAGGGGACATTAGAATCAATCGGGGTGTTCGACAAGGATGTATCCTGGCCCCATTCCTCTTTAACCTGTATATTAATGAGCTAGAGGATTATCTGTTAAGAACAGGTGCGGATTACCCTTATGTAGGCCGAAGAGGTGTTCCAGTCCTGCTCTACGCAGATGATGCTGTCCTGATTTCAAGGACAGTGTCAAGACTGCGGCACCAATATCTTCACAGAGGCAGAATGATGCTAGCTCCCCTTGCCCCTTCTCCGGAACACACTGCGTATGAGCGAGAAGAGACACTCGTGCTGGCCTGGACTCCCTCCTCAGTCAGGTGACGATTTCCGGAGGATTCCTAATGCACAGATGGGAACATCATTTCAACTTAATGCCTCAACTTACCCCCTAATCACTACGGTTCCAGTTTATTTCCTTCCCCCCCTTTGCCTACCAGGTCTCTGCAGGAGTTTTGCTTCTCTTCTTATGATCAGAGGCCCACTTCTGATTAGGCTAAGTGGATGACCTATTCTCTGATCTTCCTATCGTTACCTCCTTCTGATAATGCTTGGTGTAGTCCAAGAGATGAAAGTTTAGTTCAGGAAAACTTTAGCTTTTGAAGGTTTATGCCTGCTCCACTGTAGCTCTGCTTCACGGCTTGAAATCGCGCAAAAAGGGACAGGGAAGGAAAACAGTAAGGAAAGAATAGGGAAAGCGCAAGGGAGGCAAGGAATTCCGTGCTGCAGGCGTAAGTACTTTCAGTCAAGAACGAGGCATGCGCTGCAACAACAGTCTAGTGCTTACTTGCTTCTAGTGACAACTGGTTGGCTGACAAACTTCAGTCTCCTTCTCTCGACGGTAAGCCTACCGGAGTAAAGGAGACACGAGATATCTTGTTCTCAGTAGCTCGACGATAATCTGTGTATCTGGATTCTGCTACCCTTTCTGACTCAAGAAGGGCTAACGGATTTCTCTGACTGAAAATGCTCTTCTTTTGACGTGCTCATTCACGACCTCCCACTTCATGAGTGTAGGTCTGGGACTAGAGTTCCTTCCGCGTGGTTACACACGAAGGTAGAAGACAAACACTCTGACTGAAAATTACTGAGAGCCTTCCGCAAACACAACCTCTCTCAGACTTAGGCGAATTGAAGTGCGCAGTGGAACGTTCTTCCACGGCGCGCGAAATCTCACTTCCCGCGAGACTTCCAACTCCCTTCAATACTGGGGTAAACTAGGCGGCCATCTTGTAACGGTCGACCTACAAGGAACCGCTGACCAACAGTTGCAACGAGAAGGCTTAACGATGACTCGATGTCTTTTCAGAGAGTGATTACTTAGAGTCATGGCGTTCACATAGTTCCTGACAGTACCCCCTCTCAAGGACCGATCCATCGGTCTCGGTTTTAGAGGATGCTGCATATGGAATCGTCTTATCAGTTTGGGAGCATGAACATTCTCAGCTAGTTCCCAAGACCTTTCTTCGGGTCCATAACCTTTCCAGTCAATCAAGTACCATAACTTTCCCCTACTCCTCTTTGAATCCAGAACCCCTTTTACTTCATACTCAACATGTTCGCCCAACATCAGAGGGGGTGGAGGTTTCTGTAATCGGAGATTAGGAACTGTTTTCTTCAAAAGGGACACATGGAACACGGGATGGATCTTTAACTGAGTAGGTAATTTCAGTTTGACAGTGACTGGACCCAGTATTTGTTCAATTGGAAATGGGCCTATGAAACGAGGCTGAAATTTTCTATTTCCCTTCAGTCTAAGATGTTGTGAGGACAACCATACGGAATCTCCTACTTGATACTGGGGTGCCTTTCGCCTGTGCTTATCTGCCTGTCTCTTGTATCCCTCCTTAGCCTTCAATAAATTGGACTCTGCTGACTTACGAGCTGAATTTAAATCTGACAATAAATTGTTGACTGCTGGAACCCCAAAATCTCCTTGACTACAGAAAGGATTTGGATGCTGCCCATAGTTTAGGAAGAAGGGGGAATAACCTGTGGAAACATTTTTTGCATTATTATGTGCAAACTCCGCCATCCATAACATTTCTGACCACTGGCCACCCCGATCCAGAAGGAACAGACGTAAATACTGTTCCAACTCTTGATTCACCCTCTCCGTCTGGCCATCTGTTTCGGGGTGATAACTGGTAGAATGTCTGACTTCCACTCCCAACCCTTTCAAAAATGCCTTCCAAAAGTGGGACACAAATTGGGGACCTCTGTCGGAAATAACAATCTTTGGGACACCATGAATCCTCACTATGTTTTCCCGAATGAGTCTGGCTAACTCGGCAGCTGAAGGAACCCCTTTTACAGGTATGAAATGACTCATCTTGGTAAAGGTGTCGACCACCACCAATACTGTGTTATACCCCTTACTCAAAGGAAGGTCGGTAATCAAATCCATTGTAATAGTATGCCAAGGTTGATTGGGTGTGGGTAGGGGTTGCAGATACCCTTGAGGAGCCTGCCTATTTGACTTTCCCCTGGCACAGAGTTCACAAGCTGCCACATACTCTTTGATCTGAGAATTCATGTTGGGCCACCAAAAATATCTCTGAATTAGGTCAATAGTCTTCGAGATTCCCTTATGGCCTGCTAGAGGATGGTCATGGCAGTCTTTCAACACTAGTTCTTGAATTTTCATAGTTGGTAGATACAGCGCTCCCTTTCGATACGGTAACGAATCCTTGATGATCCTGCCTTCTTCTTGGCTAGCCCACTCTGCCATTTCTGCTGCAGACATCTGTTTCCCGACTTCTTCCTTGAACTCAGCCAGAGATATGGTGCACACAAATTTAGATGCTGGAATAATAGGCTGCGGAGTAACGGAATGTTCAGAACTTTCTGTTTGAATCCTGGACAAGGCATCTGCCTTACCATTCTTGTTTCCAGGTCGATAAGTAATCACAAAGTCAAAGTCTGCGAAGTACAAGGACCAACGCAGCTGACGCGGAGTTAAGGTTCTTGCAGATTTGAGGAATTGGAGATTTTTATGATCTGTATACACGGTTATAGTGTGTTTCGCCCCCAGTAGATGATGCCTCCATTCCCCAAACGCATCCTTTACTGCTAACAGTTCTTTTTCGGCAATGGTATAGTTAATCTCAGCAGGATTTAATTTTCGAGAGTGATATGCCACTGGATGTAACTGTCCAGTTGATTTGTGGCGTTGGGACAAGACCCCCCCAACTGCTTGATCTGAAGCATCGGCTTCCACAAAGAAGGGTTCGGTGGGATCCGCATGGAGTAAAATAGGCGCAGTAGTAAAGCTGTTTTTGAGGAAACGAAAAGCTTGTTCCGCCTCTTCTGACCACTGGAACTTCACTCCTTTCTTGAGTAGTCTGGTAATTGGAATGATTTTCTGAGAAAATCCCTGGATAAATCGTCGATAGAAATTAGCGAACCCCAGAAATCGTTGAATCTCCTTGATATCTTTGGGGGAAGGCCAATCAGCAACCGCTTGCACCTTTTTCTTCTCCATAGTAAGGCCTCCAGGGGACAGCACAAATCCCAAGAATTCCACAGTCTGTACACTGAAAGCACACTTTTCCAGTTTTACATATAGTTTGTGCTTATGTAGTCTTTCAAGAACTGTTTTGACATGCTGAGGATGTTCCTGAGGATCCTTAGAATAAATCAAGATGTCATCCAAATACACTACAGCAATTCGATCCACCAAATCATTCATGATGTCATTTATAAAGTGCTGAAAGGCCGCCGGGGCATTACATAACCCAAATGGCATCACTTGGTACTCAAAGAGCCCATACTTGGTCCTGAAAGCAGTCTTCCATTCGTGACCTTCCTTCATGCGAATAAGATGGTAAGCACCACGAAGGTCCAATTTAGTGAAGATCTTGGCGTCTTTCAGCTGATCTAAAAGGTCCGAAATTAAGGGCAGAGGATAACGGTTCTTAACCGTGACCCGATTGATTGCTCGATAGTCAATACATGTCCTCAGTGATCCCTCCTTCTTAGGAATGAAAAAAAGTGGGGATGACACTGGGGACTGGGAAGGTCTGATAAATCCATTAGCCAGGTAACGGTCCAGGTATTCTTTTAGATAGCTGTTCTCGGCTTCAGTCAAGGCATAAATCCGACTACATGGTAGCATGGCCCCTGGTTCCAGGTCAATGGTGCAGTCATAGGGACGGTGTGGTGGGAGCCTCTCTGCCTCTTGCTCACTGAGAATTTCTTGGAATTCTTGGTATTCTGTTGGAATCTTCGAGGTGTTGACAACTCCAATAGCTCCTCCACCAAACGATAACAAAGTGGATAAGGAAGGCTCCAAGGCAGAAGTAGGATCAGCGAAACAGTGTTCCGTACAGAATGACGAGTCCATCTCCACAATGCGATCCTCCCAATTGATTGTAGGATTATGCAAGGAGAGCCAGGGAAGCCCCAAAATGATCTGAAATTGTGGAGCATCAATCAAGTTGAAATGAATGGTCTCACGGTGACCATTGGATTGAATTAATTCCAGTTCTTCGGTGTGATGGGTAATTGGGCCAGAAGAGAGATTAGTTCCATCGACTGCTCGAACTGATTCTTTACATTCCTTGCGAATTGCTTGAATCCCCATCGCATTTGCATACTTGATATCACAGAAGTTGCCCGTGGCTCCAGAATCAATCATAATGGCCACACCAGTAATCTCCTTTTCTCGAAACTTAAGAACCATTGATAAAATCAAATGCGGGGTCTGAGTCTGCAAGGTGTTCATGATATGATGAATCTTTGGAGCCGAATCTACCTCTTTCACCATCTGAGCGACTCCGCCTACAGATGGTTTTACAAGTTTCCCGAATTGGACAGCTTAGGCCTTTTTGGGCACTCTCTCACAAAATGCCCCGCTCCTCCACAGTACATACACAGTTTCTTTAACCTCCTTTGTTCTTTCTCTTCTTTGCTGAGGGGCCCACGAATTGACCCAATCTGCATTGGTTCACTTTCTGCACCTCCACCCGGAGATTTGCCAACTTCTGCTCTTGTTCGTTCGAATCGTGGGAAACTCCAACGAAAATCCTTGGTCTTCTTTTCTCCTCTTCTCTCGGAACTTTTAAAGTCGATCTCTAAAACCAAATCCACCAATTCAGAGTAGTTGGTGGGTCGATTGGGAACCTGTGCCAAGGTGTCTTTGATATCATCCCTCAACCCCCGATAAAATAAGGCTGCTCTTTTCTCCTCAGGCCAATTAGTCTCTACTAATAATTTATTGAATTGTGTTAGATAGGTGATTAAATCCCTATTCCCTTGGCGCAATTCTAATAATTCATTGTCTGTAGCCTGGGACACTCTTCGTCTATCAAAAATCCTAAGGAATTCTGCTTTAAAATCGTCCAAATTATACAAAAAGGGGTCATCTCGGGCAACTAAGGGCATGGCCCAATTTGCTGCATCCCCTCCCAGGTAGGATAAGATAAACGCAACCCGTGACTGAGCATCAGGAAAAAGATTTGCTCGACACATGAAGTGTAAAGAACACTGAGTGAGGAAAAGTTGGGCCTTTTGGGGATCTCCACTGTATCTTTCTGGGGGAGCTAAAGGAATAATGGGAGAAACCGAATGGACCACCTGAGCTACTGTGTGAGGGTCTTGATGTGGGAGTGAACTACTTGAAAGTTTTTGAGCAGGTGACGCCCCGGCAGAAATTTCACTAACTCTCTGAGCTAATTGAATTGTTTCCTGTCTAGACATTACTACATCTTGTCTTAAGGTCTTATTCTCATCCTTCAGGACCCCTAGATCTCTCTGAATTCCCTCCAACATTTCTCCCAAAGCTTTTAAACTAAACCCCTCCGCCATTCTACCCGGGTGAAGAACACTCTTTTAGGGCACTTCAATCTGTCAAGACTGCGGCACCAATATCTTCACAGAGGCAGAATGATGCTAGCTCCCCTTGCCCCTTCTCCGGAACACACTGCATATGAGCAGCTGCTCCAGATGGGGGGAAAGGGGAATGGGACAGAGAAGAGACACTCGTGCTGGCCTGGACTCCCTCCTCAGTCAGGTGACGATTTCCGGAGGATTCCTAATGCACAGATGGGAACATCATTTCAACTTAATGCCTCAACTTACCCCCTAATCACTACGGTTCCAGTTTATTTCCTTCCCCCCCTTTGCCTACCAGGTCTCTGCAGGAGTTTTGCTTCTCTTCTTATGATCAGAGGTCCACTTCTGATTAGGCTAAGTGGATGACCTATTCTCTGATCTTCCTATCGTTACCTCCTTCTGATAATGCTTGGTGTAGTCCAAGAGATGAAAGTTTAGTTCAGGAAAACTTTAGCTTTTGAAGGTTTATGCCTGCTCCACTGTAGCTCTGCTTCACGGCTTGAAATCGCGCAAAAAGGGACAGGGAAGGAAAACAGTAAGGAAAGAATAGGGAAAGCGCAAGGGAGGCAAGGAATTCCGTGCTGCAGGCGTAAGTACTTTCAGTCAAGAACGAGGCATGCGCTGCAACAACAGTCTAGTGCTTACTTGCTTCTAGTGACAACTGGTTGGCTGACAAACTTCAGTCTCCTTCTCTCGACGGTAAGCCTACCGGAGTAAAGGAGACACGAGATATCTTGTTCTCAGTAGCTCGACGATAATCTGTGTATCTGGATTCTGCTACCCTTTCTGACTCAAGAAGGGCTAACGGATTTCTCTGACTGAAAATGCTCTTCTTTTGACGTGCTCATTCACGACCTCCCACTTCATGAGTGTAGGTCTGGGACTAGAGTTCCTTCCGCGTGGTTACACACGAAGGTAGAAGACAAACACTCTGACTGAAAATTACTGAGAGCCTTCCGCAAACACAACCTCTCTCAGACTTAGGCGAATTGAAGTGCGCAGTGGAACGTTCTTCCACGGCGCGCGAAATCTCACTTCCCGCGAGACTTCCAACTCCCTTCAATACTGGGGTAAACTAGGCGGCCATCTTGTAACGGTCGACCTACAAGGAACCGCTGACCAACAGTTGCAAAGAGAAGGCTTAACGATGACTCGATGTCTTTTCAGAGAGTGATTACTTAGAGTCATGGCGTTCACATAGTTCCTGACAGACAGCAATTGGTCTCCAGACACTCTTAAATTCATTTTATCTTTTTATGGAGTCTCGAGCCCTTAGTATCAATAACTCCAAGTCCTTTGTTATGAAAATTGGCCAAGGGTCACGAAAACCAAATTCTTTTATCATAAATGGGGAAAAAATTCCAACGTCCAAAACCTTCTCATACCTCGGGGTCCTTCTTGATGATCAATTATCTTGGGGCCCTGCTGTCCTTAAAAAGAAGGGCGAGGTAATTCGCGTTAATGCAGCTATACTTGGTTTTGCGAGAAAAATGGGCAATTGCCCGGTGGCTGCCTTGCTTAAACTATATCAAGCTAAGAGTGTTGCCGTTGCTTGCTACGGTAGCGAGCTTTGGGGCTATAGCCAGATGCGAGACCTAGAGGCTACAGAAAACAATTTTTTAAAGAAGGTTTTGAGGCTGCCAAGGGGAACAGGAAACTTCTCGGTTCATGAGGAGTTAGGTGTACCCTTTCTTAGTGATAAAATAGCAACAAACCCCTTATTATGTTGGATGAACTCTTGGCTAAACAACGATATACCTCTTACTCACGATATATTAAGAGAAGCCTTAACTTGGGACGGTAGGCTTAAGGTCCCGTGGCTGAAGTGTATAAAAGACTGCCTTACCGAATTGGGACGGCCGGACCTGTTCTCAATTCCAATTACTATAACTAAAGCAGATGTTACATATGTGAAAAAAACATTTATGGCAACTAGGTACCTTGCTCGGGAAACACGTCCTACTTAAAACATGTCTACAAATGGAACCGTATTTATCATGGCCAATGTCTGGCTACGATCGTTTCCTGTTGACAAGGTTCCGTTTTGACCTGTTTCACCTCTTACTGGCGGTACCAAGAGGGGCCCATCGAGGTCAAGTGTTGCCTGCTTGCGGCTGCGACGGAAACTCTCCGCAAGATTTGGCGCACTTTTTATTCATTTGTCCTTATTACTCAGTACCTCGGAGGCTGTATTTAAAGCCTTGCTTAAAAAAACTAAAATTCACACAGATTAAACCAGCACTTTATTTCCTTCAACTCCTGAATTGTGACTGCACTCTATATGTATGCAGTTTTTTAAAATTAGCCATCATTTTCAGGAAAAGTATGGAAGGATAACTATGCTGTTATTATTGTTGTACTTTTTAATCTTTTTAACTTTGTATAATTATTTATATTCTTAACTTGTTTATCCTGCCTGTTCTCTTGTTTATAATGTTTACATAATCTGCCTGTCTCACAAATGAACTGGTTAGCTTGTTTTTAAATTGTTTATGAAATTTGTTTACTGAATGTATGTTTATTAATTGTGCTTTTATGATTGTAAAGATTACAATCGAATAAAGTTATTACTAAAAAAAAAATACAAAAAAAAGAATGCTTGGGTGTAGCGCAGCTCTGTAAACCAGTTTGATACTGGCCACATCACAACAGTACATCCAAGTGCATTTTCCCAGTAGAAAGAGATTCCCCCTGCTCTATTGGATGAAAAGTGTTTTGTCTAATGAGCACAATGCAGCCACACCTAGGCTGTCAGGGTCACGTCAGATCAGGTGAGAGCCTCCGGCATCTGACGCCATCTGCTTGGACAGCCCAGCTCGCATTATGTTTAGTTCACATTGATGCGTCCGTGTCGGTACACTGTTTCTTGTGTGTCCTTGGCTTATATTGGCTGTACCCACATATCCATAGTCCCATATAAAGGTTTCTCGGCGGGGATTTTAACAGGGACAGCACGGTGACGGACACCTCTCCTTGGGGGTTGCACAGGCTCCCAACACATAGCCATTTATTTAAAAACAAACCACACGCCTAATGCTGCGGTCCAGACAGCAAAACCACCCGTCGAGTGCGTCCCGCTGACCCCACTGTGCAGGATGCCAACACAGACCCCTTCCCGTGCCGCCTGCCTGCTACCCTCCCAGCCCTGGGTTACAGAAGCCCCAGAGCCATGCACTGCCCCTCTCATGGGCACGGCAGCGCAGGGACTCACCGGGCTGCTGCAGGTGCTGTTGTTCGCTGCGGCACTGCTCTTCCTCCGGAGCAGCAGGCCGCTTCTCAGAAGGCCAGGCAGCTCGCGCAGCTTGTGCTTCAGCTGCACTTGCAGCTCCCGGGCGCCGCGGCTCCGGGGGCCAGCCTCGCCCCCGCCGCTACCCGTGGCCATGTCCTTGGAGGCGGCAGAGGAGCATTCAGGCGGGGACAGCATTCTCCCGCGCCCCAGCACGGTCATTCTTCATCGCTCGCCGTCTGCTCGGTGCCCGGTCCGCATTTGAGGGTTCGCGGCGCAGCAGTGTCCGCGAGACACAGTGGTCGCCCTTGGGTGCAACGTGCTAGTCCGAGAAACCGAGCTGAGCTCGCATCCTGAGCGCACACGGCTCAAACATTATACTGTCAGCGTGTAACACAACTACGATCGCTTCTTTAAATATATTTTGAAATATTTCTATTAGTATTACACCACTAACATGAGGTGTTTTGTTTGCAATATTGCATGACTGCTGGGAAGGAGAGCCCAGCCAGGGTGGGTGGGGGGAGAGCTGCACTCACGGAGAGACAAACCAACCATAGGCGGGAGGCAGCATGACGGTTACCTTCATATCTACACGCACATCATTGCCGTTGCTGCCCATGAGACAGCGAGTCTACAGCCTGTCTTGATCACGCTGCCTGCACGCGCCAGTAGGCTCTCTGATTGGTTGACAAGGTCCACCAATCACAAAGCTTATTTGGTGGTTGCCAACCAATAAGAGAGCCAACTAGCACATGCAGACAGCGTGAAAATCACTGGGCTGAGTGAAAACATATGCGCTTGTTGCGATGGGTGGCATTACAGAACAGCAAGGGCGGTAACAAAAATGACGTCAAGCCAATTGAAAGCCAGAATTAAACATAAATCAGGACGCAAGCGAATCATAAACGATTCGGACACAGGGGCGTGGATTTAAGTCCCCTTCTTTCTAGTGTTTACTATAGCTCTCGCCGGCGAGGAGCGTATGCACGCTCCAACGGCAGGCGAGACCTAAAAACTGCTCAAGCATTCTTGGCACCTTTGATGTGTTCTATGCCAATTGGTATTGCAATAATTTGGCTGTGATTCTGGCACATCTGGGAGTCTATTGCGTTATCTTCTCTCCAGAAAGCATGGTAACTAATGGTTTATGATCAGCCACAATCATAAACCTGCTGTCATGATTCACTCCCTGTGCTCTTGTGCCCACCACCAGGGGGCCGAATTGTGGAGCTTTCCAGTGTTCTAATATGCCTCCAGATACTCCCCTGTAGGCATATCCTGACTTCCAGGCATTTGGATATCATTTAGGAATTGACATCCATTCCCAATCCATGCCGGGTTTTGTGAAAGCCAGCCTGCTGATACTTGAAGTCAGCCTGCTCATGTTTGGAACTCCAGTACCTAGAATTCCCTGCTCACTGCTTCGTCTCCATCCCTGCAAGCCAAGGATGGATGGAGGAATTCAGCTCATCTGTGGCTGGCTGCTACTAGCCTGCTCACACCTGCTGCATGTGATTACTGTGAGCTCTTTTAAGCCCCAGCTACCTTCCGGCCAAGGTTGGTCATTGTAGCCGTACACCGGTGAGACAGATCCTTGTTTCCAGTGTTTCATGAGCCTTTGATATCCTTGTTTCCAGTGATTCCTGAGTTCCTGAGCTGTAGCTATTCCTTGTGCCTGAATTAGCACTGCCTGCAGTGCTACCTTGTTTCCTGAGTTCCTGAGCTATAGTTATTCTTTGATCCTGTTCTTGGGCTTCAGCTACTTCTTGTTCCTGATTTGCACTGCTTGCAGTGCTCTCTTGACTCCTTGTTTCCTGAGCTGTAGCTATTTCCTGTTTCCTTGAACTAGCGCTGCCTGCAGTGCTACCTTGACTCTTGAGCCTTAGCATTCCGTGTTCCTGATGTGCAGCAGTTTCCCTTGTTCCTGAACTAGCACTGCCTGCAGTGCTTCCTTGACTCCTGAACCTTAGCTCAATTCTTGTTCTTGGCCCAACTCTGCCTTCTTTGCTACTTTGTTTTCTTGATTCCTTAACCTGCACTATTCTAGTATACCCTTGTAGCCTCCCCTTCTGTATATGCCTTTCTTCCCATTTCCTTGGTTCCAGTTCCTAGTTTGCTGTCTTTCTATTCTGCTGCCTTGCTTCTGTTGCCTTGTATGTTTTTTACCTGCTTTCTGCCAAGTGTGCACTGTGATTTCCTTCCTTTCAAGTCAAGTCAGTCAAGTCAAGTCATAGGCACTTCTATAGCGCAAAACATATCACTCCAAAGAGTCTCATGGCGCTTGCAGCGGCTGGGAGCGGAAAAGAGCTGGGGAGGATTACTGGTCGAATAACCATGTCTTAAGCTTATTTCGAAAGCACCCTAGAATGGGGGTGGATCGTAGGTCAGCGGGAAATTTGTTCCAGGAAGCCGGGGCTAAGTAGGAAAAAGATCTACCACCCTGTCTGGTGGTGTATATTCTGAAGGGGATAAGCAAGGACTTGGTACTGGACCTCAGTGCTCTCTGAGGCTTGTACCAACAGAGTTTTCTGGACCAGTATTGTGGTTTCTTCCCGTAAAGATATTTATGCGTAAGGCATAAAACCTTAAAGAGAATGCGCTTTCTCACTGGAAGCCAGTGTAGAGCTCTAAGACATGGAGCAGAAGAAGTTCGATGAGGGAGGTTCAGAATCATTTTAGCCGCAATGTTTTGTAGAGTCTGGAGTTTGTTTAAAAAGGTTTCATTGATGGACTGTAGGAGTGCGTTACCTAGTCCATCCGGTTAGTGATCAAACCCTGAAGCAACGGTTTTCTGGCTTCCACGGGGATCCATTTGAAAACTTTACGCAGTGTGCGCATTATTCCGAAAGATGAACTGACAATATGGTTAACCTGGGCCCTCATGGACAATTGATTGTCCATGTAAAAGCCCAGATTACGGACCACCTCTTTGGGGACAGGACAGGCACCAAGGTCGACGGGCCACCATTCTGAAGACCAGTGTTCAGGCGCTTTCTCAAAAAGCATAATCTCAGACTTTGTACCGTTCAGTTGAAGATGGTTGTTTTTCATCCACCTGTTGATGTGGGACATACAGTTATTAAAACGCACCATGGTTTCATTCGGGTCAGGACCCAGTGTGACCGTGATCTGAGTGTCATCGGCATACGATATGACATCAAATCCATATGATCTAATCACTGGGGCCAGTGGAGTCATATAAAGATTGAAGAGAGTAGGACTCAGAATGGAACCCTGTGGAACACCCATCGTGACAGATCTTGTAGAGGAGATACTGAGTCCCGACTGAACAATGGTGTTACGGTCTGAGAGATAGCTTCTGAACCAGTTCAGGGCCTTGCCACTGACACCAATCTCCCACAGCCGATGTATTAAAGTGCTGTGAGAGATGGTGTCAAATGCGGCCGACAGGTCGAGGAGTACGAGAATTACCGATTGATGTCTATCCAGAGCCCGCCTAATGTTGTCTGTGACCTCGACCAGTGCCGTCTCAGTGCTGTGAGCCGCTCTAAACCCAGACTGGGAGGGGTCTCATAAATTGTAACTCTCCAAATGAGCAACAAGTTGCTGATTGGCAAGAGATTCCAATACTTTCCCAAAATAGGGGAGTAGGGAGATTGGACGATAGTTGGAGAGAAGACTTGGGTCGGCCGTGGGCTTTTTCAAAATAGGCTTCACGCGGGCAGTCTTCCATCTTGAGGGAAAAACAGCTTCTGCTAGTGATTTGTTAAAAAGGTCTGTAATGTTGTCAACCAATGCAGGGGGAATCATTACAAGTAGTTTAGGAGGGATCAAATCGGTGGGGGAACCGGATTTTATCTTTTGCAAGGCCTTGAGGACTGATGTAGGATTGACCTCAGTAAATTCATCAAAAAGATGGGACGGGGCTGTGTGGGCATCGGGCTCGTTGACTAAATCCGAACTATTGACATTAAAAGTCAAGGATTCATTGATGGTTAAAAAAATTTCTTCAAAAAAGTTGGAAAGGGAGTCCACCCAATGTTGTGAGACGGGTGCGGACGGCAGGTTCCTAGGGATGGTAAGTTCTTTCAGGACATTATAAAGCTCCTTAGTGGAATTGCCTGCCTTATTTATCCTGTTAGTAAGGAACAGTTTTTTTGCCATTTTGATTTCCAACATATAGCTATGGTGAGCTTCTTTATAACTGGTGCGGTCCTCAGAGCATTTACTCTTACGCCATTTACGTTCCGCTACACGACACATAGTCTTTGTGACTCTGAGCTGATCCGTAAACCATGGGTCAGTTCTTATCTTGGTCTTTACCAATGCCCGCGGGACAATTGTGTCCAGCACAGTTAAGACTGCTTCCTCCAGATTGTTTAGCGTCTGGTTTACGTTTTGATCAGAGCTAATTAGGTCACGGGGGAAGTGTTCTAAAAAGAGAGGCAAGGTTACTTTATGCCAAGGTCTTCGCCAAGAAAGATCCATTTCCAAAGGCTTATTTTTTCTTAACATATTTGGAATTAAAAATTTTAAGAGATAATGATCGGTCCATAATAGTGGAACAGGGGTTAGTACAGTTATCTCGGGCCGATTGGTAAAAAGAAGGTCCAAAATATGACCGGCCGTGTGAGTGGGTTCATGCACCAGTTGAGTAAGGCCTAGAATACTCACATTAGAAATCAACTTTTCTGCGTCTGGGTTACAGAGTGCGTCAATATGATAGTTGAAGTCCCCAATTAAAAGAAAATTATCTGAAGCCAGAGCGTGAGGAGCTAAGAGTTCCAATAGTTTCTCTGGGAAGTTGCCTTTGGGTCCGGGGGGACGATATATTGGCAACCCTTAATTTTGAAAATACAAATTTCTAGGTAGCTTTCAACATGGACTTCCAAGACAGTTAGATCAAGGTTGCAAGTGGTGGCTATTAATAAACCCCCTCCCTTTGTCTGAATCCTGTCTGATCTTATTATTTTATATTGGGGGGGGAAGGCGACATGTATGTCTGGCAGGGCGTGTTCATGAAGCCAGGTCTCTGTAATTAAACAGATGTCTGGAGCCTCTTGGTCTAGAAGGGTCCATAGTTCAATAGAGTGCTTGGGAATGGAGCGAGCATTCAGATAGATAGCACTAAGTTGCCGGTGCGTTCGTCCATCTGTAATGCGAGGTGGGGCAACCTCTTCAGGTCTAATTGTGTGCGGAATGTTTGGGACTACACTAGGACTCGCTACATGATGGTCTGAGCTGAAAGGAGTGAGAGTGTTTATTTCTATGAGTTCCTTCCTTGAGTATTTTAGGATAGTCATATTGGGAGTGGCCGGCAGGTTAGCTATAGAAAGGAATTGAATTTAAAACGAAGGGAAGCAAATTACCGTAAAAAAGAACAGAGGTACTGGCGTCTGGCGGCGGTCAGGTGCGGACGGGCGCAGACGGGCTTGCCTTTGGTGCGCCTTTGGCGCACCGCTGCGCGCCTCAGCGCCCCGCCCGGTTTAAATAATAATGACCTGGGAAGGCTGGAACGCTGAAACACCGACCTCCACTTCCGGGACCGGAAGTGTATGCTGCCAGTCGACCCTCCGCTCAATCGGCACAAGCCGTGGCGGAACGGGGTCTAGGCAGGAGCAGAAGGCAAGTAAACTCAGAGGTGGGATGTGGCACAAAAAGGGTCAATGCACACAGAAAGTGTAAGGCGAACAACAGGTTACAAATAAAAATAGCGACTCATTTAGCAGATAAAAAGCAGTTCACACAAAGGACTTTTACCGCGTGCAGGTTGCATACTAAGCAGGGGTGCCAGTAATCCACAAGGCGCCGCTGCGCGCGTCCGCGGCCCCGCCCGGTTTAAATAGTAATGACCTGGGAAGGCTGGAACGCTGAAACGCCGACCTCAACTTCCGTGACCGGAAGTGTATGCTGCCAGTCGACCCTGCGCTCAATCGGCACAAGCCGTGGCGGAACGGAGTCTAGGCAGGAGCGGAAGGCAAGTAAACTCAGAGGTGGGATGTGGCACAAGAAGGGGCAATGCACACAGAAAGTGTAAGGCGAACAACAGGTTACAAATAAAAATAGCGACTCATTTAGCAGATAAAAAGCAGTTCACACAAAGGACTTTTACCGTGTGCAGGTTGCATACTAAGCAGGGGTGCCAGTAATCCACAAGGCGCCGCTGACTTCCTGTTAAGCACTCCTCCTTGCTAGCTCCTTGTCTGTTGTGCTTGTGTTTAGTTCTACCCCCTTCCTGTTACTGCCTTGCGTGTTCCTGTTTGATTGCCAGGATCTGTGGGCACAGCTGACTACCTTGGTGGTGTTTCTTGTTCACTGTGAGTATTGTCTTTGAGTTGCATTTATAACCTCATCATAGGTATAAGCTCCACAGACCCTGCCTTTGCATGCATACCCTATATGTGGGTATTTGCAGTCAGTATCTGTAACAGCAATTGTGGGTGAGAAACTTACTGAGCTTCAGTCTGACCGTGTGGAGCTCCTGAGTGCTTTACCCCACACTCCCCTTTATTGTTAATGTTGTTTCATATATATATCTTGCACATTCGTCCTGGGTGTAGTTATTCTGAATGCTAAATTGCCCCGTGAGTGCCTTTCCTTTTTTAGTCTTACTCATCTTGTTCACTTGTACAGGCTTCCCCTTTGGATCCCTTTTTCTCCTCTGACTCCCTGTATGATCCTGGGCAGCGCTGTACTCCTCTTTCTGTGTACGTTTTCCACCCAGTTCCCAGTCCTTGCCCTAGTCCCTGACTGTGTTCCTCACATAGTCCCGGACAATCCCTGACACATGCTTCCCCACCCATATGATTTACATTTTTCAACTGCCCACCAACAAGCTAATAACTCTTTTTTAATTGTAGAATAGTGGCTTTCTGATTTCCTCAACACTCGAGATGCGTAGCAAACTGTGTTTTTGTCTTTACCACTGGATTGTGCGAGAGTGGCCCCTAACAAAACATTTGAAGCATCGACCGTGATATAACATTGCAAACTTGAATCAAAAGGCTTTAACACCTTTGAGCTGGCTAATTCTTTCTTTTCCCACTCAAAGGCCTCTTGACATGTAGTGTCCCACTTGAAACTTGCATTTTTCTTCAATAGTCTGGGAGAAAGCAAGAGTAGAATTCACACATACCTGTGAAAGTTTTCAACCCAGACTTGTCGCTCGGTGGTCTTGCATCATTGATGGCATTATCCAAACATTGGTTTTGGCTCAATGACATCGGCTGACACCACATGCCCCAGATACTCCACTCGGGCCTTGCCAATTTTATATTTTTCAAATTTCAATAACACGCCTCTTTCTTGTAAAATAGACGATAACTGGTCTAAAATTGAGTCATGCTTATCTCTTGTATTTCAAAAATCAAAACATTATCCTGAAATAAAACGACCGCTTTTATATCCTTTAACAGCTGATTCATGATCCTCTCAATAAACGATGCTTCGGAGGCCAAACCCAATGGCATCCGGCAAAATTGAAATGTTCCTATTCGTGAAACAAAATCTGTAAAATGTCTTACCTCAGGTTCAAGAACCACCTAGTGTTAAGCTGGAGCTAAATCCAGCTTTGAGACCCAATTTGCCCCTGCCACCAGGCTCAAAAGCTCTGTGATCCTAGGAAAGGGGTGCGACGAGCGGGAGCAGGAGCTATCAGGGTTTTGATTGCCAACATTAGCTCCAGTCAAAACTGAAAGTTTATTGCCCCTTTAGTGCTGAATGCAACACATGAACTCAGTCTACGGCACTGGCTATTTTATATTAACTAATCAGGTTTTAAGTGCTGCAATCTGATACAGCGGCATACCATGAGCATCTTATGTTTGGTGGATATCTTCTCTACATCGATAGTCCTTAGTTGTCGTCCAGCTGGTAAATAACATGCAGTAGCACATCTTGGGTACAGACTGGTTATTTTTCTGCATGGTGTTCAATATTGTTAGCGGCTTACGACCAGGTGTAACAGCAGAATATACACCTGTTACACAGTTACCATAATGTCACCAATCAGCCTCCCTGAACATG
This sequence comes from Triturus cristatus, assembly GCF_964204655.1. NCBI lineage: Eukaryota > Metazoa > Chordata > Amphibia > Caudata > Salamandridae > Triturus > Triturus cristatus. The sequence continues at coordinate 1,131,960,604 of NC_140580.1, read as the reverse complement.
CGCACAAAGAAACATGCGCTAGTGCAAAACCACTGGAGCCTTCAGAAACAAAATCACCAGTTAAAGAGAGCGGGCTGTTTTGCTGGGACAGTTTAAAGACACAGGACACATAGCAACACTAAAGGGGAGATAAACTTGCGGTTTTCATTGGAGCCAAAGTGGGTCGTCCAAATCCTGGCAGCTCTTGCTTCCGCTCGTCGCCAATAAAAGTTGTTGTGATGAAGGAGAAGATTCGACTATCTGAAGAGGTGCGTTTAATAACAGGAGCCACCAGGCACGTTGTGTCAGCACAGCTGCCCCAACAACTGTATTAGAACACTCACAAAGCCTCGCCAACATTCCAATCCCTCTACGTTCTACATCATGAAAACCCTTATAATGTTCCACTGTCTTGTCTAAACACCACATTTTCAGCGTCCTGCATCCCTTGAATCAGGGCCTCGCCATTAATGTCTGTGGACTGGAGACTGCTACGACTGCAAGGTAACTGTCCTTTCGAGCCTCAATGGCCCCTGTGACTCGCTCCCTGTTGGAGATAGTCATCCGAAGTGAGCTGGAGTAGTCGAACACAAACTTACAAAAGTTTTCCAAAGTTTTCCAGGTAACCGTTAACTGCAGTAGTGACCAGTGCTTGTTTGCGATTTTAATGAGAAGCTATAATTTATTATTTCATTAATAATTTATGTCTCCAAAAGCTTCCAGTGGATTTTGTTCATTTTGGTGTCTAAAAACTCATAGAAATAAAAGCAATTTATATAAATTGGTGTCTGGTTTTGTTTGTGTTGTGTTTCTTTCTTGCTCAACTGATTTTGTACCACTAAATGCACTGCACTTGTTCCGTTGACAAAGCCTGACGGCCCAAAGCCACAGCTACTCAGAGTTGAGCTAAGGTTTTGCAAACAAGCCTGACTGGGCCCAAGATGGGTTTGTGAGTTTATAACATGGTGAGGTCGCACAACCGCACCATATGATACAACACTTACCTCTTATTAGGGCAAAATCCTTAGGCAAGGTTTAGCACACGGGATGACCCCTCTCCTGGTGTTAGGATTGGTTTTAGGATTTGTGTTCGGAACATATTTGGACAATGGGTGATGGAGAGGAGAAGGGTTTGTGTAAGGTTTACAGTTGGAGCTAGAATATGATATCTATTTAAGGGGTTACAATACTTCATAACATATAGAAATCAATAAGGATGGCATTAGGAATAGAATGTGGGATTTACATTTAGGATAGGAGTGGGGATTTCTGAGTGATAATTTAAGGTTACAGTTAGGAGTGGGGTTCATCTGAAGTTCATAAAAAGTTCATCAAATGACACAATGTACTTGCCTCACTTCCGGATATCTCACAAGAAAACTGAATGTGGGGCATAGCTTGCTTTCCAAAGTAAGACAAGATATTGGCAGGAGATTGATCCATTAGACAATGAGTCTGAATTGACGTTTGGCCGACGGGTGTCCCGTCACAAACTTGACAATCCCATCTGCCTCACTACAAGGGCACGCGGACAGGAGGTCCTGCCCGTCAAACTCTTAATCAGACCCAGGTCTCATTGCTGTGATTTCATTCTTTCCAGAAGACATTTCCCGATCAAGTCATTAACACACTGGAGAAAATGTTACTTATTTTCATGTTTGTAAAACTTTACAGAATTTCAGAGGCATAATGTAAATGCTTCCAATTGCAGGTGTCGGCTGGGGCTGGGTTAGCTGACAGCAAAAAGAAAGAGATGAGGTTACAGCAAAAATTCATGTTTTGAGGACAGAAATGTTTTGGGGAGATTCTTTTAAATAATTACAAAATGTACATTAGAAGTATGTATCTTTGAACTTCAAATTGTGTACTAAAAGTTTTCAACTATTAGCTTTTCCAGCGTATGCATTCAAACTTTCAACCCAGATAGGATCAAACAGGGTTCCGCACTAAAACCCCGCGGGGGCTCCTTGGAACACAGTCCGTTTCATCTCAGCTTCTCACAAACCTATCATTATGATTTTCCTACATTTTTAAACATAAAACCACATAGTTTGAATTGACTGTTTTGGTTTCCCCATTAACATAAATATAAGTTTGGCCGCGGGATCTGGAAGCTATGGAAGACTGGATCTGCCCCAGCCTGAAAGCGGCTTTTCTGATGTCTCCCCAGAAGCCACTCCGCAGCAATCTAGGGGTCCGAAATCAGTAATACCGCAAACTGCACCGTGGCCAGGTCCAACGAAAACGGAGTCAATAATAAAGGGATACCCTGAAATTAGGGATCTGTAACCACTAAAGGAAGCTTGGCATATACTCAGCAATGACATGCATTTTCCATACATTTCTTTTCATGTGAAGAACAGGGAACGTCCTATGGAAATCTTTCCAATGATCAATTTCAGCTGGGAGCGTGAGCTCATTCTGGATCAATGAGCCAAATACATCATTCATCCCCATTGATTAGGCTTGCCAATAGCCCTGGCATCTTCCTCACACAAGCAGCAGCCATTTACCTCCTGGAGATGGATTGTAATGGTGGCCAGCTCAATGTTTCTTGAGTTTGTGAAACTTGAGAGGTATCATAAACAGTGTTTTTCTAGCTTCATATCTATCAAAACTACATTTTTAATGTTGCACCTATTCCTTTGCGGGAAACTGCTGACTTGGCTTGAAATTCGGAGTAGAAGTGGTCAAGCACAGAGAGGGGACGGAAACGTTCTGCGTCCCTCGCCTCCCTCTTGCCTGCCTTCCTGCCTGTCGTCTGTCTCGTTGTATTTCCCTCCCACCAGGCCCACCCACAGCTCTACTATGCTAAAGTTGTATCAATGGAGCACACAGCCTGGCATACCGCACACAGCTTGCCTAATGCACTGTGGTTAAGAACAGTGCATAATGACACTCACTTCAGTTGTAAGTCTTCGGTTACACCACTGTCGGGGCACTCTCTGTTGGGTATCTCTAGACACGTGTCTCAGGGTATTTGTCTTTCTTCAGTAGAGAGTAACACCAAACATGTGGGGGGCTAGCAATGCTCCTCACAGCTTTTCAGCTTTCTCTACCACTCCCAGAGCGGAGGAGCAGCCCATTGAGGTGGTCAGACTAATATCTCAGCAGGGAGCCACTCAAAACAAGGAGGGGGTCACACTGCCTGGCACGCCAGCACACAATTTATCAAAATGCATTGTGGTAAACGCAGTACATAATAACGCTCACTTTAGTGAAAAGCCTCCAGCATGCACCACTATCTCTAGACACGTGCTTCAGGATACCTGTCCTTCTCCAGTAGAGGGTCACTCCTTGAGTACGGGTCGCTGGCACTGCTCGTCACAGCCTTCTCAGCTTTCGGTACCACTGCCAGAGTGCGAGCGCTTCCCAAAGAGCAGGATTGGCTGCACCACGACATATAAAGTGTAACACTCTACTGAGGAAGGACAACCACCCCAAACCACGAGTCTAGAGATACACAGCACCGGCTGCACCAGTAATGGTGAAAACGAAAGACTTCCCACTGAAGTGAGTGTTATCATGCAGGATCGACTGCACCACGACATATAAAGTGTAACACTCTACTGAGGAAGGACAACCACCCCAAACCACGAGTCTAGAGATACACAGCACCGGCTGCACCAGTAATGGTGAAAACGAAAGACTTCCCACTGAAGTGAGTGTTATCATGCAGGATTGACTGCACCACGACATATAAAGTGTAACACTCTACTGAGGAAGGACAACCACCCCAAACCACGAGTCTAGAGATACACAGCACCGGCTGCACCAGTAATGGTGAAAACGAAAGACTTCCCACTGAAGTGAGTGTTATCATGCAGGATTGACTGCACCACGACATATAAAGTGTAACACTCTACTGAGGAAGGACAACCACCCCAAACCATGAGTCTAGAGATACACAGCACCGGCTGCACCAGTAATGGTGAAAACGAAAGACTTCCCACTGAAGTGAGTGTTATCAAGCAGGATTGACTGCACCACGACATATAAAGTGTAACACTCTACTGAGGAAGGACAACCACCCCAAACCACGAGTCTAGAGATACACAGCACCGGCTGCACCAGTAATGGTGAAAACGAAAGACTTCCACCTGAAGTGAGTGTTATCATGCAGGATTGACTGCACCACGACATATAAAGTGTAACACTCTACTGAGGAAGGACAACCACCCCAAACCACGAGTCTAGAGATACACAGCACCAGCTGCACCAGTAATGGTGAAAACGAAAGACTTCCACCTGAAGTGAGTGTTATCATGCAGGATTGACTGCACCACGACATATAAAGTGGAACACTCTACTGAGGAAGGACAACCACCCCAAACCACGAGTCTAGAGATACACAGCACCGGCTGCACCAGTAATGGTGAAAACGAAAGACTTCCCACTGAAGTGAGTGTTATCATGCAGGATCGACTGCACCACGACATATAAAGTGTAACACTCTACTGAGGAAGGACAACCACCCCAAACCACGAGTCTAGAGATACACAGCACCGGCTGCACCAGTAATGGTGAAAACGAAAGACTTCCCACTGAAGTGAGTGTTATCATGCAGGATTGACTGCACCACGACATATAAAGTGTAACACTCTACTGAGGAAGGACAACCACCCCAAACCATGAGTCTAGAGATACACAGCACCGGCTGCACCAGTAATGGTGAAAACGAAAGACTTCCCACTGAAGTGAGTGTTATCATGCAGGATTGACTGCACCACGACATATAAAGTGTAACACTCTACTGAGGAAGGACAACCACCCCAAACCATGAGTCTAGAGATACACAATACCGGCTGCACCAGTAATGGTGAAAACGAAAGACTTCCCACTGAAGTGAGTGTTATCATGCAGGATTGACTGCACCACGACATATAAAGTGTAACACCCTACTGAGGAAGGACAACCACCCCAAACCATGAGTCTAGAGATACACAGCACCGGCTGCACCAGTAATGGTGAAAACGAAAGACTTCCACCTGAAGTGAGTGTTATCATGCAGGATTGACTGCACCACGACATATAAAGTGTAACACTCTACTGAGGAAGGACAACCACCCCAAACCACGAGTCTAGAGATACACAGCACCGGCTGCACCAGTAATGGTGAAAACGAAAGACTTCCACCTGAAGTGAGTGTTATCATGCAGGATTGACTGCACCACGACATATAAAGTGTAACACTCTACTGAGGAAGGACAACCACCCCAAACCACGAGTCTAGAGATACACAGCACCGGCTGCACCAGTAATGGTGAAAACGAAAGACTTCCACCTGAAGTGAGTGTTATCATGCAGGATTGACTACACCACGACATATAATGTGTCACACTCTACTGAGGAAGGACAACCACCCCACACCACGAGTCTAGAGATACACAGCACCGGCTGCACCAGTAATGGTGAAAACGAAAGACTTCCCACTGAAGTGAGTGTTATCATGCAGGATTGACTGCACCATGACATGTAAAGTGTAACACTCTACTGAGGAAGGACAACCACCCCAAACCACGAGTCTAGAGATACACAGCACCGGCTGCACCAGTAATGGTGAAAACGAAAGACTTCCCACTGAAGTGAGTGTTATCATGCAGGATTGACTGCACCACGACATATAAAGTGTAACACTCTACTGAGGAAGGACAACCACCCCAAACCATGAGTCTAGAGATACACAGCACCGGCTGCACCAGTAATGGTGAAAACGAAAGACTTCCCACTGAAGTGAGTGTTATCATGCAGGATTGACTGCACCACGACATATAAAGTGTAACACTCTACTGAGGAAGGACAACCACCCCAAACCATGAGTCTAGAGATACACAGCACCGGCTGCACCAGTAATGGTGAAAACGAAAGACTTCCACCTGAAGTGAGTGTTATCATGCAGGATTGACTGCACCATGACATATAAAGTGTAACACTCTACTGAGGAAGGACAACCACCCCAAACCACGAGTCTAGAGATACACAGCACCGGCTGCACCAGTAATGGTGAAAACGAAAGACTTCCACCTGAAGTGAGTGTTATCATGCAGGATTGACTGCACCACGACATATAAAGTGTAACTCTACTGAGGAAGGACAACCACCCCAAACCACGAGTCTAGAGATACACAGCACCGGCTGCACCAGTAATGGTGAAAACGAAAGACTTCCCACTGAAGTGAGTGTTATCATGCAGGATTGACTGCACCACGGCATATAAAGTGTAACACTCTACTGAGGAAGGACAACCACCCCAAACCATGAGTCTAGAGATACACAGCACCGGCTGCACCAGTAATGGTGAAAACGAAAGACTTCCACCTGAAGTGAGTGTTATCATGCAGGATTGACTGCACCACGACATATAAAGTGTAACACTCTACTGAGGAAGGACAACCACCCCAAACCACGAGTCTAGAGATACACAGCACCGGCTGCACCAGTAATGGTGAAAACGAAAGACTTCCACCTGAAGTGAGTGTTATCATGCAGGATTGACTGCACCACGACATATAAAGTGTAACACTCTACTGAGGAAGGACAACCACCCCAAACCACGAGTCTAGAGATACACAGCACCGGCTGCACCAGTAATGGTGAAAACGAAAGACTTCCACCTGAAGTGAGTGTTATCATGCAGGATTGACTGCACCACGACATATAAAGTGTAACACTCTACTGAGGAAGGACAACCACCCCAAACCACGAGTCTAGAGATACACAGCACCGGCTGCACCAGTAATGGTGAAAACGAAAGACTTCCCACTGAAGTGAGTGTTATCATGCAGGATTGACTGCACCACAACATATAAAGTGTAACACTCTACTGAGGAAGGACAACCACCCCAAACCACGAGTCTAGAGATACACAGCACCGGCTGCACCAGTAATGGTGAAAACGAAAGACTTCCACCTGAAGTGAGTGTTATCATGCAGGATTGACTGCACCACGACATATAAAGTGTAACACTCTACTGAGGAAGGACAACCACCCCAAACCACGAGTCTAGAGATACACAGCACCGGCTGCACCAGTAATGGTGAAAACGAAAGACTTCCACCTGAAGTGAGTGTTATCATGCAGGATTGACTGCACCACGACATATAAAGTGTAACACTCTACTGAGGAAGGACAACCACCCCAAACCACGAGTCTAGAGATACACAGCACCGGCTGCACCAGTAATGGTGAAAACGAAAGACTTCCACCTGAAGTGAGTGTTATCATGCAGGATTGACTGCACCACGACATATAAAGTGTAACACTCTGCTGAGGAAGGACAACCACCCCAAACCACGAGTCTAGAGATACACAGCACCGGCTGCACCAGTAATGGTGAAAACGAAAGACTTCCACCTGAAGTGAGTGTTATCATGCAGGATTGACTGCACCACGACATATAAAGTGTAACACTCTACTGAGGAAGGACAACCACCCCAAACCACGAGTCTAGAGATACACAGCACCGGCTGCACCAGTAATGGTGAAAACGAAAGACTTCCACCTGAAGTGAGTGTTATCATGCAGGATTGACTGCACCACGACATATAAAGTGTAACACTCTACTGAGGAAGGACAACCACCCCAAACCACGAGTCTAGAGATACACAGCACCGGCTGCACCAGTAATGGTGAAAACGAAAGACTTCCACCTGAAGTGAGTGTTATCATGCAGGATTGACTGCACCACAACATATAAAGTGTAACACTCTACTGAGGAAGGACAACCACCCCAAACCACGAGTCTAGAGATACACAGCACCGGCTGCACCAGTAATGGTGAAAACGAAAGACTTCCACCTGAAGTGAGTGTTATCATGCAGGATTGACTGCACCACGACATATAAAGTGTAACACTCTACTGAGGAAGGACAACCACCCCAAACCACGAGTCTATAGATACACAGCACCGGCTGCACCAGTAATGGTGAAAACGAAAGACTTCCCACTGAAGTGAGTGTTATCATGCAGGATTGACTGCACCACAACATATAAAGTGTAACACTCTACTGAGGAAGGACAACCACCCCAAACCACGAGTCTAGAGATACACAGCACCGGCTGCACCAGTAATGGTGAAAACGAAAGACTTCCACCTGAAGTGAGTGTTATCATGCAGGATTGACTGCACCACGACATATAAAGTGTAACACTCTACTGAGGAAGGACAACCACCCCAAACCACGAGTCTAGAGATACACAGCACCGGCTGCACCAGTAATGGTGAAAACGAAAGACTTCCACCTGAAGTGAGTGTTATCATGCAGGATTGACTGCACCACGACATATAAAGTGTAACACTCTACTGAGGAAGGACAACCACCCCAAACCACGAGTCTAGAGATACACAGCACCGGCTGCACCAGTAATGGTGAAAACGAAAGACTTCCACCTGAAGTGAGTGTTATCATGCAGGATTGACTGCACCACGACATATAAAGTGTAACACTCTACTGAGGAAGGACAACCACCCCAAACCACGAGTCTAGAGATACACAGCACCGGCTGCACCAGTAATGGTGAAAACGAAAGACTTCCACCTGAAGTGAGTGTTATCATGCAGGATTAACTGCACCACAACATATAAAGTGTAACACTCTACTGAGGAAGGACAACCACCCCAAACCACGAGTCTAGAGATACACAGCACCGGCTGCACCAGTAATGGTGAAAACGAAAGACTTCCCACTGAAGTGAGTGTTATCATGCAGGATTGACTGCACCACGACATATAAAGTGTAACACTCTACTGAGGAAGGACAACCACCCCAAACCATGAGTCTAGAGATACACAGCACCGGCTGCACCAGTAATGGTGAAAACGAAAGACTTCCACCTGAAGTGAGTGTTATCATGCAGGATTGACTGCACCACGACATATAAAGTGTAACACTCTACTGAGGAAGGACAACCACCCCAAACCACAAGTCTAGAGATACACAGCACCGGCTGCACCAGTAATGGTGAAAACGAAAGACTTCCACCTGAAGTGAGTGTTAACATGCAGGATTGACTGCACCACGACATATAAAGTGTAACACTCTACTGAGGAAGGACAACCACCCCAAACCACGAGTCTAGAGATACACAGCACCGGCTGCACCAGTAATGGTGAAAACGAAAGACTTCCAACTGAAGTGAGTGTTATCATGCACTGCATTTACCACAACGCATTAGGACAAATGTTGTGCTTGTATGCGAGTCCGTGTGCTCCCTTCCCTCCTTCTATGCAAAGGTTTTGTGTTATACTGCACACTCCCATCCAACCCTGATCAAGCTGCTACAGTGAGGGGGTTCATGCTGCCCAGGCATGGAGTATTCTGCTGTTCAAGCAGGTTTAAGAATTTGCACACTTAAAGAAAAAATAGTGTGCACCATTGTTGAATATAAAGTGGGGGCCACTCGGCCCCCACGCCCACATGGCGGTGCGGCGCCCCTCCCTCCCCCGGCCTTTCGGTGTTGGGGGTGTGTCGCGGGGCGATGACGCGCGCGGCGCGCCCCCAACACCGATTGGTTGATGACTTCACAGTGACTGACCCGGAAGCAGACATTCGGCTTCCGGGGCAGGGGGGGCGGGACGATCGGGGTTGCGGGCCCCCAGTGAGACGGCAGCCTCCTTTATAAGGCGCGGGGGGGTGCCCTCTTGCTCCTGGCTCGCTCCCCGCGTCTGTCGTGTGCCCCACGCTCGGGGCGGATTAATTATTTCTTTTGTTCCCTTTTCCAACAGCTTTGCGGTGTGCCGCTTCCAGGCGCTGCGTTAAGGCTGCAGTATCGAGCACGATAATCACGGAATCTTCATCACGGAGCGCTTCAACTCGCATTCAGTTTTACAAGCAGCATTGACGGCGGAGGACACACGGGGAACAAGCTTTAACACCGGAGGGAGCAGAGAGGTTCCAGCGGGGATCGTGCACGCTAATCCACGGAGCGCTTCAGGTGCCGTTCTGGTCTGGGGAGCGCATCGAGTGTTTTCACCGACCGGTAAGGTGGGGAAGCTGTGGCGGGTCGAGCGGCGAGATAGGCTGCAGGCAAGAGACTTGGTTTGCAGGTTGCGAAGCAGGATACAGCAGGGCAGCCACTGGAGGGGAGACCAAATAGTAAAAGCTTGATTTCTCATTTGTTTGAAGTGGTGTTTTCTCCCGACCAGTGCTCATATCTTATTGGTGTGTGCTTGGTTTGTGCTGGTTGCGAAGCAGGTTACAGCAGGGCAGCCACCGGAGGGGAGACTAAATAGTGAATACTTGATTTATAATTGGTTTGAAGTGCTTTTAAGTGTTTTCTCCCGCCCAGTGCTCATAGGCTGCTAGTATTTGAACAAGTTAACCCAGTTTTGAAGTAATTAATGATTATTGCTGTGAATTGTGGATCCGGAGAAGGGGTTCGTTGTTCGCTACGAGTTGGTTTCAGTTACAGGGATTGATTGTGCAAAGTGTTTGTCCAGGCTAGTAATATTTGTTTTTTCGTAGGAAGCTTGACTCTGGTGCTGCTTTCCGGTTGCGGACGACAGAACACGGCAGAGCGCAGCAACGGGCTGAGGACACACGGGTCTTCGGTGGTAAGGGGAGTGAGGCGGGCCTGCATTTCATTGCTTTTGGAGGGCCGCGGGGCTTGAGACCTTCCTACAAGGGGTTGGCGCTCGCCCACACGCTAAGACTAGCTTGGTGTGTTTTGCGGTCACAGTTGCTTGGTGCTTACGGCCCCCTTCACATCCTACATCTAAAATCGCCGGTGTTTGGCTAGGTCTAGCTGCATTACGATTGTCGAAATATGCCGGGGGCACGAGTTAATAGGAGTTCCCGCATGGAGCAAATGATGCAGGCTATGATGCGCAGGATGACAGCGATTGATAGGCGTTTGGGTAAGGTGGATGAGTTGGGCAGGAACCCACCACTGCCTAGAGGGGAGTTTGTCACCCCGCCTAAGAGGGGCAAGTCTAAGAAATCTGCGCGCGTGACGCCCAAACATACAACTGACGGGGAGGGTTTGCCAGGGGGAGTACCTAAGGATGCCCCCGTTATGCCCCCGTTGGCACCGGCGGGGCCAGCCCCGGTTATTCCAGCTTTGCCGGTCGCCCCTGTCGTGGTCATCCCTCCTGCCACCCCTGTGAGCATTGCTCCCGTTGGGGTCCCAACAGCCCCGAACAATGTTGTCCCGGTGGAATTGGCATCCCAGATAGCCGCTGTTTTGCCCTGGTTGCAGTTGGGGGGGGTATTGCCATCCTCTCAGGATCATTCAGCCGAAGCATTGAAACTGGTTGAGATGATTAAGTTGGCCAGGGCGGGGGAAGGGGCACCATTGGCACCACTTACTCCCCCAACAGGTTCTACCAGCGGGCAAACGGCGAAGAAGGATGGGGCGACGTCGCAAGGTGTTGACAATGGTAAGGAGGTGGCTTTGCCAATACTTAAAGATGGTGCTATGCCGTCAAGGAAGGAGAATTTGGGGCAACATGTGTCTCAGGCTGTGAAAGAGATGATCTGGGCGGGCAAATATGTCAACATTTTCTCCTTGCTGCTCGATAATAGGGAACTGGAATACGCCAAGTCACAAAAGGAATGGATGTTGCCCAGTGAATGGAGAACAGAGTTGGTTAAGTTCAGGGTTGAGGAGACATTTGTTAACTGGATGAGGGCCTTTTCCGTGTTTAGTGCCATTACAGCTGAAAGGTCGCCCAATTTACAAGCTGAAATGGCCTGCTACCAGAGCAGGATTGCCATGCGGAGCGAGACACAAGTGGGGAATGGGTGGAAAGAGTATGACATTTCATTCAGGAAGGCTAAGGAATTCAATCCTTCTCTAGCGTGGGATGTGGTGGATTCCCTGTCATGGTACAACCAGATATCTGGGGGGGCAGCGGCGATGGGGGCAACCACTTCTCAGAAAATATACCCGGCCAAGCCGCAACAGCCCTTTCGGCATGCGCAGGGAGGTGAGGTTCCCGGAAAGGGCAAGGGTTGGGGGGAGAAAAAGGGCGTATGTTGGGATTTCAACAAACGGTCCTGCACTAGGGCAGCGGGCACATGTAAGTTCAAGCACGCCTGTTCCTTGTGCGGGCACCCCTCACACCCAGAGACTTCCTGCAGATTTAAGGGTGGCAACCAGGGCTCCAGGGGGAGAAGGAAACCTGAATAGGCTAGAGGAGGGTTTAGTATCGCACACTCCCATTGACGTCATGGCAATGATTCCCTGGCTGAACAGATACCCGGATCACGCAGCGGCTAAATTACTTCAGGAGGGATTTTCCTGGGGTTTCAGGATACCGGCGGGAGGGTACACAGGTAAGACTGAGTGCAGGAACCAACTGTCTGTAAAGCATAACCCTGGGGTAGTGGCTGCAAAAATTGAAAAAGAATTACACCTGGGTAGGCTAGCAGGACCTTTTGACGTGGTGCCAGTGCCCAACTTTGTTTGTTCCCCACTTGGTGTGGTCCCTAAGAAAGAGAAAGGCGAATATAGACTCATTCACAATCTCTCGGCCCCAAGGGGGGCATCCTTGAATGATGCCATAGATGAGAATGTCTGCAGCGTAAAATATGCCTCTTTTGATCACGCGGTAGTCTTGCTTAGGGGCCTGGGTCCAGGGGCATTGATGGCCAAGTCTGACATAGAGTCTGCATTTCGTCTTCTCCCTGTGCATCAGGAGGATCACCACCTTTTGGGGTTCAAGTTTGATGGGAAGTACTACATGGACAAATGCATGCCCATGGGTTGTTCGATCTCATGTGCCTATTTTGAGACGTTCAGTTCCTTCTTGGAATGGGAAATGAGGCAGGCAACCGGGCATCAGCAGGTCATGCACTACCTGGATGACTTTCTCTTCCTGGGTGCGGCTGGGTCTCAGAAGTGTGCACGGGCATTAGAGGAATTTTGCGTGCTCATGCGGGCTTTTGGGGTCCCGCTGGCGCCGGGGAAGACAGTAGGGCCAGCTACTTGCTTAGAATTTCTGGGCATTGAAATAGACTCTGTGGAGGGTTGTTTCAGGCTCCCAAAGGAGAAGGTATGTAAATTCAAGGCGGCATTACGCGCATGCCTGGCCAAAGAGAAGGTCTCGTTACAACAGCTTCAGGAAACAGTGGGCCAGTTGAATTTTGCGTTGAGGGTGATACCAATGGCTCGCCCCTTTTCTCGCTCAATTGCGCAGGCTATGAGGGGCCTGCGCGAGAAACACCACCGCACTAGACTATCGCTTGAGGTACGCCAGGACATGCGGATATGGATGGCATTCCTGGAGGACTTCAACGGCAGGGTTGTGTGGTCCGGCCCCCCATTACTTCAGCAGAGTTAGGTTTATGGACTGACGCTGCTGGGAGTGTTGGGTTTGGTGCCATCCTTGGGAACAAGTGGGTCACCCACAGGTGGCCGGACGAATGGGTGCACAGTGAGTTGACAACCAACATTGGTTTTCTGGAGCTCTTCCCTATTTGGGTTGCATTAATGGTCTGGCCAGATCTTCTGCGTAACAAATCAGTAATATTCTGGTCGGACAACATGACGGTGGTGGAGTGCATCAATCAGCAGGCGGCACGCTGTAAGTTCATACTCCGCCTCTTGAAGGAGATTGTGTTGAGATGCTTGCTATTGAATGTTGTATTTAGGGCAAAACATGTACCAGGTGTCCTCAATAATGCAGCTGATGCACTCTCTCGCCAAAAAATGCAGGTATTCAGGGAACATCTTCCAACAGCAGAGCCTACACCGACTCACTTCCCGTCGGCACTCTGGCAGATTGGTGCCCCAAATTACCGGACCTCGTGGCTGCTAGCTTAGCTCCCAAGACACGGACAGCTTATGAAGGGGCGTTTGGTTCATATTGCACTTTCTTAGGGCGCGACTGGGAATCCAAATGGGCTCTGGAAAATAGCTTTACGGATTATCTGGGTAGTTTGCATCACGAGGGTTGCTCAGTGGCCACAGCTAACAGGCATAGGGCAGCTGTCTCCTTTTACGCACAGGCGAAGGGGGTGAAAGATCCGACTAACAACTTTGCGGTGCGGAAGGGTCTGAGGGGTTGGCGCCGCTTACAGGGCAGCACGGCTGACACTAGGAAACCAATAGGTTTGGAGAGGATGACGGCATTACTGCCTGCATTGCATGACGTCTGTAGCTCGGGCTGGGAGATACAATTGTTTAAGGCAGCGTTTACATTAGCCTTTTATGGGGCGTTGAGGCTGAGCGAGTTGGTGGCAGCCTCTAAGGCAGATAGGCAGGGGGGTATCCAATTCCTGAACACAACAATTCAGGGAGACACATTGTGGGTGACGATTAGGAGATCGAAAACTGATCAGGAGTCCCGGGGGGAGACTGTGGTACTGCACAGGGCAAGGGCCAATCCTTGCTGCCCGGTACACCACGTGGAGACTTTCATCAAGCAGCGAGGTGCACTGTTGGGTGGGCCACTTCTATTACACGCGGACGGCACCCCTTTAACCAAATATCAGTTCAGAAGAGTCATGGAGTTGACTATTGCCAGGGTGGGTCTTGACCCGAAGGAATTTGGCACACACTCCTTTAGGATAGGGGCAGCCACTGAGGCAATCGCAAGGGGTTTAAATGTTAACAGTGTTAGAAGAATTGGGAGATGGTCACCCAATTCCAATTGCTACAAACGGTATGTGCGGGTACACATGTTGTAAAGTACCTAGGGTATTACTGACATCAGGTTTTCTTTTCTGGTTTTGCAGTTCCTTCGCTCTGTGACGCAGGTGGAGAGCTCGCTTCGAGTCATCATCAGGATTCATCGGCGACTCATCGAGGTGTGAACAGTCACGAACACAGGACGCGGTCAGGCAGGGTTTGGATTGTTGGTCATTCTTATGTCAATCGTGCTAAAACGGTCTTTTTTGCAGGCAAAGGTAGAAGGGAGCTAGAGCGCGAAGGTTGGTCCTTCTCTTTCTTTGGGAGGGGGGGTCTCTGCCTCAGTCAGTTTAGGGTATTCTTTGCTGAGTTGGTCGCCCAACATACAGCCCCACCGGCGGTGGTGATTCTTCATTTGGGGAGTAATGACCTTGCTAGACTGGGTAGGAGGGTCCTCCTGGAAGAGATCATTTCAGCAGCGGGTTGGGTAAGGAGGGTGTGCCCTGATTGCACGGTAGTCTGGTCTCAGCTGATACCGCGGCTGCAGTGGCGTGGGGGTGAGTCTGCCAGGGCATTGAATCACTCAGTAAAGAGGATCAATACCAAGTTAGAAAAACTTTTCCGAAACTCTCACTTACAGACCATCCCACATGGGGCTATTTGGGGGGAGGATTTGTACTTACAGGATGGGGTCCATTTGACGGAGGCTGGGAATAGAATATGGTGTGATAATATCCTAGCTTGGTTGAAGGGCTCTCTGAGGTAAGGATGACCTTTAGGCAGGAGTTGTGGGGGGGCCAGATCGTCGGGAAACAATGCTGGCCTGTGGCGGTAAGGTCATGATCGGTGAGCAGCAATTTAAGGTCCTAAGGGGGGCGTCACCATCCACGGAGGGGGCGGCCCAGGGGGAGGGGCCACTGGTCCCTCCTAGAACTTCAGGGGCAGGAATATCCGCTAGCTGCTAAAAATGCGGGGGAGGGAGTCACGCTTTCCTTAGGCTGGTAGCCACCCCGCACATACACCATGACGTCAGCATACGACGCAAAGTGTAAGGGCCCTCCTTGTTGGTTAAATGGAGTTCACGATGCAGACGGGGTAGGCGGTCCCCTGTCGCGCATGCTCACCTCTAGGTAAGGGGGTGGTTAGTAGGACTTGACACCGGTTAGCGACCTTGCCGTCCGGCCAGATATGTTAGAATGCAAAATTCAGGCAGGATGTTAGATTCGGATAGGAAACACGCTGTATTAGACATTTGTTAAGGTTAGCCTTTGATATTTGTCTACGATACTGTAAATCTAATGTCATGAATTTTGCTTATTCTTGCATAACTGAAGTAATGTTGATATTCATCTTTTTATTGTTTTATATAATAAATACGGCCGGGGGGTCCCTGACCCCCCGCCTTCCAAAGATAATTTGCTTATGTCAATTCGTCAAGGTGGTGTGGAAAGCTGGGAGGGGAGGGTAGCCAGTCACGGACCATGTATAAAGTGGGGGCCACTCGGCCCCCACGCCCACATGGCGGTGCGGCGCCCCCCTCCCCTCGGCCTTTCGGTGTTGGGGGTGTGTCGCGGGGCGATGACGCGCGCGGCGCGCCCCCAACACCGATTGGTTGATGACTTCACAGTGACTGACCCGGAAGCAGACATTCGGCTTCCGGGGCAGGGGGGCGGGACGATCGGGGTTGCGGGCCCCCAGTGAGACGGCAGCCTCCTTTATAAGGCGCGGGGGGCGCCCTCTTGCTCCTGGCTCGCTCCCCGCGTCTGCCGTGTGCCCCACGCTCGGGGCGGATTAATTATTTTCCCACCCACCAGCCCAAAAAACAAGCTATTAAACAAGGTTAGTCAGGGGTGCTAGTAAGTTTGACATAGGCCTTTTTCCCGTTGAAAGGTAGGATTGGTTGTGGTTAGTTAGGAATGTTGTCTGCACTTAGGCCTTTTTTCCCGTTATACAGGTGTGATTGTGTTATTAAACAAGGTTGTGGGTACCTAGGCCTTTTTCCCGTTATATAGCTGTGATTATGTTGTCATTAATAAGGTAATATTGTGTGTACTTAGGCCTTTTTCCCATTAGCACAGCATGCTTTGTATCTGTATTGTTGGTTTTAGTGTAGTGTAGTTGTCCTTTAGCGATTTCTTTTCTAGGTTCATCGTCGTATTTATTAGGGTTGGTCAGGCGGTAAGGTCATGATCGGTGAGCAGCAATTTAAGGTCCTAAGGGGGGCGTCACCATCCACGGAGGGGGCGGCCCAGGGGGAGGGGCCACTGGTCCCTCCTAGAACTTCAGGGGCAGGAATATCCGCTAGCTGCTAAAAATGCGGGGGAGGGAGTCACGCTTTCCTTAGGCTGGTAGCCACCCCGCACATACACCATGACGTCAGCATACGACGCAAAGTGTAAGGGCCCTCCTTGTTGGTTAAATGGAGTTCACGATGCAGACGGGGTAGGCGGTCCCCTGTCGCGCATGCGCACCTCTAGGTAAGGGCGTGGTTAGTAGGACTTGACACCGGTTAGCGGCCTTGCCGTCCGGCCAGATATGTTAGAATGCAAAATTCAGGCAGGATGTTAGATTCGGATAGGAAACACGCTGTATTAGACGTTTGTTAAGGTTAGCCTTTGATATTTGTCTACGATACTGTAAATCTAATGTCATGAATTTTGCTTATTCTTGCATAACTGAAGTAATGTTGATATTCATCTTTTTATTGTTTTATATAATAAATACGGCCGGGGGGTCCCTGACCCCCCGCCTTCCAAAGATAATTTGCTTATGTCAATTCGTCAAGGTGGTGTGGAAAGCTGGGAGGGGAGGGTAGCCAGTCACGGACCATGTTCAGGTGAGCAATCACAGTTGTGAGCCAGGCCAAAAGAGTTCAACTCGAAACACTTTTCCCAAGTGTCATCAGAGAGTAAATTGTCCAAGCTGAAATCCTACGCATTCTCCATAAAGTAGTGGCGTGCAGATCTTTGCACGTGGAGATGTACTTATGATCACAGGTGTTCTACTATGGGTGAGGGGTTCAGTAGATGTAACAACGAGCAGAGGGGAAGTTGGTCTTTCATGAGAGGGCAGCGTTTGCCCCGCCTTTCCAACTCCTACATGTAATTCTAGCTTTACGTCTGGGACACTGCGTCTTACGTTGTGTTTCATTACCTGGTTGATGAAAAAGAGAAAAATGAAAATACGAATAAAATTCCACATTCATCCTCACCTCGCTCGTGCTGATGTTCTGCGATGCAGACTTCACCCACAGATGTCAGCTGCGACAATCACTCAGTGAAAACGCACAGTGAAAACGCACAGTGAAACTGCAATCGCACAGTGAAACGTCCATAAAACAGTGAGACGTCGGGTATCAGAGGCAGCTGTTCCCATAAACTCAGGAGGTTTCCCATAGGTTTGTAAATCTGGCCCCAGTCCTTAAACGCAGCACGTTGCACTAGACTGACAGACATTCCAAGTGTGAGCCACTAAACATCTCTGAGTTTGCAGCGGGCGCTTGTAACAAGAATGCCTCCTCGAACTGTAAATGATTAACTTTATAGGGCAGAACATTCACCTACTGTGTCTGTACTCCCTCCCAGGGCACCTGCAATAACAAGGAAGCAGCACATTAAAAGTGACCCCCTGAAGGAAGAGAGACATTCACCGACAATGCGTGATGTGATTTACTGCAAACAAGTCACGTTTAACCGCAGGAAACATCCCCATTAAAACACGGCTGCTGTGGGCAGCGCTAGGACGTGTTACACGTCATATCTCCCTTCACTACCGGCGCCCTTGGCTGAGACAGTTCGTATCAACCAGCAAACATGTGTGCAAAGCCAGGTCAAGTGATTTCAATGCGTGGCACTAAAATATGTGGCCCTCTGTATATTCAAGACGCGAGAGTCATAGCAAGGCAGACTCATCTTATCATCCTTCTGATGTCGGTAAATTCAGTACCACTGACTGGGTAATAATAACATTGATCATTTACAGCCCTTAGAAAAAACTGAAGTATGGTAGAATAGATGAGTTTTATGCATTAAAATAAAAAAGAACACGCTGAAGAAGCCGGTTAATACTAGGACAATTGCTTCCCTTTTACAGTTATTGTAACATGCAAATATGTGAGGCAGGAAACAGGATTATTCTCATGTCAGTTTTCCTGCACTTTGGTACCAGTTTGACCTTTGCACTGTAGAAATAATAAGCCTGTGGGTGTTTATTTATTAGTGCAGTAGTTCAAACTAAACGAGTCTTATTGAGTCACATTTATTTTCACTAATGTTAAAATAAAACACCACACATCAGGACGCCAAACATCCACCATACAATGAATGCAAAAATAGTGAGCAGCAGAACAAATGAAGGGACAGTTGTCATTCCAACCAACTAGAGCTCTGGGCCAAAACGGCCAGCGGAAGCGTGGAATGTTAAATTGCGCGCAGAACCGAATGGTTAGGGTACTTTTTCCCCTCAATACAATTCTATGGAGCATAAACACACAAGAGAAACTTATCGATTTCGCAAAACTTACTTAATGAGCAGATGGCAGGATTTTCTCACAAAGAAAATACAAGGTATTCTTGAAACCGAGAGACAATACATGAACAGATTGCTGACTTCATACATTTTCTAAGATTATGCTTTTTGTTGCTGACATCAAAGTGATGCTACAGTCTACAACAAGATGCAGGAAATGTGCGAATGTACCACCTCAAATAAAATGGCTTCTAGGCCTACTAGAGTCATGAGACTAAGCAACATATTGAGGAAAAAAGACACTACAAATGAATAGCAAAACAATATCCAGACCAGTGCACAATGTGATATATAGGTGCCAGGGAGCATTAAGGTTAAAGCAAAACGAATACAAGATATTTTCGTAACTGGAATGGAATAACCAAGGGGCATATGTATCAACATCACCATTTGCGATTCTCAAATAGCGATTTTTAAAGAATCGCTATTTGAGAATTGCAAAACGGGATGTATTTTAAAAATTGCAAACTTTTTGCGATTTCTTAAAATTCCTTAATTGCGATTAGCAAATTGCGAAATCGCAATTAAGGAATACCTGCCCATTCATTTCTATGGGCCAGGAGACCCATAGGAATGAATGGGAAGTAATTCTCAAATAGCGAATCGCAAGTTGCGAATCGCAATTTGAGAATAATTTCAAAGGTGCAAGGGTGTCATGATGACACCCTGATGCACCCCTGAAATGAGCGTGTGTGTGCATATGGCGCACATACATGCCCTAAGGGCATGTATGAGCGCCACGTGGCACTTTGTAAAATTTAAAAAAGTGCATTTTGAAAGGAAATCGCAAATTACCACCAACTGGAAGTTGGTGGTAATTTGCGATTTCTTAAGGATAATTCGCACAACTTGGGTGCTTTTTACATATCATTTAAGAAATCGCAATTTGTGATTTCTTAAATGCTTACGCAAAATTAAGAAATCGCTAAATTAGCAATTCCTTAATTTTGCGATGGGATTTGGCTCATACATCCCGATTACCGATTTTTTAATCGCAAACGCTGTTATTTTGCGAATCGCAGCGTTTGCGATTAAAAAATCGTTTGATACATATGCCCCTAAATATTTTACAGTTACCTTTGAGAGTGAGTGTGTGACTGAGTGCATGAGTGTCTCAGTGGGTGTGTGAGTGAGTGCATGTCTAAATGGGTATGTGAGTGTCTGTATGGGTCTGGGAGTGGCTGCATAAGTATCTCACTCTGTGTGTGAGTGACTGTGTGAGTGTCTGAGTTCGTCTGTGAGTGGGTACACAACTCTCTGAGTGGGTCTGTGGGTAGGTGTGTGAGTGCTTCAGTGTGTCTGTGAGTGTGTGTGTGTGTGTATGAGTCATCTGTGAGTGGGTGTATGAATTGGTTTGTGAGTGGGTGTATGAGTGTCTCATTGGCTCTGTGAGTGTTTCAGTGGGTTTGTAACTGAGTGCATAAGTCTCTGGGTGGGTCATTAAGTGAGTGTATGAGTCACTGAGTGGGTCTGTGAGTGGGTGCGTGAGTGTCATGGCAAAAATGAAAGAAACAAGCACGTGGATCTCCCGGACCCAGGGGACCACAATCTCCCTGGGGGTTTTATTTAAAAAATCGTGCAGGTGGCCATGTGGACAACCAGGCCAAACACATTCATTAAAAAGAGAGTGGGGGCCACGCTTTCCCCCCGGCCACATACGGGCCCGGGGACCCCATCCTCCGGGGCCTAGCCTTAACTCATTTGAGGAGTGGAGCTACATGGCTACCCTCCCTGGGTCAATTTCTGCCCTGGGGATCCCATCCACTGCGGCCTGTCTTTATTATTTGTATAATCTAAAGGGGATTGGTGCTATACGGGCCCCTCCACTGGCTAATTTTGACCTTGGGTACTCCATTCCATGGGGCCCAGCATTAACAAATTGAGTAGGAGGGCCATGCTGCCCCCTTCCATGGGCCAATTTTGGCCCAGGTACCCGATCCCTCAAGGCCGAGCCTAGATTGTGGGTGGCCTGGTCCCACCCAATGCAAAATGAACAATTGATGGACAAAATACTGAACAATATCAAATATCCACCACAGTACAGAGATCTGGGCCTAAATCAATCATCTCTTTCTCTCCATGCCATTCCAGTTTAAGCCCAGCCATATGCGAATCAGTCTTGTCCTGCTCCCCTGTCCAGACCAAAGTGCCAGGCCAGGTCCTCACGAGACTGGAAACAAGCATCCTGGGACCGGTGTCGGGGTATCACCCAGGCTAACATGACTACCGTGACATGGAGAGCACAGGACCCATGCCTCAGGTGACAAATGCAAAAAGAACAATTGATGGACAGAATGCTGACCAATTTCAAACATCTACTCCAGTACAGGGTTCTGGGTCTAAATCTATTGTTTTTTTGCTCATCATGCCATTCCAGTTTAAACCCAGCCATATGCACAGTCTTGATACTGCCCCCCTGTCCCGGCTGGTTTTGGCCCCAGGGACCCCATCCCCTGGAGTTTGGCCTTGATTGCCGGTGCTCTGGTCCCAGCCAGGGCACCCACTTACTTCCATTAGAGACTGCGGGGGGCGCTTCAATGCCCCCGCAGTCCCTGCTGGCTCCCTGCCTTCTGTGGGACACAGCACTGCTCTGACAGACAGGAAGCTGCTGGACATGCAGCTCCCTGTCTGTCAGAGCAATCCTTTCGTCTGTTTCCCTGCCTGCTTGACAGGAGGCAGGCAATCAGACAAAAGCTCCGATTCCAGCTAGGCAGAGCATTTATCCGCTTTTGCTTGCTGGAAGTGGAGTGTTTGCTGTGACTTGGAGGGAGCAGGAGTTGGCCCTAAGGGGTGGTAGTCCCCAGGGTCACTATTGACTCCAGGAGGGGAAGCGCGCAGCCACTCTTCTTGGATTTAAAAAGGCCTGCTCAGGGCCAAGAATGGCCCACCTCCTCGGGCCACATGGCTCCCCTCCCCCATTGAATTAAGGCTAGGCCCCGGAGGATGGGGTCCCCGGGGTCATATGTGGCCTGGGAGGTGGTGGGGGGGGTGTGCAGCCCCCATCCTAAAAACAATAGAAAGCCCCGGAGAGGTGGTTGTCCCCAGGGCAGGAGATTCAGACAAAATCCCTATTGAATATGTATTTATGCCGCGGGAAGATGGCGGTCCCTGAGGACATCTTATACATAACACCTAGTGAATTGCTATTAGTTTATTGGGTTTGCCTACAGTAAAAATGTTAAATGAAGGTGAGATGCAGCAGGACTATAAGAGGTCCCTACATCCTTTGGGCAACATATTTCAGCCTATTAGAGTGATCTAGAATGGGCTTAAGCACTTAGGAAGTCCTTACATTCGTTTTCCCTACACTTGTAGGGGAGATAATTGTTTCAAATGATGTGTAGGGTGTGAGACGAAAAGTAGTGAAAGTGACTGAAATGGCAAATAGAGAATTTCTAGTAAACTCTTGGTTAATATCCGGTTGGGAGTTGTCACCCGAAGGGAGAGGAAACAATATGTGGTAGGTATATGAAACTCTTTATTGTGTATAATCATTGCCAGCTTAAATTACAAGACATTCCATGCAAGTTCTTGTCCCATCTGTGTACAACAGCACACAAAAGCAAACCATGAGAAGTGTAGCACAATGTTAACGCATAATCAGGGTTACCATTCCCCTTCCCATCCTAGGAAGCGGAGAGTAGATGTCTGACCAACTCCAGGGAGGAAAGGCACATGAGAGGAGTTGGGAATGTTAAAAAATGTACATCTGTGGGGGTTAGTAAACTTGCAATGCAAATCATGTCCGGAATAAGAACTTCTTACCTCTTGAGTGGGATTAATTTGTGCGTATGACTCTATATTTGTCGTGGGGAAATACACACTAGTAAATACATATATTCCCAAAGGAATTACTGAAATGGGGTAAAAAACTTAACATTGGTTTTAAGTTTATGTTTAGTACCGAATTTAGCTTTGTGTCTAGGAACCACCGTTTTCAAGTGTGTTAGTTCTATTGGTTAAATTGAGCTGACTCAGGATTTCAATTCTCAGTACGCATTGATTTATTAAATGTCGCCCAATGTATGTCCATGGGTGTGTCCAATAGGAGCGGGTGAAGGGAGGTTCAAGGTTTAAAGCTTCCAACACAGCTCAGTTGCTTTGCTGCCACAGAAGTTTCGAACCATGATGTGTAGGACATCTGTGAATGGAAGGATTGTGGATGGTGCTGCAGGAGAATTGGGACATGGCCTGATCTAGAGTGAAAACCCTGGACGTGGTGCAGTGGATGGAAAACATCGACAAAGGAAACCTTACTAGAGAACTGGGGCACAAACTGTGCAAGAAACAGTGTACTTGCCAAAGTGTGGAGAATGGGGTGTGCCAGGGGTATGGCTTTTGCAGGTGGTTAGCTGTCGCATGGCACAAGGCCAACCTTTTTAAAAACAGGAGTTTTTCTGAACCTCTCCCTTCTCTTCTTTAAACATTCCACATTTTCAAATTGAAAAAAAGTCTGCAAAGTTGTGAGATTAATTCACAGCTTCACACACCCCTAGTTCCAGAGACCTGGAGCTCTCTGGGAACCCGAGTCAAGAAGCCATGGAAATCGCCAACGTCCGTTGCTGTGATGCACGCCGAATAGAACTTTACATCAACAATGAAGGTGCAAAGGTTTTCCCTTTGTAGATTTTCTAAAAATGTCAACATGTGTGTAAACGTCAAGAAGTTTACAAAGTTTTACGAACAAATATATTGTGGGACAAACTTCTGCTAAAAGTAGACTTGTGTGTGAAAGACACTTGTAGCAAGAGAATTCTCCCACCACCAAGGTTTTACAATAAAATCCATAGTAAAAGCGATATTTGTACACTTCATTTCTCCCGCAGGTGAAAGTAGGAACCGGCAATCTGTACACAACTTGAAGGGCAATGAATGCAGCTTCGCACACCCCCATTTTAAGGTGACTCTGGCAATATTCCAGCAGGCTTGAACAAAAGGAGGGACTAGGAGGGCTTTTTAACGGGGTCCAGTGTACAGTGCCCAAATACTGAATACAAAGGAAGGTACGCAGTTCCCCAAAGGAAATGGAGCAACGTGAGAAGGAGGAAACAAAAGGAGGGGGGAGGGGATCCTCCTTAACGGAACTTGAGCTCTCACACACCCAGCAAGCTAGGTGTCATGCTTCATCATATGGACTTGCTCCTCGTCGGGTCGGCGGTGCAATACCAGACGGGCACCCATAAAGGGGCTCTTTTTATCGGAGATGTTCTGTTCCTGCCGTATGGTGCCTGTATTCAATATTCCAGCAGGCACACAACTCTGCCTGCACAGCGTGTACATACATCTGTTTGCGATAATCCTCTTCTCCAGTTTTCAAGCATTAAGGCATTATCTGCCCTGGCAGCTCGAGCAGTGACTATCACCCTGAGGCATGTGCAGTACAAAGCTAAGACCCTCCTGCACACGAACATCAGCACTTTCAAGACAGCAGACATGGATGATTTCGAAGTACTTAACAAAAAACATAATTCAATGTAAAAATAAGAATTATCTCACCGCCCAGGTTTTTGTCAGTCGAAAAATGGGAGCGCTCTGCAGTGCTGACACCACGGACATAAGGGAATGGAGGTTGCTTAGTTCTAGAAGTTTCTAAAAATAATAAAAGATAACATTATAAAAGAAAAGGCAAAAATTGTGCTGCACATAAATGTAAAACCCTTCAAGAATGGGGTCAAGAGCAAAGAAAATGTATAAAGCAAGACTTTATATTTAAGCATCATTAAATCAACATTTGCAATTTATTGAGATCAGGCAGACAGAAGCCCACATCTCCGATTGGCTGAGCTTGGAGACAAATAAACATCCTGCGTTCTATTTATTTTAGTGTTAAGCATCAAGGACGGAAATGGAATACAAAAGTTACATCAAGCTCCTTAGAAAACTTAAACTAGTGTTTATATGAGAGGTTGGCGAATCGCAACATTACAAAGCATACGCAAAGAGGTTCGAATTTTCGTCAATCTAGTCCAAACTCCAGTTTCTGAAAGCAAAGCAGGTTTTAAGATTTTGATTGGGATAGTATAAAACATATTTGAGTAGGATTTATAAACAAAATGTAAACCCAATGAAATTGAGCATGGCACTTGCAACACCGGAAGTGAGTGTGACAAGTATTACATCAAAGTGTCACCATCGCTGGTATGTCCAAGAGGCAGCGCATCCATACTTGGTATGCAATACCGCCCCTTTGCCCAGAATAAAGGAGTGGCAATGGGTGCATGGGTTGCCTGTGCCCACCTTATCTCCTTGACTCTCAGGTTGGACTAATGTGTGCAAGATAGCTCAGTGTGTTAAGCACTGGGGTCTGATTCAACAGAGATGCAACATGACCGATAATAAATTCCACCTCAAGATTCGCTGAATCATGATTGGTGGGGTTTAGACCTGGAAATGAAGACAAACAACCAATCAGGTGGACTTTACACATCTGCGAACGTAGGGTCAGGAGCCCAGGGAGGGTCGGCATCCTGTGCTGAACACCCGCAGACCTGCACAATGGGGACATTCACATACATTTTGCAGGGATTTTCCATCACTGGAAATGCAAGTAAACTATTCGAAGACAAGAGTACGATCCTTTCCATGGCGAGACAGGGATGAATTGAGAAAGAAAAAGGGTTTCTCCACAGGGAAAAATGTTTTCACTATGGTGGGAAAAAGTACAAAGTGCTAATGCACAATTCTGCACCATGTAGCCATGCACCATTCTGTTCGGTCGAAATTCCACGATTACACTCTATACATTAGACTATCTACAAGCTTTGCAGATTTTCTGACGTCACTGTATAATTCCTTGTGAAACCTAAACAAGTTTCACATCTACTTCAAAGGCAGGAGTATCCCAACTGAAGAACATTTCTGTCTTTGACAACCTGGACATTGTGCATTCGGTGCTCTGTGTAAGCTAAAGGTCACGAGTTCGACTCATTAAACAGCTAACTCATTCAATCATTCATCAATTAGTAAACTATCTTTCCTTGAGTTGGGCAACGTGAATATCTTTTATTTACAGTGCTGCAAAATGTCAAAAAACGAAGCAGCGCTACACGGTCCACACGCTATTCGCCTTCTGACAGACAGTGCGTTGATGAAGAATGAATTTGCCAGGTAAGTCACTGGTATCAATTTACCACATAAAACTGGTTTATGAAATTCCAATCTCTGAAAGTGCAAAGGGTTTTCCTGGAGCTGGCCTTGGTGGCCGTGGACACAGCTACATATGGTATATTTATAAACAGTTATCCTGTATCCGATAGGATTTCCAAACTCCTTTTCGTAGACTTAGTCATCATTACAGTGTTAGGACCGCTCCTGTTGCCTTGAGCTCTTCATCTGGTTTCTTTATGCCCTCTGGTTGGTAGTTTAACGATGGGTGGCTGGTACCTGACATTTACTTCACGGCTGTGAGTGATGATATGGTTCATGGCCTTCGCTGGTGATTGGACCTCACCCAGCAACGACGACCATGTGAACAGGAGACGTTGAGTGATGGTAGCTTGGCAACTGGATGCATGCCCCTCTTGGAACTGGCTCTGGGTGTCATGAGCATCTGTCTGTATTTGCAGGTCACATTTTCTGTTGAGCTTGGCCGGTCATTCACATATGTTGAACAGCTGATCTCTGAGGGATGACGCCTTCTGTTCCATAAGAGCTTTCAAGACTGAAGTCAAATTTGACCTGTCCAACAGGATAGAAGATTATGAACATACGGTCATTGCCGTCACTGCTACCCTCCATTTGATGCATTCATTTTTAGGTCTCGCCTGACCCAGCGCATGCGCTGGTCTGGCGAGACTTATTGACAGGGCTCCAAAAAGTGCTACCAGGCCAGCCTAGAGCTACAGTACATGTGCGCGGGCGCGCGCCGCGCTTGACCGCGATTACTTTCACTTTCGCGGCCGCACGGCCGCTTTGCATAGCCAATAGGTCTCGCTTTTGGGACCTTATAAGTATTTATTTATGCAACTGTTGCATGGCTAAAAACTTATAAGGTCCCAAAGGCGAGACCCATTGGCTATGCCAATGCTTGTTGATCATGTTACAAAGGTGGCCATATCCGAAACATGCATGCTGTATGCCAGTGACCGTCAGGGAAGGAGGAGATCTTCGAGGAATGACAGGGTTAGATTGATGATGTTGGGGGAATTTCATGTCACTCATTCTATTTCTACTCATCTTCATCATGAAGGGCACAAGCCTGATGAAGGGGGTAGCAGGGTCCCTCAGACAAGATGGCAGCCGCAGAGCTTTGGCTTTCTTCTAGGCCTGGGCATTGAACTCCGCTCCGTTCGCGGAGTTTGTGGAGTTTTCTGCACTCAGCGGAGCTTGCGTAGTGCAAGAAAAGCCTGCTTCGCGTAGTGCAGCAGAGTTTTTTCCATGCTTGCGCCCGGGAACGGTAAGTTCGCGAGCGTGAGCTGCAGCTCGGGTAGAATTTCTAACCGAGCTGCAGAAAGACCAGTGCGAACAGCAGTTCACACAACACAACGCCACTTGCGAAGCTTCGCAGAGTTTTTTTGTAACTTCGCGAAGTTCCGCGTAGCAGAACTCCGCGAACTACGCCCAGGCTTACTTTCTTCTAAGATGTTTAGCCGGGCATATGCATGAATGTTGATGGATATTTTCCTTGACCTGCTTCGTCAAAGTACTCATTTAAAATATGCTAATGAAAAGGGCCGTTGAGGTCATTGGATATTGATAGTTTACATCTGTTTGGTACCATGAATAACTATGAGGTGTAGCATGGAGATTTGCACTCAGACATCAATGTTGCTTCACGGTAAAAGGAGGGTGGGTGGAATTTTCCCTCTTCTTACACTACAGAATGGTCAGCAAACAGAGCTTCTCGTGCTTGGGTAACACTGTTAGCATGAATATATTTTTGTGTTGAAGGATCTGTTTTTGTGTCGTTGGATATGGTATTTCTGGATTAGATGGTTTCCCATCTGTTCAGGAGCCCTGCCCATCCGAAGGAACCACAACTCCAGGGTTGGGATCATCTCTTACTAAGATGTGTAGTAACACCAGAAACAAATGAGATGCCAGCGTAGGGTCACTACCACACCCAACCACTCAATACACAAAGCTGAAAAACAGACAATGAGTACCACGGATAGAACACCCTGCAGCCCTAAACCTCATGGCTTTGATTGTTGAATCAGTGGAACAACGTGATGCAAACAAACCATATGTTCTAAGTGCTGTCAATGTATAGAGATTGATGTGCTCCAGAATGTGATGCGCCCCTGCATGTCCGCGGCTGCCAATTTCTCAATCTCAACCACATCTGGTTGGGCCAGAAGACTCGCAATAGCACTGAAATGTATGGTCTGGGGGTCTCCAAGCAATGAGAAGGTGGGGCTTCACATCTGTTGATAAGTGACAATAGGTTGGCGCGGCTTCGAAGGACTTCTAAGATGACCTGTCCTGCCATTGCCCGACATCCTGATCTAGGAGAAGTCCGACATTTGCAAACAGTAATGTTGGAAGTGAGATTAATATAGACTGAGGAACCTAGGTGTGAACAGGCTAGCACTCAGACCTTAAAATACCATTTATGGTCCAACAGCTGCGGTTACTGACACCCTGAAAATAGATTCTTTATTTAAGATGATCGCTCAGTGGGTTCAGTGCTTGTAGCTGCCACTTCATGATCTGCTGGACTCAAGTTCAAATCTCTGGAAAGCCAAATCATCCTTCCGAGTTTAAGATTAGATTGAGTCTCATTACATCGGAGAGTAGTAACATTTGGGCCCCATTCACAAAGGGCCCCTACACTTGTGGCGCAGTCCCTGAAGTCATGGTGGGACCTCCACAATGAGAAACTGCAGTGTGGGGGTCCCGCCACGGGTGCATGCCCCCAGCTGTGACTATGGGGCTTCCACCACGAGTGAGGCCCCCAGCCATGACTTTGGGGCTTCCACCACGAGTGCGGGCCCTCAGCCATGACTATGGGGCGTCCTCCACAGGTGTGGGCCCCCCATCGTGACTATGGGGCTCCCTGCAAAGGTGCGGGCCCCCCGCTGTGACTATGGGGCTCCCTGCACAGGTGCGGGCCTCCAGCGATGACTATGGGGCTCCCTCCATGAGTGCGGACCCTCAGCCATGACTATGGGGCTCCCTCCACAGGTGCAGGCCCCCAGCCATGACTTTGGGGCTTCCACTACAGGTGCGGGCCCCCCGCCGTGACTATGGGGCTTCCACCACGGGTGCAGGCCCCCAGCAGTGACTATGGGGCTCCCTCCATGAGTGCGGACCCTCAGCCATGACTATGGGGCTCCCTCCACAGGTGCGGGCCCCCAGCCGTGATTATGGGGCTTCCACTACAGGTGCAGGCCCCCAGCCATGCCTATGGGGCTCCCTCCATGAGTGCGGGCCCTCAGCAGTGACTATGCGACTCCCTCCACAGGTGCGGGCCCCCAGCCGTGACTATGGGGCTTCCACCACAGGTGCGGGCTCCCCACCGTGACTATGGGGCTTCCACCATGAGTGCAGGTGCCCAGCCGTGGCTATAGGGCTCCCAGGCCCCCAGCCATGACTATGGGGTTCCCTCCACAGGTGCGGGCCCCCCACCGTGACTATGGGGCTCCCTGCAAAGGTGCGGGCCCCCCGCCGTGACTATGGGGTTTCCACCACGGGTGCGTGCCCCCAGCCGTGACTATGGGGCTCCCTGCACAGGTGCGGGCCCCCGCAGTGACTATGGGGCTCCCTCCACAGGTGCTGCCCCCCCCACCGTGACTATGGGGCTTCCACCACGGGTGCGGGTCCTCAGTCATGACTATGGGGCTCCCTCCAAAGGGGCGGGCCCCCACCGTGACTATGGGGCTCCCTCCACAGGTGCGAGCCCCCGCCGTGACTATGGGGCTCCCTTCACAGGTGCGGGCCCCCCACCGTGACTACGGGGCTTCCACCAACGGTGCGGGCCCCCGCCGTGACTATGAGGCTCCCTGCAGAGGTGCAGGCCCCCCACCGTGACTATGGGGCATCCTGCACAGGTGCGGGCCCCCGTCGTGACTATGGGGCTCCCTCCACAGGTGCGGGCCCCCTACCATGACTATGGGGCTTCCACCACAGGTGCGGGCCCCCGCCGTGACTATGGGGCTCCCTCCACAGGTGCGGGCCCCCCACCGTGACTATGGGGTTCCTGCACAGGTGCAGGCCCCCGCTGTGACTATGGGGCTCCCTCCAGAGGGCCGGCCCCCCACTGTGACTATGGGGCTTCCACCACGGGTGCGGGCTCCCGCCGTGACTATGGGGCTCCCTCCACAGGTGCGGGCCCCCCACTGTGACTATGGGGCTCCCTGCACAGGTGCGGGCCCCCCACCGTGACTATGGGGCTCCCTGCACAGGTGCGGGCCCTCAGCCATGACTATGGGGCTTCCACTACGGTTGCGGGCCCCCAGCCGTGACAATGGGGCTTCCACCACGGGTGCGGGCCCCCCACCATGACTATCGGGCTCCCTCCACGGGTGCGGGACCCCCACCATGACTATCGGGCTCCCTCCACGGGTGCGGGCCCCCCGCCATGACTATGGGGCTTCCTGCACAGGTGCGGGCCCCCCGCCGTGACTACAGGGCTCCCTCCACGGGTGCGGGCCCTCAGCCATGACTATGGGGCTCCCCCAACGGGTGCTGGCCCCCCGCCGTCACTGTAGGACTCCCTCCACCGGTGCGGGCCCCCAGCTGTGACTACGGGGCTCCCGCCACGAGTGCTGAGGCACTTTGTGAATCGGGCCCCTATTGTTTGCAGAGCTTACGAACAGTAGAAGTGTGGTGGGAAGCGCGGCATAAGACACATTATTATTTTAGGATCGTTTATTCGGAGAGTTCAGTAGCTGAAAAAGCTAATTTACAATCTATTCTGACATCAGCTTCGTAGGGTAATTTTAAATACACTCTCTTTTGTGACTTACAGAAGATTTGTACAGAATGACATCATTTGGTGGCATCATTGTTTTAGTCTATTAAAATTGTGCTAATTCACTTTTGTGAAACAATTAGCACAAGTTGGCCAGAAATACCACCTCCAGCCACTAAGGATGACAGAAGCGGTGAATACGTATCCCTTAAACACGCAAAGGAAAAACCATATCACGAAATGCTTCAGTTTTGATAAAATATGAAACAGATTACTTCAGTTCCTCCCCTTTTCACCTGTCAAACTCGTCTGAAAACACCTCACTGTGATCCCTCTAAAGTTCTTCCCAGGTGCATTCAAATATTTGGAAAATAGCAGATAATGCGTTGTTTCTTAGTACCCAGGCCAAAGTAAAGTGATCACAAATCGGATATTCTGACATAGCTTTATAAAATCAGCTCGGAAAGACCTGTGCCGCAGCTTAATTTCTAATTAGACACATCGGGGTGTGTTTATCGAATTATTAACTGGAGTTTGCGTTGGCTTGTAATCGACTGAGGATTTCAGAAACTTCCAGAGCAGATGCTGGGCAGGAGGCCGCCTCGGAATAGCACAGACGTCATTAGAGGTCACAGCTGCGACCCCTGGCTTGCCCCCTGCAACCCCTGGCACTTGCTTTGCGACCCCTGGACTCAAAGGTGGCAAAATCAGTGCCAGGAACACAGATGGCAGCTCGCCCTTATAGACGTCAATTGGGGCTCCACTTTCTTTGTTTTCTGTCATTTTGCTGATTACACTAATAGTGAGTAATATCATTATTCACTATTAGTGTAATAGAAAGGAAGTACAATTAGCTGGACTGTGTCCCTCTCTGTCAAATGAGGTGAGCAAACAATGCCATTAAATGTATGGTGTGTGTATTTTTGTGAGAGTGTGTGTTTACCTGAGGGAGAGTGTGTGTATGTGTGAATGGGTGTGTATGTGGAAGCATGTGCGTGTGAGTGAAAGTAAAAGTCAAATGGCGTTTGAAGTCACTTCTGCTACCCGTTGCATTTTGGTGAATTGACATCCACACAGAATAGGGTTTCTGTCAGGGGCGGCTCCTTCGTAATGGCGGAGGAGCGCCGCCCTACAGCCCGTGCCAGCAGACGATATATAAAATGATAATGACACCATGTGATCATCATTTTATTTAAGTTGTCTGAGCCCCACAATATAATAAGTATAGGGCGGGGCGGGCCTGACAGGGCAAAGAGGAGGAGTAATGTGCACTCATAAGTGCGCATGTGTGTTTGGCCGACCAGCCGTCCTAGGCGGGTCAAACACACATGTGCACTTATGTTTCTCCAACCCAGCTGTGTTACACAGTCGGGTTGGAGAAAAGCCACAGGCTCCAATTCACCGTCTAAGCGGCAAACAAGGCCTCTCAGACCAGTGCTGGTGATGCTCTCATGTGAGAGCAGCGTGTACATTGGGTGGGAAGCCTGAGACCTGAGGGCCCCGCCCCTTCCGGCTGATAAGAGGAGCAGCCAGGTAGGCGTCAACGGGAGCGGAGCAGCAGTTACGTTTTAACTTTTGTTTTATTTATATTTTTTTCTCCCCACCCTCCCCCACCCCTCTCCACCCACGGCCGCCCTACCACTTTAGGAAGGTTGATTCTGCCACTGGTTTCTGTTTTAAATGTCTCCATTAGGTACACGCGTATAAAAATGTAGAGCGCTTGTGCAATTAACTATATGATATATTTGGACATATTGCTTCTGTGCAGTTATTGTTATTTACACAGAGCGTCTGACCAGGACTTAGTCCACTTCTAAGCACTGCACAGCTTGGGAGATTTTGGAACTGAAACAGGGTGAATGAAATTATTTGCTCAGGATCACACAGTATGCACAGATGTTGAACTAGTCACTAAAACTCTCGCCTCTCACGAATGTCAATTTGGGTTTGTCAGAAGTAACCCCTAGTTTCATGAGCGCTTCTTTCTCTGTCCTTCTTCTTCTTCTTCTATCATTCTTATATTTTTCCGTTTACTTCTATTTCTCCTGCATTTACATATTCCCTATCCTTGGCCTTTTTGCTTTTTCTACTATTACGTATTCTCTTGCCTGATTTTCTTCCTACTCTTTTTATAACGCCTTTTACCTATTCTTTTTCCCTTCCCTCCTTTCCTCTTTCCTTCTCTCTTCTCTCTTTCCCCTCCTTTTTTGT
This sequence comes from Triturus cristatus, assembly GCF_964204655.1. Classification (NCBI taxonomy): domain Eukaryota; kingdom Metazoa; phylum Chordata; class Amphibia; order Caudata; family Salamandridae; genus Triturus; species Triturus cristatus. The sequence continues at coordinate 1,131,927,461 of NC_140580.1, read as the reverse complement.
CTATAACATTTTTTACAAAATGCTTTTTACGTTTCTTTTGTTAGCTAGTATTGATCTATTGTTTCCCTTCTTAAATTCAACATGGACAATGTTATTTGAATGATCTGTATCTCGTTGTTCTTTCTAATTTTCTCTAAATAAAGCATTTTCAAACAAAAAAAAAAAGAAGTAACCCCTGGTTTTCCCTTTAGCACTCCATTGTCCTAGTTATTCCCTTTCTTGTTCCTCTTATTTCTTCATCTTGTTAACGTTCCTCAGTTGATTCAAACGCGTCGACCTGGTTCTCTGGTGGTGCCCGGGCGCACTTTACCTTAGCCCTTTACTGCTGGCTGACATTGCACTCAACATGTGTCAGGAGCCCTGGCCAATGCCCAAGCTATAGAGAGGTGCGAGGACAGCCTCGAGGTCAGAAGCCTGAATCCCTTCAGGGAAACCTCAGACATTGATCCTTTTGAGGTCGATAACATGGCCTGCATGACTTTGGCAGCAAGGTTACATCAAAGAGGGTTACATGTTTTGATTCAATGCACACACAATATGGCGTAACACAGTTCATGTTTATCGCGGTCTGTAAGACGGATCATTTGAATGTAATTAAATTCACGATCATTGTAGTAAAAGCTGTTACTTCTAAAATTATATGTTTGATGAAATCTGTGATATTTTGAATTCGAAACTGTACGTGAGATACACAAAAAAAGCCATCAGGATGGGCAATACTAAGAGTTTTTATTTAAGTGTCCACAGACTTCAAGAGTCTAACTTATGAATACATCTAAAAAAATGTTATTTTTATTACGAATCACCACAGAAAAAAGATAGTCTGTGCACATCATGTAACACCGAGAGTGACCGGATGAAGTTGTACTGATTGGAAAACAGCGCCTTGATGACAAGATACCTTCAGTGAGCTAAACATTCGCTGCTGACCCCAGATCATGATTTTCAATCATGACAGGCCAACTCAACCTAGTCTTCCCTAAATTCAGCACCATAACATTTGAAATATAACTAGTACTACATGCCACATGATTGCGTATTTATCGCCTGTGGCTCCACTGCCAGCCAATCAGTGACCCCCCCGCCTCCAAACGAGGCAGGAGTACCACAGCTGGGGCTTCCAGTCTGAAAACCTTAAATGGTCTGTTTTCTAGATCAATTACTATTTCAAAGATGATTGTTTTTTTGATAATTTTGACTTTCTGCAACTACAATATAAAATTGTCGGACTGAATACATCTTGAACATAACCAATGAACATATTCAATTATTGGGTCCGTTGCAGAGGGTGTTGGCTATCTTAAAGCTTAGACACTTGCTCCTTGTGGTCCTTGCTAGGCAATCATAATATATAGATACTAGGGGCTTGCTATTTGCGCTGTGATATTGATGGAGCGGGTAAAATGTTTTCTTTTTATATACCCAATCCATTTCTATATGTTTATATTAAAATAACTAATGAATAATTATAATAATTAATAGTGTGATGTGAAAGTACTAAACCAACCTTATTAACAGGAAGAATACACGTGGGAATGCATTTGCATGGCTAAAATAATAAGTGAACTAAGTCTGTATGCATATTAAAACCATAAATGTTGCTTGAGTAATGTTATTGTGATTTGCGCTTAAATAAACCAGCATTAACTGCTCTGAATGTTGCATATGGCTAGATAAATGCATACACATAAGGGTATTAGCAAGGGAATAACACTGCTTTAATCATTTCTATGTATTAATTACGATTTTTTGTTTCTTTGCTTAAAGTTGACTATTCTGGCCTAACAAAAGATGGCCGCCGACTGAAACCTAACTAAAGTACATTATTTCATCATTTGAACAATGGAGGAAGGCGCTTGCACTGACTTAATTCGTGTCCTTTGTGTGACCTGTCAGACCATGCCCATGAAGACTACCCTGGGCGAGGTGCCAATGCCCCTGAACGTGAAGCAAATGTTGCAAGTGAGAATATGAACTATCGAACCCAACCTGTTTCAGCGAACTGTTACATTTAGGACCACGGATATTCGTTCCCATACATTTGCTTTGAGACTTTTCCCGCATGGGAGAATTTGAAAATGTTTCCTAATGTACTGAGATGTATTTGAATTCAGCCAATCGGATTTCTGTAAAATGAGAAAATGTATCATTGATATGTAAATTTTAGTATAAATATTAGTAGACTAGAGAGGGCAAAACAGAAGCTACTGACGGAGAATCGATGATCAGAGATCCTTATGCTGACGGAGAGGACGGTGACTCTATATGATAAAACTCTGACGAATATATTGAGGACCAGTTCTGACTTAGAGAACGACATTTAGCCAGAATAGGTAAATATGACAAAAGATAATATTGCTTTATTAAGATTTAACCTGCATTTAAATTAGATAAAAGAAAATCATTATTTGAATTACTGTGTCGGGTGATTAAATTTTCATTGAAATGTTTATTGAATAGTTTGAGAATTAAAGTGTCATTAAACTAAATAAAAACTAAATGATTCAATCGACCTCTTGATGGAGGAATTGATAGGGTGATTCAGGAGAAGTGGTTTTCCTCTATCAAAGAGAACAGTTGTGGTTCGGATCAGATGTCCCTTTGTAGGCACGGATAGTTTGAGAGAATGAATGTTGGTGTTATGGGCCCCACCAGCGTGTGATGTGTGTATGTGCGTGTGACTGAGAAATCATTCTGTCCGTGGAAGCAGGGGGTAATTGAATAGCCGGAACTGCACCAGTATTTCTGGTAGCTAGAGATGGTTTTTATTGTTTTGGTTTGATGATTTTGCCTGTATATAGCTTATCGATTATTGATTGGTATTGAGATGTGTACTAACACTATATGTTGAAGTCGTATTGAGTTTTATGTAGTCTGTACGGCTTCTGGGATGTAAGAAGTCGGTGACAGTTCCGTAGTAGGGCAGAGGTAAGCGCTGCTCTCGGGAAAGACGGGATTGTGGTTGCCCGTAGGTACACGGGGAAAAACGTGTGACAATTGAAGTTGCGCGTCGCATTGTCTGGGTTCGATTCGGTGACATCGTCGTGTGTTGCCATTAGAGACATTTTCTGTGTGAAAGAAGTGCGTATGATAGCGAAGGGTACCTGTGAAATTTTGGTCTTTAAGTTCCAGGAAACCAATTGGCATACTGATAACGCTTATCACTGAAAAGGTAGCAGGCGTTCTTTGAGCTTGAGTGAAGGACAAAGTAGAGATAAGCGCTGCTTTGTTAACGTATGTCATAATTCTGTAGTAGGACAGACTGTTCGCTGTTCTCAGAAAAGACAGGATTCTGTGTGAATGTACTACATTTTCTTGTGTGAAAGTGCGTGAATGAAATAGCATTCAGGTTAATTGCGGAACTCTGGTTTTATTTCTCAGGAGCATTGCGTTTCCAACTATGTGTCTTAATTCTGGAGAAAACAGTTAATTGATGCTTGATAGAAGGGTAAAGTAGAGGGATGTGCTACTTTATCGACGGAAGTAATGATTCTGTAGTAGAGCAGAGGTAAGCACTGCTCTCGGGAAAGGCAGAATTCTCGTGAGAAAGATCGATTACTATTCTATGGTTAGCGAAGCAGACAATGGAGATGTTTATATGTTGTAACTAACAGTATCGAAAATTGAAACAAAGTCTGCCGAGTAGTTTTGTAAAGGAGGGTTAGACTGGAGACAGGAGACAGGAGCAGGAGCTGCTGCAGCAACTGCTGACGTCATAAATACCGCGCTGGGATTGGACAGTGGGTCAGAACAGCAGAAACGCCCTGATTGGTGCGTTAGTGTGTGCCGCGAAAGGATTGGGAGAAGTACAGGGTGACGTAGACGCTCCAGGATTGGTGCGTTAGTGTGAGTCGTGCTGGGATTCGAGGATTGTGACAGTGACGTAGACGCCCAGGATTGGTGCGTAAGTGAGAGTCGCGCTGCTATTTGACTAGAGACCGTATAGTTGAAGAAAACCCTAGGGGTCCACGAAAGAGAGGAAGATGTATTATCATTCAGCCGAAAAGAAGAAGAAATCCCTGTTTAGTAAAATAAAGGGGTGGTTCGTGAAAGACAAAGAGATTGTGACGAGGGAAGGACAGTTAATTCCTCCGACAAAGACACCCGCATCCTTTATGGTTGCGAAATATGGGTACCATACTTGCATTAGGTTAGATAACTGGGCAAAATACACAAGGGAAGACGGAGTTTTAGCATTTCCGGAGCATGGTTCATTTAATTTGGCAATTTTAAGGAACCTACGTGAAAGGATGATGGGATTAGACCCCCGTCCGAGACCTACACAGTTTGAGGCATTGACTGAGTGGGATGATGAGATGCACGAGCGAGAAAAACAGAGAAATGGTAGTAGGTACAGATATATGTTTGGACGGCCAAATGCTCGCGAAACTCATAGTGATCGAATGAGAAGGTGGCGAGACGCAAGTATGACTGAAGGATTGTTTCCCGTTAGAGCTGCAGGAGAAAATGAAGGAAGGAAATGTGTAGAAAAGAGACATAATGTAGAACCTAGAAGGTACGGAGCAAATGAATCGGAGGACGATGTCCTAGATGATATGTGTTACAAAAACCCACCTCCGTACAGAAAAGAATCAGAAATATCAACCCCAGATACTCCAGTAAGGGAAACCCTACGAATTATTAAGACAGAGGTTACAACACCAGAGCTAAAGAGGAGGAACTCCCTTAGGGAAAGAGAGATGGAAAATAAAGCTGGAAGTGAAAATTCAAAAGAATAAGCAAAAACCACGTTAAAATTAACAGAGAAAATAAGAGAATTGACTAAAAATCTAGAAGCAGTTACAGTCCCTGTAACTATAGGTCCAGTTATGCCCATTTTTGAGAAGCAGAAAGAAAGTGAGCATGGTTTAACAGTTCCGTATGTAAGCAGCAGACAAGCGGAACAGCCCCTAATGAAAGCAAGGGAGAATCCTTGGAGACACACAATGAGTGAAAGTGGACTAAATGTGTCAAATAACCCGTTCTATAGCCCTGATTCGGTGGAAAGAGACAGAATAGTAGGAGGATCAATATTAGAACCACAAAGAATGACAGAACCAGGGAATGTAGAAAAATCAGTAGGTATAACCACAGATGAATTGAGTGAATGGCTGAAGAGCTTGCAAGGAAAAGAGAAAGAATCCCAAACTATTGATGTGGCAAAATTACGCATGGTGTTAGAAGAATTAATAGTAGGGACAATCCCTATGGAAAAGCTGAAAAATTACCAGGATGAGGAGCTACTGTTTTTATGCAAGAGCATCACCTGGAGAGCGAAGAATTTACATGACAGGCTAGAAGAAATAGCAAGTGAAAGGGGAATTGACATGGATAAGGTAAAAGCTTTACAGAAGCCTTACCAAGTGGATTTCACGAAAAAAAGATATTGAAAATCTGAACCCAGCAGGACGAATAGGGCAGATTAAGGATATAATGACAGTGTTAAGGAAATGGGGAGACGTGGACAATTGGAAAAGCAGGTGGTATAGAAAGCGAGATGATACCTCAGACAGAACTTTCCCAGCATTTCCTGTGAGAGAAAAGGAAAAGGTAGTGACAGAGTTTCCCATGAGAGAGATTCCAGGAGGGGGATATGTGCATGTCCCGTGGACAAGACAGGATGTTTTGTCATTTACAAATGACTTCCCTCGATTGCGGGAAAAGCCCGTCGAGTGGTACAGACAGGTGGACTGATTTGTTAAGCTGTCAAAAGTACTGTGGATTGATCTAAATAGCCTATTTGATATAATAGTGCCAGCAGACTTATGGGCAGAATGCAAGATAGTCATAGATTGGCCAACTAACGAATATCCGAGAGACCCCAAAACAGGAGCACCAGACCCCGAGGTAATGAAGAAATACGAACAGGTTATGGTATTTTTGAAAAACAAAGTGCCTCCCAAAGAAACAGATTGGGTTAAAATAGATTGAACGCATCAGGAAGTGAAAGAATCAGTTCATGCTTATTATGAAAGGCTAATGTTATCTTTCAAACAGTTTAGTGGAGATGAAAATCTGGGAGAAAAGGATCTAAGTCATTTTGTATACAGATTTGTGTATGGTTTACGCCCCGAAATTAGTGAAATGATCAAGCAGCATACGGTAGACTGGCAGAGCAAGAAAATAGATGAGATCTTGAGACATGCCAAATACTTTAGTGATGAGATTGAGGCAAAGCAGCGAAAACTAAAAGAAAAAGCAATGTGGGCTCAAGTGAAAGTCGCAGAAAGACAGGAAGCTCAGTTGGTCGAACAAGCCAATAACCCAGGAATCAAATCGAGATTTGGCCCAGGAAAGGGGAAGGGTAATATAGAAGAAGCCAAAAAGAAGTTCCCATGCCACAATTGCGGAAGGTTAGGGCATTGGAAATCCGAGTGTAAATATCCACCAAGTACTAATAGTGAAAATCCATCATTGAATCCGCAGGTGCAGTGCGAGGTGGGTGGCCAGCCGCAGCAACAGCAGAAGGCTGTTAATCCACAGAATCAGGTGCCAAAACCGCCATTACCGCAAAGCAGGAATACCCAGAAATACAATAAAGAAGTGGGATTCTACAATGAAGAACAGGTAAACAAGCCGCAACGCGCGAGCGCTGTTTCACAATATTGGCTGCGAAATGAAGAGAGTGATTCAGAGGAGAATTATTGACGGTGCCGAAGGGAGGAAGAAGAGTGCGTGCTTGGCGCAACTCTAGAAATAGATCAGACAGGACCATTTGTAGATGGGAAAATTAATGATGAAAACATTACTTTCCTAGTAGACACTGGAGCTACACGATCAACTGTCAGGTTAGCAGATGTAAAGAATCTTCCTCTCTCGGATGAAACAATCCAAGTAGTTGGTGTGTCAAACACCCAGATTAGGACCTACCTTACTGAACCGGTAAGGGTTAAAATAGGGAAATTCACAGACATGCACCGATTTGTGGTGTGCGATACCAGTCCTGTGAATTTGTAAGGGAGAGATTTGTTGTGCAAGATGAATTGCACTATATTCTGTACCCCAGATGGAATAGCATTTGAGACACCAGATAAGGATGTACTGTATAAAATGACAATAGCTAATCAAGAGAATGGAGTTACAGGAACTCATGCAGTATTTAACCCTGATGAATTACCCAAAGAATTGAAGCAGTCTGTGAAAGCTGGAGTCTGGGATTTTACTGGAGAAGATGTAGGCCTTATGAGAAATGTAGATCCAGTAAAAATTACATTAAAAGAAGGAGTAGTTTATCCAAACATTCCACAGTACAGACTGACACCTGAAATAATTGAAGGAGTGACACCTTTAATTGAGAAAATGACTCAACAAGGAGTTTTGAGGGAAATCAGGAGCAGTCCATGTAACTCAGCTATAATGGGACTGAAGAAGCCTAATGGAAAGTTCAGAATTGTGCAGGATTTGAGAAAAATTAACAAAATTGTTGTGTCATGCTGTCCCATTGTTCCAAATCCATCAGTGATTTTGTACCAGATTCCCCATGATGCAGAATGGTACACCGTAATCGATTTGTGTCATGCTTTCTTTTCCATTCCGTTGCATCATGAAAGCCAGCCGATATTTGCATTTCAGTTTGGAGAGCGTATTTTGGCATGGTGCCGAATCCCACAGGGGTACACAGAGAGCCCCTCAATATTTAATCAGTTGCTGAAGAAATTTCTGGAAAGTCTAACGATGCCTGAAAATTCAGTTTTAGTTCAGTACATCGATGACCTACTGGTGGCATCGAAAACACGTGAAGCTTGTGAAACAGATACCATAGCTTTGCTGAATCATTTGGCAGACGGAGGACTAAAAGTTTCTCCGACAAAATTGCAATTCTACAAAAAGGAAGTACAATACCTAGGACATAACATTGAAAAAGGGCTGAGAAAAGTGACAATAGACAGAATCAGAATTATCAGAGGGATGAGAGCTCCAATGACCCAGAGAGAAGTGAGAATGTTCCTAGGGATGGTGGGCTACTGTCGTCAGTGGATAAGTAACTTCTCCCTGATTGCCAAACCATTGGTAAAGTTGGCAAAAAGTGAGGTTAAAGATCCTCTTGAATTGAACAAAGAAGAATTGGCAGCATTCAGACAATTGAAGGACAAACTTTGTAAAGCCCCAGCTCTGGGTATGCCAGACTATGAGAAAGAGTTTGAATTGTACTGCAGTGAGAGAAACGGATGTGCACTCTCAGTGTTAATACAAAAACATGGAAGACTGAGGAGACCAGTTGCATATTTCTCATCAATGCTAGATCCAGTAGCGGTGGGTCTGCCAAGATGTCTGAAAGCAGTAGCTGCAACATGTCGAAGTCTAGAGCAAAGTGAGGGAATTGTGATGGGATATCCAGTAAGAGTGTTTGTACCTCATGATGTGACGATCCTTTTAACAAGGAGCCGAACACAGTTCATGTCACATAGTCGGCTGACTAAGTATGAGAAGGTCATTCTAGGTGCAACCAATGTAAGTCTGGAGAGATGTGTGAATGTGAATCCAACTACACTATTGCCAGATGCGGAGAGAGTGGAGGTAAGAGATGATGTTGATCATGATTGCTTGGATGTGCTTGATTTCTGCACAAAACCCAGACCAGACATAAAAGATTTACCATTGCCAGAAAGTGATTATGTGATGTTTGTGGATGGATCTTGTTTAAGAACGGATGAAGGATTGTTGAGTGCAGCATATGCAATATGCACAGTTGCAGCAGTCGTGGAAGCATCACACATGAAAGGAGTTAAATCCGCTCAAGTAGCAGAACTAGTGGCACTGACAAAGGCATGCAAAATTGGGAAGAATGTGAGAGTGACTGTGATAACTGACAGCCAGTACGGCTTTGGAGTTGTCCACGATTTTGGCCAACTTTGGCTACAGAGAGGTTTCCTGACCTCCAGTGGAACTCCTATAAAGAATGCAGAAGGGGTTGGAAAATTGCTTGAAGCAATACCGTTGCCTAAAGAACTGGCTGTTGTTAAATGTGCTGCTCATAGTCAAGGTAGTGATTACATCGCCACTGGGAATCGATACACAAATGACATGGCTCAGTACTGTGCCAGAAACCAGTACTCAATCAATAGGGGAAAAGAAAAGGAAATGTCTTCTTGCTCCTTAATGTTTACTAATGTTGTTGGAACATGGGAAGAGGTGAGGCAATTGCAGGATGCAGCAGGAGATGAAGAAATGAAACAGTGGGTAAAAGCAGGTTGTGCACCAAGGGAGAAAGACCATGTATGGGTCTATAGGGATGGAAGACCAGTTATGCCTGATAGCATGATGTCAACCATGGCACGGATGTATCATGGCCAAGGGCACCTAGGGAGGGATGCCATGGTAAGGGCCTTTAAGCAGACTTGGTACAATGCAAAATTCAGGTTGGTAGCAGAAAGTCTCTGTCAAAGATGCCTGATATGTCAGCAGTACAATCCTGGAAGAAAAACAGTGGTAAGCCTAGGCACAATAGGTCGAGAGGGAGGACCTTTCACCAGAATGCAAATAGATTTCATTGAAATGCCCCCTTATAACAGGTTGAGGTATGTTCTGGTGGTAGTTTGTCTATTCTCCAGGTGGGTGGAGGCGTACCCAACAAGAAGAAATGATGGACTCACAGTGGCCAAACTATTGTTAAGGGAATTCATCCCAAGATTCGGGTTCCCATTGACCATTGAATCAGACAGAGGAGGACATTTTTACAATGAGATCATGGGATTGATTTGTGAAGCATTGGGTGTACAGCAAAAACTACATTGTGCCTATCGACCAGAGGCTTCTGGTGTGGTTGAACAAATGAATGGTACGATCAAAAACAGAATAGGGAAGATGTGTTTAGCCACCGGAATGAAATGGCCTGATGTCTTGCCTCTAGTCTTGATGACAATCAGATCTACTCCAGACATAACTACAGGTTTGAGTCCACACGAAATTATCATGGGACGCGCCATGAGACACGCATTTGTTCCAGTCAACAAATTGATGACAATAACTGATGACACGATTTTGGATTACTGTAAAGGCCTGGCTGACGCAGTCCATTCTGTGTTTCACCAGGTTGGAGCGGATGCCACCACCCTTGAGAGGAAACCAGCCCATGATCTGAGCGCAGGTGACTGGGTGAGAATAAAAGTCCACAGAAGAAGGAATTGCTTGGTTCCAAGGTGGGGAAGCCCAAGGCAAGTTATTCTGATCACAACAACTGCTGTGAAGTGTGCTGGACTGAAAAATTGGATTCATGCAAGTCACACTTTGAGAGTCCCAAATCCAGCAGATAGCATTGGGAAAGAATATTTTGATGCTTCGGAATCAAGTGCTGATTCAGATGATGAGAATTCAAAGACAAAAGAAAATCCTGAAAGGGGGGAGAAGGAGCCAAGATTAATTCCAACCCCAAGAGAAGAAATCCTGAGGAAAAGATTGCAGATTTCAGACAGTTCAGATTCTGGAGGCGAACAAAACGCCAGTGGCGAGCACAGAAAGAAGAAAAGAAAAGAAAAGAATGTATCAGCAGAAGTAACATTCACACCAGACAAAAGAGTAGGAGAAGTTCCACCGGAGAAAATTCTTGAAGGAGAAGAAGGGACAGGTACAGAGAGAGAGGGACAGATTGCGGAGGATCCCCGAGGAGGTGTAGGGAACTGCAACATCCAGTTAGGTGAAGGGACAAGTAGTCAGCAGGAAGATTGCGTGTCGGAGACCCGAGGAGGGACAGAAGTAAGGCAAACACAAGAGGTGGAAAAAGAAACTGCTGAAAAGGAAAAGCCAAACGAGACAGAATCTGAAGACAGTGAAACTGAAATACCAGAGGGTCGAGTTCTGAGAAAGAGAACTTGGATCGAGGAAAGAAACAGTAAAGAAGGTAAACTAAGAAGAAATGCTAAAGGAGACCTTTGGCCAAACAAAATAAAGAGACTGAGATACCGATTGACAGGAGTCAACCCCACAAAAGCTGAACAAGTGAATGAAGTGACAAGTCAGCTCAAAGAAAAGGAGGGTGAGACAGAGGTGTCTGAAGAAAACAAAAGATCAAGAAAACCCAACCAGAAGTATAAGTCACCTGAATGGACTTACGTGGCACTGCCTGAACAAGGAGAAGAGGTAGATAGTCAAGGAAATCCAGAGGAGACTTTACTGAAAGTGGTGGAGGAAGAAGAAACAGCGGAAATCCTGAGAGTTATCCTATCTGATATTGGAGAAGAAGCGGAAATTCAGGAATTTCTGTATGTGGATGATGAAAAGGAAGTGAAAAACGATGAGATGCCAAACTGAGTAATTTCAAGAAGATCATTGTAGAAAATATAAAGAATTGAATAAGAAATTGAAGAACTGGGTTAACCTGATAAGTGCTTTGCTCTTTCAGGTGAAGGAGTAAGGAGTGGAGTAGAAGAGGCTAAGTCAAAAGACACGGTCAATTTATCAAAGATGGCTAACATAGATAATAACAAGAGTAGATGTACTTTCATGAGAAGATGGTGCAAAATGTGTTGTTGTTGTAAAGGAATATTAATGCTTCTATGGAGCGTACTCGCTCTTTTGATCTCTTTCAAAGTAACTTTAGATACACTAGAAGGACATACAGAGAATATGACTAACATAGTGAAGAGTTCACCAGAGGTAGTTCCATTTAAAACAAGCACTGAACATATACACAAGGATAGGTCTATAACTGATTTTTCTAGCAATGTATTTTCAAAATTATTGTATGAATATGTAAAAACTATGGATGTAAGGAATTGCTACGTATGTATGCAGTTACCTGCCTCTGTTTCAGAAGGGGTGACTTATCATCACCTCCCAGCAACTTATGGAATAACATGTAGCGTTTTAACAAGTATATTTTATCAATTAGGGAAATTAGAATATAATTTGTCTAATATAGATAGCATTCTTGGACAATTGCCCATGAATAATGAATTGAATCCAGCTAAAACTGCTAATGTACTAGGTGAAATTTTTATAGAGACTAACGAACTAACATTAGAATACATTTTTAGAAACAATTTAACTTGCAGTTTGAAGAAAGAAGAGAAAACATTTCTAGATATGGTTGAAGAAAGGAGATTGAAGATGCATGAAAAGGCAGAAGGACATGAAGTAGGAGAAAATATTTGGAACATCGATGGGAAAAGGGAGACAATGGGTGAAGTTAGACCAACAATAGCTATAGACTCACCACAGAAAGGCAAATTATGCATTATGAGGGAAAGATCCCAATATGATTATTATTATATAGGGACAAGTGAGTGTCATGATACATATTTTATTGCATCTGGATGGGGATTTAGAGGCGGAGAACATCCAGTCTTTCCTGGATTATAGTACATTTGTGGGAACAAGGCTTACTACAGGTGGCCTGACCATTGGTATGGCACATGTTATGTTGGCTTGGTCTTTCCAAAAATCTTTCACATGGATAGAGTAGAAAATAGTGGATCACATAACCTACTAATGCGTAGTAGAAGAGAAACTTGGTTAGAAATTGTAGGTGATATTTTTGGAGCCTTGATACCAAGCAGTGGGAATATCTTTGAATGCGAATGATATTCGGAAATTGTCAACAATAGTAGATCGCTTGTCAACAAGCACCACTGGAGGGTTTCTTTTGGTAAACACTGAAATGGTTGCTATGCGTGCCATGATTAAGCAAAATTGACTTGCCTTTGACATCTTATTGGCAAAGGAGGGTGGAGTCTGTGGAATGCTGAAAGTTCAACATTGTTGCACTTACATTCCAGATGAAAGCAAAGATCTAAAAGTCTATATCAAAAATATTACAGAATTGCATGATGAAATAAAACCACTGGAGGTTGAAAATATCTGGACTAAAATTAGTAATAAAATGGCTGCTATTAAGACTTTCTTAGGGAAATTAGGTAGTACTATATTAGGGAAAATATTATTTCCATTAACGTGTGTCATTTTCATACTATTGATACTTAGATTAGGATGTATGTGTTGCAAACACAAAAGAAATAAAAAGAAAATTAGACGAGAAATTATTAAAAAGAAGGAAAAGAAACAAGAAAGAGATTTTGAAGAAATAGAATTAGAAGAATGGAAAGAGAGTATGTATGACAAAACAAAAAGAGAAGATGAAGGGGAAACCGAATTATAATTGAGCAAGAAAACATTTCGAATTTCCATAAAAGGGGAAAATAAATTGATTTTTGTGGGTTTTAGATTTTTGTGGTGATAAAAATCACCAAAGGGGGGATTGATGGAGCGGGTAAAATGTTTTCTTTTTATATACCCAATCCATTTCTATATGTTTATATTAAAATAACTAATGAATAATTATAATAATTAATAGTGTGATGTGAAAGTACTAAACCAACCTTATTAACAGGAAGAATACACGTGGGAATGCATTTGCATGGCTAAAATAATAAGTGAACTAAGTCTGTATGCATATTAAAACCATAAATGTTGCTTGAGTAATGTTATTGTGATTTGCGCTTAAATAAACCAGCATTAACTGCTCTGAATGTTGCATATGGCTAGATAAATGCATACACATAAGGATATTAGCAAGGGAATAACACTGCTTTAATCATTTCTATGTATTAATTACGATTTTTAGTTTCTTTGCTTAAAGTTGACTATTCTGGCCAACCAAAAGATGGCCGCCGACTGAAACCTAACTAAAGTACATTACTTCATCATTTGAACAATGGAGGAAGGCGCTTGCACTGACTTCATTCGTGTCCTTTGTGTGACCTGTCAGACCATGCTCATGAAGACTACCCTGGGCGAGGTGCCAATGCCCCTGAACGTGAAGCAAATGTTGCAAGTGAGAATATGAACTATCGAACCCAACCTGTTTCAGCGAACTGTTACATTTAGGACCACGGATATTCGTTCCCATACATTTGCTTTGAGACTTTTCCCGCATGGGAGAATTTGAAAATGTTTCCTAATGTACTGAGATGTATTTGAATTCAGCCAATCGGATTTCTGTAAAATGAGAAAATGTATCATTGATATGTAAATTTTAGTATAAATATTAGTAGACTAGAGAGGGCAAAACAGAAGCTACTGACGGAGAATCGATGATCAGTGATCCTTATGCTGACGGAGAGGACGGTGACTCTATATGATAAAACTCTGACGAATATATTGAGGACCAGTTCTGACTTAGAGAACGACATTTAGCCAGAATAGGTAAATATGACAAAAGATAATGGAATGGAATGGAATGGAATGGAATGGAATGGTAAATATGACAAAAGATAATATTGCTTTATTGAGATTTAACCTGCATTTAAATTAGATAAAAGAAAATCATTATTTGAATTACTGTGTCGGGTGAATATTTCATTGAAATGTTTATTGAATAGTTTGAGAATTAAAGTGTCATTAAACTAAATAACAACTAAATGATTCAATCGACCTCTTGATGGAGGAATTGATAGGGTGATTCAGGAGAAGTGGTTTTCCTCTATCAAAGAGAACAGTTGTGGTTCGGATCAGATGTCCCTTTGTAGGCACGGATAGTTTGAGAGAATGAATGTTGGTGTTATGGGCCCCACCAGCGTGTGATGTGTGTATGTGCGTGTGGCTGAGAAATCATTCTGTCCGTGGAAGCAGGGGGTAATTGAATAACCCGAACTGCACCAGTATTGCTCTCTGCTGCTATACTTGCTTATTTGCACACTTGCACATTTCTGACCGCATACCCGCATTTTAAAACATTTTATGAAGTCACATGCTTAGCTCACTTGGCCTCACATTCGCTCACCTGAAGTCGCCTGTTGCTGTGAGGGGGTTCAGCCGACTTCCTGGTTGCTCGCGGTGCCGCTAGGGACGCCATTTTGAGAGTTGGCGCTCTAGTGTTTCGGCACACTGGGGTATTTGAAAGCGCGCTGCTCAGACGCGCAGCGGACTAGGGGCTTGCTATTGGCGCTGTGATATTGCTCTCTGCTGCTATACTTGCTTATTTGCACACTTGCACATTACTGACCGCATACCCGCATTTTAAAACATTTTATGAAGTCACATGCTTAGCTCACTTGGCCTCACATTCGCTCACCTGAAGTCGCCTGTTGCTGTGAGGGGGTTCAGCCAACTTCCTGGTTGCTCGCGATGCCGCTAGGGACGCCATTTTGGGAGTTGGCGCTCTAGTGTTTCGGGACACTAGTGTATTTAAATGCGCGCTGCTCGGACGCGGAGCGGACGCGCCGCTGGCGCGCCTAAGGCAAGCCCGTCTGCGCCCGTCCACGGCCGGACGGAGGCCAGGGCCAGAGATGCTGCCCGTTTCACTAGCAATCAAAGGCTCAGAGCTGCTCTCTTTTAGATCCCCTTCCTGCCCCCATGCGTCCTGTCTGACATTACGGGATCCTTGGAAGGTAAATACATGCTCAGGCTGTGGATTCTCGTTATGTGCTACTAATTCTACTAGCTCTCCCGATTCTTCTTCGGCTCCTGCAAGGGTGAAATTAAAAGCCGGGCTGATAAACTGTAGATCCATGCCAAAGCATGCACTGGATATCTTTCAGTCCATCAATGATAATAATTGGGACTTGTTATTTCTGACAGAGACATGGCTGCGGGAATACACCAATCCTACGTTGAACTTAGTTATTCCTGATAACTATGGCATTGTCTGTGCCAATAGACAAAAAGGGAAACTGGGTGGTGGAGTAGCTATCATCTATGAAACAAAATGGGAGTTAGCAGCTATTAACTTTGATCTGTTAGACCCCATTGAAGACCTATCTTTCTGCATTAAACTCTCAGCATCTTCATCTTGCTCTGGTTTGCTGCTCTACAGACCTCCTATCGCTAGTCTTAACAAAATTTCTACCCTGGCGGATTATATCTCTCAGGCTAGTATTCGCTACTCCAACTTCATGGTGCTTGGTGATCTAAACCTGCATGTGGATAATCTCCTCTGCCCTCATAGCTCCAACTTTATCTTCACACTAGCTGGTTGTAATCTATCACAATTTGTATCCCATCCAACCCACAAGGCAGGCCATATTTTGGATTTGATTTTTACAAATTTTCCTGAGATTGCTGTTGACTCTCCGTTGCCTGTACCATGGTCAGATCATTTTTTGATCCCATTTTCACTTCAGATAACTGGGATTGGAAGAATCACCTCTATTCCTAAAGAGTATAGTAGGAACTGGAGGAGAGCTTCTCCGGATCATTTAACTCATCATCTTATGAACTCCAAGCCCGTCCCCTCCACGGACCTTGAGGACAGCATTCTAAACTTAAATAAGCTCGACTTTCTTGCCCCTTTGAAAGCTATAAAGTCACATAGATCTCTTCCCTCTGCTCCCTGGTTTTTGGAAGATCTCAGAACTAAGAAATCTGAATGCAAAAAATTAGAGCACAGCTGGAGACTTCATTATTCTACGGCTAGTAAAGCAGATTATCGTGCGGCGCTTAAAGATTCTCATAAACTTCTTATTGGACATAAGGAGATTTTCTCGCTAATCGAATTAACAGTGCAAAAAACTCTTCAAGAGAAATTTTTAAAATTGTGAAAACATTCACTGATCCTTTAGCTCTCTCCCACACTCCTACACCATCACAGAAGCTTTGTAATAGCCTCTCTGATTTTTTCAAGGAAAACATAGCACTGATCTATGCCTCCTTTCCTGAGCCTCGTGAGATGCTCCAGCCCCCTGTGGATGACTATCCAAGGTCGACTTTCAACATTGTACTATTAGAATTTGCTGATGTTTCCACTGAAGTTTCTCTTCTTAAACTGCAGAAGTGTAAATCTGGCTCGCCAGAGGATCCCTGGCAAGCTAAACAATACAGTACTCTGGCAGAACTCCTCAACCCTTATTTGAATGCTTTCTGGAATTCTTCACTTAGACAGGGTATTTACCCAGCAGCTTGGAAACATGCTTTTCTCCTGCCCATCCTAAAAAAAGTGAATGCGGATCCTGAAATTACCAGTAACTATAGACCTATCTTGTTACTATCTGTTCCTGCAAAGGTCTTGGAGAAATTGGTCTATCAGCAACTGGCTGGCTTTATTGAGACTAATGATCTTCTTCATGACTCTCAATCTGGCTTCCGTCCCGGCTATAGCACGGAAACAGCATTGATTGAAATGGCTGATGCTATATGCTGGGCGGTTGATGGAGGCTCTAGGGCGGTGTTGGTGCTGCTAGATTTATCTGCAGCATTTGACACCGTCTCCCATTCTATCCTCCTGAATCGTCTTGGGGATATTGGCATCCAGGGCACAGTGTTGAACTTGATATCATCCTTTTTATCTGATCGCAAACAACAAGTCCACACGCACCCTTTTACTTCCCCTATCAAACCCGCTCCTTTTTAATGTTTATTTGACCCCTCTGGCTGAACTGATTGCAAAAACTGGGATCAAAATGATATCCTATGCGGATGATACCCAGCTACTGTTCACCTTCCGGGATGATCTCACCTCCACTTTTGTTCCGCTAAAAGAGTGCCTGAAGAATATTGCGACCTGGATGGATCATAACTTTTTCAAACTTAATGCGGACAAGACTGAGATCTTGCATTTTAATCAACCATCTCCCCATTCTTCGAGCCTCTGGTGGCCTGATGAATTGGGCTCTGCTCCCCTACCTAAGGATTCAATTACGAATCTAGGTGTTAGATGGGACAAACACTTGTCCCTGTCTGCACAGGTTCAAACGGTGTCGGCCGCCTGTTTTGGCAAAAGTACAATTATTTAAAAATTAATTAATTATCTGCCCAATGCAACTCGTAAAACAGTGGTTCATGCACTGATAACCTCCCATTTGGATTATGCCTATGGACTATCCCTATTGGCTTGATCCGTAGACTTCAGACAGTACAAAATGCGGCGGCACGGCTGATTTGCGGGGCACCACTGCGTCATCATATTACCCCGTATCTACGACAACTTCACTGGCTACCCATTGCCAAGCGAATAGAATGTAAGGTTTTGACCTTAGCCTTTCGAGCTAGTAAAGGTAAAGGGCCGCTCTATCTAAGAAAGAGACTCCGTCCCTACCATCAAGCCAGATCTCTTCGATCAAATAACTAGGCCTGGGCGAAAATTCCGTTCCGCTCATGGAAATTGCGATAATTTGACATTTTCGCGTTCCACGGAAAGCGCGAAAATGTCAAAATTTCCGCAATCCGCTTCTTACCGGAAATTTTAAAAAATACATTCTTGCGTGCGCGCGATCGCCTTACCTGAATCCCCACGTTCGCCGACAAGTTTTCCCGATCCGGTCGCGTTCTCCACGAGATGTTGGATTGTTGGTAGCCATTTGTGCTGTCTCGCGACAGTTCGCGCCCGCATTAACGTCATTTGTCACGCGATCACGTCATTCGTCGTACGATCACGTCTTTCTTCTCGCGATCATGCACCGCGAGACAAGTGAAAACAAGATGGCTGCGCCCGTGTGCAACTGCATGGGTAAGTTGGCGAGCCGCGATCACGCAGAAAATACCGCGAATGGGCGGGAAAAAAACTTCCACGTCTTCACGATATTTCCGCGTGTTTGCAGAGATTTTTTACATTTTCACGATAGTTTGCGAAAGTGAATTTCGCAAATTCCGCCCACCCCTACAAATAACAAGCATTTTCTTGTCATCCCTCGATTCTCAAAATCCAGAATGGGAGGTAAATCCTTTGAGTTGGGTGCTACCCAATACTGGAATAACTTACCTCTTGAGCTTCGTCTGATTCAGTCTGAGTTGGAGTTCCGTAGGTCTTTAAAAACCTAGTTATTTAGTCGCGCCGTTTAGTTTTGCTGATCTCTTGCTCTGCCCCTGTCTGCTTCAGCGCCGGGACAACCTGTTGGGGGTAGCTGTGCGCTTAACAAAATTATTTTATTATTATTATTATTCTGCAGCCAGGACTTGTTGGAATCCTGTTATTTGTTCTTCTGTGAAGTCAACAAATACATCTGGAGACCATGGATGTTCCTCTCCAGAAATGGACTTGTGCTTGTTTGTTTCACAAAGAGTCACCATATGGATTGCAGACTCTATAGCACTTGTTTCTCAACCTTCATGTTTAGGATTCGGAACTCTATTGTACCGCTTGCTCTGCAAAGAGTCAACTGTGTGGGTTATGAAACATTGCAGACTCCAATTGCAGTATATTCGCACAGACGTATTGTTGCATGTCATTCTGATATCAAAGAGAGTGAATATTAGAGGTGGATGTCAATGTGCGTAAAATATGCAGATCACGCTGCAATTTAGTGCGGTAGCGTGAGCAACACTGACAAATCAGTGCAAACGGCACCATGCCTTGCACAAGAGTGCACAGCCATTCAAGTTGATTTTGCTGCCGCTCGAGTAGGAAATCTACTTGAGCTGCAGCAAATCTACTCGAGCAGCAACCCTCTGACTGCGACCGCCCATCTCGCTCACGATCACCAGCTCGCATTTTCTGTAGCCTCGGGAAGAAAAACTCTGCCACTTGGTGATTGGCGGAATTTGGCCCGAAGTCCGTGTTAAAGAGTAACACTGAGTGACCGAGTGACCAAAATTCCGCCAATAATGCGGGTGGAATTAAACAATCCGCCCATCTCTAGTGAATACGTATAGGACCACGGTTACAAACTACAAATGCAGCCCTAACACATGCTTTCATGTTACATTTATGCACTTGAGACCTTGAATACATAAACATAAAAAGATATTCTCTAATTTTAAGGCAGCTCTAATTGGCAAAAAAGTTTAATGTAAATGGGATGGTTATTCAGTTACTATATCAAAATATAATTGTATTTCAGTTCAGAAGGAAGGCAGAGTTTCAAATGAGAGTAGAAATACAGACCGTGTCAGTAAGTGTATCCGAGGAAACACTTCAAGCTTTAGCAATCATAACACTTTAGCTCTCTTTTGCTTTTTAGATGTTAACGCTCCAGTAGTGCAGATTAAGCTCAGCTGTTCGTCCAGGCGTATGGCGATATACAGGGTCTTATTTTCCTTCCCTTCTCCCATTCCCCTTTCCCAAGGCGTTTG
Organism: Triturus cristatus; assembly: GCF_964204655.1. Classification (NCBI taxonomy): domain Eukaryota; kingdom Metazoa; phylum Chordata; class Amphibia; order Caudata; family Salamandridae; genus Triturus; species Triturus cristatus. Next base: position 1,131,907,523 of record NC_140580.1, on the reverse strand, counting down.
GTTTAATTCCACAACAGTATTGAAGAGTTGGCTGTGAGGTTGGTGGCGATGTGTGGAAAATATTCTTGCTCTTTCAGATCCGGATTTCCAGGTCAGTCTGTCTTGCGAGCATCCTATGCATCGCAGCACAACTCATCCACGTCATGAAGAAATAGGATCACATCACCCCCATCCTGAGCGAGTTCCAGTGACATCCCTTGCCAGGCTTCTCGATCTTCAAAGCCAACTACATCATCGAGAAAGTCATCAAAAGCTGCAACCATGGCTGCCCGGCCGGCGAACTCACCATCCTTGGTGGCTCTCAGCACACCCAGCAGCCAGGACACCATCAGACTGGAGAAGCAAGTGTAAAAAAGAAAAAAACAAGACAACAAGCCTTTTCCATCAACCCACCAGGAGCACCATGCCTGTATCCATCAGTACAACCCCAAACCTGCTCCAAATGGGGAAGAAGTTGAGGAATCACCTCTTTATCACTTAAGCACCTCATCCTGGTGCAATAACAGCCCACAAACAAGCTCCCTCTCCAGTCACTTGCTGATTGGATCCTTGATTTGAGCCTCTGTAGCACTCTATGGCCTTTTGGATAGGTTTGGGCAATGCAAATGCCACAAACATGCGAATCACATACAGGGGACTGCAACATGCAGAAGACTTATGCAGAGTGGGGAGCACAGAGAAGAGGGCATCCTGGAAGGATCTTCACAGCTCTTTGGAGGTCTCTCCTAAATGTAAAAAAGAAATAATATGTTCTTGGTAAAAGCCTTTAGAACCTAGCCCTGGAAACTTTGGGCTAGTACAGCAAGCACCCAAACCCTAAATACCCCTGAAAAATCAGGTGATTCCCCATTTGGACAAATGTCTGAAGGTTGCCACAACAAGGAGGCAAACACTTTAATTCATATTGTAGCAGAATTATCCTATCTTGGCTTTCTCTGTTCTCCTGATATTTTCTCCAGTACATCAAGCAAGGAGTCTTGCTTCTTTTTCTGCTTTTCCAGGATAAAATGAGGAGCATTGAGTCCAGCATGGGAATTTATGGAGGACAGGCTGGCAGTTTAAAGGCGCGTATCCCTAAATTTATATTTAATAGATGTGATTCTGGCATGTCCTTGAACTGGCAAATCAGAGCAATCGTAAGAAGATTTTTATTCAGCTATTCATTCTGGCCTTTATAAAATTTCCATCACAAAGACATTGTAGTGGGGGCAGCCATAATCCAAATGCAGATGTTCTCACCTTCTTTTGCTTAAATTGCAAACGGTACATAATAATGACCCCCTTAGACTGATCTTAGGAGATTTCTCTGCCTCCCTACTGGCTACAAGTTAAAGCTCGGATAACTTGTGAAACTGCAAGTCTCAGCTTTAGATGTCTGCATGTGTTAGCCACAATTTATGGCTCTAAGGCTTGAGGTGTGCCATGCAGCTGCTTAGCATGCTGTGCCCTGAAACAGGCCCTTTTAATGCCTTTTTTCTGTGAGCCAGCCCATGCTGATGCTGTTATTAAAGATGAAACACCTGTATCATTTATTTTTAACCACAAAACCAACTAACGATGTTAATATCTTCTTTAATACGTGTTCCACAAACCAGAAGGTAATTACCTTCAAACAACTATAAATGTTCCTCTGTAGCAATATTTATGAGGTTCCTAAACGCAGCCCCAAATCATTAGCTCCCCACAAACATAACCACGGTGGAACATGAAAGCATCTCTAGCTGACCTGTCAATTTATTTGAAATGGAAAATAGATTCCACTTCTCTGCATCTACCTGGGTGGTCAGAGGCTGCAAAGGGTGATAAAGGTAGAAATCACTGCAAGACAACAAAATGCTTATGCAAAGGTGTAACTTGAAGTTTGGCAATTAAAATAAGAAGAAAAAAACACATGCTTCTATTTATAAAGTCAAAGCATCTACATCTCACAGTGGCCCCCGACTGTACATGTAAAGTTGTTTTCATCTGCTGTAGAAGTCCAGCATGTGCGGCCCTCCCACATCCATGATGGTTTTGTGGCTAGGGACCACAGGGGCTTGTAGACTGAGCACGCGAGGAATATTCCACTCACTTTATACATCCACAACCACACAGACAGCACGCAAAGATTTACAAAGCCTGCATCCTTTCCAAGCCACCTTCCAGCCACCCATGGACTGGCCACCTCAAAGCACAAATGCAGGACACACCAGAGAGCCTCACATTCAGCACTTCATATCTCAGCTGAGCCAGTCTCCACACTCCTGCTAGCACTAGTCTCCTGAGCCTCGCCATCTCCTACAACCCGAATATGCATTCGAAACCCGTGTTCCGGATTCATTTTGTTGATATGTAAAAGTGTCTCAGCAAATTCGGTTCTACAGAAGGGGATTATGTGTCCCAGCTTACTGTACAAAGACTGGGCCACTGGTGGTATTGATGAACACTCTGAGTGATGTGCGTGGGCAGGGGAGAGAGAGAGAGAGAGAGAGAGAGAGAGAGAGAGAGAGAGAGAGAGAGAGAGAGAGAGAGAGAGAGAGAGAGAGAGAGAGAGAGAGAGAGTGAGAGGGAGAGAGAGAGAGAGAGAGAGAGGGAGAGAGAGAGAGAGAGAGAGAGAGAGAGAGAGAGAGAGAGAGAGAGAGAGAGAGTGTGTGTGTATGCGGGTATGTGTGTGTATGTGAAATATTTATCCTTTTGTGGTGCAATATTAATTTCTCGGATAATGTCATGGGCCTAATTTACAGTTGGGTACTAATGAAATATCCTCTGAATTCTGGAGGAATTGCTAAAATTAGAAGTCAATGAACAGGCAGAATTTCTTCGACAAAGCGGTGGCAACATGTGGAATCTCCTCTGGATGTGGTGCTTCCTTCAGAAATGAAATCATGTATCCTTGTTACCCACCTCACTCTAATGAAATGATGTATCCTTGTTACCCACCTCACTCTAATGAAATGATGTATCCTTGTTACCCACCTCACTCTAATGAAATGATGTATCCTTGTTACCCACCCCACTCTAATGAAATCATGTATCCTTGTTACCCACCTCACTCTAATGAAATGATGTATCCTTGTTACCCACCTCACTCTAATGAAATGATGTATCCTTGTTACCCACCTCACTCTAATGAAATGATGTATCCTTGTTACCCACCTCACTCTAATGAAATGATGTATCCTTGTTACCCACCTCACTCTAATGAAATGATGTATCCTTGTTACCCACCTCACTCTAATGAAATCATGTATCCTTGTTACCCACCTCACTCTAATGAACTCATGCCTCCCAGCTTGTGGATGGTCCTTTGAGTACCGAGTATGGCAAGACGTAAGAAAAGTCTAAATATGTATTTGGTACCCTTAGCATTAGAGTCATTCATTTACATTTATTTAATAAGACCTGATATGTAATCATCCGTGCTCCAGTGGGTACAAGGAGTGTGCAAAGTCATTTTTGCCACCTTTGTGAATTTCTATAGAAAGCTACACACCTTTGTGAAGAGTGCAGTATTTCACTTTGCTCCATTTGTGTGAACATTTGTCCTTTTGTCGCAATTTATGTCACATATATTCTTATTTAAATGTATAGAAATATAATTCACAGACAATAGTGAGGGCCTCACAGAGAGCTGCAGATGTCCCGGCTGGCGTCCTCCATTTTGTTGTCTCCTTAAGAAGTGGAGACCCACTTCCTTTCTGATGTTGATGCCTTAGCTATCGCTACCACCAGAAGCCCCTGTGCAGATGGCATGCCACCATGGGAAGGTCAGCTGCACAGCATCAGATGGCTCACACCTTACAGCTACAGTGCCCCCAAGAGGACATTTCTAGCACGTCAGGGGCATTGCTTTTTTTGTTTCAGAGAACTGGATCTTTATAAAAAAAGAACGATCACTAAGCCATCATAACCTGTCAGGCTGTCTAGCATTGCATAGTAAGTACTTTTGGTGACTATTCCTTGTGCGGTTGGGGGATCTCTGAGAGTAGCCGGTTGGCAAACAGAGAGCCAAGGAGTCAGGGCCTCAGCTGTCTTACCTGGTTGGTAAAACATCTGACATTTTTTTTTAATTGAGGCTTTTTAGTGTTTTTTTTTTTACTGAATAATAGCATTGTGGTTTTAGAAAAGCTCTTAAAAGTTAATGTTGCAAAAAAAGCTGCATTCATTTGTCAATAGGCGAAGAAAAGTGCTGCAAAAGGTGAACTTGCAGAGAAAAAGTGTGCATGGGTTCATTTAGCGTAAAATAAGCAGTACATAAATTCATAGGAAAACAAAATAAATGAAACCCATTGCAGAGAAGAAATACATTGAATTGTAGCCTGGTCCCTTCCCTGCGAGAATTTTTTTTTTCTAAATTAATTAATAAAAAAAAATGTTTTAATGAGAAAATAATTGGTAGCCCTTTAGCGAATACTGTGAAAAGAGATACGATGATACAGGTAGCCAGAACCAAGTTAGAGAAAGGGAGAAGAAGAGGAATGAGGGAATGCGTGAGATTACACCTAAAAATGGACAAATTACCATCTGGGAATATACTATTTTAAAAAAGGGTAAAAGGCAGAGAGTTGCTGCCTCACCTAAAAACAATAGAGTGAGGAAGTAGGAGAAAGATGGTGAGGGAAGGGACCTGGGAAAAAAGAAACAGTGGAACGAGAGAAGGATGCTTTGGAGGTAACCCATTGGTACAGCAATTTAATTTTAAAAAAGCAATGACGCCTCAAAGCCAGTGGTTTGCTTTGATTTTTGGTTGAGGATTTTACTTTCTGGCTTAGATTTTTCAGTTCAAGTCAGTCTCAGCAGGTTAGACCAGAAGGCTATGAGTGTTGAGCCTGGGTGCAGGTAATGCAAACACTCTGTGAGTCAGATGCGCAGAAAGTAGATGGCACAGTTATTGGAGGTGCCTGCTAAGGTAGATGTTTGACGCAATATCCTTTGGTTCTGGTTCAACCTCAGCGGAGTCGATTTCGCAGGGTCCGAGTTGAGATACTTTTGGGGGATGAGTGGGTGAACCTATAATGAGGTAAAAACAAGGAAAGCTCAAGCCCACAGAGCTTGGTGAACTAGATGCCGCCGTGGTAATATGTTACAAATGGAGGAAGGCACCTCTGGAAGCATCAGTTCCAAGTGAATATAAATCCAAGTTATCATTAGATTCATTATGGAAAATGTTTCAGGGTAAAACCTTTTACCAAACTCCGACCTTCTCCTCAGGTTCAGGAAAGATTCCACCCAACCCAGTTGCCTTAAAAACAATTCTCTCTGGCCACAATCTGCATCCTCTTGTTGCAGGAACGTCTTCGCACCCAGTCATCATGAATACAGCTATTCAAGGCAAGGCCCGGGCCATGTCATCCTGATTGAGGAACTCACTTGCTCAGTTATTGGGAGAAAGTTCAATTGGGGAGGGATTTAAACAGAGAGAAGGAAATATCTTTAAATGTGTTTCTGACAGGCAGGAGAAACCTATAGTAGGAAGTGATGTCTTCTTGTTACCAGTCTTGAATTAAGGTTGCAGAGTATCAAACTTATCAAACAAAGGAATCTAGTATTTGGGGTATCTGTCCACGACAACAACGTGTGGCAGTAGACATCTCAAAGGGCTCTTTGCAGCAAAAGCCCAACATGTTTCAATTTCCAAACTTGAGGGAGAACTTCCTCTTGGCTTCCAAGTTCACCACCTTTTAGGCGACTTCAAAGGCATTCCAGCATCCTCTGGTATCACCTCAGCAGGAGGTCCCTGGGCAGGGTAGCTAAAGAGTTTAAATAGTATTCACAGTTGAAAATAGCTTTCTGATACCAGAGCTTTGAAATAAAAAGTAGATGCGCAGCAGCCCAGACTATCTCCTCGCAGCCATTTCGTATTTATTGGTACCATCCTCTTCAGGCACTAAGGTCAGGCAGAGGAGGAGTCTGCCTAGCCACAGGCCCAGAATTCTGCTTTATTTCAACCTAATGGAAAAGAGCACCCAATATTCCATACCTTATATCTTGAAAACAGGGACTCAAATTCTGACTTCATGTGATCCACTCACGCCCTTACCATATATGCGATGGGTGTCATATGGCTAACAACAGGTCACAGATAATTATTTGGTATCAAATCTATTAATCCTTTTATGAGGCATGGTTTGCAGAAGGGCTGCTGGCTATCAAAGCAGAGTTCTAAGTTCTGCATGACTTGATTGGGACTATGCAGTTCAGAAATGGCTTCACAATGTTCTTGAGCAGCACACATCTAAATGACTAGAGCAGCCTGAATATTACACTTTGTTTACAATGTGTTGGTTATTAATATTTCATAGTACCCACAGTCATGTGTAGTGGGTTTTCCTTTAAATACATAAGTCTTACATACTAACCAGATCTGATTGTATGTCAACATGAGATATCTATCTCTTTGGAGAGAAACAGAGAGGAAAAAAGAGAGAGAGAGAGAGAGACAGTGTGTGTATGTGTGTGGTGTGGTGTATTCTAAAACACCACATTAAATTCTGAACTTGTAAGTTTAAGTACACATTACAGACAAACAAAACAGACGTAAAGTTTTACTTTTTGAAAAACTACAAAACTATGTGAAATTGATAGAACTGACTGCAAGGCCACCTGCCCTGGTACAAATGAGGCAGGGAAGGAAATAAAAATGGCAAAATCTGGATTTCTTCCTTGTGCTCCTGTAACAGAAGCATTGTTAGTATTCTGGGATTATAATATGAGAAGCTGCATAGGAGTTACTCCTGCCCTCTCCATGGAAAACCATAGGACGGAAGGAATAAAGAGTACTGAGTATTTGGATAGGGAGACACGAGGACTGATTGTTAGAGGGAAGTGCCAAAGTATCGCTACTTGACCGCAGACCTGAGGGCTTTCTAACAGATGCAGGGATACCTGCAGCTTGGCATAGAAGCTCTTAAGGAATTCTTCCCCCATCACGCCGTGAGGCGGCTCTAGTTTCTCTGCCCAAACCAGAGAAGCCTACGCATTAATGTGAATCCTATCACCCACTATCGCTACTAGAATTATGATGGCAAAATTCTTGTCAAAACGATCGCCAACCACCCATCTCTCCTTATGCCTGATCAATCCGGCTTTGTCCTGGGTTGCTCCACAGCTCATAATCTGCAAACCCTCTTCGCACTTATGCAAGACCTTAATCTGGAGCCAGACACTGCTACTGACTCCCTGGAAGCCTCTAAGGCAATGGATTCCTTGGAGTGGAGATATATCTTCCCTATTCTGCTGAGGATGGCACGCCCCAGTCAACTGTGGATTGGATTGTCTACTTTACTCCCCACTCACATCCATAGTCTGGATCAATAGTACCCTCTACACATCCGTAACAGTTTCCCAAGGGACAAAATAGGCTTGCCCTCCATCTCCGATCATTTTTGTGCTAGCACTGGAGCATATTGTGGCTGAGCTCCATCAGAATTACTCAGATAAAGTGTTAAGATACGCTGGCGGACCCGGCATATTCAAATATTGGTATATGCGGATAACCTGGCCTTCTATCGTACGAACCCTAGTGGATGCCTGTAGGAAATTGACTCTTTTGTATGGTCGCCACCATTTTTTTCTGGAATGATGGTGCTGGGGTTTTGACTTTGGACACTGGGGCACTGCCAACTCATATCCAGTGCGTGTGCTGTGATCCCTAAAACTCATCGAAATTGGCTGCAGTCCTAATTAGCATATTTAACTTACCTATAAGACTCCACAGTCAACGTTACATACGTTTACCCAAGGCCTGCAGGTTAAATGTTCCTGGTAGACTGTACCCCTTATTGTGCCACCACCAAAGCATGTCTCCAGGCTTGACCCTGCAGAATGGGTAGGCAGTTTTAAAACTGTCAATTCGATTTGGCAAAATAAGCTTTTTGCCAGGCCCAGAAAACTCTCCTTTTTAATACTTTTAAGTCTGTCCCACTGATTCCCCGGGGAATTCCTCATCTGCCTTTTCCTCACTGATCATTCCTTCTGTTCATGCTGCACCCGCCAGATTCTCCACCTTTCGTCATCCCACTGCCTCCCCTGGGAATACCTTGTCTGTTGTTTCCCAATGAATCCAATCTCCTTGCCTCCAATGTTTTGTAAAGTTCTCATTTCCAATAGAGCAAGATTTACATTTTATAAGTCCACTACTATACTATTCTTGAGCTGATGAATTTCCTTGCCGAGTTGATGAGCGATTAAGCAGATCATACGAATTCAAAACTATTCTTTTCTTCTGGTGTAATCTATGGTTCCTATACAGATCGCCTGTACCAGTTTCCAATGTTACATTTCAAATTAAAGATAGAATCTTCAGACACACCATCACAAGGTAGGACTATGTCCTCTCCCAGGCTCAGTGGACCTGCCTACTCTGTTATGAGTCCTGTTGCTTTCTGATTAAAGAATGACAAGATTTTACAAAGTGCCCTTTTGCTTCTCCACACAAACAATATTTTTCGATCTACTCTTCCCAGCTGTACAAAATACTGTCAACATACATGGGTTCCACCTCCTAATCCTATTTTCCTTCGGTTCTTTACTTATCCATTAATAGAGGGGGCACTATGTCTTTTCTTTCAAGTGTCTTTGCAGTGATTAAGTGTTGTTCTACCTTTAACATCTACTCAATGTTTTCACAACTTTAGTCCACAAACCATACTAGACTAGAAATAATGTATATTAATCCAAATGAAAGTCTAATCGAGCCCCCTTGCACCACTCTAACTCTGTGGCCAATCTCTTGAAGTGTATCACATAGGAAATCAAACTACACCCTTTTTTGAAAGGACACTATCTGCAAACAGATTAGCAAAAAGAAAATGTGACCTCAAAGTGATCACTAGGGAACTCTTGTACGTGCCCGGGCTGTATAAAATATAAGTGGCATTGGGTATGGAGAAATGGAAATATAATTGAATTCCCTCATAAAGTGCATGAGGATTATGTAAAACTATACATTCTGTTTACATAACAGAAATATCTGAAACTTGTTTGTACAATGTCTATGTGGGAGTATTTATAAAGCGCACTATTACTCCAAAGAGTGTCCTGGAGCTGACTGACTGTTCGCAACACGGGAGAGTAAGCTTAGGGGCAGGAAAACAGCCATGTTTTCAGCTTTTTCAGAAACAGGGGAATGGCTCAGCCCTCCACAGGGCTTGGTCGCCCCACTCACTGCTGCCGCTCCTGCCTGCCTTTGCTGCCTCCTGCCTGCAGATTCCTTCGCTCGCTGCCCGCTGCTCCTGGGAATTTCCCGCCGCTGCCTCCCTGCGGCCCCGCCCCCCTGTGATTCCATTCGCCGCCCCGCTCCCGCCACCCAGCTGCTCCTCCCTCCCGGCTCCTTACTTATGACGCCCCCAGAGCGACCGCGCAGCGGACGTGCGCAGCGGGAGCGCCGATTGAGCGCCGAAGGTGCGCCAAAGGTAAGCCCGTCTATGCCCGTCCGCGCCTGGACCGTGCCCAGCGCCAGACCCCCTGGTCCTCGCCCTCGCCAGCACACCCTGCACATCTACGACGCCAAAACCCTCCACGCACTCAACGCCGGCCGAAACACCGCCTGCTACCGAGCCACCCCGAGACGCACCCACGGACCCTTCACCTGCCTGACCTGCCGCTTCACCGGCCTCCGACCCAACACCGCACCTGCTAAACCGAGCCCCAGCAACAAACACCTGATGTGCATCCTGCTCAACACCCTCTGGAACCTCCTCGACTCGACAGCACCAGACATCGCCTTCCTGACGGAAACCTGGATGAACGCCTCCTCAGCGCCCGACGTCGCCATCGCCGTCCCGGAAGGCTACAAAATCACCAGGAAGGACCGCGTCAACCAGACAGGAGGAGGCATCGCCATCATCCACAAGAACACCATCCACATCACAACCAACTCCGATGACACCTTCACCTCCGCAGAACACCTCCACTTCCAGATACAAACCGACCCCAAGACCACGCTCAGAGGCACCCTTGTCTACAGACCACCGGGACCACGCACACAGTTGAGCGAAGACATCACAGACTTCGTCAGCCCGCACGCCATCAATTCCACCGACTACATCCTCCTGGGGGACCTCAACTTCCACCTGGAGGACAACAAGGACCGCAACACCACTGCTCTGCTGGACAACCTGGCCAACCTCGGACTCAAGCAACTGGTAACCACCCCCACCCACTACGCCGGCCACACGCTTGACCCAGTCTTCTCATCCAGCAAATACGTCACCTTCAGCCACTCCACCAATCTCCAGTGGACTGACCACAGCTGCGTCCACTTCAGCTTCAGTAAAACGACGACCCACCACCACCCTCAACAAGCCCCCCGCAGGAGCTGGAACAAGATCACCGGCGACCAGCTCACCACCTTCCTCAGCCAGAACCCCCCCACCAGCTCAACAGATCCCAACGAAGCCGCCAACAACCTCACACAGTGGATCACCAACTGCGCAGACGCCCTCGCACCACTGAAGAAGAACCCCCCCAGCAGACGCGGCAGCAAGAAAGCCTCCTGGTTCACCGACAAGCTCATCACCTCCAAGAAGAACTGCCGCTCCCCGGAGAACACCTGGCGCACCAACCAGACCACAGACAACATGACGGCCCTCAAACACGCCACCCGCAACCATCACCAACTGATCCGCGCCACAAAGAAGACAGCCTTCAAGGAACGTCTGGACAACAACTCCCACAACAGCAAGGAACTCTTCAGCATCGTCAAAGAGCTCTCCAACCCCGACGCCGGAAACAATGACATCACTTCCTCGCAAGACCACTGCGACTCCCTCGCAGCCTTCTTCCACGACAAGATTGCCAACATTCACAACAGCTTTGGCCCACCAACCACGAACCCCACCACCGAACAGATGCCCCCCACCGCCACCCTCCGCACCTGGACCCCAGTCAGCACCGAAGACACAACACGCACAATGAACACCATCCACTCCGGATCCCCTACGGACCACTGCCCACACCACATCTTCAACACGGCCGACCACCTCATCGCACCCCACCTCCGCGACATCATCAACGCCTCCTTCAACAGCGCCACCTTCCCGGAGTGCTGGAAACACGCCGAGATCAGTGCCCTGCTGAAGAAACCAACTGCAGACCCCTCTGACCTCAAGAACTACCGCCCCATCTCGCTCCTCCCGTTTCCTGCCAAAGTCATCGAGAAGACAGTCAACAGACATCTAGCCGCCTTCCTCGAGACCAACGGATCCCTCGACCACTCGCAATCCGGCTTCCGAGCCAACCACAGCACGGAGACCGCCCTCATCGCAGCCACAGACGACATCAGATCCCTAATGGACAACGGGGAAACTGCGGCCCTCATCCTCCTGGACCTCTCCGCAGCGTTCGACACTGTCTGCCACCGCACCCTGGTACAGCGCCTGAACAACACCGGCATCCAGGAGAAGGCCCTGGAGTGGATCACCTCATTCCTCGCCGGAAGAACCCACAGAGTCCGCCTCCCCCCGTTCCGGTCAGCGGCCACCGAAGTCATCTGCGGCGTTCCACAAGGGTCATCGCTCAGCCCCACCTTCTTCAACGTCTACATGAGCCCCCTCGCAACCATCGCACGTCAACACAACCTCAAGATCATCACCTACGCCGACGACACCCAGCTGATCCTCTCCCTCACCAGCGACCCGGACGCCGCCAGAGCCAGCCTACACGAAGGGATGAAAGACGTCGCCGAATGGATGAAGAACAGCCGCCTGAAACTGAACTCAGACAAGACGGAGGTCCTCATCCTGGGATCATCACCCTCCGCCTGGGACGACTCCTGGTGGCCCCCCGCCCTGGGAGCCACCCCCAAGCCAACGGACCACGCATGCAACCTAGGCTTCATCCTGGACTCCTCCCTCTCGATGACCAGACAAGTCAACGCCGTCTCGTCTTCATGCTTCAACACCCTGCGCATGCTTCGAAAGATCTTCCGGTGGATCCCCACCGAGACCAGGAAGACGGTCACCCAGGCCCTCGTCACCAGTCGGCTGGACTACGGGAACGCCCTCTACGCCGGCACCGCCGCCAAACTCCAGAAGTAACTCCAACAGATCCAGAACGCCTCAGCACGACTCATCCTGGACATCCCCCGACACAGCCACATCTCCGGACACCTGAGAGACCTGCACTGGCTCCCCGTCAACAAAAGAATCACGTTCCGACTCCTCACCCACGCACACAAGGCACTCCACGACCTGGGCCCCAAGTTCCTCAACAGCCGCCTGACCTTCCACAAGCCCACCCGCCAGCTCCGCTCCGCCAGCCTCGCTCTCGCCACCGTCCCCCGCATCCGCAGAGCCACCGCCAGAGGAAGATCCTTCTCCTACCTGGCAGCCAAGACATGGAACTCCCTCCCCATCCACCTCCGGACAACGCAAGACCATCTCGCCTTCAGGAAGCAACTCAAGACCTGGCTGTTCGAGCAGTAGCGTTCCCCCCCCCCCCAGCGCCTTGAGACCCTCCGGGTGAGCAGTGCGCTATACAAATGCCTATGATTGATTGATTGATTGGTCTCAGCTGAAGTGGCATTTTATTCCAATGACATGGTCCCAGGACAGAGAGAGACTTACCTCCTGACCTAGATTTTTTAAAGCGAGGGACATTGGCCAACAACAGGTCAGCGGAGCTTAACTATGTACGAGGAGAGTAGAAAGATATTCTACGTTTAACATAGCTAGGTCCGTCCCCATAGAGAGCTTTCTGTGTAATAAGCAGGGTTAAAAAAATTATTGTTTCCTTACAGGGAGTCAATGAAGGCTCCTCAGAAGGTGTGACACATGTGAATTTCAGAGGAGCTCAAAAATGTTCCAGGTTGCTGCATTTTGGACCAGTTGAAACCTGTCCAGCAGAAAGCGAGGCATCCCCAGATAGAGTCTGTTCCCATAATCCAGCCTTGATATAATCAAAGCCTGGATCACCTGTTGTCTGGCCTCTTTGGATAGAACAAACAGGAATTTCCGTAAAAGACGCAGCAGAGCAAAACAGGTGCCAACTACTGCGTTCACCTGAACGCGAAAGAGCAGCTGGTTGTCTAGTATGAACAAAAAAAAAATGCAAATGTCACCCTAAGTGCGAAGGGTATGCCCAGACATGGGTCCCGTGCTCACTAAACACTGGATTCAAGCTAGCCTGGCTGATGAAGGGTGATGCCCAGAAACCTGTCCCAGGATGCTTGTTTCCAGACCAGGAAGGACCTGGCTTGGCAGTTCGGGCTAGACTGTTCCCACAAGGAACAGGGTCAAGACTGGTTTGCATATAGCTGTGTCCAAACTGGGGTGGTGTGGTGAGCCAAAGAATGATGGATTAAACCCAGATCCTTGTGACTGGGGGTAAATGTTTGCATTGTCCAGCATTCCGTCCATCAATTATTTATTTTGCATATGTCACCCTAAGTGGGAAGGGTATGCCCAGACGTGGGTTCCGTGCTCACTACACCACTGGATTCAAGCTAGCCTGGCTGATGAAGGGTGATGCCCAGAAACCGGTCCCAGGATGCTTGTTTCCGGTCCAGGGAGGACCTGGCTTGGCAGTTCGGGCTGGACAGTTCCCACAAGGAACAGGGTCAAGACTGATTTGCATATAGCTGTGTCCAAACTGGGGCGGTGTGGTGAGCAAAAAAATGATGGATTAAACCCAGATCCTTGTGACTGGGGGTGAATGTTTGCATTGTCCAGCATTCCGTCCATCAATTGTTTCTTTTGCATATGTCACCCTAAGTGGGAAGGGTGTGCCCAGATGTGGGTCCCATGTTCACTGCACCACTGGATTCAAGCTAGCCTGGCTGATGAAGGGTCATGCCCAGAAACCGGTCCCAGGATGCATGCTTCGGTCCAGGGACGACCTGGCTTGGAAGTTCGGGCTGGACTGTTCTCACAAGGAACAGGGTCAAGACTGATTTGTATATAGCTGTGTCCAAACTGGGGTGGTGTGGTGAGCAAAGGCATGATGGATTAAACCCAGATCCTTGTGACTGGGGGTGAATGTTTGCATTGTCCAGCATTCCGTCCATCAATTGTTTCTTCTGCATATGCCGCCCTAAGTGGGAAGGGTATGCCCAGACGTGGGTCCAGTGTTCACTACACCACTGGATTCAAGCTAGCCTGGTTGATGGAGGGTGATGCCCAGAAATCGGTCCCAGGATGCTTGTTTTCGGTCCAGGGAGGTCCTGGCTTGGCAGTTCGGGCTGAACTGTTCCCACAAGGAACTGGGTCAAGACTGATTTGCATATAGCTGTGTCCAAACTGGGGTGGTATGGTGAGCAAAAGAATGATGGATTAAACTCAGATCCTTGTGACTGGGGGTGAATGTTTGCATTGTACAGCATTCCCTCCATCAATTGTTTCTTTTGCATTTGTCTAGTTTGAACCTCAGATTTTTCACCACCAGGCAATTCGCTGAGGGGGCCGGAGCGTCCGCAGGCCAGAAGACATGTAGAGGGGTCTCTGCCGCTTTACCAAAGAAGAGTAGTTCTGTTTTAGCAGCGTTACATTTCAACCGGTTGGAGGCCAGCCACCCAAAAACAGTTGTAAGGCAGGAACTGATTAGGACACCTGGGCAGGGATCGTTAGCCTTCCATGTAAACAACAGATGAGCGTCGTCTGCATTGGAAACAATTTTGGCCCCCATGATTCAGCCACCTCAGCTAGAGGAGTGAGGTAGATGTTAAACAGGGTTGGGCTCAGAGCCGAACCCTGTGGGACCCCCACCTCCAATGAGCGTGAGGAAGCTGAAAAAGGGTTACACCAGACCTCCTGCCCTCTCCCTTCGAGAAAAGAAGCCAGCCATTTAAAGGCCAAACCCCTGATGCCAATCGCATGAAGCCGTGTCGAGAGAAATTGATGTGACACCGTATCGAAGACGGCCGACAGATCTAACAATATCAGCAATGCCTTATCACCTTCCTCTTGACTCATTCGGATAGAGTCCACCACTTCTAACAGCGCTGTTTCTGTACTGTGATTCGGGCGAAAGCCCGACTGGCTAGGGTGGAGCAGGCCATTCTTTTCCAGAAAGAAAAATAGCTGTTGGTTCACGTGCTTTTCTAGTATCTTCAAAAATGCTGGAAGCAGGGAGATCGGCCTGCAATTAGCTGAGTCAGAGGGATTGGCCTGAGCCTTTATTAGCAGAGGGATAACTTTGGCCAATTTCCAATTCATGGGGACCGTGGGCCCAAGGAGGGAGTCATTTAGTAGCTGATTCATGTTAGGCTTGATTGCCTCTGCTCCCAGTGCCAGAATGGAGGCGGGGACCGGATACAAGGGGGAGCCCGACTTAAGGACTTTTAGTGCCCTTAACCCCTTGGATGCCCGCCCCTTTCCCCGCCCAGTGCCGCGCCTTGCATTAGCGGGCGGAGTTCATGACGAGCTGGACTCGTCATGGGCACAGCGCCACCGCAGCCCATGACGAGTTCAGCTCGTCATGGGCACTGAAGGGGTTAAAGAATTTTCCAAAGAAATTGGGTCAAAAAAGTCCAGAGGATTTACTTCCCGAGAGAAGCCAAGTGTCTTTGAGAACTTCTTGAGTACTGGTCCCTTCTAAGGACGGCCCCAAAATCCCAGAGTCCATCACAGGTGGAGGGAGGCTGGCTTGGATGGACGCAATTTTTTCTTGAAAAAAGGAGGCCAGTGTCTCACACCATTCCTTAGTGGGAGGCTCTATATTGGAGCCTAGCTCCGGTGTAGAGAAATACCTCACGATTTTAAAAATCTCTCGGGGCTGATTGCCTGCCTTCAAGATTCTGGCTTCAAAGTAGGACTTTTTTGCTATTCTGATTTCTTTGTAGTAATTGTCTAACTCTGCTTTATAGCCTGCTTTAGCTGATGGACAATATTTAGTCTGCTATAGTCTTTCCTTGCGTTTGCATGCCAGCTTCAATTTTTTTAAAGGTGGAGTAAACCAAGGACTTGGCACTTTGGAACGGGACTGTTTAGTGCTACTTTCCGCAGTCAAAGAATGATAGGCGGACTCAATCCAGTCCTCGACTAGGCGTACATCGGTATTAAATTCACCAGTCAGAGAGGGACTCGAGGCCTCCAGCTTATTAATCAACCAATCCGCTTCAAAGTTGCCAGAAGCCCTGACTGTACGGGGAGGCATGCTCTCTTTGCGAGGGACCTTACTAAATTTTGGCCATCTAAATCTAAGGAGAAAATGGTCAGACCAGACCAGAGGTACAGGAGGGTCGACAGCAAGGGGCTTAGAGGTGAATATTTGGTCCAACAGGTGACCGGCCTGATGAGTCGGGCATTAATAGATGGCGTAAGGCCCATAGAAGCACAGCTCTCCATCAGAATATGGCTATCGGTTAGTTGATCACTATCCATGTGTAGATTAAAGTCCCCCATCAAAACACAATGTCCGTACCTCAGGACCAAAGGCAAAACTATATCACAGAGAGCCTGAACAAAGCCAACCGCTGTACCGGGTGGTCTATATATGAGGCCCCCTGATAATGATTGTTTAGGAGAAAATGTTAAAGTAAATCTCAATATCTCGGACATCTCCATGTTTACCTGGGGCAACTAGGTCAGGGTGTAGTAGTCTTTAAATATAATACCAAGTCCACCTCCCCTGCCCTCTTTCCTGTCTTTCCGTACAATTTTATAGCCCTCTGGAATGGCTGTCCAGATATCTGGGCCTGACGACTCGTTAGCCAGGTCTCTGTTACAAACAGAGCATCAAGATCTTCCTCCCTAAGCAGATCATAACTATCAATAGCATGTTTATTAACTAAAATGTTATTAACTAAAAGTTAGTCTTTTCCTGTGCTAACTTAAATTCTTGGTGTAAGTTACTCTGCCGTCAATTCAGGCAGAGAAGATATTCTTAGTTAATTGGCCCCCAACTAACTCTATCCACATAAACTACAAAGAGACCAAGAAAAATATGTACCTTAAGTTTCCCTTGGAGATTTCTGAACCATAAAATATCTTGGTGGATTGCATCTGGCTGGCTGGGAACCACTAGCCAATGAAGGTCTCCAGGTGTCACTACATATGAAAGGGACATTTAGCGGGCAGAGACAATATTTTCAGTCACATTGAAACCTCACCTCCGGGGAACTTTTACAAACAAAATCCAGCAAGACTACACAATGCCAGAAGAGGGTGAGTCCACATTCAATTCATTGGAACAACAAGCTTTTGAAATCCCATGGGACTCCAGATTACTTTGGTGATTCACAGTTGGCATGTTTGGCATCGATCTCTGAGGGAGTGATACATTAGCATGCCTGCTCTGCGATGACTGCTCCCCACTTGCTGCGTGAGGCAACTAATCAAAGCTCGGTCCGTTTTTACTGGTAGATCCAACATACAAGCCATGCCACTCTTGGATGGAAGTCCCTTTCACCAGGTTCTATGATCTTAGAGTTATTCCAAATTGTCAAAGTCCGGGTGTCTACCAATGAAAAGTGGATGCTGATGGGGTTCCGTGGGTTCCAAGATAGAAGGGGGGTTCTAAGATAGAAGGTGGGTTCTAAGATAGATGGTGTACACAGTGATATTAAATTCAAATGGAGTCACTACTTTTATTACAGAAAATGCAGTCGGCTAATGCCCAGATAAAGACTCACGCTGATAGGTAAAGATTTGGCATAAGTAGTACTGAATAAAACAGTCGTCGACTAAATTAAATCGCTATTATTTAATGAGGATTTGGGCTTTGTTTGAATTTTCTGTATTTTGGGAGTTTGAGATGGGCACAGTTAGGTCCCTAAATCTACCTTCCCAAGATTGAATGCAGGGTACATTTTAAAAAAGTTGAGCTATCTTGAACCACGCATAATTTAATTTATTTAATTAAATCTAATGTAGTATTTAACCAGTCATTAAATTTGGGTGGTGAAATTTCCAAGGACCTTAGTTCTTCTTAATTTGAAACTCTCTTCTAGAGACATGACCTCCATCCAGGACCTAAGAATATATAAGGTTCATACCCAGACCAGCTACAAGGAAAACGTGCAAAACATAAGGTTGTTGTAAACTACACAAAATATTTTACCATTTTAAGTATTTAGAAAAGGATAGAATTTAAGAGATGGAGAGAAAGATACTTTAAAAATACCAATGTTTATTACTTAGTGAATATGTTTTTATTTCTGGTTAACTATTCACTTATCTTTAAATACTAAAAGATATTGCAAAAGCATCATTTAGTTCATATTCTTGCGATAAATTGTGACACTTGCATTAAATTCTCTTACCTTAGCTATCTTCACGAAATGGCTTAAGATTTCAGCCCTTATTTTCAAAGTCTGTGCTGTCAAAATTTCTCGCACAACCCAAAAACTGACCTGGAGTAAAAATAAACATTGAATATAGTTATAAAATAACTCAAAATGTCATATACTTGAAATATGTATAGAATCAACTCAAGTTAGTAACACCACAATTTGAGACACGCACAAGACAGAATACCCTCAAAGATACCTTGAGTGAAAGGGGTTATTGCTGCACATGATTGACTAGAGAAAGTGTCTTCCTGAGAGTACAGACAATAGAGAAAAGTGCCTCTCATAGTGTCTGAGTGTAAGTGCTCAATACTGTGTGGCACTAGGGCCAATTTACATAATGTCTTTCTTGATGGGAGTGTGTGCCGCTTGTTGCCCATTTTGCTTCATGTCTGGTAAAGATATCGGTTGGAACTTCATATGGGCGTGGGCAGCTCTGGTGCACATATTTTGAGAACCCCAAGTAAAAATTAAATGTTGCCATGAGGAGCTCTGTGTCCTGACAACAAGATAGTTTTGGAGGCCAAATTACATAATTTAGTAACTTCGGGTGGCCATTCATGGTGATGCCATAACACAACTGCTGCACGGCCCTTGTGTACAAGTGTGAGCATAATATATATTTCACTTTTTTTCTTGCTAAGCAATGTTGATGCTGGAATGGTGGAGGCGAAGGAGAAGATTTGTCTAAATATACACAACTCTCTGTTGGTATTTATGACACTGAGAACGATTTAATTAGTCATAGGTGTTTGGGAATTTAAAAACACAGTGTGAGCACAACCCCTTGGAAGTGTTTTCAGAGATGTCTTTATCTGCCAGGCCAAAGCTCGCTGTGCCACTGCTCTGTGTGTGTACACACACACACACACACACGTGCACACACACACAAACACACACACGCACACACACAGAGCAAAGGTGCCAGGAGGCCATGAGCAAAGGGGGCACTGAACTCTGGTACCCCCCTCGGCATCGGCCCCCCCCGGGATCTTTTAAACTGTTTCGGTGAAACATATACTTTTGTGAAGGGCAGCTTTTGAAAGGCCACCCTTGGAGGAAACCTAAAAAGAAGCTAGGTTAATTTGTAATCCAAGATACACGAACATGTTGGTCAACCAGCCACTTACAGAACTGAAACAGCTTCTTTCACTCCAGGCCCATCACACAGAAGCTTTAAACTGGTGTAAAAGCAAACTAAATAGAAAAGCATGTGCATGAGTAGCAGGGAAACGAGCACATGTATTTCTCCTGAATTGTTGCCCAGAGGACCGTCCAAAATGCGTCCTCGTTTTTTTCACCAGTGCAAAGGTTCTGTAATATGCCCCTCCCCCACAGTGATTGAGCAAATCACGAAAAGTGCTTTGGAAACTGATTCATCAAACGATGAATCCGTTTATTTGGACCAAAGGCAATGCATAATGCGCACTGTGCGCAGATTCATTGAATTGGATTTACCAGCATGTCTCATTTCCGAGTGCGCATCACTGCGTCTTGGACAAACATCACTTCACTGTAAATGTAAATGTAAATGTAAATGTACAGGAATTTATATAGCGCAAATCACCAAGCGGTCTCTAAGCGCTTGCTTAGGGAACCCGTCCTGGTATTCCCCTGTGAGATAACCCGGCAGGGCATCCGCAAGGTGAAAGCCAGGCATCCCGCCGTGAGGGGCCCATGTGGAGATTAAGCAAGCTATTGCCCAGAGTCGCAGAGTGTGAACCCATGAGTCAAGTAGGCACTGGAGCGAGAATTATCGAGTCCATGGACATTTATGGACTCAAGACCCAGCCAAGCCGGGAATTGAACCCTGGTCCCGGGCTGACCTCTGCTTCCAAGTCTGCCTCCTCTAACCAGTGAGCCACACTTCTCCACAGAGTGAATGAACCGCGCATGACAGCTGAGCAAGAGAGGGTTGTTTTCTGCAATATGTTCACAAAATTACATGCAAAGTACATTTCAACTAGATCTCGTGTAACCTTTTGCCTTGGGGACAGACCTTGCACAAAAAGTCCCTTGAGACCCCAGCAGGAGACTGATTCGATGAAAAGTTGTCTCTCGACAAGACATTTTTGACTCGCAGCAGCCCCCCTCCTCCCATGGGCAAAAATCATGAGACATTTCACAGTATTTGAAAAGGCGAACCTTTTGCATAAAGCAAAATCCAGGAACTATGCCGGTGTAACAGAAAATTCACACAGGCCTACTCAAGATACGGATCTTACAGTAGCACATGCCATGAGCTGGACTATGGGCCAGATGTACAAAGCCCCTATGCACTTGCAAACTCTGTGATTCCCCAAATCACCGGGTTTGCGATCGAAAAAGGGCTTTTCCATATGAAGACTTTGTAACTCGTAAAATTGGTTTTTTTGATCCATTCTGACACACAATAGGAGGGGTTGTGAAAGGGAAGTCAGCTTTTAATTACGAGTCACAATAGTATCTATAGTTTGAGACCCCACTGCAGTTGTGAATCATTGATCAGTTCCAAACACCTCGAAGGAAGTGATAACTGATTCCCAAAGCGGAAGGTACTCCTTTGCAACACCTTTCCCTTTCTGAATTGTGTCAGCAGTCTTGGAAGGCTGCCGCCAAGGGTCCATTGCCTGCTTCCGCTGTTTTCCCAACTGGGATTATTTTTATTTTTAAAAGCAGCACCAGTCCCTTTAAGGAACATGCTCTGTTTAATTTGTATTTATTTTTTAAATCCCTTTTGGGAATGCAAATACATGAACAGTGGCAGCTGTTCCTTGTAGGCCACCATCCATGCACTTTATAGCCAATCACATGTAGTCCCAGATATAAAGATGTATAATTAATATTCATTGGAGCCAGAGCAAGATGGCGGTGGACCGTTGAGCTCCGCTACCGCAAGGAGCTAACACTTATCTATTTGGCCCTTCCGAGACCATGCCCACTGCTCCCAAAGCTGGTCTCATGCCTTCATTTACTTTAGCATCCTGGCTTGCTGGCGGGAGCTGTTGAGGACTCGTCTAATCTGTCCAACTATTGCGGCAAAGTCATTTTCTCGGTGCGCTGCTCACGCTGCCATTCTCTCGAAAACCATGACGGTTTTCTGCGCTTTGGGTGAACCGGTAATTTTCACTCTTCCTCACAAAATGCTCCTGTATCTCTGACTCCCTTCAGCATCCTCTTGAAAAATCTGAATTTCTTGCCATATGCCTGCTACATGTTATGCTTCGTTTTTCCAATGGTTTATACAGCTCACCTGCAGTGTTTTACCTCAAACCTCTTCTGAGTCCGTGCCCCAATTGAAAGGTATATTTCATAACTGCTGAATTTGCTTATAGCCATTATGGAACAAACGTTATATGACAATTTATGTTACTGAAGGCAAGATTCTCTGCTTTGTTTGCCTTTATATATTGTCCTCCATTGATACCCTGGCTTTGAAGGTCTAGGTTTCTATTTCGACTGCTGGCTTTGAGTGTTATATGTTGTCGCAATGTTATGATGCAGGAACAGTGAGCTGTGGGGCGGATTTTCAGGAGACCTTCTGTTCCCTTGATTCCTTACATGTTTGTAAGCTGGTGGGTACTATCAAAAATCAACGCTCCTCAACCTGTTGCGAAGAAATGTGTGTCTATCGTGTTTAGTTGGTCATTCATCTTCTCAGCACATCATTTCCTGCTCTGTACAACTTTACCGAATTTTACTTACCAGCTATTTATTATATGGGCAGGCTTTCAACATGTGATTGAACCTGAAAGGATGTGGATGTGATTACATAAACTGTGGGACGCTCTCTCAGGAGGTTTTCTGCTCCCTGTTTCCTTGCATGTTGGCAAGCCAGTGGGAACTATTGTAACCTCTCTACTCCACATCCTGCTATGTAGATGTCTCCCTACCACATATAACTAATCGCCTTTCTCCGCCACATAGAGTGCGACCTCCTGTTTAACTATATTGAACTTCCTCTCACCAATCACCTATTATATGGGCAGAGACTCTATACTTCTAAAATGTTCTCACATCGTTCTATGTACGTCATCAAGATGGCCAGCGACCCTCTCAATCTCGCTAAAGCGTCTTCCTCTGGTACCAAACCCAAAAGAGTCAAAAATAATCCTCCATCTCCGATCCAGTCATCTCCTAATCCAGTCTTGGACACAATTTTAGATGAAGTACGTGACCTTAAACCGTTCATGAGTGTTACCAATGACAAATTGCAACAAATTGAGGACCGCTGGATCACTATGGAAAGCAAAATGCGCAATATGGAACAGCGCATGGGCCACCTTCAGGACTAGACTACTAAAATACCCATGCTGGAACAAGAAATTCAAAAGCTCAAGCTCCACACTGAAGACCTTGAAAATCGCAATAGAAGAAACAATCTTCACCTTTATGGTCTATCAGAGAATGTTGAGGGCCTGGATCTTCTTTCCTTCTTGAAGGAATTTTTACCTGATCTTCTAAACCTACAGTCTTCTGTTCCTCCTAATATTCAGCAGGCACATCGCTTAGGTCATCCTCAACCTCAATCTACCAAACCTCGTGGTATTATAATGCTCTTCTTGGAATTCACTGATCTCATGCATGTTTTAAAAGCTGCCAGAGAAAAACGCTGCCTTGTTTGGTCTGGTCATAACATCTACATTTCTCAGGTTATTTCTAATGCCCCAGTGCTAGAAAGAGTTCTTAGCTCTTTGACCGCAACTTAGATCTCTGAACATCCGTTATGGCATTCTTCATCCCTGTCTCTGCAAAATTACTTAAGAAGGTGACTCTCGTTCATTTGAAGATCCGACTAGAATAAAATTGTTCCTGCAATCCGTCACCAAGCTACCTGTGGACACAAATGCACAATGTCCTTACATTTTTATATTGTTACTATTCCATGGCTTCTCATTTCTTGCTGTACTCTTTAATTTCTATTCCTCAATATGGTTATATGTTTATATGGCCTGAATATTTCTACTCTATTTATATTTTTCCCCTCCATTGTTGTTCTTGCTTCTGGGTGCTGACATGCCTGGTTCTTTTTCTTTTTCACCTTACTTCAGATCTGGCTTTATGTCCTTGATCTGTCACTTTGTTTCTTTATCTCTTTTACTCTACTCTTATACCCTATTTCTCTCTAGTCTCCTTCCCTCTCCTTTCTCCTTTTTTGTCCTCCTTTTCCTGCCTCTATAATTGCATGAGAGTCTATTTGTTTTTCTTATTTAATTTTCTGGCAGTACCTTCATGCTATTCAAATGTTAACAAATTGTGTTTTTCTGTTTCCATTACTGTCTTTGCAGTTTGTTACCATTGTTTCTGTACACCCGTCTGTATTCCTCAACATGTTTAATGTTGTTTCATGGAACCTTCATGGGCTGGGTCACCCTGTTAAACATCAAAAGGTACTTTCACATTTATCAAATCTTAATCGTCAGAATGCTCTTTTACAGGAAACTCATTGCAACAATGTTGAATCACTTAAACTTAAGCGTCAATGGGTGGGTCTGGTTGTTTTTTCTTCTGCTGTTAACTGAAAGGGTGGTATTGCTATTATATGTCACAAATCTTTAAAAATTCACATTCTATCAATTGAATGTGATACGAGTGAACGATGGGTATAACTTAACGCCAATATCTATAATAAGCAAATCACTTTTTTCAATATTTATGGGGCGGTTAAGTCTGATCCGGATTTTTGGTATAATATTAAACAAAAATTGTACTCCATTATCAATCCTAATATTATTGTTGCTGGTGATTTCAATGATTGGATAGACCCTTTTCCGACAGGAAATCTAATTGTAAATTCAAACCAGATAAATTGCATAAAGCATTTCAATCCGCTATTATCTCTCGTCCACTCTATGATGCATGGAAAACTAGTAATCCTGACATATATGAATATACATTCTATTCCAATGTTCATCACACTATGACTGGAATTGATTATATTATGGTCGCAAAATCTTTACTACCTTCCATACAATGGTCTGAGATTTGCTCCATTTTTATTTCTGATCTTGCCCCTGTCTTCTCCTTGTTTGATTTATTCCTTGCTACTCCCAAACATGCTCGAAGGAGATTTAACAACTCCTTACTATCTGACCAAAATTTTATTTTAGAAGTTACCTCCTTTATAAAAAGAATTCTTTCAATTTAACAAAGCTAGTAATACTTCCGTACACAATAACTGGGATGCTTTTATAGCCCCTTTTAGAGCCTTCACTATTGCTTACACTGCTAGAAGGAAAAAGATGCTGAGTTCCCAATATCTTTCCAGCCTCAAACATATTAAGACTCTGGAACACACTTATTTTACTTCTAAAGCTCCTTCTCACCTCCGTGGCCTTATTAAAGCCAAAATCCACTAGCTATCATTGATGCTTGCAACATAATTCTTAAGATAAAATCCAAGTATCATGGGGGTCAGAATAAAGCTGGTAAAATGTTGGCTAACTATTTAAAGTCAAATCAGAAAAGAAAACTATAGGACCTATTCGTAATGACCTTAGTAATAACTTATTAAATTCAGATTCAGACATTGTTAATGCTTTTCAATCCTATTACAACTCACTATACACAGAAGATACCCATCTCTCTGAACATCATACCCAGGCATTTTTTAATGATCTTCCTTCTCCTTCCTCCGTACCGGATGCTATAGCTCTCCCTGAAAAAGATATAACACTTCAGGATATTTTGGATGCCATCAAATCTCTTAAGAAAGCTAAAGCCCCTGGATTTGGTGGTTTTTCCATTGAATATATTTCTTCTTTTTCTTCTATTTTTGCATCACATTTACTCTGCACCGCCTTCCTATTACAATCTAAGCCAGAAGGCTCTTTTTTAGATGCGCTCATTGTAATCATTCCCAAACCTAGTAAAGATCACACTTTGTGTCAATACTACCATCCTATTTCATTAATTAACAATGACTGTAAAATATTTGCCAAAATTCTTGCCTCTCGATTAGACAACGTTATACCCCTTCTTATTAAACCTGACCAATCTGGTTTCATTAAAGGGAGGCTCACCTCAGATAATGCTACAATGTTCTCCAATATTCTTATATTAGAGTTGAAGATATCCTGATCCTCTTGCTGCACTATCTTTTGATGCTGAAAAAGCATTTGACCGTATAAATTGGCAATTTATGTTCAAAACACTTCATTGGTTTGGTTGTGGCCTCAAATTAATTTTGTTTATCAGTCTATTGTATTCCGAACCACGTGCTTGTGTTTCTGTCAATGGATTTCTATCCCCATATTTTAATTTACATAGAGGTACTACACAAGGTTGTCCCCCCTCTCCTCTTTTATTTCTCCTCTGTCTCAAAACTTTTCTTGAACGCATTCGGCGTAACCCTTTTATAACAGGCTTCCAACATAATTCCCATGAAACTAAATTATCTGCTTATGCAGATGATATTCTGGTATATCTCTCAAATCCCTTAACCTCCCTTTTTTACAGGAGATTGATTTATATTCTAAAATATCTAGCTATGAATTACATTTCTCTTAAACTGGGATTTTACCTTTAAAATCCCTCTGTTGTCAATTTATGTTATTTGATACTACTTGTATGTGGTGTCCATCTAAGATTAAATACCTAGGTGGCAGATTTTCACCTACCATCCCTCAAACTCTTGCCATTAATTTTAGTGCACTAAATTTTAAGATGATAAATGTGCTTTTCTCTTGGTCTCCTCTCCACTTATCCTGGTGGGGTAGATTGGATACTGTTAAAATGGTGATTGTACCTCATGTTTTTTTTGCTTTCTATGTTACCTTCTAAAATCCCTAAATAATATTTTAACCAAATTAACTCTCTCTGTACCAAATTTCTCTGGAACAATAAACCTGCCCGTATAGCCCTATCCAAATTAAATGAATCAAAAAATGAAGGGTGCATACGCTTTCCTCACTTTAAGCTATATCATACAGCCTTCTTAATCAGACACATTTTTGCTCCCCCATACCCAGCTGGGCTACTTTTGAACACTCTTTATTAAATACACTTTCTTTTTATGATATTAGCTTTATGTCCAATTGTACTTTTATATCCAAACCCCTTATCTTAAAGTATTCCCAACATTTATTGCATTGATTGTTCACTTTTGGCTCTAACTTCTATCAAGCTTTTCTTGCTTCCTCTATCTGGTACAATAAATTCATTAAGTTTCGCCATAAATCATTCTACTTCAAGCATTGGAAAGAAAAGGATATCCTATATGTTCACCAACTAGTATCTCAAAATTCTGTTCTACCATTCACTACATTACCTACTTTTTTATTAACCCAACACTCCCAATTATCACAAGAACTGCAATCATTTTTATTAGCCAAAACTGTTCCTGCTGATTCTACTCCATTTTCTCCCTTGACTTCCCTATATAATATCTCTTCTAATTCTATTCCTAAAGGCTCTCTCATATATACAACTTTTTCCGATAGATTAAAATCCTCAATTGAAACAGCATGGGAGCAAGACCTCTCGATGACCCTCTCAACTCAGCAATGGGATAAATTATGGCACAACATGTTTACTACCTCCAAACGGACTAGTATAACTTAATCCCTATTTTCCTTATACAACAGAGTGGTTCACACACCCATTTTTCTCCTAAAATCAATTCTTCCACCTCGCCTCTCTGCTGGTCATGTTTTTCCTCTAATGGCACACTACTTCACTAAATATATTATTGTCCTAATGTTCTTAACTTTTGGAAATCTGTTTGGTCTAAACGCTCTAAGATATTGCAATGTTATATTCCGTTATCAATTCAGAATGTGTTTCTTGGATCCATGTCTGTTCATTTCCAGGATACTTCCTCGAAGTCAAGGTTATTTGATATTTTTATTGCTCTTGGTTTTAAAGCTATTCTTACTTGTTGGAAAGATAATTCTAAAATATGTATCTTAACATGGTGAAATTTCATTTGCGATGAACATTGAATTTCTACTGTTTCATCTTCACTGTTATCTCAGAAAATCAAGTCTGATTTATTCTGGTTACCCTTGCCTACGTTTTTTATCTTCACACTCATCTTTACTCTAATTTCTATTTCACCTTCCCTCTCTCTCTCTCTTCTTTTTCCCTTTCCTTTTTCCTTTCTCGTCTTCCTTTCTTTTTTCTCTGTCTTAAAAAATATAAAAAAGACTAATATTAGATAGATAATCTATTCTCTTTTTTACCTACCTTATAACATAGGGCTACATTTTGCAATTTTTTTTTAATGTGACATCATCATATTTATTATTGTATTACCCTTAAACTATGTGTTTTTACTATGTTACTTTCCTTCCTTATGCCGCTTGTAATCTTGGTACTCTCTTTTTAATTCCAACAAAAATTGTTTAAAAAAAAAAAAAATAATTCATATTCATTCGGCAGATCATTCTGCAACCCCCTTGTGATTGGATATTTTCTGATGTGGTACATTAGTATATTGGATCCATCACAATAGTAAAGACTAGTCACACAACATCACTACAACATTTAAAACCACGTTTACGTCTAGCTCTCTACGTTGTTATAAAAAATATTGTGTCATTATTTTGAACTAACTCAACTGTACTCAGGAGGATGAAATTCTAAGGTGGCCCTACCAAGATTTGCACCAATGACCTGGGGGTTACGAAAGATTCTGTGGCAGAAACTTTGTCTGCTGAGGGATATTACCCAGCATGCCCTGCTGCTGTTGCTATGTGTTCCTCCGTGAGGGTACGGCCCATCCCAAAGGATGGGAGATGTGTGCGCCATTTGGCACAACTCATGGCTCCTCAAAGTCCGATGGCTTGCTAAGAGATAAAAATGCCTTCAATGTTCAATTCACATTGTTTTATTTCCTTTTTCATCAGCAAAGGAGACTATTCCGGAAGCCATGCCCATGTCATTTTCTCAATAATCACGCTTTACATCTGCAGATGTTTGCAAAAAAGGCTACAAGTGTGCCAGAATCACGACTCCTAGCGGTTTACGAGGTACAGATCTGCATCTCATAAGCCCCTGTGTCTGGGTTGATGTCTGAGGCTGCTGGCATAGCAGGCGGAGAGGTTGGCATGAAATCAAAAGTTTGTCAGAAAGGAGTATCCATACCTATGCAATCCTACAGCGCACTTTCACATCTGTTCTTCAAAATGGACAAAACGGAAAATAGAAGAAATAATGTACATGCAAAGCAGGGGCCATAGATTTCCAACCAAGCAAACAAAACCGCTTAATTGTATCCATCTGAGCATGACCGAAGACTATTGCAGACATTTATATCTGAAATTAAAAATGCTTGCTATAAAAAACAGCAACTTGGATCCCTGACAATATCTCCGAATTTTATGGCACTGAAACGGCTACATTAATACATTAGTAAAACCCAGGGATCTTGCATCTTCATAGGGTGAAGAAGAGGTCAGGCTGTAAAGAGGTTAGCCAGGATTCAGTTTGCTGATGGATTCTCCACCGCTGATTGAGATGCATAATAATAAATAATTTGCAAGCAGCATTGCAAGGGTTGGATAGATGCTGCAAACCTCACTTTTAGGTAAAGTCGTGGGTCATCAGCATAAGGTGGAGACAGGGATCAAGAGTGCACCAAAGAGGTCCATGTAACAGGTTGATGAGGCTGATGAATTTGATACAGAACAAACAACTGGACCCACATGTGAGAAGGTAACAGAGGAATCCCAAAGCGCAAATCACTGGCAGCTGTGGTATGATCACAGGAATGTTTACATGAACTCCTAAGCGCAAATTGAATTGCTAAATGAAAGACAAAAAGAAAGCCTCATCTCAACAAAATAATCTACAAATTTAACAATACAAACACTTATCCATGTATGTATGAGACCGAGCAACATGGCCGATGCCCAGACAGCCTATAGAGGAGATCGGCTCTTGTTCACCCCCTCGGCCATCACCTACCCAGCCAGACATTGGACACATTTCTCCTCGTCTCTCCACTGTTATCTCCTTCCTCCCCCGCCTTCCGCCGTACTACCGATGATCTGCCAAACATCGAGCTAATCTCAGCCCTGAACCTATGCACGTAGATCTGCGTTCTCCTGCCCTCCTCCCAACTTGCTCCTTTGGCTGCCTTCCATTCCGATTGCTCCCCTCTCGCTGGTCAGCCTGACCCGAGCTGCGTTACTTATTCCCTTTCTGTCCCCATTACCTTCTTCGACCCAAATGACACGTGTCCCTGTTATGCTATGCTCTTTTTACTCACGGGACCGGGGAACGTTGTTTCCGTATACGTTAATGTTATTCCATGCTCTTGTAACACTTGTTTTACTATGTCACACTGTTTCTCCTTTTCCTATGTTTTAATATGCTCCTGTAACTGATGTAACTTTGTAACATGTAAAGTTCTCTGATGCCTCCGGGTCTAGCCAGCGCTATATAAAACTCTTCAAATAAAAAAAAAAGACTTACAGGACTCAAGCAGCACACATAGGAGAAGAAAGAGGCAAACCGATTGAGATGTCCTTGCAAGAGAAAGGAACATTAAATAGGATGTAAAGATTGATGGTGTCAAGGAGAAAAGAACCACCTTTGCCAGTGATCGGAAGAGTGTCATTCAGTAACTGGAGCATGGATGTCTCAGAGCTGCCAGACAGGTAAGATGGGAGGAGATTGTTGGTACTTTGATCCTTTATTTTGTAGCTTTGTTTGTGCTACAAGTCAAATAAGTAACTACATCTTCCTTTGTACATCAAACTACCACCTGAGAACTCAAACCTGACAGCGTCTGTCCAGCCTCGACCCCAACTAACCCAGCCTGTTGAATGAGCATATTCAAAACTACTTATATTCCCTGGTCAGCCTTCTGTCTTTTGGGAAACCACATCATTCTTTGCCCTACCTTTTCTGACCTGCACCTACGATAACATACCTCCCTCTGTGTGTAAACTGCCTTGTGCTACTACTGTCTCAGCAACTCTGTGAGGTCTCCTTCGAGGTCGGATCGCTCTAGAAACTTAAGTTGGTTCCCATTATCTTTGTGGATGTAAATTGAAGTCTTTTATCTTGAGTGCATCTTCTTACTTCCTGAACCTAGCATCTTAGTTCATATTTTCTCTTCAATCATTTTAGGTTCACGTGGAGCACTTGGTAATCCATGTACAGTATTGCACAGATTCCTTTCCCTAACAAATAAATTCATATGCAAATATTCAAGCCGTAGTCTGTGTGCTCGTTCAGCTTGAGGCTGTTCGTAAAGAGATGTATTGGAGATGGAGACACCTGAGATCAGCGATGAAATTAGAAACTTAGCAAGTAGTTCTAAATGATAAAGAGTAAGGGCCTGATTTAGAGTTTCATGGACGGTTTACTCCATTGTGTTGGCAGAGGGCATTACCTTCAACATCCCAGGGACCTCTGCCTGCCAAACTTAGAGATATCCGTCGGCCCAACTGACATCTCTCTACATTGACAGGAACCTTCACTGTAGAGGATCCTGTCAAAGTAGGAAAAGTTTGACAAGTGATATCATAAGCCATTATGGCTGGCCGTCAAATGTTTGAAAAACTTTTTGCTTTTCAAAAACTAACTCCAACACTGGGAGATGGTTTTTGAAAAAAAAGGGAAAAGAAATGCCCCCACACCCTGGGAGCTTTCTCCCAGTTTGTGGGGGTAATTTCTTTTTTCCGATGCAACTCATCACCAGGTTTTTCCTGGAAGCAGCAGACTGGAAGAAAAAGTAATTACACCATCCACCCTAAATAGGACATACAGTGTAATTCCCTTCCTCCGATGACTCTTACTCCTTCGAGCCATCGGAGAAAGTATTCCAATGATGAAGTCAATGGGGGCTTCATCATCAGAATACTTAAGGTCTGCCCATCTGTAAATGAGGTGGCTGGACCAAGGGTTTGGCAGGTAGGGTACTTTGATGCATTTGTGACACAGTAGCCTGTCCTCCAAACTTTATATAGGGCCATAAGTGTCAGGATTTAGGAAATACTGCCCACTTTGGTGCATGGTTGTACATGCTACAAATGGAATATATTTCTCTTTACTCAATGCTTTTAGTCACCTTCTTCGGCCAATATCGCTATCCCAGCAGAATTTTCAACGACAATGCAGCGGTCCCCTGCAGGGAGCGAGTCTCTCTTCCAGATGAATGGAAGACGAGCAGGAGGAGCTGCTCTGCCCTGAGGACTGAGTTAAAGCATGTACCCCCCACTTCTGAGATACAGATCTTCCAAGATTGTGGCCTCCATTTCCTTCAGTAGAATGAGGAGCCCCAGCGGAAGTCAGAGAGGTTTGCTGCAATATCTGAGAATTGAGATCCTAATGCGATGATGCAAAAGAATCGGTTGCGCGGCACTGGCACCATAAATAGGTCACCTGTGCTCTAGTTGTTCCCTGCAATCTTGAGAGCAGGCAGTTCTGAACCTGATCAGTCCTCACAAAGCATTTGTTTGGATGTTGAGGATGCTCTTGTGGTGCTAAAGTGGAGTATGCCTATTAGTCCCATTTGAGTAGATGGGTAAAGTCAATTTATATGGCACCTGCAGCTAAAGTCTCAATTAATGACACACTACACACATCTAATGAATTTAAACGGGCACGCAATAAGGCTGTAACTGTCGCCCATGCTTGATTCTGTATTTATGAAGCGATTTATCAAGACGTTAACCAATTTAATACCCATTGTTACCAGTGACACGTCAGGCTAAAATAATAGTTTACAATGGTGACTCCTCCGCTAAGGCGGAGGAGCGTCGCCCCACAGGAAAAATAAAATGAGAACAATAATGTTATTATCGTTTTATTTTTCACTATTGGCTGGTGCTGTAAATGTACGGGCAGGGCTGTGTTGGCCGCAGAGTGGGGGAGAAGTGGTGGGCACTTTGAAAAGTGCGCATGACGGTTTGACCGGCCATCTGGGCCGGCCAAACAGTCATGCCCATTTTGCATATTTCCCACCAGGCTGTAATATACAGCCTGGTGAGAAACATGCCCAGGCTCCCAGTCCCCGTCTGAGTGCCGAACCATGGCACTCGTACCAATCACAACTCTGCATTGCAGCCTTGTGATTGGCTTACGGGAGCCTGGGGCTCCCTTTTCCTGTGTCGTGGATGAAGAGGACAGCTGGCCACCGGGAAGGTAAGTGCATTTTTCTTTCTATCACCCGCCCCTTTATTTATTTTTTAACCCCCCCCCCCTGCCTCACCAGTATTCCAGCCGCTACTGATAGTTTACATGAATGAAGTGGTCCTCTACACCAGTGATCTACAGGCCTCTTTACAGCCAATGGAACTCAAGGCTTAGATAAAAACATAAGCTGTCTAAATGCAAGTTTTTATTAGTTGGAGGTATGCAGTCAATTGATGGAAGAGTGGTTGAGTAGGCCAACTATCTTGCAGTAGTATTGTTTTTTAAATATGAGGAGCCCTTAAAGATAATTAAGAGTGATTGTTTGCACAGTATGCAACATTGAACCTGCTAACATCGTTGGCAGGAAGGTTAAAGAAAATTGTAATTTTTTATTCAAAATTACTGTCAATATTTACGATACTTCCCTAATATGTTCCACTAAACATCTTGCTTAATATGGATGCACTAGTCTCTGATTTAATTTGGCAAAACAAAAGACCAAGGAGGGCCTAGAAACTCCTTGGGAAAGACAGGTTTGGTTGTTTGCTGAATAGCACTATATCAATGAGCAGCTCTGGCAAAGATGCTCCAAGCCTTTGACCCTCAACTGGCCTTTCATTGATATTTTCTTACAGCCAGGTTGACAGCCCACCTTGTTCAAATATGGAAACCTGTGGCTTTTCAATCAAGTCCAGTATAAGTCCCTTGTAACGTTCTACCAAACACGGGCACATATCAAACGATACTTAAAAATACCTCTGTTTCATGGCACAAGCGTCCCCTAGGGAAATGCAGAGACCCCAGTGAGGCTCAATGATCTATGATGCAATATGAGGTAGGAGTTACAAGTTAAAACAATATCAGGCTTATTTCAAGAAATACCTACAGATTTGATATTTCATTTAGTAAGTTATCACTAAATCAAAACAGGCTATGCTACACCACTACTCATTTGGTTTGTATTTTAATTGGAAGACACATTTAAATGCGAGAGATATGTATACTATATATTGATGTAGGACAGGCCGGATGACCTCATAAAATGGACTGTGGATGGGCACTACAAAAGATCTCCAATTTATTCAAAGACCCCTCATTATTATATGGAAGGTGTTAACTCCTGGACATCTATGAGCTCTTTCGTAGTGGACCATTTTTGATTTTATGTGACTCTTTCCAGGATCGCTTGATGGAAATCTAAGGATTGGGCACTACCTTCCACATACTTAGAAGCATTAGTAGACAGGCATTATTATATGTTAGTGACCTGTTAAAGCGTTTAGAAGTATTGGAAAAATATTATAATTACTCCAATGAATGCCACTCCACTCTACGCCACTCTATGCCATTCTACGCTAGAACACAGTATGTCAATCCATTCTAGCACACTCTCCAACACTGTACGACACTTCACTATAGGAAACTGTCCTACTCTGTATGCAACTCTACTCTCCTGTAGTGTACAACACTTTCCATTACTGTACACTGCACTGTAATGAACAATACGGTACTGCAATTTATAACACTTTATGCAACTGTATGCTACACCACTGCAGTCTACTGCACTCCACACCACTACACTTTAAAACACACCACTCCACTCTATGACACTATACTCTATGTTACCCCACTACACAGTTCTCCACTTCACCATATTCCACTCTACTACCCTTTATCTCACTATATGCCACTGTATCATACTCTGCTCTACAACGCTCCACTGTCCGACACTCTATTCCACTGTATGCAACTCTAGTCTACAAGACTATTCTAAACTCTATGTCACTCTATAACACTCTACTCCACTCTAGTACACTGTATGACACTCTACAAGACACCACTCCACTCCTCTCTACGACATGTCACTGCACTATAAGACACACCACTCCAGTGTACCACTACCTCCAGTTTACTCTACAACACACCGCTCGACAATACTCCATTGAATGACCTTCTCCATGCACTGGTTATAACCTTCCATATTACATCAGTTATTCCATGTGAAATCACAGAAATTCATATAAAAAGTTATGGCATCTCAAATGACATCATTTGTGAGAACACAGAGCATGCAGAAGATGCGAGTTATAGGTAATATAGCGTGGCAAGTGAGGTGACAACACTGGGAATGGAGGTGCGCAACCTATAGTAATTTGAAGGTGGTGCTTAAATTATAAATTGAACTTATAACTATAACTTTTTAATTTCTAATGTTTGTCTAGTATGAGTTGCGTTGTACAGAAAGAATTAATACAGTTTTCCTAACTATAATTTATCCCTTACATTTGTCATTTTTCATTTAATATATATTCGCCAGTATTGAATATATAGTCGCAAGTAGGTAGTTATAGTTAGGACCAAAGTTTCCCTAGGAAAAGCATTTTTTTGTTTTGCCAATAACTTTGGCGCCGCTTGATGAATCTCCATGAAAACATCTAATTTTTGGTTCATCTGGTGTGTTGAACGTTTCAGGGTGGTCAGGCAAGAGGGGGGGAGAAAAAAGAGGGGCTTCCAAAACGCGTTTTCCGCATATTAAGTCTATGGGGATTTTTCATTTTTTGAACACAACTACAGCCCAAACTGCTGAATGGATTTACACCAAATTTGGCAGAATGCTAGATGTTGGTCCAGAAAGTGTGCTTTTTGTGATTTGGTATAAACCCATTCAGTAATTTTTGAGATATATAGCTTTAAAACAAATAGAAATATGGTGATGCGAGTCCATTCAGTGGACTCGCGGTTCCTACCAAAATTTGATTGCCTGCCAACATTTTAACTAGGAAGTGTTGGCAGCCATCTTGGGACTCGGCTTCAAACCAGATATGGTGGGGGGGGGGGGCTCTCAGGGACACAGCCGAGGTTAAAAAGCTTTTTGTTTTTATTTTGACACAGATTGGTGGGTGGATCCGTGAATCCGTGGCAAATGTTTTTTTTAAAAGCAATCACAGGCTGCCGTACTTGTATTATAATAGCTCCTGGGTGGGCCATGTCCCGGGGGCTTATGCTAAATATAGGAGGGGGAACAAAGGCCCCCCAGCCTAGGGCTTATCAAAGCCCCGGGGACCGCCACCTCCCGGGGCTAATTGCAATTATGTGTGGGGCCTCGCGGACCCCCCCTACCCCGGGGATCGCCACATCCCTGGGACTAATTAAAATTATGTGGGGGGCCATTGCAGACCCCCCTGCCCCGGGAATGGCACGTCCAGAGGGCACACTTTAAAAAAAAAGTTGTGCGGGGGAGGCCATAGGGTTTCCCCCGCTGCCCCGGGGACCGCCACCTCCCCAGGTCAAATTTGAACAAATGAGGTGGCCCACAGAGCCCACCTCCAGGTGCCCTACATGGCCCTGGGGACCGGCACCCCCAGGACAGGCTCCAGCAATGTCCTGGGGTGCCCATTGTACTTCGCTATGGCGGTGCTCACGCCAAGCCATAGCAAACCCTCAGATTTCAGCAAGCGAGAGCAGAAAATGCTCAAGCTTGCTGAAAGCAGAGCAGTGTCTGTTTCCCTGTCCGCTGTGAAGCGAGCAGGGAAATAGACACATTGCTTTTGGATCCAGGGAGCTGCATGTCAGAAGCTCCCTGGATCCCAAAGCAATTCCGTCTCCCCCCGGGGTCCCCAACGTAGAGGCCAGGCCCCGGGAGATGGGGTCCCCGGGGCGGAATCAGCCTCGGGATGGGGGCCCCTCCATTTAAAAAAAATATATAATACAAAATATTATAATAAAAAAAGGGGCAGGCACAAGGCCCTCTTTCAATTGAATTATGAAAAAATAAATAAAGGTCGTGCCCGGGAGGGGAATGTGCACCCCCTCCCATTTAAAATAAATAAATTTAAAAAAGGGTCAGGCCCCTGGGGTTGGGGTCCACAATGGTCCAGGGAAGGAGGATTGCATAGCCACTCTTCCTAAAAAAAAAAAAAAAAAAGCTGCCAATTCGCTGGAGGCCCTGCCCCCTTTCTCCATTACTCTGCAAACACGCCTCCCAGCGCGCTCCTGGATTGGAGATGAAGTCCCCTTGGCTGCTGAGGGTCCTTAGGGGTCAACAAGACATCCTGTTACCTCCAGTAAGCCCCAGATTGCTGAGACGTGAGTGGAGGCCACGCCACCTTTCTCCAGCACACCTCTCTCAGCACACTGCTGGTGGGGGAAGAGGTCCCCTTGCCTTCTGAGGGCCTCAGGAATAAAGTGGACTTCTTCCCCCAACAAGTAGTGCACCAGGAGGTGAGTTTGCAGAGTGGTGGAGAAAGGGGGCGTGGCCTTTGACCACCTCTCTGCAGTCTACCTGTATGGGTCTTACTGGAGGTAACAGGAGGGCTAGGTGTCCCCCAAGGACCCTCAAGAGTCAAGGGGACCTCATCCCCCTACTCATAGTGCGACAGGAGGCACGTTTGCCGAGTGGTGGAGAAAGGGGGCATGGACTGCTCCCAGCAATCCTGCTGTATGGGACTTACTGGAGGTCATGAGTGATGTAATATGTGAGGTCATAAGCAGTGCATTGCGGGGCGCGGGTTATAGTGAGCTCAGCTAGCCATAGCTGCTGAATTTCTCTGGTTTTGTACGAGTGAAACCTGAGCCTAACTATCTCTGTAACCTTTGTTTTTTTCCAGTGAATATGTACAGTGATCAGTTCAATGATAGGGAAATATGTTGTGTGGCCACTAGCTGTATAATGTTTGAGGACAAGAAATTTCCAGTGGTACACTATGCAGTTACCGTAGCGAGGTATTTATTAACAAAGGAATGGGAAAACAAGAATTTACCTCATTTTGCGAGTGACGGAGGAGACTTTGTAAAGCAGAAGCATTAGACTACTGAGTGTCATTGGCTGCTACAGGATGCTGAAGAAAGCTGATAGCATCTGGTAAGGGTTCAAACAAGATTTTAACTCCCCTGCTGTGTATGAATGATTTTACATTTCGTGCAACAGGAATTTCTTTTCTCCAAATGTCATTGATCAGTACAATCATAACTAAAGATGTCTTACACATATCCTTCCTATTATCATTAATGGGCTACCCTTTTGTATTGTATAGGCCAATGACTTTAATAAAAAAAAGAAAAGAAAACATCAAAATCTCTCATACCTGGTTAAACCTTCTTGTAAAGGCAACAACATTGGGAGCAAGACTGTGTTTTTCCTTCCGGTTCCAACCACAGCTTGTAAGTTCCTAAAAAAACAAAACAAAAGAAATCTGAGTTCCAAACCTCGTTCCATGCACAGTGACAGACAACTCATGGAGAAGGAAGCTACAAGCACCTATTAACAATTGATGGAAACAACTGAAAATACACAAAAGTTCACATTAATTTTGATAACTATGTAATGGCACCAGCACCAGTTAATCCTCAATTGCCTTTTTTTAACTCCTGAAGCAGGGGACTGGTACCCATCAGAGTGATGTCGAAGGTGATGGAACTCTACAAATATTCTGAGGAAGAAGGGTGGTCCCTCATAGGTCTTGTTCATAAAAGCAGTCTGCAATGTACTGCCAGGGGCTTCTTCCATGTTAGGAGTAAATGTCTAACTAGCATGGAAGCAAAGATTTCACACCGTCTCATGCAAATCTGTGACTGCCACAGAATCCCATGGCTCACACACATGTGGGAAAGCGTATATTGTCTACCTCTATGCTTACATAAATGCATCGCAAAAGTGCATTTGCTCTTTAAATCTTGACAAGAGTAAACATAGGAGCATACTCAGGGGGGGAAGGACTCAGGGGGGGGGAAGGACCTTGAAACAAATTGTGAATAGCCAGAAGCCCACCCCTGTGAGTAGATGATATACAAGTGAGCACAGCGAAACCGCACAGGAAAAATTATGCATGTACGAAAATGCATTTATGAGTGCAAATTCATACTTTGTGCAAAACGCAAGTTAATTTGAACATATATATGCAGCTATTTTTGCATCTAGGTTAAATGAGCTTTTAGCAGTTAGCTTTCTTAATTAGTCCTATATTAGAATCTGCGTATGCCATATTATAGCACTGTATGATTGTGGGCGCTTCATGGAACGTTAGCCTACATCTTCTGCTTCTGTTGGTCTTCCTATCAAGGTATCTGTCATGGGGCAGCAGTGGAGGCTTCCCCTGCCTCCTCCTGTGGCTTCCACTGTCACTGCCATGCTGTGGCCCTTAGAGCTGGCTGTGGGAGAGGAAGGGAAACCTCTGTAGCCAGCACGTTGCCCTTAACTCTGGCACTTTGCTTGAGTGAAACAGTTTGGTAGGGCAGACACAGATACAGGAGCTGTGAAGACTTTGCCTTGCCCTTTCCACAGCTTCCACTATCACTGGGTGGAGTGTGCTGCCGGTGCCATGCAGTGGTGTGCAGTGCCAGCAAGAACAGTGATAGAAGAGAGGACGAAGACACAGGAGTGATGAGGAAATAAGAAGATAAAGCTTCAACAAAACAACATAGAGAAGGTGACGTCAGAGGACGTAAAGTTCAGATGCCTTTACAGCCTGCCAAGGTTGGCAGTACCAGCTACTATACTACCACTCCTGTGTTACTTTCCCTCTACAAACGCTGGAGCGACATTTAAAGCCAGTCCTATAAGGTCTCATATATTGTCCTTTTCTATGATTCTCTTCACTTACATCCCTTGGGCATCCACCCAAACACATACCCCCAGGGACTGGGTCATGCTGCAAAAAAAACAATTAAAAAATACATTACAAACAAAATAAGTCTGCTTTTATAGGCTTTAGAAGACCATGTGTGATGCTGGACGTCACAAGTAAGTATTAGGTTGCATAACAAGTATTAGGACTCAGAACTCGAACCAGATGTGTGCACATCATAGCATCCAGGTGAACTTTATTTTCATGGTTTAGATTCACCATGCAGAAGTAAAACACTTAGAAGCAGATTTACAAACAACCACCTCTCAACCACTATAAGTACTCCTCTGGAACGTAAACCGTATCCGTGATTTACTTCAGATAGATCCTGTTACATCAATCATGGGGAGTCCCTATGTGAAGCTGAGGGCGGTAACCCACTGTGAATTGGGGAAGGAAATAACTCCTTTTGATTTATTTACCCTCACACACCCTAGTGGTGTCATACTTCATCATCGGGTCACCCTACGCCTAAAAGTCAGGGTGGGCTCGACCATATTTCAGGGAACACTTAGTCATAAGATTGGTCAGGGGGAGATAAAAATTAAAAATTCACGCCAGATCCCAGTTTCCCTTTATTCTTGGATCTGTACAGGATATTAAAAAGGAATTAATTCTTTTTTTTGTTGTTGCATATTTATATAGCGCGAATTCGACCCAAAGGTATTGGAGCGCTTTACATGCACACCGTTTTTACATTACACGTTCAGGCACGGGGAGATTAAGTGATTTGCCCAGAATCACAGGATGTGAACGCGACCTCGAGGCTCGAACCCTGGTTTCCAGCACAAAAGTCGGCAGTCTAGCCGACGGACCACATCCCCTCCCCAAATTAATAGGGTCAAACAGGCTATTATGGTCCTAAGACCCTAGTGCCAACATGTTTCAGTCCGTTTATGCCCCGGTAAGGTGCTGGACTTTCTTCAGGGCAAAGAATAAATCCTCCCTGGACCAAAAAGAAACAAATATGGGAATGTTTCTATACTATTGTTAAAAAGGGCAGATAGCTGCTCCTTTCCCAGACACGTCTATTTTAGTATGCCAGTTGCTCCATCTGTAAGACAAGAAAAAATAAAACAAAACATAGTGTATCATGGATGACACACACTGTAAGGTTTTTACTTCCCATGTGTGATGTGCCTCATGAGATACCTGTGGAAATCAGGCAGGTGGGTCACAGAAACATGTCAACCAGCATACACATTCGGTGTGTGTGGGATACTGTTGTTAAAATTATAACACACTTCTCTAGGTGGCTACAGCTAGTGATGTGGCGACATCTGCTGTATACTATCCGTATCCACCTTAGAGTGAACAAACAATCATTGTGACACACCCAGTGTCACTTGCCTCAAACTGCTGAGGAGGCGTGTCTCACGGGAGACCACACTCGGATAAGGGTAGCTCTGTAGTCACACGCTGTCGTTAGGTGTGTGGTAATGGCCCCACAGGATGAGACATGATGTAAAGGAGAAACAAGAATGAGAAACAGGCCACCGGAAACGTTACTGTCAATGAATAGTACCTGGGGATTAAAGCACCACTGACACGTGCCTGTAGTCGGATGCAGATTTACAAACCCCCTGCGCCACCACTACATCACTTTTTGTGACGTACTGGTGGCGCATGTTACTGCTCCATATTTACAGGGACAGGAAAATCCACCCTGCGTGGCTTTTCCTGTCCTTGTAAATATGGCCCCTTTACATGCAGCACTTTGCGTGAAAGGGGCGTTCCATGTGTGTTGCTGTAGGTGTTCCCACACAACACCCATGGAACAAGACACATTTCCAGATTTGTGGCGTAGCGAGGCACAACGAGGAGAAATTTTTCATTTCTCCTCATTGTTTCCTCTTTCAATGCAGAGAGAGGAAAATGCCTGTAGCGATTGTTTTTGTGCAGAAAGGCGCCCCTTCCTGCACAAAAACAATCTCCCCGTGACTCAGGCATCCTTGCACCATGGTGCAAGGGTGCCTGCGCCGGCGCATGGCAGCAGTTTGTGCGCCAGCGCAGGGGAGAGCACAGGAATGCAACATATTATTGTAAATATGTTGCATTCCTGTGCTTTGGAAGTGCCGCAGCGTGGCGCAGCCAAAGGGCTTGCGTTGTCACGCTGCGGCACTTCCTTCTAAATCTGCCCCTTAGACCTGTATATTCCTTACTCCATTGAATATTTTCAATTCACTGCAGAGCTTTATTGTGTTTCCCTCCCACTATCCTGCACACATTATTCTTCCACACAACAGCTCATTCCCCAGGCAGCACGAACACACACATACAACTCCCCTTAGGACGCATAGTTAGAGATCCTACACAGTGCTCAGTTTTAGCAGCTATACTTTAAGAGCGATCCCACGCATCTTCCACATCAATCTGTGCTTTATCTAAAATACATTGTCGCCACAAACATGTCCAAGTCTCAGAAAACATGGGGCCATATTATGTATTAGGGCGCACTTTCCCAGTTTGTGCCTGGCACACCTTAAAACAGGTGTGCCAGGCGCAAACAGAGAAAATGCGCCTATTACATAGAATGACTGCCCCAGGGCTGCCGCAAACTCGTGCTTCCCTGGGGCAGCGCATTCAAGTGAAATACGTAGTGGCTTTGAAGCAACCGCTTGGTGTTTCACTCTGCAGGCGGCAACCCAACTACAATTTGAAGGGGGATTAGAGAGCCCCTTGCAGGCGGGTGCAGTCAATGACAGCACCCACCTGCAAGGGCATGTCTGCAGGCCTGCAGAGGGCTGCTCCCAGGGGGCACACTAATGGTGCGCCACGTTATAGGTAGCGCACTGCCAGTGCTCCTCCTGACAGCTTCTTTGCCTCTGTGCCCACGTCTGTAATACGGCATAGGCGCAGAGGCAAAAGGATTCTCTCATTTGCATGGGGCATACCCACATGCAAATGAGGGAACGCCCCCTGCAGATTAGAGCTGGTGCTTTATGTGCACCAGCACTATCAGTATTACAGAAGGGGCTGGACAAGTGTCTACAGCCCCATCTGTAATACCAAAGTGCCCCAGAGGCACGCAAAGTGGGTGCAAATGCCAGTTGTGCCCCCAGGGCACTCTGTAATATGGCCCCTGATGTATGGAGTTAAGAGTATTTGAATCAAATAAATAATTAACTAAATCTGCCCTTAATCAAGGAAGCTCTTTCTTCTTTTTATAATGTATATATTTACAATTACCTGTAGTAAGTGGATTTTGTGAAAAACCAAGTTGGTGAATACGAGTTGGTGAACCTGATTGGTCAAAAAACAGATTGGCGAACATATTCATAGAAGAGTTTTTAAGACCTAGTTACAGTGCATGATTTATTTTTCTTTATTGAAACAAATTCTACCAAAGCACACGTCCTTGGCTTCCTACAATTCCCTCAAAGATGAAATTGGAAGTTTATGTACATTTTTTAAAGAGGAGGTATAAAGATGGTAGTTACAAGAGTTCAGGCCCGCAGAATTCAGGTTTATAGGTTTACCTACAATCCTAACCAGTAAGCATGTGGCAGAGTAGGAGACCTGAGGAAGGACAGCAGAGATAAGAAGGAAAGGGGAGAGGAACTGGGGAATGAGATGAGGGAGAAGAAGGCTTTGACCAGAGGAGCAAAGAGGGAGTGAGTGGAGGAGCAAGAAATGAAGGTAAGGTGTTAAGAATGATGGGTCAGAGGTGACACCAAAGAGGCAGCATGGTTAGGGGGTCTCCCATTTGAATTAGGGATGAGCCTGTCAAGGGAGGAGGAGGAGGCGGTTGAATGGAGAAGCAAAGGTTTGCCATGGAAGAAAGCAAAGGGGAGAAAGGCTAGCAGCTGGGAAACAAGGGAGGTAAATAAAATCTTAAGGAAAGAAGAGGTGGTATGGGGTATGGAGGATGAGTTAGGGTATGAGTGGGAAAGGTGACTGGGAATGGGAGAAGCTTTAAAGGCACATCCCTAATCAGCACTAAAGGTAGAACAGGAGGAGGACGAGGGGCTAGAATAAGATTAGAGTAAATACATAGGGCACCGAATAGAAGGACTATCATTCATGTGCACAACCCAACACGGCAAATAAACCTTTGGTATAAAAAGCGATGCGAATTGCCATCAGATTAATACATCTTGAAAAGTTCAGGGAACTTGTCCTGTGGAATGACCCTCTTTCATCGCGCCCTGTTTTATATCAAGATCAGATAAAGCAGGAGCCCGATGATTCCTTATAGAGTGCCTGTATCTATAGCCAACACTTTCATATCCTTTTTCACAATAACTTTTCATATTTCCAGAAAAATGTATACCAATTATAGTTTTTATCTGTTTCAAATATTTAACTGGGACTTCTTCTTTCTTGATTGAACTGTCTTTTCCCTCTGCACGCCAAAGATCCATGGGCATGAATTTTAATGATTATTGAAATGGTGACGTCATTAAAGAAAATTACTATGTGTTACGTAACTAATATGGTGTGAAATGTAGTTTTCTGTCATTTTTCTGTGTTTCTTTTACAAACTATTACTCAAATAATCAAACATGATAAGAAAAAGCTGCTGTGGCAAAATGACAAAGGGAAAGAAGGACATTGCAGCTGTTCTACATAGATGATGCCACTATCTAGTTAGACCTGCAGACTTTGAGGCAAAATTAAGCTTCAACACTGTGCTGCTCACTTATCATTTGAGGAGGACAAAACACTTTACAATTTTGAGGGGATGTGAGCTTTTTAAGTAAAAAAAAAAATTTGACTCACAAACTAGTTGCAAACTGATTTGTGGCCGCTTAAACGTTGAATTGGTCTGTTCAAAGTTTTAAATTGTATGTATTTACTATTTTACCATTGCAAACTAAGGGGCTGATTATGAGTTTGGTGGTGAGGGAGCGGGGCGGCATGCCACCGCCCGTTCCCACACCGATAAACCTCACCGCAGCCTACCCGCCAGATTACAAGTTTTCTCGTGATCTGGCGGGTGGTCCTTTGATGTTCCCATAGTTGTGCCTATTAAAAAAGCACTGCAATGGGAATTACAAAACCCATTTCTGCACGGCATGGACTGTGCAGCGCATGCCGTGCAGGAAAGAGGGTGCGCGCAGACAAGGGACCACACCATGTGCCCCCCTGCATGCATCCTCAGGCCATGAGGGAATAGAGGGCCCTGTAGGGCCCCCTTAGTTTCCTCACCACCACAGGTTTAATGGCAGGCTCACTACCATGAAATCTGTGGCAGTGAGGAAACTCATTATATGCTTGGCGGTGCACCAGCAGCACTTCCAGAATATTGCGGCCCTCAGACCGCCGCACCACTGCCAGGGATTGCGAATCCCTGGCGGTTGTGGCAGTCCTATGGCAATGCGACCGCCGTAGTTGTAATACGGCCATCAGACCACCAGTTCTGTGGTCC
This sequence comes from Triturus cristatus, assembly GCF_964204655.1. Taxonomy (NCBI): domain Eukaryota; kingdom Metazoa; phylum Chordata; class Amphibia; order Caudata; family Salamandridae; genus Triturus; species Triturus cristatus. Next base: position 1,131,863,257 of record NC_140580.1, on the reverse strand, counting down.
CCGACCGCCACCTCACCTTCACCGTGAGCTTGGGAGTCCTATGGACTGCAAAACTCAGAATTATCCTCTAAATGTTTACCAAATCACATACGATGGCAACATTTTCCAGATTACAAACAGGTTATTGCAAAAAACAATTATCAATTTGCATGTTCAAAGTTTTTGCAATATGCGACTAGTTACAAAATGAGCTTTTTGCATGTACAATATACATCCAAGTGGATGCCGGTGTTAACTATGTGCAAATTATAAAAAGAGGCCTGGAATGCTTCATTGGATGCGTTGTTTGCTCTGGGGACGCAGAGGCATATTTTAGCAGCAGTACAGAGCAGTAGGAACAGACAAGAGAGGATCTATAGGGTCAGAGTTACACTCTTTTACCAATGCCAGGCCGGTAGCACACAAAGCCAGACCCATACCACATTTAATGCACGTTCCCCTTCAAAATGAGTTAGACAGATTGCTGTCTTTGGGGGTGATTGAACCCATAGAGTGTTCACAATGGTTGGTCCCCATTGTTCTTACCACCAAGGCTACCAGTAAGGACATCAGGCTGTGTGTAGACCTCAGGGATCTTAACCAGAACATATGGGTAGACAGGCACCCCCTCCCACGTATTCATGAGGTGCTTACCCTCATTAATGGTGCGAGTTGTTTCAGCGTTCTCGACTTATCCTCTGCCTATCACCAGGTGGAGCTTCATCCCAACTTACGGCATCTCACCTCCTTTGTGACACCCCTGGGAGCATTCCAATTCCGTCGAATGCCTTTCGGGTTGGCTTCTGCTGCGGCTGCCTTCCAGAGGATCATGCAGCATGTCTTGAAAGACCTTCCCAGAACTCTCTGTTTTCAAGACGACATACTAATCTACGGGAAGGACTTAACCGAGCATAATGCCACCCTCAGGATGGTCTTGACCAACTTGGAAAAATCAGGGCTCACCCTTAAAAAAGAGAAATGTCGTATTGGAGTGGGATCGGTTGAGTACCGAGGGCACACCATCTCTCAAGATGGTATCAAACCTAAAATAGACCTAGTTAAGGCGATTAGGGACACTGAGGCCCCTAAAGGTGTTCAAGACCTTAAATCATTTTTGGGCCTTTCCGAATATTATTCAAAATTTGTGAGGAACTATTCCTCAATAGTGGAACCCTTACGAAATTTACTCAAATCCAGGACTTCGTTTGTGTGGTCCGATGCCTGTCAGAAGGCCTTTGATCTGGTCAAAGAAAGCATAATTTCTGCTCCATCGCTGGGTAGGTTTGACCCTAACAAAACCACAATCCTTTGCACAGATGCAAGTAATAAAGGGTTGGGGGCCAGCCTCACCCAAATGGGGGAGGGTAAGGAACATATCGTGGCCTTTGCATCTCGAGCTCTAAAGGGTGCTGAAATCAACTACTCGGTGGTGGAGAAAGAAGCACTAGCTTGTTTCTGGGCGATCAAACACTTCCGCTTCTTTCTGTGGGGTATTCCTTTTACTGTGAAGCCGGACCACAAACCACTGATGTTTGCTTTCACCACCAAAGGAGCCAACAAAACCACTCCCAGAATTGCTAGATGGATTTTGGGACTGGAAGGCTACAACTTTTGTGTGAAATACATGCCAGGTTATCAAAACACGGTTGCTGACTTCTTGTCACGGTCTCCATCAGAGGGAGAGAGTACTCCTGTTAGTTGTGAATGTGATGATGTGATACTGCAACTTACCTGCTTAAAAAAGGAAGAATGGAATGACAGTATGCAAACTGATGCAGAGATGTGTTCGATCAAAGAATTCATCAAGAATGGTTGGCCTGAAAACAAGAATGACATTCCTACCAGTTTAAGTAAATTCTGGGATGTCAGAGTAGAACTCAATATACAAGGAAATGTGGTTTGCAGAGGGGAGAAAGTTATTCCACCGGAGAACTTGAGAGAGAAGATTGTGAGACTAGCACACGTGGGACACTTAGGGCGAAGTCTAACCAAGAATAAAATCAGACTGGAATATTGGTGGCCAGGTATGGACGCCATGACGGAACAAGTGGTGAGAAATTGTGTAGACTGTAGCCGGAGTGACAAAACTCACCAGACCCGCAAGCCCCCCCTTTCTCCCGTCGAAGTGCCTGATCGACCATGGTCAAAGTTAGCCTTGGACATCATTGGTCCCCTCAACTTAAAAACATTGAAGGAACGTTTCATCCTGGTGCTGGTGGACTATCACTCAAGGTGGTTGGTCTACAAATGCGTCCATCAAATCGACACGAGAGTCCTCATACAATTCTTAGAAAGTGTGTTCTTTGAGGAGGTGTTACCTGATACCCTTATAACAGACAATGGAGTACAGTTCATTTCGGACAATATGAAAGAGTTTCTGTATCACCGGGGCATCACTCACCTCAAATCTGCATTGTACTGTCCCCGTGCTAATGGGTTAGTGGAAAGGATCAACCAGTTGTTCAAAGAGTGTTTTCAGAGGGCAGAAGTAATGGGGACTCCAGCTAATTCAGCGTTAGTGGAAACAGTATGGGCCTATCGCACTTCTCCAAACAGTGTTACTGGGGCTTCCCCGTTCACCTCTCTCAAAGGAAGGATCCCGAAGACTAAACTTACTCCACCTGTAGGGCCAAGAAAGGACACTGGTGTAGTAAACAGAGGTGAGATCTCAAGAAAAGTGGAAGAACACCAAGCTAAATACAAAGTCAGATACGACCAGACCAAACATGTAAAAAAACAAATGTTCAAAGAGGGTGATTGGGTCCGGGTGGATTTACCTAAAGCACGCAGGAAAGAAGCGTCAAGATTTTCGGATCTGTGCAAAATATCTAGTGTTGGAAAGAATGTAGTCCATCTCGACAATGGCCAAACATGGAGCATGGACAGAATCATTCCTAATGGACAAGGGGGTGGCGTTGACAACGATAGTAACCCAGAGACAGAGTCTCAAACTCTCAGTCCCAGAAGATCTCTGAGAACAAGGAGCTCACCTATCTGGACCAGAGACTACTGTGTTAAATGAGAGTTAATGTAAAATGTTCCTTGGGGTTCCCTCTCAAGCCTTGCTGTTCTACTGCTTACATTGTTACTGCAGTGACCTTGTCGCTGGCTGTTGATATTGCCTTCTCCCTTAGGCTCCATGTCCTCCCCCTTTTCCTCCTCGTCTTCGCCCCTTTCTCCCCTGGCTCTCTCTTTCTTTCTCTCTCTCTCTCTCTCTCTCTCTCTCTCTTCGCCCTATGCAGGGAGGTGTGTTGTAATCTTCTACTTGGTACGTTCCTTCCCCCCCTCCTTCTCCTCCCATTGGTTCCTCCCTCTCCCTGTCACCAACATTCCATTGCACCCTTCCTCTGTTCTGCTGGATCCTGTGGTGGTGAATAGACGAATAAAGAAGAGTTACTCCTTACCTGCATTTCGTCTTCTTTATAACAAGTTTTATGCAAAGTACAGGCTTACTAGTTGTGTTATTTTAGATTTAATAAATTAAATGCACCTTTTATTATAAAGAGAAACATGTAAAGACCCGGCAATTCCCTCACACATTCGAGTGTTGTGTTCTTTGCATCTTTTGGCATCAAGGTGTTACCAATCAGGCGGGCAAATAGAGCCAAATTTCGGGGGGGCTAATTTTTCCAGCCATAGGTAGAGTGGCTCTAAGAAGGGGTGAAAACACAACAAAAGCCTCATTAACGAGTAAATGGTCTTTTAAAGACCTGTGAAGTACTCGGGTGCAGCTGCAATTAGATGAACGCCAGCCCGCGAAGCTGTCTCAGCCGGGCTGACACACATGACAGGGGTGGGGGGGGTGGGGGGGAGGGGGCTGAAGCCTGGTGAGCCCAATGGGTGTTGCGCGCCTGTTACCATGTTATGGATGAGGCAGGAGGCGATTCACAGAGAGCACGATCTCGAGTTTTCCGAATTTTTCTTGAAGCCATGTAGCTAAAAATCAATGCTTACATCGTGTTTCCTCATACACCAGGTGACCTGCTAGACACCAAGGTAACATTTTGTAGACTAGCAAAATTCCCTCGGGTCACTGGCTGCATTGATGGAACACATATAGCAATTTGTCCACCATACAGATCTAACTTTGTAGACCATAATAGAAAAAGTACCACTCCTTAAATAGACAGGTAGCGTGTAATAGTAAATGTGTAATAACTGACATTGTAGCACATTATCCAAACAGAGCACATGATTCATATATATTCTGTCACTGTGGTCTTTTCACCTGCCTGCCTACAGCAAAGCTTGGAGATAGTTTTCTTTTGGGTATGAAATACAATATACTTTTATAAAAATGTATATACATTCATAATTTAGAACATATGTGCAGGGTTCCTTAAAATGTTGGTTTTAGGTGGCCGCATATCTGCTCTTCACTCATGGATTATTCCACCCTATCTACATCCACATTCTGACAGACAGTGAAGATGTAACATAACACACCGCGAGCTCCATTACAAAGAGGAAACGTGGACTCCTGAAAGAATGTTCCAGATGCCTACAAAGGTGGTGAGCACTGCAGTTTGCACCAGACGTTTCATGTCAAATTGTTGCTTTCTGTGCTGTGATGCACAATGTTGCAATGCAGAGAGGCCTTCCTGTAGGGATGTTAGAGTATGATAGTGATACTGATCAAAGACCTCCCGCTCATCCACAGCATCAAGAGCAGATCCCAACAGAGCCATTGATGGAAGGAATCTTAGAACACAAATCAACAACGACTTTTAAAACAAGTTAGTTTAATATTGACACTTTTGCCTTCCACAAAGCATCATTTTAAAATTACAGAAGATATGTATTTCTAATTTTGCAGAGGACATTGAATAACAAATCTTTTCCTTTCTAATAACATATTGAAAACTCAAAAAAGTAGCTATAATCAAATTTCGTACAAGATATTATTTTTCTGTTGAAATTGTACATACAAAATAAACAATATGGTAATGCAACAGTTCTAGCTTTACTTTCTTGCTCTGTTTTTCCTTTCATTCTTGTAACTCTGTCACTAGGTATTCGTGTATCACTTGCATGTAGATGTGGGGGTTGTCTAGAACTGCGTCTTAGAGTACCCTGCGCTTGCACAGACAAGCTGGTGGATTGATGCCTCTTTGCTTTCTTCAAGTACTCCTTCATCAGCACTTCTTACATGTCTATGTTCCATTTCATGAATCACTAAACTTACTTTTCTAGGCCTTTAGCAACATCTACACTAAAATATCCTAGTTCTTCTTGTAAATTCAGGGACCTTCTAGGTAAGAGACTTGTAGCAGTTGCAAGGTGATCTACAGATCTACCATAGCCATACAGTGTATTAGTTAAATATCTATGCTGGTGATGGCCATCACATATATCAGCATGCATTATTCTACATAGTGTGGATATGACCTTTGTTAATGCACCGTTTTCAGTACACATAGCCGCATGTGGCTCCCGAATTTGTCATGAGCAAACCTTACTACAGGGACTACTGGATCAAAAACATATAGTGTCTTCTAACAACAATACCGTAGTAAGACAGATAAGAAGAATGGATACTGGCATATCATCGATTGATGGGCCGCATGTAGTCCATGGCACATCCATAAAACTTGGTGTGGAAATGTCATATAGATTGATATATGTTACACTCGGTTGTATGACGGAACCACGTGTGAGATTACAACGCATACCTTAACAACACAGTATTACAACGACGTGTCTTTACCACACATGCTTTAACAATGCATGCCTTTACCACGTAAAAATGCTTTTAGCACACATAGCTTAGCAACAAAAAAGTAAGTATTTAGCAGGTAAGTATAAAGCCTTCTAATTTTGTTATGTATATATATATCTATCTATATTTGTGTGTATATATATATATTTGGAGAGTAATCGGATATATATATATATATATATATCTTGTAAATAGGTTGAAAGATCAAATGTATTAAGGTTTGACTTTTATATTAATCTATATGTGATTATTAAGCAATTACATGTATAAATATTTCGAAGTAATATATGCCCATGAAAACATTGTGTTGGAACAGTTGTTCATAATGACAATGAAGGAAATATGCAAAAGGCACTGAAGCGAAAGAACATTTGAAAATGGTGGCCGCATTTTCCCTACCTTTCACCATGGTAATGAAAATTTAGTAGTCCCTCATCTATGTTATGTGTGTCACATGTTTTCTTTAAAAAAGAGAAACGAATGGTTGTTCACTATCGTGAACAAGGTGGCGAGAGGCCATCGAAACGCGTTGATGTGAACTCATCAATAAAGAAAAGCCGAATGAAAAAAAAACCTTGGAGTGCAGTGTGGTTACTGTTGAAGCTGTCTGTAACCTTATGCTGAATATATATATATATATATATATATATATATATATATATATATATATATATATATATCTTCCCTCAAATGCCACCTATGCTGCTGAACTCCTTTCGTGACGGGTGCCTCACGTTTGAACAGCATTTGAAAAAGTCAGCCCCGACGAAACGCGTCATGCTGAGTGAAATAAAGGCTTCCAGACCCTGAGTGCTCCCAGTTTGTTCCTCATATATATATATATATATATATATATATATATATATATATATATATATATATATATATACGATTACTCTCCAAATGTGCATTCACATACAAAAACAGCAACGGTTGACTCGTATTGCCGGTGCTCAAAATGACAATTTATTTAATAATGTAGATAAGTGCACAGCTCATGACGCGTTTCGGGCCGCTTGGCCCTTGCTCACATTACGGTCATTGTCATGAATTTAAAGAGAAACACCTCCCATTACCTGACAAGATTCATGGCACTACAATCAAAACAGACAAAATACTACTTTCTGTTGTTCCCATTGTTGGGAATGGTAAATCAATTTTCATAGCCAACATATTTGATCAATCATTGTAACACAATACATATGTGACAATTATATACAATATAAGTACAAATGTTTTAATTAACTTTGTCACATTTCTTAAGGATATGCTAATAATAGTACTCAATTAGGCTGTGATTAAAATAAGGTACTGGTACAGAGTAAAATATTAATAATGGAACATCTTGTTAAACTTCATGCCTATTATGAACTATATTATCAAGAATAATAATGAGTTCAAAGTGTCAAGCCAGAAAAAGCATATGTTGTTCACCATATTAAGGTTTCTTAGGAGAGGCAAATCAAAATAAAAAGTACAATATATATATATAATATATAGTAAAAAATGTGCTTCTAAAAATATACATATTTGTATACACATAAGTATATATATGTTTATATATTTTACATATATATATATTTATACATATATATGTGTAAAACACATACTTTCGTAATATATACATATATTTAAAAATAATAAAATTGATTTTTTTAACCCATAACAACCCTTAATCCCATACCCACCCTAAACATTACCTTTCCACACAAAACCGCATACCCACCCTAGCCCCTGAAAATTCCTTGGCCACACAAAAACCCAAATCCTCTCTAACCCCTAAAAATTCCCTTGCAGCACAAAAACACATACTCAGCCTAAACCCTAAAAAAGGCCTTGCCACCCACAGATCCAGACCCACCCTAAATCCTAAAAATGCCCTTGCCACCCAACCAACCCTAAAAGTGCTCTTGCCACCCACAAACCCATACCTACTGTAAATCCTAAAAATTGTTTTGTCTCCCAGAAACCCATACCCACTGTAAACTCTAAAAAATCCCTTGCCACCCAAAAACCCATACCCAGCAAAAACACTAAAAATGCCTTTGCCACCCAAAAACCCATACCCACCCTAAACCCTAAAACTGCCCTTGCCACCCAGAACCCCATACCCACCCTAAAAATACATTGCCACCCAAAAACCCATAACCCCCTAACCCCTAAAAATTCCTTAGCCACCCAAAAACCCAAACCCACCCTAACCCCTAAAAGTTCCCTTGCAGCAAAAAACACACATACCCACCCTAAAGCCCCATAAATCCCTTACCACCCAAAAACACATACCCACCCTAAACTCTAAAAATTCCCATCTCAACAAAAAACAAGCACCCACCTCAAAACCTAGGAGCCCCCTTCCACTAACATATCTATCTATCTATCTATCTATCTATCTATCTATCTATCTATCTATCTATCTATCTATCTATCTATCTATCTATTTATTCATGGTCAGTGACATCACTGATGACATCAGTGATGACATCATCCACAAAATCACTAAAGCACCCACTCACACCTTCATAGAACCTTCCATACACCCACTCCCACTCAAACATTCACAAACTCATTCACAGACCCTTACCAGTTCTTACACACCTACTCACTGATTCATAGACCCACACACAAATCCACTCACTCACCCATGCAGCCCCTCCTACACCCACTCACTCACTAATACAACCACTGACATATCCACTCATACACCCACTCACACAGGGAGTCAGTCATTCATAGAGCTACCTCCACAACCAATCACTCACCCATACAATCACACAGTTACCCATACAGTTACACACCCACCCACTTACTTACTCATACATATACTAACAAGTACTCACTAACCTATACAGTCACTGACACAAGCACACACTCACCCACACAGCCACTCACACATTCACTCACTCACCCATACTGTCACTCATACACCCCATCACTCACCTATACTCCCTTTCACATACCCAATGACTCACCCATATTCCACGGACACATCCACTCACTCACCAACACAGCCGTTCACACACTCACTCACCCATACAGTCCCTCACACACACACACAGTCACTAACCCATACATCCACTGACTCACCCACTCACTCATCCATTCAGGCAGTCACACACCCTCTCACCCAGCCACACAGACACTCATTCAGGTACTCAGACAACCAATCAATCACCCATACAGCCACTCACATACCCACTCAGACACCCATACAGCCACTTAGACACCAACTGACACACTGATCCAAACATTCACACAACCAGTCAGTCACCCATACATTCACTGAGACACCTAATCACTCACTTATACAGTCATTCATGCACCCACTGAATCATCCATACAGGCACTGATACATCCACTGATTCACAAATACACCTTGGTATATATATTTAACACTTGTAAACTTTTTAAAAACACTCACCATTTTTTTTCTTTCTAAGGGAGGGGGGCTGTGTGTCTCCCCTGCCCTGGGCCACTTTAGGCCCCAGGGACCACATCCCCCAGGTCCCGTACTTTTCTTTTTCTATTTAAAGGGAGGGAGGCCGAGTGGCCACCCTCCTCGGGCATTTTAGGGCCCGGGGACACCACCACCCAGGGCCTGCCCCTTTTTATTTATTTATTTATTTTTTTAAAGGAAGGGGGGCCTACTGGGCTGATTATGGCCCTGGGGACCCTATTCTCTGGGGCCCGGCCTGTAGCATCGGTGCCCTGGTCCCACCCAGGGCACCCACTTTTTAAAGGTCGGGTACCGTGGGGGGAGCCTCAAGGTCCCTGCAGTCCCTGTCAGCTGCCCGCCTCCCTCGGGAGCCAGCATTTGTTTCACACATAGGGAGCTGTTATGAAGCAACTCCCTGTGTGCAAAAGCAATTCTGCTCCACTTCTCATAAGGAGCGCGCTTCCTATGGCTTACTCCCGCCATGCCTGACAAACATCAATATCCTTGTGGTGGTCACCCCGGGACACTGCAGGAGCTGCCCTGGGAGATGGCAGTCTCCAGGGCCATCTAGGGTTCCAGGAGGGGGTTTGTGTGACCCACTCCCATTTTCTAATTTGCCCCGGAGAGGTGGTGGTTCCCAGGGCTGCAGTGAGGGGTGCGCGGCACCCCCCGCTTTCAATTTAAACTTATGAGCTGGGGAGGTGATGGTCCCTGGGGCTACAGGGTGGCTGTGCAGCCCGACACACTGGGGGGTTCAGAAAAGCCCCATTTAAAATTAATAAGCCCCGGGGAGGTAGAGGTCTACGGGGCAGGCTATTCAGGCCTCACCTGCATTAATACTTTTAGAAGCACGGGCCCCTTCCCTTTTTAAAACAATGCCCCCAAGAATCCGGTCCACTCAATGGGCGATAATAAATTAAGAGCGGAAGGACACGCTTCGTTTTTTAAAAAAAATTCATCCAGATCCGCGGATCCCGCTGAAAATGTAAAAAAAAGGCTTTTTTGGGCCCTGGTGGGTCCCAGTTGGACCCCCCCGCCCCTGCCCCCGCAAGAGGCCTAGGCGGTCAGGGTGTTTCTACTCTGCCCCCTTTTCTTTCTTTCTTTTTATATTTGTGGGACTCAGTCCAATTGAGCCCCAAGATGGCTGCCAATACTTCCTGGTCTAAGTATTGGCAGCCGATCAAATATCAGTAGGGTTTCAGTAGGCTGTTGGGCTCCCAGATATCTATATTTTTTAAACCTAAATATTTTTGAAACTACTTAATGGATTGACACCAAATCACAAAAAAACACGCTTTCTGAACCAACATCTAGCTTTCTGCCAAATTTGGTGTAATTCCATTCAGTGGTTCGGGCTGTAGTGGTGTTAAAAAAATTAAATATCCCCTTAGCCATAAGATGGGGAAAATTTGTTTTGGGTAAGTCTGGCCAGTGTTTCCTGCACTTCGCGTTACTCAGAGCTTGCGGAGTTCCGAAAAGAGGTTAGCGAGTGCGAGCAAGGAAAATCCACCACCTGGTGAGATTTTTCCTCGTTCGCGATCGTCAATGTCAAGTTGGCAAGCGCAAGCGTGGAATATCAACCTTCCGGTAAGATTTCTCAACTCGGGCGGTCGGATTTCTCATTGTGAGTGGTCATGTATACTCGTGACCGCTCGCGTTGAGAAACTATCTGTTTGTGTTGAGAAAGCTGCCGCTTGGGTAAAAAAATCTACTTGAGCGGCAGAAAGGAAGCAGTGCCCGTTTGTGCTGTGCATGGTGCCATTCGTGATGAATGCATAGTGCGGGAAAACACCTGGCCCTGAAAATCACTGCCCAGGCTTAGTTTTGGTACCAGCCCCTTTTTTCTCAGCCCCCGCTTGACGGATCACCCCAAAACTTTTAACAGAGCATTTGAACCAAAAAGAGGAAGCTTTGTGAAAGTTTTGTCAAGATTCATCAAGCGGTGCCAAAGTTATTGGCAAAACAAAAAACCCTTTTCCTATGTAAAGTTTAGTCCTAACTACTATAACTACTTATTGGCGACCACCAGTAGGCTATATATATATATACACACACACATATACATATAATACACTTACCTTCATACTTACATTTTGCGAGGTAATGACATGCATTGTAAAGGCAGGTCGTAGTAAAAAAACTGTGTTGTAAAGACGCATGCATTGTTAAGCTCTCATTGTAATGGCATGTGTGGTTCAGACCGCGGTGTAATTACCATTTCCCATTACACTCACCTTTGTAATTGCCATTTCCCATTACACTCACGTAATATTATTGACTAGCTTCGCCAGATGGGAATTCACCTCTAGTTCTCTTAGCTTAATATGGTTTTTGATGACATTGAAGAATGAGAAAGTTAATGAAAGAGGGTAGTTAGTTTAGTTTCCTATTCATACAGTTAGTATAAACTATAGAACAGCACAAAGTCTGATTAATGACAGTGACAAAAATATGAGTTTTTATGTCACTAAACCAACAGCTCTGGTAGCCTTAAATACGCCCACAGGCTATTTCCACTGCTGAAGGGTTAGGTATTTCCTAGTGTACAGCAACAACACTGTTCTTTCATGAGATTCACAATTTATGGAACAAATCTGTGTTTGTTTTACATATTGATATAGATCTGGCTGCAGAACACTTTTTAATGGATGGAATTTTTTATTGTGTTTAATTATGAGTCTGAAAAACCTTAACTTATTTAACACATTTTAATGTCTTTTCTTTGGGCACATTAATTTTTATAAATGGAAGCAGACATATACGAATTAGTACACAGAAAGTTATTTTGGCTAGAAAGTCCTATTATTAATCATTCCAAATTTGCTACAAAAAATACTGTAGTAATTTAGAAACCCTCAAGCAATGGAATCCTTCTCAAAAGCCTTTGCACGCTACACATACTTGGTAGCTACAACACTAGATTAACACTCGGTGGTTATGAGACCACAAATGATATGCAATAAAAATTGGTAATGGAAATGGAAACCATAGCAACAATATAGAAAAAGGAGTAATTTTAAAATGTATGTGGTTCAGGATTCACCCAGGAATCAAAACACTGTGGATCACGGTGAACAGATACAGTACTGAACAATTTGATGTTATTAATTATGTTTCAGTTCCATGGATGTTTTTTAAATTCTTAAGGACCAGCAGGTCTTACTGGCCCTCACCACCATCTGCCTCATATCCTAAACATTTTCTTTTTGTTTTAGACTCAAAAGCAAAGCTTCAGCAGAAAAAAGAAAATACGTCCAGAAAGAGGACAACAACAAAGGCATAAACCTTTCTGCATAATTTGGAATGTTTAAAAGTACTGATGATAGTAAATAGGTTTACATGGTAAGAGCTAAATGAATCAGGTGTTTAAAGCGCCTTAAAATGGGAGACAACTGTCTGAAACGCTTGAGATGTCAGAATCATGGGAAGCCACCCAGGGAATTAGATATTAAAGGCCGATGTTTTGTAAATACATATTTTCTACAAGTCAGAGAGCTATGTGAAGGAAGTGAAGATTACATTTATGGAGCTATAGAGAAGAAGTGGACACTGGAAGGAGCATGTCATGCATTTCGCTCATCGTCCAGAGTGGTCTTTGGATCCCCCTTCTTCTTCCTGTGGTTTAGGTTTATGTAGCAGGTTCTAGCTCTTTCTTAAGCGTGCACGGTCTGTCTCTGCCCCACTTGCACACTGCTGAGCCAGAACAGCCTTAGTCGAAAAAGCCTACGAAAGACATGCTGCTGGCATGGACGTCACAGGGCCCAATGGGCAGGGACTCTCAATTAGAATGGGTCCCAGCCACCCTTGGCATGTGCCCTCTTCCAACCCAGAACAACAGAGAACCGGAAAACGCGAAGACACACCCCATGCTCCCACCAGGTGATCCACCAGCTGGATTGTATTGCCTACATCATTGAATGTCTTACTAAGGTGAACTCTCTATAAAATCACGGTAACAGGTGTCTGTACTAATGTTCTAGAGAAAACAGTCGGGACAAATTACAAGTTCACCTACAAAGTCACATAAACTCCGCAAACATTCCCTTCTTGTGAAGATGGGTCACAGTTCCAAACTTCACCCTAGGTAAAGTTGAGGCTTGCCAAGCCTAAAACCCTCATCTGGATGTTCCTTCTCTGGTCACCCCTGGCAAGATGGGTGGGACTTCAGACAACAAGTGGCTCCTTAGCTGACGATTTCCACGCTGCCACTCGGTGCTGTCCTGATTGGCCACAAGAAAACACAATCACTGCTGCAAAGCTGCCGCGTACACTCCATTGCAAGCCGCTCGACTTTCACAAGCAGCGAATGCATTGGTGTGGGGAGTCGCGACTCGGCAATAGCCTGAATGCAGAGGCCAAGCAGCATACTGTCTTACCACCCTGAGTGGCAGTAGAACATTTCCTGCTGTCTTGCAGGGTCCCTCCGACTCCCTTGTGTCGCGACTTCACAGGTTTGCAATTTGCAAAGCAGCCAAAGATTTAAAAAATACTTTGCAACATTGCAAAGCATTGAACTTTGTACAACTCTACTATGGACAATAGATGGAAACCATGACACACAATAATGTATTGTAAATGTATTGTATGGGAGCATCTGTGAGATATGATTCCCAAATACCATCCCGATGAGCGGAACTAAAACAATAGTCACCTCACTCCTACTCCTTGTGATCAGCTGACATATTTCAAGCTAAGTTGTGTCTAAAATCCAGAACCTTGTGTGCTTCCCATCACTCTGCACCTAGACTTCCCACTCAACTTTAAAAGGAACTCTGAGGACATGCAGGCTTATTCGAGGATAATTACACTCAGGGATGGACGTCAAGCAATCAGCGGTGCAAATGCTGAACTCGTCGGATCTCAAGACGGCAGAATATACAAACGACCGCGTGTAAGCTAAAATGTAGCTGTTATGGAAACAACCTGGGTAAACCCTTCTAGCTCTAAGCATTGCATTTCTTCACAGATGAGATTTCAGGATCAGAAGTGAATTAAATCCGCCTGTGTCAACATCTGGAATATATGAGGTCATCATCTTCAAGCGTTCTCCCACTGCGGGAGGCTATTGTAGTTTCAAGAGCTCTTTTCTTCACTCAATTGAAATGAGACGAACGTAGATTTAAAAAGACATTTATTAGAGAAGCATGCTGGGGAGATGCTGGGGAGTAATTGTGGAAAGAGATTTCACACACTAAAGTCAAATGAAAAGCTTTTAAATCCAGTGCAAGAGAACGATGAAGTCCAGGTGGGGAGAGAGGACCTCTCAGAGGCATGGATTATGTACCTATGTTACTCTTACAAGGAGCATTCTGTTCATTATGATTATGTATCTTTAAGGCGGAGATGGCGAAGGGGGGGAAGGGGGACAGTACTGGAGTAGTGGGGTCCATTTCCAGACAGATGGTTGGGAAAATTCACTGCTATTTCATCTCCAATGTCCTCCCCGATAACTGAACCCAACAGTCTACACGCCCTGTTTCTCTTCTGGGACACCATCACTCCAAACTAGACTACTAGACCATTTACCCAGGTAGCCGAAATAACACTTCATAACACTAGACTTCTTTTCTAGAGCATGTTCAATCACTCTCATGCATGTATGTGCACACAAACATTGTGCATACGTGCACGCGCACACACACACATAGAGTTAATACAAATAAGGGTAGGACATTTTGGGTAGCACCTTAATAAACTCCCCAAGCCAACAATTTCATAATCAGATTATTTATGCTCCACATCTATTCTTGTTGGGGATAGCACAACACTACATGTATTTTCCTCAACACAACAATGTATTGTCCTCAAGTATGTGAGTGAGGCTATTATCATCAATGGACTTGAGCCCACTGTATTCGTGCAGTCGTGGTTGTGAGGGCAGAACAGCAAAAAGGCCTGGTCCATGTCGAGATGTCCTTGGGTAAACTACAGACTGAACTCCGAGCTGATTGCGGTAAACTGAGAGCATTAATGAAGGCACTGGATAGACACGGCCAACTCATTCAGCAGCTCTGCTGTCTAGACTTCTGTGCGTACCCAGCAAAAATGCATGCAGAGGGGCACAAGTCGGGCCAGTTATTAGCTTCACTTTTGCGTAGAGTCACTCCAACCTTATTGATCACAATGGTCAGGCTTGCTCTGGGGCATGTGGTCGTGAATCAAGTAGATATACATAAAGCCATCACCACATATTATCAAACCCTCTATGACAGGCCAATTGTGGACCAACAGGACGACATACAACACTTCCCTTCCTCCGTAACGTTAACTGTAGTGGCTCCATTTGACAGAGAAGAGCTTAATGTTCTTCTCACCTTGCAGAAGATAAAAGGGGCAAAACGGGTCGCAGTAACTAACAAGACCCCAGGGCTAGATGGATTCCCAATCTAATTCTATAAGGCATATGAATACCGCCTTTCCCCAAAATTAGTTGAACTATACGTCCAGTAAAAGGGTCAGCTACCTGCCCACATTGCAGGAGACCCTTTTAGCATCCCTTCCAAAGCCAGATAAGGATCCATTGGAGAAGGTTCCTACTGTCCACTGTCCATGTTGGGGTCTGATTCTAAGATTCTGAGTAAGTTCATATCGGGCCGGCTATATGAACACATGCCACGTCTTGTACACCCGGACCAGAACGGCTTTAGGCTTGGATGGCCCACCACCCTAAATATCCACCACCTACACAAAGCGATGGAGCTTTCTTCAGTCCGGTGGTCATATGCTGCGTGCATGGTGTTGGACCTGGAGAAGGCTTTTGACATGGTGGATTGGGGATACTTGTTTTCGACCTTGACAACCTTTGGCATTACGGGGAGACTGCACAGGCTAATCAGTCTCCTGTACATCGAGCCCACGGCACAAGTGAAAATTGGTCAATGTACCCCCCTCCCTTCCCAGAAAGCAAGGGGGTTCAGCAGGGCTTTCCGCTGTCCTCATGGCTTTTTGCTTTAGCAATGGAACTTTTAGCCCAGAGACTTCAGCAGCTGGGAAAGGCTTGAGGCGTTCATAAATGAGGAAATCCATGTTGTCTTGTTATATGTGGACAACGAATTACATATGGGACATTCAAGAGGTTATAACGAGAATACAGGCCATATTACAAGGGTTCCGCGCTTCTTCGGGCCTAGGGGTAAACAGGGCTAAGTCCTTCCTGTCGCCATTCTGCACCCAGACTGCCCCCAGGTAGCATTTAATTGTAGATTCCCACCCCTTATGATGGGAGCCCCGCACATTTTGATATTTAGGGATAAACGTCTACCATAAGGCAAGGGACCTAATAGATGGTAATCTCACAAGAGCCATAGTGTCACTATGTCCCCAAATGGCTTTTTGGAGCACTTTGTCACTTACAGTACAGGGCAGAGGGTCTTTATCCAAGATGGTGATGCTTCCTCGTTTGCTTTACTTCTTTCATAATCTTCCAGTCCATATTCCCAAATCCACATTACACTCAGCGCTGGAAAGCTTCATCTGGAACAAAGGGAGGAGGCGTGTCGCGCCTTGTAAACTGCAAACAGGGGGGTTGGGAGCCCCGAATTTTGAACAGTATTATTTGGCAGCGCAGCTGAAGTCCACATGCTGGCTAGTGGGATGATTTTCAGAAGAACTGGGTGTCCTTGACATCATCAGCATGCAATGACTGGTCCAACAGACCTTCCTGCCCCATGCCAGACTCCCAGCAAATGCTAATGGACTGTTACGGACAGCATGTAACATCTTATATCGCGGTTTGCGACTCATGCTGCGTATCCCTCGATACTCACCTGAGATCCCATTGCGCTCTATCACTTCCATCTGTGACATGCTGGGCAGGATGGGTATGGAGGCCTAGGAGGGAGCGGGAGTAGGCACACTGGGTGCGCTGTTCCATGATGGGGTACTCCTGCCCCACGATCGACTACAGGAAGAGCATGAACTCCCAGCGGGTCATTTTCTACCTTATGTAAATGTAAATGTGCTTGTAATTATATAGCGCACAGCTACCCCGGTTCGGGGTTTCCCGGCGCTGTACTCATACCGCTAGGGAACCCTTCCTGGCTTTTTCCCTGTGAAATGTCCACTCCTGGGCATCCCCAGGGTGAATCCATGCATCCCAGCGCTGTTGGGGCTGTTGTGGAGATTAAGCAAGCTATTGCCCAGAGTTGCAGCGTTGGACCCATGATTAGAATAGGCACTGAGGCGAGAATATACGGTCCGCGGAATTTATAGCCCGAGACCCTGCCGCGACGGGAATCGAACCCTGGTCCCGGACCAGTGCTCTGCATCGAGGTCTGCCGCTCTAACCATTGAGCCACACTTCTCCAGCTTATGGCAGTCTGTTGGCTGTGTTGGAGAGATATTGGGGCATCACAGACACTGAGCATGACCAACACCCTCTGAAACATACACTATACATAATCGGTAGTGGCTGTAGACTCATCACATGGTTTGTTCACGCTCTAGCATATACCACACGTGAAACACTGGCTGCAACCTGCAGATGCTGGAAGGGGGTTGTGGGAAGAAGGCTAGTGCAGAAAGAATGGGAAAAAGTGCTCATATATCCTAGGAAAGTGTTCGGAGCGCTAAGTTCCAGGACATCCAGCATAATATTCTCCCAGGGCCTATCTTAACCCAGGTAGACTTTACCAAATGCTTGGGTTCTCCTCTAGTTGCCCTAGATGTCCGCAAATAGAAACGGACATCGTACATAGGTTTTGGAGGTGTTTGGAGGCCACTGCACTTTGGGAAGCGGTGTCTGATGCACCGACAGAGGTGACGGGACGCACAGATGTGTGCACATTGGAGGGCTCTTTGTTGGGACTGCTTAAGTGCCTAATTGCTACAAATGCCGCAAACAGATCTATTGATTTGGCGTTGATAATTGCTCGTAGTTTCATAGCCATGCATTGGAAGACCCAGACATTAGCAGGTAAAGCTCATTGGTGCAAGGTGATGCTTGAATGGGGGGGCAGGCGGAGGCTGTAGGGCTCCAACGAGAGGAAGCTCAAGGGCTGCGCAAATATCCTATTGTGGTGGATTGGGAGGCGCTGCTTGGTGACTTGCACACCTACAGTGAGGATCTGGCTGCCGAGCACTAACGTTTATGCTTACAATTTCATGCAGCCCCAGGTGGGTGCCCTGATCCCAATTCTTTTTGTCTGCTAGCCCGCTTATGCTTAACTTCCCTAGTTCCCTCCTACTTACACTACCCCCTGCCTTCACCTAAATGCGCAACAACGATTCCCAACTGCATGCCCTGGTGTTCCTGTGGGATGCTACAGTGGCATACGCTGACATTTCAGGTATAAGACTAGACTTGCGTGAGGACGACACAGAGCCGGGATGGAAAGGACTCACTCCAGTGATTGTGGCACTCCTGAATGGGCAGACGCCTCCACATGACCTCGTATGATCTATTGCTTTCCCATGTTTGTAGAAAGAACCAGAACCTCCTGTTAATATCTGTGCGATATAATGCCTTTACTAAAAATGGTGGTGGAAACACAGTTAATGCATATGTGTCTTCACACTGATGGAACGTATCTAGTAATGTTGATAAATGCAAATAAAACTTGGTTTAAAAAAAACAATGGGAACTGAGCACCCTGATCCCCCCCCCCCCTGTCCCCCCAAGTGAGGAACTGCCATCAAACTGATCTCAAGGGATGAGAGAACAGAGGAGCATTGGGGTAGAGGGGGAGAACACAGAGGCCTCTCTCGGCCACCTACTCCTGAATGCCTTGGTACATGATATATCTCCATGTGGGAGTAAAAATCAGAGTTCTAGGAATATATAATACTGATTCAACAGTGGGGAAGCCAGAAATATGTATGTAACTAACCAACACTTATCAAATGGTGAGCTAGAGGGAGCGTAAACAGAAGGTCAGTTCATCGACAGGAAACATCAAGGAACTGAGAGTCCAGGAAAGGCCGTCCTGAAGGCTGCAGAGGAAGAGAAGGAGCAGCGACAACCAGGAAGGATGAAGGGGAAATTTTAAATTTAAAAAACAAAGTGGTGGAGGGACAGAAAACAACGAAAATACTCAGGGAGAAGCTGAGTGTGAACTCAGGGTGAAGCCAAGAACAACAGGTGCACCTGCCATGTGATGTGAAAACATCCAAAGGGTGCTTTATGCTGTCAGTTCCCTTCGCTTCCTAGAAGCAACAAGCATTTGCAATGCAATAGGTCTCGCGTTAGCTAAGTTTGAAGTTGTTGGTATCGGAGATCGAAATGAAAACGAGTTTGAGCTATTGGCATTGTAAATGGTTTTGGTTTTTAAAACATAAATAAAAAGACATTGTCATATACAATGGCAATAGCTTAAACTTGCATAAATGCGAGACCTATTGCATTGCAAATGCTTTTTTTGGGGGGGCCAGGACTTCACCATCAGACTTTGACCCAGAACAAGAGCAAGAAAGGAAGAAAAGGAAGAAACGAGGAAGAGAAAGATAGTGAGACCAAGAGATGGCAAGTGTTGGGTTGTTAAAGAAAGAGGCATGAAGTGGAATGAATAACAGATAGCCTTGGTATTTATCAACTAGCATTCAGCAGCAGGGGTGTGGGCTTCGAAGACAAACTTTGGAAACCTGCACTATTTTGTAACAAATTAAGCACTGCTGCTATTTTGTGCTATCTGCGGTTTCTTCGCACTTCGGGTGCCCTGTACCATTGTCGGGACACTGTGGACAGCCTGTGCTCCCCTATTTGGTGGATAGTGTGGGAAAGGTCCATCACCAGCAGTTGGGTCTATGGAAGTCATCACAGGACACCAGGGGCGTGCTCCACTCTGCTCTAACACATCAAACCCTCAGGGCATGGATTTGCCCACAGTTGTCCGGTTCTCGATAGGGTCTCTGGAATGACAGGCTAGTTTCAGTTCCAAGGCTCTGGACATTCTTTTGGTAACTGCGTGGGGTATACCTGGGATGCTGTAATGTCTGCGCGTTTGCCTCATGACATCACTGTGATCCTGCGAAGGGGGGGTTCTTTATTCAACTGTCAAACTGTGAGTCAGCTGTTGTAAGTGATTTTTTTTTTTTAATTTACTGACATACCCCCCTCCCCCCGCACCTCACATCAAATCAACGCAGGAGAGAGCTATGCAAAAGCCTTTTGCATATGTTATATGCCTGTAATGTATAGTGAATGGAATGGGCGCCAAAATACGCAGGTGGCTGAATGCGCTACAATTCTACACCATGCGCTGTACCTTTGTCGCCCCAGCAACAGCAGTGTGCGTCCCTAGCAACTGCTCGGTCACAGTTTGTCACCAAAATAACGGGAGAGTGTTATATTGCTGTGGAAGTGCGACCCAAAGATAGTGCATGTCTGCCGGAAGCTGCGCAAGTGCCACGTTTGTACCTTTTGAATCACAGCTGTACTTTTAAAAATATCTTTGCGTCATTCTGAACGCACGCACAGTTAGTTAGTAATGTGCTGGCCGCGTGTTCACGCGATACATAGCAAATCCGGGACTGCGTTCTTAAGTGGACCCGCATCTCTGCACTAACTTAAAACACATTTGGGCAGCACATCACTGCCTTTATGTGCCCAAATGCTCACAGCCATTGTAAAGCAGTGCTGGTGGGTAAAAGCTGCAATTACCATTACTATAAAGTCACGGACTGCGCATGCGTCAGTGGTTTCAACAGAAGCATTCCAGGCACATAGGACCAGGCCATGGGAGGAAGATAATAGGGCTGGGCCAGTTCAGCCGTAAATCTAGGGTTAGGAATTTGGTAGGTAGGAAGGGGTATTTAAAGGTGGGCACCGGACACAAGGCCCTCTTTCTCCGGGAATTTTGTCAGGAGAAGAGGTGCTGCTGCTACAGAGTGTGAGGTGAGGGAGGGGAGGGGGTGGGGAACAGTAGGCCTTGGGAGGGATGAGGTGCCGTTAACCAGGGAGAGAGGATAGAAGAGATGCATGGGTCAACCGCCAGGGTAGGCTGATGGACCGGGAGTACTGAGGGCATGCAGGGAGGGGGTGGGGGGGGGGGGCAGCGTGCAGCACAGTGCCATCAAATTGGGGGGGAAGGGGTTCTTTGCCTCACTCAGGCACAAGATGGGACAGGCCGGTGGGACGAGGGGGGGAAGGTTGTCAGTCCTCCGCCCTCGAAGTGACTGGTGGTCGGGTGCAACTCGTACAACGAGAGGTGCGGCGGCTACAGTGGGAGGTGAGGGGGAATGGGCGGGCCTTGGGTGGGCTGAAGTGCGGTGGATAGGAGAGAGAAGGTTGGGGAAAGGCGCGGGGCAGCCGGCGGGTTATGTTGCTGGGGGCCGGTAGCACGGGGATTGCGGCGCACAGAGAGGGTGACGGGATTGTTTTGCTTAGGATCCGCACATTTCTTTTCTCTGTGACTGTTCAGATGAACAATGACATGAACAGGACGCGGGCAGAGTGGGCAATCTAAGTACGTAAACACAGCAAATGGTAAAAGAGTGGGTGGGGGCATACACCACAAGCACAGTATGGTATACCAAGCAGGTCTACGGCGGAAGGGAAACGAAATTTGTGTATACGTCACTCCCCGCACTATCAGCTGAATACCAATAGCAGAGGGGGGTTTCGGAGGATTCGGGGAGCCGCTGTTGTACTTGGTTTGCGGTTAGAGGCCCAGTCTACATGCCCTTGGCCTTTTGTCCTTCTGAGGCCAGGGGGATCAGTGGCAGTCCATTGTCAGCCACGGTGCTTGCTGGGGGTGGGCACAATCGGGTGGCTTTCGGGTGTTAAGGGTGGGTTGTTGTCTATGCCAGTCAGGTATGCGCGAGTGCAGGGAACAGGCGGTAGGAGAGGAAGATAGGGTGTCACTGGAGCGCTGCATGCATGTGGTAATGTTGGTGCTTAAACGGAGTGCTTGGGGAAGCTGTCTGACAGCGATCTATGCTGCTTGCTTGGTGTCCCTAAAAGCAGGGGCGGCTGGTGACATTTGAAAGTGGTGAGGCGCAAAGTTTGTGGTGAGTGCGCGGTGGCGAGCAAGCGTAGCGAGCGAGCTCCAATGTCATAGGGAGGGTTCGGGGGGCTCTACCCCCGAGAAAAGTTTGAAAAAAGAGTGAGCAAATGGTGCATTTTAAAGCATACTTGCAAAAGCAAGAAGGTTAATAAAGCAATGGTCATAGTGTCTTTTCAGACTCACAAGCCTGTCAATAAATCTGCCGGCACTGCTCCAGCTCAGCTGTCCTTACAGACTCCTGTACACCCTTTAGCACTCCCAGGCCTGCCAGTAAGTCTAACGCCACTGCCCCAGCTCCACTATCCTTTCATACTTCCAGGCCTGCCTGTAAGTCTACAGACACTGCACCAGCTTCACTGTCCTATCAGACTCCCAGGATCATCAGCAAATCTAATGGCACTACGCCCAGTTCCACTATCATATCTTTGCTCTCTCTGGCAGGAGAGGGCCCTGATCCAGGTGCATTAGCTGGGAACTTTTAAGAGATTTGAAATCACTCTTATTAAATGGGATCCTCATGCACCTGGCAGTGCCACGGGCTGCCAATAATGGGTATCAGGAGTGGGACACCCCAACCACCAGAGTGCGAGCATTGGGGACATTAGTGGAGACTGCCTTTCCTATCACAGGCACTAGGAGGGAGAGAAGGCAAGAGAAAGAGAGGGGGAGAAAGGAAGCGCAAAGGAAGAAAAGTGGAGAAAGGAGGGAAGAGAAAAGGAGAAAGTGAGTCAGTGGGGACAGACAGACGAGAGATGACAACAGAGAGAGAGAGCGAGAGAGATGGGGAGAATGAAGAAAATAGAGATAAAGAAGGAGTAGTGCGGCAGAGAAAGGGAAGACCAGAAAGGAGTAGGAGAGAGAGCAAATAAAGTGATAGAGAGACAGAGTCAGTGAGAGGGAGCCAGGTGGAACAAGAGAAGGAATGAATGTGGGAGAAAGGTACGGAGATGAAAAAAGGAAGACGCAAAAACGTGTGCAACTGTCTCTGGTGCACGAAACAGTGTTTCAAGGACCTCGCCTTGAGAAGAAGACACACCAGAATGAGAGGACAGCTCAGAGTTGAATACAAGGAGACAGGGCTAGGTTGGCCCTACAACATCATCCATCAGCAACAGGCCAGCCCAGACAAGAAACTGAAGTGAGGCGCAGACACCACAGCCGATCTATGAGACCTGACAGTCAGCAGTCCTAAGCTTTTTGTTGCCCTTGACAAGAGTGCTCTAGAGAGAGACATCTAGCAGCCACCTCTCTAGTGTGCGCACATGAAGGAACAAGTTATTTTACTTATATGTAGTGACCTGATGCATTTCAAGGTGCATCCAACGCCATACTTGCAAACCTATCTCAGAAGAGAGAACCACCACCCTGTGCCCCTAATCACCCACCACACAGCTACGGAAATGAAGCGATTCCTTTAAGAAATTAGACTTTATTAATGTCATTTCAAATTCAAACTCACCAAATCGATGACAGGGATACATTACAGACAAACGTGGCTTGATGCTACCTCCTAAGAACCTGAATACTATGTAAAAGCGAGGAACACATTAAACACTCCGCCACAAAGAAATATGCCATGTTCTTCTATTGTAAACAACAGACAAGATTATAAACGAGTCTAAAAATTACTGATATTAAATAATGTCTGCAGAGACCGGAAGTTGTCTTGTTAGCACTCTTGGAGATGCACTTTTATTGTCTAAGTGAAAGTGCACCTTGAGCAAGTGAGCAGTGCAGCCTGCTATTCACTTAGCTGCACGGACTGAAATGATACTCACTCACTGGTACAGCCAGGAGCAGGGAGGTGAAGCCATTAGATTCAGAAGGGGCACCGGAGGGCAGTGGAAAGTGTGGAGGGGGCCTTGCAGCGAATTTACCGGCCGCATTGACTAGAGATACACATAGAAAAACGCAGAAGGTGAATGCTGCAATGTCAGCATGATTGGCCTCCTTTACAGCAGCAGCACACGAATATCATACTGACAAAGACTGTGTTACAACACAATGCTGACAACATGGCTTTACAAATATTTATTCCTATGCAGATGGAAGACCGCACTAAAAGACCTGTTGACAGTGGGCCCCTTTTATTCCATTTTACAGGCAAACAAATCAATCTGTGGACCATCATGTCTGGCTGACTGTCATACAACATGCCATGGCTTCAGGTGCTGCAGCTGGCGCGTGTCACGGATGGACAGGCAAGAAACGGAATATATAATAATGTGAGCAAGCACGTTCTCGATGTAATTTTGAAATCTACCCTAAGCTATCTTTTTCTAACATACTTTGCGCACTTCTGCACATCCCTTAAGCCAAAACTAGGGATATGAGAAGGAATAACACATTTTATTTGTTTTATTTGTTGCTAAAATTGTATGCGCAGTCACCAAGGGTATTACATACAACACAAATACCCGTAACGGTATAAACATACTTGGAAGTTGCATCCGAGACACACTCGGTTATTACTACCTCAACCAAGCAAGCAGCGTCAATGATAAACAACTGATTAAGCTTAGGGCCCATTTAAAAAAAAAAAAAATTGAATTTTGAAGTACAGAAACAAACAGAAAGCTGTGCAGTCTCTGCCTCTAAGTAAGTCTAAGTAACCATGGCAAGGGTTATGCTCTGACGCATTTTGAATGTGTTAACGGTTTGTTAAGTGCGGCCCTGCCCTGAACAGCGTGTTGCCGCGCATCACGCTATACCTAGTAACGCACATACATTCATGACACTATACTGCGGAGGTCTTCAAATTGATTTTTAGGAATAACTGACACTCAAAAGTGACTATTTTCAATATTAACCTGTTATGTGACTCCGCCGCTTTCTTCAATACTTTCTTCCCTGGCAACCGTTCCTTTTCATGTCAACAGGAAAACAGAACCTCCCCGATTCCTTGCCATGCCAGATGGTCTTGACCCGGTTACTTTAAGATCGGTGACTTCACCTTTGTACTTGAAGCATTTACTCATCCGAGGTTCTGGTACAGACTGGGGGGCGGGAAGCGCTGTAATCCTGTTCTAGGGGCTGGGAAGCGCGCCTATAACCCTGTTCTAGGGGACAGGAAGCGCTATGACGTCCGAGTGAGTAAATCCTCCTCTCCTCCTCCCTGGTTGAACCTCTGAGCGATGCTGCACTACTGTCTCCTCACACTGATTTTGTCCTGATCAGGTGAAAAATAAAAACAATTATGGTTTAAAAATGAAGTCTGCATGCAAATTGCAAGGGCCTGGTTAGTGCGTCCTTTTTTGTGTAAGTGGCAATCGCGGCTTGCATCGCAATACTCGTGCGGGGGGGTCACGCGGGGGTGGGGGCCGGGGAATAAAAATAAATCAAATAAAAAGTAAGGAAACTTACCAGACCGCCGGTCCGCGCCGCATCTTCTGGGCCCTCTGGCGCCTTCACTGGAGTGGCAACCCCGTCCTCCTCAGCCAATCCTGGTGCTGGAGTAGCACCAGGATTGACACAGGTCACAGTTACTCTCCGCCCGCCTGCCCATTAGGAGACCAAGGTTTGAGCCTTTGCTCAACCCTCGCTCTCCGAATGGGCATGCGCCAACCAGAGCGGACACAAGTGCGCATGACTGGGCACGGTGCGAAAATTCACGCACCTTCCCCACTCATGCACACTTGTGCTGCTGCGCCATGTCTGACA
Organism: Triturus cristatus; assembly: GCF_964204655.1. Lineage (NCBI taxonomy): Eukaryota > Metazoa > Chordata > Amphibia > Caudata > Salamandridae > Triturus > Triturus cristatus. Next base: position 1,131,837,525 of record NC_140580.1, on the reverse strand, counting down.
ATGCATGTCAGTCAACATGACGCAGGACCGCCCACCCCCTTCAGACTCTGAAGGGGGTGGGCGGTCCCACGTCATGCTGACTGACATGATTGTCAGTTCTCCCTCGGCGTCTTTGAACTTAAGTAAACTGAGAGTTTACTTAAGTTCGGAGACGCTGAGGGAGCTGGGGGTGCGGGCGGGAGGGCAACGCCCCAGCGCCCTGATGGACGCACCGCCCCTGCCTAAAAGATATCTGGTGAGAGTAGGCTCAGCTGGGGGATGCAGTGTGTTGAAGGTGTTTCGAATGGTGGCCCTTAGTGAGATCTTACCTTGGCAGCTGAAAGAAAATACTGCATTGAAATGCCTGTGGGGGGGCTGTGGGAGGGGGTAGATGGTGTGGTTTAACGGTAAATAATGCCCCTCCCCATCCCAAGAGTAGTCGGATTAAATGGGGGCCCTCGGCCTGCTTCAAGTCCCGCTGATGGGCTCTGAGAAAGCGATGCTCTGTACGGGAGGCATTGCAAGGAGACCCGGGGTGCTGTTAGAGGCTGCCTTATTGGTTGGTTGCTTAGAAAAGTTGTTACCTTGTCCAGTGGCAGCATATTGGTCTACAGGTATGAGCATTTGTATTTCCAGAGGGCAAATAATGCAAACGAATTTCGCTGATCATTTCCATGAGAACGGGAACGTTCTCAATAACAATTCGTTTTTGTCCATAAATGCACATTGCTTTGAAGGTGTCAGTAACAGAGTAAGAGATCTTTACTTTTCACTGAGAGGTACCGCTGCAGTGTCTATCCACCCCCCCCATATACACACATTGTAAAAGTCCGACATTTATGGTGACTTTCGATGACCTGACCTTTTACTTCGCCAGCATGCCTTTAGTGCATGGAACCCTGTTTTCAGCTCAGGATCACTTAACCAACCGCACCAATTAAAAACAAGCCGGGTGAAAGTGGCGCAGAACAAAACACGGCTTCTTTCATTTACTTGCTTCCCCGTGAAATGGATCCAAAAGAAAATAAGCCCGCGAGTGGTGCGCGCCGGCGCACCACAGCGAGCCATGTGGTTTCGATTATTGCACCCGTGCCTGGGCACAATAATTGAAACCACATGGCCTTTGGTGCGCGTAATAGACACCAATAGGCCGTGGGCGGAGCAATGCGCCCGCCTTTGGCCTATTAGGTGCTCTATTGGTAAAAAACACGCATGTAAAGCCCAATAGCGTGCCACAAGAGGAAAAGCACACACTCGTGCGTGTGCCATTCCTCGGTCAGATACCCAAACCCCGTTTTTCCCTTACTAAATGTCTCGCCCTACGCGAGCAGGGCTACGCACTGCAGTGCTAGGTGCGAGACCTAAAAACGAAATTCTGATACCTAGCCACCCAATTAGTTCCATGTGGCTAACAGTATCAAAAGCTACCTGGAAGTTTCAAAGGAAGAAGGTAACCGTGTTTCCATGCTCGATGGCTTGTGACAGGTCTCCTAGGATGGATATAATGACTAACTCTGTTCTCGTTTGCTCTGAAGTCAGGAGGGGACAGTCCAACATGTCACCACATTTCAAAATGGTGGTACCTGGATCTCTTTGTCTTTTCAAATAGTTTGATTACGTTCAATGGAACTGAAATAGACCTGCGAGTTCTAGAGTAAGGTTTGTCAATAACTAGAGAATAAGTGACCCTATAAAGTTGGCAGGAGTTCTTCCTTCAGTCAGAGAGAACAACCAGTAAATGTGCTCTGACGCTTGTGACGAAGAGAGCAGATCTTTAAAAATGGCGGCAGGGGAGGCAGTGCTTAATTTATTTTAAAAAGTAAGTGCCAGGGCCCTCGTCAGGGGACCACTGCAGCTTGTATTACACATTGCCCCTGCCAACGCTGCCAAAGGCAGTACCAACACAATTATTAATAACACTCTTACAAGTGTGACAATTCAGCCTACTTTAGGCCCCCAAAGCTATAAGAATGGCTTGGGCGGCCGTCATTAGTCATTTCAAGTAGCGCCACCATGTGGCAAACTGGTACAAGCCCCGGTGTTAACAATTAAGTGCCAGTACTGAGCACCTGAAACCACCGGCTCAAATTAGGCACTGAGGGGAGGTCTCCAGGGCTGATACTTTAGGACAACCAGAAAAACCCAGGGAAATATCACCTTCAAACACACGTCAAGAGCAGCATTTCTAGAGCAAGGGAGTATTAATGTGTATCTTTTGGACTTTCAGACCTGCATTAAACTGCAGAAACCACAAAGACGAAGAAACAGGTTATCTGAACAGATCTGTGGCTGCGAGACACAAAACTGCTTTTTATTATTATTTTTACTGAAATTATAGTTCCTGAGGCTCGAATTCTTCATTCAGGGAATATGCAGGGCTCAGCCGGAGCGTTTCCTTGGAAGGTTTGCAAATGGACGGAAAATGCATTTAATATCCGAGAACTCCTGCTTCCTTCCTTCCACATAAAAAACCCAAACACACATAAAAATTCAAGCAAAGTTCTTTTTTCCACCAATTTCTTGTTGAAAGTAGTGCAGACGGCTGTAGCTTCGAGTCTTGTACATGATTTAACCGCCTGCGGTTACAGAAACGCCCCGTGTTTCTTCACTTAACGAAAAAATAATAGGAGAGTTTCTGTGAAAGTAAATTCGATTTTGTGTTTTTTGTTTCGGTTTGTGTAGTCGCCCAATTAACCGTGTCTTTTCTGCAAACCCAGGATTGCGAGCAAATGAGAACCAAAGGTGTGACGTGACAGGCTTCTTAGAAACTCAGGAAAGAAAGTTACTAATGTTGAAACAAAGTTTCAGTGAAGATTGAGTGTAAAAAAGAGTGTAAAAGTCTCTGACGGTGGGTGGCCCAGCGTGGCTGAAAAGGGTACACAGGGGAATATATGTTAGTGGTCTCAAAATATTCATACCATAGCAAACCAAGGGAGTCTAAGTCCTACAGGCACAAACCTCTACATGACTACAAATCACACAGGTATATGAACCTAAAGGGCGCGTCCAGTGCTGTAAATAAGGCACAGGGCACACCAAGGCGGATGTACCAGCCTTAAGGTAGACTTTATTGCATTTACGTTATTCAGCATACACCAGTGTGTCTCGGGCGAAAAATGCCATGCTTTCCTCCCTGGGGTGTGTCCACACAAACATAAACTTGGGACTAGCCAATGGGCGAGCTCGCCACTGAAGGGCAGATGTACATGTGATGTCAGGAGCACGCAACAACCACCCTCATTTTGATTTCATGCCACCAAGTTAGCCAAACAGGAATGACGTGCCTGCTGGAACTGCTTTTGACATGTAGATGGGGACTGGGCGCAGCACCGGGCCAGCAGAACCAGTGCAAGGAGTCTTGAAGCCCCGGGCAACATCACAGCTTGCCATTTGGGACTTCCCTTTTTCAGGAACAAGGTCATTTTTGAAGCCATTTGCTGGATCCTGCGCACTCTTGTGACCAGTCGTGATGGCACTACAGTTAAGAGATGCACCAGCAGAGTTTGAGGTGTTTGTGACGACGTCCTGATTTGGAGCATGAACCCGCAATTGAAGCATTGGACAACCTCAGTTATTGATCATTTTATCAGACGCCCCTCCATGGGAAGAGATAAAAGAGATCCTGGGGAGCCTTCCTCTGTCGAGAAAATATCCAGAATAAGAGTTAGTTTATCTACCTGGGCTTTGTGTAAGGTTCTGTTCCCTCGTGCAAATATTAGTATCTCAACTATATTTATGGCTTTTGCATCCCCATGAAGGCCGACGGGTCAGTTGAAAGATACTGGGGTCTTGATGATGATGGTGATGATGTGGCATTCCTGAAGAAGGCTTTTCATGCTGAAACGCGTGTTGAAGATATCTAGTTGAAACCCTAATATTTGTGAAAACTGAAACATAGTGATTATTTGTGGAACGAGCTATTCTACTCCAAATTGTTACTCAATATTGAAAATTGTAACAGTATGAAAAAAAATCATGGAATGAGAAAAATACACAATACCAAGTCAGGGATAGATATTGCGATATAAAAATAGTTGTATTATTCGGCTGAATGTGTGGAAGGGGGATGAATAAATGTACGATTTGGTATGTTTGTATATGTGAATGATGTCTTAGCTTAATATTGTATTGTTTTTATTGACCTGCAATATTGATGTACAGGACATAGTGTCTGTTTTGATAAAAGGAACGATATTGTGTTGGAATGTCTGATTTATAATTAAAAGATATTTGCAAACTATACGTTGAACTCTCTGATGCAATCTGTGTGTTAAACTCTCTGGGCCATGCATTTATATATAGATAGGATGTATGTATTAACTCTAGTGGGAAATTTGAGGTTGCCGAAGTATTTTGTCTCTGTTTACAGTGATGGCATTATAGTGCAGCTTCCTATAAAGGACTCAAGGGCCCATTATGTGTGGCCTGTTATTTGGTGCGGGAATACCAGGGCCAGTAGCTCATTCTCAGCTAGCATCCCAGTTACAAAATACTAGGCATTACTATGTATTGAGTCCAGAATGGGGAATAACCCATAGACCCGGGAACACTTGGTACTTTTCTGCCTTTTATTCCTTTTGGCGGCACCAACTATGGGTTCTTTAACATTTCCATTTGCCATGTTATTTGATTAGGGGAGTCCTTTGCAGCAAGGGTAAAGTGGAGGGGTCAGAGACAGATGGTGGATGGATCCAGCAGGGAAGGCAATGCTTGGGGGGGTTTATCTACTCTACTAATCATGCAGGTGGAAGGTAGGTGGAGGCCACGCTGGTCTGCATCTCCACCCTTGGCCCCTGCACAAAGTCATACACAGTTTGGTAGGATGCAGATTTGTATCAGGTAAATCCGGGTTTGTGTTTCTGCTGAAGGATTACCTGGAAATACTGGGCCACTTGTAGTCGCCCAGAGCAGAACTCCCCCTTAATGTAGCTGTGGACCTGCAGGCTGGGTTGTATGGCCCACGTGGCAAAGCAACACATGGATATCGATTGAGGGCAGCAGGGATATTGGTGCTACCCCTGGCCTGTCCTTTGGTATCCATGGTCATGCCCATGATATCCTTTGCTAGTCCTTTGTTATCCACGGCAATGCCCTTGCTAACTCTGGCTTCAGAGCTCACAAAGACAGTGCCAGCAACAGAAAGCAACAGCGCTCAAGAACTTGGTCTATTTTGCATACTTTGCACTTGTTGTCCTTCCTCCAGCCCTTGAGCAACAAAGATGAATCTGTTGAGGGGTTAAGGTTGGCACGTGGCCAATGTCACATTTACTACCCCTGGAATTCTGGTGAATCAGTATCCATGTAGGAGAAGGAGGCTAGCCAGTATCCAGGGCAACAGAGTAGTGCATCCTCCTCTCCCTCGTTGAACCCGGAAAACCTCTGTGATCAGAGGTGGAGTACCTTAGACCTCTACAGCATGGAGCTGGTGGGACTATCCTTGCCAGCCTATGGTGGTACATGTGGTATTTTCCATAATGCCAACATTGTGCACTTCAATATTGAGTGCAGATTTTAGCTGCCTGGGCAGGGGTGGCTGGAGAGAGCGGGATGGAGTTGGGATGGAGTCTGGATCGAGAAGGACAGAAGGCCTCATAATTCTGTTTCCTGTCCATATGGAAATCCGACACCTCCCCCACCATACTCTAGGCCAAGGCCTTTCTGCCTTCAGTGGTGGTGGTAGTTTGCTCCACATTTGTGGAACCTTTCATTTAAAGTCTCATCCACCCATGCAGTACCACTTGCACGGTTCTAGTATGAGTAGCTGTGCATTAGCAGTGCATAGGATGCTATCTGCATGCACCCCATAAAATCTACCCAACACAACCATGGACCTACATGATCCAGGGCCCTCTATACAAGACAAAAGGCCTTTCACTATTTAAAGATTTAGTATTGCTCAAAGGGACTGAGAGATTTGTGGCTTTGGTGGGACTCTTAATAACAGTTTAATGACCATGTAATGAATGAATGAATGAAAAAGATTTGTAAAGCGCAACATATGCCAAATGGCTTTGACTTTGAGTGCTTGGAGTTTTCTTGAACTACTGAGGAGAAGTTTCTTTTCCAGTTGAGGAAGATTTGGTGGCTCTCCATCCTCCTGAGCACCGACTGAAACACATGTACATTGAAATTACGGACATTTAACTGTACCAGTATTGAGTGTGCGCCATTTCCCCAGCCATCATTTTCAAAGTGTATATATGCCAAATGGCGTCAAGGCGCTAATCGCAGTTAGTCTAAGGAAGGGAGGAGAAGGAAATTAAAGAGTTCCTTGACTGACCATTAGAGGGTAAAAAGCCAGGTCTTCAAGGCCTTGCGAAATGAAGCGTGAGATTGAAGACTGGAGATCAAATGAGGAAGCGAGTTCCACAGCTTGGATGCAGCCACTGAAAAGGCTCTACTTCTCCATCTCTATCTTCTGTACCTAGGAACAACTAGAAGTTTTTTGCCTGAGGAACATAGCGGACCAGAAGAAATGTAGCATTGAAACAAATTCCTGAGTTGTCTTGGACATATATTTTCCAGGGCTTTGTGAACCATACAAAGAGCCTTAAAGGTAATTTAATTTGTTTGTTCACAGGTAACCAGTGAAGTTTCCAAACACCCTAGAGACTGATTGAAATTTATAGATATCAAAAATTAATCTGGCTGCAGCGTTCCAGATAGAGAGCATTACAGTAATCCAACCTGGACATGACAAGTGCCAAGGCCCTTCTGCAGGCAGAGGAATGAAAGGAAACACTTTCCTCAGGGATTTGATTATCCAAACACAGTTAGAAACTGTCCTGTTTACCTCCAGGTCGAACGATACTCCAAGATTGTTTGAGAAGTCTGTTGGGGTAGGTAAGGTCCCCGGCCTGTCTGGCCACCACAAATTGGACCACACAAATGGTTGACGACCAAAGATCAAGACCTCTGCCCTGTCCCGAATGAGTCTTAAGTAGTTTCTCTCCATCCAGCTTCATACAGCTTTTAAAATTGGCGGCAGTCGCATCCATTTCCCTAGAGATAGACATGATGATTTGGGTGTCAAAAGCATAAGACAAAGCCTGGAGCTCAAAAGATCTAATTAGTTTTGGCAGCGGGGAAACATATAAGTTGAACTATGTAGGGCTCATAGAAGAGTCCTGAGGCACCCCACATGGCATCATTATGGACTCTGAGCAAAACTGATCCACCAGGACCATCTGAGACCTGTTACTTAGGAAAGATGTCAAAAGTATGAGATCCAAGTCTGTGACCCCTGGTTACTGGAGCCGATCAACAAGCTGGGTCGGGGAGATGGTATCAAAGGCTGCAGATAGGTCGAAAAGGACTAACACTGCAGCCTCCCCAGCATCCACCGTAGAACGGATGTTGTTGACTGCAGATACTAGTGCTGTCCCAGTCCCATGGTTGCTCCTGAAGCCATACTGAGATGCATCTAGGAGTTGTAATTGTTCAAGATAGTTCATAACCTGAGAGTTAAGATTTTTCTCTAGCATTTTGGAGGGTACAGGCAGCAAGGAAATGAGCCGATCATTTTGTAATTCTGTAGGGTCCAAGTTGGGCTTTTTGAGCAGAGGCTTAACCACTGCCTTTTTCCAAACCTGCGGAAAGCACCCAGATGTAATGGCTTTATTCAGGGTTCAGTAAGGATGGGGAACTATACTCTTAACTCCTAACTGCAGGACCTTAAAGAGACAAGGTTCAAGCGGGGAGCCTGATTTGACACTGAGGAGCTAATGTTCTGTCTGTTCTTGTGTCAAAAGATTGAAAAACGATAAACAAGCTGTGTGGCTGTCTTTAGTGGACATGCTTTTTTGACCTTCTCAGTAGATCTTCTGGGCGTAATAGGCATAGCCAGAAGAAAACATTAGGAAAAGCAATGTCTCCCATGAATGTTGATTTAATTTTAGTTATGTTTCATAGGTTTTTTCCACTGTATTTTCAGACCAATATCTCTTAAGGGACAGATGTCCCAAATGTATTTAGAACTACCCTCTTTAGCTTCACCTGAGATTGTTAGGAAAAGGTGATTGGATGTTGGAAATGGCCCTTTCAAGCGTGCTTTCCATCGACTTTTTTGCTTTTCTCCTTCCCTGTTTTCCATTGCTCTGGATGCTAGCCCTAGGACTTGAGTGAGTTTGGCACTGCCATGCAGTGTCAAAGTGATGTGCTCATCATATACATACAGTGGAGCGCTGTATATATGATTGGCTGATTCAAGTTAGCTGCAAGTCCCTTGTCATGGGGTAAGATCTATGCCAGGGGCATGTATCTCGAATGTGACTCCTTGGGCCTGCCGCACTGGCTGTGCCATCCACGGCGGCAGCTCATCGACTGTGCCACAGGTTTCCCCTGGGGGGCCTGTGTGCATGCGTTACTGTTACTTAATTTGGCATTTAAAAAGCTACATGCCAAGGCTCTGCAAGTATCCTGCTATATTGGAGTTCTCCTTGATGACAGGGAGTTGGGAAGAGGTTGGGCAGGTGTGTGCATGTGTTACCTGCAAGAGTTGTGAGTGACACTGGATGGAGTGTTCGGTACGACGGGGCCTGCTTCGCGCATTGGATTAGCATTAGGAGGTGTAGGGAAAGGCTGTCAAGCTTTATTTCCTATGGGCGGAATAGTAACAGGATAGTGTTTGTTATCAATGAGTTCGTAATGGCGAATCTTCCCCGGTAGTGGGAGGGGGGTTGACATTACGGTGCTGGAAATGTCACTTTGGGAAAGTGGGCATTTCGATGCTCGGGTGGCATTTCTCCTAATTCACAACTGGGTGCTAGGGGGGGGGGGCAGCCACATCTGTGCATTCCTGATAGAGGCCCATAAACAAGGGGTTCATGGGAAACTGTGGACCTCTTACTCTAAGGGTCCTTTCTGGTATGGTTATGTGGGGGTGGAATTGGCACCTGCATTCCAAGGGGCAGGGTCTTAGCCCCATTAAAGATTGTGATCAAACCTCCTGGGGTAGGATGGAAGACAGGACAACATTTAGAGAGGGCTTGTGCATTTCAAAGGTGGCCTTTTGAACTGATTGTATCTTCAAAGGCCAATGTGGGTATAACTATTAGGACTCTAGCATTAGCAGTTAGAGACTAACTTTATTAACAGGTGCGTGACAATGGGATACCAGCAAAGCAAGCCTCACTGAGTTTTATATTTCAAAAGCTACTTTATGGATTATTCAGGTCTCTGCCTGTTAAGAACACATCAAATAAGACTTTGCCATCCACAAACAAATGCTTGTGATTGAGTTTATCAGACACTACACGTCGCTATGGGAATTAAGCCTGGTTCTGAAAGCTTCTCTTGATATGAGTACATTTACACAACGTAGGTGTATGCCAGGTGTGATTTTAGTTAATTCGGTATTTTGAGGGGCTCACAAATAGACTCCTAAGCATGCCAGGGATCTATGCAGGATGAGGATTTCCATACAGACACAGACACCTGTCTCTCGAAGCATGGGGGGAATGTACATTTCCAAAACTTTTTTGTGTTTCTCCTTCCTCCGTTACATTTTCCTGCCCACAAACTCCTTTGCCCTAAAGCCCCATGACAAAGGGAAGCATGCCGCTCTCTTTTCCACCTGGATAAACTCTTATCCTCAAGTGGGTTTTTTTGTTTTCCACAGGGGGAAATTACCTGAAAGCTATTTGTGAAAATCCACTAATGTATCAGTTTGTGGCCCTTGACTGCATTTTGCAAGGCCTCCTGTCTAATGCCCTCTTTAAAGATTCCTACGGCTGTGGAAATGCCATCTTAATTGCAGATATTTTTTACCGGTCGACCAGATCAGTATATTTTTAGCTTTAAAAATTCCCCTAAAATCCTGATTCTGTGACTGTGAGGGTTGAATTTTTGCAGGTTTCTAGGCATGGCCACCCACATTGCAAGGGTCCCCTGGTAAAGAGAGTGGGAAAGTCAAAAGTCCTTCTCGGTACAGCTCCACTCCAGCGCGCTGTGTGGCCCTGCGCACATTGAGAGCTCAAAGGCTTTATTTGTAAACTTATACCGAAAGTGCCAGCTTTTACTGTCTGTAAAAATCTGAATATAGAAGAGTGCCGTGTTTAGTAAAGTGCCAGACCTGAAAATACTACATCCAAAAGAAATGGTTTAATCTATGCTTGTTCATGCTTTCTTTGGTACTATTTGAATGAATGGCAACAGGGAGTTTGAGATTTCAGTCCTAATTTCTGAATGTTTAATTCAATATTATTTGATACCATCAGGGCTTAAATTAGCAAAACGTGTAATAAATTTATCTTATCCAGGACCCCCTAAAATTCTTCAGATGTCTATTAATTTATGCGCCGAGTTCTTTGTTGATTGGACCCCAAATGCAGCGTATTTGCACTCTACTGGTATTTCCTTTGCACTCAACCATGTATGGAGTTTAATATTATCAATTTAATGTTCTCAGATTGATTGCTTTGGATGTGTCTTAAACCACATGAACCCATGGTAGCAAAGTGCTGGATCACAATGACAGAGACACACAGATAGACCAGCTGGGGCCCGCTCATGGCACAGCACTTTGACCAGTTGGGCATGGATACGCATCGGTTAATTCTGCTTATGTTATAGTAGAGTGGATGTTTGCCTGACTTTGTTACGTTTGTTTAGAGCAGGTAGGCCCTGTGTTGCACACAGCTAATGTGTCAAACAGCAGTGTGTGAAACTGCATAAGAATTTTTGTGAGATTTCTATGAATTTGTCCACAATTACACTTTAGTGTGAGATGTGGCTTGCCAGCATCTTGCATTTTTTTATTTGGCACGGGGGCATACTGTGGTAGAAAATTTGCAAGAGATACCAGAAGGAGATTGGTTCGAGAAGAAAACGTCTCTCCGCGACATGCGCTCTGTGTGTCAGTCTCTTCTATTATTTATTTATAATCTACCTATTGCACCGAATGAAATGGGAGAAGACATACCAAGGTCAGGCCATCACAATATAGCCTGACGTTTATATGTTGATGATACTGTGATCTTAGATGTTACTCCTTAAGGTCTACAAAAAACGTTGGATTGCTTGAAAATTTATGCTGACAGGTATTACATGAAAATTAACCTTAAAAAGAGCAAAGTAATAACTGTCTGGGATAAGGGATGTAGAAAGATCAGGAAATACAAATGGTTCCTTGGGAGTGAGAGGATGGAAGTTGTCAATAGATATCCCCACCTGGGAATTTTTTCCTGCTAACCTATCAAAGAACACATTTTTCACCTCTCGAGCGAAGCGATGGCCAATGCAAATGCACTTTTGTTATTTTATGAGGCAACAGGTCAATGACATTTTAACCACTTACCTTTGCTATATAGTGCAAAAGTTCCACCACCCTGCTATATACTATTAAAGCTATAAATAAAAACATTGGAACTTCATGCACAAAATGGAGGGGAAAATATTTTCTAAAATGTGCAACCTAAATACGCTGGTACCAATTGACGCAATACACCTTGTAATGGACCTATCAAGTACATTTGTAAGAGGATTGGCTGCAGTTTTATGGTGGGAGTATCAGCTACTGCACACTAATGAGAACACTTTAAGAGGTCTTTTATGTGCAGAAGCATTTGGCCAGAACACAAAGGCCAATACTCTCTTTAAGAATTTTAATAAAGGAATTTTGCACTTTGATTTGAGAAAGGTTTAGTTAATGAACACGTCTTGCCTCCAAACTTAAAAACAATTTGAAATATACCTCGAGGAGTAGTTCTATAAATTATGACTCTGTTTTGTATGGGAAAAAAAAGTTGATACTATAGTTTTCTCCTGTAATACAGCTCAGCCCCCAACCCAATTTAACTTGCAATTCAGATTTACAGCTCAGCGGACAGGTTACTCCATCACAATGGTGACGGATATACCATCTGACGAAGTATAAATCCCATTATATCCTGTGGGATTTATATTTCGGCGGACAGGATATCCATCCCCGTTGTGACGGAGTAACCCGTCCATCAAGATCTAAAACAGTCCAAGAGTCCTGTGATTTTTATTTGTTTGGTATGAATATTTTTCTGCTAAAATCGGTGATAGGTGCTTGGAGTGACTTAATTTCTGATGATAGACTTTGTAATCTTTGTAGAGACCCTCCTCAAACTCTTGGTCATGTGTTATTATTTGTCCCTTACTACCCTTTTACCGCTGTAACATGGGGCTCGCACAACAAAAGCTGTGCTTCAATTACTATTTAATAGTGAATGTGTTTTAACATTTTTGAATATTTTAAAAGATTTTTAAAATTGTATTGAACATGTATTTTCATAGTTTGTAAAGTGGATCTCATAGATCAAAATCTTACTACATTAAAGTAAAGTCAGTCTCTCATAGGTAAAAAATGCACAAAATGAAATAATAAAAAAATGCAAAAATTATTGCAAATTTAGCATATTGTGAAATTTTCAAATTTCCTACATTTTGCTGGAGTAATTTAACTTTTGCCTACTGTCAAATCAAAGGCTGGCATTGACTAAAATGTTCTCAATGATCCAAAGTGTAATGCCATATTAATTTGGTTTGTTATTAAAGAGTACTTTATGCAAAAAGGCAAAGGACACAAACAACAGTAAAAGTGTGGATACAACTTGTGCTTTGCCCAGCAATGTGTCCCAGGCCCACTGTGCCACAGGGTTCAAGTGCATTTTGCTGGGAAGGCCCAAACAAATTGATACTGCTCTAATGTTTTTTGTGTTCCTAATCACAGGGGACATGGTGTAACAGCTCGACTAGGAGGAATCTCTAGAAATGTTTGTTAGAGAGGCATGAGAAGGGCCACAGATAAAACTTGGGTAGTACATGTAACACACGAGATTTGCATGTGTGCATGTATACACAACTTTCGGTTTGGACACAGTCCTCAGTGTACATATTTCCAACTCCAGAGACTCCTAGGCTTGAACCCATTCTCTACTCCTAGAATAACAGAATTCCACATAAACATAGAAAACTCACTGATACGTCTATTCCCCTACCTCTTGCAACCTTGCAGCCTGTTCTGTTGTTTTGCTAGTATCGTGATATAAACATAGTTATAAGCACATAGCTACATTTATATTATGTCAAACAAAGGAGGAGCGAATCCCACCTAAGGTCTCCATTTTCCTACCTGCTGTAACCTCATAGGGTCTGGTTAGTCTCCAGCTCTCTCTCTGGCTTGGCACCACAAATACAGAGGTGAAAGGTGTTTGGGTGGGTGCATGTGTTTGTGTGTGACCTCTGAGCTGACCTATTCTCTTCATCCTCCTGCCACCTGCAACACAATTTGCAATTGGCAGCTCTGTCTTTGCTCTTGCATACGACGCCATTGTTTATATATCTACGTATAGAGTCATAGCTAAACAGATTAACAGTTTACTAGTAACTATAACTCGCACCCCCGCCATGCACATTGATGTCATCAATGATGTCATTTCATGTGTTATCAGTGATGTTATCAATGATGTCACAGAACATGTCACGGGTGATTTAATATGCAAGGTCATCAGAAGTGCATGGCGACAGTGCAAGTTATAGTTACTTTAGTTACCAGTACCTGGTGAATTTCAGTGTTTTATAGAGTTTAAAACATGACATCTTAACTGACATTTTAACCTAACTATAACGCCACTTTAACCTTTAATTCTTAAGTGAATTTCTGAGCTTTTTTGATGTAAAGTAAAATATTATGACCACATACTATTTATGACATCACTTTAACCTCTGCTTTTTGTGAACTTATGAGGTGTATTTTTAATGTAAAGCAATAATATAAATAAATGTCCATTAAGACCACACGTTTTTATTCAAAACCATTAACATGTGTTTGAGTCTTTCCTTAACACTATTGAGGCCACAAAATACAGTGATAGGACCAAACATTAGGGGTCCTTGCTTTCCAGTTGAAGACTCATACCGGTCTATCTTTTAAAGTACTTTAAAAACAATGGCAAGCTCTCCAGGGATCATGCATTCAATAACCCAGGAACCCAGGACCTTTAAAAGGCTCAGGGAGGAGGACATGGCTGTACGCCCATCTCCCTATTAAAATGGTATCAAATCCTGGGGGATGAGGTCCCCAGGGCTTTGGAATTGGCTAGAGGAGGGGGCCACAGACCTCCTCTTCATAATGTTAACACTGCGCTTGCACTCTGGGACCTGGCCCACCCCAAGGGTGAAAGGGGGAGGTTTATTTAAAAAGTGCAGGAGCCCTCCCTTTCTTTTCCTTTTTTTAATTGTTCTGCTGATACGTGGTACAGTAACAAAAAATGTGTTTTTTGACCGCCGATCACAAGCTTAATGACGCACGGTATACCTTGGCCCCCTATTTTTAGTTTGCTAATTTCTTTCGGGACACAGGGACTGAGTCCTCAAGTCCTAAAATAGCTGGTGCAAAATCTTGCTGATGTTGTGGCAGCCAATCACATCTAATCATTTGATCTGTCGGGTTCGCAGATCCTCTTTGGCCTGAAATCTACATACATTTTGAACCTTAATTTTTACCACAAGTACTGAGCAAATCCCAAAACGCATGCTTTCTGGGTACAGATCTAGCTAAAATTTGGTGTAATGCCGTTTAGGTGTTTTGGCTGTATCAGTGTCTACAGTTCCTATGGGAAATTCCATGGGGAAAACACGTTTCCCCCTCCACCCCTTTTCTCGGCCCCCATTTACGAATCACCTCAAAACTTTCCAGGAAGGAGCTGATGTGTAGAAGACTTTTTTGTGGAAAGTTATTTGAAGATTCGTCATATGGCACCAAAGTAATTGACAAAACAAATAATCCATTGCCTATAGAAACTATAGCCACTCAGTTGCAGCCTCCATTGGGTAACATGCATAGATATATATATATGTATGCACACACTGCTTATGAGAGCTCTTCATACCACCAGTTGTATCTGTCACCCACTCCCATTCTCCCAATAATCTTTTCTAGAGCCGCCGCAGAACACAGTTATCATACGCAGGTCTTTTGATACCTGAAAGGAAATACTCTAAGCACGAGCTTTGGAAATTGCTTTATTCTTACCCATGTACAGGAGCACAGAGTACACGTGTGATCATGTATGCCTGCTTCTGCAAGCCTTCATGCCTTACTGTTTCACTCTGTCTGTGTGTGTGCTTTGTAATAGACTTCAGAGCTGTGATTTTTAGAACATTCCTTTAAAGAATGTATCCATAAAATGCATCAGTCTGCTTCCCTCTTTCCCTATTTTTTCGGGGATCAATCTCTGAAACATTCCTAAAGGGTGTTGGATTTGCTTGCTTCACTCACTGAAACTGTTGTTGGGTATCTATGCACTGCCTTTTTCAAACTTAACCCTCTATTTGATGCCTGAGCACCCTTCTGCATCGGAAGATTATTTGGTGTCATGAGGTTGACAGAAAAGAGGTTTGCCTGACCGGAAGTGCCCCCTAACCTGACATACAGAAGTTACCTAAAAACAGATTGAGAGATCTCAGGCTTCTCTAAGACATGAGTCATATGCAGATGAGTTGAATATTCACATATGTTGCAGTGGTACCCAGTGGCGGCTGGTTTGTACCGAGGGTGGTGACCCACAAAAATAAATTGACTTACATGCGCAGCGCAACATCCTCCTCCCTCAGGTGTCTTCAGGAAGCTTAAGATGCAGGAAACTGCACTACCCAATGCTGGCGCTGCTCTCACAGCATTAGAGCAGCACCAGGATTGGATAGAGGAGGCTCTCTCAGCGCTCCTAGGAGCACTGGAGGCCTGAACTTTCTCTAACCAGTTGTCCAAGAGAGCCAGGTTAGAGAACTTTAAAATGCGCATGTGTAGCTGGCAGTTGCAAGACGGACGACCAAAGCAACATGCACATTTTAAAGAGCACAGCTCCCTGCTGCCACTTGGCACCACTGAACCCGCCCCTTTCTGACACTTAGTTCAGGATGGGTTGCTGAAAAATAAAATGGTAATAAATAAATTTTATTTATCAGCTCTGGTGCTTGTGGTGTGATGCTCCTCCGCTCCAGCAGGGGAGCTGCCCCTGGTGGTACCTGGGAAGGTGGAAAGAAGCATTTGTCTGTTATTGCTCCTTTGCTATTGCCAGTTCCCGAGGGTTGGAGGCTCTTTATGTAGGTGAACCTGTGAAGGAGACACGGAGCAGAAGGCACCTGCACCTCAAACATTTTTACTTGCATTATCTGAACACATCTTCTCATTCCTATATTCTTGCAACTGGGAGCTATCTGAACATTGGTCACTATTCCATTGACAATATATCACAGGGAAAGGTACATATTTCACTAGACTGCTTTAAGCACTAATTTACTACTCTGTCATTTACAAAGTTCACTTATACACTGTGCTTACCAACCGAATTCAGGCCAGGAACAATATTTGCACTTACTATGTGCACATCTGGATCTTTGGGCACTGTGGGAACACATTCTTAAATAGCTCCATTAAAACCCATTAAAATGCTGCAATAAAAACATGTGATAGTGATCAGTGAAACAGAAGTGCTGCTGGCATCACACCCAGGAGTCGTAAAAAGGCATTCTTCCTGCTGTCTCAGTCATTGCCAACTCACAGAGGCGTTGGGTTTCAGACTGTGGAGTTCAAATGCAACCTTGCAATGACAATGCAGGACCAGAGACCTGCCCCATCTCACCTGTCTGGCTGTGTCCTTGTCTCATGGCAAGGTCAGCATCTGCAGCCTAGTCACTAGTGTGCTAAGCTTTCTGACGCCACCTGGGTGTAGTGGACCTTGGAAGTCTTTAAATCCTCTCTGAATCTAAAACCTCCTATCAAAGTTTGCCACCACCTTCTCCCTCAATCGCGAGTTTCACTCCGTCTCCTTGTTTCTTGTGTTCATATCTTTTCTCCTCCCTCCTGTCATCCAGAGCTGTCATTTCACCTAAATCATATGGTATCAGACAGGGTAATATTGGGCATCGGGCATTTCCCAGCAGGTTGAAGGATGGGAGCCACTTTTGGTTCTGGTATGGCCACCTCCATCACAGAGTCTCACTACCCACACTCATGCTTGTGCACAGGGTCTGTCATAAGGTTAGGCTCAGGCAGGGGGCGTAGGCAGCTAAAAGCGATCGCTTCCACCACCACACCCCCACCTCAGTCTGGATAGCGACATTGGCTACCTCAGCAGCAGAGCTGGCCCAAACCAAGGAAGGCACGAGGCCTGGCGAGCTGTTGCTGGGGGCTGCCCTCTTCTTTTCCCCAACCGCCCCCTTCCTAGCACACAGACAGTGCTGCTGGGCTTATCGGGTCAGCCATCAGGGCTACCCTCATGCATGTCCGTTAACTCTTGTCCTGTAATGTGGACCAGTGCCCTGACCACAGCCGGATCAATGACTGGCAAAGTTTGTAAAAATATGTAGCCCCTAAACATTAGCAATCCCTCAAACCACAGCTTTTCAATGGAAATTCCACTTCCCACCCTAGTCTGCAGAGATTCCAAGTTTCCACGACCCACGTTAAGAAGTTCACCCAGTCCAGGTTTTTTCTTTACTTGCTTGGACTTCTGATCCTGATTTTATGATGCGATAAAATGCCTAGGAAACCCAGATTATACCAACAAAACCTGACTGGATGAGCCACTCACACATGGAACTGCACAACCTGAGAGCTCTGTAACTGACAGTGACAATTGTATGTTGTATGTTCCGTGTGCTTCTGAGACTTCCTCTGTCCATGTTTCTTTGAAACAGGATCAGAGACTGCATTTTTCAGACGCTACTTTTTACAAACTTCAGTTTGACTGATGTGTTTTACCAACCTGATTCACTTTCTGTTCCTTTATGGAAGTGTGTCAGTGGTTACAGGTGGTCTGCACCGTTGCTCACCTTTGGGGACCAGGGTGTATCTTTTTCAAGGTAAGACTTTGACCCAAAAATGTAGAAAGGCAGAAACAAGATAATGAAGGAGGAAAAGAACAAAAGGAAAACATAGACAATGGGAGAAAGCAGTGACGAAAAAGAACCTGAAAGACCATTAAGTGTAGGCTAGTGGAAGAAAGACAATGGGGAGCCCTGGTATTCAGCAACTCATTCTGCACGCGGCTGCTCCAGTAGTGGGCTCCTAGGAAAAACGTTGGTCCCCAGAACTTATTTTCTACAAATGAGCCACTGAGAAGCAGATTCGCCTCAAATGAGACATAAGAGCAGTGTATGGATGGTAGGGTGGCAAGATTTTGAGAAGCAAAAACTGGGACAGGTTAGACATAAACGTAGGACTAAAGTATTTTGTTTTAGTTTTATGTCTGGTCTGTACCAGTGTCTGCCTAATTTAGAGTTGACCACAACAACAGCTAATTATTTATGCAAAATACTTCAAAAATGACTATTTCCTGCCACCCAAGCCATTCTTATAGCTTTGAGGGCCTGAAGTCGTCAAAGTTGTCACACTTGAGTGAGTGTGATGGTTAATAGTTGTGTTTTTAGTATCACTGCAGCATGGCTGGGGCAATGTGTAGTGCAAGCTGCAGTGACCTCCTGATGAGAGCCCCGGCACTTATTTGTTTACAAATAGAGCACTGCTTACAAGGCTATGTTATACATCATTAGCTGTGGCAAGACTTCCACCCTGAGCACTCCGGCCCGCCTCGTCACTCTGCCTTCCCTCTGCTATGCACGCAGCCACTGACTTACTCCTGTAATGCCTGAAAGAAACAGATAAAGAATTAAATCACTTTAGAGGCCTCTCTTGAAAGGAGAGCATAGTTTCAGATCTGCTTTGCAGAATGACTTGACCTTTGTCCCAAAGACTGAGACATGTATTGAAAATTAGGAAAAGGATAGGGAGGAGGGCACAGTCTTCAGAAAACCAGGACTGTCCCGAGAAATGCAGGACGTTTGGTAACCCTAATGGATGTGGGTTCAGAACAGATCCTTGAGAGACTCATACAAGGCAGGGGCAAGAGGAGGGAGGTAAAGAAAGAGATGAAGGACTAGCGCTTGAAGAGATATAAAAGAAAAGCAGTTGAGTGCTGGAGACACCTGAAAAGGTGCAGCCAGAACAGTGCGGTGAGTCGCAGTGCAGAGCAGATGCAGCCGAGTGGAGTTGTTTGGTAACTGCAGAGGGAGCGCGTCTGCTCTCAGGAGAGAGTGCTGGCCCAATGCTAGAGACAAGGAGGAGAAAAGAGACAAGCACTGTGGGGCAAGACACCTCAGACGTGCATAGCGACAGTGAAGAAAGGGGCTGGGCCTGAAGCTGGCAGTCAGGAAGAGGCAAAGGAGGGTAATTCTAGGAAGGGAAGTAGAGTTTTGTTTGAAGGAGGTTTCTGCAGCCCCCCAGTAAATGCAAATCACTTTGCAGAAGGAATACCTAGAGTGTCAAATTGGCAGAATCATCTCTGATTTATTTCGAAAGTAAACAACAAGTCTGTTTGTTGGAAACCCAAACGATCCGACGACTGACCAGGAGCGTCCGGCAGTGATCGGAGGTTGCGGGGGGAGGCAAGGGGGGTTAAGTGGGAGTAAAAAAATAAAAAAAAATAACTTACCCACTCGCCACGCATCTCTGCTGTTGTCCCGCTGTCTTCTATCCTGCTCGGTCTTCCAAACAGGAAGAGCCAATCACAACGCTGCAATGCACCGTGGTTCGGCGCTCAGACAGGGTCTGGGGGTCTAGGCTGTAATGCAGCCTGCATGGAGAACATGCAAAGTGCGCATGACGGTTTGGCCGTCCGAGAGGACCAGCCAGGCAGTCATGCGCACTTTGGAGTGGGCAAACGACTCCTTCCTTGCTCCTCTGTAATCGAAACAGCCCGCCCAGCCGCGCAGCTGCTTGCAACACGAAAAATAGAATGAAACCCTCAAGTTATTTTCATTTTATTTTTCCTTTCTGTCACTGCTGCACATCAGTGGGGCGACGCTCATCCATGTTAGCGGAGGGGCCGCCACCGCGACTGACTGACCAGACATGTAAAGCGCGCACCCCCCTGCCCGGTCGGTCTCACGGCACTGGTGCGTTTCTATTGCACCTTTGGCATCTATTTTCACTTCCCTCCACTGCCTTCTCTACTGAGTAGGGACAGTGGCACGAGGCTACATTTGTGATGTGTGTGATGCACCTTTCAGAAGTCACCCAGCTACAGAAATACTTCCAAAGGACTCCACTAAAGTTCAAGTGCTTCGGTGCAACGGTTTTAATGTGGGAGTGAACTGAGATGGAGCAGGAAATGTCAGATAGTCTTTATTTGTTATATTACGTGCTCGGTTTATATTATGTAAGTATTGGCGTAAAGCTAAGAACCTGCGGTACTCCTAAAGCCTGATAAGGACTGAAACCTCTGCTCCTAAATCAGGAATTAACGAAGGCTGAACAGCAAGCACACGCGCCCTAAGTGCCATAGGATGCAGTCTGTGTTTTCAAAAAGACATCAACAGCGAACTAACCAGCCACATAGACAATATAGGTGCTAATTAGGGGTGGGCATAATTTACATAATTCTGTTTAGCATTACCACGTGGAATTACCCAAAATTTCAGCAAGATTACACAGAATTATGCAGGAAGAGTAATTTTTCATTTAGCGCTAGTTTCTCAGAGCAAAAATGCCCCCTCAGATCCAAAATGGACACTAAATGCAATAGAACATGAAAAGCAAGCCGGAGCTCGTGCTCACTAAATGTGCACCTAGGGGAGGATTTCACCCCAACCTACTTCTTGCATTCAACGCGAAAATGGACACCAGGATGCATTTTGCGCTAAGAAATAGCGCTAAATACCACAGAACATGAATAGTGAGCACAAGCGGGTGCTCACACATGCTAAATGTACTCTTGTGGAAGGATTTTTTAACCCAGATTTCTCTAAATTATGTGAGCGGGCATAATCACAATTATTGTTGGTAATTTTGCCTCTAAGAGTAACGCGGAATAACCTAAATATCTCTGATTACTCTGGTGTAGTTGAAATTCTGTCCAGGCCTAGTCCTAATTTAACCCAGGTTGGGAGCCCTAAAGTACTGAGAGCCACAAACTCTGTTGGTCATTTAGGACATCATCGCGGCAGTAGGGTACCACCACGCTGATGTTCAGTTCTATTAGGCAGTCATGCAGCGGTGCCTCGCAGAACTTGGAGATGACCACCAAACGCAGGGAGGCTGTACATGCCATGAGATGAGTTGGAATTTCTAGAAATGGTTCATTAAGAAACACTTGGACATCTGTACATAAGGGGAGTGTTATAGTCATGGCTTTTGTATGCTGGATGGGCACTGAGGGTCTTTAAAATACTGCTGCAGGCTGGTGGCGGACACTGAGCAAACCGATGGTGCTCTGAAACACCCATATACTAAGGTGGGCAAAGGTACATGGAAAGGCTGCAAAGATGGATGAAGTTGGATAACTTTATAGTAATAACAAAGCTCCCCAATTCCTGCCAAGAAAGTATTTCACTTTGCCCTCTACTTCCAAGCAAGCAGGTCTTCCACCCAAAATGGACGGGACACCAATCTGCAGGCATCTGTGTTTTCTCGCTCTCATTGAGCGGTAGCTGGGACAGAGAATGACCCCCACCAGGCAGTATATACTCTACTTCCCTAGGCCCTGCCATGGGACGTCCGGCAGTGGGAAAGGCACTGAGGCTGCGGTGGTCCACACCACCGTAAATGGCGGCCAATAGCGTGCCTTCAGACCTCCGTTGCAGGAGGAACGGTCCATCTGCAGCCCTGGTTGACTTGGTCCTGCCACCTTTTTGAGGTTCGCAAAGTTAACAAACTCAGAAAACAAATGTGAAATATTTAGATCGCTTACTTAGCAGCTTTGACCCAAACTCCCGCTATCCCTCCCAGTCTCCCAGTGCAGCTAATGGAGACAAGAGTTGGCCAGAGCTCCCGGGCTCCCTTGTTTCTGGAGGACATCGAGTCTGGTGCAAATGACACTGCTGCAGCAACTGTAATATATTGTGATGCATGCTAATCCCTTGGGCTTTGCTGAGACAGCACAGACCTGCTGCATCAGCGATGGACATTCATGACTCACTGTGCGGTCCCCATCACTAATGTACACAGCACTCCCACATGCTCAGAAACCTTAGTACAATGTTTGTCTGAGGCAGTTTTTAGACTTAAAAGGCCATAAACATCTGGGGGCAGTCCATGTGTTTGTTTCCTTCAGTTATATTTGTGTAGTGGGATATTTGACAACATGAATCCTGTCTTCGCTTTTTTATATTCATCCCGTGCGATCACGGCTGCAGATGTCTCCACTTTACACAAAAGCATTCATCATGGATGTTTTCAACTGATGAAAAAAAATAAACCTTGGCTTCTCCCTTCCTTCTCAGATGTCTTGATTTATGTTACATGTAATGGATCTGCAATGACTTCATAATCATCGGAGATGGTGTTCGCTAAGGATCAGTGCTTTCAATTAAATACCATATAGGTACATTGTTTACTTTTTTTGAACAGGGTAAGGAAGCATTTGCCAAAGAAATGCTGTACACAGCAACAGATCCAGGGGACAAAACATCACAGGCATTTGAAGTGTTGGGAGATGTTTGTGTGTAGGATAGATATCGAATGTTGGCTGCGAGACATCACGCAGCTCATGCAAACATTTACAATAGACATGCTAGGCAATTTACTGCCTATACACAAATACATATTTATATAGGAGAGATTTAGCAAAGAGGTTGTAGAATGCAAGAAACTAGTTGTAGTCACTTTCAATCATATGAGATTTTAATGTGATTTTAAGAGCTGGAAGACAAGAGATAGAGCCAAGTTCAACTGAGGGACTGATCCCGGTATGTGGACCGAGGAGCTCGAAAGAGGAACTGTGAAACAGAGCAAGGCGGTTTGGTGGAGACAAGAAGGTTCTCGTGCGAAGGTAGTCGACTGGCACATATCTTGTTAGTCTACATGGTTAGGAGATGGATCTTTAATAAATTTAAAAGCCGGAATTATAAAGTTTGTAAGTTGCTCTATTTGTTGCGACAACCCTTCAGTTGTGTGGAAATCACAGGATGTACGGGTGTGCTGCAGAACGGTAGAGACGGATCTTGTAAAGTTTAGAACTTCATTCAGCAGAAGGAACATGCTTCGTGGGATGGCCAGTCAGTAGGCCGTTGCAATAGTCCATTGAGCTCAAGAAAACCCACATTGAATCAATTTGAGCAAATTAAAAGGCCAATGAAGGCCACACACCTGCTTATGGATCGAGTTGCCCTGTGCTCTCCGGTAGAATCAATAAACAAGAGGCTTAAAAACATAAAACAGGAATGAAAGGTTCTTCCAGCCACCAGCATGGCCCTAAAGAGACGTTTACCAAATCAACATCAGTTATCTTGCTCAATTCACATCACTCTCGCCCTTAAGGGATCCTATAATTTCACAGCAGAAATGAAGACACCAGAACACCTGGCTGAGAACTGACCACCTGACAATAGAACACAAGGAGAGCAAAATAAAAAAAGAAAATCATGAGTCAAAACGTTCACCTCTAATCACTGGTGATCTTGAAGAACATGAACAGCCATCCACACAAGAAACATACCAAGAATGTCAACGAAGGTATCCTGTGGTAGCGACCGCAAGCCCCGGCTTACCTTTAGGGACCTCCGGCACTGCCATGCCACCACCTGGATCAGAGGTTCAGTTTATGTGGGTTCCACTCCTTAGTACTCAACAAAATGTGAGAATGAGAAGTCAGGAGATGGGCCCGTTCTCCTTCCCAAGTTATAATGTCAAAACACAAAGAACGGGTTATCTATAAGGTACACACTTGAACCTATAAGTAGCTGTGCCAGGAAAGTGTACTGCCTAGGAAACCCTCAGGTTCCGAAAAAGAACCCTCACTCACCTACCTAGTAGGTGACATGCTCCATCATCGGATCCAGGGTGCGCTCCGACGTCTGATTACAGCAGAGCGGGTTGTTTTTTTGGGTGCGATTGTGATAGTGAGTGAAGGAAAAGTGCTCAGGTGAGGTCTGCTTATAAAATTGGCTCCACTCTCTGTTTATTAACTTCAATTTAATTATTGAGAGTGTTGGTCAATGTTAAAAAAGTGGCGGATATGTGAAGGATGTAATTTTGATCCTTCTTATCCTTTGGTTGGTCTACATGTTGCAGCCATGTTCCAATGTGCCACTTAGGGTCAGATGGCTTTTGTCAGGACCGTGGAAGCTTGCATGCACACTACAACATGCAGCTGATGGGTGGTTTGTACTAACAACCCACTCATAAAGTCTCTGTGTTGCTTTTGCTTTTTAGAGACAGTAGCTACTTGCCACCTGAGATCGGCATCAGGGGTGGACCTTGGAGTCACACTTATATCAAGGTATCTCTCCCTCAGGTACCTATACGTTTCCGGTCATCCCACATCGCTGTAATCAAGCGTCGCAGCACACCCTGGAAACATTTCCTGACCAGAGTGCGAACTCTAAGATGAAGCATGTCACCTACTAGGTAGGTGAGTGAGGGTTCATTTTCAAAACCTGAGGGTTTCCTAGGCAGTACACTTTCCTGGTACATCCACCTATAATTTAGGTTCAGGTGTGTACTTTATAGATAACCCGTTCTTTGTGGTTCCACTCCTTAACCATCTACGGTTCCCTGAGCTGCACGTAGGAGGCTGTTGAGAAGATAAAGGTGAGGCAATGGGGAAGCACAGTATTACAACAGAGCTGGGGGTAGAGGGTCAAAGGCCACCTGAACTCACTTCTGTTACTCCAGGCATTGGGTAAGTTTGATTTTACCTTATAAATTTGATTAAATTAATGAGCGCGGAGCTTGCTACCTCACTCCTTCATTTCAGAAAGAAGCTGTCGACTCACCACATTGCACATCTATAAGAACCCTATCGGCTCCTCTGGCCACTGAATCATCAAGATCAACCCTCATATCCTCTCCTTACTCTCAAGGACAATCAAAACTCATTTCCTACTGTCTCTCAAGTTGCTTGTCCCTCCGCATGGCACTCCACGGTTACCTACTAAACTCCGCACTATAAAACTAATAATGCATGCCATGATGCGCCTTGTGGATCCACACTCCAACATCTGCTACCCGTTAGTTGCAGGACTTTGGAAAATATAGAAACCAAGCAGTAGTCCTAAGCAACACAGTCTGCTCTATATTGTGGCCTTATTTGCTCATACATCACACCCACTTTCATCTTTACCACCCGCGTGAACAAGAGCTCTGTCGTATCCTATATTTATTGTTTGATTGCTTTTGTATATTTCTTATATCACAGATTTTAGAATGTTGCTGTGGGTAAGCCTCCAGCTTTGCCTTGCAATTCATTGTTCTGCTTTTGGAACATTATCTGCTGGACGCGGCTGGTGGAAGCAGGACAGGTGAGATGCAGGCTGCTGGGCTCGTCTGTTATACTCCATCTATTAAAGAAGATTACTCCTTTCTCACAGCAATGGTATCAGAGACTCTTTATTGGTAGACCCTTCCGACTTTACAAGCTCACCTGCCAATACAGGTGTTTGTACTATTACGCCCCCCCACACTCTCAAAACATCACCCACTACCTAATCCTTTCACAACTTCTTTAAAGTAAACATTATATAATGACACTCAAGGACATTTAGAGATTGCTCAGAAGAAATACTGTGTACAGGAACTTGGGAGCTATAAAGAGTTTTTTTCACTTATTTTGTTTTTTACAGAGTTTTATATAGCGCGAACTTGACATGAAGGTATCGGGTATCAGAGTGTTTTACATAGCACCAGTTGTGTTACATGAGGACACATTCATTATTTGTAGGCACGGAGAGAGTAAGTGATTTGCCCAGAATCACAGGATGTTCAGCATCATTGCCGAGAATCGAACCCGGCTCCCCAGATTAGACGTAGACCGCCCTAGCAATTAGGCCAACTCTTCTCCCAATGAATTGCACCTAGAAGGCAACCAAGGCAGACAGACTAAAACCCTGATCAGTTACTCATCCCCTCTCATCGAGTGCACCCCTTGAATAACTAACATAATAGAAATGATCTCTTGATTATTTTTTAAAGCTGCTGAAATACAAACAGCTGTGATATCCATGATTCAGAATGCATACACACAGCTACACAGCGGCGCCAGCCTTCTTCTACCATTGGCCAGTCAGAGTGTCAGTTATACTCTGCTCCAACCC
Organism: Triturus cristatus; assembly: GCF_964204655.1. Classification (NCBI taxonomy): domain Eukaryota; kingdom Metazoa; phylum Chordata; class Amphibia; order Caudata; family Salamandridae; genus Triturus; species Triturus cristatus. Next base: position 1,131,811,488 of record NC_140580.1, on the reverse strand, counting down.
ATGGCAGTGTACTGCAAGGGCCAACAGTTCAGTTCACATCAGTCATTGGCTCTCTTGCCTTGTGATTGATGGCAGTTTCTGAACACGTGTACATCCACCATGAAAATATGTGTGGTTTATTGTAATGGGTGGTTGACAAGTCCTTTAGCTTTTAATGTTCCCCTTTTATAGTTGCCCTGTCATTTATTTGCTTCTTCTCTTTTTATTTAGATTTTTCGTAAGAGGAAACTGTAGCTTGCAGGCAGTGCTAACCTGTTCCTTGTTCACCGCTTATTTCATCTACAGTGGCTGCATCCCATGCGGTCACGTCTTCTAAACCTGGTGGCCATTATGGATTGATGTTGACCGTAGTGTATCATTGTTTTACCATTCCATGATGGCCAACACGCTGGTTCTGAATAAAAGCCATACTGGAATGTTAAAACAATGACAGGCTATTTACAAAAGCTCTGCAAGATGGACACCTCCTGCTGTATTTAGATTTGCTATTTCAAGCATATGCCCGCCGTGTTTAGAGATGGGAGCAGGTTTTCTTTTTTCCACTTGCATTCTTTTATTTTGCATATGTGTTGAATGTTTGTGATTTTTACTGCAGTTGCGTCAGAGTCTGAATGCATGAAGGAGTCAGTGGATGGATGAATTAGTGCAAATATAAGTGGCAGTGTGAATATATAATTACTTATTGAGGACTTAAACCCATTAATGACACAAAATGGCACTTTCATTTATAAACAAGACCAATAGGCTTTGTCAATGCTTGTTTTATTCATTTGGCTGCATCTGTGCCTTCTGCATGTTGCAATGTTGCAATATGGCCATATGGTATTATGGCATTCTTTAGTGTCCTACGTGTTTTGGTGTAAAAGCAGACAACACTCCAAGAGACATATGGGCAGACTCAGGTTTCCATTTTTTAGTCCTATCTATACCTACAATTTGCAACACTATCCTCTCACCTCCTCCTGCGTAACACCACTAAGCACTGTGTCCCAAGACAAACCATTCTGTAGTCACTTTATAACTACACTAAAACACTTCCCGCAAAGAATCACGACAAACAGCACTCTGAAAACAACACGCTCCGCAGCGGTGTAACACGCTACCCTTCCGAAAGTGCACTTTGCCACCCCAGATCCGCGCATGAATGCTACAATGCTATAAATCCCACAATACAATTCCATAGGAGGCTTCAAGTTCCCTGATTATGACCAAGAATGATTTCTTGGCAGAGAAGGTTCCTCTATCGCCCACTTAAAGTAGACTATATTGATACTTTAGCGGGTCAATGAGTAGTGAAATCTTAAATGTGGCTTTTAATCTGATTATTGGTGGCTTATATCTGATTGGCTGCCTTTGGAGGATTGGGTGTGTCTTAAAACTGTGAAGGAGGAGCACTCCTCTTTTATCCCGTGCGGATACGCCATAGAGATTGAGAACAACATTACTCAGCAGTGTCAGTTCTGTGAGCTGTACACTCTATTTGATGTACACAGAGAGGCACAAGTGCTGGCTAAGCAAACACAAGGAGATGATGGACGGAGTGCGAAACATTGCAAACACTCACCCCCAGTCACAGATCTGGGTTGAATCCATCATCGTTCTTTAGCTCACTTTGCCACCCCAGTTCAGACACAGCTATATGCAAATCAGTCTTGACCCTGTGCCTCATGGGAACAGTCCAGCCCGAACTGCCAAGCCAGGTCTTTCCTGGACCGGAAACAAGCTTCCTAGGACCAGTTTCTGGCATTTCAGCCGTCTTCAGCCAGGCTTGCTTGAATCCAGTGGCAAAGTGAGCAAGGGACTCACGTCTGAGTATACCCTGCCAACTTATGGCGAACAAAGCGGTACAAAAGGGGGTGGTGATGGACGGAGCATCAGAACCAATCAAACACTCACCCCCAGTCAACAGATTTGGGTTTCATCCATCACCGTTTTTTAGCCCACTCTGCCACCCCAGTTCAGAAACAGCTATATGCAAATCAGTCTTGACCCTGTGCCTCATGGGAACAGTCCAGCCCGAACTGCCAAGCCAGGTCTTCCCTGGACCGGAAACAAGCATGTGGAAGAAAGACTCAGAAGACGCTCAAACCCATGCTGATTTTCAAATTCTATGTCAAATTGCAACCACCTGGTGATAACTTAATAGTTCAACTGGAGAGGAGTCAACTGGACACAAACCTCAAATATACCAAATACACACCCAAACCCCAGTTGTTCTCCCAAATGGGCTCTACGCCTTCAAAATAACTGCTGGAGGAATTTAGCTATGGAACAACATCACAGCATTGATTCAAAGAAGATGCGGGGGCTTCTTGGAAATGCTGTAATACAAGTTCGTAACTGGACGCAGGTCCCACTGCATTTCAAAATGAACATCTCATGAAATCAAGATAGAAAGTGCAATAAGTAGTGGACACCCATGGGAGCTGAAGAACATTGTACATATGGAATATAGAGGCGCTCGAAAACATATGGGGCTTAAATTGGGTGGACTGCACAGCTTCAGTACTCAGACACTGTTGGTTTTCAGTTTAATGCATGTTTGGGGTTTAAAGGTACTTATACACATTCTTTTATGAGAACGAAATATACTGAGATCATTGGCCAGACTAAACAGATGTTTCTCAGAGACAAAGAGCATATCTAAGGCAGGTTACATACCAAGTAAAATATCAAATTCAAAAGCCTCAAGACTCATTTCTTGGAAGAAATGCTCCATATGAAAATATGTGCAACCACACAACACCTCAGGACCTACAGCGAAGAAACCCCCGACACATATATAATAATAATAAATAATAGAATTAGCTGGAAAGGTATAACATGTGCTACGACAATCATCTTGTTAAACAAACATATGAATGTAATATTCAATTGTTTTCAGATATGTAGGTAGCAAATCGTTACATTCACATTACTAACAATTGCCTTCAGATCTTTACAAACAATATGTTTTCACTATCCATAATAACTTTTGTGACTACACAGGGTTTCCACCAAAAAACCCTCGGGTTTTCAACATAGTAAATAACAATTTACTATTATCTAACTAAATATTACTCATTGTATCCACTTCGAAAGGACAAAAGGTTGAGTGGGCTGCCAGGATTCGAACCTGTTACCTCTAGGTAACAGAGTCTCGGCTGGCAAGCTTTAGTGGCGGTTCCTCTGCTAAGGTGGAGGAGCGACGCCTCACTGCTCTTCGACCAGTGCAAAAAAATAAAAATAAAATGAAAATAACATGATGTTATTATCATTTTATTTTTCAGTGTGGACTAGGAGCTAGGTTAGGGTGGGGCTGGGCGGGGCTGGCCAGAGCAGAGGGAGGAGTGGTTTGCACTCTCTAAGTGCGCATGACAGTTTGACCAAGCCCTCATGCGCACTTAGCTCGTTTCCCTCCCGGCTGCATTGCACCAGAGGGAGGAGGAGCCTGTCAGGATATCTGTCGAGCAGCAGCCTGGGCCGTCCCGCCATCATTTAAAAGACGCTACTGTTTGGATTTGATACATCAAGCATCCTTTGGATCTAAAACTCTGCAGGCCGCTCTTTTCAAGTGATCTTCCGCTGTAATTCTATGAGATCTGGTTAAATAATTGGGCTGTATCACGTTGGAGACTTGGGTTTTATTGGTGGATATCGGTCTTGATTTTTCACTTCGGTATATCCTCACATAGCGCGAACTGAGATGAGGAGGTGATCTGCTCTTCCCTTTCCTGCAGTCTTTATTACTTCGAATATCTTTCCTCGTTCCAGTACTCAGAGCACCACCTCCCTCCAGTTCTTGCGACCTTGAATCCGGCTGCTTTGGGATATCAGGAAGTTAGATGGTCCACCTCCACTTGTCTTCACAACCACGAGGAGCTGCCCGAAGTCTTGCAGGATACTAATCTTACGATCCACAAGTGTGCGGATGACGCCCAGTTATAATTCCATGGATCATCTAATAATAATATTCTCCAACGCAGGAGTTGTACCAGTGCCATTGGTCACTTGATAACGTGTTGGCCCCTGAATCCCACACTCCTTACTTTCTTTCTCGCCTAGGCTGACTTCTTTGTCTTTCATGGACACTACTTCTATTCTCTCTTCTGCATATTCTTAATACTTTGCTCTAAATTCCTCTCATTACTGCCAAATGCACACTGTGAAGCTCATTCAGATATGTCAATTTTAGCTGCCAACGAACAAATTAAAAAAAATTCCTTCAGATTTTCTTTTAATCATGAAAGCCACGGTTATTTCCATGGAGGACAGCAGTATTGCACTCCTTAGTGGACATTTATGGGGACTTGAGTTCTCCATCTATTTCCTAGGGGGGTGCAAAATTTGCATCACTTAGTTTCACGTAACTACGCAAAATGTTCGCAAAATTTTGTAAAATTACCATAACTATGCAAAATGCAAATATACATTTCATGGAATATTTTAGAAAAAGATCAAGAAAAATCTAAATCTAGAAATGTTAAGTAAGGTGCATATATGCATAGTATAGTATGGTAAAATCTACTGGTTAATTACTAAGCATGCAGACAGACCTCTAAATAGTTCACTTATTTCCTTCCTCAAGCTTGGAATGTTGGTGATGAGAGTCTTGTTGACGTAAGCAAAGCATTACTCTTCTGTTTGTGTACTGTCCAGTCTATGAGTTGCTGCTTCATTATTCCAAGGGTCACCGTACCCCAAGTGCTCACTCTCTCCCATGGCATGGTACTCCCTCTCACCCGACAACGCAGAGTCTCACAGTTAGACAATGCTTTACGCGTCCAGTGCCTGTAGCTGAACCATGCTACTTGTACCACGTCATCACCTTCCACGCTGCTCTGTCGTGACATGAAATAGACCATAAAAGGACCAAAGAACGGATGGACTACTGGTAGCGCTTTACCGTAACAGCCTCTAGGCACTGTACACACTATAAGAAAATCACGAGAACAGATGATCCCACACATTTTTAGTCCATGGAGTATGTGATGTGCAGAAGATCACACATGCAGAAAGCATGACAGCTTGTCTTGAACCCAAGATCTGAAGTTCAGTTTCAAGAGCCTACTTCCTGGACAAGAGCAACTTGCGTCTATTTTTCAATCTGCAGAAAGAGAGGTCTCGTGGGCCGTTATTATGAATATTTAATGACGATTCCCGTTCATTGCGTAGATACAGTTAAATACAGCCTCTCTGTCCAATAACAACACCCCTCCCCCCTCATTACTAGGATAAATGGAAGACATAAGGGATCATAAAGGAATCCTAATTAGTGACTGACAGGCAAAAATGGAACACTGCATTCAACTTGGGCAAGGTTATATAAAACAAGTGTTTTTTTTCATTTTTAGATAATTTCCTCGAACAAACGAAATACCCCATTGCACAAAGAAGCAAAAGTTGAGCCGTTCTTGTAAAAATTCCAAGAGCTCTCTGTGCTCTCAGGAATGCGGCTGATGGTGGGTCTGAGAAGTTGGATCAGTGTAAAGTTTAAGAGTACGTGGCTGAGAGCAGACGAGGGGTTCAGGTCACCTTCAGTTCTACGTGAGAGGGTGGCCGATAAATGTATATATATATATTGTGTTGCAACCATTGGGAAGTTCAATGGCAAGAGTTACATTCAAATTGTTGGCAACATTTTATTCTTTTCCACATTCTCATATAAACTGTAACTTTTACGACATTATGTGCCGAAAAGCATAAACTTGCTGAGAACAATCTTGCTTACATTGGCCCCTAAAGTTCTGCGATGAAGGAGTCAAACTGGGAAACTTGAAGGGCAAAATTCGGAAAATTATGAAACCTTCAAAAAACTACTAAACGTCTTAGAATGACTTTAGGAGACCACTTTGCAAGTCGAATTTAAAGAAAAATGCAAGCACCGTACCCTTTTTTAATGGCAAATGTACCCATAATATAATTTAGAATTGCCAGTTTCGAGCCAAAACAACTCCCATTTTAACATCCGAGTGAACTCACATATCTCAAACTTGTGATGTTTGCTACTTGTGACATAAAAAACATGACTACACATGTGATGGTTAGCTAAGAAAAACATTACTCTCAAATCTATTGTGTCTACTTTCAAAATCCAGTCATGTGCCAGAATGCAATCTCTTATTTTTGGCTCAACTGGAATGCCTTTCACTGCTTGGAGTAGATTTTATGCAAGAGTTAAGAAAGTGCTCGTCAGTTTTTAAACCTTTTGAGGTGGCGCTTTAGTTTACATCAAGCTGGCAACCTGCACTGAGGCAAGGAGCCCCTTCCCAGCTCAAACCAAAAAGCAACAGCTGCATTGCAAATATGACATATATATATATATATATTCACTGAAAAAACCATAGGTTTCACACACGTTATAGTTAGGAATTAGCATTTAAAAAACCTTGCAAATTCAGTGAAAAAACCATAGGTTTCACACATGTTATAGTTAGCTGGACATTTTACTGATAAAAAACCATTGAAATTCCCCCGTTATAGTTAGTGCAGGCAACTATAACTCACGCGACCGCAATCCTCTGCTGATGCTAATACTGTATTTAGACACTTATTTGCCCATGTCTTCTTCCATTAAATTTTAGCTATACATATATTACAAATATTTTTTTTTCATAAAGACAAATATGTCATCAGCAGAGGATTGCAGTCGCGTGAGTTATAGTTGCCTGCACTAACTATAACGGGGGAATTTCAATGGTTTTTTATCAGTAAAATGTCCAGCTAACTATAACATGTGTGAAACCTATGGTTTTTTCACTGAATTTGCAAGGTTTTTTAAATGCTAATTCCTAACTATAACGTGTGTGAAACCTATGGTTTTTTCAGTGAATTTGTACGTTTTTTTAAATGCTAAGTTACTTTACGCCATTCGTGGCGTGCGCGCCCACTTAACGCAGTTCGTTCCGAGCGCGCGTGTACGCGTGCGTGTGCGCACCGTGCACGCACAGTGAGCACGCGGTGCGCTTCGCGCACCGCGCGCCCACTTTACGCAGTTAGTGCCGTGCACGCATGGTGGGCACGCGGTGCGCTACGCGCACCGCGTGCCCACGTTACGCTAGATGGGCCATGTACGCACGATGCGCTTCGCGCACCGTGCGCACATGGAGGACATATGATGCGCTTCGTTGTGAAAGGTAATATTTTAATTTTTATGGGGTTCTATATGCCATGCACAAATGGTGCTTCCTTGACCTGAGGACTACCTCTCTGCCAAATTTCAAGTAACTCTGTTCAGCCGTTCGGGCTGTAGCTGTGTCTAAAGGTCCTATGGAAAAATGCATGGGAAAAACGCGTTTTGGGACCCCCCTTTTTTCTCAGCCCCGCTTGACGAATCCCCCCGAGACTTTCAGGGTAGGAGCGGAGCGTAGCGCCCCACCTATTTTGAAAATTTTGCGAGGATTCGTCGACCGGCGCCAAAGTTATTCCAAATAGAATGTTGCGGTTTTCCTATGGAAACAGGGTCCTAACTATAACTATCTACTGGCGACCGCCAGTAGGTAATATATATATATAACTTCGCATCCCTTAATTTCGTCCTTAGTCTAATGCATTTCGGAGAGTCTTTCTCCTTCCTCAGAGACTGCATGCCCACTACTTGCTGGGCAGCTGGGAAACTCACTGGCACCTCTGTGCCTCTGGTCCCTCTCAGGGACTCTCTCTCATCTGTGCCCAGTTCGTGGCACTTTGCATAAAGGGGGCCCGGCACCTCGGTGCCCTCTGGACCCCATGTAGCACTGCAACATATGCCACCATCGTTGGAGCGGCCCGCTCTCTGGCGGGACCGCCCAGGCACCGACAATGTGCCTCGGTATGGCCCCCAAGTCACTGGGGCCCTCTGCATGAAATCACCCCCTTGGTGCAGCTGCCCTCTGCGAGCGGGGCAGCTGGGATGAAAAAGCTCTATGGGCCTGGGCACCTCTGTGCCCTTACGTGGGCACGGCACGGGCTCTGTAAGCAAAAGATGTCCCTCTAGGTGGAGCGGCCCGCTGCCAGACTGGGCCGCTCTGACTCTGTGCCTCTCCCAGGCACTATATACTCGAGCCCCACTCACCGGCTGGGGGCGAAGGCAGGACTGTCCTCTCTGCGGCGGCAGTGCTTCTCTCTGCGGCATTCGGGGCTTAGGACCGGCACTCCGTTCCTCTCCCGGTTGTGCTCTGCTCTTCATGGCTGACAATGAGCCTCCTTCACCCGGGCCCCCTCTCGGGACCCGGGACTTCATTGTGGAGCCCGCAAGGCTTCAGCCGCATTGCTCTTCACCCGGGCCCCCTCCTGGGACTCCTCTCTTCCGGCGGCCGCCACCACGGGGCTCTCCCTCGCCCATGAGAGCCCCGCATCATTACCGGCGCCGCTCTCCCTTCTCGTGGGGCTTCCTTCCGTATCGGAAGCCCCGCCCACGAAGCTACAGTCTTGCCTGCCTTCAGGGTCGCGCTGGCAGTGGCCCAGAAGAGATTCGATGTGCGGCTCGGGCTGTGGCGGGGATTTCTTTTGCGGGCAATAAGGGGTAGGCTCCCATTAAATTAAATATGCAAAAGCGTGGTGGGCTCCCGCACTTCTAAATAATCCATAGGCGGGGTGGGCTCCCGCTCCATACACAAAGAATGAGGGGTGGGCTTCCGCCTTTGCCGCATCACGGGGGAATCCCTCATGCCGGGATTCCCTCGATCTCCCCGTGCAGCGCCACGTTGCAACAGCCCCCGCTCTCCTCTTCGTTCCAAATCAAGCGCTCACAAGGTGCTGGAAGCAGGCAAAAGGTCCTGCAGTAAAAAGCATAAGTCTTTAGATGAAGAAGGGGCAATGCAGGGCCCAGGGAGGCAAGCCCTCCTGGCAGCCCCCACCGGGCCCCAGCAGCAGCACACCCCACAGGTTCCAGAACAAATACAGAACTGCACATTTTCATGGGGTCACAGCCCCTATATTTATATCACTCTTCCCTTTGTGTCCCAGCACAGGGCTTGGGGATACCATTCAGAACTGGTTTAGAGGGGCTTTGGAGCACTTTGTTTTCCCAGCTCCTCTCCCCTTTGTCAGGTGGGGGTTCAGTGATCAGACACACCACAGGGGGCGGAGCCAGCATTGTGGAGGGAAGGCACAGCCCTATTCAGGTCCCTGGTGCAACTCCTCCCTCCCATCTGCATGCAGATCTCTCTATTTAGCACTGGGCTGACACCCGCTGTCTCCTGGAGTCACCCACACCTCTCAGCTTCTGTCAATCACAAGGCAGACATGCCATTCACATCAGGCAGGCAGGCACACAGCACACAGAAATGCCAACCTCTAAAAGTGGCATTTCTCCACCAGTCACCATAAATCTGCGCACGCCATTGCGCAGCATTTATCCTCACAAGTTTGCACATCCTAAACTCACCCCTGCACTCCTCTCATACCAGGAATTACCATGGACACACATATCCCCCATGCATTCCTATGGGAAGGAAGGCCAATCTCACCACTCGCACTCAGAGCGCGCACGCACGTTACACTGGGCCACAGTGCTAAAGTGCCCAGTGGCCTAAAATCACTACCACCATGTCAGAGCTTAAGGCAAAAATTTGAGGGGTAAACCTGCCAAAAAGGGCCAAGTCCAACTGGAAGGAAAAAATTCCTTTTTGTTTTAATTACCCTCACACACCCTTGTGGTGTCATGCTTCATCATCGGGTCACCCAGTCCCCTAAAAGACTGGGTGGGCTCAACCATATCTCAGGGAGTGCTTGAAAGAAAAGGCCAGGGGGTCTTACAGAATAAAAATTCTCAGGCTGTTCCTGGTATCCCTTTATTCTTGGAACAGCATGGGATATTAAAAACAATTTAGCATATACAAGGGTCAGTTAAATGTATTATTGGTCCTATGACCCTAGTGTCAACATGTTTCAGCCTATCTATTGGCCTATGAAAGGTCCTAGACTTTCTTCAGGGCTATATGGATGCAGAGGTTCCCTCCCTAGTATGAGTAGAACATAATTTATCACCCTACTGAAAAAAGGGCAGATAGCTGCTCCTTTTGTGAAAATAAAGATACCCTTATCTTTAATGTTAAAGGATGTTATTCCTTCTTCTCCATCTATATAAAAAGAGGAGAACAGACGAGAAAACATCACATACCAACTTCATTGTATTTTAGCATCAAACTCCCAAGGTGATTTGCTTTCAAGATCCACCCATGCTAGTCCATTTGAGTGGGTGACAAAAAGCCATCAACCTTAATACGTGTCAACCACACATTTCTTATTGTTTCCTGGTATCAATATCACAATCTTGTGATGTATTTGTGTAGTATATCGTGTAGTGGTGGTATACATCGCATTCTGTCCTTATTTAGTATAAGTGTATTGATAAGTGCTTTAAGAGAAAATCGGCATGTCTTTCACATCTAGTCACGCAAAAATCCATCGTGCACCGTGCATCTATTTACATCCATCTCTCCCTTACCCCGATTTGGGAGAGGTAACACATCACGGGGGTTTGTAGTTGAGGGGGTAACCTAACTCTCTTCATTGTAGTCACATCCGTGCACTCCATTGCTCCGGATGTTGGATGGAGGTAAAATGCACCTTCTCCTGTTATTTCTACATATTGTGTTTTCACTCAGTTAAAAAGGTTACGTAAATGAAGTTCTACAATTATGAACCTTCAATGCAGAGGGAAGAACACTAAACTAATACTTTTAATATATATATGAAAAGTGGGGGATAAAATGACCCATTTTATATCGTTTTGTATCTGAGGCGAATACTGGGCTCTACGTGTCTAAAAAATATATATAAAAAAGGGGGTTAGAATGACCTATTTCATAACCTTTTGTATCTATATGTATAACCACCCCCACCTATTTGATTATCCCTAAACCCTCGTAATCGGGGACCAATCATCTCCGTTTTGGACACGTAGAGCACAGTATTACCTGATATACAAAACGCTATAAAATGGGAGCAATGGGGTGCACGGATGTGACTACAATTAAGAGAGTTAGGTTACCGCCCACCCGTGCCAGTATAGTTATGGGTACGGCAAGGTAGAGGGGCGGTTACCTGCATCCAGACCGTGCATCACTTTCAAGTTGTGATCATGACAGTCTTTAAACAACTTCTGAATTAGACATAGTAAGGCTAAAAAATACTGGGAATATACACTGAAACTACATGTCCCAGCATTCTTAGACCAAACCACGTCATTTCCGGACCCGCCGGGCGCGCTCGTTCCACAATACGTGGAAACAACGCGGACGCCTTAAAACCGGGAGGATTACCCAGCTCATGGCGCAAGCCCAGGGATCTGTACCAAATAGGTTCGGAAGCAGGGCAGGACCCTTGACGACGTGAGTATTTACAGGCGATATGGCAGTCACGGCATTTTAAAGTCTGTAGGGATACCGGACACAACAATGCATTACCATGGGCATTTCTAAACACAACGAACAGTGTCTGACTACAGGGCTACCCCCTCAACTACAACCCCCTGTGATGTGTTACCTCTCCCAAATCTGAGTAAGGCAGAGATGGATGTAAATATAGTATGTGTGCACGATGGATGTATGTGATTCATTTTTGCGTGACTAGATGTGAAAGACATGCAGCTTTTCTCTTAAAGCACTTATCAATGCACTTATACTAAATAAGGACAGAATGTGATGTATACCACCACTACACGATATACTACACAAATACATCACAAGATTGTGATATTGATACCAGATAACAGTAAGAAATATGTGGTTGACAAGTATTAAGGTTGATGGCTTTTTGTCACCCACTCAAATGGACAAGCATGGGTGGATCTTGAAAGCAAATCACCTTGGGATTTTGATGCAAAAATACAATGAAGTTGGTATGTGATGTTTCCTCGTCTGTTCTCCTCTTTTTTTTTATAGATGGAGAAGAAGGAATAACATCCTTAAACATTAAAGATAAGTGTATCTTTATTTTTACAAAAGGAGGAGCTACCTGCCCTTTTTTCAGTAGGGTGATAAATTATCTTCTACTCATACCAGGGAGGGAACCTCTGCATCCATATAGCCCTGAAGAAAGCCTAGGACCTTTCATGGGCCAATAGATAGGCTGAAACATGTTGGCACTAGGTTCATAGGACCAATAATGCATCCAACTAACCCTTGTATATGCTTAATTGTTTTTAATATCCCACGCTGTTCCAAGAATAAAGGGATACCGGAAACAGCCTGTGTATTTTTAGTCTGTAAGACCCCCTGGCCTTTTCTTTCAAGCGCTCCCTGAGATACGGTTGAGCCCACCCAGTCGTTTAGGGGAATGGGTGACCCGATGATGAAGCATGACACCACTAGGGTGTGTGAGGATAATTAAAACCAAAAGGAATTTTTTCCTTCCCCACTACCCAGTGGAGAATATCTAGGTCACTTCATGAACTATTTACCCAGGGTTACTACATGTTATCTCAAAATATAGTGGGGTACCGAATGTGATTCAGTGTTAAATTAGGGAGGACGTACTCCCACTAGAGAGTTCTTCTCAGCCTTTCTGACACAGGAGGAGGATCCCTCCTCCGAGTGCCATAGGATTTTTTGTGACTCATTAGGAACCTCCATTCAGCCCTACTCATGGATGAGGGAGACACAGCATGGGCTAATCACAGACTGTGGA